>NC_044033.1:48312474-49512474 GCF_901765095.1 Microcaecilia unicolor | reverse complement strand
TGATACAGACATTTAAATACCAACAAGGCATAAATGCACAGGAGGTAAGTCTCTTTCAATTGAAAGGAAGCTCTGGAATAAGGAGGCATAGGATGAAGGTGAAAGGGGATAGACTCAGAAGTAACTTATTTACGGAAAGGGCGGTGAACTCGTGGAAAGGGCGGTGAATTCGTGGAAAGGGCGGTGAATTCGTAGAAAGGGTGGTGAATTCGTGAAACAGCCTCCCGGTGGAAGTGATGGAGATGAAAACAGTATCTGAATTCAAGAGAGCTTGGGACAAGTACATAGGATCTCTGAGGAAGTGATAGGGAGAGTAGATGGCAAAGATGAGCAGACTAGATAGGCCCATATGGGTCTTTATCTGCCTACATTATTCTATGTTTCTATGTTACACTTAACATAAGGACTTGGGGAGATGATATATGCCATTTATTTTAGATATAAACTTTCTCATCTACTTCAAACAGCACATATTTTTTTTACCCAAAAAAAAAAAAAAAGAAGTGAACACTACAAAAAAAAAAGTTGTTTATAAATACAAAAGGAACACAGGGTAAATTCATGGAAATACTGAGATAACCTTAAGAACACAAGATAAGCCATACTGTGTCAGACTAAAGTTCTATCATCCTACATCATGTCTCTGGTAGCAAACACAAAAATACCTAGCAAATCCCCAAATAACAGAGTTATTTCTTACAGCTTATTTCTAAAAGTAAGTAATGGTTTTCACACGTCTCCTTGGCTACTCATTTTTATAGCCTTTTTTTCCAGAAACTTTCTTTTGAATCCTGTTATGTCTGATATCTTTACCACATTCTCCGGTGAAAGTTAAGGGGTGTAACTGTGCACTGTGTAAACAGAAAAAAAAATTATACTATTTGTTTATGTTGATTGTTACTTTAATGGACTGCCCTCTTGTTTTAGTGTCTAAAAAGCTAAATAATTGTCTCCTATTTAACCATTCTAGCCCACTCATGAGTTCATAAACTTCTATCATATCCCTTTCACTTGCCTCTTTTCCAAACTGAATAGGCATAATCTGTTTATGTTCTCTGAACTTTTTCTAGTTTTGTGCATTCCAACATGGAGGTACCAAAACAACATATAATGTTCAAGGTGCAGATGCACCACATATTTAAACACATGTATAAGAGCATATTCTCAGTACTCTTCTCCATTTCTTTTTGAAAAATCTCCATTAGCCTATTTGCATTTTTTTTAATGGCCAAAGCATACCAAGCTGAAAAATTGTACATATTCCCCAGGATTGTATATAGTGTGCCGAGATTTCCGCATGGAAATCAAAGCGTATTCCATAACAATGCATACAATTTAATTAGTTAACAAGCTAATCAGTGCTGATAATTGGATGTTAAACAATTATCAGCACCAACTGGAATTAGATTTTACATACACTAAGCATATTCTATGGCATGGTGCGCGTAAATTCTAAGTCGCATAGTTGAAAAGTGGGCGTGGAATGGGCGGGTTATGGGCATTTCTAAAATCTATGCATGTTGTTATAGAATATACCTGCTCTATGCCTAATCTAAGCATCGGGATTCATACCAGGTATAGTTGGTGTAATTTAGCTGCGTGGACTGGCGCTTAGCATATTCTATATACTGCGTGGAAATTTAGGCTTCTTCTATAAAGTATGCCTAAATTAAAGAGTACTTTACAGAATATGCTGAAGCGAATTTCATTTTGCCACTGCCAAATTTTTAGGCGTGATACACAGGATCTAGTCCATTATCCACAAGATGATGACAAAAACAGTGGTGGAATTCAAAGAGGCATGGGATAAATAGAGAGGGCCCTATATAGCAAGAGGATGGAATAAAAACAAAACAAATGATTTTCACGCTTCAGAAAAAAAAAAAAAAAAAAAAAGACACAGAAAGGTGTAACATACACAAAGTGGCAGGTACAACCACAAACAAAGACATAGAGAAGTGAAACCTGCAAGGCGTGATAGGTACAAATTTAACCAAAGCCACAGAAGAGTAAATTGCTAAAAGTGACAGATATAACCTTAACCAAAGGAACAGAGGGAATACCCTGCACAAAGCAACAAGTTCAACTCTCAACAAAAGCATACAGGGTTGTCATCTGCATGGAGCAGTACATACAACCTGTGTGTTCACAGAGGAAGGGCTGGGACTAGGACTGCAAAAAAAAAACCCAAAAAAAACAAATGGAAATGGGGGTGTGGAAGAACGCCAACAATTTTCAGAAGACTCTGTTTGGAAGGAAATAGCTAAACTAACTTTGTTAGTCTCACTCACACACACAAGGAGTGACACGGGCTGCAAATACTGAAGCAGGTCACGTTTATCCACTCGTACCCTAGCTGAGATAATATTTAACCATTTCTCTGACCTCATGTGCACCCTTTTTTAAATTAGTCACTTTAATTTTCTAATTCCTCTTACTCTCTTACCTATCTATATGTTAACCAACTCTCTGACCTCATGTGCAACTTTCTTTAGTCACCTTACTTTCTAACTCCTCTTAGTCTTTTACCTATCTATATGCTCCACCTTTGCTTATACCCTACACTGTCAATTAAAATGTTATATTACGTATTGTGTTGGCATTGCAGGTAGTATACCATGCCATACTTTGTATTGTTATTTGAATATTTTTGCTGCTGTGGTTGTCTATTTCTCATGTTTGATTTATTCTTATACACCGCCTGGAGTGAATTCTTTCAAAAAGGCGGTAAATAAATCCTAATAAATAAATAAACTGATAGTAGACAAAACAATAGAGCTGGATGAGATATAATCAAGGGCACTGAAGGACCATAAGAAAGTTCTGGCAACTCCACTGTCTGTTCTTTTCAATGCCTCAAGAGTCAGGAGAGGGCCCAGAGGACTGGAGAAAGGTGGATATGGCAACTCTCCACAAAAGTGCAATTAAGGAGGGGTTGGGAAGTATAGACCAGTTAGTCTGACCTTTATGGTGAGTAAATTAACGGAAAATGTTTCTAAAACAGAGGATAGTGAATTTTCTAAAATTCAATGGTTTGCAGGACCCAAGGCGGCATGATTTGACTATATAATATATTAACAGGGGGATTCACACAGCACCTACTGTCAACATACTATTGAATGTTTACATTTTTTTTAAATCAAGGTGGTTAATCTTACGTGGAGATGTGTAAGTCTTGTCAGATAAATATGATTAATTTCTTTAATTAGGTGACCAGACAGCTGGATCAAGGAAGAGTGCCGGATGATTTAACAAAGCCTCTGACAAGGTTTCACCCAGAGGGCTTACAAATAAATTTAGTGCCCTCGGTATGGACCCTGAAGTGAATGACTGCATTAGAAACTGGTTGACTGTAAGGCGACTAAGGATAATGGTAAATGGAGCTCACTTGGAGGAAATGCATATTTACCAGTTGTGTGCCCCAGGGATCAGTCCTTGGTCCTACTCTTTTTGTGAGCAATATTACTAAAGGGCTGTCTGGAAAGGTTTGCCTCTTTGTGAATGATACCAAATTCTGCAATAGACAATCATGAGATTATAGACAGCATGAGGAGGATCAAGCAAAGCTTGACGAGTGGTGTAGAATTTGACAGCTAAGGTTTAATGCTAAAAAAATGCAGGGTCATGCATCTGGGCTGAAAAAACCCGAGGGAGCAGTATAGTATGGGGGTGGGGGTGGAGTATTTCTGTGTACAAAAAAGGAATGGGACTTGGGGGTGAAAGTATCTGATGATCTTAAGGTGGCCAAACAGATAAGATAAGGTGACGGTGAAAGCCAGAAGGATGCTTGGGTACAAAGGGAGAAAGATGGCCAGCAGGAAAATAAAAATAATGTAGTAGTGCAAGGTTGAGCAATCTTTTTACACAGAGGGGGCTGCAAGAACGTCAGTACTATCCCTGGCGGGCTGCAATATTCTATAATGTCAGAATTTCATATCTCTGGGCCTTTTCCAAAGATGGCTGTATGTCTAGTTTTATGCAAACGAAAATTTGGTCTGTTTGGTAGCATTAGTCTAAATTGAGTTGATCTCAAATTCCTAGGATGATATAAAATCAAATAGGGGTCCTTTTACTAAGCTGATTTAAAAGGCCTTACCGTATGACACACTCAGGCATCCTGTGGTAATTCCCTAATCTGCACGGGCAAACCCACACTAAAAAATATTTGTAATTTTATCATGGAGGGAGTGAGCCTGGGCCAGAGAGTGAATGTTTCTGCATTAATCAGTTAGTTACCACTAGGACTGTACTGAATATTCGGCCCTCTAGTGCCTCAAATGCATAATTCATATTTGGCTCAATACGAACAATGCATTCAGGCACTAGGGGGCTGAATATTCAGTACAGCCCTAGTTACCACATATTGATTAGCATGTGAGCCCTTACTGCCTGCAAAACGAGTATCAGTAAATGCTCATGTGTAAATCTGTCTAATGGCCATGCGTCACTGGCAACATTACCGCATGACCATTAATAGGGAAAACGAAAGCTGAACCATTTTCCGGCTCTGCTGAAAATGGCCTTGGCGTGCTGGAAAAATCCATGTAAAGGTGTGCTAAGGTCACATTCTACCACAGCTTAGTAAAAAGACCCCATAATCTTTCAAGCTGTCAGGCCCAGACCGTACAAAATTCTGTAGACAAAAAGTAATAACTTGAACTCTATTCTCATCTTAATATGGAGCTAATGAAGATGTCTTAGATGCATGCTCAAACCATTTGCCCCCTAAAATCAGTTTTGCAGCAGCATTTTGTACAATTTGTAATCTGCTTAGTTGCTTATCAGGTGAAACTAAATAAACAATATTACAAATAATTCATATCAGACAGTACCATAGCTTGAACAACCAAATTAAAATGTTTAACCTCCAATAGCGGCCTGATGCTCCGAAGTGTTCTGAGCTTGAAAAATGAATTCCACATGTTATTAATTTGGTTCTCTATTGTTAGTCCAGAATCAAACAAAACTCCCAAAATTTTAATTTCATTCCAGATTGGGACTACTATCCTTGCTAAGGCTGGCATCAGTAAAGGCTGCAGAGATAACTGGGACTCAATCCATAAAGTATTAGTCTTGTCAGGATTAATTTTCAATTTAAGTAAAGATATCCAGACATAGATGACCTCAAAAACATTACTAATTTGAATATAAACCTCCTGCAAACGAGATAATAATGGAAAAAGTAACAATGTAATCTGCGTAAGAAAAGAACTAAATTTCTAACGGCTATAATAATCTTCCCATGCCCTCCAAATAAAAATTAAATAAAATAAGGAACGTGGTGAATCTTATGAGACCCCATGCTTCATAGTCCAAGCAGTTGACAAATTGTGCTGCCAGAAAACTTGAAGAGGAGTAGCTTAATGGCCAGTGGAGTGGCCTGAGAACCAGGGGAACTGGGTTCAATTCCCACTGGGAAAGTCACCTAACCCTCCACTGCCCCAGGTACAAAATAAGTAATATGAAAACCACTTTGACTGTAACCACAGAAAGCCAGACCTTGACGGGGAGGGGGGTCAGAACCCAAAGTGGGGGGGGGGGGGGCACATTTTGGTGTACGACTGAGAAGAGCAGGGTACGCAATGCAGCGAGATCAGCGTGGGACGAACACTTCAGCTGGCGGGGGCTGGGGATGCCTGCCAGACAAACCAGGGGACCCAGAGCCAATTTGGGGAGGCCCAAGCCCCAGTGGACCCCCATAGCTACAACATTGAAAAGGCAGTATATAATATGTAAACCACTTTGATTGTAACCACAGAAAACCAGTATATCAAACCCCATCCCTTTCCTTTTCAAAAATCCTGTAAACCATCCCCACACCTTGCCTGTTGTGCCAATGTCATTCAAACTGGCAAGTAAAATATAATGACTTAGCAAGTCGAAAGCTGCTGATGAATCAAATTGCATAACAAATGCTTGATGTCCCTTATTCAGTAGTAGTCTAAGTTCTGAGAACAGCCCAGCCAGTACCGTCTCAATGCTAAAAATGGCATGAAATCCTGATTGCCTGGAATACAAAATTTGAAAGTGATCCAAATTCTCTTGAAATTGAGAAGCAACTACAGACTTCAGTAATTTCACTAAAGTAGGCAAATTTGCTACTGGGTGACAATTATCACAAATAGAAACATCTAAATTTTCTCCTTTTCAAATGGGGATAATACTAAACTATCCATACTATCCTGGAAGCAATCATCCCTTAGCAATGCATTGGAAGATGCCAATGCACAAAAGTCCCCGTAAAAAATCCCTGGTAAAAGTTAATGACTCTGAAATAGCGAGTGATGCTCATAGGAAATGTAATGCAAATGAGCTGCTCACATTACAAATGGCAAGCAGCTCAGTAAGGAAACCACCTGTGCTTGCACAGAACAGTTACCTGCTAAGCGTGGATGCTATGCAAAAGCCCAAAACAGCATGTGCTAAGGATGTGCCTCCACAGTGTTCCACTGCTACACATGGGTTTCATACACATATATACTAAGCAGTAAACCACCCAGGCCGTGACAGGTTTTTTTTTTTTGCGGGGTTCCATGCCAAATTGCATGCCCCAGGGGGTTTATGGTTTATATGTGCATGTATGAAAGTCGTATGTAGCTTTTTTTCTAAACTACAGGTGCCGTGGGCACACCTCAACATGTTTTGTTCAAAGACAACTTCATCACAATGATGTTACGTGCGGGACACACACACATGAGCAAATACTACAGCAAACTGCTCTGCCAAGAAGCCACTGGCATGCTACGCAAGCTCTGACCTCCCGTTAAAATTTCCTCATAAAAGGTTGGCGCTCATTTCTGTGTATCGCTCGGAAAGCACATTTAAATACTAATCAGCTCAACATAATAGTTTTACATATGATTCTCACTGGCCGCTACCGCGAATGGTATAAAGCATGCAGAACTCCTTTGTGCATTTCTCGCTGAATTCCGTGCTTACTAAACCGGCTAGAACCAGTCAAAAATCACACATTGCTGGCATGGTAAGTTTTGTGCATCATGCCCAAAGTTAGTACAACTTAAAGAATCAGGCATGATTTCTGCAGGTTAGCTTAACAGGGATCCAAAATGCATCCAACTTCAGCAAATTTCTGTATTAGCTAATGCACCCTATACTGAGATACCTCAGAAAAAGACTGGGCTCTACTCTATCTCCATTCAGTACTCTTATGTCAACAACAGCCTGTGGGATGCTTTCCAGAATTGTATTTATTTTAGATCAGAAAAAATCTACAAAATACTGTGTGGTTAAGGTTGACTTGGACTTAACCTGCTGAGAGCTAGTAAGTGTTTTCATAAGCTTAAAAAGCTCTCATGAAGAATGAGAATGTTCTTTACAATACTTTACCCTTTACATAACCAGTGAAAATGTAAAGCATACTCTTTTTTTTTGGTCAGGATCTCTTGTGTAGATAATGCAATTTTTAAAACAGCAAGGAACAATAATGTGCCCTAGAAGGATTTATAAACAATAAGGATTGAATTCCTTAGGAGAGGAAATTGATGCTTAGCTGACGCACAAACACTGCTTTTCCATATCAGAATGCTTTAAAAATAGAACAGCTTAACCTTACAGAGTGATAACTGCCAAAAGATTCTAGAGGCAAAAATAACTTGTGTTTTGTAGAGCTTTTTCAAAAATACATACATACATCCACAGAAACATAGAGCAGTGAAGAGAAAGGGGTAGTTTGTCATATAAGGGATTATGCATACATTGTAAAAATGAATCTAAATGTGAGATAGATATATAGACATATAGATTTAAAAAAATTGTATTCTTTATGAAAGAGTATGTTAGCTTCAGGAAGAACCATTCTCCCTTTCACTTTAGATCACTGTTAAGCAAAACAGCAAAAGCACCCATTTTCCATAAGAACATAAGAATATAAGTGTTGCCATACTGGGGCAGACCAAAGATCCATCAAGCCCAACATCCTGTTTTCCAATAGTGGCCAATCCAGGTCACAAGTACCTGGCAAGATCCCAGATTTTATGCTGTTATCCTAAAAATAAGCAGTGGATTTTTCCAAATCCATCTGGCTTATGGACTTTTCTTTTAGGAAATTATCCAAACTTTTACCACAATCTCTGGCAACAAATTCCAGAATTTAATAACATGTGTGCATATTTTCTCCTGTTTTTTTAATTTACTACTTAGTAGCTTCATTGCTTGCCCCCTAGTCCTAGTACTTTTGTAAAGAGTAAACAAGCAATTCACATCTACCTGTTCCATGCCACTCAGTATTTTATAGACCTCTATCATATCTCACCTCAGCCTTTTCTTCTTCAAGCTGAAGAGCCCTAGCCTCTTTAGCCTTTCCTCAAAGGGAACCTTTTGTAGTTTAAAAAAAAATCTGATATATGCAAAGCAGCCAGACCCCCCAGTGTAACAGTCTTCCTGGGAGTAAGCTGGGTATTCTTATGTTCCAACTGCTGGAGTTGTCATTGAAGCCCACTCCAGTCTATGCGTCTTCTCATTTGTGAGACACAGATCATAAAAATCTGTCCAGAACTGTCCTTATGTTCCAGTCACTGAAGTTGCTGTCTAAGCCCTTTCCAGCCCATCCTAAACCAGACTTCCATATATTAGACATAGACCATACAAGTCTGCCCGGTATTGGCCCTAATTAATCACAGCCAGTCGCCATCTAAGCATTACTTCACACATCCACTTCCATTTTCTAATTAGAGATCCTCTGTGTTCATCCCATGCCTTTTTGAATTCCATCATCATTTGTGTCTTTACCACCTCCTTAATAGAAAATTTTCCACATTTGTACTGTTAAAGCAAGGAGGAGGAGGAGGAGACAGCACTCAAAGAACTTGGTACTCGGTAGATGACAGGCTGGTGCAGGTGTAGCTAACACTTCCACGGGAACCCCGCAGAACTGCTTCCATCCCCGCAGGAACCCCACAGGAACTGCTTCCGTCTTCGCAGGAACCCCGCAGAACTGCTTCCGTCCCCGCGGGAACCCCACAGAACTGCTTCCGGCCCTGCGGGAATCCCGCGGGTTTCGTGGGATTCCCGCAAACCCCGTTCCCGTGCAGCTCTCTAATCTCAACTCAGTCCTCAGGGACCACTTGGCCAGTCAGGTTTTCAAGGTATCTACAATGAACATGCATCAGACAGATTTGCATGCACTACCTTCTTGGTATGCAAATTTCTCTTATTTTTCATTGTGGATGTCCTGAAAACTCGACTGGCTAGGTGGACCCTGAGGACTGGTTGAAAACCACTGGTAAGGCCCTGGTTTCATCTAGCAGATTTCAGTTATTTATAAAGTGTATAGATGCTGTTCACAGATAACATTATGCACACGCAAACGCCCCAATCTACATGCTAGACCTCGTAGACCTACCTCCTAGAAACGCCACAAGATCATCCCACAAATTTCGCAACTTGCACTACACCCCAGCTGCAAAGGACTTAAATACAAGCTGATGCATGCCTCTACCTTCTCTTACGTGAGCACGCAGTTATGGAATGCATTACCAACAGACTTGAAAGTGATCAACGAAACAACTATCTTTCGAAAATCTCTGAAGACATTCTTCTTCAACAAGGCCTACAATGAGAACCTACAGCCTCACTAAGTCACCCCACCAACCCACTCAATCATGAACGCTTACCTTCTATAACTACCCTAAATCACTCTCTTCCTTCTTCTTTTTCCCTTCCTAATTGCTACACGTTACTAACTATATCTGATCTGATATCCTGAAATGACAATGTTAACAAATCTATGTAAGCCACATTGAGCCTGCAAATAGGTGGGGGAATGTGGGATACAAATGCAATAAATAAATCTTAGTAGCTGACTTGTGATTCACTAGGCCTATGGTTAAAAAGCATAATCTGGGGGTTACTTGGGTATGGCAGGGAGGAAATCATTTGAGTACTGTTAGGCAGGTGGTTTGATCTTTTACACACTTGTCTTCTTTTGGTCAATGGGGGTTATAGTATCCTTTTTCCACACAGCTCTGCAATCCCAGATGTCTCCTGGTCTAATCGGCAACTTATCATGGTATAACAAACACCTCATAACAACACATCATCTGTGCAAGAACCATTTAATTTGATTACAAAGGTGACCTTGAGATTCCTTAGCCTAGTGATGATGAAAAACTTTAATCTACAAATCGAAATCCCGGATACCACAGCTGTCCTCTTGTCTTCTCCAAAATACACACATACTAGACTGGGTGTTCTAAAAGGGGGTTAACATCAGGATACTAGTAAAGAAATAACACCTCTATCATTGACAGACCTCTTTCTAATCAAACTGTCTCTAAGTGACCACCTGAAACAAAGTGCACCTCCCAAAACTTGGAAGGAGATCAGAGACTAGGAAATTCTCAGAAGTCAACATTTGCTTGAGGCAGACTATCCACATGTGGATGAGAAGGCAACTACAGCGTTAGAGCAGGTTGCTAAAAAAGGTCTTATGCCCCACTCACAAATGATCAACTTGGTTCTCTCCAAAACTGGAAAAGAGATGGGGTGAATCTTGCCTGGATAAGGATAGACTAAACTATAGGAAACATATGACTAAGTACCGCCAAGCCTTAACAGCTCCAAGAAACAATACTTCTCTTATTGCATTGAATAGGCTGCCAATTCTATCAAGTACCTTTTCAGCATATTAAACAGCCTACTATAACAGACTACTATAACCCCCACAAAAGAACCAGTCTGCATGGTCAAAACTAAACAGCAATTACTTTGCTGCATAATTGGCCAACAAAATTAAACGTCTTCACCAGGATTTACAAGCAGTCTCACCCAATTCCCTGTCAGTTTACCAGGGTCAAACAAATTTGCCATCTCCTCATACTGATGTATGGGACTCTTAACCCAGTAACAGAAGAGGGCCCTGACAAAATCCTGAGAGGCCTTCGACTAACCTCCCACTCCCTTAACTCCTGCCCATCAAAGATAGTGTAGCAGGCAAGAAGGAGCCTCAAAGAAGAGAACACAAAAATTGTGAACTCCTCTCTTTCTAATGGGCAACTATCAAGAACATTAAAAAGGGCAGTGGTGCGTCCTCTGAAGTAGAACAACCACCTTAAAGATAAGCTTGAAAGTTACCAGCCAGTATCTAACATCCCATTTCTAGGAAACTTAGGAGACCTTTTACAAAGCCGTGGGAGGGATAATGCACAAGTAGCACGCGCCAAATCGGCACTACCGCCAGGGTAGCACATGCACCAAGCAGTAATTCTGAGTTTCACATGTGCCGAATCTCGCGGTAGAAAATATTTTTCTATTTTCTACCACGGAGGAAGTTCCCGGCGGTAACTGGCAGCTCGGCCACATTGGCACGTGATGCATGGTTACCGCGCAGATAACACGTGAACCCTTACCGTTAAGTCAACGGCTGTTGGTAAGGGTTTAGGCCATATATAGGCACACACTAGTTTTAATTTTTGCGCAAGCCCATTTCCCGGCCAATTAAAAAAATGGCCTTTTTCCCAGCAGCAGCAACAAGTGGCCCAGCATGCGCCCAAAATACATGTCCACACTACCGCAGGCCACTTTTTACCGTGGCCTTGTAAAAGGAACCCTTACAGAACAAACTGTGTTTAGCTCAGTGATTGACTAGAAGAGAGAATCTAACTGGATCAATAGCAATGTATATTCAAATTTGGTTATGGAACAGAGATGGTCCTCATGGGCCTAGGGGGGTGGAGTTGGATTCTAAACCCCGAACAGATTCTGCAGCACCGACTGCCCAAACTGACTGTCGCGTTGGGTATCCTGCTGAAGGCAGTAGTGAGATGTGAATGTGTGGATTGATGACTACGTCGCAGCCTGGCAAATCTCTTCTATAGTGGCTGACTTCAAGTGGGCCAACGACGCTGCCATGGCTCTAATACTATGAGCCGTGACGTGACCCTCAAGAGTCAGCCCAGCTTGGGCATAAGTGAAGGAAATGCAATCTGATAGCCAATTGGAAATGGTGTGTTTCCCCGACTGCGACTCCCCTTCTGTTGGGATCAAAAGAAACAAGCATTTGGGCGGATTTTCTGAAGGAGCTGGTCCGCTCCATGTAAAAGGCCAATGCTCTCTTGCAGTCCAAGGTGTGCAACTGACGTTCAGCAGGGCGGGTGTGAGGATGGGGGAAAAATGTTGGCAAGACAATTGAGTGGTTCAGATGGAACTCCAACACCACCTTCAGCAAGAACTTAGGGTGCATGCGGAGGACTACTCTGTTGTGATGAAACTTGCGATAAGGAGCATGCACTACCAAGGCTTGAAGCTCACTGACTCTACGAACTGAAGAACAGCCACCAAGAAAATGACTTTCCAGGTCAAGTACTTCAGATGGCAGAAATTCAGTGGCTCAAAAGGAGGCTTCATCAGCTGGGTGAGAACAACGTTGAGATCCCATGACACTGGTGGAGGTTTGACAGGAGGCTTTGACAAAATCAAACCTCTCATGAAGCAAACAACTAAAGGCTGTCCAGAGATAGGCTTACCCTCCACACGATAATGAAAAGCACTAATAGAACTGAGGTGAGCCCTTACAGAGTTGGTCTTCAAGCAGGGTCTGTGTAGGACAAGAGCGAGGATCTAGGGCCTTGCTGTCACACCAGATGGCAAACCTCCTCCACTTAAAAGAGTAACACTTCTTTGTAGAATCTTTCCTGGAAGCAAGCACGACTCGGGAGACACCCTCAGAGAGACCCAAGGAAGCGAATTCTACGTTCTCAACATCCAAGCCGTGAGCGCCAGAGACCGGAGGTTGGTATGCAGAAGCGCCCCCTCGTTCTGGGTGATGAGGGTTAGAAAACAATCCAATCTCCACGGATCTTCGGAAGACAACTCCAGAAGAAGAGGGAACCAAATCTGACGCAGCCAGAAGGGTGCAATCAGGATCATGGTTCCGCAGTCTTGCTTGAGTTTCAGCAAAGTCTTCCCTACTAGAGGTATGGGAGGATACGCATACAGAAAGCCTGTCCCCCAATGTAAGAGAAAAGCATCTGCTGCTAGTCTGTCGTGGGCCTGAAGCCTGGAACAGAACTGAGGGACCTTGTCATTGATCTGAGTGGCAAAAAGATCCACCGAGGGGTGCCCCATGCTCAGAAGATCTTGCAGACAACGCCCATGTTCAGTGACCACTCGTGAGGTTGCATTATCCTGCTCAACCTGTCGGCCAAGACTGTTGTTTACACCTGCCAGATAAGTGGCTTGGAGAAACATGCCATAACGGTGTGCCCAAAGACACATCTGGATGGCTTCCTGACACAGAGGGCGAGATCCGGTGCCCCCCTGCTTGAGGGTGTAATACATAGCAACCTGTCTGTCTGAATCAAAATGATTTCGTTGGACAGCCGATCGCTGAAAGCTGTCAGGTTCTCAGGTTCAGAGCCCGCGGGGCCGGGCTCTGGAGCAAACGTGAGCCCTTGGGCTGCTGCCGAGGAGCGACAGCAGCAGGCAAAACCCACCAACCCACACTGGGTAAGCACACCGGCAGGGACTGCAGGCACTGCCCAGCGAACCGGAACACATGGACTGGAATCCCCCGGACTGGAGGACACAGGACTGGAACACACACCGGACCGGAACACACTGGACTGGAGCGCACCAGACTGGAACACACCGGACCGGAACACACTGGACTGGAGCACACTGGACTGGTCCGTACAGCTTCACCTGCACTTAGCTACTAAGCCCCCCAGAAGTTGAGCTCCTGGGTTCGAGTAGCCGGCAGGATTTACTGGATACCGGATGACACAGGGACCAGGACTGGAAACAGAAGTACTCCTAAACTGATCTACGTGCTCCCAAGTCCTAAACCAGCAGGAGTGTTCCTAACAGTAAACTGACAAAAGGTCTTCCTAAGCCCTATACTAAACAGGAGCTCCTAATCTCTGCTCAAGAAAGGGACTTCCTAAGCCCTAAACTAACAGAGCAGGGAACTAAACACAAAGCTAACACAGGTGCTACTAAGCACCAAGCTACAAGCAGAGCTTTACACTAATAAGCTAAACACAGAACTAACCAGCTACCTAAGCACTGCTCTAGCAAGCTAGATACAACTAACAAGGTGCTTCCTAAGCACTACTCTGGCAAGCAACCAGAAGAGCTCCTACCACTAAAAGGGAAGACAGGGGGGCCACAAGGAAAAAGCAGTGAAGCTAACACATAAGCCAAAAGTGCTTCTAAAGCACCAAACACCAACAGCAAAGACTGCAATGTTCCCAATAGCACAAACACCAGAAGTACTTCTAACAGCAAACTCTGCAGTGTTCCTAACAACACCAAACCCTGAAGTACTTCTATCAACAACAGAGCTTCCAAAGCCCTACACACAGCAATGCTTCCAAAACCAAGAGGGAAAAGCAGGGGAACCAAAGGGAAAAGCAGGAAAGCTAAACACACAGACACCAGTGCACACTGCACTAACACTAACCTGGCCCTTAGCAAAAGCAAGCAGGGAAACTAGACACAAAGTCAGAAGTGCACACTGCACCACCCTACCTAAAGCAAACACCACTGTTGCAAAGGTCCTGAAGGAAACAACACCACTTCCTTATCAAGGCCCTCCCTGATAATGTCACACTCCCTAGATCTAGGCAAAAGCACACTGACCCAGAGAGGCCCAACCCACACCAATGCAACACTGTGAAGCACTTGAAGCCAGTACACCCAAAGAGAGGTAGAGCAACTCAGGCAACACACACACAGGTGCAGTATAGTGAAACAATTAGAGCCATGCTGCTGGAAGCTGCCAGCACAGAGAGACAGAGCCAGCTCAGAAAAGACAGAGAAAAGAAACAGAAGCCAGCTAAGAAGCTGACCCCCCAGGAAAGAGGTAAGTTTGAGAGGGGTTCAGACCCCAATCATAACAAAAGCCTTTAGAGCGTTCCAGATCGCTCGCAATTCTAGGAGGTTGATCTGAAGACTTTTTTCCTGAAAAGACCAAGGTCCTTGAGTGTGAAGCCCATCTACATGAGTCCTCCACCCTAGGAGGGATGCATCCGTTGTCAGCACTTTTTGTGGCTAAGGAATTTGGAATGGACATCCCAAGGTCAAACTGGATCGAACCGTCCACCACTGAAGGGAATTCCAAAAGTCAGTGGACAGTTGGATCACATCTTCTAGATCCCCCGAGGCCTGACACCACTGGGAAGCTAGGGTCCACTGAGCTGGTCTCATGTGTAGACGTGCCATGGGAGTTACATGAACTGTGGAGGTCATGTGCCCCAGAAGTCTCAACATCTGCTGAGCCGTGAACTGTCGAGACGCTCGCACTATGGACACTAGGGACAGGAGGGGAGTCGACCTGGGTGGCAGCAAACACCAATGCTGCAGGCGGCACGGAGGTCGGGAACCTCATCACAGGCGAAGGGCCAGATGCCACTGCAGCAGACCATATGGAAGGCGCAAGCACCCCCGACACCGAAGCAGACTGGCGCAGCAATCCTTCCAGAAGCTCTGAAAGCAGGGCTCTGATGCGCTCGTCGTGAGCCGCCATTGGACAAGGCTGCGGGGTCGGTAAAGGAGCCGGTGGCAGAATCTGTCGAGGCTCGGGAGCAGGCATTGGGCCGCCAGAAGACCGACGCATCGGCACCTCCTGAATAGAGGGGGAGCGATCCTCTCGGCGCCGACACTTCTCGGGTGCTGATTCCCTTGACGCCCTGGAGCTCCCGGCACTGTGTGTCGAAGGAGAACGATGATGGTGCTTCTTCACCTTCGCTCGACGTCCGTCATCGAGACTCCTTGGTACCGATGAGGACGTAGAATCCTCACGCTCCTCGGGTCCGGGTCCGATGAAGTTGAGTCCCGGGAGCCTGCATAACAGGAGGCCTCGAGGCAGGTGGAAACCCACTTGATGCCTCACTGCTCCCAGCACGAATTGGTCTTTCAGCAGCCATTACCTCCGCTCCCAACATCGATGCTTCCCTCAATGTCGACGCCGCAGACCTCGGTACCGATGTCGATGTCCCGGACCAAGCCCCAAAAGCTTTTCTCGTTGGGCTTCTCGAGACGCTTGGGTCCGTTTCTTCATATGAAGACACAGACTACAAGCGGCTAGGCTATGGTCGGGCCCAAGGTACTGGATACACCAGGCGTGGGTATCGGTACCTGAGATGGTCCGGTTGCACAGAGTACAACGTTTGAAGCTGCTGGGTGTCTTTGATGACTTGGAAGGAAAAATGGCTTTGGCAAAAATCAAAAGACACGATTGTGCCTGCTAACCAAAAAAAGGGTACAAAAAAAAAGGGATAACCTGGCCACGTCAAAAAACAAAGGAAACTTGAAAAGGAGAACAAATCTAAGAGAGACTACAGGAAACTTTTTTTTTTTTTAACTGACAATTGTTAGTAAAATAAAGAAATAATTAGCAACAAATAGCGAAAAAATTTGAAGACTCATTTCCTGGGCCTGAAAGGAGCGGAGATCAAAACCTACCGCACCTCAACGCGGAAAAAGAAAAACTGAGGAAACGCACTCATTCGATGGGCGGGAAATCGGTCCGCGCATGCACGGTGCGTGCTGCATGCACTCCAGAAGACTGGCAAAACTTTTTTTTATATTTTGCTTGCAAAATGTCGATTCTTGGGCCGAAGCGGACATCGACCCATATGTGAGAACAAGCAGCCTGCTTGTCCTCGGAGAAAATATTGTACATAAACTTGAAAGAATGCCGACACTAGGCACAGTGGTTACAATAGTATACTTTTTTCTGCGACATCCCAGGGTCAGGGGTTCTATAATAAGAGGTGGACAATATATTGCCAACAAAAATAAACTAAAATACATCATGGTACTGTTTTAAAGAAAAGCTTGCAACTCCACTTCTTTATTAAGACCAGATGGTTCCAGCTTATGCCACAAAAAAATCCATCTCTGCTGTTTTACATCATTCTTTATGATGATTGGCTAAAGAATATCACATGCTCATAAGGAGGGATAGACAGTTCTATTTAAATAAGTACTAGAACTCCTGATGTCATATGAGGTTTGCACCTTATTGAGGGCAACAGGTATCCCATCAGACTGTTTTGGTTAATTTGAAACAGAGTTATTAGTTTTGTGTTAACCTTTTCAATATATATATTTTTCCCAGTTATAAACTAGACCTGTGAGCCTTGACAAAAATGAACATTTCCGTGACAAGTGTTTGAACCAGACATTTTGGTGCAGATGGTCTCCCTGAGCAGTTTTTCAAAACATGGTCCATGCTGGGGACCTGATACTTCATATTTTGAACATTTAAGGCTTTGCATTCAAGCCATCAGTCCAGATAAGTGTTGCTTTGCTCTATATATCTCTATTTGAAATGGTATCACTGAAAATTTAGTGCACTTCAGATGTCTTCAATACAAATGTGTGGTTTTTTTTTTAATGTTTTGAACTCTTGCAATTAAAAAATTGTTTTTAATGATTTGTGATGTTGTAGTACAATGATTAAAAACTCAGAGGTTTCTTTCTGACACAATTTCTGCTGTTTTACCTCTCACTAATTATGAACACTTAAAAATCCTTTTTTATATATATTTGATTGCTTTAATACCTGTTTGTGGATTTTCTTTGACAATCTTGTGATTTTTCCCTAATTACAACACCGCAGCCTCTCATTACTCATAATACCATAAACTCCCACACGTACTTTCTGTTCTCTTAACGATAATAGATTGGTTATCCCTAGTCTTAATAGGATCCAGAGGGAGTACACAAAGGAATGTGCTTTTTTCTTTCTTGCACCTGCATTATGGAATTCGCTTCCACCATATCTCTGGCTGGACACCTCTTATCTTTTATTTCATAAAGCGCTGAAAACATATTTTTTTGAACTTGCTTTTGGGATTTGAGGTAAGTCTGTTCCTGTGGTGAGAGACTTTTTTTTTTTTTTTACTAGGATGATTTAATATTATGCTTTGTATGAGTGGTGTGTAAATTAGCCACGTAGTCAGTAAAATCAACTGGGTAGCATGCCCATTGAAAACGTTCTGGGGAGAACACTGAGATCGTAAAACTGCTGTCCACCACTAAAACAATAAAAACATAGGGAAATATCCTCACATAAACCGGTAAAATTCCAACAAACTGTTCTGTAATCTTTAAATATTTTTGAAAAGAAACATTTTAAGAGAACATTGAAATGCCAATGGCACAAACAGAATGCCTGTTTTCAGGAACAAATGATACATTGGTCGAAAGGATGAGTAAGCAAAAATAGAAGCATAGGAACATATAGACAGTCTTAGAACAGTGGTTCTCAAATTGTTGGTCGAATGACCCTACATGGGGTCAAACCATTAGCAGATGGAGTCACAAACAGGGAAGGCAGCCTCCCTCCCTTCTGAAATTTCCACTACCACTGTGGTCTAACCCAGTAGTGGCATTCAACATGGGGCTGTGAGTCAGTGAACATTCACAGGTCTTGTCCCCCTCTTCTTCAGTGGGTTCCCTGTTAGACTGGAAACCCAGTAAGAGTCCTAGGGTTTGTGTGCATACACCGATACATAGGCCACTATGCTGACTGCTGCCATGATTGTCACAGCTACTGCTGCCTTCATGCTTTCGATACGTGGAGAGGAGAGAATGGGAGAAAGGGAAATGGGACTTGATATACCGCCTTTATGAGGTTTTTGCAACTACATTCAAAGTGGGTTACATATATTCAGTTGTTAAGTGACTTGCCCAGAGTCACAAGGAGCTGCAGTGGGAATCGAACTCAGTTCCCCAGGATCAAAGCCCACTGCACTAACCACTAGGCTACTCCTCCACTCACTTCATGCGAATGAAAGTGGAAAGGGAAGGGGAGGTCTGGTATTTTCTTTTCATTATTTGCTTTATGTGAATTTAACTGTTAAAATGGGGTCATATGGGATAAAAGTTTGAGAAGCACTGTCTTAGAACCAGAATTATAATGAGAGCTCTATTCCAGTAACAGGTCTTCTTCATAGCAGACACTTGCTTTCAGAATTTAACTGCTGCAAAAAAAATGTTCAATCACTATGTTAAAGGACAAGTTTTCAATTTATTATGACCAATATTTACTTTAAAGCCGTAAAAAGATATAAAACCTACCCTAAATTGGTTACAAATTCCAGACCCAATGTAATAAATGCAGTAGTCTCAACAAAAGTTTCCTTTTGATTTAGTATTGATTCTGTGTGTGCTACGATTGCTTCTGATGTAACAAGTATCATACTGCACAAAAATATCAGCATCAAACTATGAATAAAACCACTGTGCTAATCATAGCCCAAATAGCATGGAAATTCATGCCAATGAGCTTCATACTAAATTACTTTTAAAGCAGAAGGTTATCACTGAAATATTACTTCACCACTGGAGATGGAAGTCAATAAGTTAAAAAAAAAAAAAAAAAAAGGAGTACTGGATTCCCAAGTTAGGGACTCCTAGAACTGAGATCCCTAGGTTGGGGACCCACAGATCCCAGGACACTCTAGGCTCAGGCAGCCCCCCAGCACAGGAAGACCCTGAACCAAAGCGCCTGTAAAATCTCTGCCAGGCCCCTGCTCCACCCCTCTCTCCCCAATTTACTTTCTTCCAGGAAAGTGTTGCATTTTGTCCTCTTGTCCCCACCACCATTCTTGGAAAAAGACAGTGGTCCAGCTGGCATCATCATCAGCAAGTGGACTGCTGTTATTTTCCCTGGAATCATCATAGTATTATTGGTCTAATGAGGAGGTGCCAGAGATTTGAAGGTTCTCTGGTTGCAGCCTCCCTGTTTCGGGAGTCCAAGCCCAGAATTCCCTGGCTGCCTAAGGAAGAGGATCCATGCCCCAGAGAGCCTCCATGAAGTTAAAAGTTAATTTTATTTTTGTTGTAATGCTTTTTTTTTTTTGGTTTGTTTTTCAGCAATTTTTTAAAACTTTACCTGTATTTAACTCAAAGTTTTACTTCGCTTATAAGTACTTTAAAAAATAATTAGCTTGGAAGTAAATAAAAACCAGCATTAGATTTTTAATGTAGTTCTTTTACTTCCGTGGCACGCATTTAAACACAGTTTCATTAACTTTTCTTTGTGCACAGCGTCATTTAAACATCAAAATAATGGCCGTTTACTAAGCTGCACTGTCGGCTTGCAAACTTTTTAGCGCGCGCTAATGCTAGAGACACCCCTAGGATTATAATGGGTGTCTTACTTGTTAGCGCACGCTAAAAGGTTAGCACACCTACATCACAGCTTAGTAAACAGGGCTCTAAGTGACACCACTCAAGGCATCATCCAAAAGAGTTGCTTTAATATAATCACAGCAAAAGTTGTAATAAGATATGCATCTTACCTGCATACATATGGTAGGTTAGCCGTTCAATGAGTTTAACCACAGTTCCTGCTTTGAGGATGGGGATTCCAGATTTGGGCTGCACACTTTCTTCAAATACTATATTTTCTTCTGAGTCTGGTTCTGCAAATCTGTACAGTTTAGGACTTGGGAGCCTCATTTTTTCTTCCTTCTCTTCCTGTAACATTGTAGCATCCAACATTCGCTCCAGAGTACTTCTATATTGTAAAGAAATTAATGCTGCCATCCAGTTGTTTTTATCCTCTGCTGATTTGGCAGCAAAAATAACACTGTTCTCATCTTTCAAGATGATTTCAAAAGCATGCCTGTATTCATTAGTGTCATCTTTATCATTGATTTGTACCTTTCGCATAAAAAACTTTTCTTTAAGACGATATTCAGCATTGCTAGCACCAGGAAGTCTTGGTTGGCCATGATTGGACTTGCAACAAATCATCAAACCATCAAATAGGAATATGTGCCTTTCATGTTTTGCACCTACACGAGTAAGTGTTCCTTCCATGATAAATTCATTGCAGCACTGTCCAATATCCTTGCCTTCCCAGCCATCAATGTTTTTTTGAATCTCATTCATTTTCTTGATTGCTAACTGCTTTCCCTTCATTTGCTGACTATAAAAGCGACATGCAGATTCACTGTGAAAAGAAGGAAAACTAAGTATCGCTGCAAACACAAAAATCATATATCTTCATTACATTTTACAGTGTCCCAGCTAAAATAGATGAATTCTAAAAATACACTTCTGTTCAATGGAGACACTTTTTGCCTGCTGTGGACTTCTTCCGTGTTTCATTTCCCATTATTGTTTATTATTCAAGTTTTGTATGAGCCACACAAATGCTTTCCTGAAGTCCATCTTTCTTGTGCCAGATTCCTTTAGTGACATCATAGACTGGGATCTGCAACATCCTATATTCTTTCCCAGGGTACTCAAAATGCTGACATTAAGCTATACTTGGAACAAAACAATGTGCAGAATAAAATCCTCCTACAAATGGATCTAGACATCACAGGAGGAATAGGCAGGACTGTGGCAAAAAAAGATTCACTGGAGATGCCCTTAGACCAGAAGAACAGCTATGCAGAATATAAACATGAATAAAAATTAAGAGAATAATTACAACTTGAGATGTGCACATTAAAAAAGTATTCAAACTTTCAGTGCTACTAGATGGGCAATTTCAATCTCAAATCACAAAGGAATAATCTTTGAAACTGCAACAATAAAAACTTCAGTTCAAATAAGGACCTTTGTTAAATTTAAATGAAAATTTTCTGGAACGTTTCTATATGTGCACACACCAGAAGATAATGGGCAGAATTTTAGACCATAACATAACAGGTAGGCAACGAAGGAAGGGGGGGTTGGGTTATGCTAGCCATGTCTTTGCTAAACTGTTTCCATTTGTTGTTATATATTTTTGGCTATTAATAAAAATCATTTAAACACATAGACAAACTTGGCCCTCAAAAGTCACAACCCAGTTACATTTTCAGGATTTCCTCCATTGTCAACAAATTTATATTTATTAAAATTTTGATATTTTCATACCTAGGAAGGGAGTGGATGGGTGGAATATCTTTTTTCAAGGTATTTTGTATGCAATTTTTTCTTGTTGAACCTTTGTTTAATGGTTACGTGTTTGGCAATCGGTTAGAATGTAGATCTTTTTGCTGCCTTGATTAATGAATTACTACATGCATTACAAAAGAAACAAACAGATTTAAACATAAATTTCATGTCTATCCATTGTGGAAATCCAGAAAATTCTACTGTGTTGTAACCCTTAAGGAAAAAGTTTGCTAACCTCTGACTGAGAAACACATATGAATATTACATATCCATCTTTGTGCTCCCGCACATAACACATTCTACCCATCTTTAAACTCAGACACACGAACAGCTGCCCACTTTTTGTCCCATAGACACACATACTTCAGATACTCTCACCATTCCCAACACACAGATGTCTTACCCTAACAAATACCATGCCTTCTCCACCCCACATTCATACTGCCCCATCCACATTCTTTGCCCTTCCACTGAGCTTCAGCAGGTCCACATCAATCATCTTAAAATATGATTATTCAGATTATTCACCCTTTTTTAAACAGAATGGGTCAATAGAGGAAAAGGACTGAGAACAACAAGCATGAAGATAAGCAGACATATTACAATTAAGGCAAAATAAATTCAACTGAAGGAATACTGATGTGTATGACATAGTGTAGAAATCTATGAGAAAATTACCTTACCAATGGAGCAGCTGGTACAGGAGCCAACAAGAGAAGGAAAAATTCTAGACCTAGTCCTTAGTGGAGTGCATGATCTGATGCAGGAGGTAATGGCGCCGGGGGCCGCTTGATAACCGTGATCATAATACAATCTGATTTGATATTGGCTTTGGAGTAAGTACACACAGGAAATCCAATACATTAGCATTTAACTTTCAAAAAGGAGACTATGATAAAATGAGAAAAACGGTGAAAAGAAAATTAGAGGAGCAACTGTGAAGGCCAAAAATTTACATCAGACGTGGATGCTGTTCAAAAATACCATCCTGAAAGCCCAGGTCAAATATATTCCATGTATTAAAAAAGGAGGAAGGAAGACCAAACGCCAGGCAGCATGGTTAAAAAGTGAGGTGAAGAAAGCTATTAGAGCTAAAAGAAAATCCTTCAGAAAATGGAAGAAGGAACCAACTGAAAATAATAAAGACACAACATAAGGAATGTCAAGTCAAATTGAAAACGATAAGGAAGGAAAAGAGGGACTTCGAAAAATAAAAAAAAAGATTCATTGGCGGTAACAACACACAGTAAAAAAAAAAATTTAGTTTTATTAAAAGCAAGAAGCCAACAAAAGAATCAGTTGGACCGCTAGATGACAGAGGGGTAAAAGGGGCAATCAGAGAAGACAAAGCCATAGCAGAGATATTAAATTATTTTTTTTTTGCTTTGGTCTTCACAGATGAAGATGTGGGAGAGATACCAGTGCTAGAAATGGTATTCCAAACTAACGAGTTGGAGAAACTGAATGAAATCTCTATAAACCTAGAGAATGCAATGGCAAAATATGACAAATTGAAGAGTAGCAAATCTCCTGGACAGGATGGTATTCATCCTAGAGTACTGATAGAACTGCACTAGCGGAACTTTTGTTAGTAACATGTAATTTATCTTTAAAATCAAGCATGGTACTGGAGGATTGGAGGGTGGCAAATGTAACACCAATTTTTAAAAAAGGTTCCAGAGGAGATCTGGGAAATTATAGATCGGTGAACCCGATGTTGGTGCCAGGCAAAATGGTAGAGATTATTATAAAGAATAAAATTACAGAGCATAATCAAAAGCATGGATTAATGAGACAGAGCCAACATGGATTTAGTGAAGGGAAATCTATTACATTTCTTTGAAGGGGTGAACAAACGTGGATAAAGGTGAGCCAGTCGATATTGTGTATCTGGATTTTCAAAAGATGTTTGACAAACTACCTCATGAAAGACTCCAGAGGAAATTGGAGTCATGGGATAGGAGGCAGTGTCCTATTGTGGATTAAAAACTGGTTAAAATATAGAAAACAGAAAGTACGGTTAAATTGTCACAATTCTCAAAGTGTGTTTAATTCTGGTCACCACATCTCAAAAAAGATATAATGGAATTAGAAAAGGTACAGAGAAGGGCGACAAAAATGATAAAGGGGATGGGACGACTTCTCTATGAGGAAAGGATAAAGCGGTTAGGGCTCTTCAGCTTGGAGAAAAGACGGCTGAGGGGGGATATGATAGAGGTCTATAAAATAATGAGTGGAGTGGAACGTGTAGACGTGAACCAATTGTTTACTCTTTCCAAAAATACTAGGATTAGGGGCCACATGCACTAAACTTTAACGACCCTTTTATAACCCTTTAATGAACAAGTTTTAAACCGTGACATGCATTAAAGGCCTTTTTCCGAAGACAACAGCAGCTAACGAAAACGGAATGCAGATGAGCAAATTGTCTAGAAACCCTATTGGAATGAGATGCACTATAGTTTTCCGCTTGCCCTAACGCAGGAAAACTCCAGGAAAGCTAACGAGAGGTCTGTACCTCTCGTTGTGGCTGCCCGGCTTCCAGCCGATTGCATTTCCCCTCTTCCCTCTCACAAATGTTAATGTACTTCTTCTTAGAAGGGATTCAGAAATGGTAGGAATGAGGAAAATACACAAACCTCAAATTGCAATATTTATTTGCATTTTGAAGACCCTCTATTTTAAGTTGTATTAATGTTATATCTTTCACAAATAAAGATTCTTTTTTTTTTAATTGTTCAAGATCAGCTACCACAGTTAAGGATCGGGAGGAGGCAAAGGCGCTCGTCAGGAGCGTCCTGTATGGACGGCCTTGCCCCCCCCTCCCCCTGCGGTCGCCGCTGCTCCCCTGCATGAAAAATCAAAATTTTAGCAGCTCCAGCCCCCCTCCCTTCCTCTCTTTCTTCCACAGCTCCGCCACCCATCATCCTCCGCCCCATGCCCCGCCGCCGCTCCCCCCTCCACCGGACCCCCCTCCGCCTTACCGGGCCCGCACACTGCCTGTGTGTGAAGGCGCTGCATGGGTAAGAAGAACATCTGATTGCCGCCGAGTCTTCAGGACGTCTCTCCTTTCCTGACCTGGGCCCGACTCCGTCTGACGTAAGTAACCTACGTAGGTAAAGCAGAGCGGGGCCCGGTGGAGGGTGGGAACGGCGGCGACCTCAGGGGGGGCGGAGGATGGAGGGAGGCAGAGCTGTGGGAGAAAGAAAGGAAGGGAGGGGGGCCGGGGCAGCTAAAGTTTGGATTTCTATGCTGCAGGGGGAAAGGGGGCAAGGCCATCCAAACAGGACGCTCCTGATGAGTGCCTTTGCCCCCTCCCGAAACACACGTGTTTGTGTTTTGGGTTTTTTGTTGTTGTTTTTTTGATGTTTGTGGCATGCGCAGAGCAGCCAAGCGTTATGCTGGCTGCTCTGCGCATGCCACAAATGTTAAAACATCATATTAAATGCCTGATGAATAAATCAA
The DNA here is from genome assembly GCF_901765095.1 of Microcaecilia unicolor. Classification (NCBI taxonomy): domain Eukaryota; kingdom Metazoa; phylum Chordata; class Amphibia; order Gymnophiona; family Siphonopidae; genus Microcaecilia; species Microcaecilia unicolor. The sequence continues at coordinate 49,487,142 of NC_044033.1, read as the reverse complement.
ACTTTGAGGTAGTAGTTCAGGCTTTGGTGCTATCTCAACTACATTATTGTAATGCACTTTATACAGGGTGTTCTCATTTATCTTTGAGATGTTTGCAGATTTTGCACAATACAGCTGCAAAATTGATTTGTGGAAGACACAAATTTGATCGTTACCCCTTTGTTGAGATCTTTGCATTGACTTCCTATAGAGGAACGATGTAAATTTAAGCTCTCTATCTTTACTTATAAACTGTTTTATGGCTTCATTCCAGATTATTTGGTTGCAATATTCATAGTAGGAACATCAGTTCGTTCACTCAGATCAAAGGATCGTTGTTTATTGCAATTTCCGTCTGTAAAAAAACATGAGATATAAATCTTACCATAGTTCCAGTTTTGTATATTGTTCAGTACAATGCTGAAGTTGGAGTTGAGAGTGGTGTCATCTTATTCCAGATTTCTTAAACTGTTAGTAGATGACGGCAGAAAAAGACCTGCACAGTCCAGCCAGTCTGCCCAACAAGATAAACTCATATGTGCTACGTTTTGTGTATACCTTACCTTGATTTGTATCTGTCATTTTCAGGGCACAGACCATAGAAGTCTGCCCAGGACTAGCCCCGCCTCCCAACCACTAGCCCCGTCTCCCACCACTAGCTCCACCACCCAATCTCGGCTAAGCTTCTGAGGATCCCTTCCTTCCAAACAGGATTCCTTTATGTTTATCCCATGCATGTTTGAATTCCGTTACCATTTTCATCTCCACCACCTCCCACGGGAGGGCATTCCAAGTATCCACCACTCTCTCCATGAAAAAATACTTCCTGACATTTTTCTTGAGTCTGCTCCCCTTCAATCTCATTTCATGTCCTACTGCCTTCCCATCTATGGAAAAGGTTCATTTGCAGACTAATACCTTTCAAATATTTGAACGTCTGTATCATATCACCCCTGTTTCTCCTTTCCTCCAGGGTATACATGTTCAGGTCAGCAAGTCTGTCCTCATACATCTTGTAACGCAAATTCCATACCATTCGCGTAGCTTTTCTTGCACCGCTTCAATTCTTTCTACATCCTTAGCCAGATACGGCCTCCAAAACTGAACACAATACTCCAGGTGGGGCCTCACCAAAAACTTATACAGGGGCATCAACACCTCCTTTCTTCTGCTGGTCACACCTCTCTCTATACAACCTAGCAACCTTCTCGCTACGGATCAAGAAAGGGATCTGGGTGTCGTTGTCGATGATACGCTGAAACCTTCTGCTCAGTGTGCTGCTGCGGCTAGGAAAGCGAATAGAATGTTGGGTGTTATTAGGAAGGGTATGGAGTCCAGGTGTGCGGATGTTATAATGCCGTTGTATCGCTCCATGGTGCGACCGCACCTGGAGTATTGTGTTCAGTACTGGTCTCCGTATCTCAAAAAAGATATAGTAGAATTGGAAAAGGTACAGCGAAGGGCGACGAAAATGATAGTGGGGATGGGACGACTTTCCTACGAAGAGAGGCTGAGAAGGCTAGGGCTTTTCAGCTTGGAGAAGAGACGGCTGAGGGGAGATATGATAGAAGTGTATAAATAATGAGTGGAATGGATCGGGTGGATGTGAAGCGACTGTTCACGCTATCCAAAAATACTAGGACTAGAGGGCATGAGTTGAAGCTACAGTGTGGTAAATTTAAAACGAATCGGAGAAAATTTTTCTTCACCCAACGTGTAATTAGACTCTGGAATTCGTTGCCGGAGAACGTGGTACGGGCGGTTAGCTTGACGGAGTTTAAAAAGGGGTTAGATAGATTCCTAAAGGACAAGTCCATAGACCGCTATTAAATGGACTTGGAAAAATTCCGCATTTTTAGGTATAACTTGTCTGGAATGTTTTTACGTTTGGAAAGCGTGCCAGGTGCCCTTGACCTGGATTGGCCAGTCGGTGACAGGATGCTGGGCTAGATGGACCTTTGGTCTTTCCCAGTATGGCACTACTTATGTACTTATGTACACTGTTTCGTCACCTTCAGATCCTCAGATACTATCACCCCAAGATCCCTCTCCCTGTCCGTACATACCAGACTCTCACCGCCTAACACATACATCTCTCGTGGATTTCTACTCTCTAAGTACATCACTTTGCATTTCTTCGCATTGAATTTTAATTGCCAAGCCTTAGACCATTCTTCTAACTTCTGCAGATCCTTTTTCATGTTTTCCACTCCCTCCCGGGTGTCCACTCTGTTACAAATCTGCAAATAGGCAAACTTTACCTTCTAACTCTTCAGCAATGTCACTCACAAATATATTGAACAGAATCGGCCCCAGCACCGATCCCTGAGGCACTCCACTACTCACCTTTCCCTCATCCGAGCGAATTCCATTAACCACCACCCTCTGGCGTCTGTCCGTCAACCAGTTCCTAATCCAGTTCACCACTTCAGGTCCTATCTTCAGCCCGTCCAGTTTATTTAAGAGCCTCCTGTGGAGAACCGTGTCAAAAGCTTTGCTGAAATCTAAGTAGATTACGTCTATAGCACGTCTCTGATTCAATTCTCCGGTCACCCAGTCAAAGAATTCAATGAGATTCGTTTGGCACGATTTACCTTTGATAAAACCATGTTGTTTCGGATCTTGCAACTTATTGGCTTCCAGGAAATTCACTATCCTTTCCTTCAGCATCGCTTCCATTACTTTTCCAATAACCGAAGTGAGGCTTACTGGCATGTAGTTTCCAGCTTCTTCCCTATCACCACTTTTGTGAAGAGGGACCACATCCGCCGTTCTCCAATCCCTCGGAACCTCTCCCGTCTCCAAGGATTTATTAAACAAATCTTTAAGAGGACCCGCCAGAACCTCTCTGAGTTCCCTCAATATCCTGGGGTGGATCCCGTCCGGTCCCATGGCTTTGTTCACCTTTAGATTTTCAAGTTGTTCATACACACACTCTTCCGTGAACGGTTCTATATCCACTTCATTCTCAAATGTACTTTTGCCAGTCCATCGTGGTCCTTCTCCAGGATTTTCTTTTGTGAAAACAGAACAAAAGTATCTATTTAGCAAATTTGCTTTTTCTTCATCTTTATCTACATAGCGGTTCACAGTATCTTTTAGTCTCACAATTCCCTTTTTAGTCATTCTCCTTTCACTAATATACCTGAAGAAATTTTTGTCACCCCTCCTTAGATTTCTAGCCATTTGTTCTTCCGCTTTCGCCAGACGTATCTCTCTCTTGGCTTCTTTCTGTTTCACCCGGTATTCCTCTCTCCGTGTTCCTCTTCTTGAGTTTTTCTGTATTTCAGAAATGCCAACTCTTTAGCCTTTATTTTCTCAGCCACTTGCTTGGAGAACCATATCAGTTTCCTTTTTCTCTTGCTTTTATGTACTCTCCTTACATAAAGGTTGAAAACTCAACTGTTTTCTATATATTTGAGCTAATCTTTTGACTAAATTACTGATATGGTATATTTGGGTTAATAATTTATTTGCATGATTGTTGTACTTTCCCTGTCGCTTCTTTATCTACAACATTAGAAAAATTCGCCCCTTCCTTTCTGAATATGCTGCCAGAACCCTTATCCACACCCTTGTCGCCTCTCGCTTGGACTATTGCAATTTACTTCTCACTGATCTTCCGCTCAGCCATCTCTCTCCTCTCCAATCTGTCCAAAATTCTGCGGCATGACTTGTTTTCCACCAGAATCGTTATACCCATACTAGCCCGCTCCTCAAGTCACTTCACTGGCTCCATGTCTGCTTCCGCATTCAGTTTAAACTTCTCGTACTGACCTTTAAATGCATCCACTCTGCAGCCCCCCATTACCTCTCCACTCTCATCTCTCCCTACATTCCTCCCCGTGAACTCCGCTCGCTTGACAAATCTCTCTTGTCGTCCTCCTTCTCCTCCACTGCTAACTCCAGGCTTCGCTCCTTTTCTCTCGCGGCACCTTATGCCTGGAATAGACTTCCTGGACCTATACGTCCAGCTCCATTCTCTACCTGTTTTCAAATCTATGCTGAAAACCCACCTTTTCACTGCTGCTTTTAGCTCCTAGCCACAATTGTCCTCCCCTTGTCCCTTCCTCCCTTCTCACCCATTACTTCCCTCACCCGTAACTGTCTTGTTTGTCTGTATTACTTAGATTGTAAGCTCTTTTGAGCAGGGACTGTCTCTTTGTATCAGGTGTTCAGCGCTGCGCGCGTCTGGTAGCGCTATACAAATGCTAATAATAATAAATAACAATAGTGATGGCCTAGTTTTACTGGTTTTGTAATCCACATTGATCCTCTGTGGGTAGACAGCAAAATATAAACTGTATTGTATTGTACTACAGCTCTCGCATCTAAACTTTTGCTGAGCGGCCCATATTGCCACTATCTTTGATGGTATTTGACATGGAAAAACAATCAAAGAATCTGAGGGTTGGAAAAACATGATCCATCATGGTTGCAAATACCCAATGGTCAGAAGTGACCCAGGTCCACTTCCTGAAAAACAATGCTAGATAGTCACCTAACTGAAGTTCTGAGGAATGGACTGGGTTCCAAAGGTCACACCCTTCCAGTGTGCTCACAAGAAGTTTGACAAAATTGGAAATGAGAGCACTCAAGCAAGCCATACCAGAGGGCCTGTAATGCCTAGACTCTCTAAATTTAGATCTGCTAGATGAAGGTCTAGAGAAAGGCTTAGGCTTGTCTTCTGACAACCTGTGAGGTTTGCCTCCCCAAATCTTTAACCAGATTTTTGAGATCCTCTCCAAAATGTACTTACCTTAAAGGGCAGTCTACTAAGTTAAGTCTTAGTGATTGAAATCAGTCAACCAAAAAGTACCCACAAAAGATGACAAACCAAGTCTAAAAGAATCGTTCCTCTTGCAGAAATTTATGGTTTAATTTAAAATTTAATATAAATAGCCACTATATAAGGGAAAGATCTAGGTATCATTGTGGACAGTATGCTCATATCTTTTGCTCAGTGTGCTATGGTGGCAAAAAAAAGCAAGCAGAATGTTAGGAATTATTAGGATTGAAATAGAAAATAAGGCAAATAATATTATAATACCTCTGTATCACTTCATGGTGTGACCTCACTTGGAGAATTGTGTGCATTCTTGGTCACTATCGCAAAAAAGACATAGGGGAATTAGAAAAGATTCAAAGAAGGCAGACCAAAATGATAAAGGGGATGAAACGTTTCTCGTGTAAGGGGTGGCTGAAGAGGTGAGGGCTCTTCAGCTTGGAGAAGAGAAGGCTGAGGAGGGATATGATAGAGATTTACAAAATCCTAAGTGGAGTAGAATGAGTAAAGGTGAATCAATTGTTTGCTCTTTCAAAAAGTACAAAGATGAGGGGACATGTCATGAACTTCTGTGGAAATACTTTTAAAACAAATAAAATAGGTTTTTAGATAGTGCTGGGGAGGAGCCGGCTGTCTTGGTACACATGGGTACCAGTGACATAGGAAAATGTGGAAGAGGTTCTGAAAGTCAAATTTTGGCTCTTAGGTAAAGCATTTGGCAAATCGTGATTCGAAAGCGCCAAACCCCTCTGAGAAAAATTGTACTGGCTTCCAATCAAAGAACATATTACCTTCAAAATCTGCACCCTGGTCCACAAAATTATCTACGGCCAAGCCCCAGGATACATGACAGACCTCATAGGCCTACCAAACAGAAACATAACCAGACCATCTCGAACATACCTAAACCTCCACTACCCAAACTGCAAAGGACTTAAAATACAAAGCAACCTATGCATCCAGCTTCTCCTATATTTTATTTATTTATTTGTAGCATTTGTATCCCACATTTTCCCACCCATTTGCAGGCTCAATGTGGCTTACATTTGCCGTTATGGCGACTGCCATTTCCAGACTTTAGATATGCATATGATTTTGCAATCAAGTGCGTACATACATGGTAGAAGAATGCATTGTGTGCTTGCGTACTTGTTAACATGTGGTTTTGCAATCAAGTGCGTATGTATGTGGTAGAAGAATACATTGTGGTCTTGTGTAGGTGTTGGCATTATGTAGTTGCTCAGATGATGGTATTATGGTGAGAGTAATAGTGTTGGGCAGTGGTTATGTCATTTCGGTCTTATTCTTCGTTGTTGTTGTTTAGAAGTTAGGCCAATTGTTTGTTGTATGCTTTTTTTGAGTAGGTCCATTTTCAGTAGTTTACGAAAGATGGTTAGATCTTGTGTTGTCTTTATGGTCTTCGGGAGTGCATTCCATAGCTGTGTGCAAATGTAGGAGAAGCTGGTTGCGTAGGTAGACTTACATTTTAATCCTTTGCAGTTGGGGTAATGGAGGTTGAGGAATGTACGTGCTAATCTTTTAGCATTCCTAGCAGGTAGGTCTATGAGGTCTGACATGTAGGCCGGAGCTTCTCCATGTATAATTTTATGGACCATGGTGCATACTTTGAACGCAATTCGTTCCTTTAGTGGAAGCCAGTGTAGTTTCTCTCTTAGCGGTTTGGCGCTTTCGTATTTTGCTTTCCCGAATATAAGTCTGGCTGCCATATTTTGGGCTGTCTGAAGCTTCTTAATGACTTGTTCTTTACAACCCGCGTATATTGCGTTGCAGTAGTCTAGGTGGCTTAACACCATTGACTGTACTAGACTGCAGAATGTGTCTCTTGGGAAGTAGGGTTTGATTCTTTTAATCTTCCACATGGCGTAGAACATTTTCTTTGTTGTATTTTTCGCATGGTCTTCTAGTGTAAGGTTTCGATCAATCGTTACTCCCAGGATTTTCAAACTATCGGAGACCGTAACAGTGTAGTCTGGGGTGTATATAGTGCTGTTTTTGTTTGAGTTGTATTGTGAGGATAGGATGAGACACTGTCTCTTTTCTGCGTTAGTTTCAGTTGAAATGCATCCGCCCATGAATTCATTATTTGGAGGCTATGTTGGATTTCTTTTGCAATTTCTGTTAGGTCATGCTTGAACGGGATGTATATCGTGACATCATCTGCATAAATATACGGATTAAGACCTTGGTTGGATAACGATTTAGCTAGAGTTGTCATCATTAGGTTGAATAAGGTTGGTGACAACAGTGATCCTTGTGGGACACCACATTCTGGTGTCCATGGTACTGACGTTTTTGATTTTGAGATCACTTAGTAGGTTCTAGCTTTTAGGAATCCTTGGAACCATTTTAGTACATTTCCTCCAATCCCGAAGTAGTCTAAGATGTTTGAGAGTATTTGGTGGCTAACCATGTCGAATGCGCTGGACATGTCGAATTGGAGGAGTAGCACACTGTGTCCTGTTGCTATTAGTTGTTTGAATTTAGTTATGAGGGTGGCTATCACTGTTTCTGTACTATGGTTAGATCTGAATCCCAACTGTGATTCATGCAGTATTGTGAATTTGTCTAAGTAGTTGGTAAGTTGTTGTGTTACCATACTTTCCATTGTTTTGACAATCAGGGGGATGGATGCCACTGGTCGATAGTTGGTCGTGTCGTTTAGTTTTTTCTTTAGGTCTTTGGGTATCGGTGTGAGTAATATGTTTCCTTTGTCTTTGGGGAAGAGTCCGTGTTGTAGCATGTAGTTCAGGTATGTCGTAAGTTCTGTTATGAAGCATTTGGGGGCGGACCTTACTAGATAACTGGGACAGGTGTCCAATTTGGAGTGGGTTTTGGAAAATTTGTTGATTGCTTGAGAAATAGTGTTTTCGGTTAGTAAATCGAAGCTGTTCCAAATTCAATCCACTGGGTATTCACCGGGGGTTGGGTCTATGCAGTCCATAAATTTTTCGTGGTCAGTGGTTTCTCGTTGAAGTACTTGGCCAGGTCATCTGCCGTTGGGGTGTCTGTGCTGGTTGTAGTAATTGGTGTAGTGTCTATTAGTTTATTTACGATTTGGTATAGCTTGTGTGTGTCTTTGTAGTTAGGCCCTATTTTGGTTCTGTAGTATGCTCTTTTGCACGCAACTATGGAACACACTGGCAAAAGCTGTGAAAACAACCTACGACCATCTAAACTTCAGGAAATCACTAAAAAACCAACCTGTTCAAAAAGGCATACCCTACCGACCCAACATAAATACCTACACCCTGCAACACAGCAAAACCAAAGCTTGTAATGGACACTATATAACCTTTCATCTCCTCGATCCCATTGTACCTGAAAAACATATACCATTATTCAACCACTATATCACCTTGTATTTGTTTCTCTACTGGTCTTGGCAAATGCCTTACAGTACAATGTAAGCCACATTGAGCCTGCAAATAGGTGGGAAAATGTGGGATACAAATGTAACAAATAAAAATAAAAAAATAAATAAAAAAGGGAAATGGGACCTGATATACCGCCTTTCTGTGGTTTTTGCAACTCCATTCAAAGCGGTTTATATAGTATATACAGGTACTTATTTGTACCTGGGACAATGGAGGATTAAGTGACTTGCCAAGAGTCACAAGGAGCTGCAGTGGGAATCGAATCTAGTTCCCCAGGATCAAAGTCTGCTGCACTAACCAGTAGGCTACATAAGCCAAACTTGCTTCTATCCACTGTCAATGTAAGGACTGTTCATCTTCAGTTTCAGAATTTCTGAACCCAGTGTAGACATGCTGTAGAAACCTATGCAATACAAATAGATGCCTGAAGCCAAAGGCAGAAACCTCAAACACTTGCTTAAGAACCACTGCTGATCACCTGTCCTGCAAATCCGTTAAGGCTGAAACCCCTTTTACAAGAATAGTAGTCTTTTTGGTACTGCTGTTAACAAGGCATCTACCTTCCATTGCTTGAATTTATCTTTACCTTCAGGTATCAAAGGATATACCTTTGCCAGGGCCCTACATACTCTGAGACCTGCTTCAGGTGAATCCAACTCCACAGAAATGACCACTTGTATCATTTGGTGTAAAGGAAAAGCCCTGGAAGATTTTCTAATTCCCACTAAGAAGGATCCCCTGAAGTAAACCCTCTTGACCTTAAGGAACTGAAATACTCATCGCCTCTAAGGTTTGTGCAATCACCATGGTAATTCCTCTATTTTGAATATGCGTATAACAAAAGCATTATCACCTTCACAAATAGGAATCTCACCTTCTTCAGAGGCTTCCTCTGAGATAAAGGCATCAACACTGCAGACCTTACCTCCACAGACACTGCAGCAGAGATAGCTGAGCAGGAATCTCCTTCATCTAATAGATCTAAACTATATTTCTTCGCTAAAACATGACCACCAGGTGGTAAAGAAGAAGCAAGAGAAACTGCAACATCCTGACTCCTCTGAGCTCCCTTTAACAAATAAGCTTTGTGGAGCAATAGAATCAGTGTAGGACTTGTCAGTAAAGATGTAAAAAAAAGTCTTCAGAGTCATTACGTATTCTTTTCTTATTCCTACCTCTAGAAGGTGTATTATCAAGTTCATTATGAGTTTCATTTATTTGTCTAAATCCATCCACTTAAAAATATTGATAAAGATTTTAATTTTGTACAATACGACTTTTTTACATCTCGGCTGACAATCAATCAATGAATGCAGAAGAAGCAGCAAGGGAGGTCCTCCACTTTTTCCAAATGGTCGCCAAGACTTCCAGCAGCTGTCTCACGAGATTACCACTTGAAGTCTAGGCAGCCATTTTGAAAAAGCAGCAGCACTAGCCCAGAGCAGCGATAGGGGGTTCTTTTCTATACCCAACGAGGCCTCAAGATCACCAGCGTGTACTCAGGTAGGCGGGGGGGGGGGGGGGGGGGGCGGACGGCAGGACGACCAAGGCTCGGCAGAGTGGTGGCAATGGTGGGAGCACAGATTTTGCACAAACATGTGGAATTCTGCGCTCTGCAGTCGGGCAGAATTCCGGCAGGAGTATGTGTTATACCAGAAAGGATTGAAGCCACTTCAGGACAGTTCCTGAGACCAGGGCCGCCAAGAGACTCAGCCGGGCCAAGGGCAGAACTGGACCACCTCTCCCACTCACCTGTTTACCTTTTTGTCTCTGTCTCCAAGGGAGCCCAGGTCCAGCGCTGGCAAGCCTCTTCCTCATTGCCTGCTCTCAGTCTGTCCTCTCCTGCTCCTGTCCATGCAGGGAGTTGGGACCCAGATGACTGCATTAACACAATATCGTGCTAATGCAACCATCTGGGTCCTGGCAACACAAAGGTAGGCAGGAAGAAGCTTGCCGGTGCCGGGCTTGGCCACCCCCCCTCCCTTGGAGGGCGGGCCCGGGAAATTTTGCCCCCCCTCCCCCCCTAGGCGGCCCTGTTTGAGATTCCAAGAAAGATCATGCACTGGAGTAAGAAATGGTGATCAATCAGGTCAAATGCCACTGATCAATCAGATAGTGGCAATATGGGCCACTCAGCAAAATGGCACTACCAGTGCGACATTTCCTGCCTCAAGATGGCTATGGAGTTCACTTAGAAGCCCTGCAAGAATGGTTTCTGTACTAAAGCCTGCTCTGAACCCCAACTGGAGAGCATACAGTGCACTGATTGATTCAACATGGGACTGTAGCTGGGAAAACACAACGGACTCCAGAATCTTAGAAAGAAATTAAGGTTGGAAACTGGACGGTAATTCTTTGCTTGTTGAGGATCCAGGGAAGCTTTTTTAACAATCAGACTGATAATAATAGCAGTTCTGAGTTCAGAAGGAACAGTGCCAACCGCATCCTTTTTTTTGATCTACTAGTTGTCAGACCATAGCACCAGCTGACAGACACCTGAGAAGTGTGTCTGAACCAGGAATAGGGAATAAAAACAAAATCTAAAGTATGACCCAAACTATATTTTGGTTCATGTATAATTTGAGTTCATCCAACTGCAAACATAACAGATCAAAAGTCATCACAAGGAGCTGAATGAAGATGCACTTCAACATAAAAATTAAAATAACCCAGTATGATTGTGCTTTGTAAGCCAATCTGTGGGGCATAAAGCATATAGAGGTGATGTCATCTGACACAGTCCGGCACAGATGATACCCATTGTTCCAGAATCTTAAGAGGCCTTTGGCACCACCGTACCACCCATGCATAGGTGTCTTCCCACCCGACTCACTCACACAGGAACTACCAGTGAAGAAAAAAAAAAAAAGCTTAAGGAATACAATTCCTAGGGGAGATAGGAGGGTATGTGGTTAACGTGTATCCTGCTGTCCTCAGAGAGCATCTGCTACAGGTAACTTCACTTTCTCCAAGGAGTTGAAGGAAATCAGTTACCACATATGGGAATCCCTAGCTACCAGGCTCACTGCTACATTTCTTTAAAGGGGTGAACAAACATATCAATAAAGGTGAGCTGGTTGATACTGGATTTTCAAAAAGCATTCGACAAAGTACCTCATGAATGACTCCTGAGGAAATTAAAAAGTCATGGAATAGGAGGCAGTGTCCTATTGTAGATTAAGAACTGGTTAAAAGATAGAAAACAAAGAGTAGGGCTAAATGGTCAGTATTCTCAATGGAGAACGGTAAACAGTGGGGTTCCACAGGGCTCTGTGCTGGGACTGCTGATTTTTAACAGCGATGGCTGGGAAACCCCCCCAAAAAAGATTTCTCAAGTATGCAGAGCACGGAGGATAAAATGGTGGCAGGAGATCAGGAGGGCACCTAGGCCGTTTCAGATCAACAGCTCGCCCAACTCATGATGGCAATGGTTGCAGCAATAGAGCTGTGGCCTGGGCAATTATCAGCACATCTAACTTGGAACTACTGTTGGCTGACACTACTCGTAGAACAAACAAGCTGGAGCAACGCATGTCAAATATACAAGATGAAGCTGGAAATAACACATGCTGTTTGGAGGCCTTGGAGCACCACGTGCGTGAGCAGGCAGACCACAATGATGAGTTACAAAATCGCTCCCACCAGAGCAACCTTTGGATCGTTTGCTTGCCAGAAACCATACCGCAAAGGAATCTTGAGTCCCTTGCTGGAAACTTGGCTCAGCAAAGAATTTATGCTGAAAGTTGGCATTGTCTCAAGAGCACGCATAGGCTGGGTCACCCAGAGTCTGACTGACAGACGCAGAGCATGGTTATTGTGAAAGTGCACAATTACGTGCACAAACTGGAAATTTTGTGTGGATTTAAGCAAAAGAGAAACTCTTTGAAATATGAAGGGGCAATCAATCCTAATTTTTCAAGATTATTCTGCCATACTGCAGGAGCGGTGATGACAGTTTACTTCTATCTGAGCTGCCTGTCATGAAAAAGGCTTACACATTATTTTTTTGTATCCTGCTCTTAAAAATCAATGAGCACGTCAGTGGCAAGCATTTGATTCTCCTAATGCAGCACAAGAATGTGTTAATGGCACATGATAATTAATACTCCAGAACAGCGTATTTAAACGTTCCATGAACTCTGCATGATGTTAAATAGTGAGACTCTGTTTCTTCCAAATGGGTCATGCAGCTTAGTGGGTTGGAAGAACCTGTATCAATAATTGTCATTTGAGGTGAAGAGGTATGGGCCCCCTTGCATCTTTAGTGATTTCTGTTCTGTCTTACTATTCTGTGGGACAGATGCGGAGGGTTGCTGGGGGGGGGAGGGGTGAGTATGGGAGAGAGGGAGTTGAATGGATTTCATGGATGCATACAGGAAGTACAATACAATATGCATTGATTTACGGGGAGGGGGGACTTGGATATAGCTCTGTGGAGGGGTGACTCCCCCTTATGTTATTAAGTTTGCATGTTATATTTCTGAAGAGGATGATGTGCAGGCTGGGCGCTTAAGCTTGCTAATACTGGAACGTTTGCAACCAAACACTTGTCTATGGATGTCTGCTACAAACAGTAGAATACTTACTTGGAACGTAGGTGGTATTATTTCCCCCACTTGGGCCTGTAGAAGGGAAGGGAATTCCTCTGCAAGCACTGCCTGGTGTTGAGAGCTGAACTTTGATGCTCTTGGTGAACAATTTGGAGGAACATCTCGCCAGTTTAAGCATCTCTCCCAAGACTACTTGAAGAACCCATCGGTTGAGGGTTACAAGGAGTTACCTTGCTTGGGGGAAAAACATCAGCCTCCCCCTCACCAGGTGGTCATCTGGGATGATTACTTTATTGGGTTTATGCTCTCCTGGATCCAGTCAAAAACTCGTCCCTTGCTTTGACTGGGGAACTGGCTGGGTCTTCTGGGTCTGCTGCTACCAAGGGCCAAAGCAAGTCCTTGGGACTGCTGGGAAGGGTGGGCTGGAGGAGTATAACCACATTTGAGTTCAATAGGATTTCATCTGGCCATCACCTGAGAACATCTGAGAGGTGGAGGTCACAGCAGAAGTGTGTCGAGACAGGAACTTCATGGTATCGGTTCTTTTCTTGATAAGATCAGTAACCTCTTCCACTTTGTCCCCAAAAACGCTATCACCTTGGCAAGGAACATCCACCATTTTCTCCTGAACTGCAAATATCTAGGTCTGAAGCACGTAGCCAAACAAGACTCAGAAAGCCAATATCTAATCGGATACTCTGGATGCCACATCAAAAGCATCACAGGCTGCCCAGGCCCAGTGCTTTCGACACTCCTTCTGTTTGGCTATTAGACCACAGAGTTCTGCAGCCTTCCCTTGGGGCAGAAAGTCTGCAAACTCCATTACATTGCGCACCATGTAGATGCACATCTAGAGCTGATAAGATTGAAAGCTGGACATAAGCACAGAAGCCTCCAAAAAGACTCTTGGGGTAGCAGAGGTGTGGGTTCTAGCTCTTTTGAGGGTGGATTCAACCACCATAGAATGATGTGGCAGCTGCTGCTTTTCAAATCCGGGAGACTTTTAGACTCCAAGAACTCCTCTGATTCAACCTCAGATGCCCAAGAGCAGTTTGAATCAGACTTAACAAAATACTCCTCATGAGAAGGCTGCATCTGCATCCACATCAGTCTACAGAACTCACATCCAGACTCTGAACTAGAGCGCCAAGGGACAGGTCCTTTTGCTGTATATCAGAGGAGCAGCTGGAGAAGAGCACCGGCTCTTCTGACACAGACACCAGGCAAGGTTCTGGAACTGACGAACAAGCGACAGAGTATAGGTCTCAAGGATCAGTTGGCATGAAGCCATGGTCTGCATCAACACCCTCAAGGTTTCGGAACTGCACCAAGACAATGTCCGCTCCAACTCCTCCTGCAAGAAGGCCTGGAGCCACTCCCCAAGGGAAGGCATCAATAAAGGAAGGGCTGATATCAGGGAAAGCCTGCAAGGACAATGGAGCCATATCAGAAGGCTAGTCTCAGCAGTCAGGAGACTGCTGCAAACAGCACTGACTCAACGGAGGGGGAGCAGTCCTCTTGGCACTGACACTTCGTGGGTACAGGTGGTGCTGATGACCTGGAGCTCCTGGCATGGTGCTTCAAGAGGGTCCAGTGCCGACCTTCCTTCGCCTTTGTTCAATGCACGACATCAGGATCCCTCAGTTTCAGCAAGGACAACATCAAATCCAGGTGTGTCCTCAGTGTCAGGTCTGATGCTGGTTGGTCCAACAGGGCCCTATCAACATCTGACGTCGAGGCAGAGGAAGATCTCCTTAATGCTGGAGCACTCCCAATGTCTGAATCCTCCAATAGCAATGTCAAAAAGTTTCTCACACTGGGCCTCACAACTCTTGGGTTTTTCTGCATTTTAGACCAGAGGACACAATTAGAAGCCTTATGGTCAGGTCCTAGGCATGGCAAGTACTGATTGTAAAGGCAAGTCACAGAAATGACCTTGCTGCACTTTGAACACTTCTTAAAACCACTGGAAGTTTTAAGGGACATCGGGCAAAAATAGCCAAAGCAAAATCAAATGGCTCCATTTTTTTTGTGTGTGTTTTTTTTAAATGAAAAAAAGCACCCTACCGGGTGCTCAGACCTACGAGGGGTAATGGAGCCACGCAAACATAAAGACAACTTTAAAAATCCAAAAACCCCTATGGAAACTAAAGGAAATTAGTGATCAATAACAAAATAATAAATGATCCTATTATATACCACCAAGCTACCACATGAAGAAAAAATATGCTGAAGAGAGCTGACCAAAACACGACTGCTCTGCTCCACAGAAGCATGGCACGGCGCTGCCAAAGGCTTCTGAAGAATGTTGAGCTCTGGGTAGCGTTCGTGCTGGGCTCCACAGGATGACATCACCTGCTTGTGATGTCCTGCTTGTCCTCAGAAAAACGAGTATAGATCTGAACCTCAAGCATTTACAGATATTTAAGGCTGCTGTTATGATGGAGAATTATTGTATTTAACTGCTGCAGGTATACATTATGTTTTGTTTCATTAGTTAATGTTAGTTTTTATTAAAACAAATTTTTGTTTGAATGTTTTTATTATTTATGTTGCTTTGGAAACCACCTAGAATTGTTGGACAGAGCGGTTTATAATTATTATTTTTTAATAACTAAATACATAAATAAACCTATAAAGCAGGGAGGAACAAGCACACTCCTCTTAAATTCAAGATGGTCAGTATGAGGGACTGGGTTACACTTAGTGCCACATTTCTAACAGGAAAAGGCCTGGCAGACAAGCTGAAATAAGTACTTTCCCCATACGAATAGTCCCTGGATTTTAGAGCATTGGACATTATTTTGTGAACAGGGTACAACCAAAACAGGAAACTTTCTTAATTCTGTGCCAGACTCACAGCAAACTAGCCTTAGATGTATTCCTCCAAGACTGGGGTGAAAGTCTTCAGTGAGTGGGTATGGATAGGGGTTTAAAAGATTACTTGCAGGGACAAGCGGGGATGAAGGAAATTACAGCAAGGACGGGTGGGGACAGGTGAAATTTCTGTCCCCATGTAATTCTCTAAACCAGGGCAAAAGTCCATGGCAAAGATCCCTGAGTTTTCACACCAGGGACTCAACCATGGGGTAGCAGGCCTTAGCCTGTGCCCTTGAGAGTCAGGACTTCTTCTCAGAATCCTGCTACACCAGAGCACCCTGGCACTGTCTGCCTGAGGCAAATACTGGCAAGTTCCAGGGCTGCGCCACTACTTATACTAGTAAAGCTATTCTTGCTATGTCATCTTGTATTGATTACATTACACTACATTACATATCATATTTATCAACCGCCAACACCACAAAGTTCAAGCTCACAATAACAACAGCTGAGCATTCTCAGGACTAGAACAACTGTATACAATAGTCCAGATTCGATTAGGTAACACAAATTTCTGGAATAAGAAAGCTTTAAAAACCTTTAAAAAATTTTTTTATAGTCTGATACTCATCTTAAAGTTGAAGGTACAGCATTCCAATTCTTTAAGTTAAATATATAAAGGATGTAGAGAATAGCCTCTTATACCTAATTTTTGTACTACCAGGATATTGCAAAATTAAAAAAATTCACTAGATGGCACTATTGGACAAGAAATTCAGAAATAATTATGTTTACTGTCAATCAAAATGGTGATTTCACAGATAACTCGAATAAGTTTATGTTTATTAAAAACTTGATTTACCATTTAAACTGGTCCACAAATCAAACCGGTTAACAATCATACAAATCAGCAAGACTGAAATGAACACCAATAATAAATAGCTAGTTGTTACGATGTATGGAAACTTAAAATAAACATACAAATTTGTGATTTGCCCCTATATAACTGGAATACAAAGAGAGGAATTCAGAACGTTTTGTCTCTCTCTGTTTTTGATATCTTGTCTGTCTTTCTGCTGTAACTGACAAATTCCTAACAAAGACTATCAATGATCTTTTTGATATTTACTTATACTCTACTTCAAAGCGAATGACAACAGCTATAAAACAGAGAACAAAAAAATGACTTTAAAATGTTGCACAGATAGCAACAGGGGAAAAAAAATTAAAAGCTAAATAGATAAAGCTATTTTAAAATGATGTCTTCTTTATTAATTTTTGGTGAGGAAGACCTTGCAGCAAGATTCATGGATTCAAGGAATAAAACTGCATGCTAAATTTTAACATTTCAAACTTAAGAAATATAAATTCTCTGACAGAGGAAGTTAAATTCTACCAACCTAGGTTTAAACCAATAACAAACCATGCAAAATGACTTTATTTGAAAGCCCCATGTTTATTTTTGTCACAGGGACCATAGTTACACAACTGATAAGCAACAGTCAATAAAATACTTGTTAACGAAATAACTAGCATTTTGTTAACTTTGGAGTAAATGCTGAAAACTATTGTTGACATGCTTCTCTAAATATTAATGTTCCATAATTTTATTGCTTAATTAAGCGCTTAAGAAGCATTATTAAAAATATTACTCAGCTAAGGCACAGCCAGCCACTTTGGAATCACTATGATTTAATCAGATAACATGCATCCTGCACGCAAAATTTAATTACATTATTAGTAACAATTCTTTTTCATTCAATACTAAATATGCTTACATTAGCAACTACCGATACTAAAATAAACTTACACACTGAAATTCATCTTATCCATGAGCCTGTCAAATTTACAAAACTCCTATTGAAATGTTTTTCAATAATCCCAAGAAACACTAAAGTCTAGAACATACCTTGGTTTAATGCACTCCTTGACCTTATCACTTAATATTTTATTTTAATATTAATACAGTAGTAAATATACATAACCTGTAAATGTCCGTTATGCTTTCTACTGATTGTAGAAGTCTCAGGATGTCTTACAGTGGCAGTTTGTGAGTAAAACTAGATGTGAAACATTTTGAAACAATAACAAATTCTTTAGGCTTTAATGTCACTTCCTCTGAGAAACTAAGCTTGTTGCTTAAAATGTTTTGCTTCATTGTTTACTAGAGGAGGAAACTGGGATCCTTTAATTTATAGTGGAGGATAGGCAATGTGAAAAGCAGGAAAATAGGAACGTACCTCAGTCTTCGCTTTGCAAGGTTTTTGGAACATATTCTTTCCATACTGCTCTGCAGGTTTAGCAGGGCTGTTATTGCTTGCTTCAGACATTCTTTATCCTCGTCAACCTCACTCTTCTCTTCCAATTGCTGTTAATATTTAAAACCGAATCATTCCAAAATGTTAATTTTGAAAGCGAGAAACAATACAACTGTGTTTCACATCAGTAATCTTCAAAAAGTTACCACATGCAAAATTAAATATTACACACTTGATTCAAAGTATAATGCATAAATGTTTAGAGTTCTGCAGCAATAAACTGCATGTATTAACCACTAATATGACAAAGTTCATTTTATAAAATATATGAGAGTGCGTTAATAACTAATAGAGCTTAAGTTTGTTTAGAATTATAACAGTTTTTAAACTAATATGTCCAGATAAATTACCCATTTTTCTATCTTCTGGACATTAATGTAAAATTCTGCTGACTTCTAGAAAAAAAAAAAAGCCAGCCAGGTTGGCAATCCTAACCTCTGGAGTCTTGAGCACATTTCATAGCCCCCTCCCCCCCCAAAAAAAACAAAAAACAAAACATGTGGGCAATAATGTATGTATAAAGTTTGTTTTATCTGGCACTAACCACAACAGCAGCAACCAATAAGAAAACTGTGTGCTTTTTGAGTAATTCACAAAAGAATTAACAAAATGAAATAAAGGATAGAAATATATTAAAGCTGGGTATTTCTAATGGGTCATTTATCAACAGATTACAGGGAGTGGGTTAATTGCAGGGGGCAGTTTTTGGGGAGATGGGGCAATTGGGGGTACTTTTTTTAGGGGGGTGGAAGCAGTTTAGGGATGGTGTGGCAGATGATATTTTTTAGGTTTGGGGGGTAGTGTGACAGTTGCGGGAGCAGTTTTGGGGGATGGGACAGTTTTAAGGGTGGTGGGGGCCTTTCTAAGGAGTATCTTTTGGAGCTGGAGTAGTTTGCAGGGCAGTCTTGCAGATATTGGGGGTATTTTTTTCACTGTAGGGGCAGTTTGGAAGAGTAGGAAATTCCACCCTTGAAAAGGCTCTAACCTATACATTTTTGGTCCAATTTGACCCATTTTTTTAATTCATTCAGCCCAATATTTAAAACTATTTAACCGGCCAGAAATGGCTCCTAGCTGGTTAAATGGCACTTAACCGTCTATCTGGCAATATTCAGCAGGAGATTGCAGGCTATCTCCCACTCAATATTACCGGGTGGCGCTTAGAGGATAACCGGTTATATCGCACAATATAACCAGCTATCTGCAAATAATCAGCACATCGCTGGCTAAGTTTGGCAGCCATATTAGACCGCAGAAATAGCAGGCCTATCTTTGGCCGGTTTCAACTTAACCGGCTAGTGCTGAACATTAACTTGGCTGGTTAAGTTGAAACTGGTCAAAAATAACCCAGATATTCAATGCCAGCCACTGGAAACTGCCCAGCATTGAATATCCAGGCGCAGAGTCAACAACAGGAGGCAGCCCAGCTACCTCTCTCAGTCTGTATATTGGCCCCATTGCTGGGTTTTTTTTCTTAAAATCATATCTTCTCATAAGCCAAGTTTCATTTCATTATGTTAATTACTTTCTGCACCAGAGGTTGGAACTCCTGGGTCATTTTTATATGGAGAGAGGGGCCCATCTGGCCCATTTTCAAACTCACTGTCTGTATTTTTCTCTCATGCCACGTTTCAACCTATTCCATTAAATTTTCAGACTCCTAGTGTGGAGCTTTGCATCATGTCATTATAGTTTGAGTTCCTCTTTCCTAAATGCATCACTTTGCACTTGCTCACATTAAATGTCATCTGTCATTTGGATGCCCAATCTCGTAAGTTACTCTTGCAATTTTTCATAATTCTCTTGTGGTTTAACAACTTTGAATAAATTTGTTTCATTGGCAAATTTAATTACCGCATTAGCTACTCTCATCTCTAGATCATTATAAATATGTTAAAAAGCATCAGTTCCAGCACAGACCCACTATCTACCCTTCTACAGTGAAAATACCGACCATTTAACCCTACTCTCTTTCTCTCGCATTTTGCCTGGCACCGACATCAGGCTCACTGGTCTTTAATTTACCATATCACCACTGTAACCTTTTTTAAAAACTGGAGTTACACTGGTCACCATCCAATCTTCCGGTATCATGCTTTATTTTAAACATAAATTACGTATTACTAATAGCTCTGAAAGTTCATTTTTCAGTTCTATCAATTCTCTGGGATGTATACCGTCTGGTCCAGGCGATTTGCTATGCTTTAATTTATCAAATTGTCCCATTACGTCATCCAGGATTACAGAGATTTGTTTGTTTCTCTGACTTATCGGCACTGAATACCATTTCTAGCGCTGGTATCTCCCCCACATCTTTCTCAGTGAAGATGAGGCAAAGAATTCATTTAGTCTCTCCACTATGGCCATGTCTTCCCTGAGTGTCCTTTTAACTTCTTGGTCATCTAGAAGTCCAACTGATTCTTTTGCCAGCTTCTTGCTTCTAATCTACCTAAATTTTTGCCTCCAACACAATCTTCTTTTCAGTCTCTCTCTGCCTTCCTTATCAGCACTTTGCATTTCACTTGTCATTCCTTATGTTGTTTTCTATTACCTTTAGTCAGATCCTTCTTCCATTTTCTGAAGATGATCTTTTAGCTCTAATAGCTTCCTTCACCTTATTTTTTTTTTTTTTTTAACTATGCCGGCTGGAGTTTGGCCTTCCTTCCACCTTTTTTTTTCCCACTTGCATTTTCAAAAAAATTACATTAAACAATTTTGATATGATATTGCTGTTGGCTCTTTATCCTATCAAAGTAAAAATAATTCAAGGAAATAAGGGGAAAAAAAATCCCCCCCACACAAAAAAAAATGAGCTCTATATAGTCCACAAATTGGAGGGAGAAAAATCACAACAATCCAAGGAAGAGGAAAACAAAAAGCATATTCCATGAACATATAGCAAGTGAACAATCCAATATCATAAACAGCTCAGGAAGTCAAAGATATTTGAGGTTCCATCTGTAGCAGTACCTTTTACTTGACGAAAAAGTTGCAATTGAGAAGTATCATAAAATGCAGGTGATTATGATGCAATTGAGAAGTATCATAAAATGCAGGTGATTATGATACAGACGTTCAAATATTTGAAAGGTATTAATCCGCAAACAAATCTCTTCCGGAGAAGGGTAGGCGGTAGAACGAGAGGACATGAAATGAGATTGAAGGGGGGCAGACTCAGGAAAGATGTCAGGAAGTATTTTTTCACAGAGAGGGTGGTGGATGCTTTGATGTTACAGCTGAATAAAACACACAACCTCCATAATATTAAATATTGTATTTATTTAAACTTATTTAGCACTCAATTAACTAAGTGGTTTACAAAAAACAAACATATTGTACAAAACCTAACATACAAACAAGCAACACTTTCATATAATATCACAGTTCAAGGTATTTCAGAAGGCATAGCATTTCAAAAACTCAATAAAATGCTGCCACAAACAACTGTGTTTTGAGAATTTTCTTAAATTGCATCACAGTGCTACACAGTTGTAAATGACCTGTAAGAGTGTTCCATAGCTGAGTACCAGCAACAGCAAAGTGTTATGATTGTGGTCATAACCCCTCTCAAACCTACCTTTTTCCTGGTGGTCAGCTTAGCTGGCTTCTGTTACTTTTGTCTGTCTTTTCTGAGCTGGCTCTCTCTCTCTCTGTGCTGGTAGCTTCCAGCAGCATGACTCTAATTGTTTCACTTTACTATAGCTGTGTGTGTGGACTGAGTTAGCTCTACCTCTCTTTGGGTGTACTGGCTTCAAGTGCTTCACGGTGCTGCATTGGTGTGGGTTGGGCCTCTCTGGGTTTCAGTGTGCTCTCTGTGTTTCAGTGTGCTGCCTGGGTCTAGGGAGTGTGACATCATCAGGGAGGGCCTTGATAAGGAAGTGGTGTTCTTTCCTTCAGGGCCTTTGCAACGGTTCCACTGACTTTAGGTAGGGTGGTGCAGTGTGCACTTCTGACTTTGTGTCTAGTTTCCCTGCTTGCTTTTGCTAAAGGTCCAGGTTAGTGTTAGTGCAGTGTGCACTGGTGACTGTGTGTTTAGCTTTCCTGCTTTTCCCTTGTGGTTCCCCTGCTTTTCCCTCTTGGTTTTGGAAGCATTGCTGTGTGTAGGGCTTTGGAAGCTCTGTTGCTGATAGAAGTACTTCAGGGTTTGGTGTTGTTAGGAACACTGCAGAGTTTGCTGTTAGAAGTACTTCTGGTGTTTGTGCTGTTGGGAGAATTGCAGTCTTTGCTGTTTGTGTTTGGTGCTTTAGAAGCAAGGTTGGGTCTGGTGCTTTGGAAGCACTTTTGGCTTATGTGTTTAGCTTCCCTGCTTTTTCCTTGTGGCTCCCCTGTCTTCCCTTTTAGTGCTAGGAGCTCTTCTGGTTGTTTGGTGCATAGGAGCACCTTAGTTAGTTTAGAGTTGTAAGCACTGCTTGTAGCTTGGTGCTTAGTAGCACCTGTGTTAGCTTTGTGTTTAGTTCCCTGCTCTGTTAGTTTAGGGCTTAGGAAGTCCCTTTGTTGAGCAGGGCTTAGGAGCTCCTGTTTAGTATAGGGCTTAGGAAGTCCTTTTGTCAGTTTACTGTTAGGAACACTTCTGCTGGTTTAGGGCTTGGGAGCACTTAGGTCAGTTTAGGTTTAGGAGTACTTCTGTCTCCAGTCCTGGTCCCTGTGTCATCCGGTTTCCGGTAAGTCCTGCCGGCCACTCGAACCCAAGGGCTCAACCCTTTGGGGGGTAGTGGCCAAGCGCAGGTGAAGCTGTACAGACCAGTCCAGTGTGCTCCAGTCCAGTGTGTGTTCCAGTCTGGTGCGCTCCAGTCCAGTGTGTTCCGGTCCGGTGCGCTCCAGTCCAGTGTGTGTTCCAGTCTGGTGCGCTCCAGTCCAGTGTGTTCCGGTCCGGTGCGCTCCAGTCCAGTGTGTTCCGGTCCGGTGTGTGTTCCAGTCCTGTGTCCTCCAGTCCGGGGGACTGCAGTCCATGTGTTCCAGCTCGCTGGGCGGTGCCTGCAGTCCCTGCCGGTGCCCGTGTGCTTGCCCAGCGTTGGTTGGTGGGTTTTACCTGCTGCTGTCGCTCCTCGTCAGCAGCCCAAGGGCTCACGTTTGCTCCAGAGCCCGGCCCCATGGGCTCTGAACCTGAGAACCTGACACAAAGGAAAAAGTTCTAGTTTCCAAATAGCGTGTCTGCACTACTGGATCTAAAGGCAGCCACATCGTATTTTCTGATCTCGTCTTTTTAAACCAACAATTAACTACAATATCCATAGGGCTAAAATGTCTCTCACATATAACACTTTGCCAAATATGTCAAAATTAATTGTTAAATATTTAGTGAATGGACATCATAATATGCCCAGCTTGCTGATCTTCTGCAGTAAGCTCAATGGCACAATTTCATCATTAGTCTATCTAAACATGCTCTAGCCAATTATTGGTCATTAGTGCCAATTAGCAGCTAATTATCAAATTATGTTACACATCCAACTAATGCTATTCCCTACCTTGCACATGCAACTTTGCGCACTAAGCATAAAATTCTGCACACAAGTTTATAGCATTAAGGGGATTGTGCCATCTGTGCTTCCTCTACACCCACCGATCCACAAGAATTTGAAAAGACAAGGCTCTCAATGTCCACTCTCCAAGATCCAGAGAACGTATGCTCAGAAAATCTGCTCGATCCACAAGAATTTGAAAAGACAAGGCTCTCAATGTCCACTCTCCAAGATCCAGAGAACGTCTGCTCAGAAAATCTGCTTGCACATTGTCAACTCCAGCAATGTGGACCACTGAGATTGCCACAAGATGACATTCTGCCAAGCTATAAATCAAGCTGGCCTCCTGTGCCACAGCTGCACTTTGGGTGCTGCCCTGCTTGTTGAAGCATAACATTGCTATCATATTGTATGACAGCACCTGTGCTGCCTTAGCCCACAGCAGCAGATGGGGCACTGGAGAGCTAGGGGAATTCTTCTAGATGATTGATGTTCCAAAACACTTCCTAATTGGACCAGCTTCCATGCACCACTTTCCCCAGACAATGGGCCTACAAGCCCCCCTAAGTTCGCAGAAGTGGTCAGAACCGGAAGGTCAAGGGGAACCCATTTTGGAAGGTCTAGGGGTACCCTTTTAGGAAGTTAGGCCAGCAGGAATCATCACACCAGCATCTCCACAGGCTTCCTGCAAGCAAGATCCTGACCTCAAATTCCTGGGATCTGGGGGACCAGCAGGACAGCAACGCTCACTACAGTGGCCTCATATGTGCCCTCACCCATGGAACCACCTCCAAAGTCACTGCAGGTATCTCAAAATGGGGAGCCTGCTGCACACACAACACTCAAGTCTAAGCCTGAGGCTTACCCATCCTTTCCTGGATTAAGAAAACCACTCCGTGCCTGGTGTTGAAGAAGACCCTAAGATACTCCAGGAGAAGCACTTGGGCAGCTGTCACGCCTGAGTCCACCTATGAATCGCCCCAACCAATCAGTCTTCCAAACAAAGGTGAACTCAAATTCCATGCTTGCAAAGATCACTGATACCTTGAAAAAGGTCCTCAGGCCATGGCAGCCCCGAAAGGCAGGTCTCAAAACTAAAAATGCTTGCCTAGAACACAAAAATACTGAAAATGTTTGTGTGCGGCTCTGACTGCAATAAAGAAGGCAGCCTATGAAAGACCCAGAGACATGAGGAACTTCCCTGGATGGACTGGAAAGATGACAGACCATAGGGTCTCCATACAAAACTGCAGCACCTGAAGAGAGGCATTTACTCTGTTTAAATCCAGGATGGGCTGAAAGAAGCCTCCCTTCTTGAGTACTATAAAGTAAATGGAATAACTACATCTTCTACTATCCTGTTTTGGGATGAGCTGCACCACTCCAAACATAAACAAGCATTGCAACAGGAACTCTATAGCCTTCACTTTGATAGGGAGGGGGGTATGCAGGGGAATACCATAATGGCATCTGATATGGGTTCTGCAAACTATAAGGCATAGCCCTATAGTATCCCCTCCAGTACCCATTGGTCTAAACTGATAAGGTCCCACTCCTGGTAGAAAAAAGAAGCAGTATCCCATTTGCACCTCCCTAGAGAAGCCCTGTAAATCCTCACTTGAGCCCCTTGGCCATGGAGAGCATCTCTCTTGACTGTCTTGCTTCACAAAAGAGGAAGGCCTTATGGCCCCACAAGGTTGATGAAGTAATTGAAACTGTGCTATACAGATAGTAATGAGCCCAATCTTTTGTCTGACCTGAGTCCTCAGAGTGGAGGAGTAGCCTAGTGGTTAGTGCAGCGGATTTTGATCCTGGGGAACTTGTGACACTGGGCAAGTCACTTAACCCTCCACTGCCCCAGGTACAAATAAGTACCTGTATATACTATGTAAATCGCACTGAATGTAGTTGCAAACACCACAGAAAGACAGCATATAGGCCTGTCCCTACCCTCGGGAAGCCACTGTAGCCTAGCCTCCTCTAAATCTATAATGAGCTTCTCCATTTTGTCACCAAATAAACAACCTGAAAAGATAAGCTTATTCAACCTCAACATCTTCTAACCAACGTCGCAGCCACAATCACCTTCAGGCCGCTGTTACCACCACAGAGATCACCACCTGGGAACAGATTTGGAGCAGATCATAGAGGCCATCGGCTAAGAAATCTGCTCGACCTAAGTGTGTTACTTCCAGTGATGACCTAGCCACAAAAGTGCTACAAATCGATGCTTGGCCCCTGAGCACCGAATCACAACTCTACCTTCCAGTCAAGATGCAGTCACCCTCAAACAGAATAGTATTCTTCAGTCACCGCCACCACCAAGGTGTCTAATTTAGGGAGGTGAAGGTATTTATCAGATCCTTTCAAGGGAGCACAAGAGCCTAAGAACTCTATCTGGCACCTACCAGTAAACAAGAACCATCTGTGTGACAACACAATGGAAGAGAAAGGCCTTGGAGGGCCTACACAGACCCTCAAAGATGGGGTCTTCATTTATGATGTCTTCCTGAATTGCTTTAATAACACAGAGAGCCAACGATACCTGGTCAATCAAGGACCATAGCTCCTGTCTGCGAAACAACCTGACCACTAGAGAACCATTCTCCTCCTCAAAAGAAAGCTTCCCCCATAAACTGGGTGATGCATGCTCCACAGTATCCTCAACCCAAACTTCTACCACTAAGGTGAGTGGGTCCCTTAATTATTATCTCAATTGTAAATTACTTAAATATATCTTTGTACATATTAGCGGTATATCAAATAAAGCTAAACCTGAACTTAGTTTCCGCTTGGGGGTCAAGCACCGACTGAGAACCCAGCCCTTTTATAGGTATTGGTCACAGCTCCAGCCAGGCCCTTGCTCCCAAAAGCAGTCTGCACATCTGAAAGCACCCCTTCCTGGCCCGGCAGCAAAACTCCAGCAGTACCTTTTGGAAGCAGTCAGTGAGGGCCTGTGCATGATTTGTGAAGGTCCAGCAGAAAATTGGCTATTCCCATTGGAATCAGATCCTCGAAAGGTTTTCCAGATTTATTTTTTCAAAGAAACTTTATAATGCAGGTGGCTGGCAGGAAATAAAATAACACTCTGCACTCCTTTCTTTAGAGAGAGAGAGAGAATAATTGCTATCAGCAGAGGCCACCTGGGACCCCTGGTGGCTAGCCTCACAAGCTGAAGCCCATGGGCTACACCTTGGGCCTACGGAGAGTCAGATCCCTCTGCACTGAATCAGGGAAAGTCTATGGAATGATCCCTGGGGGGCGAAACCCACACCAAGGTTGTACCTAAGGGCAGGGACACTGAGAGACTGAGCCGGGCCCGGGGCAAAACTGTCATCGCCGCCGTCCCCCTCCCCCCCCCCCCCCCAAAAAAAAATCATCATTGCCATCACCGCCGCCACCTGCCTGAAGTACCTTAGCTGCAGCTCCTTCCTCTGCCCAGCTTTCCTCAGGTCGCACATGCTCAGTCTCAAAACTGAGCATACGAGGACTGAGGGCCCAGCAGTTGCTAGGCAGGCAATTCAAGGGGGGCCAGGCACTGGAGTTCCCAAGCTCCTGCTCCTGTCGGGACGGAATCACCCGGGTCCCGTCAGGAGCAGGAGAGAGAGAGAGACCCCAGGCCAGGGAAATTTTGCCCCCCCCCCCCCCCTCGGCAGCTATACCTAAGGGTTGCAGGCCATATATTGGAGTGGAGGAAAAGCCTAATGGTTAGTGCAGTGAGCCGAGAACCAGAGGACTGGGTTTGATCCCCACTGTGGCTCCCTGTGACTCTGGCCAAGTCACTTAACCCGCTACTGTCCCAGGTACAAAAAAACTTAGTGAGCTCACTAGGGACTGAGAAAGTACCTGTATATATTACATAATAAACCCCCCAAAAAATGCACCCTGGGGAGACAGGCCTATTCTGAAGAAAACCTGCTGCACCAGTCCAACCTGCCTCATCTGCTGGAAGTAGAGAAATACTGACAAGCTCCAGGCTGCACCACTCCTCATATCAATGCAGTCACTGGAAGAGTTCAGATTTTCTGTCTCTATCTGCCACAGGGAGACATAACCTATCAGTCTGGACTACAGGATGAAGAGGGATCCTTTATTTCCACCGGAGGGGGAAGGGTGGATTCTCCTCCTCTCTTTGTAAGCTCTTTCTACCATAAGATTGAAGTCCACTTCCACGGTACCAGGCTTATCTTTCTTCTTCATTCTCTCCATCATTCTCTTCTCAGTTTCTATCTGTCTTCTCACAATTTTCAAGGCTCTCTCAATCATCTCTTCCCTACCCTTCCACTCCATTTCCCTTTCTTCCATTTTTTGCCTCCCACCCCTACTACCTCTTTCCCTATTCTTCTTCACATCATCCCTACCTATACCATGCCTTATTTTCCATTCTTATTTCTTGCCACACTCCAACTTCTCTTCCCCAGCATCTGACCTTTGCCTTATTCCTCATCCCTACAACTATACTCCTGCCCCCTCCAATCCAAGCATTTTCCCCACTGTTTCCTTCCCTCCCCCAGCATCTTTTCCCCTGCCTTCTTACTCCCTCCCCAAGAATCCTCTCCTATCTCCTTTTCCCTGCATGTTGCACTCCCATCCTTAGCATCTGCCTCTCTCCCTCCCAACCCAGAGTTTCATTGCAGCTGATACTTTTCTCCCATCCCCACTCTACCATTTGAATGCAACACAGAGCAATACAGAAATAAAACTGAACAAGCCTGAGACAACTGTCTCTTTGCTTTGTGTGTCACCCTGTCTAGGTCACCACCAGTCTCCGTCTCTTGCATTTCACTTCACCTAGTCTCTTCCCTCTTTCTGCCTCCCTTTTCCTTATCCTCAGTCGCATCTTGTTCAATCTTAGCAGCCTATCCATACAATCTCTTTCAACCCCCCAGCCCTGTCTCCAGCCATCTTCCTTTTTCAAATCCTCCATCTCAAGAGTCCCACTTTCTCAAACCCTTCTCATTCCCACAAACCTTAAATCCCTAACAAGCCAGCCACCCCTCAACCCACACCTCTTAGGCACCCCCTCAACTACCCAGCCCTCAACCCCAGCCAACCAGCACAATGTTGTCTGATATGATTGTTGCTGCCACCATAGTTCTTCTGCAGTCTATACTCCATATCTCTCAGTAGGTTTCAGTCATGCAATGCAGAAATTCATGTAAGTCTTGAAATAGTGAGACCAGTGCAAGACACTCTGTATCACACAAATCAAATCTTCTAAGAGTCGTGAGGAGAGGACTGTAGAAGGGCTCTTTTTTCTTCAGCAGCAGCTAATTCAGGTTTTAAAAAACCAAACAAACTAAAAAACATGAAGGGCTTGTAATCCTAGTCAACAAGGAGCAATTTCTAGACACTTGACGTCCAAGATTTGTCCAGCTCTGCCTCACACAGTGTATAGACTTGAAATGTTGACAGCGTATGAAAATATATCTGATACATTTAAGGCACCATAATCTTTTATCAGCCACTGTGAGAAAAACTAAATTAGACATATTACAAGTAAAATATTTTTTGAGTCAAAAAAATAAAACCACCACCTTCGAACAGTTTAAAAACTGAAGTTGAAGCACTAAAAAGAGAAATTTGAAAAAGACACTGAAGGAATCTTGCAACTGAAGTGCAAATTTTCAAAGTGCAAAAAAAGCATTCATTTTTTTCCCCATGAAAAACAACAGACAGATGGCTTCATAGCAGATGGCTGTATATTTCTGGCTGCACATGAGCAGAAAAAACTTCTAGTTCTGTCTAGCTCTGCTAGCAAATGTTCCATCCTCAGAGCCTGCACAGGTGGTTTATCCACTGAGAAGTTATTTTACTTCACAAAATTTATTGCACACGAACTCAATTTTTAAAACAGCACATGCAATCATAAGTGCACTTATTATAAGGAACGTGAAATTAAGATACAAAATATTTTAAGAAACCAAGAGATAACATCATAAGAGAAAGCAAAAATGTCAACAAGAACGTTGAAATTTTGAAGACTCAAGGCAGAATGACATTTACAGTAAAATTTCATTTCTTTATTTCTTTATTCTTGCTGACAATTTGAGCTATCAAGTACTGGTTCATTTGATTTATGGGAGTAGTTACTAGCATACATTAAAGGAATAACACACGTGGGTTAAACACCAAAACCAAGTGATATTTTACTGTAATGCACATTAGTATAAGTCACAGCAGCCTGCATAACAATGTGATACAAAGCACACAAAAACCCCTCCTTTTCCTGAAGATACACCCTCCCCCAAAAGACTGCTACACCTATCCCCCATATTCAATATAGCACCAGTGACACCTAGTGGCAGTCTCATGGTACTACTGCTAGGTAGTAAAGCTGCCATAAGGACACCATTTCTGGCGTGGACAGGAACAATTCCTGGACCTCCTATTCCATCAGGGATTGACAGAAGTAGGCTGGGAAAGCACTCAATTTGAAAAAGCTCAGGACCTTTTAAAAAGGCTCCCTGGGAGCATCAAGCCACATGTTTCCAAGAAACTGAACAATGTAGCTTGCGAGGTTGATTGCACGTTGCATTATTCATTTGCTACGGGAGTTGTGCACCTGCAGAATGGAGTTACCACAGCCTAGTGACTCTTGCAGTAAACTAAGGACTTGATTTAAAATTTATTAGGATTTATTGCCTTTTTGAAGGAATTCACACAAGGCGGTGGTGTACAGCAAGAATAAGCCAAACATACACAACAGACAATTACAGCAATAAAAATATTCAAACAATACAAAGTCTGGCATAGTATGCTACATTACAATACCAATACAATTATACAATACACTTACCACAATTTCAGTTCTAAAGTGGTTTACAATATCAACATTATAACAATTTAAAATATAATATATAATAGAAAGTTATTTTTTTTTTAAACAAAGTGGGAGGGGTGAGCAGCTAAGATGGCAAGTGTGTCTCTGATGTTGGGAACGGAGGTCAAGTGTTTTCTGCATGAGGATCGGTTTCCTTTTGCTGATGCTGCACATGAAAAGGAAGGGGGTGGTGAGGTTTGTACCCCCTGCTAGCTTCAACTTCATTCCCTGTCCAAAAGAAACTGGACCGCTTCCTTACCAGATCCCATTCGGATGCAATTAGGGAGCTTAGCCCTGCGTTAAGAAATGGTGAAGGAGCATCATCCTCTTTGGGGCATGAAACTTCACTACTGCTCCTTATGTCCAACATTCCTCTGTGTCCAGTGTCCTCAGTGGAGTATATGGGGTGACACAGGCAGATGGACGTGCTGTGGGTGCGGCTCCTGGCAAGGGCTCAGTGTCGGAGATGGGAACGCCGAGAGATGAGATCATAGGAACAATGGGTCAGAATGCTGCACCAACAAGAAGTGGCATTGTAAATGTTGTGGACTATGCTATAAAGAATGGACTCAACTATTCTGGAGAGGTAACATCGATTCTTTATAAATTTCAAGAGTTGAAGGTACCTGAATGCCAAATCTGGCCAAATTAAGCAAGTGCAGGAGGATGTGAAAGTGTTGCGAGAGTTCAAAGTAGCAATGGTGAAGGACAAACTGGCCTTACATACAAAAATTGAAAAGATGGAGAATTTTAATCAGTGTTTAAACCTTAGTTTGCTTAATTTCCCTAAAGTCCCTGGGCTTTTGCAGCTAGATCTTTTCAAGAGATTTCTGGTGGAGAAAATGAAATTTCCTATACACTCTATTTCCCCTATAAATAAGATTTACTATTTGATGTCTATGAAAGTGACCCAGTAGGATGGAGGGGTTGAAAACAGGGTTGAGTCACCTATTGATGTGAACAGATCTGCTATTTTGGAGCAATTACAGAAGTTAATGAAAGAGCTATGTTGCCTGTCTCCTTTGTTTTTAAGCAAGATCTGAATGCAGTTTTAACACTATTTTAAGCATTCAACAGTTCCATTTGGTAGACAAAAGATTTGGATCTTGAGTTACAAAAATAACTCAAGAACAGAGAAAGGTTTTTCTATGAGACAAGAGACTTTGAAGCTTGGTGCTACTTTCTTGTTGGCCTGTGTAAATGCTTGGTTAGTTTGGGGGATTCAAGTATGTTTTTTACTCTCTTGAATAGTTAAAAGCATTTCTTGATTTTTAAAAGTTGGTTTGAAATTGTTGGACAATATAAAATGATATGAAAGGATATCATGTTAGGTCTTTCTTGTTATTATGCCTTTATATTCGCCTTGATTACTGTCTACTACTCTCCCCCTATATTGAAATCTAAGGAAGGCTTAATATATGCCGTCAAATTTATGTTTGTTTTTCTTAAAACTTTTTTCTGCTTGAGTTGCTAGTACAAGAGTTTTGTCTTGTAAAATATTTGAAATTGCAATAAAAATAAATAAATAAAAGTTTAATAAACAATATTAAAGAAAAAACATTTAATATAAGTCCAATTTATTTATTTAACCAGCATTTGGTATACCATTATTAACTGACAAGGAAGGTACAGTGGTTTACAGCCTAGAACATAATGTAGAAAAGAACTACATTATTGGATACAAAAGAGCTATTCATTCTGGACAGGAATAATAACCAGCATTTTTAGCTAGAGTTGCCAGACACTAGACCTTCACAACCTAATTCAAGCATTAAAAATCCTGTTGGAAGAGCCATGCAATTTTGAAACATTTAAGGGAAAGTTCTCCTCAGATCTGTAGAGGCAATGAGTTCCACAAATAAGGAGCCATAAAATAGAAAGCATATTTTCTAGTGCTCCTATGGACATTTATTGATCTAAGAACACAAGCTGGGGAATAGGGAATAGTGAGTGAGGAAAGGTAAGGTGGAGCTTTCAGGCAGAATGCTTTAAAGGCTAACAGAAGTTTAAACTTTATGCGAAATTCTATAGGGAGCCAATAGGGAGCCAATCGTGTTGCTTTAGAACCTGGGAGATGTGGTCAGAACTAAGAAGATTACACAAAAGGCGGATGGCAGTATTCTACAGCATCTGTAGTTTTTATGAGGGCTGATTTGGTGGCTCCTAGATAAATGATATTGCAATAGTCAAGTCTGGTGGTAAAAGTGAAAGAATGAAATGTATCATGATCAAACAAAAGGTCTGACAGACCATAACTGGCAAAACACAAAGAAACCTGATAAAAGTGACTCCTAAATAACAAAAATCTGTACAGGAGAAATAGTGGTATCTAATAAGGATAAATCAGACTGTGGGGGGGTCAAGATAAAACACAAAATGACAGGGGTGAAAGCAGAGAAAAATCCAAATGACCAATGCAAACAAGGAGTAAGAGCGTCCAAAACGTTTATTCGCCAAAGTAAAATAACCCAAAGGACCCTACACGGGCTGTTTCCGCAACAAGCCTTCCTCAGGGGTCAATATGGTTCAGATAAATCAGCATCACAAACACTGGAGCACAATGCAACAAGGACAGCCTCACCAACCATTTTATCACAGTTTAAGACGAGACAAAGTCTATATAGCCAGCGCGCAACAGAGTCCAAACAGGCTTGTAAAGGCGTAATCTCAATGTTGTCTGAATCTCTTCTCAAACAGCCAAGTCTTTAAATCCTTGCAAAATGACAGGGGCAGAATTAGCTCTGGATATTCAGTGCTGGCCCATGTCTAGGTACTGGCACTGAACATCTGGGGCTAGTTCACATTACCCTGGCAGCCAGAGCTTATGCGGATCCCAGTCGATATTTAGCCAGGACCTGCATAAAAAATAATTGCCCATATCCCAATTCCTCCACCCTCCCCAGAATGGAAAACATTCCTACAGCCTAATTCCCGCTCCTACCCACACCCCAAAACAGAGCAGGGAGGCCAGTCTCCCCCCCCCCCCCCCCCCACCAGCCTACCTTGACGAATCCCTGGTAGTCCAAAGGTAAATGGAGAGGACTAATGTCCACTTGCTCCTGCCAACTTCGAAACCTGCCTCAAAATGGCTGCCGCAACCTCGCAGCTTCGCGGTACTTCAAGTATCTCAAGGCTTCAACTAGAGATTCATGGCAGCCATTTTGAAGCAGCCTCTGACATGGGCAGGAGCAAGTGGGCATCACTCCTGCCCATTTACCACTGGATCACCATGGATTTGTCAAGGTAGGCCTGGGGGAGGGGGGGTAGACCGAGACACCTTGCTCTATCTTTGGGGGTGGGGTGGGAGAGGAAATGCTTTCCATTTGGGTGGGGGGGGGGGGGGAAATCGGGACAGGGAGAAGTCGAACCTGCTACCCAGAAGGTAACCAAGCACCGGCCGATATTCAACCCAATTATTTTCTTCAAAAAAACATTCCCCCAAGGGTTTTTCCAAACTAAATCAACATGCAATATAAGCACTTATCTTTAACTCCAGTCATTGTAATTCCTCTCAGTTGGAAGCAAATCAAGAAATATTTTTAAAAATATATAAAAACAAAGAAAGCTTCAATGAAATTCTAAATTGTATCCTCATTTGAGACTTCCAGTGAGGTCATCTAGGCGATGGTGGTGTTTGCCTGAAGCTCCGTTCAGGACCTCCAATCTTTTGGTATAATTCGCCTATCCCTATTTTCAAGTACACAGCACTCAAGATAGACTTTTGCTCTGGTCTACTGGGAAGTTGATTATCCCTATTTGAGATGTTTAAGTGGCGCCCCGGTGAAATTAAACATTACTTTCCTGCTCAACAGTGAGAGGAAAATGGCGGAGCGCGGGACCTAATCCATATGCTGTCTTACCTGTGGATGACGAAGTTTCACAACAACTGGAGATCGAATTGTCTCTGTCACAGTCAGATCTTGCTTTCTTGACAAAGATGATTTACAGATGTTACAGGAGATTAAAGTTGCAGTACAGTCTGACTACACCACTCAGCTAGGGGAGCTGACCCTTATACAGGATCTCTGCAGCAGGCTGGAAGACCTGAGCACGCGAATGGAGGAAGTAGAAAATCAGGTGGAGGAACACGCTGACCGTTTCCAGATCTTGCAGTCACAATTCACTAATACAAAGGAGCAGATTTTTATCTTTTCTGATAGAACTGATGACTTGGAAAATAGAACCCAACGCGCTAAGCTCTGTTTTGGGGCTTTACCGGAAGCGAAGGGAACGGACGATTGCTCTGCCTTAGTCCAAGCAATTAGTTTCCAGATTTTGAAGGACATACCAACCTTCCCAGATCTATCTCCCTCTATAGCCTCGGAACATCGAGCCCTGGGGAATTCAGCTAATAACAAACCGAGAGATGTCATAGCTGGTTTTCATTCTTACTCCTTAAATGAAACTATTTATAAATCAGCACGGAAAGCTGGGGCTATCAGGGAGTGAAGGTTAATTTGTTTCAAGACTTTTCATCCTCAACTTTGCAAAAACATCGGAATTTTAAACCAATTAACATTGATCCTACAACACGAGAAGATTAAATATTGCTGGCTTTTTCCCTTTTGGCCTAGCCTTTTCAACACAGGGAAAAGCATACAGAGTGCGCATGGTCAAAGAGGCACGAGAGTGTCTGCAGAACTTTGGTCTATGGAAGGAGGCGGCATCACTACCTCCATGCACTATGTTGGGTCGACCTCCCACACTAGGTTGACAACCATTTAAAGCGACAATCACTTGACCACCCAGGCCCATTTACTACTCTTAAGTGACCATGTTTTGTTGCTGCAGATTATTCCTTTTACAAGATGCTTTTTCTTTTTATCAGATATAGGGACTTTGTTGCTTAGAAAAAATATGAATGTGACTGAACTGTTATTTCTATACATTCTACACAATATGGAAGGGGATGAAGATTGGAGAGAGGAAGGGAAAGGGAGGGGTGGGTTAGTTTTAAGAGGGAATATTCGATGTGGGTTGGAACAGGTCAGATTTTTTCTACTTATATTTTCTGTATATTTTGTCTTTGCCCTTTTATGTATTGTTGTGTTATCTTTGCAACGATCCCCACTCCTCTGGATATGGCACTTCTACTATAATAATTTCCACCACCAACGTTCTGAAGCTGACTCCGTGGCTTCACTGAAGTGAAGGGTTCGTAAGGTTCATTAGGTTCGTCAGTCTGTCACCATCTCTCCTTGTCCCACCCTCGCATCAAAATGTGATGACGTCGAGAGCAGAACAGTGAGAGACAAGGCAACAAACCAAGTGTTTCCCTACTCCTCCCCCTGCCTGGGAATCAGCTGTCAGTGCGCCGCTCCCTGCCACTTCGAAGCAAGTGGCAGGGAGCGGCGCATCAAAAAACTACAAGCGCGGCACCACAGGAAACACCCCTCCTCGGCGCATCACCCAAGCCCCCCCCCCCCCAGCACATCAAACACCCCTCCCCCCCCCCCCGAAGCACATGAACACCCCCCCCCAGCCCATCAAACACCCTCGCCACCCGCAGATGCCAGTAGTAATGCTGACCGGCCGCTGCAACTTCTCCTGTTGAGCAGCAGTGGCTCCTACAAAAAGAAAAGAAGCAAAAAATGTTTTTAAACACAGCCCAAATCATTCGCAAATGCCCGAGTCTTAAAACGCAGTCTCTGCAGCCGCTCCTTCTCTCACCTGTCACGTCACTGCACGCCTCCGGGGTCTTACTCCAGGGGCAGTGACTTGGAGGCGAGAGGAGGAACGGCTGCAGAGACTGCGTTTTAAGACTCGGGCATTCCGAATGATTTGGGCTGGGTTTAAAAACATTTATCGCTTCTTTTCTTCTTGAAGCGGCCGCTGCTGCTCAACAGGAGAAGCAGCAGCGGCCGGACAGCGTTACCAATTGCAGCTGCAGGTGGAGAGGGGGTTTGATGCGCCGGGAGAGGGGAGGGTTGCTGCACATGGGGGAGAGGGAAGGGTTGCTAGACGTGGATGGCTAGAGGGGGGGCAGGAGACAGGGAGGTGGGGAGGGGGTCCTGAGACCAGAGAGGTGGGGTCGGGACTCACACTCACTCACTGTCTCTCACATACACTCTCTCTGACACTCCCTATCACACTCTATCGCTCTGTCACACACACACACTCTGTCTCTCTCTCTCTCTCAAACATACACACTCCAAGGAAAACCTTGCTAGCGCCCGTTCATGTGTGTCAGAAACGGGCCTTTTTTTTACTAGTAATATATATAGTTACTTGGAAAGTTGGGAGTATTATGTACCCAATAAAAAGGAAGAATATATTTTCTGCTCTGCACTGCAGAGGAGAAGGAGTGGCACTAATACAGGAAACTCATTTGAGCGTTCTAGAGCATCAAAAATTGAAGAAAGAATAGGTGGGACATTGCTTCTTCTCTACCGCACCTGTTTCTCGTTGAGCAGGAGTAGCCATTCTGGTTTGCAGAGATTACCAGGACCGGTGGGGTATTTTGCACTGCTCACTATACGGTACGCCCTATATATTTGTTTCATTATATGCCCCGGTTCTACGTGATCACTTTTTCTGCCCAGCTTTATTTCTATTGTCTTTCCCAAAGGCTACAGTAATCGTTGGAGGTGATTTTAATTCAAGTACACATCTTCATTTAGATAGGAAAATTACTGCACTGAGACGTTGCCCGTGACTTATTGTATACGGGCTTGAATTTGATGTTTGGTGCACACTTCATCCAGGAGATCACACCAACACCCATATTTCCAGAGCCCATTTATGAGAAAGTCATTTAGACTATATTCGTTTATCAGAGACAATGTTCCCTGCAGTAGACCACGTTGATATTGTGATGGTGGGTATTTCTGACCATGGTTTGGTTCAATTGATCGTGCAAACTCCAGGAAAGCATGTTAGTCCTTTGTGATGAACGCCATTATATCTAAGATGATGCCAATTTTAGAATGTTTTTGTTGCAGAAATGGGAGGATTATAGTCACAATAATGTTGACCATTCTGCTACTACTGGTTTATTTTGGGAAGCAGGGAAAGTGGTTATGCAGGGTGAAATACTTTCATATATGGCCTCCAGATATAAGCAATTGAATCGAAGGATTTTGATGCTCCAGAATCAATTCAGAAATGCCCAACGAGCCTTAGCCCATAATTTAACCAGGGACAATAGAGAACAATTTGTACAGATACAATCTGTTTCCTGCCCTCCTCTGATGTAACTGCCTGTTTCCGTGAAGGCGGGACAACAAGGGAAAGTCCGAGGCAGCCTGCTTCCTTCACAGACACTGGCGATGCCAATTCGGGACACAGTAAAGGAAGGCCCAAGGCTTCCTTCACAAACGATGGTGCTGCCAATTCAAAGATTTAAAAAATGCATAGCTGCAGAAACGAGAAGGGGGCTGGCGAGGGAGCCGAGGGTGGGCAGGTGGGGACTGGAGGCTGCAACTGGGTCTCGAACTAGCAGCTAAAATGGGGGCTCAGATGGGAAGAGGGGGCTGGGGCTAGACCTGGAGGCTGAGATGGGGGCAGGTGGGAGAATGGATCTGGGGCTGGAAGGGGGGCAGGTGGTAGAAGGGCTGTGGCTGAAAAGGGGGGCAAGATGGGAGAATGGGGTTGGGGCTGAAAAGGGGGGCTATAATGCAGGGTAGGTGGATGAAGGGAGCTGGATCTGGAACGGGGGGCTGAAAAGGAGGCTAGGTGGAATAAGGGTGCTAGGCTGGAACTGGGGGCTGAAACAAACTGGTGGGAGAAAAGGTCTAGGGCTGAAACTAGGAGTTGAAACTGGGGACAGGTGGGATAATGGGGCTGGACCTGGGGACTGAAAAGGTGGGCAGGTAGGAGAAGTGGGCTGGGGCTGGAACTAGGAGCAGGTGGGATAATGGGGCTAGAACTAGGGGCAAAAAAAAGAGAGGTCAGAGGCTTGGCAATGGCTCTGATTTAGGTGCTAGGTGGTGGCAGGGGATGAGGTGAAAGAAGTAGTGACAGAAGTGGTCTGATGCTAGGGCAGATACAAGAAGGGACTGATGCTAGAGCAGAGGAAGAGAGAAGGGGAGATCAGATCTATCGGACTGGGGTTGGGAGGAGTCTGAGCACTGACATGGGGCAGATGAGGGTTGAGGGCTGATGTTGAGGCTGGAAGATGGAAGAGAAGGGCAGATACTGTGTGGGGGTGGGGAGAAGCAAGCGTATATGCAGGAAAAGGTGGAGGGGCAGAGGGATAGGTAAGTGGGGATTAAGGTGGAGAAAAGAGTAAATAAACATTGGAGAAGGAGGTGGGTGGATGGAGAAATAAGTAAGGGAGAAGAGGCAGGGGCAAAGGATGATAAGGAAAGGGGCAAAAAAGACGGAGAGTTGTGAAGAGGGTGAAGGATAAAGGAAGGGGGGCAGATCTTTAATGGAAGTGAGAAAGGGTGGAAAACAAACTAGCAGATCAGTATAATATCCAGAAAACTTTATTGAAGATACCGTGTAAAGTTTTCAGGATATTATACTGATCTGCTAGTTTGTTTTCCACGTTGGATTTTGCAGATCGGTTGCCTTGTTGTTTTTTAGTGAGAAAGGGTGGAAATAAAGTTAAAGGGGAAATGGGAGCCTGAATGAGGGGATAAGACAAAGGGACTGAAGCTGGAGAGGGGATGAGTTGACAGGGAAGGAGGTAAAGGTTGGTAAGGGGTGATCGGTAGAGAAGATAAGCTGCGGAGGCAATGAATGCAGAAATTGGAAATGGGCAACGAAAATGGGTGACATGCCGGAAATAGGAGACAAGGAGGAATGGGAGAATTAGGGAAGTGCAAGTAAAAAAGCTGGTAAATAGTGGAATGACAGACTTAAGATGGAGGGGAGGAGGAATAAAATTTAGTTACCTGTAACTTAAAAAAAAAAGAAGCAGATGAGAGAAATAGAGAAAAAAAAGGATCAGAGTCAGAGGAAGATATAAGATTAGAGAGAAGAATATGAAAAGTAGAAAATGGAAATTAAATCCTGAAAAAGGACTTGGGAGAACACAAACAAGAGGATGTAGTAAGGACAGACCATGACCAATTCAAATGGAAAAACAAAATGGTCAGACAACAAAGGTAGAAAAAAAATGTCTCACTATTTAAAGAAATGAGATGTCATCTTTGAAAATGTGGATTTCTTTTACTTTATTTTGTACAGAATTTGTTTCTCTTTTCTCAGTTTTCCACTGCTCATAATCTGGTTTCTTGGGTTTTCAATTTCATTTCTGTCTAGGTATTTGTTTCTAAATTGTAGTCTCTCTCTTTTTTTTTTTTTTTTTTTAATAGGTGACAGTTATTTTTTTCCTTTTGTAATCACAGAGGATAATTTTAACATGCAGATTCTGTGTCCGGGTATTCTTTTTCCAATTGGAGGTATTCTGGTATTCTAGAATATTTGCAGTGCTGACTTTCACAGGTAGGATTAGTACAGTTTGAGTGTCTATTTGCAAGGTTTTGTGTTAATTCTCAGTGTCTGGCAGTGGAGGAGTTTCAGTTTCTCTCACTCATGTAACTCCAGAGTTTCAACAGAATGTTTTTGTAATTGTACTGCTCTTTGCCTGTTGCTACAAATTTTATTGGTTGATTTGGGAATACTCCATGTAAATGAATAATTATATTCTATGGGGGCAATTCTATAGCTGGGTACCACACTTGGGTGTACTAATGCTGCATGCTAAGCATTAAAACGGCATCTGTGCACCAAGATGCTATTACTGAATATTAGCTTAAATCAGAATTGATGCAGCTAAATGTAGGTGTGAACACTTACGCCAGGTCTATAGCAAGCATAACTGTTCACGGCTAAATGCGGCACTTTAGTGTATAACTTGCTACATTCATGCTCCTTGCACTTATGTGCTAAGTGACATGTGTGTGTAAATTATAGAATAACGCTTTGGCACTTATGCACATACGTGTGCATTGTATGCGTGTA
Source organism: Microcaecilia unicolor (assembly GCF_901765095.1). Classification (NCBI taxonomy): domain Eukaryota; kingdom Metazoa; phylum Chordata; class Amphibia; order Gymnophiona; family Siphonopidae; genus Microcaecilia; species Microcaecilia unicolor. The sequence goes on along the minus strand of NC_044033.1, from coordinate 49,447,097 downwards.
AACGTTAGCATTCTATAACATAAGTGCACAAATGATGCCTAACTGTTGCATTCTGTTATAGAATTAGGGTGTATGTGATTTACAAAAAATTGAATAAATGTAAACTGGTGTGGGAACTTGGGAACTGAAGGTGAAACTAGGGGCAGAGTTTGGATTCCCCCTCAAACAAAAAATGCATTCTGCTGCCCCTGGGAAGGGGAAACAGCAGGTGCTGGGGGTGGGGTTATTGGTTGGGAGGCGATGGGGGGGGAAATGCTGGATGGGTAGGGGGTGATATTTAATAAGCTGCAGGAGAGCCCCAGAAACCCTAGTACTAGCCCTGCTCCTACTTCAACACAATGGCATAATTACATGCATGCATTGCTGCAGATGGAGTCTATGTCTGCTGAGTATCGTGGTCGTATGTTTCAGAAGCGATTTCCCAAGACTTGGGCACCATTTGTGGACACACTTACTGCGCAACTGTGTTCAACTATTTTGAACAATTTGGACATTTAGTTCTTAGATGGCTTTAATGTTTTCTGTTCCACCTAGTCTATTTATGGGAAGGTACAGGATAATTTTTTTTTTTTTTTTTTGGGGGGGGGGGGGGGGGGGGGGAGAGAATCCATATTTTACATTTTATTTTTCTAACTTGGCATTTACTGGTTGTGTCTTGGTTGCTAGGACTGTTATTTTTTATTTGTGCATAAATGCTTGTATTTTATTTATTTGCTTTGGGTGAAAATGTCACTAAACAGATTGAAACATAAATGGTACCCTCATTTAGAGAAAATTATCAATCTGAGCTACCATTAAGATGAGTTATTTTACTGTTAACCCTAGTTATTAATAACTAGGTCTCATTGCATAAAATGAGACCTGTGCTAAACAGCAAGCATTAGTGGTAAAATACAATGTCTTAATGGTAACCCATGTTGATAAAGACACATCAAGTGGGATATTATGCCTTTAAAAAAAAGCAAAGTAGACAGTACTTAAATTCCTATCATTTTCTCATTGAACAAGGTAATTTTCTCTATTTTTTTTTTGTTTATTTTGATTTTGGCTCACACTGTTTTTTCTCGTGCGGTGAGGCCACTTTTAGCACAGCTGTAAAATGGCCATACACTAATTTTCCCATTAGAGCAAGAGCCTTTAACAACACCTTCCTGGGCGTTTAAGGGCTCGTGCTAATTAGTTACCACGTGGCGCTGTAGCTGCGCTAACCGATTAACACTGGGAATGCCTGCTCTCTGCCCCCAAACATGCCCCCAGCACATGCAGATGCCAAAACTATTGCAGGATACCTGGGCGTGTCCCATGACTGGTTTTTAACCTACGGTAAGCATTAGTGCTTACCGCAGATTAGTAAAAGGACCCTAAGTGCACAAATTACATCAACTTTCTTAAAGTATGCACACACATTTCCCTTTGAGAATAATTCCATATAAAGTAGTTGCACACATTAATACCTAATTGGTAAAGTATAATTAACAAATGCTTGAAAATTTAAACACACTTTTGAAAATCAGAAAGCAAGCACGTAAGTGCAAACCCATTCTAACCCCAATCCCTAGAATGCCACTGCTCATCACTGATGAAAGAATGTATTTTTTTATTACATTTGTACACCGCGCTTTCCAACTCATGGCAGGCTCAATGCGGCTTACATGGGGCAATGCATAAATCTCTATTTTTTGAACATAAATGGCTTTTAAAATTACCCCTCAATGTGCATAACCCTTTCAAATCTTCATATGAAAATGTAAAATCAGTTTAAAAAATCCTGAAAAATCATGCACAAAAGAATTTTCCAGTTAGACATATGAAAAGTAGAAATCTGACAGCACTGTCTGAAAAGTGGTCTTACCTTTAAAAATTCGAAGTAGTGCAGACAATAGTAAACAGGAGCTAGGAGCAGTCTGGGTAGAACATATTGAACTGCTTCTTTAAAGCCTTCACCTATTGACTAAAAAAAAAACACACACACAATGTAATAAAAATAATAAAACCAATAATAAAAATGTGCCATACTACAAATACAATACCTGCAAATAGAACGCTGCTCCAGGTTTTGATAGCTGACTAAGAAAATGATCATGAAAGCCAGGTCGTAAAATCTCTTGAGCATATGACTCATATGGATCAAATGCCAATTCCTTAAAAGCAAAACAATATACTGTAAATGTATAGTGTTTTAGGTATGAAAAACTGTCAAGTTTCATAACCACATGACCTCTCAATTCTATTTGACATTTTCTGCCAAAGAATCTATTTATTTATTTGTTACATTTGTATCCCACATTTTCCCACCTATTTGCAGGCTCAATGTGGCTTAAATAATACCGTAGAGGCGATCACCAATATTGGTATGAACAAATTCAGTTCCAATTTGCAGTTTCAGCACAAAAATATGACTAAGACACCAATACTTTTATAGTACTGGCAATTAAATGATAGGTTATGGTCCTTTCCCATCCATTCCAGTTTATCAATCCTTCCAAATGGTGTGACCCGTGTGGTAACCATTGTGTAGTGGAATTTCAGTACTACAAACTGTCACAGGGTTCTGATCCCTGTCTTGTGATAGTCTCTCCTCTCCTGCCCCCCCCCCCCAAAACAACTCTTTTTGCTGCAGTGTGCACGTCATGAATCTGAGATAGTGTGAACAGAACACACATACCCATAAAACAAAGTATTATTATTAATATATAGACCAGTGTTCTTCCCTACGTTTTAAGCCAGGGCCACTCCGAGTCCAAATGAGCTGAAGGAGAGTCACAAATATCTTCCCATGTGGAGCCACAACACTGCTAACCAGCAAGTGACAATGACATCCATCCTTTCAAGCCTACTTTTACTTTTATAGCTCTGTTTATTAATATAACAAATACAAAGTTACAAAGTCAAATTGGAGTCTGTATGAATCAGGCAAAAACAGAATTAGAAATACAATAAGCTTCAAACATGAAGCATAACCATAAGAACAAATGAGCAGGAAAATAGATAAATCTTGTGCATTACAATGGGTTGTTAAATAATTATCCAATTCACTTTCAATTATCTAATTTCTTGCGCTTACATGTACGGGGAACAAATTCAAAGAAATGTCCTCATATTTGAAGACTGGATTATATGTTTAGATTCGTCTTATGAATGGATTTGAATTGTGACTGTTTGCAACCACGTGGAAACTATTGCAGTAAGAGACATTTGGATTTACTAATGATGTTTTACAACGAGCCTTGTACCATTGGAAGGATTGCTGCTTCAGCTCTAGTTATTTTCTTGAAGACATCCATTTGATTTTTTTCTGATTGGAGAGCATATATATTTTTTTTTCAATTTTGATAGGATAATTTATTTTTGGACTCTTCGTTATGAAGTTTTTGATACTACGCAGTTGCTGCCGTTTTTTTTTTTTGAGTACTTAATTTTGGGCAAGCCATTTTTTTTTTCACGGAAGATTCTTTGATTACTGAAGCACAAGAGATTGATGATCGTCATACTGGAAGCTCTACATTATGGCACAAGTGTTATCCAGTCCCTCGATAAGATAACTGGCTTTTATTTAACTATATAACATTTTTAGGAGAGGTCACGTGATGGTTTGAAGAAGGAAGTCGCATCTTTCTTCTCTCTGGGGCTCCCCTTCCTTCATTCCCCGAATAACGAGTGAAAATCGAATGAAAACATTCCAAAATTGAACGCACATCTACTGCCTATCAATGGATTCTTTTGTTACAATGGAGACTCGGGCGTCAGCGCTGAAATCAGGGAAAAAAAGCGCCAAGAAACAGCGTGGATCGGGGGATGCCAAGATGGCGCCCGACCCGATCTCGGACTCCCCTCCGCGATTCCACGCGCTACAAGTACAGCAAATTACAGAAGCGGTGAAAGCAGCTTTACAGCCAGAGCTAACAAAGCTATCTGAACAAATAGCGGGTGTGGAGTCGCTGTTAGGAGAAACAACTAGACGAACGGGGGAACTTGAAGTACGAGTGTCTGAGCTGGAGGACTCGAGCAGGGACAGGGAAACTGCTGTGCAAGACTTACAGAAATTGCTGCAAACTCAAGCAAAACATTTGGACGATCTAGAAAATAGATCTCGGAGGTCTAACCTCCGTCTGATCGGGATTCCGGAATCGGTGTCAGATCGTGCCCTACCTACCCAGTTGGAGAATTGGCTGAAATCCAAGTTCGCGCTCTCGGACAGCGCTGGCCCGCTGTGCCTGGAGAGAGCGCATCGCCTGGGTAGGAAAACCGGAGGAGGCAACAGGCCGAGAGTGGTCATAATTAAGGTACATAACTTCCTGCACAAGGAGGCAATCTTGAGAGGGGCTCGTTCCAAATGGGACTCATTGTCGTTTGATGGAGCAGCTGTAAAAATTTTTCAGGATTACTCTGCGGCCCTGCAAGAGCGTAGGAAGGCGTTCGGCCCAGTGTGCCGCCATTTGGCAGTGAAACATCAAAGATTTATGTTACTATACCCAGCCCAGCTTAAAGTGCTGGAAGAGGGAGGCTAGAAGATGTACTACTCGCCGGAAGAGGCTCAGGGCCTACTGCGGGAGAATCCTCCCTCTCCCCCTGGACAAAATGGCTGATGGAACTTACAGGAAGAGGGCCAAGGGGGAGCCCATTAATAGGCACAAGTCGCACATGGGCTGTTGGTAAATGGTGCACCCAGTTGACACCTGTTATGTTATACTGTCATTTAAAACAGTTTGTTTGGGGGCTGTTGTATGTTATGCATAAGTTGTAATTTAATGTAAGGAGAGAGGAATGGATGACAAAGGAATGAGTGAGGGGGCGGGGAAGGGGACCCCTGCCATTGACAGACCGGCGCTCTTCTAGTAGATGTTGCGAAAGAAGAGGGCATGGGCAGTTGGGGGGGGGGGGGAATTTGGGGAGGGGGGGGAGGGTACGGGAGGGAGGAAGAGGGGGGAAGGGGGGATTACAGAATATCAGAGGGTTGAGGGTCAGGGATACGCCGCAGGGTTAAGGGTTAAGACAGAGGGAGACTTAGGTGGAGCTGGGCGCCTGGGTTACCCGTACGTTACTATGTATTATACTTATGGAAATTACTCCATTTGTAACGGGGGGGCGCCCGGACTAGATTTATAACTTGGAATGTAGGGGGCATAACATCTCCAATTAAGAGGACTAAGATCCTACATGCTTTAAAAAGACACCGTGCCGATGTGGCTTGCATTCAGGAGACGAGATTGTCACAGGAGGAATTACAGAAGTTGAAGCGTGCTTGGGTAGGAGAGGTATTCGGGGCGGAGGCTGAGGGCAGGCGTAGTGGGGTAGCAATCCTAAGTCGAAGGGGGGCGGTGGCTAAGGCACAATTGGTGGGTAGTGACCCTGAGGGGAGGTATGTGGTGGTACGTCTCTGGCTCCATCATATTGAATATTTGGTAGTAGCGCTATACGCCCCAAACCAACATGGGAGACCCTTCTATGACCATTTGCTCCAGATGTGTATTCCACATAGATCATTGCCACTGCTTCTAATGGGAGACTTTAACTTAGTAGCCGATCCCACATTAGATAGCTCCTCCTCTGGGAGGGCGACCCGGAGGGGCCCAGAATCAAGGATTTTATCTCAATTTATGCAGGCTCTTGAAGTGGTGGATTCTTGGCGTGTCTTACATCCAGGGGAACGGGATTATACCCACCTCTCGAGGGCACATCGGACACTCTCCCGATTGGACTATATTTTGGTAGACCGAAGGGTATTCCCATACGTGAGTGCAGTGGAGATTGGCCCGGAGGAAATTTCAGACCATTCTATGGTTTGGCTGGATTTAGAAGACCGAGACCCAGGGATTGGGGGAAGAGGGTGGAGGTTTCCCTCATATTTGGCTAATGACCCAGTGTTTAAACAGCATTTGTTAGAGAGTTGGGGGGAATACTTACGATTTTAATGGAAGACACAAGGATGACCCCATATTGTTCTGGCAGGCAGCGAAAGCGGTCATACGGGGCGCAGTGATTGCATTCACGGTGAAACGTGAACGTAGAATTACAGGGGCGATCTTTAATCTACAACGCAATTTGGGGAGAGCTAGACGCCGGTTTGCTGCGACCCCAGCGAATCATAACCGGGAACAGATGAAAATAGCCCAAATAGCTTTAAACTCTCTATTACATGAAAGAGCCTCTAGAGCTTTAGTGACCAGGAAGTTCCATCTCCAGAGATACGGGAATAAGTCAGGAGCAATGTTAGCAAGGGTGGTTAAGTCCTGGGGTGGACCGAGAGTGATAGTGGCGGTGAAAGATCGGGCAGGGCACATCCAGAATGGGAGGGAGGGAGTGCAACAGGTGTTTCAAAAATTTTACAGTGATTTGTATAAAAAGCAAACCCCCCCATCCTTCGCAACCATAGCAGACTATTTGAGAGAAGCTGGGATGCCAGAATTGACGGCATTGGAAGTGGAGGAACTAAATAGCCCTATCACAGGAAAGGAGCTGCAGGGAATCATTCAGGCACTCCCCTCAAACTCAGCTCCAGGCCCAGATGGGTTCTCTAGCGAATTTTATAAAATTTTAAGTCCGCATTTGGTGGGTCCCCTACATTCATACCTGGAAGAGGTAGTGACTCAGGGACAATTTCCAGCTTATGCTAATGAAGCATTAATAACATTATTGCTTAAGCCAGGGAAACTTGAAAATCAAGCTGGCTCTTACAGACCGATCTCACTAATTAACGTAGATGTAAAAATTCTTGCAAAGTTGTTGGCTAATAGATTGCAGGAATACCTACCAAGGCTTATTGGTCAAGAACAAGTGGGATTTGTCCGTAACAGACATTCAGGAACCAACGTGCGGCGACTGTTATTAGCCCTAGCTCAGACCCAGCGTTCAGGCTGTGAAACGATGTTGGTCAGCCTGGACGCTGAAAAAGCATTTGATAAGGTGGGTTGGGATTATATGATTGAGGTACTACAATTTGTAGGCGTGAGAGGCTGGGCATTTGGGGCTATCAGATCGCTATATTCTAACCCTAAAGCAGCCGTGCTGATTAATGGAGGCAGAACTCAGCAAATAAATATAGAGAGAGGGACCAGGCAGGGATGCCCCCTGTCCCCACTCCTCTTTGTGCTTTCCATTGAGCCATTGATTAGAAGTATCCTGCGGGGAGAAGGGGTGTCAGTGGGGGGAGACCGGGTAAAGACATTTGCCTTTGCAGATGATTTGTTGATCATATCCACATCCCCGAGTGTGGCCTTACCAGCCCTCTTGGAGGAGATAGAACGATTTAGTGTTATATCAGGGTTTCAAATCAATCGGGAAAAATCGCAAACGATGAGATTACACGATCATTTAGATGGCCCTGGCCCAAAGGATTTTTCACTGCAGAAGGCGGGGACGGAGATGAAGTATTTAGGTATATTAATTCCTAGGACATTAAGCTGTCTGTATGAGGTGAACATTCAAAAGTTGCTGAGGGACACGGCTAGAAAACTGGAGCAGTGGCGGGGTCTTCCTATCTCCCTCTTGGGACGTGTCGCGCTTTACAACATGATGGTTATCCCCTGCTGGTCATATATGTTCCAAACCCTACCTCTACACTTCACTAATAGGGATGAAAGACGATTGAATGGAATGTTAAGGAAATTCTTGTGGCGGGGAAGGAAACCTAGGTTCCCTTTAGACAAAATGTATGTTCCAAAAGAGTATGGAGGGTTGGGCTTACAAAGTGTGCGACACCTGGCGGTTGCAAATGCTATGAGACATGTAACAGACTGGTTTCGTAACTCTACAGACTTCTCAGCCACCGCCATGGAATTGAGCCTATTTGAACCTATTCATTTCAGTAGTTGTCTCCATGGGAGTGGGGGGGCCTCTTCACTGTTGAACATTTCTAATATCCTGCCACAGGCGCAGAAGGCATGGAACTGGATCTGCAGATTACATCACTTTTCGACAAAGGTCACCTCGATGTTACCATTGTGTGGGAACCCTGAATTCCCCCCCGGAATGATGTATAATGTTTTCAAACAATGGAGAGAGCGGGGCATAATTTACCTGCAACAGATCTTAACCTGGGAGGGAAAGCTGCAATCGTTTCAGGAATTACAAAAAAGAGGCCTATTTCACCCTAAAGACTACTTTCATTACTGGCAGTTGCTACATTACACGAGGAGCCTACCTTGGGAATCTTTAGCGGAAGATGTACAAGAGGAATTGCCAGTGGCGTTTGCCTTGGGATCGCAATAAAAAGTTCCATTGAGATTCCATCTCCGACATATTAAAGATACAATTGCAGAACCGGATTTTGGCAAATACGCAGAGGCTTGGAGCAGAGACCTGCTAGTAGAAGTTTCATCGGGTTTGCTTAAAGAACATGTGTTAACACTGCATAGAGCGTCTCCCCTAGCGGACCATTGGGAGCTATAGTATCGCTTTGCTTTTCGGATGCATATGCCGCCCCGACGAGCATTCTATGCAGGGGCCTCTCCAGATGGGATGTGCCCCAAGTGCTATGCTGAAGGGGCGACCTTGGGACATATGTATTGGGCCTGCCCAAAAATTCAGAACTTCTGGTCAACTCTACTTTTAAAGGTTTCTGCTTTGTGGAGAACTAAGTGGTCTGGTTCGCCACTCCTGCTGTTTGGGAATCCCTGCTTAAGAGCTCCAAGGCCGAAAGGTCTTATAAATTTTGTCCGGCAAGCTACTCTGATTGCAAAAAAGTCCATTCTAGCAGCTTGGTTATCACCGGAAGGCCCATCTCTTCAAAGCTGGCGAGTACGGATGGTACAACTATTGCGAACTGAGCGTATGATGATAAAAGAAGGAGACAGGCGTGAGTTTGATAAATTTTGTTTGAGATGGGGCCCGTTTTTGGACTCTTTGCCCCCAAGAGCGAAAAGCTCCCTTTTGAACATTTGACTGATAGAATAACCCAGGACGTTGTCCCATTGACCTATATCTAGAGCTTTGGAAGGGAAGGGGAGGGTAGAGGGGTGGGAATAGGTGATAAATGTGGACCTGGGGGGGGGGATCTCGGGGGGCCATCAGAACACAGGCTCCTTGGGATCTGCTCTCTTGGTTGTTGTTTAGTGCTATAATAGAAGAAGGGGTAGGGGGGATATAAAATTGAAAAACGAATTGATGACAATGGCTTTAGGAACAAATGTGGTAAAAACAATTTTCTGTTTCTTGAGATTGGTATCTAAATGTTTCTTATCTTACTGTATTGGATCTTTTTGATGTTCATCAATAAAAATTATTGAAACATATAACATTTTTAGAACCACTATTAGTGCAGTGATTGAATGAGAGGTCAACAGTTTAATAAAACCCCAGAGCTATGTCAGCTAAGACCACCGTTGATTACTGAGAACCTACATTACATTATATATTTTTTAGTTAAGCATTTGAAAACTGGATGACTGAGTATAAGTTTTATATTATATTCATTTTAATATTCAGTCTCTTCATTGGATATTAGTGGAGTTGTTAACAGGTATTTGGGCTCTTGCTAGGTATTTGTGTCCTGGATTGGAATTATCTTTCGAATGTTGAATTATCAATTTGAGGGCAACTGAGATTAGAAAATCAAATAAGGAAGCATCCTCATCAGAAGGAGACTGAGACAAGACAAAGGATTTCCAAATAATATGATTAAAAGACAGAGATTGTAATATGCACAAAATTTTGAGCCAAAAATCTGACCAAAAATTATAAACAATCTTACATTCAAACAGAAATGTCTAAGAGTCCCTTTTTGAGCATTGCAAGAGCAGCACAGGTCACTGGGAGAGAGTTTACTTTTAAAGATTTAATGGGAGTCCACTGGGCCCTACGTTCTAAAAAGAAGAGTGACTAGGGCCTTGTAACCAAAATATAGACCACTGATGATCAGACAGCTGTGAGTCAATATCTGTTTCCCAAGCTTTCCGAGTGGAAATACAGAAGTGTTCTGAATGAGTTTGGTGAAATTTATAAAAAAGAGAATCGGAGTAGGTATTAGTTGGAAGAGACTGAAGGAAAGATTGTAAAGGATGAGAGTGTGATAGGTTTTTAATGTTAAGTTTTAAATGCTTTAATACATGACGTATTAAAAAATTGTGAATTTGGTATCTGAAATTCCTGTTGTAATTGAGCAAAGGATTTATATGCAAAAGAAGCCATGATTATCTTTATGCCATATGGACCAATCAAGGTATTACAATCAAATGGATTATTCCAAATCAGTGAATCATGAAGTATATTAAGATTCTTAGGAAGAAGATTCTTAAGTTTTTAATAGCTTCCATAGAAGCTGAAATAACTAAGAAGGGAGTAATTATGTTAAGAGTACCATTTCTGAGAAAAATTGAATTGGAATAGGTTGGACAAGCTTTCTTTCGAATAGTAACCAAATAGGAGATTGAGGAATACTGGAACCTGTGCAAGAAACCACTTGGAGGCTTGGCATAATATAAAAGATTGATGGTAATTGATAAAATTTGGGAAAACTAACCCCACCTTTATCCTTAGAAAGTCTTAAACTCTTAAGAGCTATGTGAGGAGTTTTTCCTTCCCAAAGAAAAGTAAGTAGAGTACAATCAACTTGTTTAAAGAAATAACTGGGGAATTTAAGGGGTAGCATACTTAAGATGTAATTTATTTTTCGTGTAAGGGTTATTTTAATAGTTTCTAATCTGCCCCACCAATTAAGAAATAAGGGGGACCAATTAGAAGTGTTTTTAAGAACAGTAATGAGTAGATTGATTTTTTTTAAATTGTAATGTCAATATAACTGTTGGAATAAATTCCTAAGTATCTGATGAAACTAGATTGGATATTAAAGGAAAAGGAAGACAGATCTTGAAATTATTCAGGGGAAGGCTGGGAGATTTCAATCTGCCGGATGTATATTGGAAAGTTCCGTCTGCGGAATCGGAAAGAAGTAGAGAGATCGTGGATGCTTTTCAAAGTGCTCTGCTCAGACAAATGGTGACGGAACCCACGAGGGAGGGAGCGACGCTGGATCTGGTGCTCACAAATGGGGATAGTGTGTCAAATGTCCGAGTGGGTGCCCACCTGGGCGGCAGTGACCATCAAACGGTTTGGTTTGATATGACGGCTGAAGTGGAGGGCAGCCACTCAAAAATCAAAGTCCTGGATTTCAAGCATGCTGACTTTAGTAAAATGGGGGAATACCTGAGGAAGGAGCTGATGGGATGGGAGGATGAACGAGAAGTGGAAGGACAGTGGTCCAAGCTGAAAGAAGCTATAAATAGGGCCACAAACCTTTATGTGAAGAGAGTAAATAAAAGCAAGAGAAAAAGGAAACCAATATGGTTCTCCAAACAAGTGGCTGAGAAAATAAAGGCTAAAGAGTTGGCGTTCCTGAAATACAGAAAGACTCAAGAAGAGGAACACGGGGAGGAATACCGGATGAAACTGAAAGAAGCCAAGAGAGAGATACGTCTGGCAAAAGCGCAAGCGGAAGAACAAATGGCTAGAAATCTAAGGAGGGGTGACAAAACCTTCTTCAGGTATATTAGTGAAAGAAGGAAGACTAAAAAGGGAATTGTGAGACAGAAAGATGCTGAGAACCGCTATATAGATGATGATGAAGAAAAAGCAAATTTGCTAAATAGATACTTTTGTTCTGTTTTCACAGAAGAAAATCCTGGAGCAGGACCACAATTGATTGGCAAAAGTACATGTGAGAATGGAGTGGATATAGCACCGTTCACGGAAGAGAGTGTGTATGAACAACTTAAAAATCTAAAGGTGGACAAAGCAGTGGGACCGGATGGGATCCACCCCAGGATATTGAGGGAGCTCAGAGAGGTTCTAGCGGTTCCTCTTAAAGATTTGTTTAATAAATCCTTGGAGACGGGAGAGGTTCCGTGGGATTGGAGAACAGCGGAGGTGGTCCCTCTTCACAAAAGTGGTGATAGGGAAGAAGCTGGAAACTACAGGCCGGTAAGCCTCACTTCAATTATTGGAAAAGTAATGTAAGTGATGCTGAAGGAAAGGATAGTGAATTTCCTGGAAGCAAATAAGTTGCAAGATCCGAGACAACATGGTTTTACCAAAGGGAAATCGTGCCAAATGAATCTCATTGAATTCTTTGACTGGGTGACCAGAGAATTAAATCAAGGACATGCTATGGACGTAATCTACTTAGATTTCAGCAAAGCTTTTGACACGGTTCCCCACAGGAGGCTCTTAAATAAACTAGACGGGCCGAAGATAGGACCCGAAGTGGTGAACTGGATTACGAACTGGTTGACGGGCAGATGCCAGAAGGTGGTGGTAAATGGAGTTCGCTCAGAGGAGGGAAAGGTGAGTAGTGGAGTGCCTCAGGGATCGGTGCTGGGGCCGATTCTGTTCAATATATTTGTGAGTGATATTGCCAAAAGCTTACAAGGTAAAGTTTACCTTTCTGCGGATGACACCAAGATTTGCAACAGAGTGGACACCCCGGAGGGAGTGGAAAGCATGAAAAAAGATCTGCGGAAGCTAGAAGAATGGTTTAACGTTTGGCAATTAAAATTCAATGCGAAGAAATGCAAAGTGATACACTTAGGGAGTAGAAATCCACGGGAGATGTATGTGTTAGGCGGTGAGAGTCTGATAGGTACGGACGGGGAGAGGGATCTTGGGGTGATAGTATCTGGGGAGCTGAAGGCGACAAAACAGTGTGACAAGGCTAGAAGATTGCTAGGCTGTATAGAGAGAGGTGTGACCAGCAGAAGAAAAGAGGTTTTAATACCCCTGTATAAGACGTTGGTGAGGCCCCACCTGGAGTATTGTGTTCAGTTCTGGAGGCCGTATCTTGCGAAGGATGTTAAAAAAATGGAAGCGGTGCAAAGAAAAGCTACGAGAATGGTATGGGATTTGCGTTGCAAGACGTATGAGGAGAGACTTGTTGACCTGAACATGTATACCCTGGAGGAAAGGAGAAACAGGGGTGATATGATACAGACGTTCAAATATTTGAAAGGTATTAATCCGCAAACAAACCTTTTCCAGAGAGGGGAAGACGGTAGAACATGAAATGAGATTGAATGGAGGCAGACTCAAGAAAAATGTCAGGAAGTATTTTTTCACGGAGAGAGTGGTGAATGCTTGGAATGCCCTCCTGCGGGAGGTGGTGGAGAGGAAAACGGTAACAGAATTCAAACATGCGTGGGATAAACATAAAGGAATCCTACTCAGAAGTAAGGGATCCCCAGAAGCTTAGCCGGTGGTGGGAGGCAGGGCAGACTTATACGGTCTGTGCCCTGAAAAAGACAGGTACAAATCAAGGTAAGGTATACACAAAAAATGGCACATGCGAGTTTATCTTGCTGGGCATACTGGATGGACCGTGCAGGTCTTTTTCTGCCGTCATCTACTATGTTACTATGTTTCCTTCCACTTTACTTTGTATCCAGATATGTATGAAAAGGATTTAATCAGATTTAGGATATATGGAATTGAGTTGGGAAACGTATAAAGTAAGAGGTTGTCTGCATATAAAAATAATAATTTGACTTCAAAATATGAGAGTTGAAATCCTTCAGTGTGAAAATGTTGTCTAAGAGCTATAGCGAGGGGTTCAATTGATAAATTAAAAGCAAGGAAAGAGGGCATCCTTGCCTTGTGCCCCTGGACACAGAGAAAGCGGAAGAAAGTAAATCATTCACAAAAATCCTGACACGGGGGTTTAGATATAATATTTTTACCATCTGAATAAAATGCTGTCTGAAACTGAACCAGGAAAGAACTCTAAATAGATAGGACCATTCAACTTGGTCAAACGCCTTCTCTGCGTCCAGGGACAAAGCAACTATTGGTGAGAGGAGTGGAAGGATAAAGAAAGTAAAATACAAAGTAATCTTGTGTTATCACTTGTGGATCAATTAGGCACGAATCCATTTTGATTTGGATGTATAAGTTTAGGGAGTATAGAAGATAGTCTTAAAGCAATTATTTTTGCACAAATTTTACTGTCTAAATTTATAAGGGAGATGGGTCTGTAATTCATTACATATGAGCGATCCTTTCTAGGTTTTGGAAGAACTATAATTTTGGCTTCTACAAAGGAACCAAGGACCTGATGATCAGAAATTATGTGATTATAAAATGAATGTAAAATGAGGGAGAGTTCTGAAGAAAAAGCTCTACAGAATTCGACTGACAATCCGTCTGGGTCAGGTGATTTATTTAAATGAAAGGACTTTATAGCTGTTTTAATTTCGTCAATTGTGATAGAAGAGTGTAGTGATTTAGATTGGTTTTCAGACAGTGTAGGATGTTGGAGTTTGGAGAAAAAGGAATCAAACTCCTTCTCTGAGGCTGAAGTCAGAGATTTGTACAAATTTTGAAAAAGTTCAACTATGTCTGAATCATTAGTAACCATACCTTTGTTCTGATTATATAAGGTAACTACCCTGCATTTAATGCATTTTACCTTTTAGATATGAAGCCAAAAGCCAAAAAACAACCAGTCTTATTTTGTTCAGCATAAAAAATGTGCACCAATTGAAGCATTAAGGGGCCCTTTTACAAAGCAGCAGTAAGACCAAAACAGGCTTACCACACACTAACTCTGAGCTACAACCGGCCCAACACGGTCACCCACCAGTGGTAGTTCCACCTTGAGAGTGCACCATTTCCGACGTGCCAGAAAAAATCTTTTATAGTGCAGCACTAACCCAGCAGTAATTGGGCAACCGCCAGGCTACCAAAGGAGCCCTAACCATGGTGGTAAGTGCCCCTCCCTCGCATGGCCACGTGGTAAGAGCAATCTTACCGCATTGACTTTTGTATTAAGGGGCCTTTTACCCGCTGCAGTAAAAAGGGCCCTGGTGCAAGGGAAAAACCGCCCCCGCCATTATCACAGGGCCCTTTTTTCCTGCAGCTTAGTAAAAGGAAGCCTAAGTTGCTTAGCCTGTTTAGCACACATGGAATTGTACTGTTTACGGAGGTCTCATAATTTCTATTCAGAAATTATGAGACCTCAGTGTTATAAGTATTTTTGTGAGCTAACTATAGTTCCAGAGATTTAATTTCTGAATTTAATGTGCTCTCTTTGCCATCTAATATAAAAGCTGATTATGGAGCCTCTAATTTATGCCTTCAAGCTGTGTATATGAAAACAGTTTGGTAGCCTTCTTTTAATTTTTCTTTTCTTTTACATATATATATTTTGTAATGATCTTTTCAGTGACAGCTGGCTTGAGAATCTGTAGAAGATTAATCTGCTTTAAACATGAACAGAAATGTTTCTGCTACAGTGATGATTTCTTTTTGCAACAGCACAGTTAAGTTTCACTGCCCTCAGGAAGGGTTGATGAAATAGCACTTCCTCCTTCAATTTTCCTTCTGCCGGGGAGGGAGAGTGCCAGCCCTGGGAGTGGAGGAAATTAATACGTCACTGCTGCAAGAGATGGGTTGCCAGCTCTGGAAGACATATTCAGCAGGTAAAGACAATGAAGAACTGTCAGGACCGACAGCTCCAGACCTCTCGTTAAAGTTTCCATGGTAAAAGTAGGGGCTGCTTCTGTGCATTGCTGGGAAAATGGCTGTGCATCACTTTGCATGCACATTTGTACAGTAATTAGCTCATTATAATAGCTTTGCATACAATTTTCACTAGCTGCTACCATGTCAGGAAAACAGTTTGCAGGACCCTTTTGTGCAAGTCTCCGTGAACTCCATGCTCGCTAAACTGGCTAGAACCAGTGTAAAACCCACGATGCTGCCTCGTTAGGTTTTGAGCATCTGGCCCTGAGTCACATGATGCTGGAAGAAAATAGAACAGCTGTACCAGAGGCAGTGCCTGCAGCAAGACACTGGGAAATGTCTGCTGCATGCTGACTAAACTATGATTGTGTTTGAGATTGAGAAGTTAGTGTTGAGAGGCTGTTCTCTGCTCTGAGGGCATCCATGAAGGATGATCTGACTGAGGCAATTCTTTTTCTGAGGACAAATTCTTCAAAGATTTATTTTAAAAAATGTCTCCTTTGGGCTACTGGATTCCCCAATTTGTGGACTTCAGCTAGATATATTACAATAATGTAAAATTTTTGAAAGTTATCATGAAGATATAGGTTACTTTGTATCTTATGATTGCTTTAATACCAGCTTTTCTGTACAAGTTTATTTTTGTTCACTATTTTCAATTAATTATAAATAAAATATTAAGTACGTAACAGTGACATGCATATTTTTTTGTTCAGGTTCTTTGTTCAAACGCCATCCTTATCCTCCTCGACCTATCCGCCGCTTTTGACACTGTCAATCATAACTTACTTCTCGCCACACTGTCCTCACTTGGGTTCCAGGGCTCTGTCCTCTCCTGGTTCTCCCTTTATCTCTCCCACCGTACCTTCAGAGTACATTCTCAGGGTTCTTCCTCCACCCCCATCCCGCTGTTGGAGTTCATCAGGGATCTGTCCTTGGACCCCTTCTTTTCTCAATCTACACCTCTTCCCTGGGTTCCCTAATCTCCTCCCATGGGTTCCAATATTATCTTTATGCCGATGACACCCAGCTTTATCTCTCCACACCAGACATCACTGCAGAAACCCAGGCTAAAGTATCGGCCTGCTTAGCCGACATTGCGACCTGGATGTCCAACCACCACTTGAAACTGAACATGGCCAAGACCGAGCTTATTGTCTTCCCTCCCAAACCCACTTCTCCTCTCCCTCCACTCTCTAACTCTGTTGATAACACCCTCATCGTCCCCGTCTCATCTGCCCGCAACCTCGGGGTCATCTTTGACTCCTCCGTCTCCTTCTCTGCGCATATCCAGCAGATAGCCAAGACCTGTCGCTTCTTCCTCTATAACATCAGCAAAATTCGCCCCTTCCTGTCTGAGCACACCACCCGAACTCTCATCCATTCTCTCATTACCTCTCGCCTTGACTACTGCAACCTCCTCCTCACTGGCCTCCAAATTTGCCACCTATCCCCCCCCTTCAGTCCATTCAAAACTCTGCTGCACGTCTTATCTTCCGCTTGAACCGGTACACTCATATATCACCCCTCTCCTCAACAAGTCACTTCACTGGCTTCCGATCAGGTACCACATACAGTTTAAGTTTCTCCTTTTAACCTACAAATGCACTCAATCTACAGCCCCTTCCTACCTCTCTACCCTCATCTCCCCTTACATTCCTACCCGTAACCTCCGTTCTCAAGACAAATCCCTCCTGTCAGTACCCTTCTCCACCACCGCGAACTCCAGGCTCCGCCCTTTCTGCCTCGCCTCACCCCATGCCTGGAATAATCTCCCTGAGCCCATACACCAGGCCCCCTCCCTGCCCATCTTCAAAGCCTTGCTCAAAACCCACCTCTTCAATGTCGCCTTTGGCACCTAACCATCATACCTCTATTCAGGAAACCTGGACTGCCCCTACTTGACATTTCGCCCTTTAGATTGTAAGCTCCTTGGAGCAGGGACTGTCCTTTATGTCAATTTATGTTAATCTGTACAGCGCTGCGTAACCCTAGTAGCGCTCTAGAAATGTTAAGTAGTAGTAGTAAATATATATTGTGGTGAATTAGTCCTAATTTTGTATATAAATATCCTATGTTTCTGTAATTAATCAAACATCTCTTAGATTTACTACATATAGTAGGAGTCGGAGTCAGACAGTAGAAAAACAGAAGATTTGGAGTCAGAATTGGAATCAAAGGTTTGGTGTACCAACTCTACAGCCCTGGTTACATGAGAACATCAATTTACATAAAACCTCAGCCTTACCTCAAACAAAGTAAACTGACTAGCCTGGAAACCGGATTTAGTAAAATCCCATCCTTAAGTTTGATCAAGTTGTCATGTGGGGCTGTGTGGCCCTGCAATTCCATAGACAAGGGCTACAGTTGTGAGGTTGACCAGAACTAGTAGACAGAGATCACAGTTTCTTCCTTTACTACTACTACTATTATTATTATTATTATTATTATTAAACATTTCTATTACGCTACTAGACTTACGCAGCGCTGTACAAATTAACATGAAAAGACAGTCCCTGCTCAACAGAGCTTACAATCTAAATTGGACAGACGAACAGACAGCTAGGGGTGGGGAAATTGCAGTGGTAGGGGTGATAAGTGAGGGTGTTGAGTAAAAGAGTCATGGTTAGGAGTCGAAAGCAGTAGCAAAGAGGTGGGCTTTAAGCCTAGATTTGAAGACAGCCAGAGACTGAGCCTGAGCCTGACGTACTGGCTCAGGGAGTCTATTCCAGGCATAGGGAGCAGCGAGATAGAAGGAACGGAGCTGGGAGTTAGCAGTGGGGGAGAAGGGGGACGACAGGAGACATTTACCCAGCGAACGGAGTTCACGGGGAGGAGTGTAGGGAGAGATGAGAGCGGAAAGGTACTGAGGAGCTGCGGAGAGGATGCACTTGTAGGTCAAAAGGAGAAGTTTGAACCGTATGCGGAAGCGGATAGGGAGCCAGTGAAGCGACTTGCGGAGAGGGCTAACGTGAGTATAGCGACTCTGGCGGAATATAAGACGCGCAGCAGAGTTCCTTCCTTTGAAGAAATGTTAGTTTCTAATGGCCACAGATATCAATATATGGTACAGGACATATAGAAAATAGTAATACAATGTCCAAAACATGGAGTAAACCATGGAACAGTGGTCTCCACCGTTTCTTTGACTTTAACTACAAAGACATTATTTACACTGCAGGATTATCTACCCCAGTGCTTTTCAACCTAGTTCACAAAATAAGTACCTGTATATAATATGTAAACTGCTCTGATTATAACCACAGAAAGGTGGTATACCAAGTACCATTCCCTTTCCCTGGGGCACATACAACCAGATGAGTTTCAGGATATTCACAATGAATATGCACGAGATAGATTTGAATACCATGGAGGCAGTACATGCAAATCTATCTCATGCATATTCATTGTGTGTATCCTGAAAACCCAACTGGCTGGGTGTACCCCGAGGACTGGGTTGAGAACCACTGATCTTTCCTGCATATCAATTTTACAGTAATACAATTTCCTATTAAGGAAATCATTGAGGTCGTGTAAATTGATCAATTACTTTGCTACAAAACAATGCTGAATCAAAAAATATTCTATTTCTTAGGAGTTTTACAAAATGTTCAGAAAAACATTGCTATACTTACCTTACATGCAAGGAACTGATTATTTAAGAAGCAATAAAACTGAATTGCATTAAAACAATGAATTACCAATCCTCACCTCTGCTAAATCTTCAAAGCAGCTTCCTACTAATGGATGGGGACTGCCTTCATCTGTCATTTCCACTGTGTCTTCTAAATGGCCCAAAAGCTTCACAGTAAGTTCATGAATATCTACTATACGACTAAATATATTTTCTACATCCTGAAAAATAGAAGAAAATCTTTTAAAATTAGTTACTTATTGAAATTAAATTACTTATGTATGAATTACAAATTACAATATGTTGTAAGAACAAAGCTAAACTTAAAAAGGGAAAAGAACTGCTAGTATAAAGCTACCTCCTTAAAATAAAATAAAAGGAGCTCATTTGGAGACAACGTATATGATAAAATAGCAGAGGAGCCTCTCACGTCTTACTTCCTTGTCTTGTTGCCTCATCTCCGACAATGAACTTGAATGCCCCAGAAGCAACTGGAGATGAAAGGAAGGACAGTGAAATAGAAGTGTGAATGAAAACCCCACTTATCTGGTTATCCGAGTATCTGCTTGACAGCAAGATTATGGGATTAAGTTTGTGGCCGAATTATTCTCTAGTTTCATGATTTGTTTTTAATAAAATGGTGTGGTAGCCATCTTAGTGCACTTTTAAAGATGATAAATAGAAATAAAGCAAAACAGATACATTAATTTCTTTTATATAAGGTTTTTTTCATTTATATTGCAGATTCATTTCTACATTTTCTTTATAGCTATTGCCATACGTGATTGCAATCAAAAAACTCCCAATTGAGAGCAAATCTTAGAGCTATTTCAACACTAAGAAGCACAACCAAATAATGAATATGCCATATCCTTTTTTATTGCTATATAAATTATGAATACAAACATAAATTCACCAAGCATTCACCACTTGTACAGAAAAGTAATTAAACCCATTCATCATAGTGAAAAAGGAAAAAGAAAAAAAATACCACAAACTCTGGGTCCAAGGATTTAAATACTAAAGTCCACCATATTGGGGGAATGAAGCCCTTCACTTAAACAAAGGAAATATTTTAAATAGATAATGAGAAAAGCTAAGTAGGTGAGTGCAGACAATACTCCAAAAATAAAATTCTTTAAGCTAAGGATTATTCTAGCTCTCATAATAGTCCATATTAAACTCAGGCAACCTTCTTATTAGCAGGCAAAAGACTGGATAGTTGAAACTGATAAAAGAAAACATACTTAATACACCTATACTTAACAAGTGCTCCCAACTGGAAAACCGCAGGTCTCATTAACAGAAATTCTCTTCTATGTTTCAATCCGGATACATTCTTATCTTAGTATTCAAAAACAAATCATCCTTATATTTAAAGAAAAGACACAGAACCTGGTCTTTATCAGATTTCAAAACAAAAGTCACCATCAGCGTTGTAAGTTCTTTCAATTCTGAGTCAGAAGTTTCCAAGAGCTGTGAAACATTTAAAACCTCAGCCCCTAAATTAGGATGTTTTTCATTTTCTTCTAATTAAGAGCAAATAATAAACTTGATTCATCAGCGGCAAAGATTCTTTTAGTAGTTTCAAGATTTCAAATATTTAATAAATGTTTCTTCTAGGCGATCTTAAAGGTACCTTTGGAAAGTTAATAACCTGTCATTTCAGGGCTTTGGCCTGATTTTCCAACATTTCAACTTTAAAACTTAAGTTAGAATGATCTTTTATCATTCTGTACCTCTTTCATAGAGCTTTCAAAATCTACCTGTAAGGTTGTGATCTTTCCTTCCATTCTTAGAAAACATTCTTCTTGCGCTTGAAACTTAGCTCCAAACGTTTTCAATGATGATGTTAAAGCTTGACCCAGTTGCGAAATTGCTTCCCAAATTGTCTCCAAAGAGAACTGTTCTGGTCACTGAGGGTAAAACTCAAATTGGGAGAAATTTGCCCAATTGTCCCGGTTCTACACCCAAACCAAGACTCAAGAGAGGCACTCAAATTGGAGAAGAAGCTGCGAGGGGAACTCCCAGTGTTGCCTCCACCAATGAGGGCGTGGGCAGTACGTTCTCTGGTATTGCAAACCTCAAAGCAGTCTTTCCTCCTCGGTCTCAAGCAAAAGACAGCTCTTCAGCAGACAATAGATCGGGTTCCACGCCTTCATTGGGAGAGGGAGCTGGCTGCAACAGTGGCGTTCGTTCAGCCAGGCTGAGAGAGGTTTCTTCAGCCAAGTCACACTCATGGGTCACTTCCTCCATAGCTGTGCCAAGCGGCCACATTTCCTCAGCTCTTTGTAGTTGGAGTACTCTGTACGTCACAAATTGGTCCTTCGGACCTGAAGGTAAGGTGGGTGGTTGTGAGGGCTCCGAGGGGAAAGCTCTCATCTTCCTCGCTCTTACTCATGAATATCCAAACGTTGTCAAGAAAACGAGATGGAAAGCAGCACTAATGCTACTGCCTACCCAGGTAAGAAGGCTCCTGTCTGGTTAAATCCCACTGGTTGGCCCCAAATCATATATTCAGTGGCACTTAACTGGCTAGTGCTGCTAAATGTATGTTTCGTCCATAGTAGTACTGGGTTAGTGCTGGAGCAGCCTAGGGGCAGAGATAGGGCACAGACTGGGCTTACGAAGTCAGTATTGATTTTCAGTCCGCTAACCAGGTTAAGCGCCCAGATACATTTAGGATAGCAAAAAATGGGTGCCCTAACTTTATTCAGTTACTGGTCTGAATATTGGTCAGGATCCAGATAACTGCTAGTGGGCTGCCTATTTATTTACTTATTTGTTGCATTTGTAGCCCACATTTTCCCACCTATTTGCAGGCTCAATGTGGCTTACATTATGCAATAGATCGCCATTTCTGGAGTGAGAAATACAAAGTTCAACATGATAGAGTAGATTATAGAGTAAGTTAGACAGTAACTTATAAGGTAAGTTAAACAATCAAATGTAGAAAGTTCATTTCAGCATGAGAAATAGAATGGTAGTGCGTTAACGTGCATTAGTAGCAGAATGGCTGAAGCAATCATGTGTAGAGGGTTCGGTTTATGACACAGAAATTCAATGGTGGTGCCCAGATTAAGCCCTGAATTTAACAATTGTGTCGGATTCAGCCCATGGTTGTCAGTGCTTTAAAATTACTGACTGCTGAAGATTCCAATATCTGGGGGGGGGGGGGGGGGGGGGTAGCGCTGTTTATTTTCCACCAAATGATGGAGTTCTTTGTATAGCTGTGTATTTTCACAGCACAGGTACTATTCCTGGGAATATTTCCTGGTGGAATTAAATATGCGTGTTTGTGTCACAGAGATCATCAGTACAGGAAAGGCACAAAAATGGGGAGGGGTGGAGAAACCAAGATGGAACTGTGTGATAGCATCCTTTATCTCTCCTGATTGAGGCATTAAATTTTCCTTTACTTTACAATATTTCTTTTCACTGTTATAGTCAAAGGAAAGGGGTAGGGGAAGCAGATGGCTTTTCCTTATGACAGAGAGAAGATATCTTGCAGCATTTTTAAGGCCACCTGAGTGCAGACCTGGGAGAGTGCCTCACTGTCAGCACCCACCTGAGAGAGCCACACCGACTTAAAATTGAGGGTGCCACATCAGATGGAACCTGTAGGACAGAAGGCAGAAGTTATGCAGAGGGAGTGCCTGAAGCCATGGTGGAAGGCAGAGTAGCTCCTTCGGTGTGACTAGAAAGTTATGTAGGTGCCCAGTGAACATGGGATTCCCCAGTCTTTCAGACCAGGAAAGGAGGAAAGATCTGTTTCTCTTCTTTGCTGCCCAGAGGTAGTGACTCTGGAGACAACCTAGCAAGCTATAACTTTGCTGGAGAAAGCTGTTATGGCTAGATTAAGTGCTACTCAAGTGTCTCTTGGGTAAATTCAGAATCAAGTGGGTACTTTGGAGACTAATGTGGAGAACCAACATGGGAAATTAGAGCTGACAGCGTCAGATATTTCCACCTTTCAGTCTCTGACAGCTGAGGTAAGTTAAAAAAACATATCATGCTTTCCTTAAGTTGGAAGTATTAGAGAACAAGAATAGGATTTCTAATCTGAGACCTTTCCTAGAGACCCCCTTCTTAGTTCCAGGGAAACATTTAAGAAATATTTAAACTCAAAATTCCATTGAAGCCATGCCTTCTTTAAACGCATGTTCTAGCTACCATCTAAAAAGCATTTGGTGCAGGGGGCTCAAACAGGAGGAGAAACTTTAACACAGGTCTCACTGCATAGTTTGGACATCATTGATTATCCATGAGCGTATAGAATACTCAGCAGCAACTTGTTCTACTTATTACTTTTGTTTTTCAGTCCATCTAAACAATATGAGACTTTTCTTTCGAACTAACAATGCATTGTTTTTGGGTCCAAGGATCTAGCAAATGCATAAGATATCGTCAGTTTCTGTAGATGCGCCCTCATGTTTTAGCATTGGAAGGAATATTTTCTCTCTTATCCAGACAATTGTTTGATTAAAATGAATAACCCAAGCATTTAAGGGATTCTACAGCAAGTCAATGGGTTAAGCGTCTATAATGTTTCATTAAGCAGGTTATGATAATTTCTAGGAAGTCTCTCTTGCACAGCACCAAGGTATGATTTCACTAGTCAAGGCCAGTATTCAAAAAAGCGGAGCTCCTAAACGTGTGTCCCATTTTCCACCACACTTAGGAACCTTCATTCACAAGCCTAGTGCTGAAACTCTATGTTAAGCTCTGATGATTTCTTCACTCTAAATTTATCCCGTTATCACTCACTTTTAGCAAAATGTTGAGAATAAGTTTAGGGACTCAGCACTAGAAAATTTTCAAGAGAGGTCAATTTAGGAGCATAATTCTCAAAGTTAGAATAAACAGTGAGTCTGCAATTTTTACTTTTTCATATTTTCTTCTTTTGCTTTAATATTTGACATCATCTCTTATTTAGATGGATCCCAAACACTCTATTGTAGGCTTGTATGATTTCTTCTTTTATTTAGTTGTGTTTAAGTTCACAGTTTTACTGATATTAGCCCTATTATCTTTGTTTATATGTTGAAGATGCTTAGAAATGTGTAAAATTAGAGAGGGAGGGGGGAGGCACAAAACCTGAATAAGGGACACCAGACAAGCATGAGGCTCACTGAGTGCTAGAAGAAATGGTGTTTACTGGATAAAACCCTATTTTAAATTATTTGCATCAGGGTGTTTTATCAGTGTATTTGTTTATTTATTTGGATTTTATATCAGTTAAAAGCCTAAAATCGGAAACTGTATATAAAATTTATAGAAGGATACTGAAAAGTTTGAGTCCTATAGGCAGGGCTTTTTTGAGGGGGTACTTGGGGGTACTGAGTACCGGCACCTTTTCCAATGTCTGCTAAAATTGACCCATGAACCCCAAGTTTTAATGAAAGAGCTCAGGCTCTATACACCAATTCTGCCTTGTCTTAGATTCTGAGACTGGTTGCAGGGGGCCTGGCTATTGTTGGGTGGGTCCCTCAGTGATCACCCTACTCCTGAAGGGTGGCCTAGCATTTGAGTACCGGCACCTTTTTTGCTAGAAAAAAACGCATTGCCTATAGGACTGTACAAGACTCTGCCAATGCCTTTTAGCACATCAACCAAACAAAAAGGACAGAGTATATGATGTGTTAGAGTCTTTTACAACAGTCCTACAAGACTCCAATGTGCTGATAATCTCCCATAAACTCTAAAAAAAAAAAAATAGAAAAAGAACAATTTTAGTAGAATCTGAAGAGCATAACTGTATTAATAGCTGAGGTAAATCAGCACGAATATAAGGTACATTCCATATATATATTTTTTTTATAGAACATGCAGGATTTTTCTTGCTTCAACAGTGAAAAGTTTCAAAAGAGGCAAACAACTGCAATTTCATACACACACAATCATGCATACATTGCAGCTCTGCAGATCTCTGCTCAGGCTGACCTTAAGTGGACTATGATGCAGCTATGGCTCTAACATTGTGAGCTGTGACATGAGCCTCCAGAGTCAGTCCAGACTTAAGAAAAGGAGATGCAATCTGCCAGCCAATTCAAAGAGTGTGTTTACCAATGGCAGTCCCCATCCTTTTTCAAACAAAAAAACAAGAAACTGGGTGGCCTTTCTATGAACTGTATTTCGCGCCAAATAAAAGGCCAATGTTCTCTTGCAATCCAGAGTATGTATTGTGCTTTCTGGTGACTGGTTAAGATGGAACTCTGACACTACTTTAGAAAGGAATATAGGATGGGTGCGCAAAACCACTCTGTTGTTGTAAAACTTAGCCTAAGGATGTTTGCCTATAGTGATGGTGGTGGGGAGGAGACCAGAAGGGATTTATCAAGGGGCATCAGTCATACCTAGTGTTTGCAAGTAGTGCACTATCAACATAATCAGGTGCCAGCCCTCCTGGCTACTCTAGATGCTTCCAAGGCCTTTGATAGGGTCACTTGGTCTTTTTTATTTAGAACTATGGCTTATGTGGGAATTCAGGGCTGGTATCTACAAGCAGTGAAAGCTCTGTATGTTAACCCCATTGCCTCTTTATTGGTCAACAGCATTCAGACTCCAACCTTTCCTACAGCACGAGGAACGAGACAGGGCTGCCCCTTTTCTCCCCTGCTTTTTGTCCTTGCCCTGGAGCCTCTTCTTGGCACCTCTGAGCTAAAAACCCTAGCATTTGCCGATGACTTGCTCCTTATCCTTGCTGACCCAAAGAAGTCCCTTCCAGTGGTAAGTTGATAGAGGAGTGTGGCTTTTTATCAGGTTTTCAACTGAACTTTGATAAATCATATGCATTGCCTGCCCTTCCTTTGGTTCACTCGACATAGGGAGGGGAGAATCCTTCCCCTTGTGGTGGGCGGAAGGTAGCATTAAATATTTGGGTGTACATCTACCAGCAGACCCCTCACAATTTAAGTCCTTAATGTGAGGTCCCTATTGGCAGATACTGGCTATGTGGTTGGTGCGATTACTCCCTTTCTCTGACAGGTAGAATAAGCTTGTTTAATATATTTTTGGTTCCTTGCTGGCTGTATGTCTTTCGTCTATGATAAAACAGTACCTGTGGCAGGGGAAGTGCCCTAGGCTTCCCTTGCAGATTGTGGCCTTACCACGGGAGCAGGGGGGGGGGAGCCGCTGCGGAATGTGGCATATTAATCTTAATGATTGGTTCCAGAAGAAGGAATACTTCACCTGTCCTGGAATCAGCACCATTAGGAAAAACACATTTCAGTGTATACTTGCATGGTGCTCCGGTGGGTCTACCCAGCATCCCTCATTGTATACACACTTTCGGCCACTTCACACTACTTATCACTGGCTTTGTAAGTTTCGCAGACTGGACTTGACGGTCACACCGCTGCTGCCTCTTCATTTCAACCTGGTGTTTCCACCCAGCAAAGACTCAAAGTTTTTTGCCATCTGGGAAACTAAAGGTGTACACTTTTTATATCAGCTGTTACAAAAGGATGGAATTCTTAAATCGTTCCTTGAGAGAGCAATTTCATCTGTCACTACAGGCTGCCTTTTCATATCTACAATTTCAACATTATATTGGCACGTTAGATAAAGCCAATTTGACGGGGGAGATTTATGAGTCTTTGGACATGGCTCTGACCTTAGAGTCTCAGTGAAAGGTTCCATAGATGTATCATTAAGGATACAGCATCTCCTCACAATTTTGCACACTTGGAACAGACGTGGACAGCAAATTTGGGCTCCCCTCTGCCAGAAGGCTGTTTACAATCTGGACTTATAAGCCTGCGGAATCTCACAGACCATGTCCCTTACTGGGAATTACAATATAATATAAACTTGAGACTTTATCATTCACCCAAGACAGTGTTTCTCATGAAGATTAACAAGTTAGCTGCCTGTCTTTGCTGTGGCCACGAGGAGGCGTCTCTGAGTCATATGCTGTGGAGTTGCCTGAGGATCCAGTCCTTGTGGAGGCAAGTGTTTACCTTTGTCTCTGGCCTGTGGTCACATCCTATTATGGTAACTCTGTGTTTTGTTTTTGGGATTATACCCACAGTTGCCCTTCGCAGGTGGGGTGTACCTAGATTCATCCACTGGGTGACACTGATGGTGCTTGTGACGGGGTGTACGTCCTGTCACAAGGGAAGGGTAACCCCCAACTCCAAGAGGATACTCCAAATAGCAAGCTCATACAGGAAGACAACTTGGATATAGCCCTCGCTAACATGGTTAAGGAGAACACAGGGAACCCTGCTTGTACAGCTGTAGTCAGACTGGAAAGGCTAAATAGGAGGGAGGACTATTTGGATCATTTCTTGAGCAGAGAGAGAGAGCGTGCATCCAGAAGTTGAACTGTTTACTCATTTGCATCTGATTTACATATGTAGACAAACAAGACACTGGGTTGTCTGTCTACAGGACCCAGAGGGGCAAAACAGAACCTTCATAGCCTAGCCCTGAAGGGGGAGGGGCAGGATAGGAATCTTGATTTTCCCTGGATGGTATAGAACCTCAGGGAGGCGTAAGTTCTGAGAGTCTTGGACTCACCCTAAGGGGAACCCTAATCAGGGCCCAACAGCAGAGGAGCCCAGGAAAGGAAAGACTGACCTCTCCCCTTACCATGGGAGGCGAGAGGTCATGTGGCGTGGATGGACTTTTTCTTTTCCTTTCCTGGATGGATTATTGATGGTGGACGGACTAAGGAGAGGATTCAGTCTACAACCTCAGTAGGCAGCAACTGGCTCTTTGAGACCTGACCTACACCATTGGGAACTCAGTCTACACCCTCAGTAGGCAGTGACGTTCACAGTGTTGGAGATGATCCTTTTGACCTGGCTTTCCAGAGATCCTCCTTCTGAACAACTGTGGCATGCGGCAATGATCACTGTGTTAACCATGGAGAGGCATTGCATCTATGCCTGGGATTCTGTGGCAGGCTCTCAGTATCAAGCAGCATGGGAACCATTTTAGTCTACGTTAACACCCACTGTCCACAACAGAATTCTGAACTTTTAACAATATTATTTTTTCTTTCAGTTCTGGACATTACTCATGGGGCTCAGAGTACTGACTTGTCCTCGGGAGTTGTTACAGTGACTAACTTTTATATACTGGAATGTGTTTTATCTTGTTGGATCTGTTTGTTGCTCTTAGATATAAGCTGTTTTGGGCACTGTTAGTTATGATCTGGAATGTTTGTTGCTTCACACTCAATAAAAAAGATTTCAAATAAAAGAGCATGAAGTGGATCTGTTACTGAAGCCTGTAGTTCACTGACCCAGCATGCTGAAGTGACACCCTCCCCGCAAAGGCTCTTCTTTAGTGCGAGAATGCAAAGTTAAAGCACAGCATTGGGTACTGTTTTGGCTGAGTCTCCAAAAGAACCCGTTGAGAAACGAGTCCCCATTGGGACCTCAGCCTTGACTTGAACTTAAGAGGTTCAAGCTATTAAGCTCATGAGGAATAGTAAAGAAATGTAACTTAATAGAAGACTGAACATTTGCATCTGTGCTTTAAAAGCTAAGTATTTGATTTTTCTACATACAAATTGATGAACAGTTGATCAGAACAGTTGATCAGTTAAAAAAAACTTTTTGTGGAATAACCAATGGATACACGTTTCATTGTAGGGTAGATGACATGAAGATTATTAAAGTTTTGTTCAATTTTTGGATCTATTCTGCATGATTTTTCTTGGGAGGTTTTTCTTGACCCATGATTACTTTTTGACCAATCACATTACAAACTGGCTGTTACCTAAAAAAAAAGCCTAAATATTGTGGATTCTGGTCGTTATGAGGGCTTTTCCTCCCCATTTTTGAAAAGTCAATTTTTGAATATTTTGAAAAGCTGTTCTTGAATAATCACTTACTATTTTGATTGCCTTGTATTTCCATATCGTATGCTATTACACATATACCATTGTTTTGCTTAGATCACTCTATTTGTAAATGGTATTTTGATCCATTTAAAGCTGTTCTTGAATAATCACTTACTATTTTGATTGCCTTGTATTTCCATATAGTATGCTATTACACATATACCATTGTTTTGCTTAGATCACTCTATTTGTAAATGGTATTTTGATCCATTTATTTGGTTGGGCTTCTTATTTTTAATGACTTTTTGACTACTTCTATAACTGTTCTTTCACACTGAAACTGAGTGGGTCTTATGTACAAAATAAGACCCATTCTAAACTCCTGCTTTATTTTGAAATGATTTTTTTTTTGACAGTCGAGTGTTTAAAATATACAAGGGGTGAATATTTTTACAAGGCACTGTATGCTTTCATGAAATACTAGATTATGGGTCGTTAGAGATCTCACAGATCACAATACTTTAAACATTTCTGAAGGCTACATTCAAGCATAGATTTCTCTCAGCTTTTTATTTATTTATTTTATTTTAAATCAAAGGGCCGCCAAATATTTTCTCACATTTAGGGCTCTGTTTACTAAGGTGCACTAGCATTTTTAGCGCATGCTAAATATTAGTGCGCACTGTGTAGACGTCCATAGGAATATTATAAGCATCTACACGGTTAGAATGTGCTAAATGCTAATGCGCTTCTAATGCAGCTTAGTAAACAGGGCTCTTAGTAAATTCAGAACATACAGAGGTAATCTTAAAAATTTGGCTTTTTAAAATTCTGCTGCAAGTCTTGTTCTCCTTCTATTAAAGTTCAATACTGATTCACATAAGAGACAGATACTTTAACTTTACACCAGATACTAACTGGAGTTAAACCTAATAGCTATCTTACACTTACAGTTTGCATGGTACACAAAGATAAGCAATTACTGTGTCTGAAAAACAAAATTATGTTGGAAAAAATTTGAATTCTTGCTGAATTCTTTCACGACAAGGTTCAAAAGATAAACCTTGAATTCTCTACCTCGCCACCTCTCCCTCCACTAGTCCGTTCCCCTCTCTCTCCTTCCCCTCATTCCTTTTCCTCCTTTCCTTAAGTTACTATAGAGGAAACTACACTTCTCCTTTCTTCCTCAAATGTACCACCTGTTCCTCTGATCCCATTCCCACCCACCTTCTTAATGCCATCTCACCTGCTCTTATTCCTTTTATCAGTCTCAACCTCTCACTTTCCACTGCAACTGTCCCTACTGCCTTTAAACATGCTGTGGTCACACCTCTCCTTAAGAAGCCTTCACTCGACCCTACTTGTCCCTCTAATTACCGACCCGACCCATCTCCCTCCTCCCTTTTCTCTCCAAATTACTTGAGCGTGCTGTTCACCGCCGCTGCCTTCATTTTCTCGCCTCACATGCTATTCTTGACCCACTACAATCTGGTTTTCGCCCTCTCCACTCAACCGAAACTGCGCTTACTAGTCTCCAATGACCTATTACTGGCTAAATCCAGAGGTCTCTATTCCATCCTCATTCTTCTTGATCTTTCCGCTGCTTTTGACACTGTCGATCACAGCATACTCCTCGATACCCTGTCCTCACTTGGATTCCAGGGCTCTGTCCTTTCCTGGTTCTCTTCCTACCTCTCCCTCCGCACCTTCAGTGTTCACTCTGGTGGATCCTCTTCTACTTCTATCCCTCTGCCTGTCGGCGTACCTCAGGGTTCTGTTCTTGGTCCCCTCCTCTTTTCTATCTACACTTCTTCCCTTGGTTCATTAATCTCATCCCATGGCTTTTCCTACCATCTCTATGCTGATGACTCCCAAATCTACCTTTCTACCCCTGATATCTCACCTTGCATCCAAACCAAAGTTTCAGCATGCTTGTCTGACATTGCTGTCTGGATGTCTCAACGACACCTGAAATTAAACATGACCAAAACCGAGCTTCTCATTTTTCCCCCCAAACCCACCCCCCATTTTCTATTTCTGTTGATGGCTCTCTCATTCTCCCTGTCTCCTCAGCTCAAAACCTTGGGGTCATCTTTGACTCTTCTCTCTCCTTCTCTGCTCATATCCAGCAGATCGCCAAGACCTGTCGTTTCTTTCTTTACAACATCCGTAAAATCCGCCCCTTTCTTTCCGAGCACTCTACCAAAACCCTCATCCACACCCTTGTTACCTCTCGTTTAGACTACTGCAATCTGCTTCTTGCTGGCCTCCCACTTAGTCACCTCTCCCCTCTCCAATCGGTTCAAAACTCTGCTGCCCGTCTTGTCTTCCGCCAGGGTCGCTTTACTCATACTACCCCTCTCCTCAAGTCGCTTCACTGGCTCCCTATCCGTTTTCGCATCCTGTTCAAACTTCTTCTACTAACCTATAAATGTACTCACTCTGCTGCTCCCCAGTATCTCTCCACACTCGTCCTTCCCTACACCCCTTCCCGTGCACTCCGCTCCATGGATAAATCCTTCTTATCTGTTCCCTTCTCCACTACTGCCAACTCCAGACTTCGCGCCTTCTGTCTCGCTGCACCCTACACCTGGAATAAACTTCCTGAGCCCCTACGTCTTGCCCCATCCTTGGCCACCTTTAAATCTAGACTGAAAGCCCACCTCTTTAACATTGCTTTTGACTCGTAACCACTCGCCTCCACCTACTCTCCTCTCCTCCTTCCTGTACATTAATTGATTTGCTTACTTTATTTTTTGTCTATTAGATTGTAAGCTCTTTGAGCAGGGACTGTCTTTCTTCTATGTTTGTGCAGCGCTGCGTACGTCTTGTAGCGCTATAGAAATGCTAAATAGTAGTAGTAGGAAAGAAAATAGAGAAGGATGAATTTTCTATGTAAGCCAAAAGTTTTTGATGGCCTCTCATATTTTTCAACGGTTAAATCACCTTTTTTAGGCCCCTGTTTTCAAAGCTGCACTAAGCAGCTGCTGATGCAGTAGTACCGACACAGCCCATTCACTTTGAATGGCCTGTGTCTGAAGTGTCACGTGGCTTTGTAAACAGGGCGGTTAGAAACTTACTGGCTACAGATATGTAATGAACCACTGCTTTGGTACTAGTATATGAGTTTCACGTTCAATATGAATAACTTATCCTATAAATGCTGTTCAAAAAATGTTTAAATGTTCTTGCAGATGAAGTTACCCATAATGCTAGATATTGGTGAGCCTGGGTTTAGAATTCTGCAAACGGATCTTTTCACATTATAGAAAATGGTTTGGTATGAGGATCAAACATCATCACTTCAACGCCACTATTTAACACCACTTGTGTTTTTATATAGCTTTTATCTGAAATTTATCCAGTTAAAACAAGAACTATTTTTATTTACTAATAAAGGATAAAAAGTAGATGACCTTTACAAGCTGAGCTCGAGAAACAGTTTACACATGCCCCAGGTTGATGCTTTAAGGAGGTCCATTGTGGCATTCTATTTTACAGAGTATTATAATAAATGTTACTTTTCCCTAAACTTACCCCCACTGTTTACTAAGCCAAGCAAATGGGCTGTGTCAGCACTAGGGCAGATTAGTACAGGGGGGTTAGGGACAAATATACTATACAATTTTATTTTTTAATAACTGCAAAATGTGACAAAATCTTAAAAGTCTCCTAATTTGAAGAATGAGAAGGAAGTAGCTTAAAATAGTTAGTTCACAAAATTATGCTTGTAAAATAATGCAGCCCATAACAAGATAAAATACTTACATGGAAAGAAAACAATTTAAAGTTGGAGATAAAAGGTTCTCTAAAAACTTTGATAATAAGATTTAGTTCCCTTATATACTGTCGAACCTCTGCCATAAATGCCTTGACCAAGTCATAATATGCTTGCTCTCCTAGAGTAGAAGGCTCTTCTTCAGTTAAGGACAACATACTAATGTCATCTTCATCTTGGTGGAACATGTCCATCAACACCTATATAAAAAGCAAGAAAAGGAAAATGGAAAATAACCCTTGACATTTATGTTTCAAGAGTTTTATTGATGACAACACATTAATATTTCCAACAATATAGAAAACAGCAATTCTAATATCAAAATGAACAAATTAAATACAACCGGATAGACTGTCATCAGACTTTTTGTTTATAACAGACTTACCCCCTCTACTCCCTCCCACATCCCACCCCTGCTCTATTTCTAATATCTTAATGATATTCTATGCATCAATTCAACCCTTGACATTTATAAAAAAAACAATTTCTATGTATATGCATAAATATGCATAAGGCAAGTAAGTAGCAAAGCTAATTTTACAAGTGATTATAAAAAATGGATTAGTAGCATAGGCTTAGATGCAAAGATTTATTTTGCAACCTGTGTTGTACTGCATGATTCCATAATTGACGGCGCTGTACAAAAATTAGAAGACAAAACCTGGAATCTCCAAGACTCATCATATTTGGTTCCTCAATACAAAACTTATAGCACAACTTAAGCATACTATTTAAAAGCAGCTGTACTATTAAAACGCTGCCTTGTTACAACTAAAAGGAAAAAGCAAACTACTTTAAAGCAGAATACTGTTGATATTAAAGTTCTTTCTGAGGCTGCCCTGCTTCAAGCGCAAATGACTGCACAGCAAACCCAGAAACTGGGAAATGTGGATATTAAAATTCAAGAAATGGGATCTGTAGAAACAGCTTTGGTTAAAGATAATAATTTCCTACATAAACGACTGGAATACCTGGAAAATCAGTCTAGAAGACTTAACCTTAGGTTTCTTAATTTTCCCAAATCGCCGTTAATTTCACCTTTGGAAATGGTTAGAAAATATATGGTGGACATTCTGGGAATGGACAAGAACTCACTCCCCCCCCCCCCCCCCCCCCCCCATTACATGGGCGCATTACATCGGGAGTATTGGAGTGGTGGAAGGAAATCCCCCTGCAGTGGAGGAGGGAATGAATCTTAATTCTTTCCTTGAAAGTTCACTAGAAATAGTTACTCAGAGGTTAACTTTGCTTGTCACTTTTGTGCTGGAGCCTGATAGGAATGCTGCATTAAGACTTTCCCTGAGACATTTAGAAAATCTGTTTTTGGGCTCAAAGGTTCGAATTTTTCCAGATCTCTCATGGCCTACACAGATGAGACGAAGGGCCTTTTTGGAACTTCGTCCTAGGGTGGTGGCATTGGGAGCAAACTTTGTTTTGCGTTTTCCTTGTTTTTGTAATGTAATGCTTGAGGGAAAACATTTTCAGTTTGTAGACCCAAAACAGTTAAAATAATTTATTGAT
The DNA here is from genome assembly GCF_901765095.1 of Microcaecilia unicolor. Lineage (NCBI taxonomy): Eukaryota > Metazoa > Chordata > Amphibia > Gymnophiona > Siphonopidae > Microcaecilia > Microcaecilia unicolor. The sequence continues at coordinate 49,412,924 of NC_044033.1, read as the reverse complement.
GCAAGAGTTGATGTGAATGTAGTAAGCCCTCCCTAACTAGCAGGTTGGGGTCTGAACCAGAGGTAGCATCCATTGAATTTTATCTGTTTTCCTTTTGAATTTTCTTGACCTTGGAATCTAATTTCTTAATTTGTGGACAAACTGGCTGTTAAGATATTTACTTATTATTTTTCTTATTTCATGTTAAATAATGCCGATTGCATATTCACTTTCAGTGGTGAAGTACTGAAATATTTAAATAAAGAAATAAATTAAAAAAAAAACAACTAAAAGGAAAAGAGGATGTCCATGCACCAAGAGAGATCTTGGTGTAATAGTGTCTGAAGATCTTAAGGTGGCAAAAGAATGTGACAAGGCAGTAGTAGCCAAAGCCAAAAGGATGCTAGGTTGCATAGAGATGGGGCATAACAAGCAGAACGGGCATCCTAATGCCTCTATACAGGTCTTTTAGAGAACTGTGTCCAGTTCTGGAAGCCATATCTCATAAAAGACATGAAGAGGCTACAGTCCATACAAGTAAAGTGACCAAAATGGTAAGAGTGACTTCTGGGTGACATCAGTGGTGAATGGCTGCCTGTTCATTAAGCTCCTAGTGGATGGCCTGACACAGTATCATTCCCAGATTTTAACCCCCCCCCTCCCCCCCCCCAATTCTGCTATAAATTTGTGTCCTCTACAGCAAAGAGTAACAGACCTTGGCTGGCGATACTAGGAAAATCAGAGACATAAAGCAAAGGTACTTACCTGTAGCAGGTGTTCTCCGAGGAAAACAGGCTTCATATTCTTTTTTTTTTATTATTATTATTTTTATTAACACAGTGCAACAGTGTTTGTACAAATTCCACAACTTCCAATTATAGTTATACAACATCACAAAGAAATGTTATCTATCAAAAGGATTGATCCATAAATCGCCAACATGGCTTACGCTGCACACTGCATTTTCCATTTTATTCCCCCCCTTTACACTCATGCATCATACGCACCACTCTAACCCATTCCATAACTCATCAACCGCATCCCATACACACTCCACTTACCCTTCCTCCCTTCCCTCATTACCCTGTAAAGGTAACACTTTTAAGCATGCTGTCCACAAAGCATGATATTGTCTATTAGCAAGTTTTGCGGAATCAGAATAAATTCGGCACTCATTCTCACCAACCATTCTCATTTTGTTGTACCACACTTCCCCCGAAGGGCTCTCTGGTTGGATCCAATATTGTAGGATGGTCTTTTTGATCAGTAAAAGAGAGGTGTATATGAATCTTCTGCACGGCTTAGTAAGTCCTTGGGCAATCAAAAGGTCTTGGTCTCCCAATAATAAGGTGGCATAGTCCCACTCTGTCTATTTGTGACTTCAGTAATCAGCTGAAATGCTCGGTTCCACAAGGAAAGGGAAGGGCACTCCAAAAAGGAGTGAAGAAAAGTCCCCCGCCCCTTCTGGCATTTGGTGCATTGTCCCTCTTCCCACAGTCCTATAGCTGCCCCCTTGGCCTTTGTAATGTATGCTCTATGCAATATTTTGTATTGGGTTTCTTGGAGATCCGCTACCTTAACCATGTCATATATATTAGAAAAGAGTTTATCAAACTCCTTAATAGTATAATTCCTTTTCAACTCTCTATTCCACTGATCCATTAATCTTTCCATCCCCCCCAAGGGTCTATGCATTTGCAGGACTTTGTACCATGTAGTTAGGCTATTCATCTTGTACGGTGTGCGCAGTAAAATCTTGTCCATAGGTCCCCACAACCATTTGTCCCTGTGTGCCTGTTGCAAAGAAGAGTAATAATGCCGTACTTGTAGATATTGCAATAAATGATTATTAGGGATTTCCCACCTTTCCTTCAGCTGTTCAAAAGTGTCTATGTGCTCCTGTCCCTGCTCCATAAGGTGGACCAACATCACACATCCCTTCTCTCTCCATTTATCAAAGATAGAATATCCCAGGCCTGCCGGAAAATCTGCATTGCCCACCATGCCCAAGAAAGGGGAAGCCTCCGACGCTCTATTTTGTTGCCCTCTCCACCAAGCCCATGCCCTGCGTAGAGGCTGCAAAAAGGTCAGTCTCCCTGCAGTGTCATATATGTTACTAGGCCTCATGTGCAGTAAATTTGTGAAGGACCACGGGGCACTCCAATCCTCTAATCCGCCACCCGGCAAAAACCGGTAGCTACCCGTCAGTCCCTCAAAAATGAGTCGCATAAGTGCAGCCACATTGTACAAACGTAATTCAGGCAATGCCAGACCTCCCATGGCCCTATTCAAAGAGAGCTTTTGATGTCCGATCCTTGCTCCCTTCCCCCGCCAGATAAAGGCGCGTATAATAGACCGATATAGGCGCTCGTCCCTCCTCAACACCCACAAGGGGGCCGCTTGTAGTGGGTATAGGATCTTTGGTAGTAAGACCATTTTAACTAAGGCTATTCTACCCATCAGGGAAAGCGGCAATTATTTCCATCTATCACATAGCTTTCTGATGTTGTCCAGTGTATCCACTATATTTTTCTTATAGAATATCAAGGGGTTTACACTGAGGAAAATTCCCAAATATCTCATAGCTCCTCGGGCAAGCGGTATTGACATCCCCGACAGGCCTGGGTCCGCAGAACTTCCTGACAATGGAAGTACTTCTGATTTTAGACAGTTGACCCGCAGACCTGATAATTCCCCATAATCCCCTACTATTTCTAACATCCGTGGAAGATCTCTAGGTCCATTGGCCAAGTATACTAAGATGTCATCTGCAAACAGATTCACCCAGAAGTCCTGTGTACCCACCCTTATCCCCCTTATAGCCCTGTGTCCCCTAATTTTTATAGCTAACGGTTCTATGGCCAACAAAAAAAGGAGCGGTGACAGGGGGCATCCTTGACGGGTTCCCCTTTGTAAGGGAAAGCTCTCTGTGAGTTTACCGTTAATTAACAATCTGGCCACTGGGAGAGTATAAAGCGTTTTAATCCATGAGATATAGGTCCCTGTTATGCCGTAGCGATTTAGTGTCCAAAACAGATATTGCCACGAAATGCTGTCAAACGCCTTCTCCATATCGAGGCCCGCAATGACTTCCAGCCCCCCTCTACCCCTACATTCCTGTATGGCCAAAAGAGCTCTCATAATGTTCATGGAGGCGTGCCTCCCCGGGACAAATCCCACTTGGTCTTCATGAACTAAACAAGAAACCACCCCATTCATCCGTCGAGCCATGATAGCGGCCAGGATTTTAATATCCTGGTTTAACAATGAAATGGGACGATAAGAACCCACCTGGGTTAAGTCTTTACCGGGTTTTGGAATTAACACTATATGGGCCATATTGTTCTGTATAGTTAATCCATTCCCCATCCCATTAAACCAATCTCCCAAGGGGGCCGCCACCAGGTCTGCCAAAATTTTATAATACTCCGGGCCGTATCCATCTGGTCCTGGCGCCTTGGTCAGCTTTAAAGATTTGATGGCTTGTTTAACCTCCTGCTCCACTATTGGACTATTAAGAGTACTTAACTGGTCAGGTGCCAGGGTAGGAAGGTGAACATCTTGAAAAAAGGCCTCACATGCCACTTGATCAAACTCTCTTACCCCGTATAAAGAACTATAAAAATTAACAAATTGCTGTGTGATGTTTTTTTCTGTGGTACACTCCCTGCCTGCCGTATCCCTAATAGTGGTAATAAGTTGCCGCTTACGATATGGCCTAACTAATGCTGCCAGTAGCTTCCCAGCTTTGTTTCCCCACTTGAATAATCTGAATCGTTGGAAGTATATATCTCGCTGCGCTCTCTGATTCAAGATTTCATCTATTTGATGTCTAACCTCTAATATGCGTGCACTATCCTGCTTTAACAGAGTGGTCAGATGTGTTCTCCTCAAAGTGTGGTACTCATTAGACAGTCTCAACAGGTCTGCCTCTCTCTCCTTCTTTTTCCCCGCTGTGTAAGCTATTATGTAACCTCTCATTACTGCCTTCGATGCTTCCCAGTATGTACCCGCGTCTACGTCCCCTGTATGATTATACATTTGGTAATCTATCCACTTGTTCCATAGATATTCTCGGAACTCCTTGTCATGATACAGATGGGAATGAAGTTTCCACACTCTCTCTCCCTGGCCTTCTGCAAAAGATATCGTCATGGTGACAGCTGAGTGATCGCTAAGGGTGCAGTCCACTATGTGAACGTGAGAGGACCTAGAAAGCAGGGATGGTGTAGTAAGCAGATAGTCAATCCGAGAGTATGTGTTGTGGGGGTGAGAGTAGAAGGTGAATTCCCTGTCATGTGGGTGCAAAAGCCTCCAGATATTCACCAATCCTAGCTGGGATAGTAAGAAATTAACCCCCCTGCTCCCCCAATTCCCTCCCCTTAGCTTCCTTGGTTTACAATCCACTGTCTGGTCGGCCAAACAGTTAAAATCTCCCCCCATCACTATGTGACAGTCCGGGAATGGTACCACTTTAGCCACTAGTTGGGTCCATAAACGTTACACAATAGGATACTCTGACCCCATAGGTCTCCCAATGCAAGTACATATCTTCCTTCCGTATCTGAGATCACCTTATGCATGGTAAAAGGCAGTTGCTTATGGATTAAAATAGCCACCCCCCTTTGCCTAGAGTTATAAGAAGCATATTCTACCTCACCCACCCAATCCCTCCTAAGTTTTTGGTGTTCTATCGCGGTTAAGTGTGTCTCCTGAATGAAAGCTATATCAGCCTTCTCTTTTTTCAACCAGGAAAGCACTTTGGTTCTCTTAACCGGGGAGTGAAGTCCATCAACATTAAGAGTAACTACTTTTAGGTTAGCCATCTTCGCCCCCAATAAGAGTACTCGTTATGGTTTTGCCAGCATCCCTTTCACTGGTCTCCCAGCTGGACCAGCGAAATCCCTCTTGTTGCCCCTCAAAAGACCTTCCAAATCTATTCCGCATTCCTCTCTCTCCTCCTCCCCTCTGAATCCCTATCTGGGTTTCAATTCGCTTTCGTGTTCCTTTTACTCCCCACCCCACCCCCTTCACCCACACTTCCATACACCAAACGCGCGCACACACATATCCCCCTTTCTTTCCCTCCCCCCTTATTCTCCCTCCCCTGTCCCCTCGCTGTCATCTCTCCTCCCTTCTCCTTCCCCTCTGTAGTCCCCTTCTCTCTCCCCATCCTTCAACTTCCCAGAACCGCCCTTAGCCCCACCCCCTTCCCAGCTCATTGAGCCCTAAATGATCAGATCCCTTCCCTTCCACTTAATGAAGCACTAAAATCATTAATAAACCTTCTCAACTAGATAACAACCAATTCAACTCCTGCTTCCCTCTCTCCCAACATACTTTTAGCAATGTTCTCAGTCCAAACCTCAAAGGCAGTAGGCTCGCCATTAACTAGTGCAGAGATCATCTTGAACTATGAATCTGCAAAGGTATCACCAGTCCACCGCCACTGCAAACAGATTGCTTTCCAGCTCCCACAGTTCCAGCTGTTTCAGCCCTCTTGCGCATTGGCATTTAACGTGCGCAGAAACGCTTGGGCCTCCCCGATCTCCTGCATGAGTAATGTCTTCCCTTCATGCCATATTCGCAGTTTCGCGGGATACAGGAGCGCGAAGCGCACTCCCTTCTTATGGAGCTCGGAGCACGCGGGGGCCATTGCCCTCCTCTGCGCTGCGATCCGGGCGGAGTAATCATTGAACAAAAGTATGCGATGATTTTCATAATCCACACTCCCACGCGCCCGGAATGCTTTCATCAGCTTTTCCTTGGAGAGCCAGTTAGTATAATGGGCTATAGCTGTACGTGGCTTGGCATTAGCATCTCCCTTCGCTCCCACTCGATGGGCTCTATCACAGCAAAAAGTACTCTGGGATTCCTCCAGGCCCAGCGCATGGGGTAGCCAGGAGTCAAAGAACCGGTACAATTCATTACCTGCCACCGTCTCCGGTAGCCCGATCACCCGCAGATTGTTCCTGCGATTCCGGTTTTCTTGGTCTTCAATTCTTTCTCGCAGTTCTCCCGTCTCCTTCTGCAGTGCGGCGACCAAAGTCGCCGTGGCCCTCGCCTCCTCTTCGCCCGTCGAGATCCGCTGTTCCATCTCCTGCAGCCTGTTGGAATGCGCATCGAACTTCTCATGTATTTCCTCTACAGCTGATTGTAATTTATTCAGGCGGTCAGCTAATGCCGCCGATACCGAACGGGTGATTTCCTGGACCCACTCCGTTGTCTGCATGAGCGTCGGGTTCGGGGGCACGCTTGGATCTGGATTTTGGTCACGCTGTAGCGCCGCCATTTTATTCAGGGCCTGAGTTCGCGGTGTTTTAGATTTTCGTTGCGCCCTTGTGGGCATAACTCAGACGTTCCGCCTTTCCGAATTCAGCCCCGCAGTAGCCGGTGATGTTCTTCTCGCCCCTGCACTGCTTTTCTGGCTTCAAAAATTTCAGGATCTTCGATATTTCAGCAGATTTCGGCTGGTGTCAGGGGGAGCTGCACAGGTCTGCGTCTTCCTAGGAAGCAGGCATCACGTGACCCCCCCAGGCTTCATATTCTCACAAGTGGAAATGCGGCTCCGCATTGCCTGGTCCAGAGCTTCTAACAGGCTCGAAACAGAGCTTTGTGGAGAACGAGATACTCCACCGCAAATGCGCAAGTGCCTTCCCACCCACCACAAGTACACTACTACTACAGCAAAAATAAAAACATAAATTGGAGACAACTCTCGCCAGGATGAGGATGAGTTCAGGGAAAGAATGTTGGCAAGACAATCGATTGGTTCAAATGGAACTCAGACACAACTTTTGGCAGGGTCTGTGTGGAGGACTACTCTGTTGTGATGAAACTTAGTATAAGGTGCATCCACTACTAAGGCCTGAAGCTCACTGTCTCTATGAGCTGAAGTAACAGCCACTAAGAAAATGACCTTCCAAGGTCAAGAATTTCAGATGGCAGGAACTCAGAGGCTCGAATAGAGCTTTCATCAGCTGGGTGAGAATGACGTTGAGGTCCCATGACACAGGCGGAGGTTTGACAGGGGACTTTCACAAAAGCATATCTCACACAAAGCAAACTAGAGGACATCCAGAGATGGGCTTACCCTCTATACGGTGATGATAAGCACTAACTGCACTGAAGTGAACCCTCACGGAGTTGATCTTAAGACCAGACTCAGAAAGGTGCAGAAGATATTCAAGCAGGGCAGGAAATAGGATCTAAGGCCTTGCCCTCACGCAAGACAGCAAACCTCCTCCATTCAAAAGAGCAACACTGCTTGGTAGAATCCTTCCTGGAAGCCAATAAGACCCAAGAGACACCCTCCGACAGACCAAAAGAAGCTAATTCTAGGCTCTCAACATTCAGGCTGTGAGAGCCAGAGACTGAAGGTTGGGATGGAAAAGAGATCCCTTGTTCTGTGTGATGAGGATCAGAAAACATACCAATATCCCATGGTTCTTCAGAGGATAACTCCAGAAGAAGAGGGAACCAGATCTGCAGTTGGCAGTAAGATATGATAAAGATCATGGTCCCATGGTCTTGCTTGAGTTTCAGCAAAATCTTCCCCACAAGAGGGATGGGAAGATAAGCATACAGAAGACCCGTCTCCCAATGCAGGAGGAAGGCATCCGACACTAGTCTGTCATGAGCCTGAAGCCTGGAACAGAACTGAGGAACTTTGTGATTCAGGTAAGTGGCAAAGAGATACACTGAGGGGGTGCCCCATGCTTGGAAGATCTTGCAGGCATCGCCCATGCTGAGAGACCACTCGTGTGGTTGCATAACCTTGCTCAGTCTGTCGGCCAGACTGTTGTTTTTGCCCGCAAGATAAGTGGCTTGAAGGAATGTGCCGTGCTGGCGAGCCCAGCACCACATCCAAATGGCCTCCTGACACAGAAGGCATGATCCGGTGCCCCCTTGCTTGTTGGTGAAACACATTGCAACCTGCTTGTCTGTTTGAATGAGTACAATTTGGTGAGACAGACAATCTCTGAAAGCCTTTAGAGAGTTCCACATCACCCAGAGTTCCAAGAGGTTGATCTAAAGACCTGTTTCCTCATCTGACCGGGCTCCTTAAGTGTGAAGCCCATCCACATGAGCTCACTAAACTAGGAGAGATGCATCTGTTGTCAGCATCTTTTGAGACTGAGGAATTTGGAATGGAAGACGACCCAGAGTCAAATTAGATCAAATGGTACACCAGAACAGAGTGAACAAGGTATGGGAACACTTGGATAACATCCTCTAGACTTCCCATGGCTTGGCACCACTGGGAAGTTAGGGTCCATTGGGCTGATCTCATCTGAGGACGTGTCATGGGTGTCACAAACTACGGAAGCCATACGGCCCAGTAACCTCAACATCTACCAAGGTATGACCTGCTGAGAGTCTCAAACCTGAGGAGCCAGGGCAGCTAGAGTGTTCACTCTTGATTCTGCACAGAAGGCTCAAACCTTCTGCATATCGAACAGTGCTCCACTGAACTCCAAATCACTGGACAGATTGAAGATGAGACTTGGGGTAGTTTATAACGAACCCCAGTAGTTCTAACACCCGAACAGTCCTCTGCATGGGCTCCCTAGCACCGACCTCTGACGTGCTCTTCACCAGCCAATCATCAAGATAAGGGAACTCATGTATTCCCAGCCTACGTAGCAATGCTGCAACTACTGTTAGGCATTTGGTAAAGATCCTAGGTGCTGACCCGAAGCCAACAGGCAACACTTGGTACTGAAGTGGCGCACTCCCAGCTAAAACCAAAGATACTTTCCGGTGGGCTGGAAATATCAGGATGTATGTATATGAGGTCCTTTAAGTCCTTTATGGCCAATCGTGCTTCTGAATCATGGGAAGAAGAGTGTCCAGGGAAACCATCCTGAACTTTTCTTTGACCAGGAATCTGTACATGGATGCATCTCCCCTGTCTTCTTTTGGACAAGGAAATACCTGAAATAGAATCCCCACCCTTCTTCCCCTGGTGGAACGGGTTCGACAGCATGGACATTCAGAAGGGCGGAGAGTTCCTCTGCAAGTACCTTCTTGTGCTGACAGCTGAAATGATGAGCTCTCAGTGGACAATTTTGAGGGTTTTTTTTTAACCGAGAAGGACTATTTGAAGAACCCACCGGTCGGAGGTTAAAAGGGCCGCCTTTTGTGGAAAAATTTCAGGCGCCCTCCAACTGGACAGTCATCCGGTAAGGACACCGACAGCGGCTATACTCTGCTGGAGCCAGTCAAAAGCTCACCCTTTGCTTTTGCTGGGGAGTAGCAGGGAGCCTTAGGTGCACACTGTTGATGAAAATGAGCACAATGGGGTTGAGCTTGAGCAAGCTGGTGAGAGGGAGCAGCATACCTATGCCTCTGTGGGTAGTAGGCACCCTTCCCCAACTTACCAGGCAGATGCAGAAGGCATCCGGCGGGAGAGAGAAGAGATGGTATCAGTATGTTTCTTGATTTGGTCAGTGACCTCCTCAACCTTCTCTCCAAAAAGGTTATCCCCCGGCATGGGGCATCTGCCAACCTCTCTGAACAGAATACTCCGAGTCAGAAACACGCAACCATGAGAGTCTGCGCATTGCTATATTCTGTGTAGATATCCTGGATGCCACGTCAAAAGTGTCATAGGCGCCCCTGGTCAAGAACTTATGACACGTCTTCTGCTGCTTGGCCAACTGGCGTACTGACTCGGCCTGTTCTAGAGAGAGAGATTCCTCCGAGTTCCTGCTGCTTGGCCAACTGGCGTACTGACTCGGCCTGTTCTAGAGAGAGAGATTCCTCCGAGTCCAGCAACTTATGCTCCAAGTCCTGCAAGTAGACACTCATAAAGAGCTGGTAAGACTGAATACAGGACACCACCATTTAAACCTGGAACATCTTCTTCCCAAAAGAGTCCAAGGTTCTAGCTTCTCTGCCTGGGAGAATATTCCACCACCATTGAATTGTGAGGCCACTGGGGCCTACTAAAACCAAGTGTACTGTGGATCTGGTACTGGGTGTCAATCTTCTTGGTAATGACAGGGACCAACAGAGGGGCCTCCCAGTTCTGATCGAGGACTTCCTTGAGTACCTCATTGAGAGGGACAGTCACAGCCTCCCTAGGAGACATACAGTCCAGGACCTCAAGCATCTTAGCCCTGGGCTCGTCCTCCACTTCTAAAGGAAATGGAATGGCCACAGCCACTTCCTTTACAAAAGAGGAGTAGAGAGGTGTGGTAGATGTGTTAGTCCACTTTTAAAGGTAATCAATAGAAATAAAACAAAATAAAACATGGAAAAGAAAATAAGATACCTTTTTCATTGGACATAACTTAATACATTTCTTGATTAGCTTTCGAAGGTTGCCCTTCTTCATCAGATCGGAAATAAGCAAATGTTGGTAGATGACAGTATATGTAAGTGAAACATCAAAGCACTCCAGTGACAGTCTAACAGGATGGGGGTGGGTAGGTGTGAGATATGCATGGAAACATCAAGGCATTTCAGTGATAGACTAACAGGATGAGGGTGGATGGGTGAGAGACAGGTAGATACCCATCCACCCCTATCCTGTTAGACTGTCACTGAAATGCCTTCATGTTTCCATGCATATCTCTCACCTACCCACCCCCATCCTGTTAGACTGTCACTGAAATGCTTTGATGTTTCACTTATATATACTGTAATCTACCAACATTTGCCTATTTCCAATCTGATGAAGGGCAGAAAGCTAATCAAGAAATGTATTATGTCCAATAAAAAAGGTATCATCTTATTTTCTTTTCCATGTTTTATTTTGTTTCTATTGATTACCTTTACAAAAGATAGAAATGAAAGGCTCTCCAGAGGAGACTTTCAAGTGGAGGGGAGGGTTCAGAGGGGATGCCATGGGACTCATCCTAGGAAAAGTACCTTGGAGCCCCCTCTGACTCCCATGAGTGTTCCTCATCGGTGTTGGACAAAACTTCCGATTGGGAGTGTTAAGACCAAGCCTGCCTCGATGTAAAGGAAAGACGTCCCCCCAAGAAGGATGTTGAGGAGCCGGCTCCCACCTCGACTACAGTGAAGCTTCCTCCACTGACATTGAGGGGGTACCGGCCTGGGTGACAGTCAACACTGATACCATATGCGACACCAACGTTGGAGACTGCACGGGAGGCTGAGTGCCACGTGGGGCCGCAGCAGGAGGTACAGCAGGCGCAAGCACCCCCAGTACCGATGCACACTGCTGCATGAGACCATCCAGCAGTTCAGATAACAAGGCCCGAATACAATCGACATCGGGAAAAGCTGAGGTGCCGGCCCAGAGACAGGTTGCAAAACCGCTGGGGCTGAGACAGGAGCTGGGTCTTGGCTGCTTGGAGACTAGTGCATCGGCACCTCTTCAATGGAGGGGAAGCGATCCTCCCGGTGCAGACGCTTCTCGGGTACTAACTCTCTTAATGCCCCGGAGCTCACGGCACCATGCGTCAAGAAGGACCAGTGCCTATGTTTCTTAGCCTTCACAAAAAGCTCTGCACAGAGACTCCTTCACATCGCCTCAGGGTCGGGTACAATACTGGCCAGCACAGGGGCCCTGTCCAGTAGCTGGCATCGAGACAAGTGGAGACCTACTTGATGCACTACTGCTGCCAGCGTCCATAGATCTCAAAGTAGCCATCCTAGGACTGAAGCTCCTGATGCAATCTTTGATGTCGATGCTGACGCCACCAACCCCAATGTCAATGCAAGAGTCAAGGACTTGGACCTGACTCCAAAATTCTTTTCCCGTTGATCCTCTCTGGACACCTGTGTTCTCTTGTGAATACGCCGAGGACAGTTAGCAGGGCTATGGTCAAACCCTAAGCACTTGACACTAAGAATAGGTGTCTGCGCCAGAGATGGTCAAATTGCACTGGGTACAGCGCTTAAAGCCACTGGGAACTTTAGATGACATGGACAGAAAAACTTCTGCAGCTAAATCAAATGGTTCAATGGTGCTGGAAAATGGGGAAAGGAACTGAGAAAAAAAAGAGACAGGAAAAGCCCAATCGCGTCAAGGCCTAAACGCGGCCTACTGACTGGAAAATAAAGTTTAAAAAAGGGCAAAGTTACTAAAAAAAATATTAAGGGAAAAGGGGACCCGAAGATGGACAGAAGAAAAATCTTCCAGAAAATAACCAAAAAAGCTCTTTGACTGAGCATGTGAAGACACACCAGAAAAAAAAAAAACACAGCCTCTCTTCAAGGAGCACAACGAAACCACACAGCGGCATTAAGTACACACTGCTCTGCTCCTCTGTAACTGGAGCCCTCCCCTCTCTAGTGTCCCACCTCCTTGGATGAAAATTCCTGTTTCCTGCTACAGGAGTCTGCCGCTAGAGAGAGAGGGCTCCAGTTACAGAAGAGCAGAACAGCGTGTGCTTAATGCCACCATGTGTACAAGGTGTTCGGAAGGCCGCGCAGAGTTGTGAATGAAATGACAGAGAACATGGGGTGGCAGGAGAGAACAAGCTCCAGGAGCATCGGGGAGGGAGGGGGGTCAGTGGTAGGAGTGGGAGTAGCAGACATTGATCCTGTGGAACTGTGTTGGATTCCCACTGTAGCTCCTTGTCACTCTGGACAAGTCACTTAACCCTCCATTGCCCCAGGTACAAATAAGTACCTGTTGCATTTGTATCCCACATTATCCCACCTATTTGCAGGCTCAATGTGGCTTACAGAGTATGGTAATGACATAATCATTTCATTTCATGATAACAGATATGGTTCTTAGTGTTTGAGGATTAGGTAAGGGAGGGTCAACAGAATCGCTTCATGATAACGGGAACAATTATTAAAGTTTGAAGGTTAGGTGAGGGAAGATAGAGGAAGGTGTTAGGTAGGATAGAGGAGAGCTGTATTAATTGTGTGGATTGTTGAGGTAGTTTGTAGGTTATGTGTTTTTTTTATAGGCTTTTTGGAAGAGATGTGTCTTCAGAGATTTGCGGAAGTTTGTTATATCTTCAGTAGCTTTCAGGTGTGTAGGTAGAGCGTTCCATAGCTGCGTGCTCAAGTAGGAGAAGGTAGTAAACCATTTTAAATGTAGTTGCAAAAACCAAAGAAAGGCAGTATATCAAGTACCATTTCCCTTTCCCTTATGCAGGAGGGAGGAAGCGTCTGGAAGAGAGTCACAGGGTGGTAGGAAAGAAAAGGCTGTCAATGCTTGCGGAGGGGGTAGGAGAGAACACGGGGGCAGCTGGAGAGAAAAAGCTGCAGGAGCGCATGGGAAGGGAGGAGAAGCAGCTGGAGAGAAAAATATGCCAGTCAGAGGAATGGGAGAAAATTCAGACCAAAGTATCCTGTATCCTCACCGGGTTGTATGTGAAAATGAGATTGCACCAATGGAGAAGAGAGGAAGGGAAGGGATGAGATGACATGAGATGGTGCCCATAGAGAGGAAGGGAGGAGAAACCAAAGAAGAGAGGAGATGGTGCCCGTGGATGAAGGGGAAGGGATATAAATGAGAGATATAAGGAGGAAGAAAAATGGAAGAAAGATTGAATGTGTAAGATGTATTTTTGGGGAAGAAATGAAGAGAAGAGGAAAGAAAAGAAATGGTGAGGAGAAAGGAGGCCCTGAAAATAAAAGAGTTCAGAACACAGACAGAGGAACAGAACCAGAGACAGGGAATAAGATGATTACAAAAATAAAATCACCAAAAAACAAAGGTAAGAGAAATCATTTTATTTTCAGTTAGTAACTGGAGTACAGTATGTCAGTATTGAGAATTTACATCTACAGTCTATATTTTGCACTATATTGGTGCAAATGTGAAGGGGGCACTTTATGCAATCATCCATGCAATCAAAACATTTAATCGTGCAGTTAAAGCTTTTGAATGATGTACAGCACTACTAAAACTCTAACCATCCACAAGTGGCCTAGAATGCAAAGCCTAAACACCAGAAGCCAGAGCATGAAGTGTACACTACTGCTGCTAAGCCATCAAGCTGGTCTATTATATTTTTAAATACAGAATTGAGTCTTATCTTTTCAAAACGAGACCCACAAATGCTTAATGAATTTGCTTTATTTTAAAAAGTCATTTGCTCTTACCTTATCTGCACACATTGCTACTTTAATGTCTTGCTTCGTAATTTCATAATGCCGTATATTTCGAACATAATTTCCAGCCAGCTTTAAAATATCAGCAGAAATGTATTCTAATACTGCTACTATGTAAACAGATACCTGATGGTCAATTTTATAACCTAGGACCTCCTGAAAACAAAGAAAATAGCATGTTTTATCAAAGCGTAAGTATATAAAATTCACAATAAAATTAAAACATTTAATGACCGCAGGAAAAGATAGCAAGGTTCCTGAAGAATTGTTTGTAAATGCAAATGAAACATATGTGCTTCCACAGCTAACAAAGAACAATTTTATCATAAAAATACTGTCAAATTTCTCAGTAACCAACCGCCCCCCCCCCCCCCCACTCTTTTACTCCTGTTAAACCCCTCTATACCATGATATGAATTTGTCAGTTATTGATTTTGCTGGATCAGATACAAATGTAAAATATACAGCTGCAAAGACTTACTGAAACAGTAACAGATAAATTGCTCTGACCATCACCCTCCCATGTATCAAAAACTAGCTGGGGTGGATACCTAAGCCCATCAACATATCTCCAAAGAACAAAACTCTGAAGATGGACAGCAATCACAGAGACTGGAGTTAAGACAGTGAAACTCCACCTATTCTCAGACAATGACTCAGACTGAAAAGCCCATCTACCTATCCAATCTGACAAAAGCAGCCCACTTACTCTGACAGACTCTTTTAATCCTGTCAGAAGCCTTCTGGATGTATATCACAGCAGATGTCCAGAAAGAAAGTCTTATGATGTCATCAAACATGTGACCAGTTACCATGCTCCATCTCAAAACTAGATGAAACCAGTTTTCAGCTATCCCTGAATTTTCATTGGATCGAGTACACCCCACCTGACTTCAGCCTATGGTCCAACAAGAGATTATAAAAAGCCTGGAACATGCTCAGTTTGCTCTCTTGCTCCTCTCTCTTGTGCTCTGGCCCTACTCTCTTTGTCCGCTTCCTGATCTGGATCTTCACTGAGCCTTGCTAGACGTCACACACATCCTGATAACACTTTCTCCAGGCTCCAGCAACAACTCTGCAACAAAAAGACTTCTTTTCTAGCAAGGATCTCCTTCATCACTCCAACCAGCAGCCTCCATCAAAGTGAGTTACCATTATCCAGCTTAATTTTTAATTCAGACTTTCTAATCTTGTGAAGCACATTTCCCTTGTGAAGACTGTAAGCTCCTTGAGCAGGGACTGTCCTTCTATGTTAAATTGTACAGCGCTGCGTAACCCTAGTAGCACTTTAGAAATGTCAAGTAGTAGTAGTGAAAGATCTGTGAAAACTGTCTCTTTCTTGTAACATTATTACATTACCTGTATTGTAAATAAACATTCTAAAGTTTAATATATGGTCTTCATGTTCTCAGCACGTCCTTAAACCTTACAGTGCAGGTTAATGTAATTCAACAAATATAGTATTTATATTTCCCCCTTTTCTTGCATATTCTTATTCTTATCATATTACCTCATATTTAATTTGTGGAGAATAGAATATAGAAGAATCTACTATAATAAAAAAGCACCTCCAACGTTCTGAAGCTGACTCCATGGCTTCAGTGAAGGGTTCATAACATTCGTAAGTAAGTCACATCTCTCTCTGCCCCGCCCTCGCGTCAAAACGTGATGACGTCCAGGGCGGAACAGTGAGAGTGCCCTGCCCTCGCGTCAAAACGTGATGACGTCGAGGGTGGGTAATCCTACTATAGAAATGAAGAGCGCGGCACGTCACAGGGGGGTGGAAACAGATTAACCAAACCAGCTTCTTTGCTTACAATGGACTACATAGGCTCACTTCCACTCCTGTCCATTAAAGCCTCCTTGGGCACCTCTTTCTCCCTTCCACACCCCCCCCCCCCCCCCCCAGTCTTACAGCTTTCGCTTTTCGCCCGCAGCCTCTCTGCAGTCCGCGTGGTCATTTTCAGTGCCCTGAAGCATTCTCCCTCCGGCACCGGCGATTCAGATAGTCAGCCTTCTGCCAGCGTCAGGGTCTCTCCTCAGGCGCATCCCACCTACTGTAATGCAACATCCTGTTTTCCGCAGAGGTGGGACACGCCTGAGGAGAGGCCCCGACGCTGGCAAGAAGGCTGACTCTCTGAATCGCCGGTGCCGGAGGGAGAACGCTTCAGGGCTGTAAAAACGTGATGAGAGGAAACCTGATTTTAACAGATCCAGCTTCAGGGATTTTGTCATGCTAAGGATCCAATATATCAGGATAAATGGCAGTTTTTCCAATATGTTAATTCCTTTGATCCTATCTCCATAAACCACAGTCAATGAAAACATAGCTTCACCACTAAGGTACAATGGTTCGTACTTAATGGTGTGGTCCCTCTTCACAAAAGTGGTGATAGGGAAGAAGCTGGAAACTACAGGCCGGTAAGCCTCACTTCGGTTATTGGAAAAGTAATGGAAGCGATGCTGAAGGAAAGGATAGTGAATTTCCTGGAAGCAAATAAGTTGCAAGATCCGAGACAACATGGTTTTACCAGACTGAAATCGTGCCAAACGAATCTCATTGAATTCTTTGATTGGGTAACTGGAGAATTGAAAGCGAATGCTACATACCTGTAGAAGGTATTCTCCGAGGACAGCAGGCTGATTGTTCTCACTGATGGGTTGACGTCCACGGCAGCCCCTCCAATCGGAAACTTCTCTAGTAAAGTCCTTTGCTAGTCCTCGCGCGCATGCGCGGCCGTCTTCCCGCCCGAAACCGGCTCGAGCCGGCCAGTCCAGTATGTAGCAAGACAAATACAAGGGAAGACACAACTCCAAAGGGGAGGCGGGCGGGTTTGTGAGAACAATCAGCCTGCTGTCCTCGGAGAATACCTTCTACAGGTATGTAGCATTCGCTTTCTCCGAGGACAAGCAGGCTGCTTGTTCTCACTGATGGGGTATCCCTAGCCCCCAGGCTCACTCAAAACAATAACCATGGTCAATTGGGCCTCGCAACGGCGAGGACATAACTGAAATTGACCTAAAAAATTTACCAACTAACTGAGAGTGCAGCCTGGAACAGAACAAACAGGGCCCTCGGGGGGTGGAGTTGGATCCTAAAGCCCAAACAGGTTCTGAAGAACTGACTGCCCGAACCGACTGTCGCGTCGGGTATCCTGCTGCAGGCAGTAATGAGATGTGAATGTGTGGACGGATGACCACGTCGCAGCTTTGCAAATTTCTTCAATAGAGGCTGACTTCAAGTGGGCTACCGACGCAGCCATGGCTCTAACATTATGAGCCGTGACATGACCCTCAAGAGCCAGCCCCGCCTGGGCGTAAGTGAAGGAAATGCAATCTGCTAGCCAATTGGATATGGTGCGTTTCCCTACAGCCACTCCCCTCCTATTGGGATCAAAAGAAACAAACAATTGGGCGGACTGTCTGTGGGGCTGTGTCCGCTCCAGGTAGAAGGCCAATGCTCTCTTGCAGTCCAATGTGTGCAGCTGACGTTCAGCAGGGCAGGAATGAGGACGGGGAAAGAATGTTGGCAAGACAATTGACTGGTTCAGATGGAACTCAGACACAACCTTTGGCAAGAACTTAGGGTGAGTGCGGAGGACTACTCTGTTATGATGAAATTTGGTGTAAGGGGCCTGGGCTACCAGGGCCTGAAGCTCACTGACTCTACGAGCTGAAGTAACTGCCACCAAGAAAATGACCTTCCAGGTCAAGTACTTCAGATGGCAGGAATTCAGTGGCTCAAAAGGAGGTTTCATCAGCTTGGTGAGAACGACATTGAGATCCCATGACACTGTAGGAGGCTTGACAGGGGGCTTTGACAAAAGCAAACCTCTCATGAAGCGAACAACTAAAGGCTGTCCTGAGATCGGCTTACCTTCCACATGGTAATGGTATGCACTGATTGCGCTAAGGTGAACTCTTACAGAGTTGGTCTTGAGACCAGACTCAGACAAGTGCAGAAGGTATTCAAGCAGGGTCTGTGTAGGACAAGAGCGAGGAGCTAGGGCCTTGCTGTCACACCAGACGGCAAACCTCCTCCACAGAAAGAAGTAACTCCTCTTAGTGGAATCTTTCCTGGAAGCAAGCAAGACGCGGGAGACACCCTCTGACAGACCCAAAGAGGCAAAGTCTACGCTCTCAACATCCAGGCCGTGAGAGCCAGGGACCGGAGGCTGGGATGCAGAAGAGCCCCTTCGTCCTGCGTGATGAGGGTCGGAAAACACTCCAATCTCCACGGTTCTTCGGAGGATAACTCCAGAAGAAGAGGGAACCAGATCTGACGCGGCCAAAAAGGAGCAATCAGAATCATGGTGCCTCGGTCTTGCTTGAGTTTCAACAAAGTCTTCCCCACCAGAGGAATGGGAGGATAAGCATACAGCAGGCCCTCCCCCCAATCCAGGAGGAAGGCATCCGATGCCAGTCTGCCGGGGGCCTGAAGCCTGGAACAGAACTGAGGGACTTTGTGGTTCACTCGAGATGCGAAGAGATCCATCAAGGGGGTGCCCCATGCTTGGAAGATCTGGCGCACCACTCTGGAGTTGAGCGACCACTCGTGAGGTTGCATAATCCGGCTCAGTCTGTCGGCCAGACTGTTGTTTACGCCTGCCAGATATGTGGCTTGGAGCACCATGCCGAGACGGCGAGCCCAGAGCCACATGCTGACGGCTTCCTGACACAGGGGGCGAGATCCGGTGCCCCCCTGCTTGTTGACATAGTACATGGCAACCTGGTTGTCTGTCTGAATTTGGATAATTTGATGGGACAGCCGATCTCTGAAAGCCTTCAGAGCGTTCCAGATCGCTCGCAACTCCAGGAGATTGATCTGTAGACCGCGTTCCTGGAGGGACCAGCTTCCTTGGGTGTGAAGCCCATCGACATGAGCTCCCCATCCCAGGAGAGACGCATCCGTTGTCAGCACTTTTTGTGGCTGAGGAATTTGGAAAGGACGTCCCAGAGTCAAATTGGACCAGATTGTCCACCAATACAGGGATTCGAGAAAACTCGTGGACAGGTGGATCACGTCTTCTAGACCCCCAGCAGCCTGATACCACTGGGAGGCTAGGGTCCATTGAGCAGATCTCATGTGAAGACGGGCCATGGGAGTCACATGAACTGTGGAGGCCATGTGGCCCAGCAATCTCAACATCTGCCGAGCTGTGATCTGCTGGGACGCTCGCACCCGCGAGACGAGGGACAACAAGTTGTTGGCCCTCGTCTCTGGGAGATAGGCGCGAGCCGTCCGAGAGTCCAGCAGAGCTCCTATGAATTCGAGTTTCTGCACTGGGAGAAGATGGGACTTTGGATAATTTATCACAAACCCCAGTAGCTCCAGGAGACGAATAGTCATCTGCATGGACTGCAGGGCTCCTGCCTCGGATGTGTTCTTCACCAGCCAATCGTCGAGATATGGGAACACGTGCACCCCCAGCCTGCGAAGTGCCGCTGCTACCACAGTTAGGCACTTCGTGAACACCCTGGGCGCAGAGGCGAGCCCAAAGGGTAGCACACAGTACTGGAAGTGGCGTGTGCCCAACTGAAATCGCAGATACTGTCTGTGAGCTGGCAGTATCGGGATGTGTGTGTAGGCATCCTTCAAGTCCAGAGAGCATAGCCAATCGTTTTGCTGAATCATGGGGAGAAGGGTGCCCAGGGAAAGCATCCTGAACTTTTCTTTTACGAGATATTTGTTCAGGGCCCTTAGGTCTAGGATGGGACGCATCCCCCCTGTTTTCTTTTCCACAAGGAAGTACCTGGAATAGAATCCCAGCCCTTCTTGCCCGGATGGCACGGGCTCGACCGCATTGGCGCTGAGAAGGGCGGAGAGTTCCTCTGCAAGTACCTGCTTGTGCTGGAAGCTGTAAGACTGAGCTCCCGGTGGACAATTTGGAGGTTTTGAGGCCAAATTGAGGGTGTATCCTTGCCGGACTATTTGGAGAACCCACTGGTCGGAGGTTATTAGAGGCCACCTTTGGTGAAAAGCTTTCAACCTCCCCCCGACTGGTAGGTCGCCCGGCACTGACACTTGGATGTCGGCTATGCTCTGCTGGAGCCAGTCAAAAGCTCGCCCCTTGCTTTTGCTGGGGAGCAGAGGGGCCTGGCTGAGGCGCACGCTGCTGACGAGAGCGAGCGCGCTGGGGCTTAGCCTGGGCCGCAGGCTGTCGAGAAGGAGGATTGTACCTACGCTTACCAGAAGAGTAGGGAACAGTCTTCCTTCCCCCGAAAAATCTTCTACCTGTAGAGGTAGATGCTGAAGGCTGCCGGCGGGAGAACTTGTCGAATGCGGTGTCCCGCTGGTGGAGAGACTCTACCACCTGTTCGACTTTCTCTCCAAAAATGTTGTCCGCATGGCAAGGCGAGTCCGCAATCCGCTGCTGGAGTCTATTCTCCAGGTCGGCGGCACGCAGCCATGAGAGCCTGCGCATCACCACACCTTGAGCAGCGGCCCTGGACGCAACATCAAAGGTGTCATACACCCCTCTGGCCAGGAATTTTCTGCACGCCTTCAGCTGCCTGACCACCTCCTGAAAAGGCTTGGCTTGCTCAGGGGGAAGAGCATCAACCAAGCCCGCCAACTGCCGCACATTGTTCCGCATGTGTATGCTCGTGTAGAGCTGGTAAGACTGGATTTTGGCCACGAGCATAGAGGAATGGTAGGCCTTCCTCCCAAAGGAGTCTAAGGTTCTAGAGTCCTTGCCCGGGGGCGCCGAAGCATGCTCCCTAGAACTCTTAGCCTTCTTTAGGGCCAGATCCACAACTCCAGAATCATGAGGCAACTGGGTGCGCATCAGCTCTGGGTCCCCATGGATCCGGTACTGGGACTCGATCTTCTTGGGGATGTGGGGATTAGTTAGAGGTTTTGTCCAGTTCGCAAGCAATGTCTTTTTTAGGACATGGTGCAAGGGAACAGTGGACGCTTCCTTAGGTGGAGAAGGATAGTCCAGGAGCTCAAACATTTCAGCCCTGGGCTCGTCCTCCACAACCACCGGGAAGGGGATGGCCGTAGACATCTCCCGGACAAAGGAAGCGAAAGACAGACTCTCAGGAGGAGAAAGCTGTCTTTCAGGAGAGGGAGTGGGATCAGAAGGAAGACCCTCAGACTCCTCGTCAGAGAAATATCTGGGGTCTTCTTCTTCCTCCCACGAGGCCTCACCCTCGGTGTCAGACACAAGTTCACGAACCTGTGTCTGCAACCTCGCCCGGCTCGACTCAGTGGAGCCACGTCCACGATGGGGGCGTCGAGAGGTAGACTCCCTGGCCCGCATCGGCGAAGCTCCCTCCGCCGACGTAGTCGGGGAGCCCTCCTGGGAGGTGGCCGCAGTCGGCACCGCACGCAGTACCGACGTCGGGGACCTCACCCCGGGCGATGGGCCAGCCGGCGCCACGCTCGACGGTACCGGAGGCGCAAGCACCGCCGGTACCGGAGGGGTAGGGCGCAACAGCTCTCCCAGAATCTCTGGGAGAACGGCCCGGAGGCTCTCGTTCAGAGCGGCTGCAGAGAAAGGCAAAGAGGTCGATGCAGGCGTCGACGTCAGAACCTGTTCCGGGCGAGGAGGCTGTTCCGGGCTGTCCAGAGTGGAGCGCATCGACACCTCTTGAACAGAGGGTGAGCGGTCCTCTCGGTGCCGATGCCTGCTGGGTGCCGACTCCCTCGGCGACCCAGAGCTCTCGGTGCCGACGCGGGGAGGCGACCGGTGTCGATGCTTCTTCGATTTCTTCCGAAGCATGTCACCGGAGCTCCCCGGCACCGACGAGGAGGACGTAGAATCCAGCCGTCGCTTCCTCGGGGCCGAGGCCGAAGGAGGTCGGTCTCGGGGGGGCTGTACCGCAGGAGCCCTCAGGGTAGGAGGAGACCCACCCGAAGGCTCACCGCCACCAGCAGGGGAATGGACAGCCCTCACCTGCACTCCTGACGATGCACCACCGTCCGACGACATCAGCAGACGAGGTCCCGGTACCACCGACGTCGATGCAGCTATCCGATGTCTCGGCGCCGATGCAGAGGCCCGATGCCTCGATGCACTCGATGCAGGGGCGGCCGAGGAAGATGGTCTGGACGCTGACGACGTCGATGCACTCGAAGATCCCGGTGCCGATGCCGACGAAGAGAGCGAGAACAACACGTTCCACTGGGCTAGTCTCGCTACCTGAGTCCGCCTTTGAAGCAGGGAACACAGACTGCAGTTCTGAGGGCGGTGCTCGGCCCCCAGACACTGAAGACACGACGAGTGTCGATCAGTGAGCGAGATAACCCGGGCGCACTGGGTGCACTTCTTGAAGCCGCTGGAAGGCTTCGATGTCATGGGCGGAAAAATCGCGCCGGCGAAATCAAAGTCCGAAATGACGGAAAAAGAGCACCAAAAAATTTGTAAGGGAGAAAATCTCGACCGAGGCCGAAAAGAGGCCTACCCCGACGACGAAAGAAAACTTATCGGGGCAAAAAGCTGGAAGTACGGGGAGGATTAACACGAAACCCGGGGGGGGTTTCCGGAGCACTTCCCGACACTTGAAAGACTTTTCCGAAGAAAAAACACGTCAAAATAAATTTGGACGCGCGAGGTCGATTTTCCGGGGCTCGACACGGCGAAAACACGACCGTACCGAGTGCGGACAAAAGAAGACTGGCCGGCTCGAGCCGGTTTCGGGCGGGAAGACGGCCGCGCGGGCGCGCGAGGACTAGCAAAGGACTTTGCTAGAGAAGTTTCCAATTGGAGGGGCTGCCGTGGACGTCAACCCATCAGTGAGAACAAGCAGCCTGCTTGTCCTCGGAGAATCATCGACGTGCTATAGATGTAATCTACTTAGATTTTAGCAAAGCTTTTGACATGGTTCCCCACAGGAGGCTCTTAAATAAACTCGATGGGCTGAAGATAGGTCCCGAAGTGGTGAACTGGATTAGGAACTGGTTGACGGACAGACAACAGAGGGTGGTGGTAAATGGAGTTCACTCGGAGGAGGGAAAGGTGAGTAGTGGAGTGCCTCAGGGATCGGTGCTGGGGCCGATTCTGTTCAATATATTTGTGAGTGACATTGCCGAAGGCTTACAAGGTAAAGTTTGCCTTTTTGCGGATGACACCAAGATTTGCAACAGAGTGGACACCCCGGAGGGAGTGGAAAGCATGAAAAAAGATCTGCAGAAGCTAGAAGAATGGTCTAACGTTTGGCAATTAAAATTCAATGCAAAGAAATGCAAAGTGATGCACTTAGGGAGTAGAAATCCACGGGAGACGTATGTGTTAGGCGGGGAGAGTATGATAGGTACGGACAGGGAGAGGGATCTTGGGGTGATAGTATCTGAGGACCTGAAGGCGACGAAACAGTGTGACAAGGCGGTGGCCGTAGCGAGAAGGTTGCTAGGCTGTATAGAGAGAGGTGTGATCAGCAGAAGAAAGGAAATGTTGATGCCCCTGTACAAGTATTTGGTGAGGCCCCACCTGGAGTATTATGTTCAGTTTTGCAGGCCGTGTCTTGCTAAAGATGTTAAAAAAATGGAAGCGGTGCAAAGAAAAGCTACGAGAATGGTATGGGATTTGCGTTCCAAGACGTATGAAGAGAGACTAGCTGACCTGAACATGTATACCCTGGAAGAAAGGAGGAACAGGGATGATATGATACAGATGTTCAAATATTTGAAAGGTATTAATCCGCAAACAAATCTTTTCCAGAGATGGGAAGGCGGTAGAATGAGAGGAGAGGACATGAAATGAGATTGAAGGGGGGCAGACTCAGGAAAGATGTCAGGAAGTATTTTTTCACAGAGAGGGTGGTGGATGCTTGGAATGCCCTCCCGCGGGAGGTGGTGGAGATGAAAACTGTAACCGAATTCAAACATGCGTGGGATATGCATAAAGGAATCCTGTGCAGAAGAAATGGATCCTCAGAAGCTTAGCCGAAATTGGGTGGCGGAGCAGGTGGGGGGGAAGAGGGGTTGGTGGTTGGGAGGCGAGGATAGTGGAGGGCAGACTTATATGGTCTGTGCCAGAGCCGGTGATCGGAGGCGGGAAATACTGCTGGGCAGACTTGTACGGTCTGTGCCCTGAATAAGGCAGGTACAAATCAAGGTAAGGTATACACATATGAGTTTGTCTTGTTGGGCAGACTGGATGGACCGTGCAGGTCTTTTTCTGCCGTCATCTACTATGTTAAGCATTTTTTTCTCAATTTTAAGCAAAACATCTTTCTAATGGTATGCATACTTGGAATGCTTGCAATACAAAGGAGACTGTGACTGTAGCCAATAGGTGAGTGCCCACACTGTCACACACACACACTGCTACACTGTCCCCCCCCCCCCCCCCACATCATACACAAACTCTGACACCCTCCCCACCCCACCTCCAACACCACCACCCACCCACATCATACACAAACTCTCCAAGGGACAATTGACACACATTCCTTCAAAACACCCTCCCCCCCCCCCCCCAAAAAAAAATCATACACACACTGTGCCATGGAGAAACAGCATCTCTGTCACTCACACCCACACACTCCTCTCCCACCCCCCTTAATACACAAACTCTAAAATGGAAAATCAACATCTCTCTCACTCAGACACACACATTCCCCCCAACCACCACCACCACATCATACACAAACTCTGCCACGGTGAATCAAGATCTCTGTCTCTCACTCATATCCACACACCACGCCCCCCCCCCCCCCCCAAATAAATACACAAGCTCTAACATGCAGAATCAGCTTTTTTTTTTTTTTTTTTTTGTTACATTTGTACCCCGCACTTTCCCACTCATGGCAGGCTCAGTGCGGCTTACATGGGGGCAATGGAGGGTTAAGTGATTTCTCACTCAAACCCACACACACAACCAACACAAAGAAAAAAAAAACAGAAAAACAACAAAAAAGATATTACACATAATACAACAACGTAAATTATTCATTAGCATGACAACACATTTCTCCTAACAATCCCTTTCAAAACATTAATTGCAGGAAGCCAATACCTTGCTAGCGCCCGTTTCATTGGTTTCAGAAACGGGCCTTTTTTCCTAGTAGAATAATATATTATTATTTTTACACCTCCACAAGTTTTCCTCTAATTACCCATTTTTTTTGCTTTGTCATTTCCTACTTTATATTTCTGATATACTGCCACCTTGTGGTCAACTACTGTATTGTATTGACTAAAAAAGCATTCTTTATATTATCTCTAATATTACTTTTACCTTCTTATATATGGATCTCAGCTTTCCTTGTTGGAACACAAGTGAGGTGATTCAATTTGCAGACGACACAAAACTATTCAAAGTTCTCAAAACGCATGCAGATTGTGAAAAATTGCATGAAAATCTTACAAAACTGAAGGACTGGGCATCCAAATGGCAAATGAAATTTAATGTAGACAAATGCAAAGTGATGCACATTGGAAAGAATAATCCACATTACAGTTATCTGAGGCTTGGCCACTGTTTAGAAAATGGGATACTGGGCTAGATGGACCATTAGTCTGACCCAGTATGGTTACTCTTTATGTTCTTATGCTAGGGTCCACTTTAGGAGTCAGCACTCAAGAAAAAGACCTAAGTGTCATTGTAGACAATACACCAAGATCTTCTGCCCAGTGTGTGGCGATGGCCAAAAAAGCAAACAGGATGCTAGGAATTATTAGGAGATGGATGCAAAATAAGACCAAAAATATTATGACGACTCTGAATCGCTTCATGGTGCGACCTTACCTTGTGTTCAATTTCGTTCACTGTATCTCAAAAAAGATATAGCAGAGTTAGAAAAGGTTCAATGAAGATCGACCAAAACGATAGACAGGATGGAACTTCTCCCATATGAGGAAAGGCTAAAGAGGTTAGGGCTCTTCAGCTTAGAAAAGAGATGGCTGAGGCGGGATATGATTGAAGTCTACAAAATTCTGAGTGGTGTGGAGCAGGTGGAAGTGAATTGATTTTTCACTCATTCTAAAACTACAAAGAACAGGGGACACCCAATAAAACTGCATGGAAATACTTTTAAAACAAATAGGAAGAAATACTTTTTCACTCAAAGAATAGTTAAGCTCGATGCAGTAACAGTGGTTAATGTATCTGGGTTTTAAAATGGTTTGTACAAGTTCCTGGAGGAAAACTCCATAGTCTATTATTGAGACGGACATGGGGGAAGCCACTGCTTGCCCTGGGATTGGTAGCATGGGATGGTGCTACTCTTTGGGTTTCTGCCAGGTACTTGTGACCTGGATTGGCCACTGCTGGAAGCAGGATACTGGACTAGATGGAACATTGGTCTGACTCAGTATGGCTATTCTTATGTTAATCATTTGATGTGTCACAATGTAATTAATTTCTCAACATGAAAAATGTAATTTTTTGAGGAATGCTGAACTTCAGTGATTTCTAAGGTGTTAGAAAAACTAATCAGTTACCACATTTTAAAATGTCCTATATTAGCATGAGGATGAGATTCCAAGTAGAGAATGACAAGGGGATAGGGACTCACAGGGATGGAGGCGGATCCCACGGGGATGGGGACAGATCCCATTGGGACCATAAGCCCTGGAGGAGAGAGAGGCCCATAGGATGGCCCCTAGAGCATAATTCTGTACATATGCCTGTTCCATAAGTGCCACAGCGGTTGGTCCCATGACTTTTGTGCACAGAGCATAAAACCTTTTTTTGTGGAGCAGTTTTTTTTTTTTTTTTTTTTTTCTAAGGACATCGCTATGTATGCATTCCAGATGTCAATCTGTTCTGACACTGTAGTTGTCTTCAAATCCACATAGAAGTATAACAAGGCCTCTAGGAAACTCTCAGTCATACTTCTCATGTATGGATGGGGAGAGGGATCTTGGGGTGAAAGTATTTGAGGATCTGAAGGCGACGAAACAGTGTGACAAGGCGGTGGCCGTAGCTAGAAGGTTGCTAGGCTGTATAGAGAGAGGTATGACCAGCAGAAGAAAAGAGATTTTAATGCCCCTGTATAAGTCGTTGGTGAGGCCCCACCTGGAGTATTGTGTTCAGTTTTGGAGGCCGTGTCTTGCTAAAGATGTAAAAAGAATTGAAGCGGTGCAAAGAAAAGCTATGAGAATGGTATGGGATTTGCGTTACAAGACGTATGAGGAGAGACTTGCTGACCTGAACATGTATACACTGGAGGAAAGGAGAAAAAGGGGTGATATGATACGGACGTTCAAATATTTGAAAGGTATTAATCCGCAAATGAACCTTTTCCATAGATGGGAAGGCGGCAGTACTAGAGGACATGAAATGAGATTGAAGGGGGGCAGACTCAAGAAAAATGTCAGGAAGTATTTTTTCACAGAGCGAGTGGTGGATACTTGGAATGCCCTCCCGCGGGAGGTGGTGGAGACGAAAACGGTAATGAAATTCAAACATGCGTGGGATAAACATGAATCCTGTTCAGAAGGAATGGATCCTCAGAAGCTTAGCCGAGACTGGATGGCAGAGCCGGTGGTGGGAGGCAGGGCTAGTGCTGGGCAGACTTCTACGGTCTGTGCCCTGAAAATGACAGATACAAATCAAGGTAAGGTATACACAAAAAGTAGCACATATGATTTTATCTTTTTGGGCAGACTGGATGGACCATGCAGGTCTTTTTCTGCCGTCATCTACTATGTTAATATGTCTCAAATTTCTTTCCAACCTCTGGTTCAGCCCATCTGTTTTAGGTTGTCCTTTAGAGAAAATTCTATTAGAAAATGACCTGCCCATGATGGAGGTGTTAAGTGAATACCACCAGCCTCGAGTTCAAAGATGTCAACCCTTTTACAGAACACTAACTCCATCTTAGGACCTGTTTCATGCACCATGATGCCAGAGCATAGAACCATGGATAAGAAGAAAGAAAGAAAAGCTGAATAGGCTAAGAACTAAAGAACCAGAAATAAGATAAGCTAAGAGTTGAACAGAGGTCATACAAAATAAACACCACACTGTGGCAACAATGAGTACTGTGGACAAAATGAAACTGAAAGGGATTCAGCACGATGCTTATGTCATAAGCACAATCCTGTTTATGACATAATGACAACAACGATTACTAGAGCATGTAGAAAGTTTTCCAAGAAAATATGCAATCTTGGATTCATCCATGTGTGTGGAATATATATGCTGCACATACTTGGGGGAAAAAAAGAACAATTTAGAAATGAAACACATCAGATACAAACATTTTGCCTTCTATAAACCAACTTTAATATATTTCTCAAGTTTTACCTTTAATAGAGGATGGATTTTGTCTACTGGGAGCGATAAAGGGTTTCTTCTTTTCTTTTTTTCAATAGCAGACTGGGCATCAGCTATTGCCCATTTATCAATTGGATGTGGAAATGATTTCTGAACTCGTTCCTTTAAAAAGGAAAGAAAAAAAGAGAGGACACACAATCAAGGATATACAATACACAGCTTAAACATTACCTGGAAATAAATGAGAAAGCTGCATGACAGACTGATCAGATCTCGCATCAATTAAGAACACAAAACAAACTTCAAACAGCGTGCTCATCAGACTGCAACTAAGCTTTATTGTGAGCAGGGACTGTCCTTCTATGTTTGAATTGTACAGCACTGCGTAACCCTAGTAGCGCTTTAGAAAATGGTTGTTGTTGTTGTTGTTGTATACCATCTTGGCTAGTCTGATCCAAAGAAAAAAAACTGGTGGGAGACAGATTTGCTATTCCAAATCGCAAAATTTATGGCACCATTATGAGGACAACAGAACATTTAAAAATGTGAAGTGGTAGAGGTTCTCGTCCAGTAGCCTCCCACACTCACAGTTTTGCAAGCTAAATACTTTTGAACCTACTGACAAGCAACCAAGCAAACACATTGCCAGCTGCCACTCAAAGCCCCAGTTTCCTCTTTTGCAAAGCTCAAAGGAAAAACCGAGTCTGACTGCACAAGGATAAAGGATAACAAAGGAACTGGTTGTAGCTCACACCTTTTATCTCAGAAATTCAAGGCGAGTTAAATGCAGGTAGAGAACATATTTTCCTGACCCTAGAAGGCATACAATCCTAAATTTGTACCTAAAGCAATGGAGGCTTATGTGATCTTCCCGAGATCAGCAGCAGTGGGATTTGAAGCTGGCTTCCCAGAATCACAGACCAGTGTTCTTACCATTATGAATCACTAAGCCGCTATTTTGAGAGAATCTCAATTACAGGTAAGCAATTTCACATCCTCTAAGAACAGGCAATTTCAATGGAGTCACACACTAATGGGGATTTTCAATGGTAAGGGTATCCGCCAGATTATAATACACATCATTGGTTCTCAACCAAGTCAGGTTTTCAGGATATCCATAATCATGAATGAGATAAATTTGCACACAAAGGAGGTATGCCAATCTATCTGATGCATGTTAATTATGGTTGGATGTGTCCCAAGGTCTGGGTTGAGGACCACTAATACACATGTAGCTATGTAATTAGAACAGAGTCAGGAGGGAAGGAGTTGCAGATTCAGTGAATATATTAGAAGGAATCAATAAAACTAAATCAAGCAGTGCAGGTATGTTTTTGTGCAGTAACCGCAATAGGCGATAATTATGAAATTCAGAGGAGCATCTCAGACTCCCTAATCAGTCACTATGACTTCCTCTCCCCACCTCAACAGGCAGGCATTCTTTTCTGTTTCTCAACCATATATCCTATTTCAACTAGGGCTGCATTCCAATTAAAATTTTTAAACGTGATATTAAAGGCAGGACATTGCCAGCAGTCCACTGGGGGGAGCATGCATTTCCTCTCCTCCCCCCCCCCCCCCCCCCCCACACACTAGATAGCATAACTTTGCTGGTGGAGATACCGAAGCCCTGCCAGTCGAAGAAATCCACTGCCAAAGTGGCTCCCTTCTTTCTTGTGCAGTCTCAGGAGTAAGGAAGTCAGAGGGGTGCCTCCAGTCGCCGATGCCTACACTCCCTGAGCATGCTCAGTTCATGCATGAACCGTAGCCGATCTCGGCGGGAGGCACAGGGACCACCGCCCCGAGGTGCAACAAGCCTTGCAAGGTCTCTTCCACTGCTGCCCATTTGACGGCAGAGCCGCATTGGGACTCCACAAACACGTCTCTCACCAGGGCATTGAATTCTAATCTGTAGCCATCGCTGATCAGGTTCAAAACCCACTGATCTGAGGTAATCATGACCCATGACCCATTCCTTGAGAAAGAGGGAAAGACATCCTCCAACTGCAGGAATCGAGGAGTGGGCCGGTGCACCATCATTCAGAGGGTCGCCCATGAACTCCAGGCCTTGAGCCGGCCGCTGCGGAACGTTTGTTCGAGCGAAAGGAGTTCCTCTGCTGAAAGTGGGCACATGAAGTAAACCCAGCAGAATGCCCCGGGCGGTACCTTCTAGCTTCACGGAAGCGAGGTTTGCAAGAGGAGGGAACCGCCTGCCCCTTGGAAGAAGGCCGCGGCCTATCCTCCGGTAAGCGCTGGGGTTTAGTTTCCCCCAGGCCTTTAACAATTTTCTCCAACTCCTCACCAAATAGGTGAAGGCCCTGGAAGGGCAACTCCACCAACCTTTGCTTAGAGGCCATGTCAGCCGCCCAATGTCATAGCCATAGAAGGCGGCGAGCGGCCACCACCACAGCCATCTGTTTAGCCGAAACTCTGACCAGATCATAGAGGGTGTCAGACAAAAATGACAAGGCCTACTCCATCCGCGGTGCCACCTCCACAAGGGGCTCCGCTCCATCCCCAGGCTGTTCCACTGCCTGTTGCAACCAAGCGAGGCAGGCTCGAGCAGCATAACAACTGCACACAGATGCCAGTAAGGCTAGGCCTGAAATCTCAAAGGACCGTTTGATTGCTGATCCCAGACGTCGGTCCTGCATGTCCTTCAGGGCGACCCCTCCCTCTACTGGGAGGGTAGTCTTTTTCATCACAGCCGTGACTAGGGCATCCACTTTAGGCACGGCCAAGCGTGCCGTGCTCCTCACTGAGAGGGTATAAGTGCCCCATTGCCCTGGCAATTTTCAAAGGCCCCTCAGGGTCAGCCCATTGAGCCGAAATAAGCTCTTGGATGGAGTCATGCAAAGGAAAGGCTCGAGCAGGCTTCTTAGTACTTGCCATCCTCGGATTACCAGAGGAGGCTTCGCCCATCACAGGATCTTCAATAGAGAGAGCCTGTAAGGCCTCAGAAATAAGCGCTGGCAGCTCCTCGCGGTGGAAAATCCTAACCACAGTGGGATCATCTGGATCCAGTGGCAATCCTACACCTTTCCTCTGGCTCTTCGGACCACGAAGGCCTGCCAGATCCCTCAGAATCCCCACAGCCCGACCACGGGGGGGAAAGGGGGGTATGCCACTCTCTGAAGGGGAATTTACCCTTCTGCGCTTGTCTTGCGGCCAACTGTCTGGGGAAAAAACCCTGACGGCAATCCCAGGCCGATCTCCACCGGAGGGGAAACCAGGTAGCAACACAGAGTCATACATCTGTGGCAGAGCTCTTTTTAACATGAACGCTTTATGTAAAAGCAACACAAACTCAGGGGAGAAAGGCTCACCCTGGTCTCCCGGTTCCAATCCGGGGTAAGCAGCTCCTCCGGTAGCCTCCATCCGAGGCTCCCCTCCGGCCTCAGACCCCTCCTGTGGGGGTCGAGCCATGTGGCGCATCCAAGGTGGCGCCCGCTGCCAGCTCCACCGAGCGGGAAGAAACCTCGCTCGCCATGCTCGAGCCAGCCCTGACGTCTGAAGAGCACGATTTATAGAGCCCCGCTGCGGATCTGCGCTTGTCACAACGTGAACAGCGCTTAACAACCTCCGCAGCCATCGCCAAAAACGGCGGAAAATTACAAAATGGCAGATTCGTGCCAAAACGACCCGATCGCGGGCCCTCCCTGGAGGAGCTACAAGACTCTCTTACCTCACCAGACTGAGTCACAGAGTTCCGGTCACACTGCACAGGCAGAAGAAAGCCTCAGAATCGCAGCACTAACAAGCACGTCGCGTTTTTTTTTTTAACGCTGTGAGGAAAGTTAGAGGCAACAGCTACAGAGGCACTCCGGAGGTCCAGGAGAGTGGGAAAGGCAGGGAAAGGACGAACCAATGTGCCTGCATCCACATAGAAGAGTGTGGGAAAGGCAGGGAAAGGACATACCAATGTGCCTGCATCCACATAGGGGGAAGGGTAAGGCAGGGAAAGGGCTAACCTATGTGCCTTTAAAGTGAAGCTGCAATAGCCACAATATCCCTGCTACAACTGGCAAAAGCCCAGGAGCCACCCCCAGGCAGATTTTTGAAGGAGCTGAATAAGCTGCATCCAACCCTGCTGGGGAGATAGAGAATACTGAGAGGCAGATGGAGCTAGCTGGCCAAGAGGCACTATGGTTTTTCAGTGCTCTCTATCTCCCCCTGCTGGTAGGTGGACACAACCCATTCATAATGGATTCATCTGCTTGGTGACAAGGAAGTTGCAGAATAAGCAGCAAGGAACTTCACTCAACATGCAGCAACGGAGCCGTGCTCAACATGCAGCGATGGAGCCGTGCTCAACATGGAATGGTGGAACTGCATGGAATAATGATGCGGCGATGGAGCTGCGCTCAACATGCGGTGATGGAGGTGTGCCCAACATGCAGTGATGAAGCTGTGCCCAACATGCAGTGATGGAGCTGTGCCCAACATGCAGTGATGGAGCTGTGCCCAACAAGCAAAATGCATAGATGGATGCCAGGGAACAGCCAGAGAAGAAGGTGCTGCTAGGAGGCCAACAGGAAAAGAGCACAACTTGTGAAAATGCAGACCTGGCGCTGCACTCCCCTGGCCCAGAGGGACTAAAACTAAAAGAAGAGAAAGCCCCGTGTCCCAATAGGCACTCTCGGTCCCCAAGTGGTCTCTGAGCCACTATGACCGCCCTCCTAGGCAACTAATATGTAGAAGCAGTCAACGTAGAGAAAGAACTCCCGTCAAGAGGGAAATAAGCATCACAGATCTGGACTCCTCAGACCATAGGGAGCAAAATGCAGCCATAAGGCAGTGAGGAAGAAACAACTCTCGCAAGACCAGGAACAAAGAGGAAGCTGGCCACTAACACCAAACTGAGGAAAAACCAGCTAAGGGAGAGTCAAACTCCACACCTAGAACAGAGCCACTTCCTTGCAGCAAAGTAGAGAAAAGCACAGAGCTAAGAGGCAATAATCCAGATGCACAGCAATAGATCTGTTCAGCAGGAAAGAACTGCGCCCTTTACAGAAAAAGGAAGGCGTGGCAAATGTGCCAGGAGAAAGGTGCCTGAAACTATAAAAGGCAAAATCCGCCTGTGCCAGGCTAAAACTCCCACCCGAAAGCAAGGGAAGCAAGGAAGAGCTGTGGCAAACTAGTCCTAAAAGGTAAAATTATGTATAATCATACCTGATAATTTTCTTTCCATTAATCATAGCTGATCAATCCATAGACTGCTGGGTTGTGTCCATCTACCAGCAGGTGGAGATAGAGAGCAAACTTTTGCCTCCCTATATGTGGTCATGTGCTGCCGGAAACTCCTCAGTATGTCGATATCAAAGCTCCATCCGCAGGACTCAGCACTTAGAGAATTACACCCACGAAGGGACACTCTGCCCAGCTCACCACCGCCGAAACGGGGGAGGGGAATTAACCCAGCTCATCCCCACACAAGTGGGGGAGGGGAATCCGTCCAGCTCATCCCCGCGGAGCGGGGGAGGGACACCACACCCGCCGATGCGGGGGGATCTGGCTTATCCTGCAACCGCAACCGCGGGAGGAGCTGACTGACCCTAACACCGCCGAAGCGGGAGGGGTACAAAGCTGCCCTACAGCCGCACGAAGCGGGAGGGAGTGCCGGCAGAATTTATGTCTCAATCCAGCCCCGTAAAACGGGGGGGAGAGGAATGCAGCAGCTCACTGTAACACAAACTCGTCTCAACTCTTGAAGAATCCAAGTGAAAAAACTTGAACACGAAGTCTTTCTGAAGTAACTGAAGACTAAACTTGAACCTGAAATGCAACCAGAATAAAAACAGTACAGATATCTGGGAGGGGCTATGGATTGATCAGCTATGATTAATGGAAAGAAAATTATCAGGTATGATTATACATAATTTTACCTTCCATATCATCAAGCTGATCAATCCATAGACTGGTGGGATGTACCGAAGCAGTACTCACCCAGGGTGGGACATTGAAATCCCTGACCTCAACACTGAAGCTCCAAACCGGGCCTCCGCCCGTGCAGCCACCGTCAAACGGTAATGCTTGGAGAATGTATGAGCCGAAGCCCAAGTTGCCGCCTTGCATATCTCTTCCAAGGAGACGGATCCGGCCTCTGCCATCGAGGCCGCCTGAGCTCTCGTGGAGTGAGCCTTCCGCTGGATAGGCGGCACCTTCCTTGCGGCCACATAAGCCGCTGCAATGGCTTCCTTGACCCATCTTGCCACTGTAGGCTTAGCAGCCTGCAGACCCTTACGAGGACCTGCAAACAGGACAAACAGATGATCCGATTTCCGGAAATCATTGGTCACTTCCAAGTATCTGATGATGACTCGCCTCACATCCAGATATTTAAGAGCAGAGTACTCCTCTGGGTAGTCCTCCCTACGAAAGGAAGGGAGACAGAGCTGCTGATTCACATGGAAGCGAGAAACAATCTTGGGCAGAAAGGAAGGCATTGTGCGAATAGTCACTCCTGCCTCAGTGAACTGCAGAAAAGGCTCTCGACATGAGAGCGCCTGGAGCTCGGAAACTCTTCTGGCTGAAGTGATAGCCACCAAAAAGACTGCTTTCCACGTCAGGTCTTTCAGAGATGCCCTTGACAAGGGTTCAAAAGGCGGCTTCTGCAACGCTCTTAGCACCAGGTTGAGATTCCACGCAGGCACCACTGAGTGCAGAGGAGGGCGCAGGTGATTAACTCCCTTGAGAAAGCGCACCACATCTGGCTGCGAAGCCAGGGAAGCACCCTTCAGGCGGCCCCTGAAGCAAGCCAGAGCCGCTACCTGGACTTTAAGGGAACTGAGCGACAGGCCTTTCTCCAGACCTTCTTGCAGGAACGCCAACACTGAAGAAATTGGAGCAGGGAAGGGAGAAAGTGAGCCTGCTTCACACCACGCTGCAAAGATACGCCAAACCCTGGCGTAAGCAGTAGAAGTAGAGCGCTTCCTCGCTCTTAGCATAGTGGTGATGACCTTGTCTGAGAAGCCCTTCTTCCTCAGACGCTGCCGCTCAATAGCCAGGCCGCAAGACCAAAAGGGGAGGAATCCTCCATCACCACGGGACCCTGATGTAACAGGCCCTGCTCCACTGACAGCCGCAGAGGATCGTCGACTGAGAGCCTGATCAAGTCCGCATACCAGGGACGTCTGGGCCAATCCGGACCCACCCGGATTACCCTGCCGGGATGCTTTGCCACCCGGTCTAGCACCCTGCCCAACATGGGCCAGGGCGGGAACACATAGAGGAGCTCTTGTGTCGGCCACTGTTGGAGAAGAGCATCTACTCCCAGGGATCGAGGGTCCCGTCCTCTGCTGAAAAAGCGCGGCACTTGGCAATTGGCCGATGACGCCATCAGAACTAGGCTCGGCTGGCCCCAGCGCTTCGTGATGTCCAAGAACGCCTGAGCAGATAGTTGCCAGTCTCCGGGCTCCAAGGTATGGCGACTGAGAAAGACCGCCTTGACATTCATGACTCCAGCAATGTGGGCCGCTGAAAGCTGCTCCAGGTTCGCTTCCGCCCACTGGCAAAGATTCATAGCCTCCTTGGCTAGAGGGGCGCTCTTGGTACCTCCCTGGCGGTTGACATAGACCACAGCCGTGGCATTGTCTGACAGGACCCGTACAGGCTTCAACACCAGTACCGGGATGAACTCCAAAAGCGCCAACCGAATGGCTCTGAGTTCCAGGAGGTTGATAGACCACTTCGCCTCTGCAGGAGACCAGAGCCCCTGCGCTGTCCTTCCCAAGCAGTGGGCTCTCCAGCCCGACAAAGAGGCGTCCGTCGTGACGACAATCCACTCTGGGATCACCAGAGGCATTCCCGCAGACAACTTGTCTGTCTGCATCCACCAGCTCAGCGCCTTGCGCACTGCTGGGTCCAAGGGAAGGCGCACAGCATAATCCTCCGACATCGGAGTCCAGCGCCGCAGCAAAAATTG
The DNA here is from genome assembly GCF_901765095.1 of Microcaecilia unicolor. Lineage (NCBI taxonomy): Eukaryota > Metazoa > Chordata > Amphibia > Gymnophiona > Siphonopidae > Microcaecilia > Microcaecilia unicolor. Next base: position 49,376,798 of record NC_044033.1, on the reverse strand, counting down.
TTGAAGTGGTCTCATATGAGCCCTGGCCCAGGGCACTACTTCCATCATGGCCGTCATAGAGCCCAACAGCTGCACATAGTCCCAAGCCCGAGGAGGAGAGGCTACTAGGAACTGGTCCACTTGAGCCTGAAGTTTGACAATCCGATTGTCTGGCAGGAACACTCTGCCCACTTGGGTGTCGAATCGAACTCCCAGGTACCCCAGGGACTGAGTCGGGCGCAGCTGGCTCTTCTCCCAGTTGATGATCCATCCCAGGGAGCTCAAAAGAACAACTACCCGGTTCACAGCTTGCCGCACTCTGCATAAGAGGGGGCTCGGATCAACCAGTCGCCAAGATAAGGATGGACTTGTACCCCTTCCTTTCGTAGGAAGGCCGCGATGACCACCATTACTTTGGAAAAGGTCCGCGGAGCAGTAGCCAACCCGAAAGGGAGGGCTCTGAACTGGAAGTGTCGTCCCAGGACTGCAAAACGCAGAAAGCGTTGATGAGGAGGCCAGATGGGAATATGCAGGTACGCTTCCTTGATGCCCAAGGATGCCAGGAACTCTCCTGCCTTCACTGCCGCTATAACAGAGCGGAGAGTCTCCATGCGAAAGTGCCGCACTTTCAAGGCCCGATTGACCCCTTTGAGGTCGAGGATAGGCCGGACAGAACCTCCTTTCTTTGGTACCACAAAGTAAATGGAGTAACGTCCCTTGCCAAGCTGACTTGCTGGCACCGGAACGACCGCCCCCAGGCGGATCAGATTGTCCAAGGTCTGCTGCACTGCCACAGCTTGACCGGAGACTTGCAGGGAGAGAGTACGAACCCGTCTTTTAAGGGTCGGCAGAACTCTAGCTTGTAGCCGTCTCTGATGACTTCCAGCACCCACGCGTCTGAAGTTATTGTGGTCCACTCGCCCAGAAACGAGGACAGCCGTCCTCCAATCTGCACTGGGGCGTGGACCAAGGCCCCGTCATTGGGTACGAGACCCTGGGGGAGGACCGGAGGGAGCACCTCCGGGACGGCGGTCTCTGCGAAAGGAATGCTGCTTGGGGGAGAAATTCCTCTTGAAGGAAGAAGGGGCAGAGGAGCCCGACTTGCCCGGGCGGTACCGACGGGCTTCCTGCAACCGTCCTCTGAAGGTACCGGGACGAGTACTAGCCCGAGCCCTGACCTCTGGTAATTTCTTGCCCTTAGACGTGCCGAGATCGGTCACGATTTTGTCCAGCTCGACCCCAAAGAGCAGCTTGCCTTTAAAAGGCAATCTAGCCAGGCGGGATTTAGAGGCGTGGTCAGCAGACCAATGTTTCAGCCAAAGCCACCGCCGCGCAGAGACTGTCTGAGCCATGCCTTTAGCTGAGGCTCAAGACATCATACAGCAAGTCTGCCAAATAGGCTAAGCCCGATTCCAGGGCCGGCCAATCAGCCCTCAAGGAATGATCCGAGGGGGAAGCCCGCTGCACCATAATCAGGCACGCCCTGGCCACATAGGAACCGCAAACCGAGGCCTGCAAACTTAAAGCAGTCGCCTCAAAGGACGACCTTAAGGCCGCCTCCAATCTTCTGTCTTGGGCGTCCTTTAGGGCCGTGCCACCTTCCACCGGCAAAGCCGTTTTCTTAGTCACCGCAGTGATTAAAGAATCCACGGTAGGCCACAGATAGGCCTCACGTTCACTTTCAGGCAAAGGATAGAGGCGGGACATAGCCCTAGCCACTTTGAGGCTCGCTTCCAGGACATCCCATTGAGCCGAAATTAAGGTGTGCATGGCATCATGCACGTGGAAGGTTCTAGGCGGGCGCTTCGTCCCCAGCATAATGGCAGAGCCAACAGGGGCTGAGGGAGAGACGTCTTCCGGAGAGGAAATCTTCAAAGTGTCCATGGCCTGTAACAACAGGTTGGGCAAATCCTCTGGGCTAAAAAGCCGCGCTGCAGAGGGGTCATCCGCTCCATCCGAGCGGGGATCTATCTCCTCCAAGGAATCCGCAAAGGACCGTTGGGAGACCTCAGACACGCTGCCCTCATCTACATCGGAGGAGACAAAGTCCTCCAAGGCCTGGGAATCAACCCGAGGGTGTTACCTCTGGGAACCTCAACCTCTTTACCAGACGAGGGAGCAGGGGCAGCGTTTTGCATGAGGAAAGCCTGATGCAGCAGCAAAACAAACTCGGGGGAGAAACCCCCCAGACTGTGCACTTCCGCAGCCTGGGCAACAGCCCTAGACGCACCCTCAACCGACGCTCGCAAGAGCGGGGGAGAGACATGCTGCACATCCAAAATGGCGTCCGGCGCGACACTCCGCGAAGGAGCCGCGCGGGAAGAACGGCGCTTAACTTAGCCGCTTTTGTGCCGTTGCCCAAATTAAGGGCGTTCATGGCATTAATGTCTCCAACCTCAAGGGCGGCCCACGAAGAAGCCGTCCGAGCCGCGTGGCCGGCCAAGATGGCGGAGGCGAGGAGCGGGGGATGGGCGTTTATGGCGGGAAAAAACGCCACGCCGGAGGAAGGACCGGGACATTCATCGGTCACTAAACTGTCACCCATCAAGGGCGAATCAGGCTGTAAAACCCCCGCATCCCCTCTAGAAGCGCTCCAGCGATCCGGGGAGCGACCCTTTGCGCCCTCGCCCTCCGACGCCATATGCCACGAGGAGAAGAATCGGGGAACCCCCTGCCCACTATAAAAAGGTAAAATTACCTGCTTGCCGCTCCGAGCTGTAACGAACTGGTGTCCCAGTGAGTAGCTGCAATGAACGTTTAAATAAACGTCGAAATAAACGCCTTTAAGGACGTTTAACATTTTTTTTTTTTTTTTTAACGGAGCCAGCGGGAGGGGGGAGAAAAGGAGGGACCTGGCACCACCAGGTTTGCACTTGCTCAAAAGAGCCCTCAACCCCAGGCCTCAACAAAACCTAAGGATTAGGCTTGGAGGCCTAGCCAGAGCTGCTGCTGTGTGTGACCACCACCTGCTGAGATAGAGAACATACTGAGGAGTTTCCGGCAGCACATGACCACATATAGGGAGGCAAAAGTTTGCTCTCTATCTCCACCTGCTGGTAGATGGACACAACCCACCAGTCTATGGATTGATCAGCTTGATGATATGGAAAGGCACATTCCCATAAAGAGACACTAAATTGATTCCAAGCAAAAGACTGGCAAGAATGGCGCTCCCGAGGGTACTCAGAAGAGGGATTTGAGCTAGCAGTTGCACACCAAGGGCAACTCGGACCCCTGCCAGAAGGAAAGTACTCTGCAGACAAACCAGAGCAGACAGGAGGGATCCAAGGGGACGAGAGAACCAGAACCTCCCTAAGGAAGAGAGGAAAAACTGCTGCCAAAACAATAATCAAATAGCAGGGGCGTCTCAAGCAAGATGCCTGAAGCAGCAGAGACTGGACCAGTCTGAAAAACAACTGACCAACACCCACGTAAGGCTGACACGAATTAAAAAAATAGCCCTGGACTAAAAAGATCAAGCCTGCAGCCAAATGGAGCCAGCGAGAGACTTCTCCCACTGGAAATGACAGACTAAGACCTCCGAACCACAAAGGTACAAGTTCCAGCAACGGGGCCTCTGAACCAGCCGCTGTCTAGGACCGTGAAGAGGAAAAAAAACAAATGAGTTTCGTGATCCAGATAAGAGCTGTGCCCCACAAAAAAAATAATCAAAGCAACTGGTACCAACTCAGAAGGGTCCAAGTTCAGAATCAGACACCAGCTAGCGAAATTCAAAGAAACTTCGCAAGCGGCCCCCTAGAATACATTGCCAAAGGCAGGAAAATAAATCAGGTAACAGGCAAGAGAAAGAAGGAAAAACAAAGTTTCTTCTTTTTTTTTTTTTTTAATACAATCTTCTTCACTAGTGACAGGAATAAATAAAGGTTTACCTCAGAGGCAGAAAAGGAGGGAAAAACAAAGTTTCTTCTTTCCCTTTTTTTTTTTTTAAACAACCTTCTTCACTAGTGACAGGAATAAATAAAGGCTTACCTCAAAGGCAGAAATTCAGACATACCTACCACCACAGAAGAGAAGAACCCCACAGGAGAGACAAGTTACTCCATAACACAATCAACCATCACCCTGCTAGAAAGACAGCCTGGGGAGGTAGGGGAGAGGAGGGAACCGGGGTCACTGGATATCACCCTAGCTGGCAGATGAGGAACTCAGGACCACTGAGTATCATCTAAAACTAGCCCCAACACGGCTACCAGCACACCCCTGGCTCCACTGTCACCAGAAGAATCTAGGACAGGAGCTACCAGCCAGCAATCCAGAGCAGCTGCACGATCCGTCCACCATCCGCTAGGAGACAGAGAAAATACTGAACATTCCAGGCTGCACGAAACCCTTAAGGGACAGTTTACTTGGAACTATTTTCTCTGTCTCCTTCCGCTGGTAGATGGACACAACCCATTAGTCTGGACAAGTCTGGTATAGATGACAAGGAAGTCCTCTTAAACGAGGACATATGGTAACCGTACTCACATCTCCTGCAACCCAGTATCAGGATAGCACTGCAATTGTCCAACCCCCCCCCCCCCCCCCCCCCCCAAAAAAAAAAAAAAAACTAAGAACTCCTGCTATAGCTGATTTGCACAGAGATTCCCCACAGCAACCACCTGAGTCCCAAGTTGTCCTGCTTCTCTGGCACTATCAACTTTATGGATCTCCCCTCTGGTCTTGTTCTTTCTTTTTTTCTTCACAAGAAACTATTTGTAGCCAGTCCAGGCCTGCCTAACTCTAGAGATCTCTTGGGGAGGGGGGAGATGGAGAGCCACACCACCACCAAAAAAAATGGATTTGTACCACTGCCAGCACACCCACCCAGACTGAGAAACCACAGTTTAAGTCTTAGGAGTCAGAAGAGGAAAGTTCCCACCCAAGCTTGATCAGAGGATAGGTCCATGGACCAATACTCATGAGCACCTATCAGGGACTCTACCACAGGGTTGCAGAATGTATACTGTGCCTTTGGTGTCAGACCTGTCCTAAAGAACCCTGTTGTACCAGTCCAACCTAAACTATCTCCTGGAGGCAGAGAAATACTGAAAGTTCCAAGCTACACCAACTCCCTATATCAGTGATGTCATTGGAAATTCAGCTTTTACTGCTTCCAACTGCTAGTAGGGTGACATAACCCACTGGTCAGGACTGGCCTAACAGAATGAAAATTAGAATTTTTAAAGTTAGGAAAATGTGCAGGCATGTTAGTCATATTCCTAGATTCCAGACATTAATGTAAAATTCAACAGAATAGTGAAAAACAGCAGACTGTTACCAATCCAAATCTCCTGAGTCCTGAAAACAACTGACAGGGCTCTCCTGAATTTTAGACTATGTATGGCTCCTAGTTTGTTAATGTCTTAATCTGTCCCTGTCTGTTACAACAGATTATTAGTTGGTGGTACACACAGCAACCAATATGAAAGCAGTACACTTCAAGGAAATATATATCTGAATTATTTAAAATGCAGATCACCATAGCTAGCCAATTATTTTTGGAGGGAGTTGTAGGGTAAATTTTGGGGCTGGGGGCAGTTTGTAGGGTAATGGGGCAGTTGTTAGAAAGGTCATTTTTGGGTATGGGCAGTATGAAGGAAGGTAAGGTATTTTAAGGGTAGTAGAATTTAAGGGTGAGGCAGTTTGTGGGGGATAGGGCAGTTGCAGGTATAGTTTTTTGGGATTGTGCTGTTTGTGTGGCGGAATAGTTTGAGGGGCTAAAAGAACAGAGAAAGGCAGTTTGAAAGAAGTATTCACCAGCTACTATTTTTCACTGTATCTAGTTGTCTATGCTACAGAGGCTAGAATTCCTCCCACAGAAATGTACTGGTCATTTCTTACCAGAGATTATTTCTCTGGAGCCCCCAATTGGATTTGGTCATTTTTGAACCTGCCTCCTTTACTGGATTTTCACTCGCATACCATGTTTAATTACATTCCATTAAATTTTTGAAGATTTGTCCCCAGATAGACAGACATTCTTAATGCATTTCGTACAATTCTAGCTTCTGCTGGATTAAAAAGAACAAATAACCAAGAAAATAGTAAGTGAGAAAAGAGGCAGTAAATCACTGACAATGTGTCACAAGTCAGGTCTTCAGTCTTCTTAGGGTGATTTGTTTGTTTGTTTTACTATTATTAAAAGAGAAAAATATATTTTTACCTCTACATCCAAAACTGTTCGAGGTTGCGCTTGGCACAGCATGCTTAATAACTGCAGGATTAAATCTTCAACATACTGGAGAGCATCTTCAGTAGAGGAAAGCTTTGGATGAACTTGCATCTGAACCTAGATTGAAAACAGAGAGGGGAAAAAAAAACATTAGAAGCCATCCCAAGAAATTAAGCATATTTTCACAAGCTGCTTTTTTTTTTTCATTTACAGTCTAAGTTTTCAATCCGAATAAGGAAGTAATTAATTAACACAAAGTATTATCAAAAGCAGTAGCCTAATAGTGGACTGAGATCCTCAGAAAATGGGTTTGAATGTCACTGCAGCTTCTTGTGACACTAGGCAAGTCACTTAACCTTCCATTGGCTCCAGTTAACAACAACAACAAAAAAAAAGGAGAGAGAAATTCAGCAGTATAAGGCTGTCTGAATTCTCAGAGAATAACACGGGGTCAAAGTTTGTCCTCATCCCTGTGGGTTCATCCCCCAACCCATCCCCGCAGGTTCTGTCCCCGTCGCATCCCCGTGGGCTCTGTCCTCATCTGCAGAAGCCTTGAACACTTATGAATTTATATTTAAATCTTTTTATTAAAGTATAAAAAGGAATATACCAGGGGTACAAGGGGGCTTATATCTTGTTTATATAAGAGTACAAAACTGTGTCCCCAATTGCTACACCACTTACGTTGGCATCGAGAGCTGGGGATTGAAATCAGGGATGACGACTGGAATCTCTTGGAAAGGGCCTTATTGAAAGTGTCGATATCTGTTCCCTTCAAGGAAAATGTGGTTAAGATACTATATAGATGGTATCCTACCCCAGCTCATTTGCACCATATGTTTCCCTCTGCTTCTCTTATGTGCTGGCGGGGGTGTGAGCAGAAAGGCACGATGGGCCATATTTGGTGGTCTTTAAGGTACATGCGTACTGGAAGGCTATTCAGTTTAAGCTTCAGAGATTGTTAGTGAAACCTATTAAATGGGCCCCAGAATTTTTCCTATTTCCTAAGAAGCCTCCAGGGCTCACAAAATCTCAAGCCTTGTTGGTGCGACATGCAATGTTGGCCGCCAGGGTGACTTTGGCTTCTCAGTGGAATCTCCTCTAGTTCCCTCTCTTGTTCATTGGTTGAATAAACTATGGTACATTTGTGAAATGGAGAAACTCTGGGCTACTGTTGTCATACCCTAAGTGGGAAGCCATTTGGGAACCTTTCTTGACCAACTGTTCTTGTTAATTGGGCGTGGGTGGGAAGGGAACAGGGGTCTAGGAAGGGGAGGGGTGGTTTTCTTGGGGGGGGGGGGGGGAATAAAAAACTGTTCCAAAACAGAAGTTTATAATTTTCTTATTGAGATTTTTTAATAAGTGGGGAATTGTACTTGTTTCAATTATCAACTACTGTATTTCTTAATACTTAAAGACTTCTGAAATTTTTTTTTTTTAATATTCAGGAGTGGGAGATGGAGGGGGATAAAAGATTTTGCAAGCTTCATATATGTTGTACAATTTTGATTTTGTCAATAAAAATTTAATGTTAAAAAAAGAAATATGCTGTGCAACTGTTGTGTATAAATTACAAATAGAAAACAATAATAACAATGAGCAGCTATAATAACCCTCCTTCCCACCACCACCCTCTACCTTTACAACCCCATCAATAGGTGATTTCTACAACACCAAGGAATCCTAATTCACACTGTTAAAATATCCAGGGGTATAAAATACAACCCATTCGATATGCCCTAGACGGGAAAAATATGCTCTATGAAGCCCTATGATTTTTTCATCTGTGGATAAAGAAGAAGTCATCAACAATCTCAGGATTCAATCTAGCTCTCCTGTCTTCCACAGTCCTTCCTGGAATAGAAGTTGTCTTCTTAGAAGATGTGCTGGTAGCAGGATGTACAGGATCTCCCACGCAAATTTTGCTAGTTGTGGCCAGTACGTTTGCTTGTTTTTCCAAAAAAAAAAATCAAAAGAGCATTGTAGGCATCACAAACATAAATAACAGTCCAGTTCATTAACAGGCTTCAAAGCAGAAAATGACATGGGACAAACTCCGTCCCCGTGTCATTCTCTACTCTCAGTGCTGTTCCCTATTTCTTTCCTGTGTCAGTGTATCCACTGCTGTCTCTCTTTAGAGAAAGGATTTATGGACCAGGGACAAGCACCAGAATATAAGAAGTTGCTAGCTTGTGCACTATGGAGGTATTGGGAACGTCTACGTCCCTAAAAATTCCAAAGAGAGCAGGAGACCATTCAAGGTACCTGCTTTATCAACCAGGTACCCTATTCCAAATATCCTAAGGGGGCAAGGTTCTACCCAGGGCAGAAGGGTATAACATCTTATAAGGATTTATAACCCAATCACTTCAGAGCCTCAGTGTTTGTCATCTAGATATCTGCTAGCCTGTAAGAGTTTATCATCCCTACTAAGCACAGACCATGTGAAACATCTGATTTCTGAAAGCAGTGTGTATAAGGAACTGTATATTGCAGGACCCTCACTCACCCAGTAAGCCAGTCTGAACACTTAAGAGGCATGAGGAGTAACAGTAAATATTTTTGTGCTGCAAGAAGAGAGGTAAGAATGTACATAGTTGACCACATGTTTATAAATAGATGTGCTGTGTATGTCTAGTAACACTATGGAAATAAAGTAGTAGTTGTAAAATAAAGCAAAACATCAAAATCCTACAATAAACAAAAAAGATTTTTAAAAAGATTAATTCCTTTGCTCCAATCATCAAAATTATATTGAGGAGAAACAGCATAAATTAAGAAAATTGTTTTCTAAAGGAAAACTAAAAAGAAGAAGTCTCAAGCCAAATACAATTATTTAAGCCTCAGAAGGAATGAGAACATGAACTACTAAAATAATCTAAATACCACTCTTCTCTCAAACCTGTTAATTTTCTTTCCTTTAGTCCCACCACACCAGTCCAGAACCGGTGGGCACTGTCAACCAGCAGATGGAGACAGAGGAAAAAAAGACCTGCAGGTTTCACCTAATAAGGGCACTGTGCAGCCTTAGATGCCCAGTATTTCAAATCATAAAAGCAATGGACTAATTGTTTTCTATATTGTCAGTAAAAAAAGAACATAGAAAAGATAAATTGTTAGGGGAAAAAAAAAAAGTTGAACCTGAAGACAGACAATCTGATTGTTGATAAGAGTGAAAAGAGTAATATTAAAGAATACTAACGTGATTTAGTAACTGGGAATATATTAGGGAGGGTCTCTGAACTGGTCTGATAGAACTAAAGGAACGAAAATTAACAATTAAGACCTAATTTTTTCTTCCTTAGCTTCCTTACCAGACCAGTTCAGAACCTGGTGATATAAGTCAAAGCTGTTCCCAAAATGGGTGGGCTCAAAAATCTATGCCTGAATAATTTCAGTCTCAAACGCAACAGTCAAACTCCTACCTATAGCCAACACTGCTTTGCGAATGTACGACTATTATCACCAGTCTGCAGCTGCTAATAGGAAGTACTGCTTGCAATTTTACCTGCAAATTTGAAAATCCTCTGCCAGAAAGTTTTCAACCCTTAGTAGGTCACTTGTTTTTTTTAATTAAATATATAAACATTACCTCAGCTACTAAGCAATGATCCGTTTTAGAAGTTGGTTCACCTTACCTGAAATCTGCAAAAAGAAAAATATATCTGCCCAAACTTGGAAACTGGTCAGTCAGTTTGATGTACAGTGCACTCCATTTAAGTGCACGTCGGATGAGAGCATGCTCTGTTTAACTGCATGCCGTATTTCGGTCCCGTTTTTGGCACCATCAATTTCTATGGGGACAAACTTTGGTTTAGCACATCACTGATAAGTGCAAGATTCGCTTATATGCATGGTTCAAGACCGCTCTTCTGCAGGAAAGACTCCGCATAAGCGCGCGCATGGAATATGGAAGCCGATTGGCGCGTGACAACCAATGATATTTCAAATTTACTGCCACAGGCAGAATAAGCAAAAGAATGTTGTTAGGGCGTACACCGGGGTCGTCGTCGCGGTGTAACTGTTAAGATTTTAACACTGGCTGAACGAATAGAAGTTCTTAAAAATTAGAAAACAAACAAAATCAAGCATCTGTTTGTGCAGCGCTGCGTACGCCTTGTAGCGCTATAGAAATGCTAAATAGTAGTAGTAGTAGTAGTACTAAAGAATATGGTGTCAATCCCAGTCAAATTTCACGTATATTGAAGCAGAAAGACCAGCTTCTGGAAGACTGGCAAAACAATACAAATCCACAACGGAAACAAAAACAGGCGGGAAAAGCTGAGGAGGTAGAAGATGCTCTTCTTCGGTGGTTTTCTCGAGTCAGGAGCAGACAGTTTCCTGTCAGTGGTCCACTGCTTATGGAGAAAGCTAACCAGGTAGCAGAAAGTCTTGGACTGACTGAATTCAAAGCCACTGTTGGATGATTGGAAAGATGGAAGGAGAGGAACAACATAAAATTCAAGAAACAGCATGGTGAGAAACAAGATGCTGATGACTTTGGTGCTGAAAATTGGGTTGTTTCAGTTCTTCCTACCATCTTGAATGAGTTTGCACCTCGTGACATTTTCAATGCTGATGAAAATGGTCTCTACTGGCAAGCGATTCCTGATGGAACACTTGCATTCAAACATGCTGAAACTACTGGAGGTAAAACATCGAAGGACCGACTGACAATCATCCTTTGCTGCAATATGGATGGGAGTGAGAAGTTGGAACCCCTCGTCATTGGAAAGAGCAAACAGCCCCATTGCTTCAAGAATGTTAAGCGACTTCCTGTGTCATACGAGGCTAATGCAAATTCACGGATGGCTGGGGAAATTTGGAAGCAGTGGCTAAAGAAGTTAGACACTAGAATGCGGGCACAAAGGCGTCAGATTTTGCTGCTTTGTGATAACTGTGCTGCACAGTTTCTGGGGTAAGTAGTATAAAATGTTTTGTAACGTTTTTGGGATCTTGCCAGGTATTTGTGACCTGGATTGGCCACTGTTGGAAACAGAATGCTGAGCTTGATGGACCTTTGGTCTTTCCCAGTATGGCAATACTTACGTACTTATGTCTTAGACAGATTAAGATCACTTTAAGCTGAGGTTGCTAAGTTTTCCAAAGTCTCCGTTGATTTCCCCCTTGGACATGTTTAAAAAATACTTATGGAAGTTTTACTTATCTCCTCAGACAATCTTCCACCTATTACAAGGGTTCAGTATGTATCAGGTGTTAGAAATGTAAGACTCTGTTCCTGTTGATATGAACCTAACTGATTTTCTCCAAAATTCACTAGAAGTTATAACTGAGAGAACCACTCTTTTGGTAACATTTGCTCTCGAATTCGATCGAAATAATATCTTCAAATTGTATTTTCGCCATATTAATGAAAACTTTCTAGGAGCAAAAATTCAAATATTCCCTGACGTGGCCAGGGATATCCAGAAAAGACAGAAAGAATTTCTTCAGCTTAAATCCAGAGTACTTAATTTGGGAGGAACTTTTCTGCTTAGGTATCCTTGTCGTTGTATGATTGTATATAATTCTTCAAATTATCTTTTCTTTGACCCAGGAAAGTTACTTGAATTTATTTCTAGCAAAGAGTGAGTTCTTAATACCTGAATAATAATACTATGTACCGGCTGTGCTCAAAATGTATGCTTCTGCTTCTAGCATATATTTGCTATTTCTTTTTTTTTCTTCTTAATGTTTAATTTCTTTGTACTTGGATCATATTGTGGACTAAATATTGAATTTTATTTTATCGAATGTTCAATGTATTTGAAAATTTCTATATTTCCATATATTTATGTTTAATGGCATGAATGTAAAATTGAAACTTTATAAATAAAGAAATTAAAAAAAAAAAAAGATCACTTTAAAGCTTTGGCAACATTGAAAAGGCAGCTCTTTTCTTCAGCCTCGTAGCAGATAAGATTTAGAATTACAAATAAAGGCATTTCTGATAATACAGCACCGAACAATTTTGGGACCTGCAAGGGAAGGTGGCCTTCACCGAAATACAGCTCCATCATAAGTCTTTTCAATTATGCTTTATCAATAAGGCTCGTTTTGAAGTGCGAGACTTCCTTTTGACTTCTTGTGGATTTCCAATGTCCTACCCTACTCCTTTTCTTTTTGGATCTTCGTCTACATTGGGTATTTCTTCTGATTTTATTTACCCAAGGATACATATTTTGATTCTGAATCTTATTTTTATGCAGCTCATTCCTAAAAGGCATTGATTTTCTGTTTCAATTCTTCATGTCTTTCAAACTCATCCACAGAACCACTTTCATTTTTCTTCAAGACCTTCCAAAGTTTTCTCCAGATCAAATGATATCTCTAGCTTTCTCAACTGTTTGTTTCTACGTTTTGGTAATTATACATGAGTCTGCTGTTTGATGCTGAGTAATGTTTTTATATTTGTGGTTGACTATGAATGCTATACGTGGTATATAAGTTTATAAAATAAATAAATAAATAAGACTATGAGGGCTAATGAAGATTTATTTAATATTAATGTCCACTTTCTCACAAACATTTTGTTACCTGTACATGATTTAGGTTCATTAGATAGTCTCAACCCTCTTGAAATATACTCTCACAGTACTCAATAAGGCTGACTCCATGTAACTCTGCCCAGATTAGACCCTTGGATAAATTTTTAAAAAGCAGTCTAGGATGTTGAAAAGTCATCACTTGATTCAATTTGAAGAACAGACTGTCATTGTAACAAATCAGATACTACTTCTGTAGTAAACCTAAAGACTGTAGACCATGATTGTGCTGCCATACCTCAAAATAAGTATATGCCCTTAACCACAATAATAAGAGGCAAGTGAGATAAATATCTATTTTATGCTGATTTTTTTATGCCATGTGTCACCTAATATTGTGGAAAAGGGAATAGCTGTAATGGCCCAGCTTGTTCCTTCACTCTTTGTGCTATCTACTTTACTTTTACCAGAATCACGTTGACGGCTTGGTCTTGTCTCAAGACCAGTAAGATTTGACCTCCTCCAAAACATTCACTAGGGTTCCCAGATCATCCTTGAAGAGCATTCTGCTTTCGAAGGAGGTCTACTAAGACAAATGCTGGAAGAGGAAATGCCAATCTCCTTTTCTAAACCATAATGGGGAAATGGCAGAAGTTATTAGTGGTCCACCACTTGCAGAAGTCTCAAGAAATCAGAGACCATATAGCATATCCCAATGCTCTGAATCAGTAGATTTCTTAAATTATCCAAGAAAGTGGCATGGCCGAGCCCTGCTGGATCCAACACTCTGAAGTATTACAATACCAGCACTGCACTTTGTCACTTAAGAGTTAGGGGTGAGATAGTCAGTCTGCTTAAAGAGGGATTCCAGTAGAAATACTACTATCCACTGGGACAGAGAACTATTTCCCCTAGAACAGTGGTCTCTATGAAAACCACTGGAACTTAAATATCCTACACATGAAGATTAGATGTTGCCCACTTACTCAGGCGCAAAAAATAGTGTGCCACCCTGTTTACAGAGAAGCTCACTGTGCTTAAATCAGAGACTAAATAGTTTCATAAAAAGGGAAGATCTTGAAGTCTCCTAAATCTCCTCTAGTGTGGATTCCCTCATCCTGGGAGAAAAAAAAATCACTATACTCTGAAGACCCCAGAGGGTAGGAATTAACCAAAGAAAGCTCTAATATCCATGACAGTAAGACTAGTGAAGGGTCACTCCTTAGACACTGACAGGCCGATGCTCAGAACTGCCACGGTAAGCCAAAAGTGGAGAAATCATACAGCCAAAACAGCGCAGAAACCTCTCTCATCAATGCTCAAAGGAAATGATATTCAAATTATATGTACACTGTAAAAGTGAAAGCAAGAGGAGAAGAGTTTCACAGTAAGCTTAGCTCCTGTGCACATGCTCCTGGCAAACCCGAATGTGAAGCACATATTGGCATCAGGTTTTGTGCCTTTTAATAATATAAGCATTTCAATTTTTTTTTTTTTTTTTTTTACTTGGAATGCTTTTATTTAAACGCAAGAAACAGGCACCAATGCGTGCTTTCACTTTGAGTTTGCTCTGACTTGCACACATTTGTTTCTCACTATCAGCACTTAGGGGCTTGCTTGGGCTTCTGCTTACAAATTATATAAAAACTGGAAGATTTAAAGAAGGAAGAGAGAATTTCTCATGCTTCTAACACCCTAACGCCTGCTCCAAGCTGGTGGGTTTTTTTCTAGCGGGAAGGTGGCTTTGGTTTGTGTGCTGTTCTCTGAGCATTGGCAAGGAATAGGAAATAACCTCATTAACATCTGTTTGACTGCATTAGCATGCTATTTGTATAATGTATAAATAAACTATGTATAACACTGTCTAAAATCTATCCTTATAACTACTAATAAATTGATGTGTGTTACACATTAGAACTTTGGAAAGCACATTATAAACTCTGTTTTATAAAGAACTGTAAAACCATATATAGAGGATTTACTCTGCATTTTCCTTTATCAGAAGAAATATTATTTATTTCCTAAATTGTTTGGCTTGTAAGCCACAATGAATCTGAACACCATTTGGGATAATAGAGGATACAAATGTCATTATAAATAAATTTGAACAAATCTTTGGCACGCTTATTATCTCCCGCGGTAGAGCCTCTGAGCATTCTGCGCTCACTATCACAGGGACTAGTTTGGCATTAATTGCCTCTAGCGCCCATCTTTGGTTCTGAGCATCAGCCTGTGAGTGCACAAGCTCCACCAGTAAGAATCCAGCTTTAGGTGTTAAAGTCTAGGGATGCTGATCTTGACGAAGAAATATCCAGTACAGCTCAGGATCGCCACTTGTTATGTCACCAAGAGGGGCATAATCGAATGAAAACGTCTATCTCCATGGGCATTTATCTCCAAGAACGGGTCCGTGAAGTGGCGGACCGAACCGTATTTTCGAACAAAATAGACGTCCATGTTTTATTTGACAATTTGTGAGCTGGGCGTTTTTGCTTTTCAGCGATAATGGAAAATGAAAGCGCCCAGCTCAAAACCGAATAAATCCAAGGCATTTGTTCGTGGGAGGGGCCAGGATTCGTAGTGCACTGATCCCCCTCACATGCCAGGACACCAACCGGGCACCCTAGGGGGCACTTTTACAAAAAAAAAAAAAAAAAGGTAAAAGAGCTCCCAGGTGCATAGCACCCTTCCCTTGTGCGTTGAGCCCCCCCAAATCCCCCTCAAAACCCACTGCCCACAAGTCTACACCATTATTATAGCCCTAAGGGGTGAAGGGGGGCACCTACATGTGGGTACAGTGGGTTTGGGGGGGTTGGACTAAGCATTAAGCAGCACAATTGTAAGGTAGGGGGGGATGGGCCTGGGTCCACCTGCCTGAAGTCCACTGCACCCCCTAACAACTGCTCCAGGGACCTGCATACTGCTGCCAGGGAGGTGGGTATGACATTTGAGGGTGAAAATAAAAAGTTGTGAAACATCATTTTTTTTGTGGTGGGAAGGGGTTAGTGACCACTGGGGGAGGCAGGGGAGGTCATCCCCGATTCCCTCTGGTGGTAATCTGGTCATTTAGGGCACTTTTTGGGGCCTTATTCATGAAAAAACAGGGTCCAGGAAAAGTGCCCTAAATTCTAGCTACAAACGCATACTTTTTTTCCATTATCGGCGAAAGGCGCCCATCTCTGTTCGGGTGATAACCATGCCCCAGTCCCGCCTTCACCACGCTTCCGACACGCCCCCGTCAACTTTGTACGCTTCCGCGATGAAGTGCAGTTGAAAACGTCCAAGTTTGGCTTTCGATTATACCGTGTTATTCGTTTTTGTGAGATAAACATCCCTCTCCCGATTTAGGTCAGAACTTGGGCGTTTTTCTCGTTCAATTATAAGCAGGCAAGTAATCTAGAGTTGGAAATGACACATTATTACTCTCTAAAATGAAAAAGGACTTGAGAAAGTTCTCCCAAACTGTGAAGAAAATAAAATCCCTCTTCCTAGATATTCCCATCAGACTACTAAAAACCTATGACAGCCCTTTCCACTGACAGGTCTTTCCTTTAAGAATTAGCATTATTGCTCAGGTAAAGATTCAGATACTGGAGCTACTTCAGAAGGCTAATGAAGAAAACACTCTGTGCTTATACCAGCAACCCACAGGTTTGCAAGGCACTGTCACTTTTTTTTTTTTTTGCCAGAAAGGTAGCTGGTAAGTCAGGTCCTAGTTTGGTTCACAGGGAATAGTGGCTGCCGAGACCAAAAGACCAGCTGACTGTGCTAAGTGTGATTCACCAAGGGCTCCCTTCAAAATGTTCCCGAGTATCTTCTCTGGTATGTGGGCCATGCTATTATGTGAGCCCACAGCTGTAGCCTAAATACCATTCAGGACACTACCCCTGCTAGCAAAGAAAAATAGCTGCAACTAAGTTCCCCCTGGCCAAATGTATGTAAACACACCCCCTGCTACTCACAGTGCTAATGGAAGACCTCACCTGTCACTGCACACCAAATAATATAGATTTGCTCAAGACGCTTCTCGTTGCAAAAGGAAGAATGCTGCCCAAAACAAGGACGCTGAAAGGCTGCGTTGGACCGCCCCGGGCGATACTGCCACGTCTCTCTGAAACGTGACCTCAAGGCTCCCTGCCTGGAAGTAGACTTGGGTCTATCCTCCGGAAGACGCTGAGATTTGGAAGTCCCCAAATCTTTAACAACCTCTTCTAGGTCTTCCCCCAAAAGCAATTTCCCTTGGAAAGGCAATTTAATGAGCTGTTGCTTAGAGGCCATATCTGCTGCCCAATGACAGAGCCACAGAAGATGCTGAGAGGAAATGGTCAAGGCCATGAGTTTGGCTGAAGCACGGACCAAATCATACAAGGCATCTGCCAAATACGCCAGCCCAATATCCATCAGCGACATCTGAGGAGTTCCCGGCATATCAGACTCCAAAATCGAATCCATGACAGAATGTAGCCAACTGAGACAAGCTCTAGCCGCATAAGAACTACAAACAGAAGCTTGAAGTGTCAAAGCGGCCACCTCACCGCCATGCCTGACAGAAGAGAAAAGCGAACCACTCCAGCTAAAACACCAAAGGCAAGCGGCCCATGGAAATCCTAGTGGGAAAGTGGGAACAAGGTCATAGGGTTCCAATGAAGAAAACTACTGACCACAGAAGAAAAGAAAAAGAAAGTGTCACCATAGGGGTGAAAATCCTCACTGCCCAAGGAGAAAGAAAAATGCTCCAGCTAGTGAAAACTCAAGAAGGAACCGGCAGGCAGAATCTCTCACTGAAAAAGCCCGCCAAAAACACATGGGAAGGAAAAAGAACCACCACCATCAGAGGTAGAAAACGCTGACATAAACAGAGGCCACAAAAGGGAAGACAAAGAAGAAAGAAACTAGGTGAGGTTTTCTGTTTTGTTTGTTAAGCATAAGGGTAAAAAGTCACAGGAAAAGGAAATAATCATCTTCTCAGAAGAATAAACAAAAGGATAGCTTACCTTACAGGCAAAAGAAACCAAGCCATGTATGTGCACAGATTGTAGGAAGGGAGCCCCACAGGGCGTCCCATGACACAGGCAACTTTCGCCATGCCACTAAGGCCACCAGGCGAGGTAGGAGAGGAGAGGGAACCAGGAAGGAGTACTGGATATCCTCTAGCTGGTAGATGAAGGACCCAGGGCTACTATCATCACAGAGTGCCTAAAAGTGAGCTACCAACACACCCCTGGCTCCACTGTTCTCCAGGGGATAGGAGCTAACAGCCAGTCACCCAAAAGAAGCTACACAATCCATCCACCATCCACTAGGAGGCAGAAAATACAGAACATTCCAGGCTCCACGATACCCTTAAGGGGGCATTCGGAACTATTTTCTCTGTCTCCTTCCTCTAGTGGATGGACATAACCCATTAGTCTGGACTGGTTTGTATAGATGACAAGGAAACAGTCTAAAAAAACTGACTTTTCACAATTTTCATATCAAGCAGCGAAATGGTAGAATTTATTACCTAAAAACTTTAAAACATTTTATAAAATACTAAAAAAACCTTATTTCAGAAGTTTTTTTGATGCTGAATGAGAAAATTAGGTTCTTACCTTGGTAATTTTCTTTCCTTTAGTCATAGCAGATGAAGCCATTACGTATGGGTTGTGTTCATCCACCAGCAGGGGGAGATAGAGAGCACTCAACTTTTCACAGTGCCTCATGGCCAGCCAGCTCCACTGCCTCTTCAGTATTTGAAGCTTCCAAAGCAGTATGGCAAACCGCAATGGGAATAACATGAACTTTCCTCACAAAGAACCATGGCCCCTTAACAAGGGCATGAACTCAAAAGGAGGGAATGAACACATCCTCCTGGAGGGAATAAACTCGTCCTCCTTATTGTATAACTGGAGGGGATACATGCAACCTCCTGGAGGGAATAAACTCATCCTCCAAAACATAAACTGGAGGGAATGGACTCATCCTCCTATAAGTGAACATGAATCCTGAAGACTGTTTTCCAACTTTCTCCCAAGGAAGGAACTTCAGGAAACAAGAACAGAACCTGAAACAGATTCACAGCATACAGACAATCATACAGGGAGGGCTCATGGCTTCATCTGCTATGACTAAAGGAAAGAAAATTACCAAGGTAAGAACCTAATTTTCCCCTTCCTTGTCATCAAGCAGATGAAGCCATTACGTATGGGATGTAACAAAGCAATCCCGATATAGGGTGGGAACAGGTCACACCACGTTCTAGCACTGTGCTCCAAAACACGCATCCCTCCTAGCAGCCACATCCAGCCTGTAATGTCGGGCAAAAGAAAGCTTAGAAGCCCATGTTGCTGCACTGCATATCTCTTGACGAGAGCGTGCTCCAGTTTCAGCCCAAGAGGAAGAAATCGCTCTGGTAGAATGCGCCTTAAAGGCTACAGGCGGAGACCGGCCGGCAAGCAGATAAGCTGAAAAGATAGTTTCTTTGAGTTGGCGGGCAATAGTGGCTTTAGACGCTGGAGACCCTCTGCGAGGACCTGATAGCAAAACAAACAGATGACCATAGATCCTGAAAGAGATAGTAACTCGCAGATACTGCAGCAGAGTCCTGCGCACATCCAACAGGTGCAACTGCCCAAAAGATTCTGGAAGCTCCTCCTTATCAAAGGAGGGCAAGAAAATAGGCTGGGTTAGGTGAAACGTTGAAACCACCTTAGGCATGAAGGAAGGCACGGTCCGAACCATGACCCCAGACTCTGAGAATTGCAGAAATGGGTCTCTACAGGACAGCGCCTGGAGCTCTGACACCCGTCTCGCCGAAGTAATGGCCACAAGAAAAACGGCCTTTAGTGTCAAATCTTTCTCCGATGCTCGCCAAAGCGGCTCAAAAGGAGAAGCCTGCAGGGCCTTCAAACCTAGCCCCAGGTTCCAAGCTGGACAGGGTGCTCGCACGGAAGGCCGGAGCCGAAGCACCCCACTAAGAAACCGTGCCACATCTGGATGAGCAGCTAAAGACACGCCTTCAACCTTACCACGAAGGGAGGCCAACGCTGCCACTTGCACCCGGAGAGAATTATAGGCCAAGCCTATTTGTACACCATCCTGCAAAACGTACAGAATCGGCGACACAGGAGCCCGCATGGGTGTGATCGCTTTTGAAGCACACCAAGACTCAAACTGGCGCCAAATCCTGGCATAAGCCAGGGAAGTGGAACGCTTGCGGGCCTGCAGGAGAGTGGAAATGACTATGTTTGAATAGCCTTTGTCCCTCAATTGCGCCCTCTCAATTGCCATGCCATAAGACCAAAGCAGCAGGCGTCCTCCATGGCTACCAGGCCCTTTGACAACAGGTTCGGTACCAGAGGTAAAGGAAGGGGAGCCTCCACTAGCATCTGTCGGAGGTCCGCATACCAAGGCCTCCTGGGTCAATCCGAGGACCACTTCTCCTGGGTGCAGCCGAATCCGCAGGAGCACGCGCCCTATCAAGGGCCAGGGAGGGAACACATATAGTAGGCCCGGAGGCCAGGGCTGAGTCAAGGCATCCAACCCTGCCGAGCGAGGATCTCTCCGTCTGCTGAAGAAGCACGGGACTTTGGCATTTGAACTTGTCACCATAAGATCCATCACGGGCTTGCCCCATTCGGCACATATCTGCAGGAATACTTCGTCTGCTAGTTCCCATTCTGCTGGATTGATCTGATGCCTGCTTAGATAATCGGCTTGCACGTTGCTCTGACCTGCAATGTGAGCTGCCGACAGAAACTGAAGATGCAACTCGGCCCAGTGGCAAATCTGTTCGGCCTGTGCGGCCAGTGCTCTGCACTGAGTGCCGACTTGTCGATTTATGTAGGCCACTGCTGTCGTGTTGTCCGACATCACTCTGACAGCCAATCCTTCCAGGGTCACTTGAAAGGCCAGAAGTGCCTGAAACACCGCTTTCAACTCCAGGCGGTTGATGGACCACTCCGACTCCTCGGGTGTCCATAGACCCTGGGCATGCTTCCCCTTGCAATGTGCGCCCCAGCCCTTCAGGCTGGCATCTGTCACTACTAGACACCAATCGGGGAGCGCCAGCGGCATTCCTCGCCGCAGCATGCTGAGAGCCACCACTCCATGCTGAGTCGGGCCACAGGGAGCCAAGAAAGTCTGCATTGATAATCCTGAGAAACTGGAGACCATCTTTGAAGTAGGGAATACTGTAGAGGTCTCAGGTGCGCTCTCGCCCATGGCACCACTTCCAATGTGGCTGTCATCGATCCCAGCAGCTGGACAATGTCTCAAGCTCGTGGGCGGGGCATCCTCAGGAGCAGACAGACCTGATTCTGAAGCTTGCACCGCCTTAGCTCGGGTAGGTATACATAGCCCGAGTCTGTGTCGAACCTGGCCCCCAAATATTCTAGAGATTGCGAAGGGGTCAGGTGACTTTTGGCCATATTGACGACCCAGCCTAGAAATTGAAGTACTGAGACCACTCTGGCTGTAGCTTGATAGCTCTCTGTTACAGAGTCTGCTCTGATGAGCCAGTCGTCTAGGTACGGGTGAACCCTGATACCTTCTCGCCTGAGCAAAGCAGCTACTACCACCATTACCTTCGAAAAGGTTCGGGGAGCTGTGGCGAGGCCAAAAGGCAAGGCCCGGAACTGGAAATGTTTTCCCAACACCGCAAACCTCAGAAACTTCTGGTGCGGGGGCCAAATTGGTATATGCAAGTAAGCTTCTTTCAGGTCTAGAGATGTGAGAAACTCTCCTGGCTGTACCGCAACAATGATGGAACGCAGGGTTTCCATGTGGAAATGCCGCACTCTCAGGGACTTGTTTAATTCTTTTAAGTCCAGAATAGGGCGAAAAGACCCACCTTTTCGCAGCACCACAAAGTAGATGGAGTATCGGCCGTAGCCGTGTTCGGCGGGAGGTACCGGGGACACGGCCCCTAACTGAATCAGACCTTGCAAAGTCTCCTCTACCGCCGCCCGTTTGGCGGCAGAACCGCATCAGGACTCCAGAAACACGTCTCTTACTGGGGTGTTGAATTCTATTCTGTAGCCATCTCTGATCAGGTCCAGAACCCACTGATCTGAGGAAATATTGGCCCACTCCTCGGCAAAGAGGGAAAGAAGTCCTCCGATGACAGGAAGCGAGAAGGGGGCCGGCACACCATCATTGAGAGGGTCGCCCCTGAACTCCAGGCCTAGAGCCGGTGGCTGCGGAACGCTTGTCCGAGCGAAAGGAGTTCCTCTGCTAAAAAAGGGGCACGAGAAGTGAACCCAGCAGAACGCCCCGGGCGGTACCTTCTAGCTTTATGGAAGCGAGGTCTGTAAGAGGAGTGGACCGCTTGGCCCTTGGAGGAAGGCCTCGGCCTATCTTCGGGCAAGCGCTGGGGTTTAGGATCTCCCAGGCCTTTAACAATTTTTTTTTCCAACTCCTCACCAAATAGGAGAAGGCCTTGAAAGGGCAACTTCACCAACCTTTGCTTAGAGGCCATGTCCGCTGCCCAATGTCGTAGCCAAATAAGACGGCGAGCCACCACTGCTACTGCCATTTGTTTAGCCAAAGCTCTGACAATATCATAAAGGGCATCAGCCAAAAAGGACAAGGCCGACTCCAGCCACGGAGCCACATCCGAGAAGGGCTCCGCTCCATCTCCGGGCTGTTCCACTGCCTGTTGCAACCACGCCAGGCAGGCTCTAGCAGCATAACAACTGCATGCAGACGCCCGAACAGTAAGACCTGCAATTTCAAAGGACCGTTTAAGTGCTGCTTCCAGCCTACGGTCTTGTATATCCTTCAGGGCAACTCCTCCTTCCATAGGGAGGGTAGTTCTCTTTGTCACCGCAGTGACTAGGGCATCTACTTTAGGCATTGCAAAGCGAGCCAAATGCTCCTCACGCAGAGGGTATAATTGCCCCATAGCCCTGGAAACTTTCAAAGGTCCCTCGGGGTCAGCCCAATGAGTGGAAATAAGCTCTTGAATGGAGTCATGCAAAGGAAAGGCTCGAGCAGGCTTTTTGGTACTAGCCATCCTAGGATTCACAGAGGAGGCCGTGCCACTGTCAGGCTCTTCAATAGAACGGACCTGTAGGGCATCTGAAATAAGCGCTGGCAGCTCATCACGGTGGAAAATCCTCACCGCGGAGGAATCATCCAGATCCTGTGGTAATTCTGCACCTGACTCTGGCTCCTCAGACCACGAAGGCCTGCCAGAACTCTCCGAATCCTCACAGCCCGACCACGGGGGGGGGGGGGAAAAGGAGGTGCACCACAATCTGAAGGGGAATTAGCCCTTCTACGCTTTTCTTTATGCCAATTATCAGGGAAAATAGCCTCAGCGGGCAGGCCAGGCCAGAATCCACCGGGGGGGGGGGGGGGACAACAGAAGGGGCCTCAGACGACCCCTGAGGGAGAGCTCTTTTCAGCATGTATGCTTTATGCAATAATAACACAAAATCAGGGGAGAAAAACTTGCCCTGGGCACCCAGATCCCGTCCGGGGCTAGCCGCTCCCTAAATAGCCTCAATTCTAGGTGCCCCCCCCCCCGGCTCAGGGTTCTCCATCTCTACGGAGGCCGTGCCATGCGGAGAATTCAAAATGGTGTCCGCTGCCAGCTCTGAGCGGGAAGAATCATCGCTCGCCATGCTCGGGCTGGCTCTTACACCTGTACAGCACGATTTGCAGAGCCCGCTGCTGATTTGCGCTTGCCTCACCGGGAACAGTGCTTTACATTCTCTGCAGCCATTGCCGAAAACGGCGGGAAAATTCAAAATGGCGGTTTCGCGCCAAAAACGCCCCGATCGCAGGCCCACCCCGGAGGAGTTAGAAAACACTCTTACGGGGAGGAAGTGACGTCACCGACCTAGATGAACGTCTGAGAGACGAGCTCCGGTCGCCCCGCGGCAAAAGCAGTAAAAATCGCAACCTAATACGCGGTTCAAAAACAAGATAAAAGCTTTACTGAGTCCAGGAAGTAGCACGGCACCTGCCTATGCATTTAAACTTCACAGCAACGGATCTTTCTCGATTTGCCTTCGTGAGCGCTGAGTCGAAGCCCAAATCCAAGATGGCGGACGCGCGCAGAACGAAAAACACAACGGAGGCAGAAAAGGCTCTAACACAAGATACTCTGCTGGAACAGCACATTTCCGTGGAATTAACGGAAGGGGAGCAACTTAGTCTGCACCAGTGGCTACAAAATATTAGCTCCGATCTTAAAGCCCTGCGAACGGAAGTGGCTACGCTGGGAGCAAACTTACAAGGTGAAATCCGCGAACTGGGAGCACGCTTGGAAGACACTGAGGTGCAGGTGGAGACACAGGGGGAGGCCTTGGGAACATTAGAGCAACAGTTTACAGGGCTGCAGAACGAGCACCAACAATTATTAGACAAAGTAGAGGACCTGGAAAATCGGGGCCGTCGCAGCAACCTTAGATTTCGGGGCCTCCCTGAAACCCCCAACTACCAGAACTGTGAGCAAATAATACAGCAAATTGTACAAGACTTGTTCAAAGTAAATGGCGAAAGGATAGAACTTGAAACAATACAGATTGAAAGAGCACACCGGGCATTAGGTGCTGTGCGTAATAATAGGCCAAAGGACATCATTGCCTGCTTCACTAGATATAAGCAAAAAGAACAAGTGCTGAAACTGGCGCGCCAGACGCAGGACTTTAAGTGGGATTCGTATACCATTGAAATATATCAGGATTTGGCGGCAGCAACACTGAAAAGGAGAGGGGAGCTGAAACCATTCACAAGACATCTTCGTGAGTTAAAGATTCAATATAGATGGAGACATCCCTTCGCCCTCGTGCTCTATAAAGATGGGAAGCAACACCAAATTAAATCATTGGGGGAAGCCCAAGAACTGTTTCCGGAGACAGCGATCCCAGGAGAGACAGCAGAAACGAGCACTGGAGTGAGACCTGCTTCCCGCCTTCCCCCGCCGAAGTGGCAGAGGGTGGGAAAGGGTCTAAGAAGATTACAGCGCCAACAATCGGCAACACGAATTACCTGAAGTAGCCTGGACAATATAATTGGTAAAAGCTTTGAATGTTAAGTAAAAAGTTGTTAAAAGATTGGTTATGATAAGCCTCTGGTGGGGCTCTAGACAGGAAGAGATAAGTTGAGAAATGTTGATGCTGCGGGGTGACTGAGACGGGATAGGGGGTACCTTCCTTCTAGACTAGGCATTCACCGAGATACCAAGTGATGCCTAAAATTCAGAGGGGGGAGGCGGGGGGGAGGGAGGGAGGATTAAGAAAAAATGGAAGGGGAAGGAGAATAAGAGTGGCGTGGTGGGGGACACAGATGGGACATAGAAGAATAAGTTATATGATTGAAGGACTAATGGCATGGTTACTAAATGTTGAGATAAATGGGAGACATTAAATGTTTGTTGTTAAATGTCAGGGGACTGAATGTACCTAGGAAACGACAACTGATGTTTCGGGAATTGCAAAGACAAGGGGTGGATATAGGGCTGATTCCGGAGACTCATTTAAAACCCAGGTATGAACGTCTATGCAAACATAAAGCATATCCCCAAATTTACTTTGCCTCTAGTTTAGATAACACAAAAAGTAAAGGGGTCCTTATAGCTTTCAGTAAGGGGAAACCATGGGATATAAAGAAAATTGTAAAAGACAAGGGTGGGCGATACCTATTGATCATTTTCACGCTGATGGGTAGAACATACACATTAGTAAATATATACAGCCCAAATACAAGGCAAGGGGACTTCATTAAAGAAATAGATCAACTATTGACCAGACATATAGAAGGTTCACTACTTTTGGGGGGTGATTTTAATCTAACATTGAATCCACATATAGATAATACCATACATAGAATAAATTATGCAAAAAGTGACAGAAGACAACTTCATGAGTTTATTACTCGCTGGCAGCTACAAGATTACTGGCGTAGAGATAACCCCACTCAGAGGGCCTACACATATTTCTCTATGGTCCATCAATCGGCATCTAGAATAGATATGTGGCTGGGAGACACCTCATTAATGGGAGCAATTGGAGAACATACAATCTTGCCGAGGACCTGGTCGGACCATTCCCCGGTGCTTTTGCGGCTTCAGGGCGTGGGGCCACAGGGTGGACGGAAGCAGTGGCGCCTGGATAATGCATTGCTGTTAGATACGGAGAACATAACCCAGATAGAACAATACATCCTAGAATATATACAGTTTAATGAAAATGAAGAAGTGTCCCCAACAGTGATATGGGAAGGATTTAAGGCAGTTCTTAGGGGCCATTTGATAGCCTTACGTTCTAGGAGATGGAAAGAGAGATGTGCGAAAGATAATGATTTGCGCCAGCAATTAATGCAAGTAGAAAAACAACTGCAGGAGGGGACAGCTCAGAATCCGCTACGCTTAAGGGGACAGGCATACGAGCTGCGCACACAATTACATGAGCTTGAGCTAGCTGATATATCAGAAAAATTACAACGTGTGTGTCAAGCGCATTTTGAATTTGGTAATAAAGCCAGCCGGCTATTGGCTCATAAATTAGCGCAACAAACTAATAGGAACACGATAGGGGGAATTAGAGAAGGTGGAGGAGAGGTACATTCGGAGCCTGAATTTTTAGAAATGGCATTTAGAAGATATTATCAGCAATTATATAGGGCAGAAGGGGAAGAGGGAGAAGGGGAGATAAAGGCATACCTAACAGATATAGACCTCCCGAGGCTTCCAGAACACACTATGCAGATTTTGGGAAAACCTATCACATTAGAAGAAGTGGAACAAACGATTCGTGCGTTGTCCCCGAATAAAGCGCCAGGACCAGACGGGTTCACCCCTCTATTTTATAAAATATATGTGAAATTGCTAGCCCCAATGCTATTGCGAGTATTTAACTCGTTAGAGGAGACCACAAGCTTGCCACACACCTGGAACATGGCCACAATAACGGTTATACATAAACCAGGCAAAGATCCCCAATTATGCAGCTCATATAGACCGATCTCACTGTTGGGGGTGGACTATAAGATATTTACGAAGATTATGGCTACACGGCTTCAGAAATACCTTCCACAACTTATACATGAAGACCAGTCGGGCTTTGTCCACTCACGGCAGACATTTGACAACATTAGGAGAACATTACAGGTAGTACAAGGGGCCCATATACTTAAATCACCACTCTGTATATTATCTTTAGACGCAGAAAAGGCTTTCGATAGAGTCGGTTGGCCTTTTTTATTCGCAGTACTGGAAAAGATGGGAATTAAAGGGAGGTTTGTGGAATGGCTCCATCTCATTTACCGAAGCCCATCGGCGGCAGTGCGTATCAATGGAACATTAACAAGCCCATTTCCCCTACACAGAGGCACCAGGCAGGGCTGCGCGCTGTCGCCCTTACTGTTTGCAGTGGTGATGGAGCCACTGGCTGCCAAGATTAGAGCGAATCAAGAGATAAAGGGCCTTAGAGGAGGGGGCATTGAAACTAAGATACTTCTTTTCGCAGACGACATTCTCCTAATCCTAAAAGATCCTCAAAAGGCTCTCCCGGTGATAGGAGAGGAGATACAAAAATATGGGGCAATCTCAGGCTTCAAGATTAATTTTGATAAGTCTGAGGCACTGGACGTGAACATACCTAATTCAACCTTAGCTTTATTGAAAAGGCAATTTCCCTATAAATGGGCTTCTAAATATATTAGATACCTGGGGATAAATATCACACGCCGAATAGAGGACTTATTTGAGAATAATTTCCCGGGTAAGGTACGGGACTTATTCCGGGAAATGGACAGATGGGAAGGCTTGACACTGTCATGGGTGGGCAGGATTAATGCTGTAAAGATGATTATGCTTCCGAAACTGCTATATCTGTTTATGGCTTTACCCATAGACATACCGGATGCCTTTTTTCGAGGCTTACAGGGCAAGGTCTTCTCCTTCATTTGGAGGAAAAGACCACCTAGGGTTAATCGAGCCACAATGTACCAACCACGAGATAGAGGAGGTATGGGGGTCCCATCCTTCTATGACTACTATTATGCGGCACACATTAGGCTTTTAGCAACTTGGTCCCAGAACACAGATAAGATGTGGGTGGGTATTGAACAACAATGGTTGAAACCATACCCGCTAAGAGCGATCCCATGGCTGCCCAAACAAACACTTAAAGAATTGAGCCGGAAGAGTCCCTATCTTTTAAGATGGCCTCTAGAAAAATGGATCAAGATAAGGGGGAAATTTTTTCCGGAACGTAAATATTTCCAACATATATACCTTAGATTTGCCCCTCAATTTGGATCTGAAGAATTTAGCAAGATATATAAAGATTGGGAGGAAATGGGGTTATATGAACTGGGACAAATGTGTAAAGAAGATAGGATCTATACATATCAGGAATTATGCCAGGAATATGGGCTCTCCCCGCTTCAGGCCTTCCACTATGTTAGGGTGCAAAATTTTATTAAACAAAAAGCGGGAGAGGAACTTGAATTAACTGAAACGCAGTTAGAGAGAGGAATAACAGGAGGAGGAGGACGAGGGAGTATTACTAGAATATACAAAGCCCTATTGGCACGAGAGTACCCGGTGGAATACTATACACAAAAATGGGACCTAGCCATGGGAACAGCTCATAACCCTATACAATGGGCAAGGGCTTTTAAATCCCTATTGCGGGTATCAGTGTCCAGCGCCATGGTAGAAAATGGGCACAAGATCCTATATAGCTGGTATTACACCCCTAGCCGTTTGGCTAAAATGCTCAGGCTAAGCTCAGCAGAATGCTGGAGAGACTGTGGGGAAGAGGGAAATATGTATCATATTTGGTGGTCCTGTGTACATGCACAAAGGTACTGGGCAAGCATAATAGATTTTATTTGCTCAGTGACAGCTTTACATTACGAAATGAAAATGGAATATTGCCTATTACATTTTAAACCACCTAATATACCATGGCATATACATCAATTTGCCATCCAGATGTTCGTAGCAGGTAAATTAGTGCTGGCAGTAGCCTGGAAAAAACCGAGTCTGCCGGACATCTCAATGGTATTGAGAAAATTGGAGTACATTCAACTGATGTCCAAGCTTACAGCCTTAAATAAAGGACGTTTGACTCAACATCAAAAGATATGGGAGCCTTATGTAAATTGGATGGCTACCACTGTAAAACCCTGAAGCCACATATTCGGTAGAAGAGGGTAATGGGGGAGGTGGGAGGGAGGGGGTTAAGGGGATTATGGCAGAAGACGCATTATTGAGTTTGGTTAGAATTTGGCAATGTTGATGAGTTGATCAGTTAATGCAATTTGAAGAATTGTACTGTTTGAAATGTAGCATGTAAAACCTTGAAAATGCAAAATAAAAAACTTAAAAAAAGAAAACACTCTTACCTCACCGGACCGAGTATCACAGCTCCGGTCCCATAGAAGAATCAAAGGAAAACCTCTGTTCCATTTTTTTTTTTTTTTTTAACGCTGTGAGGAAAGCAGAGGTAATAAGAACTTCGGAGGCTCAGATGAGTGGGAAAGGCGAACCAATGTGCCTGCATCCACTGAGTGGGGAAAGGACAGGGAAAAGCAAGCTAATATGTCCACATCCACGGGGGCATGGGTAAGGCAGGGAAAGGGCTAACCTATGTGCCTTCAAAGTGAAGCTGCTATAGCCTCTAACACCCCGGCTAACAACTGGCAAGCCAGGAGCCACCCCCAGGCAGATTTTTGATGGAGCTCGAAGAAGCTGCATCCTCCCTGCTTGGGGAGATAGAGAATACTGAAGATGCAGTGGAGCTGGCTGGCCATGAGCCACTGTGAAAAGTTGAGTGCTCTCTATCTCCCCCTGCTGGTTGATGGACACAACCCATAGGTAATGGCTTCATCTGCTTGATGACAAGGAAGTTTTTGTTTTTATTAATAATGTAAATTTTCTGGTATGCCCTATTTCATAGGCTGTAAACTGCAGTGTACTCATGAAGTCCACTTTTTCTAGCTTATTCTCTATAATCAAATTCCCTTTAATTAAAATAGAATTGGCTGCCTCCAGATTCTCGAGTCTTCTAATCTGATCTGTCATTCTACTCCCTTGATTACTCAAATTCTAATTTTCCAACTCAGAAAATATATGGATTGTCTCTCCAGAAAATTTATACAACTGAGCTAATCACCTAGAGAACTGCCTCCATTTTGGCAACAATAAAAAATATTCTTGTATTCCACAATAACCAAGTTCTATGTGGATCACCAAATTAAGATATCCAGGCAGCCTGTGAAGGTTTAAAAAAAACAACCTATTAAAACAAACAATCTCATAACAACTACATCTTAGCAAGCAAGCTTAGGTTCAAACATTTCACTACCAGAAATACTAGAAGCCATCAAAGAACTATTCACAAATAAAGCTCCAGGCAATGAGGGTTTGACAATTGAGTTTTAAGCTGTCCTATCTAACCTGAGCTCCAAGCTTCTAAATTTATATGAACACGTGCTTTATCACAAAGGCTCCTTCTTAGAATCAAAAAGCATTGTCATTCCTAAACCAGGAAGAGATCTCACTAGTGTGTCAAATTATAGTCCAATCTCATTAATAAAGACAAAAAATATATATATGCTAAAATCCTAGCTAACTGAATGAAAAAAAGGCTTATCCATTGAGATTAGAATGGGTTTACCCACGGTAGATTACCTAACAATAAGTCTAAACTATTCTGGAATATATTATCACTCTCTCCAGATGTAGATACTCCCCTTGTTACCCTTTCTCTCAATGCCAAAAAAGAATTCAATAGAATAGAATAGCCTCTCTTTAAAACTCTTCACTAGTCTGGTTTTAGTGATAAATTCATTAATATGATACAATTACTTTATGACTTCTCTCAAGCCTTTATTTTTACCAACAACATTTCTTTATCCAGATTTACTTTAAACAGAGATACTAAACAGGGCTTGCCCCCCTCCCCATTCCTATTTACTTAGCCCTTGAGCCATTTGCAAACACTATCCGTACTATTCAAAATATTTATGGTATTAAGATCTATAATGAAAGTTAAAAATTATCAATATACACTGATGATCAATTGACACCATTCCTCATTTACTCACATGTATTAATTCATTTTCTAACATATCTGGATACAAAGTTAACTGGTCAAAAATCAGTCATTATGCCACTGTCTAAATTTGTATTTAAAGCTCAAGTTTCTCAGTGCCCATTTATTTGGGATCCATCCAAGTAATTCTCCTGAAAATACTCTTAAATTAAATACAGACAAAATAACTACAGATCTACTAAACTCTTGGTCCACTCTTTTCCTGTCACGGTGAGAAGGCACTGAAAATGGACCTAGCACCAAAAGTAAACTCTCTCATTTAAGGAATCATTTTATAAAAAGTTTGAGGCCCTGATTCTAAATTCATCTGGCAATCCACTCTCTGTATAGCAATGAAAAAAAATTAAAAATTACCACACAGACTTGGAGGAGCTAATCTTCCAGATTTTAAGAATCACCATCTGGCAATTTCAAATCTCTCAAGATAAGCATTGGTATCAATCAAGATGTCCCTAGATGGGTAACATTAGAGAGAAGGAAAAATTCAACCTGTGCCTCTAAAACCTCCTCCCAACTACGAATAGATATCGCTTTACTGACGATCTACTTATTTTGAAACTCACTTCACGCACCATTAACTAGGTTGTGGCTATACTAAAATCCAAATGGTCAGTCTCTGTTGATACTTCCATTGTAAAACGTCTCCTAAAACTCATCAAATCTGATGCTTTCAAAATATTTGGTCTTCTTTGCAGCTATTATTTAAAGATAATCTAGTTCCTTTTCAGGTCTTATGTCAACAATATGATCTTCCTCCAAATCAACTGAATTTCTGGAATCTATTATCAAAAGCTTTTTAACACCATTCTCCTTCTTCATCACCACAACAATTTATTTTCTGCATTTATATCCCACATTTTCCCACCTCTTTGCAGGCTTAATGTAGCTTACAAATACTGTAGTGGCGATCGCCACTTCCGGAATAAGAAATACAGAGTATTGTTCCAATTAGAGTGTATAGAATAAACAGTAAATTAGAAGAAAATCGGTAATCAATACATTTCAGGTTTTGAAATCA
The DNA here is from genome assembly GCF_901765095.1 of Microcaecilia unicolor. Classification (NCBI taxonomy): domain Eukaryota; kingdom Metazoa; phylum Chordata; class Amphibia; order Gymnophiona; family Siphonopidae; genus Microcaecilia; species Microcaecilia unicolor. The sequence goes on along the minus strand of NC_044033.1, from coordinate 49,345,085 downwards.
AGGGTAGTGAAAAATGTTCAATAATGACAATGAGCTAGAGTAATCAAAATAAGAATAGTTCAATATTAACTAATTCTGGTGCAGTTCTGATGCCATGCTTTTTAAGAAGGGTCCTTTTGATAAGTCTCTCTGAACAAGTTAGTCTTTAATAGTTTCCGGAAGGCTGCCAAATCGTATGTTGTTTTTATAGCATTCAGCAGTGCATTCCAACGTTGCGTGCAGATGTAGGAGAAACTAGATGCATATATCGATTTAAATTTAAGTCCTTTGCAATTGGAATAATGGAGGTTCAAGAAAGTATGTGACGAAGATTTTGTATTCCTTGCTGGTAAATCGACGAGGTCAAACATATATATCGGGGCCTCACCATAAATAATTTTGTGGACCAGGGTGCAGATTTTGAATGTAATTTTCCAAATACGAGTCTGGCTGCAGTGTTTTGGGTTGTCTGAAGTCTCTTAATGATTTGTGCTTTACATCCAGCATATATGGAATTGCAATAGTCCAAATGGCTCAACACCACTGATTGCACCAGGTTACGAAATACCTCCCTTGGGAAGAAAGGTTTAACTCGTTTAAGTTTCCACATTGCATGGAACATTTTTTTTGTTACATTTTTTTGCTTGGCTTTCTAGGGTAAGATTTCGATCAATTGTGACTCCCAGGAGTTTCAAGGTATCCGAGACAGGAAGAACGTGGTGTAGAGTGTTAATAGTAGCATTTTTGACCTTATTATATTGCGATGAAAGGATAAGGCATTGAGTCTTTTCAGCATTACGCTTCAGTTGGAATGCATCGGCCCATGAATTCATTATTTGGAAGCTGTGATTGATTTTCTTTGTGATTTCTATTAAATCATTTCTGAACGGGACATATATCATGACATCATCAGGATTGAGTCCTTGATTGGATAATGATTCTGCCAGTGGTGTTATCATTTAGATGAAGACAGTCGGTGAAAGCGGCAACCCCTGAGGCACTCTAAATTCGGGTTTCCATGGAGAAGATGTAATAGAATTTGATAGCACTTGGTAATTTCTAGCGGTTAGGAAGCCTTTAAACCAGTTCAATACATTTCCTCCAATTCCAAAATATTCTAGGATGTTCAATAGAATATTATGGCTAACCATATCGAATGCGCTAGACATGTCAAATTGTAAAAGGAGAACATTGTTGCCACCTGCAATAATTTGTTTAAATTTAGTTAAGAGTGTTATTAGCACTGTTTCGGTGCTATGATTAGATTATGTACACATCATCAAACTTTGCAAAAGGCGCCTTGCTTATGGTCCCTGAATCAGCCTCCAAGGTATACAAAACACTACAATCATTTAAAACTAATCACTGTTCTATTCTCTCTACTGATTGGGAAAAAGAATTAATCATCATCTTGCCATCTACAGAATGGGAATTATTCTGGACTAAAACTATTCAACCAACTTTACCTGCAGCATTGCTCCAATCTTCATAATTTGTTATACACGAAGCCTGTTGGACCTTGGTGAAATTGGCTAAACTATCACAAAAACCATCAAACCATGCTGGTCATGCCAAAAGGAATCTGGCATACTTTCTCATATGCTCTTCTCTAATCTAAAATCATGCTGATCTCAAATCTGGGACAAAATTATATCAAGATTCCCTCTTATTGATATTCTTGCATACAATTATATTGCAATCTTCAACTTCTGGTATTACACTTACTCCTTGTAATGCAAAATTATTTAATATGATGTTTGCTCTTGCTGGTCATATCATTTTAAAATGGAAAAACAATTTAAATATTTCTGATGAATGGTAGAGCTTTATATGTGCATTTAGAAAGTATGATGAGGTAGCAACCTTTAAAAGAAGTCATTTAACCTCTTTTCACAGAACCTGGTCTCCCTTAGACAATTGTTGCTTGCCGTCCACATCTTCCAAAGACACAAGCCTGTACCTCTAACATACACCCCATTTACCTCTTCCAACCTTCCACATATATGTTGCACAGCAAAATCAACAGTTTTAATATTAGCTTTATTATATGAATGTTACTGATTTCACAGTTTTGTATCTGCATAGTTAATATCAATGGAAATTTTTCATTTTTTAATGTGTTATATTTCTCTGAGAATGTATAAAGAAAAAAAAAGATAAATAATAATTAAAATTTTCTAAAAAGAAACGCCTTCAAAAGTTTCTGAAACAAGAGTAACTAGTACTAGATCTAGCAAATTGGTAAAACATTCCAATATGTGGTGCTAAAAATGTAAAATTAGTAGAAAATATTGTTTTAGAATGAATACCTCTTGAGCTCGGATATTGCCAATAATAAAGAATTTCTTGATCCCTCTGCTATACCCATAGAGTACAGACTTGATTATCCGACCTTTGCTAATCTGACTATCCAGCATATCCGAAAGACCTCTAGTGACGTGTGTGTTGCCATTAAGAAGTGCATAGGTTCTCTTCCTGTTTTCGGGCTTCACACACTGCTGGTTAATGTTAATAACACTGTATTTTAAAGCCTGTTCTTTATGCATATTGTTTTCCTTGCATTTATGAGGTTACAACTGTTTTCTGCATCATCTGACTTTTCATCTATTCAACAACATCAGATAATAGATATTTTATTGTATTAGAAAAACCTATTAAATTCAATATATAGAGGAACTTTTCTATATAAAATATTAAAAATCACTACACACAACTTGAACTGGATATAAGCCTCTTCTGGCAGCCAATGCAGTTTTATCAACAAAAGTGATCCTCTCGCTTATATGAGCAGAAAATATTAGCCGAGCTGCTGTACTTATTGTCTGTTGACCCAATACCAGACTCAGCACTACCAACTTGAATGCTAAAGGATCTAAGACTCCTATGATTCTCCTTAATTTCTTCAATATTATAAGTGATTTTCTTACCAATGAATTTATCTGTAGCTCTAGAGATAAAGTATTAGAATAACTCCTAGGATCTTTAGATTAGATTGAAATTTAAAATTTGGGTTGATCAATTTCAAAATATTATGTTGTCCAATCATCAAAAATGTTGTTTTCTCTTTAATTTTAGTTCCAATATTTTTATTGTGTTTTATAAATGATAACAAATGGCTAAAATAAAGCAATTAGCCAGCTTAACAAGTTAACAGTAACAAGCATCAGCATACATGTTCAAGTTAGGGCAAGTCCGGGATTATTTCGATAACAGATCATAATCATAAGTCACAGGAGTAATACATAATTTCAATTCTGACAAAGGTTATTACGTAGTGAGTTTAGTAAAGGAGACCATATTTTGTTGTACTTAACAAGTGAGTTATGTTTATCAGCCGCAGCATATTCATAATTAGCTAAAATACACACAGAATTCCACCATGAAAAGTGTTCTAAGGGCTTGATGTAACATTAAATCCAGTAATTGTGCTTCATATTTGTCTATTGATGATTGTAACATTAGTGATCCACATATAACTATATTATATGATAAAACATCTTGAATATTCAAGGTGGAAGATAATGCAAACAGATGAATGCTTCAAAACGTTTGATATAATCACCAATCTGACTTGAAATCACATCAACCGAGGATAATATCGGTAAAAATACTGCAATGTCATCCGCATAGATAAATGACTTATAACTAGCCTGACTTAATCTGTATCCCAGAGAACTTAACAGAACATTAAACACAGATGGTGATAGGGGACACCCCTGAGGTATTCCACAGTCAGATTTCCAAAAATCCAGTTGAGCTCCACCAAATCTCACACTATATGAATGACTTTCTAAGAAGCCCCTAAACCAGTTTAGGACATTTCCTGTGATACTAAAAAGAGTATTTTCAAAGCACTTATACTTACAAAGTTACATAGTAAGTCCAAGTGAATTGAAAATGAGCCCCCTAAGTGAGCTAAGAACTGATAATAGAATATCATGATCCACCAACTCAAAGGCATACGATAAATCAAAATGCAATATAATTACTCTGTGCTCTTTACTTAACAGAGATCTTCGTTCTGCCCACAAAGTGCCCACAACTGTTTCTGTACTAAATGGTTTACAAAACATGGATTGAGGGGTATGAGTTTAGGGACTCTTATCGTGTTTTTTTCTCTGTATTATTCTGATGCTAATAATGTTGATGTGCATGTTTATTTTGTGTAATTTCTTCAATAAACTCAAAAAAAAAATTTTTTAACATGGATTGAGAAGAATTTAAAATCTTAAATTTGTCCAGGGATGATTTTAACTGGTCAGTAGCAATTCCTTCTATAATTTTAGTGAATAATGGTATTGATGCCACCGGCCTGTAATTTGTTATATTATGCAAACCTGCCTTTATATTTTTGGGAACTGGAGTTAACATTATATTCCCACTCTTCAAAGAAAATCTACCTTGAAAAGTAAAGAAGTAATCCAATTTGTTAATAGTATCAGGAAGAAAGGAAGGGCAGCTTTCATTGGGTAAGTCAGGCAGCTATCCAAAGAATAAAATGCATAAAACAACTTAATAACTTATTCCACAGACAGCAAGTGACAGTCATTCCAGAATATCTGCAGGGACCTTCTCTTCATAACATATCATATCCTGCTCATTCAGAATGGATTCCTTTCAAACTTGATTAATTTTTTTAAACTTTTTCTTTCAAATATATAGGTAATGCATTTCCAGTTGGTATACCTGAAGCTGAAGTCTGCAATAAATCCTTTGGATCTTAAAAAAAAAAAATCACTATATTAAAAAAAAAACTTCCTTGAATCCACCCCAGTAGTTCTAATCTCCTGAGAAAAATACTTTCTCTTTTTCTCTTTCAAGAGTAATTTGTATTGTTTTATCTCAAGATCTGTTTCTGGCTGTTTCCCAACAATTCTCCAGATGTCTAAATTAGTCATCTCTTTAGGAGGAGACATTAACAACAGTGCTTCAAAAACCACAATGCTGGAAAAAAAAACAGGCTATATTGAAGAGACTAATTTAGGAGCTTCTTCTAAAATAAGTGGTTTAGTCCCAGGGACTGCCATAGTAACATTCACAGGAAGTGTCTCTGAGCAAAATTCAGAATTTACTCTTATGGCCTTGCTGTCATCTACAGAAACACGAGTTCAAACCTCCTATAAATCCCCTTGATCCTCAGGATTGAACATAGAGAAAGCCATAACTACCTTCACCTAGTGGCAGATGTGCTGAGCATGGGTCTGGACAAAGATGGGGCGTCTAGGCTAAATTCACCAGTTCCTGCAATTTCACTTAGCCGAGTTCCAAATGGAAGGTCTTTTTTATGTGCTGAAATCTAGAGTCCATAGGTACCTAGACTGTATTCACTTGCAGCAGTATAGGCATTTCTCCCATTGCAAAAAATATAAATCAGTACCTGTAGGTGATCTTTCATATCTCCCTTCTTAAAGTTGGCAGAAATCAATTATTGGTAGCCTTATAGTCAGCATTTTACCACTTCCTCATTGGTTCTGAAGGGGCAAATTGTGCCCCTTTCATCATACCACATTATTACTACTAATTACCATTTCTATAGCACTAATAGAAGTGCGCAGCACTGCACACTAAACATGTATGAACTGTAAGCTTTGTTGAGTAGGTATTAACTATTCAAGACAAACAGGACAAATAAGGGATGGTAAAACTAGTTCTTACTGGATAATTTTCTTTCCTTTAGTGCAACAGATCAATCCAGGACACGTGGGTTATGCCCGTCTACTAGCAGGCGAAAATAGAGGACACAGAATTGCACTGTGCCTTAAGCCCTGATGCTCAATGTCACCTCCCAGTATACTGATAATAAAGCAGTGGAAAAGAATCAAGCTAACCAACAACTTTGCCGACATAGGTCTCCTTCCTCTATCCCCCAGAAGTCGGATAGACTCTATGCAAAGGACTGGAACTGCGAGGTCTTCATCTAAAACAGAGAAGTCCAGGAAACAAAGAACAGAACAAAACAACCCCAGGCCAGCCGAGGCAGCCCAAGGGTGGGGATGGGGGGTTCCTGGATTGATCTGTTGCACTAAAAGAAAGAAAATTATCCAGTAAGAACTAATTTTACTTTCCCTGGCGTGGCAAAAGATCAATCCAGGACAAGTGGGATGTACAAAAATTCTGCAGAGAGAGAAAGGCGCCAATGGCTGGGAGTAGGAAGATCACAAGCTAGAAGTTTTGGCGGACTTATCTACAGTCATGTTGAGGCGAAAGCAAGAGTGGTGACAGACTGAGAGAAAACATTTGATTCAGATGGCTTTTTCCCTTCAGTACCTCCTTCGCAGTGCAGAATCAATTATATACAGTGCACACTCTTGAGTCAACAGCCCAACAATGTGAACAGGCTGCAAAAGTTACTTGGAAGAAAGTTATTAAAAAAGAAGTGCAAACCCGAAGCAGAAAGTTGGAAAGTGGCAGCAGAACATCATGAGAGCAGTGGTTTTGATCCTGGTGTCCTGGTAGTTAGAACCACTGCAGCAAAACCACTGTCCAGTGAGCAGGGCCTTGCAGTGAGCCCGTGAATCTATTGACTGTATGACCGTTCTTTTTCGATTGTGCACCAAGGGGAATTGTATATGTTGCTTGGGGAAGACTGAGGGGAGTTTTAAAGGGTTGTATGAGTGTGTGTGAATACAGGAAGGGTTAACAGGATGATATGGTTGGGAATATGGGGGAGTGAAGAGGGGCAGGGAGGTAGCATTAAGCTAGGAGAGTCAAGTTACTCCAGGTAGGAAGTATGGTCAGATGGATCACAGCTGGGGTTATGGGAGGAGGGAGCAGAGAGGGTGGCGAGTAGGAGAGAACGGGTTTGGTAAAGGAAAGGGAGGGGAGGGAATTAGGCTTTATGGAAAAGGAGGGGGTCCTATATTTTGTATTTGGGAAATGGTTAAAATGTTAAATGTGTCAACTCAATGTGAAAGGGTTTTCTTCCCGGGGGAAGGGGGGGGGGAAGAGAACGCAGTTTGGTGTTAAAGGAGGAGGAGGAACAGATATACTTCTTCTGCAATTGCTCCAGATTTTATCCGCAGGTGTCCCTGGCAGCCAATAAGCAGAATCTAAGCACATAAGCGTTGCCATACTGGGACAGACTGAAGGTCCATCAAGCCCAGCATCATGTTTCTAACAGTGGCCAATTCAGGTCACAAGTACAATGATCAAAGAATTGCAACGTTCAGCGAAGTGCAACCTGTTGATGGGCTCAAACCTAAGCGGCAAGCGCAAGAAGAGTGACTGCCCCCGGCACAGGAAGAAATGCTGAAGCCTAATGGGTATGCAGCAAAATTCCGATGATCACCAAATGGGAGGCAGGAAACAGATGAATTAAGGGTGTAGTAAAACGAATCCCAGTCGGTCCAAAGACCCAGGCGTTATCCATATGGACTGCCAAGTAACAATCGTTGACGTGCACTGCAGAAGTCGATCATCCAGGTAGAAAAGCAGGTAAGCACTGCACGCACCGCTAGACACTAAGTGAATACCCTGGGAACTGATGCAAGGCCAAAAAGCAGCTCGCGGTACTGGAAGTGGAATGCTTCCAGTAAAAATCAAAGATATTTATTGAGTATACACATCCGGTATGTCCAAAAAATAAAGGAAATCATTGCCCTGAACCATGGAGAGTAGGATGGTCATGAAAATCATCTTGCAGTATACTTTTGACAAGAAAGTTGTGCAAGGCTATTAGGCCCAGAAGAGAACACATCCTCTTGCCCTTCGTTGCCACAGAGAAGGACCTAGAATAGAAGCCAAGTCTTCCTCCCCTGGTGGTACAGATTTTACTACATGGGCCTTTAGAAAGACAAGGAGTGTCTCCACAAGGAGCTGCATGAGCCGAGAGTCGATGTGAGCTGCCATCAACTGCTAGCCTGATCCGAAACCCTGCAGCTTCCCCCCTCCCCACAAACCAGTAGGTCGACAGAGACAGGCATGGGCACGACAGACATGCTTCCCTGGAGATAGTAGGAAAGTCACCCCTTGCTGTGACTGAAGAGGCGTCTGGGCCTGAGATGCATGCCAATTGACAAGATGGGGTCGAGTCCATTCAGACTAGTGAAAAGTGGCATACCCACATACCTGCGCATAGCAGGGACTCTGTGACCTGCCCAAAAAATCTACCAGAGGCAGAAGTAGTCACGGAAGACTACCAGGAGAGAGGCATCTGTATATGTTTAGATGCGGGTATCGACCCCCTCCATCTGCTCTCTGAAAGGGTTTGCTCGTGGTAGGCACTAGTTCCCGCTAAACCTACAAGTCAGAGACACGCAACCACAGTGTGAGTATATATCCTGGAAGTCAGAGCAAGTGTCACAAGCACCTCTAGCCAAGAACATGCAACACACCCTATGAAGCTCGACCATCCAGGAAAGGGACCTGACCTGTTATGCTGGAAAAGAAAGCGGAACAAATACCAGGTCCTGTAAGAAAACAGTTGTGGTGTCAAACTGTCCTCCAAAAGAAATGCAGAGGTCTACCATTCCTGCCAGGAAACGCCAAAGCATAGTTACTAGAAGTCCTGACTCTCCTAAGCATGAAGTCAAGAACCACGAAATGATGAGACAATTGAGGCCTATGAAAGCCAGAGGAGTTCTGGAATTGGTGCATAGAGGAGATACTCATGGGGAAGAGTGCAGCCAACAGAGTGGGCTTTCAATTCCATTCAAAAACATCAGTAAGAGAGGTGGAGCAGGAATATCACGGCTGCTCAAGGAGAAGACTTGTAGCTCAAGGTCTCAAAGAGCTGAGTCCTGGATGAACGATCCACCTCCAGAGGAATTGGAATGGCAGCCACCAAGGACTTGACAAAAGGAGATAAAGAAAGACTTGCAGTTAGAGATGTCCTCCGTTCCTATGAAGGTGAGGGGCCCGATGGTACTGCACAGAAGTCCTTCTTCAAGAAGTACATGGGATCCTCAGGTGACTCCCATACACCCCTCATCAGCGTCAGCCAGAAACTCCGCATGAGCGGGCTGAAATCGAGCCTGCCTCGACCTTGAGGACCAAGATGCCGGTAGGGCGTGGGGAACAGAACTGCAGCTTCAACTTCCATGAAAACTCAAAGCACCGATGTCAACCGACAAACAGTGGTCAATGCTGATGCCGCATGCGACACCAGCATCGGAGACCTCACTGCATGCTGAGGGCCATGTGGGACTGAGTTGAAAGGCATGGTAGGTACAAGCACCTCTGTCAGTAATGTACTCTCTAGCCAGAAGCTCAAGGAGCAAGCCTTGCACCCATCAGGAAAATCGAGGCATCAGTAAAGAGACAAGACGATACCAAGGCTACCTAAACTATGATGCTGAGAGGGGTGCGAGGAGTTGGCCGGAGCCTCGACTGACGAAACTCCCTGTATTGGCCGATGCCGACGCCATGTGCTGAAGTGACTGGAAACTTTCAAAAGAAAAAGGAAAGACTCTATGGTACCTGACAAAAAGAGGAAGCATCAGAAAAAATAAGGGAACAACCCAACCCGGGCTCAGGCCCATGTACTGGCTACTAAGCATGGTAAAGATAAGAAAAAAATATCAGAAAAACCAAACAGGAAGAAAATGAACCCAAATGATAAGCAAAGGAATGAAAAAAGGTGGGACAAAAAACACTCTGTTAAAACTGAACCAGAGGCTGTGAGAACAAAAAAAAAAACAAGTTTTCTCCTCACTGCAGTGGACAAGAACACACTCACACATGTGAGGCGGAGCGCAACTCACACTCCAAAGAGCTCTGTGAAAGCTTGTTACAAGCTCTGGACCAGGGCAACGTGGGCCGCATTACCCACATGTGAGAATATTAGCCTGCTTGTCCTCGGAGAACCTACAGTATTGAGGTCTTGAAGTCTAATTAACAGTAATGAGTACCTGAGGCTGGATATGTCTGAAGCCTTTGCCTGATTTCGCCCTCTTTCTTCCTTTACTTTTAACTCCCATATTGATATTCTTCCCCCATATTGTGGGCTTTGTTTCAGAATTTGGAATTAATATGTACCTGATAACTAGAAATTGTTTTCTTTTTCCTGTCCTCTTCTTCTATTCTGAAATTCCTTATCAAGTGTTTTATGCTTATTATTTTCAAATTGCATAAATTAAAAACAAAAAAAATGTTTCAAGCAATCTAGAAAAAGACACCAAGATCCAGATTCTAATTTAAACCACAAGGAACAGCTAAAGTATACTCAATTCAAAAATCCACCACTATTCCTAAGTAATAAACCATCATTATTACCTTCCCTAACCCCTCAACTTTCTGAAGAATTAATACACAAATCTCCAATATTGGGTTAACAAAGAATATAATGTTGTAATAACTGCTCCCCCAAATCAGCAAACCAATACTACTTTAAATTTTTATTTTGGGGTTTGTTTTTTTTATATTATGGTCTATATACAAATTCACTCTGATGACAGTATTAAACCAAGGTATCGTTTCTCTAGGGAGCTAGGTGCTCATTTTCAAAGCCCTTAGCCTTACAAAGTTACATAGGTAACTTTTTTTTTTACATATCAGAATTATTAAAGCATAAAATCAAATACAATAAAATTTATCATAAGCTAAAAACATCACCTTCAAATCTAACTGTTTAGATCATTATTCATGTAATTCATTCAATAATAAAAGCTGAATATTTTGTTTATATATCCCACCTTGCATTGTAATTTTAATATCATTATCCTAGGTTACTACTACTACTACTTATAATTTCTATGGCACTACTAAACTAATACTGATTATAAGTCAACCTATAAATTGGTGCCTCCATATCATGCACTTAGCACCAATTCTGTAACAGTAACTTGGTGCCAAGATTGTATTAGCGTAAGGTCGGCACTGGCACACTCATGTGTAGGCACACCCTCTTACACCGTGTCAGTGGCAGGCTTAAGTTAGCGCACCAAGTGACACATGTAGTTTATAACATTCCATAAACTACATGCTGAACTAGGAGACACCCTTTAGCCACCCATGCTCCATTCCACACGTGTACGCCCTATGGCACTGCTTTACAGAATAGTGCCTAATGCCTGTCAATTTGATGGCTCCTTTGACATAGGCCCCACTTTATAGAATTGCACCCTTTGCAAATGAATGAATATGAAAATCTTTGTGCATCAAATTCAAAAATAAATAAATGAGAAAAAAACATAAAAGATGCACAGAAAAAATTATAGAATGGGGAAAGAATTCAATTCTTCAAATTTCTCATATACCATCTTACGACCATAGTGTTAAAATGATGGCATTATTAACAATTTATATCAAAGTATTAATATGTATTGTTGTGCTTCCAGATTCTTTAATGGAAGAAAAATCAGGGGAACAAAAAAATAAAGATTTGACAGTTACTGAGACTGAAGTACAGCTGTATAGCAGGTGTCAGAAATTGCTGCTATGCAATTCTAGAAAATATTTGAAAGTTATAGGGACCTCTAATAGGCCCATGAAATACAATGATACCAAGCCCATTTAAAAGTGAACCATTAATCATAGTACAAGACTACAATGGCAACAATCTCTTCACCATCTCCACTTACCAAAGAAAAGTAAGTTGTCATATAAAGTTACAACTCAACTGTGCAGAACTGCAAATTTAACATGCAAAATGCAGACAGTTCACCAAGCACACAGCTTTATCACTGTAGTCCAAAAAAATGAGCTAAAGCAGACTAAACAGTGTCATTTGCCTTACAAATTATTACCAATTACTATAATACCAAACAAAAAAAGACTTAAAAGGAGAAAAATGCTAAGTCGTCATATGAAAAGCTGGTTGCAACCTATTTAGAAGAAAGTCAAAAATGTATAAGGTAAAAGTTTATGCTGACTAGTGATCCCTACCTACCACATAAGCAAACTGGGGGAGGGGGGGTTAAAAGTGCTACCGCCATTAAAAGCGCACTCCATCTTCCAATTCAAAGAGCAGCAGCTGTGATGAAGCAAAGTAAAGTTGAAAATCAGGCAATACTGACTACCACGGAAAATAGATTAGATGAACCTTTAAGTTTCTATCAATGCTTAGTTCTTCATTTCGCTAGAGCTTCTCATTTAACTTATAGCTTCAACAAAATAAAAAAAATATTATTATTATTACACTATCAGCTTATAAACTCAACATCACTGCTATATTTTGTTCAATTCTGGTCACCGCATCTCAAAAAACATATAGTGGAATTAGAAAAGGTACAGAGAAGGGCGATGAAAATGATAAAGGGGATGGGACGATATCTCTATGAGGAAAGGCTGAAGCGGCTAGGGCACTTCAGCTTGGAGAAAAGACAGCTGAGGGGAGATATGATAGAGGTCTATAAAATAATGAGTGGAGTTGAACGGGTAGATGTGAAGCGTCTGTTTATGCTTTCCAAAAATACTAGGACTAGGGGGCATGCGATGAAGCTACAATGTAGTAAATTAAAACGAACCAGAGAAAAACATTTTTCACTCAATGTGAAATTAAACTCTGGAATTCGTTGCCAGAGAATGTGGTAAAGACGGTTAGTTTAGCGGGGTTTAAAAAAGGTCTGGACAGCTTCCTAAAGGAAATGTCCATAGACCATTATTAAAATGAGTTGGGGAAAATCCACTGCTTATTTCTGGGATATTCAAAAAAATGTAGAAAATGGCTATGCTCTACCTTAATAATATTGTAGAATACACAACTCTATGTGGGAAGAGCAAAGTTACTACAACAGCAATTTATTGTTTGTAAGGGGACGTCTCATACTGTCACGCAGGCACACCGTAATATACTTATGTTACGCCTTTGCAATTGTGACTCCATATAATCATTGACTGCCCCCAACCTCCAGCAGTGCACAATATTTGCTTGTAATGAGTTTACTAATACTAAATTTTAAATATAAATGTCCTTGTGCAACATTGTGCTTACATCATTTTTTGTTAATTTTTTTGTGCATTACCATTAGAGATCTAAAATTCAAATAAGCAGTGACGCTGTTGCAATACACTTGATTGGAATGCAAATGAATAACTTATCTTGATATTACTTGAAGCTGCGAGCCACTTTATAGTCCTTCATATCTGCGTGTCACTCATGCTACTAAAATTTCGTTTGTCAAAGTTTAATTATATCTCCGGTGTCCGTGCCCTCCCGACAGGAGCCTGTTTCGCAATCTACTGCTTTGTCAAGGGAGATTGGCTTGTACCTGTTAAAACATTGTAACATAACATAGTAGATGATGGCAGAAAAAGACCTGCATGGTCCATCCAGTCTGCCCAACAAGATAACTCATATGTGCTACTTTTTGTTTTCCCCTACTTTGATTTGTACCTGTGCTCTTCAGGGTACAGACCTTATAAGTCTGCCCAGCACTATCCCCGCCTCCCAACCACCGGCTCTGGCACAGACCGTATAAGTCTGCCTCTGCCCAGCACTATCCCCGCCTCCCAACCATCAGCCCCGCCTCCCACCACCGGCTCTGGCACAGACCATATAAGTCTGCCCAGCACTATCCCTGCCTCCCACCACCGGCTCTGGCACAGACCATATAAGTCTGCCCAGCACTATCCCTGCCTCCCAACCACCAGTCCCGCTTCCCACCACCGGCTCTAGCACAAGGGAGATTGGCTTGTACCTGTTAAAACACGGAGAACATAAACTTAACACATATATATACTTAGTTTTTGCAGACCTTATAAATTGATGGCGTCTGATCTCACTTTATCAACAACCTGTAAAGGCGAAGAGCAAGAAAACATGGCGCTAGCGTTATTTTTTAACCTTTCAAGCCCCGCCTTTTTGACATCACAACGTAGTCAACTGATGGTGATTATAAAAAACAATTCCAATGGAGGTGTGTATTGAGACTGTAAGATTCTAGTGTATTGAGACGGTAAATCCATTGAGCCTTTACCGTCTCAATACACTAGAACCTTACGGTCTCAATACACACCTCCATTGGAATTGTTTTTTATAATCACCATCAGTTGACTACGTCGTGACGTCAAAAAAAAGGTGGAGCTTGAAAGGTTAAAAAAGAACGCTAGCACCATTTTTTCTTGCTCTTCGCCTATACCGGTTGTTGATAAAGTGAGATCAGACACCATCAATTTATAAGGTCTGCAAAAACTAAGTATATATATGTGTTAAGTTTATGTTCTCCGTGTTTTAACAGGTACAAGCCAATCTCCCTGACAAAGCAGTAGATTGCGAAACAGGCTCCTGTCGGGAGGGCACGGACACCGGAGATATAATTAAACTCTGACAAACGAAATTTTGGTAGCACGAGTGACATGCAATTTTATGGATATGAAGGACTATAAAGTGGCTCGCAGCTTCAAGTAATATCAAGATAAGTTATTCATTTGCATTCCAATCAAGTGTATTGCAACAGCGTCACTGCTTATTTGAATTTTAGATCTTTAATGGTAATGCACAAAAAAATTAACAAAAAATGATGTAAGCACAATGTTGCACAAGGACATTTATATTTAAAATTTAGTATATAAAGCATATGTGAACAAACAGTGGGAGGAGTTTGCCAGTCATAATAAGCAACATGAACAAAATCCAGAGTTGTACTGGCCGACTGCAAAAGCGGTGCTGAGAGGAGATATAATAGCATTTGCCTATGCGCGGAAAAGAAAACTAATCACAGCTATAGTGAGGTTAGAGGCAAAGGTGAGGAGGGCCAAACGCAAGTACACCCAAACACCAAATAAAGAGCATAGGGAGCAACTGCAAGCAGCACAAGTGGCACTTAATTCCCTGCTGCAAGAAAGGGCACTTAAGGGGGCCATATATCACAAGTACAGGCTGCATAGGTTTGGCAATAAAACTGGGACCCTGCTTGCCCGAGTGGTGAAAACATGGGGAAGAAATAGAGTGCTATCAGCCATAAAGGACGAGAAAGGTAAAATACATACGAAAAGCGAAAAAATAGCAAATATATTCCGAGCACATTTCAGCCAAATATATCAAAAATATAAAGACATAGATAAAGAATCCCTCGTGAGTTATTTAGAAGCCTCCAAGTTGCCAAAACTCTCTGCACTAGCATTACAGACACTGAATGGCCCAATCACTGGTAAAGAGCTCCAAGCCACCATAAAATCATTGCCACATCACTCTGCCCCGGGCCCCGATGGATTCACGGGAGAATTTTACAATATGATACCCCAGAAAGCGTTACTGGCACTGCATGACTATCTAGAGGACGCAGTGGAGACAGGAAGGTTTCCCATTCACAATAATATGGCATTAATATCATTATTACCCAAACCAAGTAAAGAAAGGGACAAACCGGAGGCCTACCGACCAATTTCATTATTGAATGTAGATATAAAAATATTAGCAAAAATCTTGGCCACCAGGTTGGCTCAATACTTACCAGATATAATTGGGCCTGAACAAGTAGGCTTCGTGAAGGGCAGACATTCTTCTACTAATGTGCGTAAATTGCTGATGGCAATGAGCTACAGCCAAGTAAATCATGTACCTGCAGTCCTCCTCAGTCTCGACGCCGAAAAGGCATTTGATAAAATAGGATGGGAATTTTTGTTTGGGGTGTTAAAGTATATGGGCATGCATGGCTGGTACCTTCAGGCCGTACAGACATTATACACTAAGCCGACGGCCTCTGTATTAATTAATGGAGTGCGAACAGACCCTATAGTCATAGAACGGGGTACTCGTCAGGGGTGCCCCCTCTCACCCTTATTGTTCTTGCTGTCTATTGAGCCACTGCTCCGCACGTTGAAGACGGATGAGCAGATAAAGGGGCTAGAGGTGGGTGGAGAGGTAGTGCAGACTTTGGCATTTGCGGATGATTTGTTGGTGGTGATGAGGGACCCCCAGAATTGATTGAGGCAGCTCTGGGCACGGATAGAACAATACAGTGCTCTTTCAGGGTTTAAAATAAATGCACACAAATCACATTGGCTCACCATCTCTCCTGGGGTGGGAGGCACAGGGTTAGAGGAACTGGGAGTGGAAGAAGCTGAAGAGGCAATCAAGTACTTAGGAGTCCAAATCCCCCAGAACCTGGCTCAAGTGTGTGCCCAAAATGTGAACAGGCTATTGGAGGATATGGCGGACAAGTTGAAGCTGTGGCAATCCCTCCCGCTCTCTTTGCTTGGCAGAATAGCGCTATACAACATGATGATTGTACCCAGATGGTTATATGTGTTCCAAACGCTCCCACTTTATCTTCCAAGGAAAGTGGAACGGCAAATAAACAAAATATTGCAGAAATTCCTTTGGAAAAGAAAGAAAGCAAGAATTGCTCTGCGGATTCTGCAGATCCCAAGAGAATACGGGGGCCTGGGCCTCCTGAGTTTGCGATACTTAACGGTAGCCTGTGGAATCAGGCACCTAAATGACTGGTTTCGAAAGACAAGTGAATACTCTGCTACCACTATGGAATTAGGCTTGTTTGGCACAGACAACTTTACAGGATTTCTGCATGGTAGCAAGCAACATCCCCCAGCAGTCCTACAGAAGTCACATATTTTGCCTACGATGAAAGCGGTGTGGAAATGGATCTGCCGCATGCATGGCTTTTCGCCTAAAACTACCCCCTACCTGTCGATTTGTGGCAACCCGGGGTTCGAGCCTGGGACAAGTTATACTGTATTCAACAGATGGAAGGAAAAGGGGATAGAATACCTATATCATGTGCTCACAGACGAAGGGCGTATCAGAACGTTTCCAGAACTGAGAGCTCAGTTCAAAATAAATTCAGCGGACTATTTCCATTATTACCAGCTGAGGCACTATGTGTCCAGTTTGACTTGGACAGACCTCACTGAGGACGTGAGGGAAGAACTGGCTGCTGCTATGTCGCTGGGGCGCAATTGAAAGTGCCCATGGCCTACCATCATCGCCACATCCGAGATACAATGCCAGAAGTGGATTACAGGGGCTACGCGGCAAAATGGAGCCAAGATCTGGGAAGCCAGATAAGTGAGACTATGTTTAAGGACCATGTGCGGTCGCTCTGGCAGACCACAAAACTGGCAGAGCACTGGGAAATACAATATAAATTCGCACTAAGAATATATGTGGCGCCTAGAAGAGCTTTCCATATGGGAGCATCACCGGATGGAGCATGTAGGAAATGTCATCAAGAAGGGGCTACATTGGCTCACATGTTTTGGACATGCCCAAGAGTGGTTTGGTTTTGGAAAAGTATACTACAACAAGTGACAGAACTCTGGTCCCGAAGATGGACATATGATCCAAAGTTGCTTTTTGGACACCCAAGGCTAAGCAAGCCAACGCCGAAGGGATTCACAGACTTTGTAAAAAGAGCTACAGTAGTAGCGAAAAAAGCAATCCTGCAGGAGTGGCTGGGGAACAAACCACCATCACTGCAATATTGGCGAACTCAAATGCTTATACTTTTACGTACAGAACATCTGGCAATGCGGAACCAGCCACGGATAAGAAGACAACAATTTGAATGCAGATGGGCACGCTTTTGGGAAACCTTGACCCCAATGGTCCGGAGCCAGATATTGAACCTATAATCCCCGTTGCTGCTGCTCCTGTAACCTCTGCTTGTTATTGGATATATAAGGGAAAAAAGGGGGGGGGGGAGGCTTTGGGGAGGGAAAGGGGGTAGGGAACAGGGAGGGGAGGGGAGTAGTTTAGGGGGGGAAATACTAATATCAATAAAAATACAAAATGTGAAGATATGCCAATTGCTGTTATGGAACTTGCTTATGTAATGTGAAATGTTACAGCTGATTATGTTCACTTAATAAAAATGATTGAAACATAAAATTTAGCATTAGTAAACTCATTACAAGCAAATATTGTGCACTGCTGGAGGTTGGGGGCAGTCAATGATTATATGGAGTCACAATTGCAAAGGCGTAACATAAGTATATTACGGTGTGCCTGCGTGACAGTATGAGACGTCCCCTTACAAACAATAAATTGCTGTTGTAGTAACTTTGCTCTTCCCACATAGAGTTGTGTATTTCTGGGATAAGCAGCATAAATGTATTGAACATGGGATCTTGCCAGGTATTTGTGACCTGGTTTGGCCACTGTTGGAAACAGGACACTGGGCTTGATGGACCTTTGGTCTGTCCCAGTGTGGCAATACTTACGTACTTATATAGTTAGTTCTCCATACTTATAGGACAGGACCTTCTTACCATCAAAGAGCATCCTTCATGAACAACACTTTTCAACCAAGTAGCAGAAATTAACATACTGGATATGATCTCCTTAAGTTCAAAGCAAAAAGCCTCCAGGGTTCAGCTAGAATTACATTTCCTTGTAATCAAAAACAAAAAAAACTGGGGGAAGGAGAAGTTGTTTGATGGAGTATTTATTGTCAGATATTGCAGATAGTTTAAATAAAGAAAACAAATTGATGGATTCCCTCCAGACCAATGATTTTCAAACCAATCCTCAGGGACCACCTGGCCAGTTGGGTTTTCAGGATACCTACAATGAATATGCATGAGAAATATTTGCATGCAATGGAGAACGTGCATGCAAATCTATCACATGCATATTCATTGTGGATATCCTGAAAACCTGACTGGCCAGGTGGTCTCTGAGGACTGTGTTGAAAACCACTGCATACAAGAGAGGGCCAATTTGTCAACAAATTTCAATATGAGAGCCAAGACAATCACTGGACAAAGCAACACTAACAACCTTCTCTCTCCCCATCTCCAGTTTTTAAATCTCTCCTCATTATGCTCTGAAACACAAACTACATTAAATATCTTAATTCCTAGTTACAATAGTTCTCTATAATAAACTCCAAGTAACTACCCATCAATCTAAATCTAATCTTTATTCAATATTCAACCTTTAAAATCACTCACATTCATTCTACAACTCCCTCTAATGTCCTATCTAAATTCCTCTCACTCTTTAACATTCATACCCCCACACACCTTTCTGATATCATAAACAATGCACATTCCACTTCCAACACAGTTTCTATGTTCCCTTTACAAAGATATCATACTGTTATTCACACACAGTGGAAATTTAACTCTCCGTACATAAAATTATCTTATAATAATGCTTTTGACTCCAAATTTCATCCCAATACTAAATACACAAAGTCACTTCCTCTATGATTGGCTTTCTTCGTTGCTTTTCTCTTAAGTCCATTATGTCTTAATTTTCCTCAAGTACATCCATTCTTCTTGAATCACTGGCTATGTGTACCATCCACATCTCTGTCTGCTTAAAACATCACATAGTAACATAGTAGATGACGGCAGAAAAAGACCTGCACGGTCCATCCAGTCTGCCCAACAAGATAAACTCATATGTGCTACTTTTTGTGTATACCTTACCTTGATTTGTATCTGTCATTTTCAGGGCACAGACCGTATAAGTTTGCCCAGCACTATCCCTGCCTCCCAACCACCGGCTCTGCCACAGACCGTATAACTCTGCCCAGCACTATCCCTGCCTCCCAACCACCGGCTCTGGCACAGACCGTATAACTCTGCCCAGCACTATCCCCGCCTCCCAACCACCAGCCCCACCTCCTACCACCAGCTCTGCACAATTCCAAATTTTCTTAAACAAATACCAGCTGCACCTTTCCCTCCTGATTATTTTCAAATTCTTTGGTTGGTTACATTCCTTTGTAAAACCCGACACTGTTCTGTATTTCGCTCATAGCATCACCAGGGGTTTAACTAGAATTATATAATAATAATGAAAGGGAGCCAATAAATTCACTATTTCCTACTATTTCCCACTAAAATTAAATTACATACCTTGTACAAGCTTCTACATTTTTACAGACACAATCCTGGGAGGACGTCTATCCAGATACGGGAGCAATGGTGCTGGTGTAAACTAAACACCGGCACATGCGCTCTATTTAACACTCATTCCTTCTATTGGTGAGGTCACGTCACGCACTTCAACATCCTGGCCATTCCACTTCGTTATTAAGACACAACGGGGCCACTGTTTTCCACTCAAATATCAATTCTTGTTCCATGCAGAACATTTTTTGCAATATATCATCTCAATTCCTTAAATCAAACTGGATCAAAACCACAAATTTTAGTTCTTGTATAGCATGTAACGATGAAACCCAGTGTTCCACTAAAGGTGCCTCCATTAGTTTTAACTATATGTTACTTAAATGTTGAGCCAACTGAGATTTGACTCTTCTAATAGTCTGACCTATAAACCATAATCAACAAGGACACTGGACAGCATATATCACATAAGATGAATTACAATCTGCCCTTGATTGTAAACAAACATTTTTTCTCTTTGCCAATTAGGGATTTGTATCCACTGGGTTTTCATAGCATACTAACAATATCTACACCCTTTGCATTTACTATGACTACCCTGTTCTTTTTGCTTTTCTAAATTGACAATCTTTCTCCCAAGTTTTGCTCCCAAGTTAAAGCAAACCTGGGTAAATCATTAAATCCTCTATATATATTTAACATTGGCAGTGTTTGCATATTATTGTGCTTTCTTATTTTTTCTCCTGATGAAGTGAGCGAAACAGTGGGAGTCCTAATTCTGTCGAGAAATAAGAAAGATTGGGAGTAATAACGTGGATATCAATAAGTTACAGCCATGGATGGATTTAAAGAAAATACAAGTAGCGACTGAGCTTTTGGAAAAATCTGAGATGGCAAAGCTAAGTGCACATATAGAACTGTTCAACCTGGCTGACGTTTTTGTATTTTTTGTAATGATTTGATGTAGAATTACATTTTTTTTCTTCTTTTTTAAGACCTATTGTAGAGTTTCATAGGTCGGATTGAGGATTTGATGAGTATTTCAACTGTGAACTTATAAAATTGGTTCTTTTCCATGAGCCTGAACATTGCAGACTTTTCTCTCATGATTATAAGTAGATAGGAGAGTTTTTCTCTGCGGTGTTGGGTAGGTGTTGGTAGCCGATGATGAATGTCAGTCAGTGGTGCCCTAATAAGAAAAAAGGTACCCTGGGCTTATGAGGCTACATATAATTAAAAGACATTATATTAGTTCAAAGACTCATTAAAACCTTTGTGATTTGGAGCAATTAGATAGTATTTAAGTATCTGATATTATTTTCTTCACCATGTTCACATAACAAACATTGGGTAAAATAAAACACAAGTCATTTTATTATCTTCATTTTTCTCTACCCTATTAAACAGCCATGGTCTATGAATACTATATGCAGTTTAAACACTTTTTGTAACACCCTATTTGGATACCCTATTTAAATCTACATTTCATTTCTTGTGCCCTATTTGTAAAAAATCTTCCTTATTTTAACATTAATCTACAAATCCGTAAAAACTGTCCAGTTGGAATAGTATTTTTCAAAAGGGTTGGACGATGGCTTTTATAATGTCTATCAGTTTTCTTACAATAAGCCTTAGTGCTAAACTCCACAGAAACATTCTGTATACTAATCCCCAAAACTTCTACTACTTGACCCTCTATATGGGAAGTGAATTTGAAGCTCGCGTCACATTGATTTAGATATTGCAAAAATTCTTGCAATAACTCTTTATTTCCTCCCCATATTAACGTTTCCACTTAATTATAACTTGAGCAAATGGGGGCTACTGTTGCCCCCATGGCTACTCCTTTAACGTGTAAAAAATATTTCTATTCAAAAACCGAAAATAATTTTTAATAATTACCAACTCCGCCACTTTATACAAAAAAAAAATATTTGTTTTATGACAAACCCATATATCATAGATAATACTGACCTTTGTGGGATGTTGGGATGTTGGTATATAGGGTGTTCACATCTAAACTGAACACCCCTTTCATTATTATTATATCATTCTAGTTAAACCCCTGATGACCTACGAGCGAAATACAGGACTGTGTCAGGTTTTACAAAGGAATTATTATAAGATAATTTACGTATGGAGAGTTAAAGTTCCACTATGGGTGAATAACAGTATGATATCTTTGTCAAGGGAACACAGAAATGGCATTGGAAGTGTAGCACTGGAAGTGGAATGTGCATTGTTTATGATATCAGAAAGGGATATAGGGTATGAATGTTAAGAGTGAGAGGATTTTAGATTGGGTATGAGATGGAGATGTAGAATGAATGCGAATGATTTTAAAGGTTGAATATTAAATAACGATTATATTTGTAATAGATTAATAGGTAGTTACTTGGAGCTTATTATACTCTGGAGACACTTAGATTGTGAGCCCTCCTGAGACAGAGAAATATCCACTGTACCTGAACGCAACTCACCTTGAGCTACTACTGAAAAAGGTGTGAGCAAAATCTAAATAAATAAATAAAATATTTGAGTGCCACCTTTTGAACAGCTATTCTGTTTTCTTCCAGTACCACATTGCTGTAGTAATTTTGAACTACACGGTGCTCTCTGTCTTGTGAAAATAGACAGACATATGCAGAAAGCTACTGCAGACTGTAGTGCATGGTTAACAAGGGAAAAGTATGCACTTGAACCCGCAAACGATGCAGAAAACGGCCCAGTGCACAAATTAGCTAATGTGGTAACCATGAGCACATACCACAATAAAACACGCATTAAGCAGGCTGTTTGCTATTCTGCCTTGAAGCAGAGAAGTTTTTAAATAAAAACTAAGTGAGAAAATTACTGCCAAGTTGGCTTAATCAGGGCAAAAAACCTAAGTAGTCCCCAGTCCCACAACACTCCAATACAGTTTCTGAACCAGCCCCAGCAGTCCCCCCCTTCCCACAATTTACCTACAAAAAAAAAAAAGAAATCTCCCTGTTTAGCAGCACCCACCACCAGACCTGACCCTCCCTCACTTCCAACTCACTTAAAATTTCCCTAGTGTCATAGTGCATCCCCTGACCCCCTGTTACTGAGTACCTGCAAGAGGGAAAGGGAAATGGGACTTGATATACCGCCTTTCTGAGGTTTTTGCAACTACATTCAAAGCAGTTTACATACATTCAGGTACTTATTTTTGTACCATGGGCAATGGAGGGTTAAGTGGCTTGCCCAGGGTCACAAGGAGCTGCAGTGGGAATCAAACTCCACTGCACTAACCACTAGGCTACTCCTCAGGCAGGAAGATGCTCACTTGCTCCCTCAGGTGCCACCATCTGGGAAAATGACAACAACTGATCCTTTGTGGTGCATCCTAGGATGCTCCAAAAAGGGGGTCAACCTGCCAAATAATAGAATTTTTCCATTAGGTTGAGGGGACCTGAAGCGGGAGCAAATGCAATTAGCTCCTGCCTCCTCCAGGTACTCTCTAACGGGAGGGTCAAGAAGCCTGGAGAGGGATCAGGAGAGTTGGTTCGGGTCAGGTCAGTGCACCAGACATCAGAGCTTTTTTTTTTCCTTTTTAAAGTTGGGGAGAAAGGCTACCTAGAAGCTATGCTGGTGGCTTGTTTATTTCGAAATGTCACTCTACCTGTCAGTGCATGAGCCACTCACTGTTCATGCAATGACAGGAAGGGTGACATTCTGCAATGACCTGCAGATTAGTGTCATATTTTTAACATGGCAGTAATTTGCATGCTCACTGATTAGTGCATAGCTGTGGCATGTTTTCTCAATTTCATAGCAGAAGCCACACAATGAGCTGGCTCTACCAGATAACTTTTGCATCGACCGTACAGTGAAATTTTGGACAGCACATAGTTCAACCTTACTGAGACCTGCATGGTACAGCTGGGGGGGGGGGGGGGGGGGGGGTGGAGATTGTATACTGGGAAAAGACAGGACTACTGTTAGGATTGATGGAGGTCTGCCAATGGTCCCCAGGGCCTTGCAACAAATAACACTGGTCTAGATGAAATGTCTCACTAGCCAATACCACTTGTCACTTCGGGTCCCTAAATGGTTTTACGTTCCTGAACAGCAAAGATATGAAGGTACTGGTGCAGTTATATAATCTCTTATTTTAAATCTGTTTAATTACTAAAAGCATACTACTGTAAATAGTCCCAGCACCACAGCAGTCAGGCTCCAGGTGAGAGCAAAATACTACTGAAGAAGGCATGAAGGGAATAGACAAAAGCCAGATCTACTGGATCTGATGCATTCCACTTTAAGACACTTTAATAAAGATGCCCAGAACTTCCAAGTCTGCAACTTGAGATCCAGCTTTGCCCTGGATCTGATGCCTTCCCACATCTACTAAGATGTGAACCTGGTGAAATGCATAGGATCCCGCATACACTCTGGACAGACAGGCTGTAGTTGGGACGCACTGTAGCCCAGGACCAGTATCAACTATTACAACTCAAATCAATTCACACACTGATAAGTTGGCCTGCTTGCTTGGGGGGTATTTTCTTTTACCTTTTTTAGGGAGATAACCAGCAGTGCTCGCCATTTCGGAGCGTTTTCCTCGCTGAAGAAATCGTACTGGAGTTGCTGTGCCTGCATGGCTCTCCCTCCTTCAGCGATTTCTCTGATTTATAATCCACCCTGGCTGTTGGAGGATAGACGCGTTTATCCCAGTTCAAAAGGAAAAAAAAAAAGTCACCAAGATATGTCTTATTCAAACAGAGGTCAGGTCACAGGGATATAAAGTGTTGCTTGGGTGGGTCATCCACTAAAACACACTGAAAGTAAATAAAAGGCCGAAGTGGTACTGGGAGCCAAGTGGTGAGTGAAGGAGCCGGCCCTTCCCTCTTATAAGCACTAACCCGGCCTCACGGCAACAACAGCACCCCCTGAACACAGGCGATCGCCACCACAACCCAGATCCTTATCGGGGTACATCCAGCCCTTAGGCAGCAGAAAGAACATCAAGGGGAAATCCTCTCTGCAGCGCTGAATGTAAACAAACGGCAACCCGAGTGGAGTCCATACCAGAAACCTTCAGCTCCGGTCCCGGGGCAAAGGTGTGGAGCCCCCAACCACCACTGTTTCCCTCTGCAATACCCCCCTCCCTAGTGCTTTCCCTTTCCTTTCCTTCTCAGGAAGGGGAAAGTTCAACTTCTCCTCCTCCAGCTCATGGTCGACGGCGGCAAACACCGCCACCGCCGTTCTTTATGGGGAAAACTCACGAAAATAAAACTCCCAAAGAAGTTAAACAACACTACTGGATTAAAAGCATCTAGCGTAAGCCACCTCCCACCATCTGTCACCCAACCGATGGAAATTAAACCACAAGTTATACAGGGTGCAGTGAGTAAACTGACGCACAGAAAAGCAGCAATAATTCCGGAATTTGTTTTCGCACCCGATAGTTTTTACAGTCATTGGCTTTTCCAATTACGCATGCGCACGCTATCTACTACCTTGGTGCCAAGCCTACTACATGGAACGCCGGCTGTTTACGTAGCAGTAAACGGAAGTGGCGTAGTGGGAGGTGGAGTGCAAGATCTGAACTTCAGGGCTCGTAAGTCGTAAGCTAGACACAGGTTGATTCAAGGAGGTTAATGACTGGAGACGGTATGATGATCCTATCTGGCCTATTATCTGGGCTGAAGGCAGTAGGCGGAGCTTGCTGCCATTTTGGTCAGAACAAAACAATAGCAAACTTGAGGTTTATATTGTTTATTAAACCTTCTAAGTTTTGCATTCTCTCTGTTAGGAGGGGAGGGCCCGGGGGGAGGAACGTAAGGAGAGTTGGGGGAGTTTTCAAGGGGGGAGAGGGTTATATTCAAAATCTATTTGTCAGTGCTCCACACACATTGTGGATTTTAATGTAGCGCTATATGCCTTTATTTTTGTTTATGATGACAATAAAGATATTTCTATGTAAAAATAATAGCCAAAGCTTATGACAGCCTATATATGCTATTTTTATTTTAGAGCTTTTTTATTTGAAAGCTTCTCAAGTCATATGTAGATATATATGATGAAATAAAATTAAAAATCACTAACCCCCTTGTTTAGTAAGCCTTATTAGCTGCTGCTGTCAATGCTGACACAGCCCATTCAAAATTAATGAGCTGTGTGGCATTACCGAAGGGCATACACTAGTGCAACTTAGTAAACAGGTGTAAAACAGCATTAAAAATTATTGTAGCTAGTAGAAACTGCAGTAATGAAGTCTGTATTTTGTGCTCATTTTTCTACACTGTTCTATACAATACAGTAATACATGGCCAAATCTCAGTGAAGATATCCTTGTTTCCTGATGGGTTCTTCTTAAATGTTGTTGTAATCTGTCTTGGGAAGCCTGGTGTTATTAAGATGGAATATACTGAAATAAAATGGAAGCGTTGGGGCACATGGAATCACATCTTCACTTCATCTCTTTTGTAGAGGTTTACATTTTAGATACACAAATTGATTATTCTGTTATAAAACCACTTGTTCCTGAAACATGTTCATAAGTCAAAATAATAAAAATAAAATATTTGGTTTCTTGCAGATCTCTAATTTGTTGAAACATAGTAAACGGGGGGGTTAGTTAAGTCACGTTAATGCCACACAGCCCATTCACTTTGGGCTATAATGCAGTCCATTGGTTTTCTGATATTTTGTTCTTGTGATGACTTATACTTTGCCAAAACTGAAAACTCTTATCTATACTTTCTGAACGATAATAACATCATGGGAGCAAGTCAATACATATGTCAGAAATATTTAACAATGTTGAGATTAGCATATATACCAAACTTGGCATTTAAAAGTCTGTCCTTTAATTATGCCGCAGTTTCAGAAATCATAGCCATAAGTATAGACAGTTGTTCAAACTTTATTATTTGCACACACCAAAACAGGTATCCATACATGCATTGCAAAAGTAAACAACTACTTCAACAGAGTACATCCAACATTTTTTTTTATTTCCTCTTTTCCATCTTCCAAAATTCCAGACAGTAGATGTACAGATCAGTAAGACTAAAAGCAGTCCAAAACAAGTAAAGTGAGAAACAACACTGTTTATACCTAATTGTTAAACCACCCTTAGGTCTCCCCTTTGGGTTAAGAAACAATACCATGTGCATGTAAGGTTTGGATAAATTAATTAAAACCATTAATGTTTTAAACAAATGTCCTAAATGTGTAATACTTAGTGGCAATAATTAAACAGTGTGGCTAATAATGTGCTGTTTGCATTTACATCCAAACAGATTGCACATTTAGACTGACTCTGTACTTCTTTCTGCATTAAGGTAGTGCTTCCCTCATTATTCAATACCTCTCTTTTAAATAGTAGTAATACAAAATATCAAGTATATTTCCATAATATACCACTGCATTCCACAAAACAAAATAAGCATGTTCCCATATACCATCTTTCTCTTTTGATCTACGCACAGTCGCATGCAGAACTCATTAAGTGGAAGTGAACCCTTGTGCCAGGACCAGGGAGGACTGGTTTGGCAGTCAACAAAATCCCGGAATCTTCACCACCGTTCCCTGAGAGTTGCACCCTCGGGTTCAGGTGGCCAGCAGGATTTGGAAGGTCTTTTGGAGGGGCAGTCAGCAAGCAGGACATAGTTGTAGTACTAGGCAAGGTCAGGTTGGGCAGGAAGCAGGATGTAGTCGGTTACCAAGCAGAGGTCAGGTCACGGCAGCAAACAGGACATAGTCAGTTACCAGGCAGAGGGTCAGGTCAGGCAGCAAGAGGACGTAAGTCGGTTACCAGGCAGAGGTCAGGTCGGGACACACACACAGTAAAATCTAGATCCGGACAGCAACCAGAGAAGCAGCACGTGCTAACAGGACCTGTTGCCGAGGCTCCGATTTGGCAGAGGAGCCCGAAGATGAAGCTGAGGAGTGCATCTGACGCTGAGAAAAGTGCAGGCAGGAGACAGCCATGCATCAAGGTAGGCTGGCATGACAGTACCCTCCCCCCCTTCAGGTCCCTCCTTTGCCTTATCATTCCGGGTTTAGAGGAATGGCGGGAATGGAAGTCATGAAGCAACGTGGGAGCATGGACTTGCGTTGCGGGCTCCCATTAGTTATATTTGGACCAAAATCCTTCCAGGAGAGCAGATAATGTAGATGCCCTCTTCAATGTTGAGTCCAGGATCTCATCTATCTCAAATTCTGGATCCGGGTCAATGGTTGGAGTATGAGGTGCAGTCCCATCCTGGTGCCATGAAGAGGAGACAAGAGGTTTAAGGAGGGAAATATAAAAGGCATTATGAACTTTCATGGAGGAGGAAAGATGGAGGTGATAGGTTACTGCTTCAATACGTTCCTGGATGCATAAGGGTCCAATGAATCATGGTTTGAAATTCTAAGAGAGAAGTCAAAGGCGCAGGTGTCTAGTACTGAGCCAAACCTTCTCTCCAGGGTGAAAAAAACAGTGCTGCATTTCAGAGTCGGTCAGATCGCCATTTGTGGGCAGCAACTGCTTGTTGAAGTTGGTGTCGTACTTGAGCCCAGATGTTCTGGATGTCATTGATCACCTGTTGGACAGCAGGGGTATCTGATGTTTCTGGAATAGGCAGGGGTAGATGGGGGGGGGGGGGGGGGTGACCATAAACTGCAAATAACTGAGATGTCTGTGAAGAATCGTGTATATGACTATTATAGGCAAATTCAGCCCAAGGAAGTAGAGGAGGATGATTATCTTTTTGTTTGTTGATGTACAACCAGAGAAAGGTCTTCAAAGTCTGATTAATCAGTTTGGTTTGCCCATTAGTCTGTGGATGATAGGCCAAGGAAAAGTCCAATTTGACCCATAAGTAAGCACAAAGGCACCACCAGAATCAGGATGTTAATTGTACTCCTCGATGACTAAGTAATCATACAGGGAGTCCATGCAGCCAGAAGATATTTTGGAAGAAGGTATGTACCAAGTCGGTAGCTGAGGGCAGGCCTCACATGGGAATAAAGTGGGCCATCTTCGTAAATCTGTCCACCACAACCCAGATAACAGTATGCACAGCAGAAGCATACTGGTAAGTCAGTGATGAAATCCATAGAAATTTAACTTCACGGAACTTTGGGCATAGGCAGTGGTTAGAGGAGGCCCCAAGGGCGAGAGTGAAGTACCTTGTATTGAGCACAGTCAGGGCAGGAAAGAACAAACTGTTGAATATCCCTAGCCATTCGAGGCCATCATTAATAGCAGGAGATCAGAGAGAGAGTTTTCCGCACTCCAGGGTGCCCTGCTAAAGGAGTGGCATGGCTCCATTGTAAAACTCTGCGCCAAGCTCAAAGCAGCACGGGGTCTGCCCACAGGGTGCCAAGAGATCTGAGAGTGCCAGCACCTTGGCAGCATCCAGGATAAATTGTGGGTCCTTTAGGCTTTCAACTTGCTCGAAGGACCTTGATAGGGCATCTGCTCAGGTATTTTTCTCCGCCTGTCAGAACGTCAGACAGAAATTAAATCTGGCGAAGAACACTGACCATCTCAATTGTCTTGGGTTCAGGCGCCTGGCTTGTTGCAGGTACAGCAGATTTTTATAATCAGTAATGACCATAAAAGGGTGAGCTGCCCCTTCTAGGAGATGTCTCCATTCATCCAATGCTAGTTTCAAGGATAGTAGTTTACGATCCCCAATAGTGTAATTTAGTTCAAGGGAAATTAATTTTCTAGAAGTAAAAACATGGATGCAACTGCCCCCACTGAGAAGGAATTGACCTCAAGGATGAATGGTCACATGGGATCCAGATGTTGTAGTACTGGAACAGTAAGGATGGCATTTTTTAGCTGTTCAAATGCCCAGCAGACCTCTGGTGGCCAGTTACTGGGATCGGCCCCCTTTTGGTCAGAGCCATGAGGGTCAGCAATGACTGAATAATGGTCAATAAATTGCTGGTAATAGCTAATCTGAGAAATCACTGTAGGGCCCAAAGCCCAACAGGTCGCTGCCAATTTTGAAAGGCATACAACTTGTTTGGATCCATCTATAGTCCGGAAGCTGAGATAAGATAACCCAATAAGGGAATGGTTTGTTGATGGAACGTGTATTTCTCTAACTTGGGTATAAGTGGTTATCTATAAGTCATTGGAGGACAGTACGGATGTGCTTAGGATGTTCTGCTGGAGAGGAGGAGAAGATTAGGATGTTGTCAAGGTAAACAATAACATAGGAATATAACAGGTCCCAGAAGATGTCATTCACCAGATGTTGAAACTTCGCTGGGGCATTACATAATCCAAAGGGCATTGCCAAGTATTTGTAATACCCATCACGGGTGTTAATTGAAGTCTTCCACTCATCCCCCGCCCTGATATGAACCAGATTATAGGCTCCTATCGGGACCAGTTTGTATAAATCACCGCTCCTTGAAGCCAAACTAAGAGCTCTGGAATGAGCGGTAAGGGATGCCGGTTCTTTATAGTGATTGCGTTTAATCCATGATAGTCAGTACAAGGGCAAAGACTCCCATCTTTCTTGCTGACAAAGAAAAAAATGGCCCCAGCCGGGGAGGTAGACAGTCGGATAAAGCCCTTCTGGAGATTTGTAATGGCTTGAGTTTCAGGACAAGAGAGGGTGTAGACCCGCCCTGGAGGAGGTATTTTTCCTGGTAGTGTGTCAATAGTACAGTCAAACTCTCTGTGGGGTGGAAGCGTGTCAGCTTGCTTTTTACTGAAGATGTTGACAAAGTCCTGGTATATAACAGGAAGTCCAGGAGGTACAGGAGACTGGAGAGGGGGGTCGCCATTCCCAGGGGTCTAACTGGTCAGACTGGTGTTAGGCAGGATTGGAAGCATGAGGGACCCCAGGCTACCAGGTTATTTGGACTCCAGTCGATTTGTGGTGAGTGACGTTGCAGCCACAGGAGCCCTAAGACCAATGGATGTATAGCCTTCGCTAGTACATAAAACAATGTCCTCATGATATAGCGCTCCCACCTGAAGTGACAAGGAGCCAAACTACAGTCAATTAGATCTGACAATGGGTCTCCTTGGATTGAGGAGATATGTAATGCAGTGGTCAAGGGTAAGGTAGGAATTTGATACCGCTGGATCAACTCCCCAGCAATTAAATTCCCAGCAGCCCCTGCACTGATAAAGGTAAAAGGTTTGATCTGACAAGACTCCCATCACAGCCGCACTGGTAGTACGCTCAGAGAGACTGGGGAAGCAGGAAATAGGCCTAGGGTCAGTTCCCCTGAGGACTCCAAGCCTAAGTGTTTCTCAGCTTGTGCGGGCAGTTGGTCACAAAATGGCCCAACTCCCCACAATACAAGCAGAGATTGTTAGATCATCTATGCCTCCTTTCTTCCTCGGATAGCTGATGCCAACCCAACAACATGGGCTTCTCAGATGTGCTCACCTGTAGGAGCAGGAGCCCCTATGGGGCCCAAGGGCCATTGAAAGCAGGGTGCCAGATGTGGTACTCAAATAAATTATCCCTTTTCCTGTGTGTGTGTTCCTGGAAGCGTATTTCAACATGAATACAGAGAGGAATAAGCTCATTCAGGATTGTAGGAAGCTTGCGTCCGGTGAGCTCATCTTTAATCCTCTCCACCAACCCCTGCCAAAAGATGGCCTTCAGGGCTTCTTGATTTCAGTGGAGCTTCGACGCCAAGTTTTGAAATCGAATGTGCCGCAATGTATAGAGAGCTCTGTTGGAGGTGCAAGAGCTCTCTCACAGCAGAGGAAGGTCATCTGGGTTAGACGAAGACCAGGCAAAAGCATCTCAGGAAGGCTGGAAGGTTAGTGAGAATCGGGTCTTGCTGTTCCCAGAGCAGTGAGGCCCAGGCTCAGGCCTGTCCGGGCAACAACGACACAATGTATGTCACCTTAATGTGGTCTGAGGGAAAATTGGCAGGTTGCAACTCAAAGTGCATTTGGCACTGGTTAAAAAAAAAACCTGCAGGCCTGTGGAGTCTCTTCAAATTGAGGAGGGTCAGCAACCCGAATCACAGGTGCCGCCATGGCTGGTGGAACTGCCTGGCCTGCAAGGTTTGGACTCACCCTTGGGGCAGTGTGCAAGGCTGCCAACTGGGCACATATATCCTGGAGAACTCCTGAGAGGTGTTGCAGCTGAGTTTGCTGTTGTTGGAGCGCCTGAGCCAGGTCCGGCATCGTGGGTTTGTTGAATTAGCTCATGGCCTTGGCGATCTGTCGCGTGCAGAACACATGGAGTGG
Source organism: Microcaecilia unicolor (assembly GCF_901765095.1). Classification (NCBI taxonomy): domain Eukaryota; kingdom Metazoa; phylum Chordata; class Amphibia; order Gymnophiona; family Siphonopidae; genus Microcaecilia; species Microcaecilia unicolor. Next base: position 49,313,206 of record NC_044033.1, on the reverse strand, counting down.
AAGTCAGCCATGCTGGTACCAGGGAGGACTAGTTTGGTGGCTGACGAAGCCCCTAAATCTTTACCTTAAATAATGCAGAGCGTACAATGAGGTATAGAAAAAAAACATATGTTTATACTACTACTACTACAACTATTTAGCATTTCTATAGCGCTACAAGGCATACGCAGCGCTGCACAAACATAGAAGAAAGACAATCCCTGCTCAAAGAGCTTACAATCTAATAGACAAGAAATAAAGTAAGCAAATCAAATCAATTAATGTATACAGGAAGGAGGAGAGGAGGGTAGGTGGAGGCGAGTGGTTACAAGTGGTTACGAGTCAAAAGCAATGTTAAAGAGGTGGGCTTTCAGTCTAGATTTAAAGGTGGCCAAGGATGGGGCAAGACGTAGGGGCTCAGGAAGTTTATTCCAGGCGTAGGGTGCAGCAAGACAGAAGGTGCGAAGTCTAGAGTTGGCAGTAGTGGAGAAGGGAACAGCTAAGAGGATTATCCATGGAGCGGAGTGCACAGGAAGGGGTGTAGGAAGGATGAGTGTGGCGAGATTACTGGGGAGCAGCAGAGTGAGTACATTTATAGGTTAGTAGAAGAAGCTTGAATAGGATGCCTGAAAACGGATAGGGAGGCCAGTGAAGCGACTTGAGGAGAGGGGTAGTATGAGTAAAGCGACCCTGGCAGAAGACAAGCCGGGCAGCAAGAGTTTGAACCGATTGGCGAGGGGAGAGGTGACTACGGGGTGGCCAGCAAGAAGCAGATTGCAGTAGTAGTCTAAACGAGAGGTGACAAGGGTGTGGACGAGGATTTTGTTAGAGTTGCTCAGAAGAAAGGTACCATGTGGTACCAGGGAGGACTAGTTTGGTGGCTGACGAAGCCCCTAAATCTTTACCTTCAATAATGCAGAGCGTACAATGAGGTTATAGAAAAAAATATATATGTTTATACTGTCTTAAGGTATGTGTAAAATTAGTACAGATTTGAAGAGGTGCAGAACGAACAGTCTCCTTCCAAATTGGAAAGTCATGGTGACCAAGAATAAGATTAATGTGTACCAAAAATAGGTGGAAAAAAACTGTGTTGTGTTGTCCATCTCTACAAAGTGTTATATACAGGCCTCATCTTATGACTATTGTGCAAAAATAATTGAAAATATCTATATAGAAAAGGAAATACAGACACGGTGCAGTGCGAAACAAACAACCCTATTGAATACAAATGGATAGAAACGCCAGTATGGGAAATAGAAAAGTACCAAAGCAGTGCTTATGCAGCCCTACTTATGTAGGATGTACAAAAGAAACATGTAAATACAAATGGTACAAACACAGTGCAGTGCATGATAGACAGCCATTCTGGAATAGATTGTCAATAGAAATCAAACAAAATAAACATGGAAAGAAAATAAGATGATACCTTTTTTATTGGACATAATACATTTCTTGATTAGCTTTCGAAGGATGCCCTTCTTCGTCAGATCGGAAATAAGCAAATGTGCTAGCTGACAGTGTATATAGGTGAAAACATTCAAGCATTACTATGACAGTCTGACAGGGTGGGAGGATGGGGGTGGGTAGGAGGTATGCATGGGGACATCAAAGCATATCATTGATATTCTAACAGGATAGGTGTGGATAGGTGAGGGGAGGTGATCAACAGAGAAATACAGCTTTATGGTTTATAATGGGCTAGGAACCCCCAGATCCTTGTTAAGTCCTTTCTGTTGGGTGTTAAAATATTCAATCATTCTGACTCTTCAAAAGTCTTACGTTCTTGTATGGTTTTAAAGTTACCTTTCAGGATTCTCATTGTGAAGTCACTGGTACAGTGTCCTGGTCCTGTAAATGCGACCAACAGGGGTGGGAGCCCTACTGGCACCAGTATTGTTCATGTGATGTCTATGTAAATTGAATCTTGTCTTAAGCATCTGGCCTGTTTCTCCAATATAGCATCCTTCGTTACATTTTTTACACTGAATGATATATACCACATTGGAAGATGAGCAAGTGAAAGATTCCTTTATGTTTAATATCTTTCCTTTGTGGATGACTGTGGGGTCCTGTGAAATGTTTTGGCATAGTTTGCAACTGGATAAATTACAGGGAAGTGTGCCCTTCTGTTCCTTTTCAGTCTGTGATGGAAGTTTACTTCTGATTAGCTTGTGTTTTAAGTTGGGTGGCTTTCAGAAGGCCAGTACTGGTGGGGATGGGAATATCTCTTTCAGTAATTCATCCTCCTGGAGTATAGGTTGTAGATCTCTTATGATTTTCCTCAGTTTTTCCAGCTCTGGATTGTATGTCACTACAAGGGGATTCTGTCTGTGGCTTTTTTCTCCTTGTACTGTAGCAGATTCTCCCTGGGTGTTTTGAGGGAGGAGGCAATATTCTTGGAGATTATTTTGGGGTTGTAGCCTTTCTGTTTGAAGGATGCAGTCAGGCTTTTAAGGTGTCTGTCTCTGTCCCCTGGGTCAGAGCAGATACGGTGGTATCTTGTGGCTTGGCTGTATATGATGGATCTTTTTGTATGTGAAGGATGGAAGCTGGAGTTGTGGAGGTAGCTGCATCTGTCTGTGGGTTTCTTGTATATAGATGTTTGTATACAGCCATCACTGATTGAGACCGTGGTGTCCAAAAAATTGACTTTTTCTGGGGAGTAGTCAATTTTGAATCCGATTGTAGGATGGTATGTATTGAAGGAAGAATAAAATTGTTTCAGAGTTTCTTCACCCTCCGTCCAAATCATAAAAAATGTCATCGATGTACCGGTAGTATTTTAGAGGTTTGGTCTGGTGTGTATTCAGAAATGTTTCTTCCAGCTCAGCCATAAAAAGGTTGGCATATTGGGGTGCTGTCCTGGTGCCCATCGCAGTGCCCATTATTTGTAGATAGATATCATTGTTCAAGCGGAAGTAGTTGTGAGTTAAAATGAATTTGATTAATTTTGTAATACTTACTGGTGAGTATTGATGGTCCAGTGTGGATTTTTTTAGGAGTCTTCCACATGCAGCTATGCCATCCGCATGTGGAATGTTGCTGTATAGTGGATCTACATCAATCGTGACCAGAAGGGTGTTAGGTGGTAGTTGCTTGATATTTTTTCAATTTATTCAGAAAGTCTGTGGTGTCTGTATGAAGCTGTAGTTTTGTGTACGAGAGGTTTCAGAATTCCCTCTATGAATCCAGATATTTCTTCCGTGAGTGTGCCAATACCTGATATGATTGGTCTGCCAGGTTTCCCGGTTTGTGGATTGTGGATAGCATGTAGAATGTGCCCACAGAGGCTGGTTTGGTATGAGTTTCTTCAGGTGAGGTTGCGCTTATGTGTAGGAAATGTTTTGATAAGGTCTTTCAGCTGTTTTGTATAATCCTGGTGGGGTCCTCAGTTAGTTTCCTGTAGATTTATTGTCTGAGAGCTGTCTGTGCCCCTCTGCAATGTATTTTTGTATGTCTTAATTACCCTGCGCCTCCTTTATCTGCGGGTTTGATGATAATTGCGTTCGTTAGTTTGTAGGGTTCTTTTGGCACGCTCTTTCGGTGGGTAAGATTGTACAGGATTCTCTTTGTTTGTTGGAAAGTTGGGATTTCACCCTATGTCTGAAACTTTCTATGTAATTATCCAGCTTGTAGTTTTGTCCCTCCTGTGGGGTGAAATAAGTGTTCTTTGTTTAAGACTGTATTCCGGTCTGTTTGGTGTCCCTTTATTATAGAAATGTGTTTTAAGGCGCATTTTTCTAAAGAATTCTTTAGGTCTGAATATAGTTGGATTTCATCTGTTTGCTGGATGGGCAAAATGAGAGCCCTTTGGCCCAGGAGGATGAATTACTGAAAGAGATATTCCCATCCCCACCAGTACTGGCCTTCCGACAGCCACCCAACTTAAAACACAAGCTAATCAGAAGTAAACTTCCATCACAGACTGAAAAGGAACAGAAGGGCACACTTCCCTGTAATTTATCCAGTTGCAAACTATGCCAAAACATTTCACAGGACCCCACAGTCATCCACAAAGGAAAGATATTAAACATAAAGGAATCTTTCACTTGCTCATCTTCCAATGTGGTATATATCATTCAGTGTAAAAATGTAACGAAGGATGCTATATTGGAGAAACAGGCCAGATGCTTAAGACAAGATTCAATTTACATAGACATCACATGAACAATACTGGTGCCAGTAGGGCTCCCACCCCTGTTGGTCAGCATTTTACAGGACCAGGACACTGTACCAGTGACTTCACAGTGAGAATCCTGAAAGGTAGCTTTAAAACCATACAAGAACGTAAGACCTTTGAAGTCAGAATGATTGAATATTTTAACACCCAACAGAAAGGACTTAACAAGGATCTGGGGTTCCTAGCCCATTATAAACCATAAAGCTGTATTTCTCTGTTAATCACCTCCCCTCACCTATTCCACCTATCCTGTTAGAATATCCAATGATATGCTTTGATGTCCCCATGCATACCTCCTACCCACCCCCATCCTCCCACCCTGTCAGACTGTCATAGTAATGCTTGAATGTTTTCATTATATACACGGTCAGCTAGCACATTTGCTTATTCCGATCTGACGAAGAAGGGCAACCTTCGAAAGCTAATCAGAAGTATTAAGTTATGTCTAGGGTTACCATATGGCTCCAGAAAAAGGAGACGGATTGAGCCAGCCAGGTTTTACTTCCATTGCTTTGAAAGCAATGGAAGTAAAACCCGGCTGGCTCAATCCGTCCTCCTTTTTCTGGAGCCATATGGTAACCCTAGTTATGTCCAATAAAAAAGGTATCATCTTATTTTCTTTTCCATGTTTTATTTTGTTTGATTTCTATTGATAACCTTAAGAGTGGAATAACAAGGCTACCACACTCCTCTACTTAAGATGGAATAGATTGAAAACCTGAAAAATGGTAATTTCTGGAGGTGAAAAAAAGGGGGGACATAAACATAAAAAATCAGCTTAGCCAGGAAAAAACTCCCTATAGTAGTATATAAGATATTGTAAGAAATGATACAGAGCCATGTATATTATACTTTGAAAGAGGAAATGGCACCATCAGCGTGGATATGTATCGAGTGCATTGAAATTATATAATAAGTATAAAAGATAGGATATATAGCATTTCCTCAGTTTTAGGGTGTCCCATAGGACCTGTACCATGAACCCAGTGCATCCAATCTTTACCTTCAGTTCTGGGGATAGATATAACTAAGCCTTCCTCCCTTTTTACACACAGCATGTCTTTCTGTATAGTGAGTATGAGAAAGGGTGTATATGTTTTATGGGATGTCTTGCACTAGCTGCCTCAGATTAGAAAGCTCAGGGTCATCTTTCTGCAGTGTGATTAAATTGTCTGGTGGTACTACATGATCATAATCTATGAAACGTGTGGCAATAGCCACCATATGAGTCTGCTCATACCAGGGCCATATAGGGCCTACATGACATGCCTCTTTGGCTAGGGAGTCAGCTAATTTGTTTCCTTTTACTAAAGGGCCTTTCTTTCTGTATGCTTTCACTTTAACTAAGTGCACTGCCTGAAACTGCTCACTTCATTCTTGTGCCATGGCCCACAGTGCTGAATTTTTCACAGGGGAGTCATCTGTGGATTTAAAGTTATTACCTAACCACCAGGGCAGCAATGCAATTGCACTTCTAAACACTAGAAATCAAACAAAATAAAACATGGAAAAGAAAATAAGATGATACCTTTTTTATTGGACATAACTTAATACATTTCTTGATTAGCTTTCGAAGGTTGCCCTTCTTCGTCAGATCGGAAATAAGCAAATGTGCTAGCTGACAGTGTATAGTATAAGTGAAAAACATTCAAGCATTGCTATGACAGTCTGACAGGATGGGAGGATGGGGGTGGGTAGGAAGTATGCATGGGGACATCAAAGTATACCATTGGTATTCTAACAGGGTGGGTGTGGACAGGTGAGGGGAGGGTGATCAACAGAGACATACAGCTTTATGGTTTATAATGGGCTAGGAACCCCAGGTCCTTGTTAAGTCCTTTCTGTTGGGTGTTAAAATATTCAATCATATCTTTTAACAATGATATCTATCTGCAAATAATGGGCACTGCGATGGGCACCAGGACAGCACCCCAATATGCCAACCTTTTTATGGCTGAGCTGGAAGAGACATTTCTGAATACACACCAGACCAAACCTCTAAAATACTACCGGTACATCGATGACATTTTTATGATTTGGACGGAGGGTGAAGAAACTCTGAAACAATTTTATTCTGCATTCAATACATACCATCCTACAATCAGATTCAAAATTGACTACTCCCCAGAAAAAGTCAATTTTTTGGACACCACAGTCTCAATCAGTGATGGCTGTATACAAACATCTGTATACAAGAAACCCACAGACAGATGTAGCTATCTCCACAACTCCAGCTTCCATCCTTCACATACAAAAAGATCCATCATTTACAGCCAAGCCACAAGATACCACCGTATCTGCTCTGACCCAGGGGACAGAGACAGACACCTTAAAACCCTGACTGAATCCTTCAAACAGAAGGGCTACAACCCCAAAATAATCTCCAAGAATATTGCCTCCTCCCTCAAAACACCCAGGGAGAATCTGCTACAGTACAAAAAGAAAAAATCCACAGACAGAATCCCGCTTGTAGTGACATACAATCCAGAGCTGGAAAAACTGAGGAAAATCATAAGAGATCTACAACCTATACTCCAGGAGGATGAATTACTGAAAGAGATATTCCCATCCCCACCAGTACTGGCCTTCCGACAGCCACCCAATTTAAAACACAAGCTAATCAGAAGTAAACTTCCTTCACAGACTGAAAAGGAACAGAAGGGCACACTTCCCTGTAATTTATCCAGTTGCAAACTATGCCAAAATATTTCACAGGACCCCAAAGTCATCCACAAAGGAAAGACATTCAACATAAGGGATCTTTCACTTGCTCATCTTCCAATGTGGTATATATCATTCAGTGTAAAAATGTAATGAAGGATGCTATATTGGAGAAACAGGCCAGATGCTTAAGACAAGATTCAATTTACATAGACATCATATAAACAATGCTGGTGCCAGCAGGGTTCCCACGCCTGTGTGGCAACATTTAACAAGACCAGGACACTGCACCAGTGACTTCACAGTGAGAATCCTCAAGGTAACTTTAAAAACATACAAGAACGTAAGACCTTTGAAGTCAGATGATTGAATATTTTAACACCCAACAGAAAGGAATTAACAAGGACCTGGGGTTCCGAGCCCATTATAAACCATAAGCTGTATGTCTCTGTTGATCACCCTCCCCTCACCTGTCCCACCCACCCTGTTAGAATACCATGGTATACTTGATGTCCCCATGCATACTTCCTACCCACCCCATCCTCCCACCCTGTCAGACCTGTCATAGCAATGCTTGAATGTTTTCACTTATATACACTGTCAGCTAGCACATTTGCTTATTTCCGATCTGACGAAGAAGGGCAACCTTCGAAAGCTAATCAAGAAATGTATTAAGTTATGTCCAATAAAAAAGGTATCATCTTATTTTCTTTTCCATGTTTTATTTTGTTTGATTTCTATTGATAACCTTAACAGTGGACTAACACGGCTACCACACTCCTCTACTTCTAAACACATAATCAGAATTTAAAATTATCTGCATCTTGGGGTGAGAATTCTGATATTGCTGCAAACAGGCCACAAACACAGCCAGCTCACAGTATTGTGCTGAAGTTGACCCACAAGAGTACTGTCTCTGCAGAATCACTTTGTTATCAGGATCTAGTTTTAGAATTGCAAAAACCTTTGTTATCAAGGTCTAGTTGTAGAATCGCAAAAACCTTTGTTATCAGGGTCTAGTTGTAGAATTGCAAAAACCTGCTAGTTGCCTACCTCCCTCACACTAGCTACTGCCATCAATATATATTGTACGAAGAAAACAGGTATTTTGTCCAGTACCAGTTCTCTAAAGATCATATGCACTAGGTGAGGACTGACAGTTATGAGATGGCCCTTCCAGTAAGATTCCTGCAACCTGTACTTTAGGCTCTTTTAGTAATTCAAACTTTACATTCTGTGCCTGCAACATCAGGGTCCAATGGACTATTCTCTCAGTCCTAATCTTACTACAGGCCAACTTGCCTTCCACAATAAATTTAAGTGGGGTGTGCTGGCTGCATACGTACGTGGTTTGTGCACCAATGATGTATGTAAACTTTTGCATAGCCGCATAAGAAGCCAATATATGTTTTTCACAGGTTCACATTTTCAGTTCACGAGAAGTGAGAACTCTGGAAAAGAAGACAATTGGGTGATCTGCTCCTCCTAGATGCTGTGTTAGGACTGCACCTACACTGTTCTCCCCAACTACTGGGTATAAAGTTCTGTGTGTGATCTGGTTGGGGGGGGGGGGGGGCGCAAGGACAGGAGCAGAAATCAAAGTGTGCTTCAGATTAGTCACAGCTTCTGCGTGTTCCTCCTCCCAGACATAATCTTTCCTTTTCAGCAGGGAGTACAGTGGAGCTGCTGCTTCAGTATAATTGTGCATAAATTCCCAGCAGAATCCCATCAGTCCTAGGAAGGATTGGAGTGATTTTTTTATCTGTAGAAAGTGGTAGTTTCTGTATTAGCTCTACACTCTGAGAATCCACAGCCTTTCCATCCTGGCCAATAGTGACCCCCTAGAAAGGACACTTGTGACTTACATAGCTGAGCTTTGTCAGGATTCACTTAAGACCGGCTTCTAACAGAGCTTTTAAAATCTCTCTTACTGGCCCAGTGTCCAGCTTCATTTTCAGACTGGATTAAATTGTCATCTATATATGTATGACATTTCTCTACAAGACACATGTGCCAGGGCTTCGTGCATATATATATTGTGGAAATAGATGGAGAATCTTTGTAAACCCTGGAGCAGCAGAGCCCATGTATACTGTTTATTCAGCCACTGAAACGCTCTCTTATACTGGCACTCGGCGGCCAGAGGCAGACTCCAAAAAACATTAGGTATGTCTAAGACAGAAAACTGTTTGCAGTTGGGGTTCAATTTAGAGATAATTCCTGCATATGAGGCTACCACAGATTTTGAAACTCGATTTAGGGCCCGGAAGTCTATAGTGAGTCTGAAGGAGCCCCCTGATTTAACTATCCATCAGTTGGCGAGTTGCATGTAGAAGAGATAGGTCTAATCAGACCTCTTTCTTCAAGTATCTTTATAATCTTAGTTACTGGCTCTATTTCCTGATGAGGTACTGGATATTGTTTCTGTGGTGGAGGATCCTCTCCTTCCAGCATGATTCCAGTGAGCATCTGTCAGGCTGGTTGTGAGCCCTTGAGCCTAGGCCTTTTAGGCCAAGGCCTAGGATGAACCAAACAGGTACTATACGCCACCCCAGCTACCAAGCCCTGCACACACACACACAACCAACTTGAACTACCAGAAAGGGGAAGATAGGGCATTCAGGCGGGCCTCATGGCCTATCGGGAACCCACTTGCTCAGAATACAGTCATACGGGCCTCACGGCCTAACCGGAACCGACTCAAACCCAGGGAAGGGAGAAAGTAAAAACGAGGGGTCCTTACGGACATTTTTTTTCGATAATACGGTTCCGGCCAGCTGTAGTGCCGCCGCCAAAATAGATCGCTGGCGATCTATTTCACCGGCGACATTCGATTATGCCCCTCCTTGTTGTTCTGTTGGGGGAGAGACAAAAGGCTGAAAGTTTGAATAAGTTTGTTGTGTTTAGGAGTTGGGGGTGATCAGAGTCTAGGTGGAAATTTTGTTATGTGTAAGGGTATAATCCCCCACCTCTGAAATAGCTTATAACTCAGTTAAATGCATTTTTGTGTATTGAGAGATATGAGCCTAGAAATTAATTTTGCCTTTATTTTTATTTTTTTTTTAATAAATAGCGTCAAATGGCAACAACAGAATTTTCTGATATACCACTAACAATAAATCACCCTATGTCCATGTTGATAATACTTTATTTTTTTAAACTATAGTCACAGCATAAGTTACACTAAATTAGTTCAGACTAACTGGAATAAACAAATCCCTGTAGCTATTGAAAGTGCTGGTTATAGCTCTATGCAGAAAGATGTGAATACCAATGGAATTTGCTTAGTGAAACACTATCTCAGTACAGAGCATCTACATTTTATGCTTCAGCTGCAGTCCTGGTGCTGCTGTGAAATGGAATTTGCCTTTCCATTCTAAACCTTGGCTATCGATAAACTCTCCTTCCCCTTCCATCCTGGAGAAATAAAGACAGCAGGTCTGTTAGAGATTGTACTATAAATGAATTGGCAGTAATGTTGAACTGGGCACTTTTCACAGTTAGAAAATCAGTATGGTTTTTTTCATTTTTTGAGTAAGGTGCATACATTTTTTCATGACAGACTGATCAAATTCTGCATTTGCACCATTATATCTTAGGACTTGCACTTCTAGTTTCTCAAGAATAGAACAGAAGTACAAGTCCATAGACATGGTGGGAAAAATCAGAATTGGAAGAGCCTGTCACGAAGAAGAAGAATCAAATGGCTAACTAGTTTCTAAGCCCAGATATCACTGTCATTTATTAAAAACAGAAATGTTTATCCATAACACTGGTGATGATTCAGCCCATTGCAAGCTTCCAAGAGGTCAGGATAGTACCAGAAAAAAGTAAACTGATGTTGCTTAACTGTAACAGGTGTTCTCTAAAGGCAGCAGTTCACTAGACACTCATATGTCATCTGGCAGCGTCAGCACAAAATGTTTCCAGAGCTTTCTAGGAAATACTTAAGGATCCTCTGTACATGCAACGGCAATTATTGTATTCCTAGGCTCACATGGGATGTAATTTCTGTAATTAATTTTAGAATTTCAGCTTAGAATGGGAAGAAGGAGGATGAACTGCTGCTTTCAGAGAACACCAGTTACAGAAATGTAATTTTCACTGAAGGCAAGCAATTAATTGTAGTAACACATATGAAGACTCTTTCTTAAACAATATTTTATCTTTTTATGAACATTTTATCTAGAAACTATTTGAGATAATCACAGAGTCACATCTGGAACTTAACCAGATGATCCACAGTAAAGGGGGAAAAGGGAGTGCTGCATAATATTCAACATCAGCACCTGGCGAATTGCTGTATTCTCTTGGGGGAGAGAACTTCTTTTCTCATGTCTTGCTGAGTATCTTCACATGGAAGGGCATAATCGAACTGGGCGCCCATCTTTAAGGGCGCCCCGGCGAAGGGGCGGGGCATCCCGTATTATCGAAACAAGATGGGCAGCCATCTTTCGTTTCGATAATACGGTCGGGGACGGCCAAATCTCAACATTTAGGTCAACCTTAGAGATGGCCGACCTCGGTTTTTGCCTATAATGGAAACTGAGGACGGCCATCTCAAAAACATCCAAATCCAAGCCATTTGGTCGTGGGAGGAGCCAGCATTCGTAGTGCACTGGTCTACTACTACTACTACTACTACTTAACATTTCTAGAGCGCTACTAGGGTTACGCAGCGCTGTACAATGCCAAGACATCAACTGGGCACCCTAGGGGGGCACTGCAGTGGACTTCACAAATTGATCCCAGGTGCATAGCTCCCTTACCTTGGGTGCTGAGCCCCCCCCAAAACCCACTACCCACAACTGTACAACACTACCATAGCCCTTAAAGGGTAACGGGGGGCACCTAGATGTGGGTACAGTGGGTTTTGGGTGGGTTTTGGGGGGCCCCCATTTACCCCCACAAGTGTAACAGGTGGGGGGGGGGGGGATGGGCCTGGGTCCGCCTGCCTGAAGTGCACTGCAGTACCCACTAAAAACTGCTCCAGGGACCTGCATACTGCTGTGATGGAGCTGGGTATGACATTTGAGGCTGGCATAGAGGCTGGAAAAAAAAATGTTTTTTTAATTAGTTTTTTTGGGTGGGAGGGGGTTGGTGACCACTGGGGGAGTATGGGGAGGTCATCCCTGATTCCCTCCAGTGGTCATCTGGTCAGTTCGGGCACCTTTTCGAGCCTTGGTCATGAACAAAAAGGGACCAAGTAAAGTCGGCCAAATGCTCGTCAGGAACGCCCTTCTTTTTCCAATATCAGCCGAGGATGCCCATCTGTTAACCTCGCCCCCATCCCACCTTCGGTGGTACACTGCCGACACGCCCCCTTGAACTTTTGTCGTCCCTGCGACGGAAAGCAGTTGAGGACGGCCAAAATCGGCTTTTGATTATACCGATTTGGGCGCCCCTGAGAGGACGCCCATCTCCCGATTTGTGTCGGAAGATGGGCACCCTTCCTCTTTCAAAAATGAGCTGGATGTCTATACCAAATTTCAGCAATGGTTCCCAAACCTGGTCCTGGAGGCATCCCAGCCAGTTAGGTTTTCAGGATATCCACAATAAATATCCATGAGAGAAATTTGCATGCAGTGGAGGCAATGTATGCAAATCTCTCTCATGAATATTATTGTGGATATTGCTTTGTACATCTGTTTCTTAACCAAACCCATCTAATTCAGCATTCTACATTAGTTTTTCTAAATATGTGCCAAAGGGGAAAATGTTATGAAAATAGGAAGTAATTAGGATAAAAGCTTTCCAAATCACTTTGAAGGTATGTGAAAATTGTTCTCTACTCTGTTAAAAATATGTACTGGCTACTGGCATCCACAGCACAATATTAGCAGGGTTCAAAATGCATACCTTGAACAGAACGAAGGATGTTTAGGTCAGGAAGGTAAAACAGTGCAGTTATATAGGAGTTTATCCCTTCAGCTGCCAGCACAAATAGAATGTGTAAAGCAGGCAGATGATGTCAGCATGTACACTTTCCCTTTTGAAACTAGCCAATGTAAACTACCCAGGTACATATGCTTAAAGAACCTTTATACTCTGCAACTGCGTAGGTTGTTAGAACATTGTTTAAGGTTTACTTAACTTACTTGTTCTCAAAAAAGCTTCCTATATACTTGGATCCATTTGGAAAAGTGTAGATCCCTGTGCCATGAAACATGTTATCACTGAACTCTCCTTCATACACTGCACCTGAAGGATGCTCAAGCCTTCCAGTGCCATTCATCTGTATCGAACAAACAAGATGATGATGACTTGGCTAATGTTTCTCAAAACATCTGTGCTTATCTGTGGTTGACATATATGCTTGTTCATGACTAGAACAGTTGAGATACATATGTAACACTTACTATAATTCATAGTGCAGTGACACCCCCTCCACTTACATTTTTTCAAAATCATCTTCCCTAGATCATGAGGTAAGTATGCTCTTTAGGTAGGCTGGGACTAGGTATGATGTGGAGACTAAACGTTTTGTCCTCTACACCACCAGTTCTCAATCCAGTCCTCAAGGACCACCTGACCAGCTGGTTTTCAGGATATCCACAATGAATGTGCATGAGTTATTAATATTGGTTGCCTCCACTGTATGATTAGTAGTCTTTTTAAAGATGCTTATCAGACCTTATCAGTCTTGTATGTAAATATCAGTATTCTGGAAGTGATCATTCTGAATGATCCAAGTTAATCATTTGCAGTTATTTTCCCACTGTAGATGAAATTTTCCCTTCAATAAAAAGCTCACCTTGAGTACTGCATTCAGTTCTAGTCACTGTATCTCAAAAAAGATATAGCGGAATTAGAAAAGGTTCAAAGAAGAGCGACCAAAATGATAAAGGGGACAGAACTCCTCCCATATGAGGAAAGACTGAAGAGGTTAGGGCTCTTCAGCTTGGAAAAGTGATGGCTGAGGGGAGATATAACTGAGGTCTACAAAATACTGAGTGGTGTAGAAGGAGTAGAAGTGAATCGATTTTTTACTCTTTCAAAAAGTACAAAGACTAGGCAACACTCAATTAAGTTACATGGAAATACTTTTAAAACAAATAGGAGGAAATATTTTTTCACTCAATGAATAGCTAAGCTCTGAACTCGTTGTGGATGATGTGGTAACAATGGTTAGAGTATTTGGGTTTTAAAAAAGTTTGGATTAGTTCCTGACGAAAAGTTCATAGTCTGCTATTGAGACAGATATGGGGAAGCCACTGCTTGCCCTGAGACTGTTAGCATGAAATGTTGCTACTCTTTGGTTCTGCAGGTACTTGTGACCTGGATTGGCCACTGTTGGAAGCAGGATACTGGCCTAGATGAACCATTGGTCTGACCCAGGGCCACTGAGAGGAGGAGGCGGGGCAAAATTTCCCCGGCCCAGCACACTTCTTCCTGCCTACCTCTGGGTCTGTCCTCTCCTGCGTGCTGTCAAGGACTCGGATGACTATATTAACGCGATATTGCGTTAATGCAATCATCTGGGTTATGACTCCAGACACACAGGAGCACTGGAAAAGGAGAGGACAGAGTGAGGGAGGCAGCGCAGCAGTGACTCAAGAGGCAGAAAAGGTGGGGGGGGGGGGGGGGGGGGTCGGCAGCGGCATGGCCCAGAAGTCCAGTCCTGCCCCGGGCCTGACTGTGTCTCTTGGCAGCCCTGGTCCTGACCCAATATGGATATTCTTATATTCTTATTATTACGGTGTTGGGAAACTCCTGTATTAAATCCTTGATAACTATACTATTTGCCTGTCCTCTAGTTCATTTTTCAGTGTAGGCAATATTTAGCAATCCTCTACTAAGCTCATTAGTCCCTTCTTTCATTCCCTTCAATTTGTTCAATCTTTTGACAATATCATGACCATAAGCACAACTATAAATATATATAATCAATCTTACACGCATAAAACAAACAAATGTTTTCCTTGATGATATAATCATGCCAAATAAGAAATTCTTGAAACATCTAATGTTGTACTACCTTATATTTTTCCAGTTTCCTTTGTAGATAATTCCATTAGGAGTTTTATGAATTCCTATACCATTCCTCTCAAGCACTCCAGAAACTGCTGCTGCTACAGTCTCCATCTAAAATTAAAGAAGTGAGTGTTTTCATTAAATTCCACACCTACAAATGCTCTTGCTTTTTAGCACTTGCGAGGACATGAAATCATCATGCCAAAGAGAAACGGGTTAGTTAGGGCTAACTTAATTTTAGAAGCTCTGCATGTGGAAATAGCGGCTTTTACAGAGGTAGATTGGCTACATATGTGCCATGATTATTTTAGAAAGAAACTATTTCTGCATGCAGATGCCTGAGACACAGAGACTTCAAATGAGCAAGCTCTGAGCACAGCTCAAGTGGGCCTAAAAGTATGCATGTAATTCCCAATTTTCAATGGAAAACATATATATTTTTAGAAAGTATTTGCACCTGTCTGACAGATGCACAAGTGCTGGTACCTGTTTGTTAGACCTGGGCTCTCCATCAGTAAATCCTGGGGCAGTAGTGCAAATGTCTGAACCTGCCCTCTATAAGTGTAGGCACTGTAAGTTATAAATTGGCTATAGCAGCTGAAGTAGGGTAGTGTCCTTTCATTTGGAGCAGGAAGTCTGCAAGTTTTAAGGTCCTACATCCCCCATTTGCT
This sequence comes from Microcaecilia unicolor, assembly GCF_901765095.1. Classification (NCBI taxonomy): domain Eukaryota; kingdom Metazoa; phylum Chordata; class Amphibia; order Gymnophiona; family Siphonopidae; genus Microcaecilia; species Microcaecilia unicolor. The sequence goes on along the minus strand of NC_044033.1, from coordinate 49,297,738 downwards.
GGGTGGCAGATGTGTTATCTTGACACAGTAGTATGACAATGAAGATGGAAAGAAATGGGGACACAAGTTAAGCAGTCAGGATAGCTGAACGAAACTGCTTCTTTTCATGGTGGTAGAGACCCTGGGTACACCCAGATGTTTGTAGGCTTAGATTTCACAGTTCCTGGTTGATGAATTAAACTGCATAGCTCAGAAAGAATTCAAGAAGAGTTTTTGTTTTGGTCTGGCAGTTTCATTCTGCTCTTTTGACTTCCAAATCAGAACCAGGTCTGGGATTGAGCACCCTGAATCTACCCAGGGATTCCCCCGCCCCGACCCCCACCCATCCTCACTTATAACCTTTTCCAACTCAACTAGCCAAGCCATCACTGCAGTAACAATCCTTGGCTGGGAACAATACACGAGGGCTTCTCCTCAAACCCTACAAACGTAAGCCCTAAATCTGAAGGACCTATGGAATATATTCTTTCTCATTCCTTGTACTATTTTTTCTTATTACAATTTTCAGAGGCCATCTTCAGATGTGTTTGATATTAAGACCCTTTGGTTTTGATTTTGGTGGTAAAAAATATAAGACAACCATCTTTTTCTTATATTTGTCCTATTAATGTTTTTGTTTCTATTTTTATTTTTTGTAGCATCTGCTCTCTATGTTCTCACGGTCCTTTCTATCCCTTTGTTAGAAAATACACTGTCCTGAACTCATCGTAACATGAAATCCCTGAAGCAGGCAATCACACAGAAACACAGGCACTTAACATCTGGTGAATACAATAACGGACTGTACTTGAATCTTTGTCAACATTGTTTGTGTTCCTTAAGCAATTCCCTGTATTGTACAGTTTAAACTTTTTCTGAGTGGAAGATATCAATGGGCAACTTTAAGACTTGATAATTTACTATTAACCCCAGTTATTAGTAACTTGCAGGGGCATTTTTGAAAGGTCGTCCAAGTATGAATGAGGACACCCTTGTGAAGTTGGCCAAAATCAGGTAGGTATAATCGAAAAATAGTATGGCGTCCTTAGACATTCCATTATCGCAGTGCAAAATGCCCAAATCAGGGACGCCCAAAGTATAGTAAAAAGGACACCCATCTTCCAGAACCAAGAAAGGACGTCCCTAAAACATTCACTCTCAACGCCCTTCGCCGGTTCTACGAGAAAGACTTCCTTATTACTATACTTTGGACTTCTCTGATGTACCTGTTTGTTCCACAAGTACAGTGCATGTAGATGCGGACATCCAGGTACGGGAAATATAAGGAAAATTCATAGTGATAAATACAGTAACAAAGACATGTTTGTCACAGAACTGCCAAAGGACGTCCATCTTACTAGGTCCACTGAAGGACAATGGGCTTGTAAGAGGGACATCCTTCGGTAGTTCTGTGACAAACACGTCCTTGTTACTGTATTTATCACTATGAATTTCCTTATATTTCCCGTACCTGGATGTCCGCAACTACATGCATTGTATTTGCGGAACATGGAGCTATGGGAAATATAAGGAACATACATATTTTATTGTGTATATATGAAGAGGTTCGCACACTTGATAATGATCCATATAATGAAGGCTCCGCACGTGTGAACACGTACTCATCCAAATAAGGTCCCGCACGCGTGACAGTCCATGCACGTCATGGACGTCCATACATCATGGTCGTCCACGTGCAGACCCGTCCATATATGGTATGGTTGTCCATATATGGACCTGTGCATGTAAGGACGTCTATCACATATGGTCGTCTATATAAGGCGCTGCACGTTTTCCAACTGTTATTCACTGAGAAATGTCTCTGCACAGAGAGCCAAATTTAAGCCTTGCTGAAAACCTGATGCTAATCCAGCTGTGCCTCAGGCACCATGGCTCCCTCTTTATGCACCACCACCACCTGCCCCTCAGGACTGTCTCTATTGAAGCATGTACTGAAATAAGAGACAGATTGGAAAGGTAACTGTTGGTTCCCACCCCCCTCCTCACACTGGTCCTGGGCTATCAGGTCCCTCTCATGTAGAATTTCCTCAGCAATGTTCTACAAGAAACATCTCCTTATTACTATACTTTGGACTGCTGTGATGTACTGTGCAAAGTACAGTAACAAGGACGTGTTTCTTGAAACACTGTCGAAGGATGTGCATCTTAGAGGCCCGGCGGTCCTGTTAGATGGACGTCCTTCACTATGAATTTTCAGTTATAGGATATTTTATTGTGTATATGAAGAGGTTCGCACTATAAGGCCCCATGCACGTGATGGGCATCCATGCAACATGTGCACGTGCTGACGTCAGCATGTGGACATGTTGCATGGACGTCCATATAAGGAGATGCACGTTTTCCAACGGTTATTGACTGAGAAATAGGTTTCTGTGCCGTGAGTCAAATTTCAGCATCACTGAAAACCTAGAGACTGGACTCATATAGGAGACAGATCAGGTCCCCTTCCTGTAGCTACACATATAAGAGCTCCCTCAGCACTGTAAGCATTAACTGTAGTCTGCATTCAAGGGTAATCAGTATGTGCACACACACATTCATTAATAGAATCAATGTACCATTCCCACATCCCTACAATTTGGCTGCGAAAGGAATGTGTGTTGTGAAGGCAAGAAGGGCCATCCCCTGACCCTTGGTGTACAAAATTGTATCTTGAAGATGTTTTGGCATACACAGGGACCTTGAGTCCCTGCGAAGGAGGTACCGTTGGATACGGAGGGACAACCCTTGGTTCATCAGGAGCGTGCGACGGCACCTCAGGGCTCAACGTAAGTATTATAAACAGGGCACCTGCAAATTTCATGTTCAGTTTCCATGTGGCTAATAGGCAAATAGTAAGTCATAACACCTCTGTCCAAGATCAAGGCCTGAGGTTGCAGCTACCCTCCCATGAGTGTGGCTGCAAACTTCCAACTAACCTCCTCTGAGATGAATGAGATGACATGCCTTACTTCTATATCCCCCTTTCTGGGGTGGATACTGTTTCAAGGTATTCCTGCCTGAGGTCCTACTCTTAGTGGATGTCATTGCCTCATATTAAACTTATGTGCTTCCCCCCCCCCCCCCCCCCCCAATAAAAAAACAAAAACAAAACAAAAAAACTGGTCAGCCAACCATAGTCACAAATCATAATGCAAACATGCTGCTGACCAATGAGTGTGGTCTGCCAACATTTCCTGTGTACTCTGTGTCAGACCAGCTTCCAGGGTTCCCTGTCATGTCATCTCATACCTCATGGGTATAGCCCAGGGCTCACCACACCTTTCCCCATCCCCCACCTCAGGCCAGCCAGCTGCTGCACTATGCAAGCCATGTTTTATGTGCTGATCTCAAAGACAATCCTTTTACATACACAGGGCAGCAGCAGCAGCAGGAGAAGGAGGAGGCCACAGCACTAGTGGCACAGGAGGAGGAGGAGGCTGAGGAGGAGGAGGCCAAGGAGTTGGAGGCCGAGGAGGAGGCAGAGGCAGACCAATGGGCAGATATGCCTCCTCTGGAAGGGGAGGAGGAGGAGCACCCACCAGCCCCACCAACACCACCAGCTCCAGACAACAGTGCCTCAATACTGCAACTCCTGAAGCAACTGATTGCTGTAGTCAACCAGTTCCTGCAGGAGGTGGCAGCACTGCGGCACTCTGTCGAGGACCGCCAGCAGACGCATAGTCGTCTGATGCTGCTCATAATAGAGTTAATAAAAAGCCATTTGGAGGGACAGGATAGGGGTCAATGATGTTGGGGGGGGGGGGGGGAGTTTGTATATAGTTTGTTGAAATACAATTTTACACTTTTTGCACCGACCAGGGTCTGTGTGTGTACTTTGTGCACTACATATGTGGTATTATCAAATGCTGAGGTTGATGTGAGAGGAGGCAGCAATCTGGGTTGCATGACAGGTGAACTGTGACAGAGAAACTTTGGTAGATATGTGTGATAAATGTGGCCATACAGACGGCCACCTGTTCCTTCCAAACTGCATGGCTGTATGGTAAGGGGGGGAGGCTGGGTGGGCATTTCTGTTGAGGAACAGAAATGCCCATCCAGCCTCTCCCCCCCTTACCATACAGCCCCACAGCACAGAGTTGTGTAAATAATAGGTATGTTGTCTAGCACTAGTGATCTGCCAAGTAGAAACTTGCAGATAACCATAGGTAGCGCACAGACGATGTTTGCTCTCTGATCACCAGACACTGTTACCCACAACGAAACCACATTGGTGAGGGCCAGGAAGGAGCTACAAACAGCTGGGTCATCTTTTCACATTGAATGTATCAGCAATGGTATATAGTGCTGAGGAGAAAAGGGAAAACAACAGTAAAAGCATTAGATGGATATTTACTTCATCACAATTGCAATATAATACATCAGGTACAGAAGGGTACAGGCTAGGGGAATTCTATAGGCACCGGGCTGTAGCCACCTGCAAGTAATTTAGAATAGAAAACTGTAACCAGAACCCCTCTCCCTCACCATGACTTAAGGCTCAAGGCTGTGGTAGGCACACACTTGTGGCCACCTTGAAAATAGTTTGCAGGATAGAATTTAGAAATGTTGTTGTTCCATAACTATGGAGGATTGTAGGACTGTGTTGACAAATGTGGAAAAGACATTCAGTGCATATATGCTTCCCTCCCTTCCCCACCCCCAGCAACCTTGAGAATGGGTGGGCACTTCATAAAAGGGGACTGGGGTTCACCACATAAAGAAGGATGGAACCTAGCGGGGAGACAAATGAGGTGCAAAGCGGGAGAAAAACTACCAGATGTGGATACCCGTGAACCTGGTGAAAATAGAGGTAAGATTTGAATGCAGAGAACATACAGAGAATGGGGAGCCCTTGACCATGAGGGATGCACAAATCCATTCTCAGGGCCTCTTCCCCTCCCCCACCCCACAGGCAGCCACAACTGCGTGTGTCCAATAGAGAAGAAGACATCTGTACAATGAATTGGGTAGAAACAATCATGGCTCTCAGAGTCCACTGCTGTCTCTTACAATCCTCTTGACCAGCTGTCCTGCAAGATGCAAGAAGTGTTTGTTTAGCACCTACATAGCAGAACGGGAAGAGGTAGCTGAGAGGTATGAGCTTACCTTGAACTTGTGGTGCAAGAATCTGTTGGCTCCAAGGGACCAGAGGCTGCCTGCTTCAAAAAAGGAGAGAGAGAATGGGGGGCAGTGAGGGAGCATATCACACACAGCAAGCAGCTCCTGGAGGGTATATGCTAAGCTACCAGCAAACACCCAGTCTGAAACTTTTGGAAAGGAAAGGTACAAAGCCCACACACCAGTTATCTTTCAAGAATTGGCAAAAAAGTCCCCCCCCCCCAAACAAAAACAGGTTTACAAAAGCATGAGTGGGAAAATGTGGGATATAAGTGAACAATAAATAAGTAAATAAATAAATAAATACAGTGGCAAAAACAAGGTTTACTATAACTGAAGCAAAAACGCTTTGAAAAACCTCTAAAGTGCAAGCACAGAGAAATCCGCTTTAAAGAGGCGCTAATAAAGGGAATGCAAGCTTCCAAATGAGAATAGCAGCTGGGGACGTTTATCATTATCAGCCATAATTGAAACAGTGGCGTAGCCACAGGTGGGCCTGGGTGGGCTGGGGCCCACCCACTTAGGACTCAGGCCCACTCAACAGTAGCACATGTTTAGCAGTAGCTGATGGGGATTCCAAGCTCTACCAGCTAAAGACTTCCCCCTGATGGTAATGAAAATTGTATGCTCTACGTTACTGGCACCTGTGAATGCTCAGTTTTCAGCGCATGCCTGCTGCAGACTGCCAAGGTGGAGAGAAACATTTTCCGAGCCAGCTTTGATATTTTTTTTTTGTGGGGGGGGGGGGGAGAACACTGTGCCCACCCACTTCTTGCCTAGGCCCACCCAAAATCTATCTGGCTACGCCCCTGAATCGAAATGAGGACGCCCAAAACACAAGACCAGCTGGGGACACCCATAGTTCCCCAGCCATAATCGAAATGAGGACGCCCAAATCGCTAGAGCAGCTGGGGACGTTTAAGGATTTTGTCGATAATTGAAATTAGGATGCCAATCTTAGGGACGCCCATCGCGTTCTTACATGGGCGTCCCTGGGAGAGTATTTAAGCGCCCTTCTCTGTATTTTTGATTCTTTGCATTGCATTGGTACAATGACACCAAAGCAACTACCCACCCGCAAGGGTAATTTCATTGACCCTGAAATTGAGCTGCTGGTTCTGGAAATACAGAGGAGGCACACACATCTCTTTGCTCCCACAGGCCAGAGGCTGGCTGCTACAATGAAGCATAGAGAATGGGAGGCAGTAAGGGACTGGCTCAACGCGGTCTTCCACTGTGGCAGGGATGTGGAAGACTGCAAACGGAAGTGGCGCCGGCTGAGGCGTGATGTCAGGAGGAAGGCTGGTGCCAACCCCCCAGCAGATGACACCGCTAACTTGACCCCCATCGAGCACATCATTCATGGGCTCTTGCCCCAGGAGGGGGTCCATGGCATTGGGTCCCTTGACACATCAGCACAGCCTGAGGGCTCAGGTAGGTTCACCATTAGGAAGCTGGGGTATCTGTTGTGCTGCACTACACTCTGTTTAACACAAGTGGGGGACAGTGTGGTGCTCCTCAGTAGGGGAAGGTGTGAGAACACCACATGCAATACAAATCACTATTCATTACAGACCACGACACAGGGAGTAGCCGGGGGGAGGGGGGAGGGTTTCCAGCAATGTGTGTGTAGGTTACCACTGTTTCACAGCTTTGGGGGCCTTCCCCACTCCCTCCTCTTTTCCTCATCACCAAACTGCATATCTCCTTTCCACACCTCTGTGCGTTAGCCACTGTGTCCTCTGCACTCCTTCCACAGTTGTATGTCTACCCACCTGACTGTGTGGCTCTCTTCCACATCAGTCTCTATAGTACACTGCGCTTCTCGTCTCCAGCTCTGTACCATGTACAATGATATCTGTGGCTTGCCTGCCAATCCCATTCCTTACCATCTCTTTGCTGGGTCTTTGCGTGTGGGGCTATGTATATTAATTATTTATTTGTTCTTTCTAACCCAGAGGTGCTGCACGCACTCTCCAAAGTTAGGGAGAATCAATTGACAAATGCCAGATATGAGAAATCTATTTGTTTTAGTAAATCATCAGGTCAAAAATACAGGTGGGCAGTATCAGTACTGCATAAGGCTTATTCTACAGAAGGCAATAACTAGAAGGAAACTGTAAGTATGAGAAATCAGCTCTCAGGTTTTTATTTGATTCTCACCAAAGCAGTTATTACAAGATCATTTGTAAGCACAATCAAAAGATATTAATTTCTCACAGGGAGGTCAGTCAGTGATTCAAACAAGTATCACACAGTACTGAGATCTCCGAAGACTGGCCTACTGGTCAGTTTATATACCCTTATGTTTCAACTGACCAGTAGGCCAGTCTTCGGAGATCTCAGTACTGTGTGATACTTATTTGAATCACTAACTGACCTCCCTGTGAGAAATGAATATCTTTTGATTGTGCTTACTGCCAGTAATATTGATGATTAAACATAAGGGTATATAATCATCAATATTACTGGCAGTTTCAGCTCACAATTAGTAAATTGATTTAGCAATATTAGTTTCGACCACCATGACAATTCTTGTCCCTCAAGTTTCAGTCAGCCCTTTTCTTAGTTCTGTTTTCTTGCACCTGGCTAACTGTAAATCTATGTCTTGCAAAATATCTCTGACCACAGGTTCTCGTTATGGCCTGATCCAGCTGTCATTTCTACATCAGCTTTGCTATCTTTTGCGCCAAGTTTCAGTTGTCTTTACAGGCTGTCACAATTTCTGCGTTTCTGTGAAATACTGGTCAGACATTGTTTTTGCTTTTAGAGGCCTAGTTGGCATCTTTTACGCCTCTTGACCTGTATTTCACTGAAGGCAAGTGGTATCAATTTCTTCAGAATGCTGAAAAACAAACGTGGGTTATTTTGACCAACACACTTCCTCCCCTTTTGCTATGCAGGTGATGACAGCCAGTCAGAGGAAGAAGCTGGCCCTAGTGGCCACCAGCCCCAGCACACAGAGCATCAAACCAGTAGGCGTGCACAAGAAACCACACAGGAATATGGGGTAGAACCACAGGACCCAGCAGCAGCAGCGCTGGCTCTCCCTCCACCACCTGCAGCCTTTGCCGATGGTGGCACAGAAGAAGAAGATGCAGAAGGGGGGGCACCTCCTCAGCAGAGGCCATCAGCCAGAGGAGGCAGCTACTGCGCCTCGCCACACAATTGCTGGGCCAAAATGTGCACATGGAAGACTACCGGTGCCAGAAATTGGAGCTGCAATAGGAAGCGCTCTAGGTGCAATGGGAAGCACTCCAGGTGCAACGGGAAGCGGTACAGGCCCAACATGAAGTGGTACAGCAGCTCCAATGGCTGGAGCACAGCACTGAGGGCCTATGCCGTGACCTGAAAGCACCTAGTACATCCCTAATGCAGCAACAACTGGCGTCTACTTCCACCACTGCACAGCAACCACCCGCTAAGAAGAGGAGCTTGAGATCCTCAGCCTCCCCAGCCACTGGTCCAGCAGCCACCACACCAGCTCCCCTTCTGGGTCCTATGCCCAGGTTGCAGGGCAAGCCACAGAGCGCAAGGTGGCCAGACTTCCACAGGGCAGCCGAGGCAGCAGGCTGCCTTGTGGACACAGAGGAGGAGCGTGGGAGCTCAACAGAGGACTCTCAACAGAGTTCCCCTGCAGCACCAGCTGCAAAGGAACACGGTAGGAGGGGACGGGGATGGGGCCAGGGGAGGGGAATATGCACAGAGCGGGTGATGGTGGTGGGAGGGGGTGTGGGGGTGGTATGTAAATACTATGTCATAGAAATAAATGTTAACTTACTCTCACACAAAACTTGTCTCGGCTCTGACCCCCAGCTGGTGTGCACTCTGCTCTGCTCGCAGGAGGTGGAGAGGGCTCCTCATCCTGTTCATCTGGAGCCTGCTGCTGTGGTGGCTGTGGTTCTTCTGGGAGGGCCTGTCCTCTGCGCACTGCCAAATTATGTAGCATGCAGCAGGCCAGGAATATCTTTGCCACCTTTTGGGGGCTGTACAGGAGCTCCCCTCCAGAATGGTCCAGATATAGGAACCTGTTCTTAAGTTGTCCGAAGGTGTGCTCGATGATGCCACGGGTGGTCCGATGTCTACTGTTGTAGTTCTCCTCTGACCCTGTTTCTGGGTGTGCTATGGGGGTCATGAGCCAACTCCGTTGTGGGTACCCTCTGTCACCTTTGGGGAGAAGCAGGATGAGAAAGATGAGTGTGTATTGTTTGGAGCAGGTACCTTGTGGAGGTGGTGGGGGGGAATAGTGGGTTGTGGAGTGAGCTGGAGGGAGACAGTGCTGAGGGTTGCCCGGTGGAGGAGGTATAGTTTGGGCAGATCCATGCTGCACTTACCTAGGAGCCATCCGCCAGTGATCTCCCCTCGCTCAAACCTGCGGAAGATTCCTGAGTGCTGCAATATATAGGCATCATGGGTGGAACCTGGATATTGGGCACACACGTCTAGAATCTCCCCCTGGGCGTCACACACAACTTGCATATTGAGTGAGTGGAATGCTTTCCTGTTCCTATAAGTGGCCTCTCTTGCCCGGGGAGGTCCGAGTGCAACTTGTGTGCAGTCAATGGTGCCTACGACCGAGGGGAAGCGAGCTACAGCGTAGAAGTCAGCCATGTTGTTCTGCAGGGCCTGGGGGGTGGTGGGGAAGGTGATGTACTCAGAGGTGTGGGTAAGGAAGGCATCAAGGAACTGGGTCAGGCAGTTAGAAATGGAAGCCTGGGTGAGACCCGTGTTCACAGATAGGACAGACTGGAAACTCCCAGTGGCCAGAAAAGATAGAGAAGCAGTGATCTTTAGGTGCACAGGGATGGGGTTGTTCCTATGGGTCCTGGGCTGCAGGAGGAGTTTGAGCTGGTCACAAAGGTGCTGAATGGCAGCCCTATCAAAGCGGTACCTAGTGAGACACTGCAGGTCAGTGAGGTCTAGGAAACTGCTATGGGGCCAGTGAGGTCTAGGAAACTGCTACGGAGCCTGAAAACTCTGGGGCGTGAGTACCTCCTGCGGTGCCTCTCCTCTTCCTCCAACATGTAAACCACCTGTGCATTTAGTGCCTCCATTTCCCACACTACAGGTGCAATGCAGTGCCACCAGTGCTCACCTCTCCCTACCAACTTTGTGAAACACAGCAGCAACAAACAGAAGCTGACACTCACTCTCCCACCACCGACAAACAATGCGGTCACACACAGCAGAGCCACACTGCAAGCACTCTCTGACCCACAACAAACTCTCCTGCCACACCGTCTAGCCACTCACTCTCCAAGCAGCAAATGACAGTCTTCACAAACACGCTGCAGCAGTACACAGGACAAAGAGACAAACAAGAGACTACAAACAGGTAAGGGAATTAATTATGAACTTGTGGACAGTGAATGGAGAGGGATCAGGAGAGGGGATGGGGGAGATAGAGGAAGGAGTAGTGGTGTCTGGGTTTGGGGGCTAGAAGGGTTAGGGAAAGCTGAAAAGGTAAAACACAATTGAGGAAGGTGAGGGTGAAAATGTTCCGACTACGGCACACAGGCAAAGGTAACAGGTACTCAACAAACTCAGCTTTCTTTCCCAACAACGCTCTCGCCACTCTCCAACTGCACAAAATCACTAACGGGTTTAAAGACGACTTCCCCCTTACCCTGGTCGCTGTTATTTGAGGTCTAACTAAGGACGCCTATGTTCCGACCCATGCGAAACTATTTCGCTAGCCATTATACGCTGGTGGTACCCATAACACGTCCCCTGTGGGGACGACCATAGATGGGCGTCCTTGTGCTGAGGACGCCCTTATGGCCCTGTTTCGATTATTGGATTTGGGTGACCTTCTTTCACGGGGATGCCCATGTACCTTTTGCGTCGCTTTTTGGACGCTCTTTTCTTTTGAAAATGAGCCTGTTGGTCTCATTGCATAAAATGGGGCCTATGGTAAAATAGCATGAGTTAGTGGTAAAATAAAATATCTTAATGGTAACTCACATTGATAACTATGCCCCTAAATCTTTGTTTATGCATTTTGGGCCCCTTTTATATAGGCAAGCTAGCATTTTTAGCATGCGCTAAAAATAAGCGTGCACTAAACACTAGAGACGCCCATGGCATCTCTAGTGTTTAGCGCATGCTAATCATTAGCACGAGCTAAATATGCTAGAATCCCTTTGTAAAAGACCCCCTTTATTAGCTAATGTGATTAAATATTATTTTTGTATTAACAATTTGTTATGGTTATTTGAAGACCTTTTTCCTAATTTTTTTGTAATTTATTTTATTTTTTAAATTTATTTATTGGTTGTAACAATGGTATTAACATTTACATGCGATCAGTAGGACATACATCTGTGCTACCATTTTATTATCTGCCTCTAACACAATTCTTGTTCTAGCATATATTTCCTTTGCCCATACTTTTGTCTTCTTTTTCTTCATAACACAACTTTTAACTTTTGTTTTAGCTCTCAATCCCTTATTAACTCAGTTTTATCAAACCCAAAACAAAGCCTGAAGCAACATTTATTCCAAAACCCCACCATTCCCTCTCCAACCCCCCACTCCCGCCCCCCCTTCCCCCCACCTTTTGATTTATTCCCAGTCAGCCTCTTGTAGAATGTCTGTCTGCTTATCCAGTCACATATCTAAAATGCAACCTCTACCCCCTAGGGGTATTGTCTGCCAGAATGAGGTCCATATTCGATAAAAGTCCTTTTCTGTGAACCTTGAATCTTGCTTATGATCCGCCATCTCCTCTCAAATTTCATATAGTCGATCATACAGCAACGCCACTGCTGCAGGGTAGATGCTTTATTTCTAATCCACTCCCTAAGAATTAACTTTTTTGCTATCATTGTGGCTCTACGGGTAAATCCCTTGAATCCTGCTGGGATGGGGCAAACCAGCGTTGCCTGGCCAAACAGCAATAGTGGACCTCTCTTCCATGTCACATACCACATGCTTGATATAGATTGTAGGAGGAGCTTCCAGAACCGTTGAATCACTAGGCAAGCCCAAAACATGTGGCCCAGGAGCGCTCCTTGCGCTGTGCATTTGGGACACGCACCGTCTGGGGAAACCCCGATGTGAAACGCTCTCCGCGGTGAGATGTATGTCCGCAATGCAAATTTGTATTCCATTTCGCAAAAGGAGATCATCTTCGATTACTTCTGAATCGAGAGGATGTATTCCTTTAGTAGCTGCAGTGACACTCTAACTTCCAAATCTATGCTGCATGAGTGAGCCAGAGTCCTGAAATCTATCCTCTAATATGTCTATGATGCATTGTCAGTGGAACCTTATTTTGAGACTGTAGCGAGTAAGCTGATGAGATCTCCTCCTGCACGTCTTCTGTGCAGCATTCCCATGGCAGGCTGCATATGTAGTGTCGTAGTTGCACATAATGAAAATAATCCTCAGATTTGAAAGAAAATTGGGTTTTAAGCACTTCAAATGTCTTAATCCGCCCCTCGTCTGTCAAAACTTGAGAGAGGTATACGAGTCCGTTGTATTGCCATCGTCAAAAAGCGTGGTATAGGGTTCCAGGCGGGAATTGAGGATTATCACAGATTGCCAAGAAGGGAGTGACCCTTCCAGAGAAGTTATGATATCGGAAGATCCACTGCCACACCGCCTTGGCTGTAGTAAATATGTGTGACTGTAATGTAACAAAAAAAAAATATTCCCTTATCTCTTGTTTGTCCTGTTTGTTTGTCCTAATTAGATTGTAAGCTCTGTCGAGCAGGGACTGTCTCTTCATGTTCAAGTGTACAGCGCTGCGTACGTCTAGTAGCTCTATAGAAATGATAAGTAGTAGTAGTAGTAGTAGTTTTAGTACTTTGGGAATTTTCCCACCTCCAATATGAAGCAAGCAACTAAAATGCGTTCCCTGCGTTAATGCTGTTTCCAACTCTGTATCTGAGAACTCTGAAGTAGCCCAATACCAGTCAGAAATGTGGCGCATTCCACTGGCCACGGTAAGGTATCGTAAACTTAAAAGGCCCAATCCTCCGTATTCCCGGGGTATTTGTAATGTTGATAGAGGTATGCGCGCTTTTCGCCCTCTCCAAAGGAAACGATGTAGATGCTTACTTAATGTTTTTTCGTCTTCAAGTCTGAGGAAAAGTGGTAGAGTCTGAAATACATATAGCCACTTCGGCACTACCATCATGTTGTATAATAATGTAATGGTATCAGTTTATTACTGAAATATGTAGCATGATATTTTGCTGGATTATATATACACCAATATATTTGTGCAGCTTTTATATATTTGACACTGCAGCAGAGAAAATAGTTTCATTTCAAGCCCCTCTCTCCCTATCCCTTTTTCTGGGAACTTCTGATAGCAGGGATAGTCAATTACAAACACTTAACAAAGACAAAAGAGAGATATATAACTCTCTCTGCCCTCCCACCTAAAAAGACTGAACAAAAGCTTGACTAAGGTGGGTACCTGGGCGCTCATCAGGACATCTCTGAAAACCAAAGACCCAAGAGACAGAAAGTCTGGAGAAGCCACTGAAGACAAAGAACTCAGAGGAAATGCATAAACAGGACATTTGCTTGTCAAAGGTATACCTGCCCCTCCCATCAGCTTTCAGACATGTGCAGAAAGGAAGGACTTGTAATGTGTATCTGCTCCAGAGACTGAGCAGGAAGCCTTTTCACATCAAAAGACCATTGTCAGCAAGATCCAGACAGCAAGTCTTGTGATGTCATAAGACATGAGACCAAGATACCACAATGCTTTGCAAATGCCCAAGGGTCGTGTGGAAACCAGGAAACCAGGAAAAAAGATCCACATGGCATATCCTCCTGCAGCTTGCAAGATATAAAAGCAAAGCTGTTTCCCCAAGATTCAGATTCTCTTCAACTGCAAGCAACTCAGATCCACTCACTGCAGAAGCTCTCCTGTCCTGAACATGTGCTTACCTAATGCTGTTCATACTGTGTAACAAGGACTTGTAAGTAACATAACTTTTGATCTAAACCTGCTACCTTGCCTTACTTAAGCACAGATTATCTGTAAAGATCTCTTAAAACCTACCTCTCGTGTGCAATTGTATATTAAATCAACCTTTTTGAAGCTAAAAATACGGTCTCTTTGTGTTCTGAGTATATGGTATCTTTTATATATACTTAATTTATTTAATTTATTGCAATTATCACCATGGTGATTGGTGGAGAAATTAATATCCTAAAACTTATAAATACAGCACCTGCTCTTAAATTATAAATAGAAGCTATGCTCTAGAGCTCTTTCCCCCAAGATAAATCATTTCTTGTAACAATGCAATCCGACCCATGAGTGACAGGGGGTAATTCTCCTACATTCGCAACTTTAGGCACGTTGTTTCTAGCAATGGTACAACGTTCTCATGGTATAGCTTGGTCATGTCTTGAGTTATATGTGTTCCCAGATACTTAATCTTATCGCCCGCCCAGGTTAAAGGGAAATCACCCACCTCTGGCCGGTCTCTATCTGGGTATATTTCCATAGCCAAAGACTTACGTATGTTTAAGGTAAACCCGGAGAGCTGCCCAAACTCCTGTATCAGTTTTATCACCTGGTCTAGAGAGCTATATGGCTGTGCCGTAACCAATATTAGATCATCTGTGAAGGCTAGGGCTTTGATTAAGTCTCCCCCGATGTGCACCCCTGGAATTCCCTCTGCACTTTTTATAACTCGAAGCAAGGGTTCAAGAGACAGTATGCATAGAGCTGGGGACAGGGGGCATCCCTGCCTGGTGCCCCTTAAAATCTTAAAGGGGCGAGCTCTTATTCCATTCACCAGTACCGAAGCAGTCAGGTCTGCATATAGCACCTCTATAGCTCTGTAAAACCAGACACCAAATCCCATATGTCTCAAGACTGAAAACAAATATTTCCATCCCACCTGATCGAATGCGTTTTCAGCATCTAGGGAGTAGAGAGAGGTTGGGGTCTCTTTCAGCTGTCCTGTTGCCATGGCCAGCAATAGCCTGCAGACGTTCTTTGCTGCTTGTCTAGTCTTAATAAAGCCTACTTTTTCCTCACCCACCAACCTAGGTAGGATCCTAGCTAGCCGATTGGCTAATGCCTTAGCTATTATTTTTAGATCTACATTTAAAAGGGATATGGGCCTATATGAATCTGCTTGGTTTTCTGGGCATCCAGGCTTCAGAATCAAAGATATCAAAGGTGCGTTTGTGTGCTGAGGAAAGTGTCCCTCCCTGGCAACCTGATTAAAATAGTCACATATCGAGGGATAAAAGGAGCTAGGCAACATTTTATAAAATTCCACAGTGTACCCATCCAGGCCAGGTGTGGACCCGGATGGTAAAGATTTAACTACTGCCTGTATCTCCTTCACATCTAAGGGTACTTCTAAGTCTGCTGCTTCCCTTTCTGTCAATCGCGGGAGCCCGGCCTGGTCCAAAAATCTCTGGATTGCTACTTCCTCCGAGGCCCATGGAGAGTCATAAAGGGCAGAGAAGAACCTAGTGAGAATCTCCGCTATCTTCTCACTCTTGTTTTGCAATTTTCCAGCCTCGTCCTTGAGCGTAACTATAGGTCTATGGGGCCCCCAAGCTTTAATTAACCTCGACAGCATTGTTCCTGGCCTATTGCCAAATCTATGAAGTTTAAATTGTTGGTATGCTAAGGATCTACTGCTACGTTCATGTAGCAATGAGTTAAGCGTCACCTGTATGGCTCATACCTGCTCTTTTGTTTCAGGTGACTGGTGTTTAATGTACTGTGTTTTGGCTTTCTTTAAACTCTGCTCTAGTCTCAATATTGCTGTGGAATGCTTTTTATTTCTCGCATGAACAAAGGCGATAATCTCACCTCACAGAACCGCTTTATATTCCCCCCTCTTCACCCCCCCCCAAGTCCTCCCCCTACCTATCCTAGTCCTACCTACCCTCTCTCTTGCAATCAATCCAAAAATAGTTATAGCAGGAGTCAGAATGGAGCCCATGAACTTTGTTAAGTTCTTTCAACTCAAGTAGGAGTTTTGGCTCTTGTAACTCCTCCTCTCCTTACAGTCCATCTCAAAATCAATTATGTGGGTATTATCCCTTTCCACCAGATTCCACATTCATAACCTTAACCCTTCTGCACCCGAAACTCAACCTAACCATAATGACAAGCAGTATATAGGAAGAACCCTTCAGTATCCACCCAATTCTAGATTATGTATTAAGCACCAAACTATAATTCCTTGGTGTTGAAGGACTGTATGTATGTGACCCATGTAATTAGAAAAAAACAAAATTTCTGTTTAGGAGAGGTCTTGGTTCTTTTTTGCTCTATCAACATCAGCACATGTGCCAATTCCAAAAAGTAAGCGGAACTACACTTACCCACGAAGTAGGAATATATCTTATTTATTTATTTATTTATTGCATTTGTATCCCACATTTTCCCACCTATTTGCAGGCTCAATGTGGCTTACAAAGGCCTGTAATGGTATCACCATTTCAGGGTACAAAGATACAATTGGTGTTACAGAAATATCAAGAGTAACAAGGTTAACACGGCTAACAAGTCAGTCTAATCAGCAGTTATAGAAAGACAGATTGTCATAGTAGAAAGGAGTGATGCTGTGTTGTAGTTAGTTATGGATTCTTGTGGTAGGCTTTGGTGAAGAGATAGGTTTTCAATGATTTGCGAAAATTGGTTAGTTCATGAATTGATCTCAAGTGATTTGGAAGTGCATTCCATAGCTGCGTACTCATGTAGGAAAAGCTGGATGCATGTGTTAGTTTGTATTTTATTCCTTTGCAGCTGGGGAAGTGTAGATTAAGAAAGGTGTGGGCAGATCTATTGGCATTTCTGGGTGGGAGGTCAATGAGATCAAGCATGTAGGACGGGGCGTCTCCGTAAATGATTTTATGAACAATCGTTAAAATTTTGAACATAGTCCGTTCTTTAAGTGGGAGCCAGTGTAATTTCTCTCTTAGGGGTTTTGCGCTTTCATATTTTGACCTTCCAAATATAAGTCTAGCAGTGGTATTTTGGGCAGTTTGAAGTTTCTTGATAATCTGTTCTTTACTGCCAGCATAGAGTGCATTACAGTAGTCCAAGTGACTTAGTACCATTGATTGAACCAGGTTTCGAAAAATGGCCCTTGGGAAGAAAGGCCTTACTCTTTTGAGTTTCCACATGGAGTAGAACATTTTCTTAGTTGTATTCTTCACGTGGTTTTCAAGTGTGAGATTTCGGTCTATGGTGACTCCAAGGATTTTCAGAGTATTGGAGACGGGGAGGGAGAAGTTTGTGGTGGTGATGGTGGGGAATTTACTTCTGTTGTATTGTGAAGTTAGTATGAGACATTGAGGCTCATTTTCAAAGCACTTAGCCTCCCAAAGTTCCATAGAAACCTATGGAACTTAGCCTCCCAAAGTGCTTTGAAAATATGCCTGATTGTGTTTTTTCTGCGTTGAGTTTTAACTGAAATGCATCCGCCCAGGACTTCATGATTTGGAAGCTTTGGTTAATTTCACTAGTGATTTCCTTTAGTTCACGTTTGAACGGGATGTATATCGTGACGTTGTCTGTATATATGAATGGATTAATGTTTTGATTGTCAAGGAGTTTGGCTAAAGGGATCATCATTAAGTTGAAGAGGGTTGGTGACAGGGGGAATCCTTGGGGAACTCCACATTCAGGTGTCCATGGGGCTGATGTCGCTGCTTTAGTAGTTACTTGGTATGATCTTTTGGTCAGGAATCCTCTAAACCAGTTAAGCACGTTTCCTCCAACTCCAAAGTATTCCAGGATGTGTAGTAGTATTCCATGATTGACTATGTCGAAGGCACTGGACATGTCAAATTGCAAGAGAAGTATGTTGTTGCCAGTTGCAATTGTTTGTTAAATTTGTTCATTAAAGTTATTAGTACTGTTTCGGTGCTGTGGTTCGTTCTAAATCCTGATTGAGATTCATGCAGAATTGAGTGTTTGTTTAGGTGGTTGGTGAGCTGTTTCGTCATTGCTCCTTCAATGAGTTTGGTTATCAGTGGGATTGATGCTACTGGTTGATAATTGGTTAAGTCACTTGTGGATTTCTTTGCATCTTTAGGTAGAGGAGTAAGTAAGATATTTCCTTTATCTTTTGGGAAAAGACCATTTTGTAGCATGTAGTTCAGGTGTCTCGTGAGGTCTATTTTAAATTGTTGAGGAGCTAGTCTTATAAGATTGCTAGGGCAGATGTCTAATTTACATTGTGATTTGGCGTAATTTTTTAGCAATTGGGAGATACTGTCAGTCGATAGTAAATCAAAGTTATTCCATGAGCGGTCTGCTGGATATTCCCCAGGTGTGGGGTCTAAACATTCAAGGAGATTTGCATAGTCAATTGTGTTGGTGGAAATCATGAGTCGTAGCTTTGTAATTTTCTCTTTGAAGTATTTCGCAAGGTTGTCTGCTGATGGAATGTCTATGTTGTTAGAGGTGACCGGAGTGGTATTCAGTAGTTTGTTTACAAGTTGGAAGAGTTTATGAGTGTCCTTGTATCCCGGTCCTATTTGAGTTTTATAGTAAGATCTTTTAGTTTGTCTGATGGTGTATTTATTTATTTATTGCATTTGTATCCCACATTTTCCCACCTCTTTGCAGGCTCAATGTGGCTTACAATACATCATGAATAGTGGAAGCATATAAGAAGATATACATTTAGCATTATAGAAGGATCTTGGGTAACATGATAATGATAAAACATAATAGTAGTTTAACAAGCAAATATGGTAAGGCAGTTCTGGATATTTGTATTGGAGTTCATGTTTGTTGGTCTTTGTGGTATGCCTTGTTAAAGAGATGGGTCTTCAGTAGTTTGCGGAAGCTCGTTAGTTCATAGAGCGTTTTTAAGTTGCGCGGCAGCGTGTTCCTGAATTGTGTGCTCAGGTAGGAAAAGGTTGACGCATGCGTTAGTTTGTATTTTAGACCTTTACAGTTGGGGAAGTGAAGATTAAGGAATGTGCAGGATGATTTTTTTGCATTCCTGCGTGGTAGGTTTATCAGGTCTGACATGTAGGCTGGGGTGTCTCCATGGATGATTTTGTGAACTAGGGTACATATTTTGAACGTGATGCGTTCCTTGAGTGGGAACCAATGTAGCTTTTCTCGTAGGGGTTTAGCAGTTTCATATTTTGATTTGCCGAATATGAGTCTAGGTGCAGTATTCTTTTTTTTTTTTTTTTAATATAGCCTTTTATTGTTAACCAAGCATTATACAATCAAATTGAAACAGTAACAAAGTTCGCTGGTACAAACAATCGTCCCCATCCCCAACTGTATAAAGTCCCTCCCCCTCCCCCCTACTAGCTGCAGTATTCTGAGCTGTCTGAAGTTTCTTGATTATTTGCTCTTTGCAGCCAGCGTAGAGTGCATTGCAGTAATCTAGATGACTGAGTACCATTGATTGTACCAGGTTGCAGAAGACGGTCCTTGAGAAGAAAGGTCTTACTCTTTTTAATTTCCACATTGAGTGGAACATCTTCTTGGTAGTGTTTTTCGCGTGATTCTCAAGTGTTAGGTGTCGGTCAATGGTAACTCCAAGAATTTTTAGGGTGTCCGAGATTGGAAGATTCAATTTTGGTGTGTTAATGGTGCTGAATTTGTTCATGTTATGTTGCGAGGTGAGTATTAGGCATTGGGTTTTTTCTGCATTGAGTATCAGTTGAAATGCGTCCGCCCATGTATGCATGATATGTAGGCTTTGGTTGATGTAATTGGAAATTTCCTTTAAATCTTGTTTGAATGGGATGTAGATAGTTACGTCGTCTGCGTATATGTATGCGTTGAGGTTTTGGTTTGATAGTAGTTTCGCCAAGGGTGTCATCATTAAGTTCAATAAGGTCGGTGAGAGGGGGGGGGGATCCCTGTGGGACTCCGCATTCAGGTATCCATGTAGCTGAAGTAGTTGAATTAGATGTCACTTGGTATGATCGTGTGGTTAGGAACCCCTTGAACCAATTGAGAATGTTACCTCCAATTCCGAAATACTCGAGAATATGTAGTAATATTCCGTGATCAACCATGTCGAAGGCGCTAGACATATCAAATTGTAGTAGTAGTATGTTTTTGCCAGTTGCAATTGTCTGTTTAAATTTGTTCATGAGAGTAACTAGTACTGTATCCGTACTGTGGTTAGAATGGAATCCTATCTGGGAGTCGTGTAAAATTGAGAATTTGTTTAAATAATTTGTGAGTTGTTTGGTTACCATCCCTTCCGTTAGTTTGGTTAGGAAGGGAATGGATGCTACTGGCCTGTAGTTGGTTAGTTCACTAGCACTCTTCTTTGCGTCTTTGGGTATGGGGGTGAGTAGGATGTTTCCTTTCTCCTTCGGGAAAAGTCCAATTTGTAACATATAGTTCATGTGATTCGTGAGGTCTATTATAAATTGTTGAGGTGCATATGTCATAAGGTTGT
This sequence comes from Microcaecilia unicolor, assembly GCF_901765095.1. NCBI lineage: Eukaryota > Metazoa > Chordata > Amphibia > Gymnophiona > Siphonopidae > Microcaecilia > Microcaecilia unicolor. Next base: position 49,277,249 of record NC_044033.1, on the reverse strand, counting down.
TTGGGCATAAGTCTAATTTGCAATGAGATTTTGCGAATCTTTTGAGCATTTGTGAGATAAGATCCTCCGATAATATCTCGAAGTTGGTCCAGGTTCTGTCTGCTGGGTATACACCAGGGTCTGGATCTAGGCAGTCAAGGAGTGCGGCATAGTCGGTGGTACTGACTGGTATTTTAAGTCGCAATTGTATGATTTTCTCATTGAGGTATCTTGCGAGTTCGTCTGCTCCTGGTGTATCTATGCTGTTGGTTGTGATTGGTGTGATATCTAGTAATTTATTCACGAGTTGGAAGAGTTTATGTGTGTCTTTGTAGTTTGGTCCAATTTCTGTTTTATGTTTAATTTCTTTATTCATTTTTCATAATTACAAAGACATAAATCTTTGATAGATATACCAATATTACATTAGCCTACTATGTTTCAAAACACAAAAGAAATCATACTTATACAAGAAAAAATATTGGATTATAGTCCACAAAAATGAGGGATCCAAGGTTTCAACACTGGAAGTTGAAATTTTTAACAACAAAATTATAACAAGGAAATATGAGTAGGTGGTTTTCCTATATCTTATAGTCCAACTAATTCTATCGGTCAGTCTTCTTGGTATCTTGCATATCCAAAAAGGCACACAACTGTTCTGGCTCATAGAATATATATCTATTTTCTTTAAAAGTAATCAAACACTTGCAGGGAAATCTCAGCTGAAAGGAAGCACTAATCAACAGAGTTCTTTGTCTCATTTCCAAAAATTTCTTCCTTCTATATTGTGTCCAGCGGGAAATATCGGGAAAAATTAGTACCTTACTTCCCAGAAATTCAGGTTCAATATTTTTGAAGTATAAACGGAGCATCGCTTCTTTATCTTGCAAAAATACAAATGTAGCAATTACAGTTGCTCGTGTTTTAATTTCTTCTGTAGTTTGCTCTAAAAAGCCTGACAAATCCAGCCAATTTCTGTTTTATAAAATAATCTTTTCGTTTGTCTTATGGTATATTTATATTTTCTTTGAAGTTGTTTCCAGGCGTTAAGTGTGGTGTCGTCTTTCTTTTTATTTTCTTTGTAATTGCTTCCAGTTGTTGAATGTAAAGTCATCTTTTTTCTTATTCCAGGCGCATTCTAGTCTTCTAACTTGAGTTTTTAAATCTTTAAGTTCTTCATTAAACCATGGTATTGAATTTTTTCTATGTGAGGTTCTGGGTTGAAGTGGTGCTATGTGGTCTAGTATATTTCTGCATCTGTTGTCCCACTCATGAAGAAATTGGGTTGAGTCTGTTGGAGCTGTCCATTCATTATTATAGAGTTGTTGCCAGAATGTTGTTGGGTCTATTTTGCCTCTCGTGGTATAGGTCAGTTGTTCTGGTTTGTGTTGAGAATTTTTCATTCGCCAGTGAAGGGAGAGGCTTGCTTTATAGTGGTCAGACCATGGTATGGCCGTCCACTTTATGTATTTTAATGTGATATTTAGGTCTGGTGAGAATTTGTATGTGATGATGTCTAGTGCGTGTCTTTTAATATGGGTAGGTTGTATATTTGGCCATTATAGCTCCCAGACATGAAGGAAGTCTTTGCATTCAGCTACGTTTGTTAGGTTGTTATCCTCCAGGTGGAGGTTGATATCTCCTACGATGAGAAGGTTTTGGACAGAGACACATGTATTCGATACGAAGTCCATAAACTGAGTTTGGCAGTCTTGCCAGTTGCCTGGTGGTCTATAGAACAGGATGAGGTTTAGGTGCTCTTGTAAGGTTGGGTGATTGATTCTAACTGAGGCGATTTCCAATTGGGGAAGTATTCAGCTGTTGTTGTGACGGTGTATTGGGATTTGTATTTTATGTTTGAATTTGTTTATTAAAGAAAGAACAATACAATTTACAGGGCTATTTCCAAAAATACAACTGAAGGACTTTGCTATACAGTCAGTAGCCTCTAACAAGTTTTAACAGTTTTCTTTTATGCTGAGGTTCCCCCTCCCGCCCAACCAACCCCCCTCCCCCCCCCTCCCTACCCCAAGTTTCATTATGGATGTGAAGTCAGATTGTTACTAATCAGCCCTGCAGCTTATGCAATTATACAACATTCAGCTCATTTCTCAGCCAGAAAACCTGTTCATGTCTTCCAGTCAAGCTACTTCGGTTCCCCTTCATTGATCATCTCATATTGCTACTCCTAGTCACCTGGGTCTCTAGGATACTTAGGCCAATACTTCCTTGGCTTTTGGTTTATCTTCTACAGCTTATCACGAGACCCTATCAACTCCCCTTTCCTCGTCGCCGCACCAGGGCAAAACTATCCATTCAGCCGTTTAAGAATTCAAAATTCTACTTCTAGCTACCTCCGTTAAGGAGTCCCAAAAGGGGGCCCATGTCAGGCAAAATAACTCCCCTCTAGGTGAGGCCAGATCACCCACTGCTCTACGTTCTAAAGAGCATAAAAAGATCATTCTCGCTCGCCATTGAGACAAACTCGGCGAGTCTGGTGTAATCCATAGGTGTAAGATGACCTTCTTACCCAGTAAAACCGTTTTTTTTAGGAATGGGCGCAACCCCTTAGGTGGTTTTTGGGCCAAATGAAATTTATGGAATAGCAGTTGTGGCTTCTTCCGCCAAGTGATCTTCCACATTTCTGACACATGCTCAACCACCTGTGTCCAAAATCGGGTTATTCTGGGGCAAGTCCAGAACATGTGTCCAATCCTTGCTGGGGAGTGGCCACACTTCAGGCATCTGTCATCCTGACTCATGTGAGCCCTCCATGCTCTATGTGGGGAAAAAAACATTCGAGACAGGAATTTATATGCCGTCTCCTGCAGCGCCACACTCTCCGAAATTCTGGAGATGTCTAGAAAGCATGCCCTCAAATATTCAGCTTGAATGTTCACTGTCAGTTCTTTATTCCATTGTGCAGCCAGGTGTTCATAATCGTTCTCACCTAGTTGTTCCCGTATTTCCGAATGGTAATATTTTAATGGGACAGACCCCTGAGCATCCAAAGCCAAAAGAGACATCAGTCGGCTCCATATTTGGGGACTCAAATATGCGGGAGGAAGTGACCGTAAATAGTGTCGTAATTGAAAGGAGGCAAAGAAGTCTCTACTAAGGGGACCATATTCTCTATCTAATTCCTCCATGGATTTTAAAATACCTTCGTCTGAGTATAATTGGTAAATGTATCTTATACCACGTGTTTCCCAGTCTGAGAAGAGTCTGGTTGTGTTTCCCGGGGGGAATTGACTGTTGCCTCGTATCGGTAGTAGCGGTGTACAAGTCGCCAGAAAGCCAAACTTGCGGCCCAGCCAACGCCAAGTCTGTCTCAACGGAGACACCACTGATGTGAAATTTCTGGGTGTATTTACTGTCCCTGGAGCAGCATGTAACCAAGAACTGAAATGACGGGGGAAAAACACTTTGGTCTCCATGCTAGTACACGAGAAGTAACTCGTGTTACGAAACCAATCTGAAAGGTGTCGCATGTTACTGGCCACAGAGAAGAGCTTTAAGTTTAAAAGTCCCAACCCCCCTTTAACTCTGGGGAGATATAATTTAGAGATTGGTAATCTTGGTTTTTTCCCGTTCCATATATATTTGGTGACCACCCTTGTCAACATCAGGTCTTCCTTATGTTTCAAAAACAAGGGTAACACCTGCAAGACATAAACCCATTTTGGGACTAGGATCATGTTGTAGAGGGCTATCCGCCCCATCAAGGAGAGGGGCAGAGTTGACCACGTCTGCAACGTCTGTCTAGTTTTCAGCTTAAGAGGTTCTATGTTCAGTTTGTATAAAGAGTTCACGTCAGCTGTTAGCCATATGCCTAGGTACTTCAGTTTACCCTCCGCCCAAGATAACGGAAATTCACCCTCCCAAGCAGTGCGGGTCTGTATCTGAACTGGTAATGCCATGGATTTACTCATATTCAGAGAAAGACCCGAGTATGAGCCAAACTCTTCAAGAGTGCCAAATAAGTGGGATATAGAAGATTGAGGCCTTGTCAAGGTTAACAGCATGTCATCTGCAAACGCTAAAGTTTTAAGCTCTTGTGGTTGAAATCTAACCCCCCTTATATCTGGATCCCTTTGAATAGTGCACAATAGGGGTTCAAGGTATAACAAAAATAAGATTGGTGAAAGTGGGCAACCCTGCCTCGTGCCGCATGATATAGAAAAGGAGCTTGATCTCAAACCATTGACCAATAATGAAGCCTTTGGGTTTGCGTATAGAGTTTCCATAGCATTGAGTATCCACCCTTGAAGGCCAATGTATTTAAGAACGGAAAAGAGATAATCCCATCGAACCTTATCAAAAGCCTTTTCCGCGTCAAGGCTAACCAGCAACAGTGGTTCATTCTGGGTAAGACTCTGTGCGATAGCCAAACATGCCTTCCTTACATTGTGGCAAGGGTGCCTACCCCGTACAAACCCCACCTGACTCTCTCCCACTAAACTTGGCATCAAAGGGGACAGACGCTCAGAGAGGACTTTCGCTAGAATCTTGAGATCCACATTTATAAGTGATATAGGCCTGTATGAACTTGGGTTTTCTGGGGGTTTGCCTTCTTTTGGTATTAGGGTTATCAAGGCTTCATTTGATTCTCGCCTAAATTCCCCACATTCAATGGATTCATCAAAAAAATCCAGAAGTAGGCCACACATTTGTGGAAATAGCAACTGGTAATATTCAGCCCCAAACCCATCCGGGCCCGGGGCCGATCCTCGTTTTAGTGATTTCACTACTTTTTGCAACTCCTTGGCCTGTATGGGTATATTTAATTTCTCTAGTATCTCAGGGTTCAGGCGTGGCATTCCGGAATCTGCCAAGTAATCTTCTATGGGTGGGCCCAAAAGTGGTTCTGGGGCTGCGTATAGGTTTGTGTAATACTGTTCCAGTAACCGCACTACCTCCTCCGGGTTATTCACCTGTTTGCCTTCTACGTCTCGGAGTGTTGGTATAAACCTGTTCCCTCCCCAGGTTTTGTTAAGGCGAGCCAACAGTTTCCCAGACTTATTACCATGTTTATGGAAAGAGAAGGACCTATGAAAGAATTGTTTCTTTGTTTTCTCATGGATCATTGTATTCAGAGCTGCCAAGGAGGCTAGCATAACCTCCGTGGTCTCTTGTGAGGGGTGCGCTATGTGTGCCCGCTTCGTTGCTTGATATGCGGATTCTAAGTGTTTCACTCCCTGAGCCAGTCGCTTCGAACGGGCACACATATAGGCAATTATATCCCCTCGAATCACCGCTTTGGAAGTCTCCCAGAACAACCTCGCTTCGTTCATATGACCCCCATTAGTGTCTAAGAAGTGGGACCACCTTTGTTTCAGGTAATCTTGAAAATCCGTATCGTCTATCAGATATCTGGGAAACCTCCATACTTGATGGCGCAACCTAGTTACTCCCAACTCCAGTTCAATCCAGATCATTGCATGATCTGAAACCTCCATCACTCCTATCTCTGCACGTGGTATTTGGGGGAACAGAGTTGAGGATATCAGTATGTAGTCTATTCTAGACCATGAACTATGTGCTCTTGATAAGTGTGTGTAATCTTTAGATGTAGGATGCGTTAACCTCCATGGGTCTATGAGATCCAAGGCGGTAGTCAAATATCCCAATCCCTTTCCGGATCCATACGCTGAGCTTACCTGCGGCCCCGAGCGATCTTGTGACCCATCCATGACTTGGTTAAAATCCCCGGCAACTATCCATGGGGCGTGACCGTATTGGATTCCTAGCCGGACCATGTGTTGGAAAAAAGAATGGTCATATACATTAGGGCCATAGACATTAAGCAGAAAAACTTCCTGCCCCATTATATTTAATTGTAAGAGTATGTATCTGCCATCTTTATCTTTGCAAATTAGCTTTGATGTGCATTGCAAATGTTTATGTATTAGGATTGCCACTCCTCCTCTTTTACCACCGGAGGACGCAAAGTGACACTCTCCCACCCAGCGCTGTTTAAGCTTTTGATGCTCTGCGTCTGTTAATTTGGTTTCTTGAAGGCATGCTATTCCAGCCTGGTGGCGCTGCAACGCTGTCAAGAGTTTTGTGCGTTTTATGGGGGAAGAGATACCAGACACATTCCACGATATCAATCTGGGGGCTGGTAGCTTAGCCATCACCTAAATCAACCCGGTTACATAAATGGTGTAATTCTTGTTTTCTTAGGACCCCCGGGTGCCCAGCCTTCACCCAGCAGTCCTGTGCCTGCAACAACAATGGCCTTTGATTAGCTCTCCCTAGCCTCACATTCTTACCTACCCTGGCACGGCAACAGAGTGTACCCAATGTTTGCTCTCCCACAGGGCCTCGTTGTGGAAATGGCACCTGCTCCTTCCCACTGAACTCCATCACCCAATATAAAGAGCAATTAAGTTTGTATCTTTCCCCTATTCCCTCCCCTTCCCATAATACAGATCTTATCTCAGCTCGTCCCTTCCCTCCTTCTTCTCCCAACCCCCCCCCCCCTAGCCCAACCCTCTTCCCTACATTATTCCCCATTTAATCGTACCTAGGCCTCCTTCACCAGACGCAACCTGAAATAAGTCGCGCCTGGTGTGGGATCAATGGATGCCAGTAAAGCCCCACTCTCCGTCAAACCTAATTAACTTTAACAAATTTCCGAACTTCCCTCCACCCACTCCAAGCACTCAACCAACCAGGTAACACATCTCTTGTCTAGCTCGGTGTGTCTGCGAGCTAGGTGTCTCTGATGTACACCTTTTTATTGTTCCAGTCCTGGTTTTGGCTCTCAATTATCTGAGTGCTTCCAGTCTTACATATTGTGCCAATTCTCTCCAAAAAAGACTTGTCTGTTCAAACCAGTGTTACAACTGCTCAACAAAGTTCCAACAGATAACTTTTCATTCTCGAATGGTGTAATCCCACATATACTTGCGTGTTCCTCTGACCTCTCCATACAGACCCGCAGCAAAAGATGTCTTGGTCAGTCCGCTGGCCCTGTAACTTGTTTATTCAGCCATTCCGCAGCTACCTCTGGTTTAGTGAAGACTTTCCAAACCCCATTTTCCATTATTTTTAAAGTAGCTGGGTACTGCAACATAAATCTGTACTTCTTGTCCACCAGGCCTGTGCAAACTGTCGAGAATGCCCGTCGCTGCGCTGCCAGGGCCACCGAGTAATCCTGGAAAACGCGAATTAAAGCGCCATCATATTTAGTGGTATCTCTGCTCCCTTTGTATGTTCGTAAAACGGCAGCCTTCTGTGAGTAGTCATGAAATTTTGCTATGACTACCCTAGGGCGTTGCTCTCTCACTGGTCTAGGCCCCACTCGATGGACTCGCTCCAGTCGGATCGGTCTCCCTTCTCCCGCTTCAGGAAAGGTCGCCTGTAGCCAAGTTTCAAGCGTAGGTTTTAGATTGGCATCTGACAAGGATTCTGCGAAGCCCACAAAGCGAAGGTTGTCTCGCCTGGATCGGTTCTCCAAATCCTCTATTCTTTCTGAGTATTCGTGCACCATGCGGGTCAGGCGTTCCAGCTCACCAGAATGTTCCTGGTGCCCCTCCTCCACCTCAGCCACTCGGGCCTCCAGCTCCCCCGTGCGTCGCGAAAGCTCTGAGGTCACCGCCGCTATGCCCGCTATTTGTGTTGATAGTTGGTCAAATTGTGGAGCTAATGCCCGCACAACCGCCTCTGTGAGTTCCGGAATGAGCGCTTCTGCATTCTGGCAGGGGGGAGAAGGCGTCGGCGAAACCGGCGCCATATTGGATTCGCTAGCTCTTACTTTATCCTCCTTTTTCTTTCCACTTTTCGCCGTTTGAGCCATCAAAGATCTCGTAATATACTTGTCCGTATGATAAGAAAATGCTTTTGTGCAGTTTTAGGTGTTCTCAAGGGTGGAGGTCGCCGAGGAAGTTGATTTTCGAGCGAGGCTTTGAGCAGCTAGAGTGAAACACGTCCTCTGCCGCTTACTGCATCACGTGACCCCCCTGGGATTTGTATTTTAAATGTTATTTTTTTAGGGTGGGAGGGGGTTAGTGACCACTGGGGGAGTAAGGGAAGGTCATCCCCGATTCCCTCCGGTGGTCATCTGGTCATTTAGGCACATTTTTGTGGCTTGGTTGTATAAAAAAAAAAAGGTCCAAGTAAAGTCGTCCAAGTGTTCGTCAGGGACATCCTTCTTTTTTCCATTATTGGCCGAAGATGCCCATGTGTCAAGCATGCCCCAGTCTCACCTTCGTTATGCTTCCGACACGCCCCCGTGAACTTTTGTCGTCCCCGCGATGGAAAGCAGTTGAGGACGCCCAAAATCAGCTTTCAGTTATTCCGATTTGGGCGACCCTTTGAGAAGGACGCCCATCTTCCGTTTTGTGTCGAAAGATGGGCGCCCTTCTCTTTCGAAAATAAGCCTGATAATGTTCCATTACATATTGTGTTGTTTTTGAATATTTTTACTGCTGTAATTGTCTATTGCTCATGTTTGATCTATTCTTACTGTACACCACCTTGAGTGAATTCCTTCAAAAAGGCGGTAAATAAATCCTAATAAACAAATAAATAATGCTGACACACAGCCTATTCACTTTAAATGGGCTGCGTCGACATTGCTGTGCGGGAGTATAGCAGGGGAGTAAATAAAAGATGGTGAAGCCTCTCCTCAAGTGCCACACACAGATCTCTGCTTTCACGATTAAAAAATGCTTGTTCAATATAAGCCAGAGGTACTGTATGTGAATATGTGTTGCTGCTTTATCAAAAATGGAAATTAATTTACAGTGGGTGATGATATATTACTTTAGAAAATAAACTTATGAAAAATGAATTTCACAAAGCTTCTTACCATACTTATCTCCATTTGGAAATACAAATGATATTTGAAAAACTTCCGGAGCTGTTTAAAAGAAAATATTATATTTTTAGAATTTACAGTTGGGTAATTTTTTCCAATTGCTAACTTGTTATTTTTACAAAGACTATGAGGCATATTTTCAAAGTACTTAGCCTTCCAAAGTTCCATAGGTTTCTATGGAACTTTGGAAGGCTAAATGCTTTGAAAATATGCCTCTATATATACTTGACCAATTACAATAAAATTTGGGATATATCATCCTGAATAAATTTGCAATAAACCTACACTCATGTCAGCCACCACACCTAAATGATGTCACTACCACCTAGCGATTATCCTCATGATACACGCAGATACTATTTTGCTTTAAACATAAACAGTTACATGGTTTTCAGTCAGGAGGATCTGATCTTTATTCAAAATTTGAATCTGGAGAATGGTTATGGTTCTCAGACCGGTGCAACAGTTTCCAGAAAAAAATGTGGAAGAGGGTAAGCGTAGAATATGTTTTGAAGAAATTGTGAGAAATAGGCTCAACTGATTGCCAGTCAGGAAGTAGTAGGACCTAATCAGTTCACAGTGAAGAAAACATTGTGACAGTTAAAGAACCAGGCAGTGGAGTTTTGTCATTTAGGTGTGGTAGCCAGCGTGAGTATAGGCTTATTGCAAATTTATCCAGGATTATTTATCCCTAAGTTTATTGAAATTGGTTGTTTTGACAGAGTTATGCAGAAAATAAGCTTTGTATAGTTTTTCTTGAAAGAGAGGGAGAGAAAGAGTGAGAGTGTGTGTGTGCACTGATAGTTTGTTCTGTCATTTTAGCCACATTAACCAGCAGCAAGGATGATCCTGATATTTTTTGCCTCCCCCTCTTCTTTCTCCTTTACCCTTTGAGTAGAGAGGTGTGGTAGCCGTGTTAGTCCACTTTTAAAGGTAATCAATAGAAATAAAACAACATAAAACATGGAAATGAAAATAAGATACCTTTTTTATTGGACACTAGTAAAAAAGGCCCGTTTCTGACACATATGAAACGGGCGCTAGCAAGGTTGTCCTCGGAGTGTGTTTGTTTGGGAGAGTGTATGTGAGAGTGAGTGTGTGTGAGAGAGAGTGAAAGTGAAAGTGCGAGTGTGTGTGTGTGTGTGTAAGAGAGAGAGAGAGTGTGGGTGTGAGTGTATGTGTGAGAATGAGAGTGTGTGCAAGTGCGTCTGTGAGACAGTGTGATTGTGAGTGTGTTTCACACAGATTCAGTGTGTGTGTGACAGAGAGTGTGTGTGATACTGAGATGCTCTGTGAGACTGAGTGTATGAAACCAAGCGAGTGTGTGAGTGATTGTGTGACTGTCAGATGAGTGTGTGTGTGTTTGTGGCGTGGGTTCATGAAGCACTTTCAGAAGAGAGAGTGAGTGTGTGTGTTTTGGGGGGGGAGGTTTGAGGTAGCAGGGCCAAATGATAGTGAGTGTGTGTGTGTGGGGGGGGGGGGGGGGTTAGGGACGGCTGCCAGATTATTAAGTGAGTGTGTGTGTGGGTGGGGCAGGGGTTTCAGGAAGCGCTGCCAGATGAGTGACAGAGTGAGTGTGTGTGTGTACGGGGTTTTAGGATGCGCTGCCAGATGTGAGAGAGTGGTTTGGGGGGGAGGGGGGTTCAGGAAGCGCTGCCGAAGTTAGAGAGAGAGTGTGTGTGTGTGTGTTGTAGGGGTGTCGGGGTGTGTGTGTTTGGGGTTTCAGCAGGGAAGAAGAGGGGTTTGGGGGTTGGTTATGGAAGCGCTGGCAGTTGATGAGTGTGTGTGTGAGGGTGTGTTTATTGTGCGTTTCCACATGAGAGAGTGTGTGTGTGGTGGGGTTCAGGAAGCGCTGCCAGATGAGAGAGTCAGTGTGTGTGTGTGTGTGTTTGAGGGGCGGGGGGGTTCAGGAACTGTTGCAAAATGAGAGTATGAGTGTGTGTGGGGGGGGCAGGGGTTTCAGGAAGCGCTGCCAGATTAGAGAGTGAGTGAGTGTGTGTGTGTCTGTTGGGGGGGGGGGGCGTTGAGGAGTTGTGGCCAATTGAGAGTAAGTGGTTTTTTTTTGGGTGGTGGGTTCTGGGACCGCTGCCAGATGAGTGATTGATTGTGTGTGGGGGGTGGGGGCTGGGGTTTCATGGAGCAGTGCCTGTTGTGAGAGTGTGTGTGTGTGTTTTTTCTTTCATTTTGGGTGGGGGATTGTATTGTGTTGAATTTCGAAGGAAGCGGAGGCTGCTTTCTGGGGTTGTTTGTTGTGTTCCGTCTCCGCTTCCTCCGCGTGATGCACCCGCCGCTGCTGCACGTTGCTCCCCCCTCCCGCCGCCATTCCAGCCTACCGTGTCTTAGTTTTGCTGGTGGGATACCCAAAATCCCGCCAGCAGAAGTCCTTTGTCGTGGGCTCTGCTGAGTCCCGCTCGATGTTCTGCATCTAGGCTGTGCAGGGCGGGGTTATGTGCGTCTTACGTCGTGCATGACGTCAGACGCACATAAGCCCTGCCTGCAGATCACGCCGGACGTGTTCTTGTGGGGTTTCGGGTTCCCCGGCGGCAAAGCTACACGTCGGTGGGTGGGTAGAGGTGGGGGTTCCTTCATGTGGATTGTGTTGCGTGGTTTTTTTTTTGCAGGATTTTCGTGGGTGGCCTTGGGGGGGGGCGCGGGTGTGTTTGTTGCACCTGCAGCATGTGTTGGTTGGGTTTTTTTTCCTTTTTTTGCGGTTTGTCGTGTGTGGCTTTGTGGGGGCGTGCGGTGCGGGGGGTGGGTGTTGCACATCCTGGGGGAGGAGTAGGGAAACACGCTCCGCGTGTTTCCCTACTGCTCCCCCTTCTTGTTTGTTTTTCCTTGACTTTTTTTTATTTTTAAACGCTCCCTGAAGGTTCTTTTTGCTAAGGTTCTGAACTCACGTCATGACGTTTGACGTGAGGGCGGGGCTCCAAGTCATAGTGGGATGGCTTCACCACCATGAAGATACGAACCCTTGTGCTGTGAGTTCAGAAACCTTTGTCCTCAGAACGTTCAGGGTGCGTTTTATTATAGTAGATAAGTTAATACATTTCTTGATTAGCTTTCGAAGGTTGCCCTTCTTCATCAGATCGGAAATAATCAAATGTTGGTAGATCACAGATGCGAGACGCTTATTGTAGCCTCTCTGGTCTATAATGCTTTACGCATTTTTTAACACAACTAGTTCTCTGGAGAGATTTAATACATCTGATGTAAAAATAGGGAAAGATAACCGATGTTGTGAGAAGACTCCTGACGCAGGCCTTGCCGGCCGAAACACAGCTGTGTTGAGTCCTGTTCTCCCCTATTTTATATATCTGTTATGATTAATAAATATTTTTAATCTTCACCATCGGAGTATCATCTTCATTTTTCACCATTTTTGTTTTCCTCATTTTTTAAAGTCATCTTCGCTGTTTTGTGTATTATAATGTGCTAGAAAAACCAGATCTTTGTTAAGTCCTGTCTGGTGGGTGTCAAAATATTTAATCATTCTGACTTCAAAGGTCTTATGTTCCTGTATTGTTTTAAAGTTCCCTTTTAAGATTCTTACCATGAAGTCACTGGTACAGTGTTTTGGTTTTGTAAAGTGCTGCCCCACAGGCGTGATATCTTTATTAGTACTGGCATTTTTCATATAGTGTCTATGTACATTAAATCTTCTTTAGCATCTGACTGGTTTCTCCAACGTAGCAGCCTTCGTTGCATTTTTTACACTGAATGATATATACCACATTGGAGGATGAGCATATGAAAGATTCCTTAATGTTGAATATTTTTCCTTTGTGAATGATCGTGGGGTCCTGCGAAATGTTTTGGCATAGTTTGCAGCTGGATATATTGCACAAAGAAGGGAAATCTGCTAACCTTTGTAGCAACTATAGGCCAATGGAGAAATTATGTCCTACCTGATAATTTTCTTTCCTTTAGACGCACCTGCAAGAATTGGTTGACCCGCTTGAGGTTCAGAACCGGCTGGTAGGCATCCTCCTTCTGCTTGGGCTCCAAAAAATAAATGGAGTAATGGGCTAAACACTGTTCTTCTGGGGGCACCAGTACCACAGCCCCCAGCTCCCGCACATTTTGCAGCGTGGATTGAATAGCCACCCTTTTGGTGGAGTTGCCACACGGGGATTCCAAGAAAAAATCTGCGATGGGAGACTTGAATTCTAACTTGTAGCCTTCTTGAATAACGTCAAGAACCCACTAATCCGTTGTTGCGTCCCTCACCTGCACCTCCGGTCAGCTCCTCGCTTCCCCGCTAGGGAGTGGGAATGTCGGTCATGCGGCCTCGGCCGGCATCAGACGCCACGCTCCTTCCTTTGGGGGCCAGGGCTGTCGGGACGCCTAGATGTGGGGTCCATCTCGGGTAGCGGTGGCTGCGGGAGCGTCGGCCATTTTGGCGACCAGCGTCCCGAATGGAGGTCTTCTCTTCCGGGTGCGGAGCCGGGGAACTCTGGCCACACCTTCTGCGCCTGGATTGTGTGATGGCCGGGAAGGTCCGCCCTTGACTGTTGGCTGGCCAATCGGGCTCCTTCCAGCCTGCTGAAGGTGTTTCTCTGCCAGCTGACTCGCAACGCTCCCGATGGGAGGGGTATTTAAGGAGCAGCTCTTCCCTTTAACCTTGCTTTGGCTTCTACTCTTGTAGACTTGCCTGCGCGTCCTGGTGACCTCTTGTCGCTACCTTCTGCTTGTCCTGATTCGACTTTGCCTTGAACCTGACTACTGCTTTGCTTGCCGCCAGCCCGAGACTTTGCTTTGTACCCGACTACTGCTTCACTTGCCGCCAGCTCAAGAGACTTTGCCTTGAACCTGACTACTGCTTCGCTTGCCGCCAGCCCAAGAGACGTTTGCCTCGAACCTGACTACTGCTTGCTGGCCGCCTGCTGGTTCCTAGACCCATTCCTGTATTGCCTACCTAGCTCTCCGAGCCCCTGCACCACCTACGGCCCTCAGCCTGGGGGCTCAACTCCCGGGGAACGGCGGTCGCCGCAGGTGAAGACTTGGGGTGATTCGGCTGTCCCATGGAGGGCCAGGGCTATCATCTCTCCAACCCTCCAGCAGGACCCAAGGGCTCACGAGACTCTTAGGCGAGACATCCATGGTGAAGTAGGATCACTCCTCTAGAAACAGGGATAGCCGCCCCCCAATTGGTGTCGGGGGGTGGCCCAGTGTCCCGTCATTGAGAGGGACGGGCATTGGTAGAGGTACAGCTAGAGGAAGCCAAGATCCTCTTATCGGTCCGAAAGGACTGCCTGGCCTGAAATCTAGACTGCTGAGACCCAGACTGTCACCCCGGACAATACCGGCGTGTGTCCCAGAACCGAGCACGAGAAGAACTTGAGCGTGAGGAAGCTTTTGGCCCAGATCCTTTACTAACTTCTCAAGGTCCTCCCTGAACAACAGCTTGTCTTTAAAAGGTAGCTTCACAAGGTGCTGTTTGGATGCCAAGTCCGCTGCCCAGTGACGGAGCCATAAGAAACGTCTGGCCATAACTGCTAGGGACATCTGCTTCGCCGATGTTCGAAGAACATCATAGAGAGAGTTTGCCAGATATGCCAAACTAGTTTCCACATCTGGCAGAAGAGCTTCTGGGGAAGACTCAATGCCCAGTAAGGCATCTGCAAACTGCTAGACCTAGCTGAGACAGGCCTGAGCGGCATAAGAACTACAGACAGCTGCCTGCAGAGAGAGAGAGCAGCCACCTCAAAAAACAGCTTGAGCGACGCTTCCAACTTCCGATCTTGGACATCCTTTAAAGCCACCCGTCACCAGAGCATCAACAGCCAGCAACTGGAGCCTCTCCAGCTCCGCTGGAATCAAAGGATAAAGTCTGGCCATAGCCTCTGCTACCCGCAAGGGAGCAGCGGTCATGTCCCACTGCGCCTCATTTCCTTCATGGCCTCATGCATGGGGAAAGCCCTAGGCATCCGCCTACAGCTTGCCATTTTTTTTATTAGCAGAGGCAGCTGCAGGAACACCTGGAGAGGAAATATCAAGAGCCTGCAGGGCCTTAGTAATAAAAGAAGCAAGCTCTTCCTTGTGAAAAATGCAGACTGCCGTGGGGTCGTCCGCTTCCTCCAGCCGAACCGAAGCTCCCCCTCCTCAATGTCCAGCTCAGCCTGAGTGGAAAGACCAGCCTGAGAGCTCTCACCTTCAGAGAACTGTGGGGACAGTGGCACCATCGATTCTGCATCTGACAGAGATGCTCAATGCCGCCGCTTCGGTACCGGAACCCCCGAAGGCTGCACTAAAAAAAGTGGGGAGACAGCCCCCTGTGTCTCCAAAATAGATGCACTGGATCCCCGGCCTAATTGCCTCAAGAGATAGACCCTGTGTAACAGCAAAGTAAAGTCGGGAGAGAAGGGCTTCATGATACTACCCCCATCATCTGTTCCACATGGGTCCGGTCCACTAACGACCACAGCTGCGTAGGAGGAAAATCCAGAGAGGATGTTGTAAGCAGGGACCTCTAAGTGCAGCCAAGGATAGAACAATCTCCTCCAGCCACAGGCTCCCGGTCCAGTCAAGAAATAAATGTCCACCAGCAACTTCAATCTTAAGGACTTTATTCCATGTAGGTTTCTAGTGTTATGTCTGTGCTTTCCTCGCCCTCTGGTGGTCAGAACGGGTGGCTGATATGGACCATCACCCGTTCCAGATTTCTGCTTAGTCCGGTCCGGATCTTCCAGGCTGCCAGGTTTTCTTGTGTTGTTTGAGCCTGCATAGTACCCGTATCTGCCTGGTGATTGCAGCAGCTGAGCCTCAACTGCTTCTGGGCTTATTAGCCATCTTGAAATGTTTCTGCTTTGCCTTTGCATCGCCTTAGGCCCTGGCACATGGGTGCTTGTGCACTTCTGCCTGAGAGACTTTGTCTGAACCTGATTCTGTTTTTGCTGGTTTCCTGCCTTTTGAACCTTGCCTGATCCTGGACTTTGCTTTGCTTGCCACCTGCCTTTTGACCCTTTGCTTGGACCTGGACTTTGCTTTGCTTGCCGCCTGCCTTTTGAACTTTTGCCTGAACCTGGACTTTGCTTTGCTTGCCGCCTGCCTTTTGAACCTTTGCCTGGACCTGTCTTCTGCTTGCTGGCTGACTGCCTAGAGACCTAGCCTGGATTTGCTGGTACATCTGTTCTGCCTTGCTTCTGGTGTGGGGTGGTTTTGCCTGCCACTGCCGCTCCTCGGCAGTGGCCCAAGGGCTCACAAACCCAGTTCCTGTTTAATAAACGTGACAGAATGCAAAGGCCATGAGCTCGGCAGGATCACCCTATCTGCTAGGCTTCTGGCCTAGAACTTCTGCCCTTGTTTCCCTGGTGAAGTTCGGTTCTGGCTCTATTATTGTTCCTGATCTTTTCATGACTGGAGGAATATCTTGGGAAACTTTTGGCTGATCCACTCATGAAGAAACTGCCTGAAGCTTCAGCAGAGAGGAAGCGTATCAGGCAGCTTGGGCTTGTGGAAAACCCTGTTTCAGCCATTGATCCTAGGACCCCGCTTTGGAAATATCGCCACCTACTTCTCTCTGACCCCGCTCTGCGGGATACTCGGGAAGCTGCCATCGAAAGAAAGCGTCTTGCGAATCCTGAGGTCCAGGCGTACAATCAGTCCATCCTGAGGGACGCTCTCAGCCGAATTGCTCCGGAGTTCAAGTTCCAGCCCTGGCCAAGCCGCTGAGTCCTTGCTGAGTTCCAGTTCCAGGCAAGCCCTGAGTCCTGTTCAAGAAGCGCTCCCACTCAAGCCTCGGAGTCCAGTCCACGGGACGCTTCTAACCGAGCCTCCAATCCCAGGTCAAGTGGCGCTCCCACTCAAGCCTCGGAGTCCAGTCCGAGTGAAGCTTCTGACCGAGCCTCCAATTCCAGTTCGGGTGGCACTTCGAACAGAGCCTCCAAGCCTCAGTCAAGTGATGCTTCCACTCAAGCCTCGGAATCCAGTCCGAGTCGCACTTCGAACCGAGCCTCTGATGCCAATCCAAGTGACACTTCCAGTCAAGCCTCTGAGACCAGTTTGAGTGGCGCTTCTAACTGAGCCTTTGATTCCCGTTCAAGTGGCACTCCTAGCTGAGCCTTTGCTGAGTTCGAGTTCCAGCCCAGATGATGCTGAGTTCATTCCGGGTGTGAGTTCCAGCCAAGATGAGACTGATCCTGCCCTGAGTTCCAGCCAAGATGTTCCAGAGTCTGCACTGAATTCCAGCCAAGTGCTTGAGCCTGCTCTGAGTCCCTGCCCAGAGCCTGAGTCTGTTTTGAGTTTCAGCCCAGATGAGCCTGAGTCTGCTCTGAGATCCTGCCAAGTGCCGGAGTCTGCTCTGAGTTCCAGTCAAGCTTCTGAGCCTGCCCTGAGTTCCAGCCAAGCTTCTGAGCCTGCCCTGAGTTCCAGCCAAGATGTGCCTGAGCCTGCTCTGAGTTCCAGCCAAGTGCCTGAGCCTGCTCTGAGTTCCTGCCCAGTGCCTGAGTCTGTTTTGAGTTCCAGTCCAGAGGACGCTGAGTCCGCTCTGAGTTCGAGTTCCAGCCAAGCTGTGCCTGAATCTGCTTCGAGGTCCAGTCCTGAGAGCGGTCCGAGGGCTGGCGCTGATGCCTGTCCGGATGCCTGTCCGGATGCCAATCTTGACTGTGGTTCAAGCTCCAGCCAAGCTACCCCTGCTTACTGGACACTGATTTCAACGCCACTTTTTTAGGCATCATATATAGAATCTCCTCCTAAACGCTTTCATAAAATTACCTTTGCTATCTTAGGGGTGGTAGCGTTTTTAGCTTGCGGTAGAAATCAGTTAGCAGTAAACACTGAGATGTCCATTATATTCCTATGGAAGTCTTGGCATTTACCGCCAGCTGATTTCTATCGCTAGCTTAAAACGCTACCGTGGTTTAGTAAAATACCCCCTCAGGGATCCTTTCACAAAGCTGTGCTAGTGAATCCCATGAGGCAAATGTGACAAAGCCCATCCAATTCCTATGGGCTTCGTTGCATTTGCCATGCCGGAATAGCTAATGCGGCTTTGTAAAAGAAGCCCTTGCGGGCACTTTTACTAAGCTGTGGTAAAAAGTGGCCTGTGCTAGTTTGGGCACATGAAACTGGCATGTACTGGGCCATTTTTTACTGCAGCAGGTAACATAGAGGTGTATTTTCAAAGCACTTAGACTTACAAAGTTCCATAGTAACCTATGGAACTTTGTAAGTCTAACTGCTTTGAAAATTAGCCTGATAGTAACATAGTAAATGGGCAGTAAGTGGCTGTGTGCTAATATTAAAAGTAGTGCGTGTTATTTACTGCCTGAGCCCTTACTGCCACCACCTATTTACTTGGCGGTAAAGGCTCAGGCGCTACTCGTGTGATAATCAGGCAGTGTGCGGCAATGTGGCTGCACTGCCAGTTACTACGGGGAATGCCCCCTGTGGTAGAAAATAGAAAATTATTTTCTACTGTGGGAAACTGCATGCGCCAACTTCGGGGCTACCACCAGGCCCCCCTACTACTCTGGCAGTAGGGTTGATTTGGCACATGCTACCTGCACGGTAGCCCTACCACAGCTTAGTAAAAGGGCTCCTTAATTATTTGATCATTGATATATTCTCAGTAGCTCATTGTTCTGTTATAATAGTGTCTCACTGGATGGTGCAGAGCTGACAGGAGTTCCATAATTTAAAAAAAAGAAATTCTCACCTTACATAGTTTAATAAATATCATTAGCTAACTGGTTAGGATAATTCTGGGGCTAAAAGAAGATATCAATTTTTTTTGTCTTAAAATCAGCAATATTACGCTGCCTGACTTCATGAATGTAACCCTATGGGTTAAATTTTAAAAGATTGCCTGGCTCCTTCTAGATCTGGTGTAGAGACAGTGAGCAGCAGTGCAGTGAAACTGAGAAGTCTGTGTGCATGCACTGAGTGTTCTGCATTCTGATGGAACTTTCAGGAGAGTGACAAACAGCCAGTGTTGCCAGGTGGGCGGTTTTCCGCGACCTGCCGCAGGAAATTTTTGCCCGCGGCGGGTTGCGGTTTTTTGGGCTTCTTTTTTGTTTTTTGGCCGGTTTTTTTGGCGGTTTTTACGGCCGCGGGGGGCGGGGTTAGTGACGTTTTGGGCGGGGCTGATGACGGGGGAGGCGGGGGCCGATGACGTGGGAGGCGGGGCCGATGACGGCGGGGGCGGGGTTGATGACGGCGGGGGTGATGACGCGGGGGTGGGGGTGTCGGGGGCGGGGTTTGAGTTTGGGCGGGTTTTGGGCTGGATTTAGGCTGGTTTGGGTGGGAAAAAAATTTTCCACCTGGCAACCTTGCAAACAGCTCAGGCTGGCAGTTGGGAGAGAGCTCTATTTGTGAGAACATGTTACTAGGAAAAGACTGGAAGAAAGTTGATGCTGGAGATCATCACCTGAAAGAAAAGGCGCCCACCGTTCAAGAGAGCCAGAGAGAGAAAACAAAGAGAGCAGCTAAGTGACTGAAACTATTTTAAAAAGTGCACATAAGAGAAAATAGTAAAGGAAACCTGAACAATAAGTGACGGATAACTAAAAGAAGGAAAAAAAAAAGAGTAGAGGAAAACTTACATGTTGGGATCCTTGGGGGTCTCCGGGGGTCTGAGGGACAGGAGAGGGGAGACTTTGAAGAGTCTGGTGTTTTGCGGAATGTACCTAAATGATTTACGTAACTAATATTTATACTTGTCTGAGGATGCTCTCAATGTTTCTAGAGACTAAACTGATTTGTGTTGCAAACCTGTAATTGAAATACATATGTTGAACTTCCGGTGATGCCTCTGATCTGAGTGGACGTCTTGCGTCTGAGCTCCGCTCCCCACGCTTTAAATCCCCTATCTTTGTCTTGGAAAAACCCCCGTAACCGTCACAAGAAAAGCGGAGAGGCGTCTGTTCCTGGTGGGCATTACGGAGAGAGAGGAGAGGAAAGAGCCCAGATTGAGCGGGAGAGCGGTGTTATGCCCGTGAAGCCACAATGACAGGGCAAGCAGCGCATGGTCACAGCAAGCCCCAAAATGGCGGACAAGTCGGAGACCGTGGGGACATTAATGCTGCCGAGCAGAGCGATACAAGAAATCACACAACAAATCACTGCGAGCCTGGATGACAAATTAACCAAACTACAGGCTTCAGTGGATTTTATCAAAGACTCGATGGAACGCCAAACCGCTGGACTGCAGCAGGCGGAAGATAGAATTTCCCGCCAAGAACACCGGTCAGAGGAGCTGCAGGCTCGAGTACAGGCCTTGGAAGCACGACAGGCCCAACTGAGTCAACAGACTGATGATCAGGAGAACCGCGGTAGGCGAAATAACATAAGATTCATAGGCCTACCTGAAATTGTTAAAGATGCGGAGTTGAGAAACCTGATTGAAAAATGGTTACCTGACCAGCTGGGGCTAACTTCGGCGGACACGAAACTGATGGTCGAGAGAGTGCATAGAGTAGGAGTGGAGCGCGAGAAGGACACGCGCCCGAGGCCAGTGATCGCACGCATCCTTAATTATGCTGATAAGGAGCAGATTTTACAAGCGTACCGCAATAAAAGAGAGTTGGACTATGAGGGACGTCTCCTACTGTTTCAAGACTTCTCGGCTAAGGTGACGGAGCAGCGCAAGAAAATGAGCCCCCATTGCAAGAGACTCTTTGAGAAAGGGGTGCGTTTCGCTCTTCTCTTCCCGGCGAAAGTCCGGATCCTCCATGAAAACAAAACGCTGTTTTTTACAGATCCAAGCGAACTGAATGCCTTCGTCAGTCACCTACCCTGAGGTGTTTAAGGGAAATTTGTTGTACAGGCACGGACTGAAGGATTACGATTACAACTGCCTGCGTTGGCAGGCTAGTAAGTACTTGGGATCTAGCAGTGGAAAGATGTGTGTGGAGGGGGGAAAGGGAAAAAAAAAACTTTAAAAATGGGGGACTTTGAAAAGCATGGACTTTATATGGACTTGCAGCATATAAATGGGGGCTCATGATTTTGAGGAAGAAAGGGGGGGGGTGAAGTTAGCCCATGTTTGTTTTTCAGCATTTTAGATTTGATATTTGATAGTTAGACAAAATGTAAAGTTATACAGTTTGCAAACGGGTTGAACATAGGCTTAGAGAGAGGGGATCTCTTTTTTTTTGTTGTTGCAGATAAACTTATAGCTGGGGAGTGGAGGGGGAAGCTACAGGACGGTGGTTCGTGGGTCTTGGGAGGGAACATGGTGCCTGGTGGAGGGCTTGTACGGGGAGGGGGGAAAGACGGAAGGGGTGGGGGGAGTGGATGCGTGTATGGTAGTGTGTGGGATACGAGGGGGAGGGAACTGGGAGTGGATGGTGTATATGAGGAAGACAAGATGGGGTGGGGGGGGGGGGTCAGAGGGATCCGCATCACATGAGGCCTAGGGCTGGAGATAAGACACAGGGGGTAGTAAGGGAAAACACATGGCGTTCTCGCAGGCTTGGCTGGGAGGCCAGCGAGAATCTAATCATAGTAGTGAGTGCTAGCAAATACATATGCTTCGAATATGGTTAATTTAAAAATCATCACTCTCAACGTAGATGGGATTCACTCCCCCGTCAAAAGGACTAAGTTACTTGCATGGCTTGCTAGGGAGGGGGGTGAGATTGTTTACCTGCAAGAGACGCACTTGTCAGTGACAGAACACCAAAAACTCCGCAGGGGATGGGTAGGAGACTTGGGATACTCGTCCTATAATGCAAGACAGAGAGGAGTGGCTATTTTGATCCACAAAAAACTGCCCTTCAATATACACAAAACGGTATCCGATAAAGAGGGGAGGTATGTTTTGGTCATGGGGGAGCTCTGGGGGCAAAAACTCTTACTTTGTAATGTCTATGGGCCCAATGTATATTCACATAAGTTCTTTTCTGACCTGGTGGCCAAGGTGATAGCATACTTTGAGTATCAATTGATTATGGGAGGTGATTTCAATATTGTAGTGGACCCTTCTATTGATCGCAAGCCAGCACAGTGTAAGGGTGGGAACTGGGACCACAAGGGCATGAATTTTGTATCCACTCAATTGGGGCTGATGGATATTTGGAGGCTCCTTAACCCACAGGAAGAGGAATTTACATTTTATTCCCATCCTCACGGGGTCTACTCTAGACTGGATTATCTTTTGGTAGACCTCTCCTTAATGGCTAAGATCTCAGGGTCGCATATATAAGAAGCCATACACTGAGTGACCATCAGGCGGTGGAGGCGACCATTTCATGGTGTTCAGAGCCGAATGAGCTGGTGTGGAAGTTCTCCCCCTCGTTAAGTAACGACAGGGAATTTCACACATACTTGCGGGCTAAATGGGTGGAATACCAACAACACAACCAGACACCAGACGTGACCTCAGGAACATACCGGGAGGCTTCTAAGGCAGTCATGAGAGGTCACATTATTGCATATATGGCGGGGAAAAAGAAGAAGAGGGAAGCAGAGCTTTTGCGCCTCTCCCAAGAATATCATTAACTTCGCCGAGCGCATATTCGTCATATGACTGAGGCACATAACCTAGCCATGAAACAGGTCAAAAGACAATTAGATGAGATTCTGATGCAGCGGGCTGAATGGGATATATATTTCCAGAGGTTTAGACTCTTCAAATGGGGGAACAAAGCGGGTAAGCTGCTTGCTAACTTGGTGAGGCCCCCACGAAAGAGACAGACTACCGCTCTTATTAAGGATGAGAAGGGGAAATCGTATACTATAGAGTTGGAGATTAAAAAGCAGTTTGTAAAATTCTACAGTTCCCTGTATCAAGCTAGAGAGTTCGATCAACTTAAGTGTGAGGAATTCCTTCAGGGTCTGAGGATACCGAGCCTTACGGGGCAACAGCAGGCCCATTTGAATGCCCCTATTTCAGAGGAGGAGGTTAGGATGGGCATTGGAGCTATGAAGCTGACAAAGGCCCCGGGGCCCGATGGTTTCGGACCCGAGTATTACCATATTGTGGCTGACTTGGTGGCGGCCCCGCTGAGGGCCTGGTTTAACGATCTAGTTGAGGCAGGAGAGTCTATGCAATACAACACAGCCCACGTAGTATTGTTACTAAAACCAGGAAAAGACGCAGCTGCGGTGGGGTCTTATAGGCATATTTCATTACTGAACCAGGATGCCAAGCTTCTAGCGGCTATATTAGCACGGCGCCTGAATCAGGTGATCCCCACCCTGGTCCATGAGGATCAGGTGGGCTTCGTTCCAGGGAGGCATGCATCTATGAACATCATGCAGGCCTTAATGGCCATCCACGAGCGTAAAGGGAAAGGCGGGGTGGCAGCTATTGTGGGCTTAGACATGGAAAAGGCCTTTGATAGCATCTCGTGGCAACACTTGTTCGGCACATTGGGGCAGTTTGGCATCTCTGGGGCTTATTTTGCATGGATAAAGGCTCTTTATACATGCCCAATCCATGCCCCACCGCCCGGCTACTGATAAATGGCCAGCTCACGGAAAATTTCCCAATACAACGGGGGACACAGCAGGGGTGCCTGCTCTTGCCACTCCTTTTCTTGTTAGCTATAGAACCTCTGGCTATAAAGACATGTAACAGCGACACGATCCGAGGACTATGGGTGGGGGGCCGGGAGCTACGCCTGAACCTCTTCGCTGATGACATATTATTATATGTAGCTAATGCGCCTGGGATCTTGAATCGGTGCTTGCTATAGTCTGGGAGTTCTGGGATATATTGGGATTGAAAGTTAATTATACTAAATCGGAATTGTTACCATTGTCAGAGGGGCAGGGGATCCAGGAGATGGCGAGACTCCCCATAAGGCCGGTAGAAGGGGCAATGAGATACCTGGGTGTCTTCCTCAGTACTAAAAGATCCACTTTTTATAGACGGAATGTAGTAGAGGCCTTGGAAAGGATTAAGATACTATGTGATAGATGGAAGGACCTGCCCCTCTCACTGACAAAGATGGTGTTATTACCCAAGATTCTATACACGTTGCAGGCGGCACCGATCTGGGTCCTCAGGTGGGAAGAACGTTTGTTCCGATCAACTATCCGGTCATTTATTTGGCGGGGGAAGGGGGCTAGGATAAGTTACTTGAAGCTATCATATAATAAATCTGGGGGAGGATTGGGACTGCCAGATCTCCACCGGTATAATGCAGCAGCGTTGATGTGCCTTATCTATGAGAGAATGGCAGTGGGGGAGGGCTCTCGTTTTTTACCAAGAGAAGTCCTGGAGGATTGGAGTCATCCCTGGACCTTCCTTAACCTACTGCATATGGGCTCAAACACTGACATTCGTATATCCCGTAAACTTGAGTTTTTAAGACCTCTGAGGAAAGCCTGGATGTGGTGGAGGGGGCAGCAGGGGTGCTCCCCGGATGACTCACCATACTTGAGTATACTGGGTAATGCTGCGTTTCCGGCGGGCATGGGCCTTTCTACATTCTCCAAATGGGCAGACTCAAGGTGTAGGATCTTGGGGCAATTCTTTGAGGATGGGTCGTAGGACTTTATGACTTTCCACCAAGTTAAAAACCAGTGGAACATCCCAAACACTAACCTACTGCAGTATTTACAGGTCAGGCATTATTGGTCCTCTATCAAGATGCAATATGGGAACAAGTGGATGTGGGGGCCTCTAGATAAAATTCTGTTGCACATTCCCACCAAGGCCAACAGTCTATCTACGTGGTATAAGATTATAATGGTGTATGGACAGAAAGGGGGCTTGGAGGGATTAGTAACCCGCTGGATTGAAGAGGGGGGTATCAGATATACGGAGCAGGAGTTTGGACAACTCTTTGCCACCCTATATCGGATGGTCAAGGCAGCTGATCTACAAGAAACCCAGTATAAGATTCTCCACAGAGCATATATATCTAGAGCAAAAGGGGCAATCATTGGTTTATGGGCAGATGACAGGTGTAACAAGTGTGGGACAGGTAGGGGAACCTTCCTCCATACTTTTTTGGAATGCTCAGCTCTGACACTGTGGAATGAAGCGTTTCGGATACTCAGTGCTGTGCTACTCCGACCACTGGAGTGGGACTATGCGACCCTCTTATTGGGGGACCAATATTTACTGATGGCACAAGGCCTTCGACACCCACAACGTTGATTTGTATATGTCTCCTTGCTGCTGGTCCGGAAAACGATATTGCACTTCTGGGTATCTCCAGAGCCAGTGCCCGGGGAGGCCTGGAGGACAAAAATAAGGGAAGGGGCAAACATGAGGTACAGATCTACCGGGGCTCCCCTAGGTTGACCAATCGCCAATATGCCTACCTGTGGGCCTCTTGTCTAAATACTCTTGGATAAGGTCTTTGCGGATGGGGGAGGGGAGGGTGGGTGGGGGAAGAGGGGTACGAGTAGAAGGGTGTATGGAGTACGAAAGTTGGGATGTGATGTATATGAGTGATGAGTGAGTATGGATGGGGCGGGGGGATGAAAATAAAAGACACTCGATGCGGGATGCATTTCACCAATAGGAATGTTTCTATACGTTTTGTGGAATTCTGTACTGATAATGATTTGTCAAGTGTGTTATGACATGTTTTTCTTCTGCGAGTGTATTGCGCACTGAGGAACTTAAAAATAAAATAAAATAAAAAAAAGAAAAACATATGTTAAATTTGCAAGTTGGTAAAATTTCATTAGCATTAAAATATAATTCAAATAATAAAAAAATATTTTCTTTTTATTGTTAAACTCCCTGGTTGGTGTTGAGTCATTTTGGGGAAACACTGTGACATATTGGGTACCATCATTGTAATACCTTGCTCTGCCACCAGGGGGTTTACATGACTATGTCAAGAAACGGAGATACCTCTATTAAATCAGGATGGGGGGGGGGGGGGGATGAACAGCTGCTTCTTCCTTCCACTCACCTGTCACTGATACTGCCTCTGTCGGGCTCCGAGACCCCGAATCAGTCGTACTGGGTCGGGACATCTTGGAAGTTCAATTGCAACCCCAACGTCTTCTTCGGCCACCCGATGCTAAGCTGTTGCCATGGTGTCGCACGACCCGGAACTTAAAAATGTGATAGCGGCGAGTTGGCTTTATAGCAGCCAATGGGAAGGGAGAAAGGCAGGCAGCTCAGGAAGAAAGGTAAGACCGAGGGATATGTTGATAGGATAACTATGTAGCATGGAGAATTGTAGTTCTTGTGTGAGGTGTTGAGAGAACAGTACTCCTAAGCTCTTGCTTGACAGAGTCAGGCACTTTTCCTGTGTTCCGTTGGAGCCCTTTCTTGAGCGCAACGCAAGGAGAGAACTAGCGGGATTGGCTCAAGGGTATCTGACGCCGCAGGCCTAGGCAAGCATGTCCCCCCCCCCCCCCCCCCCGCGTATAGTCCAGCAACTAGCATCTCCCTGTCGCCCTGCCCCAATGCCCTCTTTTTCTTTCCTTTCACCGACCCTGTCTCCTATGTCCAGCATCTTTCCTACATCAATCTTTGTCTTTTGCCCACCACCCCACTTATGCCTGGCCGCCCTGAAGTTCTGTGAAACATCATGCAGTACATAGCGCTTCTGAGGGAACTGGACACATAGTAGGTTAGATGCTGCTTAGCAGTGATTCAGGGCAGCGAGGACACGAACTCTAGTGCCCTAGGCGGACGCTTAATTTGCCTAATAGTAGGATCTGCCCTGAACGCTAGTTTAGAACAGGGCAGAGCAGGTGGGGGGAAGAGTGGTTGGGAGGCGAGGATAGGGGAGGGCAGACTTTTTTATACGGTCTGTGCCAGAGCAGGTGATGGAAGGCAGGACAGGTGGTTGGGAGGCAGGAAAAACTGCTGGGCAGACTTATACGGTCTGTGCCCTGAGAAAGACAGGTACAAATCAAGGTAAGGTATACACATGAGTTTATCTTGGGCAGACTGGATGGACCGTGCAGGTCTTTTTCTGCCGTCATCTACTATGTTACTATGTTTGTTAACCGGGGAAGGACCCACTTTTTGCTGTCACATGCCCTCAGCTTTTTATTTTATTTTTGAATGGTTATATTTGTTGTTTTTTTTTTTTTGCTGCATTTATTTTGTGTGATAGGTTGTGGCCGTTTTAGTTGTGTGTGGATATGGCACAGTAGGTTTGCTATGAATGCATGTGTTGGTGTGTTTTTTTTTTTTTACATTTCTTTCCATGGTAGAGGGGGCTGGGGGGTTATTTCAGTTGCTCGTTTTCTATTTGTGATTTATAAACAACTGTTCTACAGAATATTGTTCCTTTTTATACTTTATTAAAAAGATTAAAATATAAAATATTATTATTAACATTTGTATAGTGCTACCAGACGCACGCAGCGCTGAACACCTGACACAGAGAGACAGTGTCTGCTCGATAGAGCTTACAATCTAAAAATACAGACAAGACAAGGGCGAGGAATGTACAGGGTGAGAAGGAACAAGGATAGGGGAATTGAGTAGTGGTTAGGAGCCAAAAGCAGTGGTGAAAAGGTGGGTTTTCAGCATAGATTTGAAAACAGACAGAGATGGAGCTAGGCGTACAAGCTCAGGAAGTCTATTCCAGGCATAAGGCGCCGCAAGGGAAAAGGAACGAAGCCTGGAATTAGCAGTGGAGGAGAAGGGGGACGACAAGAGAGATTTGTCCAGCGAGCGGAGTTTATGGGGAAGAATGTAGGGAGAGATGAGAGGTAACGGGGGGGCTACAGAATAGATGCATTTAAAGGTCAGTAAGAGAAGTTTGAACTGTATGCGGAAGCGGACAGGGAGCCAGTGAAGTGACGAGGAGTGGGCTAGTGTGGGTAAAACGATTTTGGCGGAAAATAAGTCGTGCCGCAGAATTTTGGACAGACTGGAGAGGAGAGAGATGGCTGAGCGGAAGATCAGTGAGAAGCAAATTGCAATAATCCAAGCGAGAGGTGATAAGGGTTCTGGTAGCGTATTCAGAGAGGAAGGGGCGAATTTTGCTAATGTTATAGACAAAGAAGCGACAGGTTTTGGCCGTCCGCTGGATGTTAGCGGAAAAGGAGAGGGAGGAATCAGATGACTCCTAGGTTGCAGATGAGACAGGATGAGGGTTCCATCTACTGAAATAGAGAATAGGGGGAAGGGCGAGGTGGGCTTGGGGGGAAAGACAATAAGCTCAATTTTGGCCATGTTCAGTTTCAGGTGGCGGTGTGACATCCAGGCAGCTATGTCGGTCAAGCAGGCTGAAACTTTGGCCTGGGTTTCAGCAGTAACGTCAGGTGTGGAGAGGTAGAGCTGAGTGTCATCGGCATAAAGATGGTACTGGAAACCGTGAGATGAGATCAGAGAGCCCAGGGAAGAAGTGTAAATGGAAAAAAGAAGGGGGCAAAGGACAGATCCCTGAGGAACTCCAACTGAGAGTGGGACAGGGGTGGAGGATGATCCACCAGAATATACTCTGAAGGTACGGTGGGAGAGATAAGGAGAACCAGGAAAGAAAGCCATGAAATCCAAACGAGGACAGTGTGGCAAGAAGAAGACTGTGATTGACAGTATCAAAAGCAGAAGATAGATCGAACAGGATAAGGATGGAGTAATGGCGTTTGGATTTGGTGAGAAATAGATTATTACAGACTTTAGTGAGCGCTGTTTCAGTCGAATGTAGAGGGTGAAAGCCGGATTGAAGCGGATCAAGGATGGCATGAGAGTTGAGAAAATCAAGGCAGCGGCTGTGAATGGCACGCTCAAGTAATTTGGAGAGGGAGATGGGACGGTAGTTGGAAGGACAGGAAGGGTCCAATGATGGTTTTTTGAGGCTTGTGCAGATGAGGACAGAGTCTGTGGGGATGGGACCAAATTTTGTCCCTATGTCATTCTCTAGCTCTGTTCTCTATATGATATAGCATCCTCTGTTCATATTGATTAATTTGTTTTCCACAAATTTTTATTTATTTTTATTCATTTATCATATTTGATATACTGTACTGCCTTTAGGGGAGAAAACTCAACAAAGCAGTTTACAATGATTTAGTCCTAAAACTAATTATTAAAAAAAACCTCAATAAAATCTTTAAACCAATTTATAAATTCCAAAAGAAATGGAACCTAAAAGGGTGGACTACACTTCTCATAGTATCCTCCAATGCATTACACTAGGAAGATATGGACTTAAGGAGACATCTGGTTGATTTGAATACATATGCGCTCTAGTAGGAAATATTTATTTAAGTTCCTTCTTATCTGGAGGGTTGCTGCCTGCTATCGACCAGTTTCAAACTTACTTTTTCTCTAAGTGACAGAAAGTATCTATGAACAACTTTTATATGAAGAATCCTCTAACAATTTGGAGTCTGGTTTCTGTGACATCATTTAGTGAAATTTGTGGTAGATTGGATAATGGCTCTGTTGCTTTACTCATATTGTTGGACTGCTTTCAGCTAGATTTGTTTAATCACTTTTTTTGCTGAAAAGATTAGAAATGAGTAATATTTTTTCACGGAGAGAGTAGTGGATGCTTGGAATGCCCTCCCGCGGGAGATGGTGGAGATGAAAACGGTAACGGAATTCAAAAATGCGTGGGATAAACATAAAGGAATCCTGTTTGGAAAGAAGGGATCCTCAGGAGCTTAGCGAAGATTGGATGGCAGAGGCGGGGCTGGTGGTTGGGAGGCGGGGTTAGTGCTGGGCAGACATATACGGTCTGTGCCCTGAAAAAGACAGATACAAATCAAGGTAAGGTATGCACAAAAAGTAGCACATATGAGTTATCTTGTTGGGCAGACTGGACGGACCGGACCGTGCAGGTCTTTTTCTGCCGTCATCTACTATGTTACTATGTACTGCTGGGACAGTCTTGGATTGGTTCTCATCTTTTCTCAGTAATTTTTTTGTTGGGTTTTTCGGTTCATAGATCTGGTGGTTACTCAGCAACTGATCCAATACAGTGTGGAGTTCTCAGGGTTCAATTTTGTCACCTTTACTATTTAACGTTTTTGTAAGTCCCCTGCCAATATTGATACAGTCATATGGTATTTCTTCCTATATGTATGCTGGTGATATTTTCTTAGTTCATTATACAGACCGTGTTCATATTGATCTTCAGCCTTTAAAACAATGTTCGGACAAGTTTGCCGTCTGGTTACTGGACCTTAATAAAGACAATATGATTGTTGGGTGATGGATTATTGTTCCCTGCCATCTTTGAAGCCTATACTCTTTGGCAAGCAGCAGCTTACTCCTGTTCCCTTTTTTAGTTACTTAGACAGCATCCTTGACTCTTTATCTTTACTTGTTCTTACAGTAGATTTTTTTTAATTCTGTGGCAAATATTCTGCATACGCAATTTTATGAATACAGAGGTTTACAAATATTCTGTCATGGATATCTTACATCTCAAATAGTAGTCAATGCAGGGATTTTGCAGAATAATCTCAAGTGTCTGTAGTCCTTGCAGAATACGGTGGCACACTTTTTGTGCAAGGCTTTAAAACAGAGAGACCATGTTGCCCCTTTGTTTTTGAAATTACTTTGGTTCCCAGTAAAGTTTTTTTTTTTTTTTTTTTTTTTTTCCCCCCCCCAGATTCAGTTTAAAATTCTTACTTTTGACTTTTAAGGCTGTACATGATGGCACTCCTAATTACTTTGCTGCTTTAATATTACCCTACGTACCACCGCTGGGTCTCTTTATTGACATCAGGAAGACACCATACCTTATGCCCTTTAAACAATAAATTCCTGAATTTGCAAAACAAATGAAGAAATACATTTTTATCAGATTCAAGCACAAATGAGACTACCGTATATACTTGACTATTAAGCTGAGATTTTTGTCCCCCAAATTAGGGTTTCTGCTTATAGTTGAATTGGAACATCTCTTTCCCCTGCCCCCCCTCCTGCCCCAAATTTCTCTTACTGGTAAGCCTGGATGCTGACCACTCACATGGAAATAACTGCAAGCAGGGCCAGTCCAGGGCCTCTAGCATGCGCAGATGCTCAAGGTCTCGGACTGGCCTTGCTTGCATTTACTTCCATGTCAGCGTCAGAGGGAGAGAAATGCTGATCACTGTGGAAGGAGGAGGGACAGGGAAGAGGGAAAGAAATGCCGGTCACTACAGGAGAAGAATACTTGAATATAAACCCTTGGCTTATATTTGAATTAACATTTTTCCCCCATTTAGAAGAAAGATGTTATCTTTGCTTATATTTGAGTATATATGATAGAGTAGCATGTGGGTCCACGGTATCTTGTGATGTTTCCAAGACTTCAGAGATGTTTAAAGTATCAGGAAAAACTGCTACCTCTAGCAAGCTGGAAATAGCACAATGTCCCAGATTGTCTCTTTTTCTATGGAAATAATAAATTTTATTGCGCTAATGAATAGTGTGTGCTAAATAAGATACCCATTATATTCTTATAGGCGTCCTATCATTTAGCACATGCTAAATCTGTGGTGTACCTTAGTAAAAGGACCCCAAAGTTTGTTGTGGAGCTGTATAACATTTAAAAAATATATATGTTTTGACTCGTGCAAGGATATATTCTTAGATATTGATTTACTTGGATTTTTTCAGGGATGATTCTGTGTCCTAAGTCATAGATCCATTTGTCTACTAAGGCAATAAAATTCCAAGTGATTTGTAACATCATAGTCTGCCAACCTAACTTCTGATTCCGTGAATCAAAGGCATTCTTGCAGCTTTTCTATTATGGAGGTTTGTAAATGGTCAAGCTTCAAATTTGGAATGTATCTCTGGGAAGTATTTTCAAGACATTAAAGGCATTAGGGAACACGATCATGTGATTATAAAAACATTTTCTGTATTAAAGATAAGGGGCAGTGACTGCGAGCCTCAATGAAGCCCCTGAGTCTCCTTGAGCAAAGATCCTACATTTGGGGGTGTAGTTATCAATGTGGGATACTGTTAACATTATTTTAGCACAGATCCCATTAACTAATAACTGGGGTTAACAGCAAAATAACAAATTGATAATTCCTCCCTCCTTAATCTTTTATAAAGGGTGGCACTATCAGAAGGTATATGAACCTCTAAATATCTAGTACTGTATATTCTCTTGCTCATGTCGGAGAAAAGTCAGACCCCCAGATCTCAACATCCTTATGTAGGGCAATGCCTCTGATCGATTTAGATTTAATTTTAAGCCTCTAATTGCTCCATATTTCTCAAATTCTCCCAAGAGCAGTGGGAATGAGCCCTTGGCTCTTGAGCTAAGATCAAAATGTCACATGTGAATGCCAAGCATTTGGTTGGTGCTCATAGCTACTCCTTTCACTTGTGGTTGATTCCTCAGTAAAGGCTCTGAGAATACAAGGAATACAAGGGGTAACATGGGATATCTATGACACGTGCCTGTCCAATAGGAAGCATTCAGAAATTTCCTATTAACTAGTCCTGTGTTGCTTTCTGGATACAATATAGGGCTCATTTTCGAAAGAGAAGGACGTCCATCTTTCGACATAAATTGGAAGATGGACGTGCTTCTCTTAGGGACATCCAAATCAGTATAATCGAAACCCGATTTAGGACGTCTCCAACTGCACTCCGTTGCAAGAACGGCCAGAGTTCAGGGGGGCATGTCGGAGGCATAGCAAAGGCGGGACTTGGGTGTGCCTAACACTTGGATGTCCTTGACCCATAATTGAAAAGAAAACAAGGACGCCCCTGACGAACACTTGGACGTTTTCACCCGGACCTGTTTTTCTTACGACAAAGGCACAAAAAGATGCCCAAAATGACCAGATGACCACCAGAGAGAATCGGGGATGACCTCTCGTTACTCCCCCAATGGTCACTAACCCCCTCCCACCATCAAAAAACATCTTTCAGAATATGTCGTGCCAGCCTCGGATGTCATACTCGGGTCCATGACAGCGCATGCAGGTCCCTGGAGCAGTTTTAGTGGGTTCTGCAGTGCACTTCAGGCAGGCAGACCCAGGCCCATAACCCCCCTACCTGTTACGTTTGTGGAGGGAACAGCGAGCTCTCCAAAACCCACCACAAACCCACTGTACCCATATATAGGTGCCCCCCTTCACCCGTAAGGGCTATGGTAGTGGTGTACAGTTGTAGGTATTGGGTTTCGTGGGGGGGGGGGGGCTCAGCACACAAGGTAAGGGAGCTATGTTCCTGGGAGCAATTTGTGAAGTCCACTGCAGTGCCCCCTAGGGTGCCTGGTTGCTGTCCTGACATGTCAGGGGGACCAGCGCACTACAAATGCTGGCTCCTTCCACAACCAAATGGCTTGCATTTGGCCGTTTCTGTCATGGAAATCTTTGGTTTCGAGAATCGCCAAAAGTCAAACGTCCATGTCTAGGGATGACCAAATCTAGGGACGTCCCTGACGGTATTTTTGAAATGAAAGATGGACGTCCATTTTGTTTTAAAAATACGGACTTCCCTGCCCCTGGATTTCGCCATTTTGCAAGGACGTCCAAATCGCAACTTGGACGCCCCTTTCGAAAATGCCCTCCACGTGGTAAACATGACTAAAGTCGCAGATCTATTCTGAACTTTAATGCTCAATTTGCCAAAAACTAATAGGGTTTTGACGTTTGTATTTCAAATTATTTGCTCTAATAGAATCAATTAAACATATTTTGTTTCTGGTGACTTTAGTTTTCCCAGAGACAATCGCATATAGTGCTTGCACTCCCTGTGAAAAATAGCCTCTCAACCCATATTGTTTCTGCGCCTCAAAAAAAAAAAAAGGGTTACTCTATCAAAACCTTTTTCAGCATCAAAACTAATACGAGTCCAAGGTAGAGAGTTGTATGGGGACAGAAATTTAACCCGTCTCCTCCCAGTCCCTCGAGAATTTAATGGTACATTAAAAAAAAAAATTCCGGTTAGCTCTCTTGGCCTCTGTCTGGGTTCGAGTCACAGCACTGCAGGCAAGGAAGGAACGGAAGCTGGAACTTGAAATACTCTGGTGTGCACATGTAAGACTTGTCTCTGAATCACTTGTGCTGAGAGGTCACCACATGCATGTGCCAGTAGGTCAGGTGACATCTGATGCTTGTGCCTGTGTCAGAGTTGAGGTCTGTGCATCAGCCCGAGAGCAGAGAGGATTAATAGTGCATATATTATTATGTCTGCCTCACCCGTTTGGGCAGCGGAAGCCAAGGGCTCTCTCTACTATCCTGGCTAGAACTGCACCTCTCCTCTAGATACTTAATCACCCTAACCTGGTATCTGCTCATGACAGGGTTACACAGGCGACCCTCAGGGGGAGGAATGCTGGCTTCGGCCTAACCCCTGGTAAGCCTTTCCTCAGCTGAGAGGTGCCCAGCTCTACCACCGGCTGCCTTTCAGGTGCTGTGGAGGACTTGCAGCTCATCTGCATATCCTTACAGCCTTCTCCGGGGTGACACCCAGGTCCACTCCGATCCACTCAGGGCCTCCGCTCTAGGTGCCGCGCGCCTAACGCCGCGCAGGGCATTTTTCTCTTTACATCTAATCTTCTTCCCAGTTGCTAAAGTACCTCAGTCATTTATGGCCCCTATTCACATTCTCTTCCTAGCCCTGTCCCTTCCTAATCTTTTCCCTCACCCCCTACCTCTCTCTGCTACAGGAACTCACTGCCCATCCATCGACTTCATCACCTCACCTTCTCTCCTACCCTCTTCCTTCCTCTTGGCTTTTAATCTCCGCCTCTTTCTTCCCTCCATTTTGCCCTCCCCATTCCACCTAAATACCTCTCGCCTTCGATGCCTTCGTGGCCACACCTCTCCTACTCTCCTCCGCTCTCTTTTACTCCTTCTCTTACTCTCAGCCGGTGACATCAATCCCAATCTTGGCCCCCCTCACCAACTATTATCCCAACTCTACAGATCTCACCGCGACCTCTCTAACCTCATCTCTATTTCTCTACTCCCCTCCTCTTCTCTGCCCTTCTCTTGCACCCTATGGAATGCCCGCTCTATCTGTAACAAACTTGCCTATATCCAGGACCTCTTTATCTCGCGTCACCTCCATCTGCTCGCCATAACAGAAACCTGGCTCTGCCCTGATGACTCTGCTTCAGTCGCAGCCCTGTGCCATGGCGGTTATCTATTTTCACATACTCCTCGCCCTGCTGGCCGTGGGGGCGGTGTTGGACTACTTCTCTCTTCCTCCTCCAGATTTCAACCCCTTCTTCCACCTCAATCTCGCTGTTTTTCCTCCTTTGAAGTCCACTCTATCCGCCTTTTCTCTCCTCTGCCTCTTCGAATAGCGGTCATTTATCGTCCCCCTGATAAATCCCTTTCATCCTTTCTCAGTGACTTTGACGCCTGGCTTGCCTTCTTCCATAATCCTTCCTCCCCCTCTCTCATCCTTGGTGACGTTAATATTCCTGCTAATGATCCTTCCAACTCTTATATTTCCAAGTTACTCGCTTTAACGTCCTCCTTTAATCTCCAACTATGCTCCACCTCCCCCACTCATCAAAATGGTCACTGTCTTGATCTCATCTTCTCCTCCAACTGTTCACCCTCTAGTTTCCTTGCCTCTGATCTTCCCTCCTCTGATCACCATCTTATAACTTTCACACTTAAGATAGGATGGGACTGGGAGGGAGGAGATTTATCTAATTTATCTAGGAATCTTCACGATATTGACCTTTCATCTCTATCCTCCCATGTTTCAAACCTCCTCTCTACTGTGGCACCATCCACGTCTGTCAACGAGGCTGTTTCTTCTTACATCAATACTCTATCCTCTGCCTTAGACACTCTTGCACCTTTGCTGACCCGCCCTGTAAGGCGTACAAAACCCCAACCTTGGCTGACTTCTAATATCCGCTACCTACATTCCTATACCCGCTCCGCCGAACGCCTCTGGCGGAAATCTCAGGCCCTTGCTGATTTCTTACACTTTAAGTTCATGCTGACCTCCTTCCAATCTGCTCTTTTACGTGCCAAACAGGATTATTATATCCAACTGACCAACTCTCTTGGCTCTAATCCTCGACTTCTCTTCACCACATTGAACTCTCTCCTCAAAGTGCCCCCTCCCCCAACTCCCCCTTCATTATCTCCTCAGACCCTTGCTGAATTCTTTCACAACAAAGTTCAAAAGATAAACCTTGCTTTCTCTACCTCACCACCTCTCCCTCCACTAGTCCGTTCCCCTCTCTCTCCTTCCCCTCATTCCCTTTCCTCCTTTCCTGAAGTTACTATTGAGGAAACTACACTTCTCCTTTTCTTCCTCAAAATGTACCACCTGTTCCTCTGATCCCATTCCCACCCACCTTCTTAATGCCATCCCTCCTGCTCTTATTCCTTTTATCTGTCACATTTTCAACCTCTCACTTTCCACTGCGACTGTCCCTGCTGCCTTTAAACATGCTGTGGTCACACCTCTCCTTAAGAAGCCTTCACTCGACCCTACTTGTCCCTCTAATTACCGACCCATCTCCCTCCTTCCTTTTCTCTCCAAATTACTTGAGCGTGCTGTTCACCGCCGCTGCCTTGATTTTCTCTCCTCACATGCTATTCTTGACCCACTACAATCTGGTTTTTGCCCTCTCCACTCAACCGAAACTGCGCTTACTAAAGTTTCCAATGACCTATTACTGGCTAAATCCAGAGGTCAATATTCCATCCTCATTCTTCTTGATCTTTCCGCTGCTTTTGACACTGTCGATCACAGCATACTTCTCGATACCCTGTCCTCACTTGGATTCCAGGGCTCTGTCCTTTCCTGGTTCTCTTCCTACCTCTCCCTCCGCACCTTTAGTGTTCACTCTGGTGGATCCTCTTCTACTTCTATCCCTCTGCCTGTCGGCGTACCTCAGGGTTCTGTTCTTGGTCCCCTCCTCTTTTCTATCTACACTTCTTCCCTTGGTTCATTAATCTCATCCCATGGCTTTTCCTACCATCTCTATGCTGATGACTCCCAAATCTACCTTTCTACCCCTGATATCTCACCTTGCATCCAAACCAAAGTTTTAGCGTGCTTGTCTGACATTGCTGCCTGGATGTCTCAACGCCACCTGAAATTAAATATGACCAAAACCGAGCTTCTCATTTTCCCCCCCAAACCCACCTCCCCGCTCCCCCCGTTTTCTATTTCTGTTGATGGCTCTCTCATTCTCCCTGTCTCCTCAGCTCGAAACCTTGGGGTCATCTTTGACTCTTCTCTCTCCTTCTCTGTTCATATCCAGCAGATTGCCAAGACCTGTCGTTTCTTTCTTTACAACATCCGTAAAATCCGCCCCTTTCTTTCCGAGCACTCTACCAAAACCTTCATCCACACCCTTGTCACCTCTCGTTTAGACTACTGCAATCTGCTTTTTGCTGGCCTCCCACTTAGTCACCTCTCCCCTCTCCAGTCGGTTCAAAACTCTGCTGCCCGTCTCATCTTCCGCCAGGGTCGCTTTACTCATACTACCCCTCTCCTCAAGACCCTTCACTGGCTCCCTATCCGTTTTCGCATCCTGTTCAAACTTCTTCTACTAACCTATAAATGTACTCACTCTGCTGCTCCCCAGTATCTCTCCACACTCGTCCTTCCCTACACCCCTTCCCATGCACTCCGCTCCATGGATAAATCCTTCTTATCTGTTCCCTTCTCCACTACTGCCAACTTCAGACTTCGCGCCTTCTGTCTCGCTGCACCTTACGCCTGGAATAAACTTCCTGAGCCCCTACGTTTTTCCCCATCCTTGGTCACCTTTAAATCTAGACTGAAAGCCCACCTCTTTAACATTGCTTTTGACTCGTAACCACTTGTAACCACTCGCCTCCACCTACCCTCCTCTCTTCCTTCCCGTTCACATGAATTGATTTGATTTGCTTACTTTATTTATTTATTTTTTGTCTATTAGATTGTAAGCTCTTTGAGCAGGGACTGTCTTTCTTCTATGTTTGTGCAGCGCTGCGTATGCCTTGTAGCGCTATAGAAATGCTAAATAGTAGTAGTTGTAGTAGTAGTCAAGGCAGTATAAGCCTATGTAATTAGAAAGGAACCCAGTATTTAGTAGATAAAGAAATATAGTTTATTAACATTGATATCTCACCCAAATGTAGTACAAGCAGTTCAGGCATTCACATGGTAGTACAGCACTTCATGACAGATGACATGTGCCTTCAGAGGTTACTGGCTTCTTCTGTGTCTCTCCTAAGCACTGCTTAGGTATACATTTTTGGTCCCACTTGTAACCACTCGCCTCCACCTACCCTCCTCCTTCCTGTACACATTAATTGATTTGATTTGCTTACTTTATTTTTTTGTCTATTAGATTGTAAGCTCTTTGAGCAGGGACTGTCTTTCTTCTATGTTTGTGCAGCGCTGCGTATGCCTTGTAGCGCTATAGAAATGCTAAATAGTAGTAGTAGTAGTCCCATAGATTCCTATGAGCATTTCACTTTCCCACCTGCACTTTCGTCAGAATTTGGCACATATATCCAATTATGCCCAAGTTCTAACTTTTCTTATCTTTCATCCAATTAGGACCAAGTTTCAACCTTAGCAAGTTTGCTTATTTCTTATCCAATTAGGACCAAGTTTCAACTCTCGTATCTCCAAATTTTGCTCATCCTTAAATTTAACTTTTCTTCACCTGGCCCAATTATTTCTTATAGTTTCTCAGCATGCCTATGTCCAGCTATTCACAACCCTTGCCAACTTTGTAACTCTGCCAAGGTTAAACAGGCTGTCACATTTCTTCAGTGAAGTATCAGGACTGAGAGATGCTATGATTTTAGAGGCCTAGTTTTCTTTAGAAAGCCTGAACCTGTTTTTCACTACATTCAATTTGTGACAATTATTTACATCTCCCCTTTTTCCGGGCCCCCAAGGGGGGGCCGGCACACATGACTATGAGTGGGTGTGGCCATCTGTTCCAGAGGGCTCTTAGAGTCCCGTGGAGAGGAATGTATATCTTTGAGGAGGCATGGGTGCTCTGTCATGATGAGGGACTTAGACTATAGCAGGAGTCAGTATGTGGATTACATAATTATATGCTGGATGAAATACAGCGTTGGGATTCCCCTTTTATCATAACCAACCCAAGGGGCCTAAGTATCCTATACCTACCCCTCTAGAGCGGAGCGAAACTTGGAAATATGAGAATTCAACTAAGTCTAGGTATCATACAATGGAATCAATAAATTCAAGTGTATGATTGCAATCAACTAATGTATCATTATTACAATGCTGATCATTTAGTCAAACTTTGATTATGTAAATATAGCTAAAACTGGTATCAATAGGGCAGAAATATTTCATTGTATCATTAAAAAGGATTAATATTGGCCAAATAATGAATAACTACTTCAAACTCAAGAGCATTATAATGATGTGTTGCACTGTTTAACCTGCAGTAGTTTTATAATTATGAGCAAGATAATGGTTTTTCCATTATCTTACTGCTGGGTGTAATAGATCTAGATCATATATGAAGGCACTGTTTGAGTTATTTTGGAAAATACATAGGTAGTGTGTTTGGTATCAGCCATAGGGTGTTCGTACAGGACATAGTGGCCTGTAGGTTCTTTCTTATGTAAAGCAGTTGCAATTAACTGTTGTATTAAACTTTTGATACAGGGTGTTATACAGCAATTCGAGAAGTATTAAAGTTTTCCCTA
Organism: Microcaecilia unicolor; assembly: GCF_901765095.1. Lineage (NCBI taxonomy): Eukaryota > Metazoa > Chordata > Amphibia > Gymnophiona > Siphonopidae > Microcaecilia > Microcaecilia unicolor. Next base: position 49,237,990 of record NC_044033.1, on the reverse strand, counting down.
GCATGGTGAACATTTGTATAACATTAGCAGTGCATAAAACAGCTTATGATATAAAGGGATAATTCAGTAAAAAGAACAGAATCCTTTGGAAAAGAGTCCACAATGTGTAAGCAGCTAGAAATCAGGGAATTAAGTCCCTTAAAATTTCATTGATGTGATGAGTAGTCAATTTTGGCATCAGAGGACTTCATAAGTCGGTGTAGGTGGTTCAGTTATGGTGAAACAGCAGTCTGTATACTGTTGAACGATTCACTCAGGCAGGCAGGGGTTCACATGGTGTCACGTTTTCAAAGCTGGAAACTAGGTTCTGAGCCCTTGGACCACTGCCGAGGAGCAGCAGTGGCAGGCAAAACCACCCCACACTAGAGACAGGGCAGATCTCTGACAAACAGTTAGGCTTCACCTGCACCTGGCCACTTTTCACCAAGAGTTGAGCTCCAGGCTTCAGGTGGCTGGCAGGACTTACTGGACAGGGCAGGACTGGATAACAGCTAGGCAACACAGGGACAGCAAGGCAGGGAACAGATAGGCTAAAGGACAGGACTGAAAGCTGAAAACAGCCACTAAAACAGGGAGCAAAACACTGACTAACAAGACACAAAACTAAAAGCTGCAGAGCAGCCAGTAAGATACAAACAGACAAGGACTAACACAGAGCTACAACTCGGAGACCAGACCAGACAAGCAAACAAACAACAATCTAATCTAACTATCCACAGACTAGCAAGAACAAACAAGAATCGAGGCAGGAATAAACTAGAAATTGGAAACAGCTGACGTACACCAGCACCCCAACTTACCAGGGCCTTAGATGCAGTGTAAAGGCCAAGGCAGAGAGGTTCCAAATGGCTAATAAACCCAGCAGCAGCTGAGCTTCAGCTGCAGCAATCATCAGGCAACTACGGGTGCAGTGCAGGGTCAAACAAAACAGACGAGTCTGGCAGCCTGGAAGATCCGGACTGGACTGGGCTAAAGTCTGGAACGGGTGATAGTCCATAGCAGCCACCGGTTCTGGCCACCAGAGGGCGAGGGGAGCACAGACGTAACACATGGAAGACATCATGTTGCATCTAGGAGACTTCTACTGAAGACTTCTGTGGTTTCCAGTTGGTTAAACAGTCCATCTAATAGTCGACCACTTCATTAGTAACATGTCATTAATTTAAGGGTGTCCTTCAGATTTCATTCTTTACACAGTTCAAGGTATATGTAAAAATCTAATTGTGTAGACAGAAGCATTATCAAACGTGACAAAATATCCTGCCATGACAATGCAACGGTAGGGGCACTGTTCTGAAACTATACAATCCTGTTAAAAAAAAAACTTTCACATCTCGTATTCCTTCTAGCTAACTTGCAAATCTTTTCTATACATGCTGCACATTTCACATAACTTAGCTTATTACAAACTGACTTCTCAAAAGGAAAATAGTTTAACGGGACAGCTATTCGTTTTTCTTTGCTTAAATTTGGAATACGTCCTTCTGACATAGGTATCAGGTCAGGAAGTGGTGGCTAATGGTTCAGAAAGAGTGGCAGTCGTTGGACTGATGGGGGTGGCTGGTGTAGTACTTCCAGTGCACCAAGTCTCCAACTGTGAGAGCTTTTGGATGACTGGAGGCAGAGGCAAGGTTATCATTACCTCCCCTCTTGATGATTGAGAAATCATCACCTGTATAGATAATAATTAGCAGGGTGCAATTGATTAGGGGTATACATAGGCGGTCGGTGGCCCAACTGTTTGAGGAGGCTAAATGGGGCGGGGTTAGGGGTGGGGCCAGGGGTAGAGCTTAAATCCATAATTATCTGATGATACATAGAAAAAAATAAATAAATAAAAATAAAAGTCACGATACCTTTTATTAAATTTAGATATGTATCATATGTCAAAGAATAAAGTGGTTGCTCAATGCATATACTAACCACAATCGCTCAACTGCAAAACACTATGCACAACTTTGTGCAAAAACACACTCAGAACCTTACTGTACCATAAATATTACACTGGGCAGAACCTAATACACCAATATACCACCCATACGGAAAATGCAGACCGTCAACAATATGAAACAAGGGATCATATCATCACAATTCTCATGTAGAGCCACAAAGCACCCCAATTCATGTTTAATGTGGGATAAAATGCCATAAATAAGTAAATAAATATAAACATTTAATGTTGAGCACCTGATTCTCAAAGTGGACATATTCCAAACACTATAATGAAAATAAAATTATCTTTTCTACCTTTGTTGTCTGGTGACTTTGTTTTTCTGATCATGCTGGCCCAGTATCCGATTCTGCTGCTATCTGTCCTCTTAACTCCGTTTTCAGGGCTTCCTTTCCATTTATTTGTTTACTTTCCGCCTTTCTTCTTCAATTCTTGTCCTACATCCGTAAGTAAAAGCTGGGTCCTCCGCAGACTTGACTGTCCAGTGGATCCAGCTTCTGCCTATTTTCTTCATCCATGTGCAGTTTTTCTACTCTCTTCCTTTTCCCTCATCTCATCTCATTCCTCATTCCTCCCTCTCCCTCCATCCATGTCCAGCATTTCTTCTTCTCTCTCCCTTCCCTCTCCTCCATCCATGTAATGCAACCCTCCTCTCCATCCGCCCACCCATGTCCAGCAACCCTTCTCTCCCCTGCCCCCCCCCCAGCCATCTGTAGCTTTTGCTCCCCCCCCCCCCCAGGGTCCTGTCTTTTCAGTTCGCTCTCATCCATCCGCGTTCTCCCTCGCTCCGACACCGGCGGTTCATATAGAAGCCAGCCTTAATCTGCCTGCGTCGGAGCCTCTCCCTCATGCCTCCCACCTCTGCGTAAGACAGGAAGTTGTATTACAGGAGGCGGGACGCATCTGAGGGAGAGGCTCCGACGCAGGCAGATTAAAGCTGGCTTCTATGTGAATCGCGGCATCGGAGCGAAGGAGAACGCGGATGGGTGAGAGCGGCGGGGGGAGGCAAAGACCGGTCATCTGTGTGGGGGAGCGACCGCTCCCCTTGCGCACCACCTTGGCCAGCAGCCAAGGAAGTCCATGATTTTATACGGGGCGCCCATGGGGGTATAACAGTTTGGATAGAAGGAAGCCAAATGAAACCTAGGTATACTTGTGGAGCTGAAATAAGGTCAGAGTGGGCACATAAGAAAATACCTAACCTAGTTGTTGACCTGGATAGGTAAAGGGAATATATAACAAAGAATTCATTACAGTTAATTGAAACAGAAACAGTAGAAAACCAATTTCATTAGTATGTTTCAGTATGTCAAGAGTCCCAAATTGTAGAGGAAAAATGTTCTAGAAGGAAAGATGATGTAGAGTAAGTGTGCAGATGAAACATGAGTAGGCTGAACTGGTGAGTCCACATAGTTGTGTCAGGGAATGGTTCACATGGTTTAACCGGGAAATGGAGTAGGTAGTATAAACAGCTAAAAAAAATTTTTTTTAAACATTTCTGGAACCTTTCATATCAAATTACTCTTTCTGTAACCTGTCACAGAAGAAACCCAAAACTGATTGGGAATTCAAACATCCATATTGCTTTCTCATAAATTGCCTTACAAATCAAAACATAACTGGAAAGCTGTATTATGGTAGCCCCCTCTGGTGGCTAAAATAAGAAAGAAAACAGTTCTCAAATGTAGAAAAATAAAATAAAAGTGAATGGCAAGCTTTGAACCCAGCAACTTAGTTTAAAGATGCTGCATTCAGGTGAAGTAGGTAGTGGAGGGAGTGTTGGAATAAAGAGAGTATGTGCTGAGAAGCACATAAGTGACTATGAGGGTGGGTCCACACACCATCAGGATGGAGAAAGCAGCCTGCTAGTTTTCATTGCTTAAGTTGTTGCTGAAAGCTGGTGAAGGGGGGTAAGGTGGGATGGGTCTACGGGGGGAGTGGGTGTGTTGGGAAGGGGTAGAGGAAGGAGGGGTAGGATGGGGGAATGGAAGAGGTAGAAAAAGGAGGGGTGGAAGGGGGAGAGGGAGGAGGAATAGAGGAAGGGGGGCTGGAGGGGAGAGAGGGAGGAGGTGTGGAAAAAAGGGGGGTGGATGGAAAAGTTAGCTGAAAAAAAGTTCAAATCATAATAGAATCAAAATTGTACTGCATAGGCATGGTTTTATAAGCAAGCAGACATGATAAATTATCAAAATGGTTTCTTAGGACCAGAAGTACTTGTGTGCATAGCTATGCCAGGGTATGAAAAAACATTCAAAGTCTCCATCGGAATTAAACTGCAGCTGAAACCCCGACAGAGTGCCTTAAAATAACTTTTTCTCTTTCAAGGAAGTAAATATATTCCACTGGTATAGCTATGTCAATTAGCAAAAGATCATGACTGAAGATTATTATTTACCCTAGCATATGTCAAAGAATAGCAGCCCTAAATGCAGGCAACCAGCCAACAATGTGGAAGCTTGCTGTCAGCTACAGAGCAAGGACACGTGCTCCCTTTCTAACAGCTCTGCTGCATTTTTTAAATGACTGCACAATTCAATTAAAAGTGTAGCTAAAACGAATCTATTAAAGTGTTTTTGATTTAGAGAAGCGAGGAGTTGAGCAAAGATATTGCAGCAGGTAACCACTATTTAGAGTTAAGGCAGGAGAGACTACTACAAATGAAATGTTAGCACAAAAAGTAAGAGCTTTTAAGCTTTGAGCATTTTTTTTTAAAGTTGAGTACTCATTACAATGCATTGTTTTGTTTTCTCTGAAAATTTAGACCTATGCTAGCAAACATTTCTCTAGCAAGGAAGCATAGCAAACAAAGACAGACATAAATGCAATGTTTGTGAAACAAGAGACAGGGTGGATTAAAGGTGATCAGTCTTTATCCACCCAACACACACAAATACTGACATTGAAAGGAACTCAGCAAAGAATGTGGAGAGATTTTTCTTTTTTTTTTTACTGTCTTAACACACACAGAGTCAGCTGCTGCATATAATGGACAATGCATTTGTGTTTGGGATAACTCCTATTCGTTAATCTAATAGTTTAAGCATTGTTCTTCACAACTTTACTTTTGAGCAGAGTGACCATAGGGTCCTTATTATCTGCTCTGTTATGGACCATGCCTAGTTAAAGAGAACGGCGTGGGTCAGGGTTCCACAAGGGGAACGACTGCTGGACAGGGGGATTATTACGCAGTGCATGCTTATGAAAGGACCATTAATTTTTGCGTCATGTGGCGGCAAGATGACCTAGACGATGGCAACGGAAACATGTAAGATGTGCGTGCTGATCTTGGCTAGCAACTTCTGGTTGCGGCAAGACATTGGGAGCCTGGTCTATGTTGTCAAGGGTAGTCATAGTGTGAATTTGTGACTGACCTGGATAAGCATTGCCTGAAGGGATAGGGAGTGACAGGGGGTGCATTGATTTAGAGGGCTGATTAAGGGTTACAGATTTTGGCACTGAAGGATGAGTCTGGAGATGGGAGCCTAGTCCAGAGATAGATGGGCTAGCAGCAGTAAGGATACCTTGCAGGGGTACAGGTTGAAGGATTACAGGAGTAGCCCCTGGAACAATGGGTTGCAGACTGGAGGGAACAGATGACAGTATATAAGTGGGTTTGTCAAAAATAATGGGCTGGGAAATTTCTGAAGATCTGTCAAGATTGACAGGATTTGAAGGAGGAGTAGGGAGGGGAGTTATGGGGTTCAGGAGATTAGGTGGCAAAGATGTATAACCCACGACAACGCCACAGGTTAAAGGTGCGTTGGAGAACTCCGAATCGTATGGAGACGGAGCTGTAGGTGCGGCTGCATCCACAGAAGGATGAGCTGGGTTTTGGGAAGTGTGCAGAGATGTGGGATTACTGTCCCTTGCCCTAATGAGGATAAAAATAGTTTGTAAGGGTGTGGCCATGGTCAGAAAAGTAGATGGCACAAAGGGTAGTACAAATGGTGTGGTGGAATTATGTACTTAACTTTATTACAGTGTGAAAGGGATGTAATAGACTAACTATCACTAAATGAAAATGCAACAAGGCTGGCACTATGGCTAAATCTGCATTAAAAATTAATCCTAAAAATTAGAGTGAATTATATACTTACCGGTCTTCAAAACCCTCCACTCTTCAGAGATACTCCTCCAAGGCGTGCGTTACACACTGCAATCGCGGGAGGGCTTACAAAGGAAGCTAATTAGATACCCCACGTTCACCCAGACAACCTGTGAATGCGTCTTGAGTAAGAAGAGTGGGTTGTCCACAATAATTCACAGAGCAACTATAACTTCAACTTCATACAACTTTGGCTTACCTGGACAAATCACAATACGATCACAATATCTATATGTAGTAGTCAAGGGACTGAGCAAAACCCCGCGGTCTAAACCTGAGCTATTAATTAGTGCGTCCATTAACTATAACTGTTCATAGCAGGATCCATTACAAGACACTGAATACGTGGCCGCTCAATAGCGCCCTTACTGCAACCTTTGGACCTACAAAATACTCAATTGGATCAACCGAAGGATCCCCAAAACTCAACTGGATTAACTGAAGAATCCCAAAACGCAATTGGATCAACCGAAGGATCCTTAAACTCAATTGGATTAACCGAAGAATCCCAAAACGCAACCGAAGGATCCCAAAAAATAAAAATACACAGTTGGATCACTTCAAAACCTCTAAAAAAAAACATAATGGTCAGCTAAAATTATAGTACCTGAATGAGGGCAAACCCAAAAACCACTTGTTGGTATTCAAAAAGGGGCATAGAGTCGCAACAATTCTTTGTAAAAAAAAAAAAAAGAGGGACCCTAAGAGAAACCCACAGCTCTGTATAAGGACAGTAAGTTCCCCAAAGTAATATGCAAAGAGATTGTAAATTAGTGGAGGTGGGAACCAATCTGAAAAAAATCTTCCTGTAAAATGCCTAGAACCCTAAAAAATACCTTGGTAGAGGTTAGGTGCTTCATACTCCCTTTATTAAGCTACCAAAAATGCATATATTTTTATGTCTGCCTCACCCGTTTGGGCAGCGGAAGCCAAGGGCTCTCTACTATCCTGGCTAGAACTGCACATCCCCTCTAGATACTTAATCACCCTAACCTGGTATCTGCTCATGACAGGGTTACACAGTCAAGGCAGTATAAGCCTATGTAATTAGAAAGGAACCCAGTATTTAGTAGATAAAGAAATATAGTTTATTAACATTGATATGTCACCCAAATGTAGTACAATCAGTTCAGGCATTCACATGGTAGTACAGCACTTCACGACAGATGACATGGTAGAGGAGGCGGTATAGGAAAAGAGCAAAGCTCTGTTGAGAGGTGCATGACCCATTTAGTCTCCTAACCTGAAAAAACTGTTGGAAAGAGGCGGATTTGCCTGATGCAGTGAGCTTGCTGTACAAACTGCACTTTCCAGTGTCTACTCTGTACTTCTATGTGAACAGTGTACGGAAATAAGGTTTACACCTGGGCAACTGGCAATCCTAAGGGACACAAAGCAAAGGAGATAAACAGCCATCCAAAATCTAAGGGTACTGTTATTCCAAGTTCAAAAAAACAACAACAAAAAAACCCTGACAACTCTAGAAAATGAGCTCACACAACAGTTTGCATACATATTTATTTAACATCTAATATCCAACTGGTACAATAAATTGCACTTTTATAAATAACCAGTAACGTTATTTAAAGAATAAGCAGAGTGATATGGTGGTGAAGACCTGACCCATGGACTGGTGGTGGGTTTTGAGGCTCCTTGGGAGATTGTCCCACTTTACGCTAGCCATATGCGAGTCATCCTGTATCCTCATCACTGGGGAATTGTTCCAGTACACTACATTAAAAAAAAAAAATATGCGAGCAAACAGACCCTGCCTCTCTTCAGTTACATTCAATAGCTGGCGGCAACTCTGGGAGGGTTTGTGAGGCTGAAAGATCATTCAAGGAGAATTACCATCTGGTAAACAACTTTTATTTCTCCCTAGACAGTTACCTTGCAGCTACACAAGGGACAGACATAATGTAGGCAGCGGTAAGTAAGTCAGTGGACCACTTAAAAAGTAGCAGATATGAATATATATAAACCCAAGAACATATCAAACAATAAAGAAGAAAGAATGGTGTGTCAGGAGGAGGAGATGAGTTGATGCCTCAAGTTCCCGAGGAGAGGACCGCTTGTCCAAAAGTTGAATCAGCAGCTGAGGCAGCATTACTGGACTATGGGATCATTGGCTGGTCTCGATTGTCTACTTTCATTTGGTGTAATTACTCAAGGGAATCTGTTAAATTACCTTGAGTATGCCCCTAGATAGATATATTGAGGTTTTGACTAGTATGTGGGATAAGTATGTAACCAGTTCTAGAAATTTTTATAAGAAAAGGGGTAAGGTTAGACAGAATTTGAGGCAAGTAGAGACGGGATATTCTCCATTCCCACTTTTTGCCAGTTTCCTGCTATTATTTTAATGAAGGTGTTTGGCAAATAAAGCCATAATAATTAACGATTGATTATTACAAGAACAGCTCAGTTTGTTTTTTGTGACGGAAACGTGGTTACAATTAGATGATTTGATTATAAGATGTTGTTATCCGCCAAGGAAATGGGGAGAGGTAAGAGAGGGTTTTTATAGTTTTTAATTAATGAATCGAAGGATACATTCTGTAGGGTTGGTGGTGATGGGTGATTTAAATGTCCACCTAGATGAGACAGTCCTTTTTAGATAGAAGGAACACGAGGAGGAATACCGTAGCTAGAAGGTTGTTAGGCTGTATAGAGAGAAATGTGACCAGCAGAAGAAAGGGGGTGTTGATGCCCCTGTATAAGTCGTTGGTGAGGCCCCACCTGGAGTATTGTGTTCAGTTTTGGAGGCCGTATCTTGTTAAGGATGTAAAAAGGATTGAAGGGGTGCAAAGAAAAGCTACGAGAATGGTATGGGATTTGCATTACAAGACGTATGAGGAGAGACTTGCGGACCTGAACATGTATACTCTGGAGGAAAGGAGAAACAGGGGTGATATGATACAGACGTTCAAATATTTGAAAGGTATTAATCTGCAAACGAACCTTTTCTGGAGATGCGAAGGCAGTAGAACGAGAGGACATGAAATGAGATTGAAGGGGGGCAGACTCAAGAAAAATGTCAGGAAGTATTTTTTCACGGAGAGAGTAGTGGATGCTTGGAATGCCCTCCCGCAGAAGGTGGTGGAAACGAAAACGGTAACAGAATTCAAACATGCGTCGAATAAACATAAAGGAATCCTGTTCAGAAGGAATGGATCCTAAGGAGCTTAGCCGAGATTGGGTGCCAGAGCCGGTGGTGGTAGGCGGGGATAGTGCTGGGCATACTTATACGGTCTGTGCCCTGAAAAGGACAGGTACAAATCAAGGTAAGGTATACACAAAAAGTAGCACATGTGAGTTTATCTTGCTGGGCAGATTGGATGGACTGTGCAGGTCTTTTTCTGCCGTCATCTACTATAATTAGCATGAGGATTACTTCTTTTCACAAATTCATCATTGGGGCATCAACTTGATTTTATGGCTTGGGGAAATGATGATGTGGCATGCATGAAGGTAGAGGATTATGGTTGGGACTCAGTGGTGTGGCCAGATCATTTTATGTTACAGTTTGTGATTTATTGGCAAGAAATTTTGGTTAAGAAGAGGAAGGATTGATCAATGGAATGGAATTGTAGAAGAGTTGTTGGATAGGCTTGCTCATAGAAAGAGGAGGAAGGTGGTAGAAGGAAGTCACCTTGGTACAGTTTAGCTTTAATAAAGTTGAAGCAACATTGTAGAAAGTTAGAAATAAAATGGAAAAAAAAACTCAGTAAGGAGGATAAGGAATATTGGAGAAAGTCAGTTAATTGTTTGTAAGTTTCAAGTGACACGGGCTAAACAACAATATTGAGATATGACAGGTAAAAATAAGCCTGATTTGAAAAAATTATATCAGTAACTGACTTCTTATCAAAACCTAATGTTATGGTAAAGAATCTACCAATTACACCAACAGTGGAAGAATTAGCTTTTTATTTTAGAAAAAAGATGGGAGGATGTGAGATTGGAGGTTGAAGGTAAGGTTTATGGTCAAGCTAAATATAAACAAATTATTTATAGTGCAGATACAGTAAGACAGTTGAGAATGGAATGTTCAGTTCATAGGTATTGGTCTATATTTTTGTCAGTTAAAGAAGCAGATTTTAGAAGGTTATTGACAAAGTATTCAAAGTCTCAATGTTTATTGGATATTTGTCGGGTCTGTTTGTTGAAAAACCCGTCACAGATATGTGAAATTGGGGTTGCAATGAGTTACAGAATCATTAGGTAATGGTGTCTTTCCTGAGCAATTAGGGGAGATTATTCTTAAACCAATTCCAAAGAATCAGAAAGGTAATATGGGTGAGGTTACAAGCTACAGACCCATGGCATCTGTTCCCCTGCGTGTTAAAATAATGGAAGGAATTATGGCAACTCAAATTGCGGATTATTTGGAATATTATGCTTAATTGCATTTTACTCAGTCGGGGTTTAGAAGAAGTTTTAGTAAAAAAACTGATGAGGACCCTAATAAGTGAGATATGGAAATAAATGAGTATTGGTCATTGATTTGTCAAGTGCATTCGATGTTGTAGATCATCATCAGGTTTTATTGACTTTTGAGGTTTTTTTGATATTGGAGGAAAAGTGGCTGAGGGAATTTCTTGTCAGTAGATCTTTTATAATGTGAAGATAAAGGGGGAGTTGGCAGGTGAATGGAAGATAGTTAATGGAGTTCTACAAGGTTCATCTGTTAGGCCAATATTTAATGTGCTGATGTCTACATGGGTTTTTTTTTTTAGGGGGAGGGTATTAACTGCTTTTCATATGTAGATGATATTGCTGTTTGTTCTCCTTTTGATAAAACCAAGGATGATACCAACCAGTTTCCATATCATCAAGCTGATCAATCCATGGACTGGTGGGTTGTGTCCATCTACCAGCAGGTGGCGATAGAGAGCAAACTTTTGCCTCCCTATATGTGGTCATGTGCTGCCGGAAACTCCTCAGTATGTTCTCTATCTCAGCAGGTGGTGGTCACACACAGCAGCAGCTCTGGCTAGGCCTCCAAGCCTAATTTTTAGGTTTTGTTGAGTGCCTGGGGTTGAGGGCTCTTTTGAGCAAGTGCAAACCTGGTGGTGCCAGGTCCCTCCTTTTCTCCCCCCTCCCGCTGGCTCCGTTAAAAAAAAAAAAAAAAAAAATTTTGAACGGCCTTAAAGGCGTTTATTTCGACGTTTATTTAAGCGTCTATTGCAGCTACTCACTGAGACACCAGGTCGTTACAACTCGGAGCGGACAGCAGGTAATTTTACCTTTTTATAGCGGGCGGGGGTTCCCCGATTCTTCTCCTCGTGGCTCATGGCGTCGGAGGGCGAGGGCGCAAAGGGTCGCTCCCCGGGTCGCTCGAGCGCTTCTAGAGGGGATGCGGGGGTCTTCAAGCCGGATTCGCCCTTGGTGGGTGACAGTTTCGCGACCGATGCATGTCCCGGTCCTTCCTCCGGCGTGGCGGTTTTTCCCGCCATAAACGCCCATCCCCCGCTCCTCGCCTCCGCCATCTTGGCCGGCCACGCGGCTCGGACGGCTTCTTCTTGGGCCGCCCTTGAGGTTGGAGACATTAATGCCATGAACGCCCTTAATTTGGGCGACGGCACAGAAGCGGCTAAAGTTAAGAGCCGTTCTTCCCGCGCGGCTCCTTCGCGGAGTTTCGCGCCGGACGCCATTTTGGATGCGCAGCATGTCTCTCCCCCGCTATTGCGAGCGCCGGTTGAGAGCGCGCCTAGGGCTGTTGCCCAGGCTGCGGAGGTGCACAGTCTGGGGGGTTTCTCCCCCGAGTTTGTTTTGCTGCTGCATCGGGCCTTCCTCATGCACAACGCTGCCCCCGCTCCCTCCTCTGGTAAAGAGGTTGAGGTTCCCAGAGGTAAACGCCCTCGGGTTGATTCCCAGGCCTTGGAGGAATTTGTCTCCTCCGATGTAGATGAGGGCAGCGTGTCTGAGGTCTCCCAACGGTCCTTTGCGGATTCCTTGGAGGAGACGGATCCCCGCTCGGCTGGAGCGGATGACCCCTCTGCAGCGTGGCTTTTTCGCCCGGAGGATTTGCCCAACCTGTTGTTACAGGCCATGGACACTTTGAAGATATCCTCTCCGGAGGACGTCTCTCCCTCAGCCCCTGTTGGCTCTGCCATTATGCTGGGGACTAAGCGCCCGCCTAGAACCTTCCACGTGCATGATGCCATGCACACCTTAATTTCGGCTCAATGGGATGTCCCAGAAGCGAGCCTTAAAGTGGCTAGGGCTATGTCCCGCCTCTATCCTTTGGCTGTGAGTGAACGTGAGGCCTATCTGTGGCCTACCGTGGATTCTTTAATCACTGCGGTGACTAAGAAAACGGCATTGCCGGTGGAAGGTGGCACGGCCCTAAAGGACGCCCAAGACAGGAGATTGGAGGCGGCCTTAAGGTCGTCCTTTGAGGCGGCTGCTTTAAGTTTGCAGGCCTCAGTTTGCGGCTCCTATGTGGCCAGGGCGTGCCTGACTATGGTGCAGCGGGCTTCCCCCTCGGATCATTTCTTGAGGAATGATTGGCCAGCCCTGGAATCGGGCTTAGCCTATTTGGCAGACTTGCTGTATGATGTCTTGAGAGCCTCAGCTAAAGGCATGGCTCAGACTGTCTCTGCGCGGCGGTGGCTTTGGCTGAAACATTGGTCTGCTGACCACGCCTCAAAATCCCGCCTGGCTAGATTGCCTTTTAAAGGCAAGCTGCTCTTTGGGGTCGAGCTGGACAAAATCGTGACTGATCTCGGCACGTCTAAGGGCAAGAAGTTACCGGAGGTCAGGGCTCGGGCTAGTGCTCGTCCCGGTACCTCCAGAGGACGGTTTCAGGAAGCCCGTCGGTACCGCCCGGGCAGGTCGGGTGCTTCTGCCCCCTCTTCCTTTAAGAGGAATTTCTCCCCCAAGCAGCATTCCTTTCGCAGAGACCGCCGTCCCGGAGGTGCTCCCTCCGGTCCTCCCCCAGGGTCTCGTACCCAATGACGGGGTATTGGTCCACGCCCCAGTGCAGATTGGAGGACGGCTGTCCTCGTTTCTGGGCGAGTGGACCACAATAACTTCAGACGCTTGGGTGCTGGAAGTCATCAGAGACGGCTACAAGCTAGAGTTCTGCCGACCCTTAAGAGACGGGTTTGTACTCTCTCCCTGCAAGTCTCCGGTCAAAGCTGTGGCAGTGCAGCAGACTTTGGACAATCTGATCCGCCTGGGTGCGGTCGTTCCGGTGCCAGAAAGTCAGCTTGGCAAGGGGCGTTACTCCATTTACTTTGTGGTACCAAAGAAAGGAGGTTCTGTCCGGCCTATCCTCGACCTCAAAGGGGTCAATCGGGCCTTGAAAGTGCGGCACTTTTGCATGGAGACTCTCCGCTCTGTTATAGCGGCAGTGAAGGCAGGGGAGTACCTGGCATCCTTGGACATCAAGGAAGCGTACCTGCATATTCCCATCTGGCCTCCTCATCAACGCTTTCTGCGTTTTGCAGTCCTGGGCCGACACTTCCAGTTCAGAGCCCTCCCGTTCGGGTTGGCTACTGTTCCGCGGACCTTTTCCAAGGTAATGGTGGTCATAGCGGCCTTCCTGCGAAAGGAAGGAGTACAAGTCCATCCTTATCTGGACGACTGGTTGATCCGAGCCCCCTCTTATGCAGAGTGCGGCAAAGCTGTGGACCGGGTAGTTGCTCTTTTGAGCTCCCTGGGATGGATCATCGAGAAGAGCCAGCTGCGCCCGACTCAGTCCCTGGAGTATCTGGGAGTTCGATTCGACACCCAAGTGGGCAGAGTGTTCCTGCCAGTCAATCGGATTGTCAAGCTTCAGGCTCAGGTGGACCAGTTCCTAGTAGCCTCTCCTCTTCGGGCTTGGGACTATGTGCAGCTGTTGGGCTCTATGACGGCCACGATGGAAGTAGTGCCCTGGGCCAGGGCTCATATGAGACCACTACAACACTCTCTGCTGCAGCGCTGGACTCCGATGTCGGAGGATTATGCGGTGCGTCTTCCCTTGGATCCAGCAGTGCGCAAGGCGCTGAGCTGGTGGATGCAGACAGACAAGTTGTCTGCGGGAATGCCTCTGGTGTCCCCAGAGTGGATTGTCGTCACGACGGACGCCTCGTTATCGGGCTGGGGAGCCCACTGCTTGGGAAGGACAGCGCAGGGGCTCTGGTCTCCTGCAGAGGCAAAGTGGTCTATCAACCTCCTGGAACTCAGAGCCATTCGGTTGGCGCTTTTGGAGTTCATCCCGGTACTGGTGTTCAAGCCTGTACGGGTCCTGTCGGACAATGCCACGGCTGTGGCCTATGTCAACCGCCAGGGAGGTACCAAGAGCGCCCCTCTAGCCAAGGAAGCTATGAGTCTATGCCAGTGGGCGGAAGCGAACCTGGAACAGCTGTCAGCGGCCCACATTGCCGGAGTCATGAATGTCAAGGCGGACTTTCTCAGTCGCCATACCTTGGAGCCCGGAGAGTGGCAGCTATCTACTCAGGCGTTCTTGGACATCACGAAGCGCTGGGGCCAGCCGAGCCTAGATCTGATGGCGTCATCGGCCAATTGCCAAGTGCCGCGCTTCTTCAGCAGAGGACGGGACCCTCGATCCCTGGGAGTAGATGCTCTTCTCCAACAATGGCCGACACAAGAGCTTCTCTATGTGTTCCCGCCCTGGCCCATGTTGGGCAGGGTACTAGACCGGGTGGCAAAGCATCCCGGCAGGATAATCCTGGTGGGTCCGGATTGGCCCAGGCGTCCCTGGTATGCGGACTTGATCAGACTCTCAGTCGACGATCCTCTGCGGTTGCCAGTGGAGCAGGGCCTGTTACATCAGGGTCCCGTGGTGATGGAGGATCCCTCCCCCTTTGGTCTTACGGCCTGGCTATTGAGCGGCAGCGTCTGAGGAAGAAGGGCTTCTCAGACAAGGTCATCGCCACTATGCTGAGAGCGAGGAAACGCTCTACTTCTACTGCTTACGCCAGGGTTTGGCGTATCTTTGCAGCGTGGTGTGAAGCAGGCTCTCTTTCTCCTTTCACTGCTCCAATTTCTTCAGTGTTGACGTTCCTGCAAGAAGGTCTGGACAAAGGCCTGTCGCTCAGTTCCCTTAAGGTCCAGGTAGCGGCTCTGGCTTGCTTCAGGGGCCGCCTGAAGGGTGCTTCCCTGGCTTCGCAGCCAGATGTGGTGCGCTTTCTCAAGGGGGTTAATCACCTGCGCCCTCCTCTGCACTCAGTGGTGCCTGCGTGGAATCTCAACCTGGTGCTAAGAGCATTGCAGAAGCCGCCGTTTGAACCCTTGTCAAGGGCATCTCTGAAAGACCTGACGTTGAAAGCAGTCTTTTTGGTGGCTATCACTTCAGCCAGAAGAGTTTCCGAGCTCCAGGCGCTCTCATGTCGAGAGCCTTTTCTACAGTTCACTGAGGCAGGAGTGACTATTCGCACAGTGCCTTCCTTCCTGCCCAAGATTGTTTCTCGCTTCCATGTGAATCAGCAGCTATGTCTCCCTTCCTTTCGTAGGAAGGACTACCCAGAGGAGTACTCTGCTCTTAAATATCTGGATGTGAGACGAGTCATCATCAGATACTTGGAAGTGACCAATGATTTCCGGAAATCGGATCATCTGTTTGTCCTGTTTGCAGGTCCTCGTAAGGGTCTGCAGGCTGCTAAGCCTACAGTGGCAAGATGGGTCAAGGAAGCCATTGCAGCGGCTTATGTGGCCGCAGGGAAGGTGCCGCCTATCCAGCTGAAGGCTCACTCCACGAGAGCTCAGGCGACCTCGATGGCAGAGGCCGGATCCGTCTCCTTGGAAGAGATATGCAAGGCGGCAACTTGGGCTTCGGCTCATACATTCTCCAAGCATTACCGTTTGACTGTGGCTGCACGGGCGGAGGCCCGGTTTGGAGCTTCAGTGTTGAGGTCAGGGATTTCAATGTCCCGCCCTGGGTGAGTACTGCTTCGGTACATCCCACCAGTCCATGGATTGATCAGCTTGATGATATGGAAGGTAAAATTATGTATAATCATACCTGATAATTTTCTTTCCATTAATCATAGCTGATCAATCCATAGCCCCTCCCAGATATCTGTACTGTTTTTATTCTGGTTGCATTTCAGGTTCAAGTTTAGTCTTCAGTTACTTCAGAAAGACTTCGTGTTCAAGTTTTTTCACTTGGATTCTTCAAGAGTTAAGACGAGTTTGTGTTACAGTGAGCTGCTGCATTCCTCTCCCCTCCGTTTTACGGGGCTGGATTGAGACATAAATTCTGCCGGCACTCCCTCCCGCTTCGTGCGGCTGTAGGGCAGCTTTGTACCCTTCCCGCTTCGGCGGTGTTAGGGTCAGTCAGCTCCTCCCGCGGTTGCGGTTGCAGGATAAGCCAGATCCCCCCGCATCGGCGGGTGTGGTGTCCCTCCCCCGCTCCGCGGGGATGAGCTGGACGGATTCCCCTCCCCCACTTGTGTGGGGATGAGCTGGGTTAATTCCCCTCCCCCGTTTCGGCGGTGGTGAGCTGGGCAGAGTGTCCCTTCGTGGGTGTAATTCTCTAAGTGCTGAGTCCTGCGGATGGAGCTTTGATATCGACATACTGAGGAGTTTCCGGCAGCACATGACCACATATAGGGAGGCAAAAGTTTGCTCTCTATCTCCACCTGCTGGTAGATGGACACAACCCACCAGTCCATGGATTGATCAGCTATGATTAATGGAAAGAAAATTATCAGGTATGATTATACATAATTTTACCTTATTAGTCATAGTATTACATTGGTGGAGAATTGGGCCACTTGTTTGTTAGAAACTAAACAGGGACAAAACAGGTTTTTTTAGTTGTAACTTCACCTTATATTGATATTTCTGGTTTGCAGCTGAGATTAGATTGTGCTCCTTTGAAATTAGGATTAGAACTGAAAATTCTGAGGATTGTGGTAGACAGGCATTTGACCTTGGAAACTCAGACACGATCAGTGACTAAAAGAGTATTTGATGTTTTAAAGAAGTTGACAGATTCGTCATTGTTTTAATAGGAAATATTTTAGATTATTGGTTTAATCACAGATTACTGCAGTGTTTTATATGTGGTTTACACTAACATTATATGTGGGTTGCACTAACATTATATGAAAGAGAACGTAAACTATGCAGAATGTAGTAGTGAGGTTGATCTTTTCAGGGACTAAGCATGAGAGAGTGACTCCACCTTATGTTGAGTCGCACTGAAATACATTGGGGTATGTTGCAATTCATAAGAAGTAAAATAATTAAGGGGATTTCCCTTAATTACGGACCCTTAAAGAACCCGGGCCAGCACATGTTTGAGCAGTGGTTCATGGCCTATGCCTGCCTGACACGTGGTCAGGGATGCCCTCTGGGAAGCTTTGCTCTGTGTGCTGGAACTGGCAGCTCAGTATGGTTGCCGGTACTGTTTGCACGCAGGCCCCGATGCTCAGAAGCAAACACGGGTGCTAGAGGCCATTAGCCCTGGACTAGTACCTGAGTTTGCCATTGCCGATTTTGGTTGTAACCAGAGCCCATTTGGTCTCCCTGGGGGATTTTCTTAGCAGCAGGAATCTGTTCCTTTCACTTCAGGGCTTGGGTGGCGGTTGGGGCCTACCTCTCATACAGACAAAAACAAAATAGTTCTATTATTAAAAAATATATATATATCTATGTATAGTACACTTAGAAAGGGAAACCAAAATGGGACAAGAGAAAAGGAAGGGCCAAGGGAAAAGACCCCCAGTGCCCTTATCCAAAACCTCCAAATGCTGACTCAAAAAAATATCTTTAAGCTTGTTTGAATCTTAGAAAGATTCCTTTCTCAGGTGTTGAGGCAGAGAATTCCAGAGAGCTCACTAATAGAAAACTGCTTCACGTGTTATTTCATAGCGAGCAGATAGTGAGGACGGGACAGAAAGGAGCTGTCTGTATTGAGAATGAAGGACACAAGTAGAGACGTGGTATGACAAAATTGTCCTGACTATAACAATCTCTAATGAGTAAAGACTGTCTATCTGTTTTGCTTTCTTTGTAAAGCACTGCCTACATCTTGTATGTGTTATGGAAATCATGATGATAATTTTCCTAAAAAGAACAGGAAAAATAACATGCAAGAAGTATGGTGAAGAATGAAAACTGTAGAATGTAATTGACATAACGTAAAAAAATACGAAATGTGTATGCTTAATCATTGTAATGTGATACAGAATTTTATAATATTGTTTCTATTTTTATTTGTAGCAGTTGATAATGAATGATCCAGGGAGGAGAAAAGGAAAACCAAACAAGGGAGATGGGAAAAGAGGCAGAGGCAGAGGAGGAGGAAGAGGACGACCGAGTAGACCTCGAGGAGGAGGAGGAGGAGGAGGAGGAGGTGGTGGTGGTGGTGCTGGAAGCAAAAAAGGTTTAAACAAGGCTTGGGATGATGGAGATGACATTTACTTCTCTAACAAACCACAAACCTCATTCAGGTTATTGTCATATATCTACTGGAATCGTGGGTAAAAAAATATATATTTAGCATAAGTGTAGCTGAAAGTGTACCTACCTTCAGAAATGATAATTTGGGTTTCAGGACATTTATGTATTTATTATGATTTATTTACCGCCTTTTTGAAGGAATTCACTCAAGGTGGCGTACAGTAAGAATAGATCAAACATGAGCAGGAGGCAATTAGAGCAGTAAACATATTCAAACAATACAGAGTATGGCATGGTATACTACTTGCAATGACAACACAATATGTACTAGAACATTATAATTGGTAGTGAAGGGTAATGCAAAGTTGTAAAATGAAGGCATTTCTCTAGAACAGGGTTTGGGAAAGAGAATACATGGAAAGTTGTGATGTTTATATTTTATTCAACAAGTCCCCCCAAATCATATTGATATGTTGGCACATACAGATCCATAATGCTGGCTGTAAAGTGGAACGAAAGGAAGTCTTGGCTGCCTTAAGGCTTGGTGATGAAAGTGCTTTGTATATATTCTTTGCTGTGGGTCGATGCTTTTAAGTTGGGCCTTTAAGCTTAAGTAAAGGAGTTTCATAATACTTTCCTAACGTTGGAATATTTATGTTGGACCAAACAGTTTTGATGTGAAACCATAAAATTAAAAGAAAAGTATTACAACATGCTCCTTTTAGGTCATATTTTACGAAGAGTGTATGTAGCAAACAGTCATCCCCAGAAATATAATGGAAATGCTGGTTTTATCTAGATTTTATCCCTCAGACTCCTTCTACAATAAATAATGAACATTGTAACTTTTGATGTGCTGTAATTTTATATTTTATTTTAAATTCCGCTTAAGACAAAGAAGAGGAATGAGTACTAATATTGTATGGGGTGGGCTGCAATTTTGGGGTTAGCTCACACCTTTTTCATTATAGCTCAGAGTGTCTTATATTTCAGGTATAGTAGGTATTTCTCTGAGGACAAACAGGCCTATTTATTCTCACAAGTGGGTGATGCCAACCCGCATTGCCTGGGTCAGGACTAGGTAAAGTAGAGCTTTGTGGATTGCGAGACATGCTCCACCGTTCGTGGGTGAGTCCCTTCCCACCCACCACAAGAGCGCCGTCTCCTCGGTTCTATTTCTACGGCGGTGAGGAGAGGATGTTTTTTGTTTGTTTGTTTCTCATCCTTTTTTTTTTTTTTTGTGTTCTCGTTGTGGATGCCCCCCTCTTTTTTTTTTTTTTTTTTTTTTTTTTCCTTTATTTCTGAGTTTATTTTGCCCAGTTTCCTTTCTTCTCTGTTGTCATCTGGTCGTTTTTATGCCTTTACCAGCCGGGTTTATCCCTTCCTTTTTTCGGTGTCTTGCTTCTTTTTCAAAAACTAGATATATGCAAAAGCAAATCCCACAATCCTTGGTAAAAAAATAAAGTATACTACTGAAAACCAAAGATATTAACTGCTGTATGAAAAACAACTCAGGCTAACAGCAATATGTCAAAAAGACTTTTGTATACTTATACAGTAATACTTATGTTATTTCTTTGTATATCTCAATATTTTCAAAGAGTGCCCTCAGAAATCTCCACTCATTTTAAGGCAATATCGTTTGTTTGCCGAGTGGCATAGCACATCTTTCATAGGGCCACTCTTATACAGAAGTGTAAGTGCTATTACATAGTAGATGATGGCAGAAAAAGACCTGCATGGTCCATCCAGTCTGCCCAACAAGATAAACTCATATGTGTATACCTTACCTTGATTTGTACCTGTCGGCACCTAACTCTTACCTTCAGGATATCCAGACTGCCCCAATTTGACTGCCCCTATCGTATTGTCTACTCACTTGTCCTTTAGATTGTAAGCTCTTTGAGCAGGGCCTGTCCTTTTATGTTAAATTGTACAGCGCTGCGTAACCCTAGTAGCGCTTTAGAAATGTTAAGTAGTAGTAGTAGTCTTTTTCAGGGCACAGACCTTATAAGTCTGCCCAGCACTATCCCCTCCTCCCAACCACCAGCCCCGCCTCCCACCACTGGCTCTGGCACAGACCGTATAAGTCTGCCCAGCACTATTCCCCGCCTCCCAGCCACCAGTCCCGCCTCCCACCACTGGCTCTGGCACAGACCGTATAAGTCTGCCCAGCACTATTCCCCAGCCACCAGTCCCGCCTCCCACCACTGGCTCTGGCACAGACCGTATAAGTCTGCCCACCACTATCCTCACCTCCCAACCACCAACCCCTCTTCCCCCCACCGGCTCCGCCACCCAATTTCGGCTAAGCTCCTGAGGATCCATTCTTTCTGCACAGGATTCCTTTATGTATATCCCACCCATGTTTGCCTGTATCAAAAGTGCTATAACATAATATAGTGCAAAAAATTAGAAAAAAACGTGAACTTATCTTTAAACGTTTTTAAGAGTGTGTTTTTCAGATGCTCAGCTCGCACTGTGACTGCCCAAACAGCTTCCCCTGGAGATGCCCGACTCCGCGGGTTTCAAAGATTTCCTCAGGGACTTGGGTTAAAGCCATCCAACGCTTCCGTACCAGCCATGTACTCTTGACTGCACCATAATTGCAATTTTCACTAAATGCACTGTCGCAGCTTTATAAAGGTGCCTTCCATGTGACTAAAGACCGGCAGTAGATCTGATGACGTCACTGCAAATTTAAACATACTCCGTCAATTGAAACAACCTGTGATGTTAATACTTATTAAGATGACAGCAGAGAAAAATTGAAGTAAAAGAGCAGCTTTTTAACTAGTACTCATAAGATCACATAAATAGATATAATGTTAAATCATAGAGTTCCACTCAATGTTTTCATTTAATCCACGGGGACTAATGGTCTGTAAATTGTATGTCCACCGTTGGGCTGCTCCTGTTCGAGATGTTCCTTAGACTACTAGCAGCCACATTTGTTCCTTATCTCCCAGCTGGATTAGGAGGCATTCTGACTCAGACAGGTGGAGGATGGAGATTCTGCGCAGTTTGATTGTCTCTCGAATCAGTACTGTTACTCCTTCGCTCTGCTTCTCTTGTCTTAATTAGTGCAGGATAGTGAATCCTGTGGGACATAGTTCAGCCAGTGGGACTCCTTCACTTTCGCCCAGCCATGTCTCAGTTATTCCCAGGATGTCTAGCTGGTATTCACTAATGACGACATGGATCATAGGACATTTTTTTCTTGGCGGATCTGGCATTTACTGGGCCCATATTTCCAAGTAGTGGTCTATTAGTTGTGGGGGTTACTTGCTGGTGGTATGCAGGTATTCGTGTGGGAATAGTAAGATAAGATGTTTTGCCTCTTGAGTTTTGTGTCCTCCAGGCAGATGGGGAATCTATTGTTTCTTCTCCAAATTACTGGTGGTCCAATACTCGGAACTCCTTGATAAAGACATCAGCGCAGAACCCATTCCACCAGAAGAGCTTAGAAAACTAGCTCACCGATGCTTGTTTCAAAGTTTTGCACATCTGTCCCTGAATTTATATAAAGAGTTTAAAAATTAAATGACAATTCTAAATTTATGATTTAAAAAAATATATTTTATAAAACAAGATTGATGTGATGACTAGGACTGATGATTATATAAAATGGCAAAGATATGTTGTAATTCTCAGTGCCACTAGTGTTCTCTCATTTATGAAGGTTCAATAATTTATTTAAAAAAATGTTTCTTGTTGCTGTTTAAAGTATATAGAAGGAGACATTTTTTGATTGGCCTTTATGAAATAGGTACAAAATATGTGCCCTCGCAGCCTAAGGCACCTTGTTATAAAATGTATCCTCCCATGTACATCTTAGCAAGCAGACTAAGCCTGAAAGAATCGCATTCAAAAAATTCTATTTCCTTAGCGTCCCACCGGACCGGACCAGGATTGGACTGATGGGTTGTACTCGCCTTCCAGCAGGTGGAGACTGAGAAAATACTGGTCCGGTCCGGAGGGACTAAAGGAAAGCAAATTAGCAGGTAAGATCTAATTTCTCCATTATTTTTATTTTTCCCTTAATATTTTAAGTATTTCATAAATTGGACTGTGGTTTAATTTACAAGTGTACATTCTGCTGGATGTTTATCCTGTATAGTTTTTTTTTTTTTCTTTTTTTGACTTAGATCGAGCTTTGGTAGCAAACGAGACAAACAACCCAGACGTATCCGTGAAACTAGTATGCCTCTGCAAACTATATACATGACTTCTGAGAATCAGGAAGGAGTGAAAGAGCTTCTCAGAGAACTTCAAGGACAAGAGCTGGAGGCTGCGACAGAGTGAGTTTATTTAAGGGGAAAGGGAGTGGGACTTGTTATACCGCCTTTCTGTGGTTTTTGCAACTACATTCAAAGCGGTTTACATAGTATATACAGGTACTTATTTGTACCTGGGGCAATGGAGGGTTAAGTGACTTTCCCAGAGTCACAAGTGGGAATCGAACCCAGTTCCCTAGGATCAAAGTCCTTCATTAATTTAATTATGTGATCCAGTATCGGTTGGCAGAGGAATATTGATGTGTAAAGCTGCATTTTTTTAGGATATTGTTGACAGAACTGCTGGATGATGTGGCAGCAATTGTTGCTGATGCTCTTTGATTTGAACATTGGCTACTTAGTTCCCAAAAATGTGCAGGAGACGATTCCAGATTGCCACTGTAGTAGTTTCAAATGTTGGAGCTGTACCCTCCATCCCTGCTTTCTCTTCTCTCTCCTTGATCTACACCAGACTGTATTGCACCCAGCCACAACCTGCCTACTAGAAGCCCCATTTACTCCAAAATGATTTTCTGTTGAACTTGAAATCCATATGATGGAAGGAAATGAGGGCTGCTACTGGGACTGAATGTAAGCTGGTGTACCATTTCAGGTAGGGAATGTTGCTGCTACTCTCTGTGCCATGCAAAAGAGAGAGACTTTTGGGAGGAATAGGAATGCTGGGAGCAGGGTGGAACCATTGGAGCAAAGTAAGGGCAGCAGTGACCTGTGAAGGAGAGGGATATTGGTTGTGATGGCTGAAAGGGCTTTTTTTTTTTTTTTCTTTTACATCCGCTATAGGTTGCCATCGCAAATAAATACCTGTGCAGTAATTTAAGCCATAAATCTGGCTGCTTTTGCACCTGGTTACCTGGTGGATCTCTTCTGCTGCTTGACTTGTTTAGATCAAAAGCATATATTCGTTCAGTGTTGCTGCAGAGGTGATTTGTTAAGCTACCAATAACTTTGGTCTGGATTCCCTGAATAAGTTATGGAATCCTTTAACTACTTATAGAACGTAATTTTTTTTCCAACACAACTTAACTGAACTTCTAAGTATATCAAAACACTCCCCCCCCCCCCCCCCCTCATACCTCTTAGTCTTGCTTAGGTCCTTTTTCCAGTAAACAAAGGTCAAGTAAATAATGTCCTAGACAAATAATTTGAAGTATAATTAAAATGCTCTGACAGAAATGGTTTTTTCACTTAAGCAGTTATGTGATACTTTGCCACATAAAAAGCCTGTGCTAAATTCATGATGCCAACCTTTTGCTGAGAAGGGTTGAACCCATGGTTAATGATTTGAAGAACAGCATTGGAAATTCCTTTTCAAATAATTTTTTTTACCCTGATTCTCTTGAAATATGCTCTTCTCCGAGGACAAACAGGCTTATGTGACACTGACCCGTGTTGCCCAGTCTGGAATTTACCAAAGTCTAATGAGAGTTTTTTGAGACACGCTCCACTCTGCATTCACAAGTGCCTTCCTGCCTGCTTCGAACACAGTCTCAGTTCTTTTTCTACTGCGATGAGAGGGCTTTTTTTTTTTTTACCGTCTCCTCACTTTGCTCAGTCCCAGAGAGCTTTTTTTGTGCCGTTCAGCTATTTTTTTCATTTATTTATTTTTTCTTCCTTAATTGTGTTCTTGTTGTGGAACCTCTGTCCTTTTATTTTTCCTTTAAGTTTTAGTGATTTTTGCCTAGGTTTGTTACTTTTATTTTCCAACTGAGGAGACCGCGTTCTCATGGCAGGCGGGAAGGCACTCGCGCATGCTCAGTGGAACGTGTCTCACTCTCCACAAAGCTCACATTAGACTTTGGTAAATTCTGGACTAGATGATGAAGGTCAGCGTTGCCCGCTTGTGAGAGTATAAAGCCTGCAAATAGAAAGGACAATCTGGATGATTCTTGGTATTTTGGTTCTCTCACATAGTTGCAAGCTTTGCTGTGGGGTAATTCAAAATAACAGTCAAGTACTGGTAAGTGTAATCAAAGAGAGACTTGAGAGATACAACCAAGATATGATTCTGGAGTAGGGTAAACCAAGCCCCCTCCCCCAATAGTCTTCAATGCTTAAAAAAAAATCTCTTGGGAGGGAGAGGTTGTTTGTTTTTTTGTTTCATTAATTTAGTATGTAGGGAAATCAATTTTCAGATTAGATTGTGTTTTGTTCTTAGAGAGGCTGGATCAGAAGAAAATGAGGAATATGATGAACTAGATTACCGCTGCGATGAGCAGTACTGGTCTACCCATGCAGATGTTTCAGATGTCATGGAGAACGCATCATCGGAGTCTCCAGAGCGTGTCATGCCAGAAGCTGAAATTTCCCCATTTGCTGTAGGGAAACTGTCCAGGTGAATTTTTTTTCAAAGCCAGTAATGATGATGTAAACAACTATGGGGTAATGCTTCTAAACCTTTCCCCTTTATGTGGTCACAAGAGATGAGGAGGGTGGGTCACAGGGACCAGGGATGCCTTGCTGCTAAATGGGACTAGAAAGTCTTGCTGTGAGACTAAGTTGCTGGGAATTTAAGATGTTGATTTGGAGAGTTCATCTTTTGGGTAAATCAGGGGGCATGTTAAGTGGCAGTGTTTGAATAGGAAAGTCTTCATATTTTTTGTTATTAGCCCATTTGTTTCGTTTTGCTTCTTTTTGAGCTTTCAGCTTAATTAAAGTCAGTCCCACTTTTGAGCTATGACATGAGTCTTCATGCTCAGCTCCCAGAGATTTCTCCTATTTTATATTCCTTCCCAGCTCAACCCATTTGTTGCAGTGAGTCCTTGACTTGGGGGCCTTGCACCAAGGCTCCTTCTGGAATCTGCATTTGTTGGCTTCTCCCCTCAGTGGACTATAAACATTACTTCCACAACATTCCCAGCCCCAGAAAACATAGGGCAGAAGATCTAATTTGGTATTGGCCCAGCACTTCCACTGAACATTAGGATAGGCCAGAATGTCTTGATTTGAGTGATAAGTGTGACCCAACCAGGTTATGTACAGTATATACACATAAGAAGTTTGTATGTATGGTAGATCCAGTGCTGTCACCTTACGGTACTATGTAAGCCACATTGAGCCTGGGAAAATGTGGGATACAAATGTAACAAATAAAATAATAAATTAAAATATAGGAACATGAAATAAGATTGATCATTGCTGTGGATATCATTTTATTTTATTTTTATTTTTTTAATTTATAACATTGGTCCAGAGATGACGGAAAACTTTCTCATAATTCACAGCATAAAAAGAAAATATAGCATACACAGTGTGAAGTAATATCACTGTAAATATAAATAAATATAGATATAAATATAACTCCTCCTCAAGGACTGAGATGGGAAATCCCAATTCGTTACCAGTGGTACACAATGAACATTATAAAATTGTAATGCGCATAGCCCAGCATAAAGTAATTCTCATCAACTCCCAGCCAATATGATTTTTATACTTAATTGAAAAAAATCAGACATGCTAGAAATGTACATACCAACTAGAATTCACTGCCACATACAAGCACTTACCCCCCACCCCCTCCCCAGCAGAACCAACACCTCTTATTCTAGTATAGAGCATTGCTCTTGGTATGTTCTCCAGATTTCTACATAACATTTATATTCAGGTTTGCGGTGCTTATGATACGTAGCAATTTCAAAGCAGGCCATTTCCTTCATCTTTCTTCTCCAGCAGGCCAAAGCTGGTTCTTTTGCTGAGGCCCAGAATTGCAATATTTTTTTCAATAAGAGGAAGGAAATGTAAAATAATTTTTTGTACTATAAACCCTCTGAGCAATCAAGCCCTCCTGTGCTCCCAACAGCAAGATTTCATAATCCCATGTGACCTTTAGGGGTTGTCGCCCGTTCCAATATGGCTAATGCCTTTTTCCACAATCCAAGATCAGAACACTCCAAAAAAGAATGGATTAAAGTTCCCAAATGGGTTTTGCACCTCACATAGGAGGCATCTGTCCATAGCCCAAAATGAGCTTCCCGAACTCTAGAAAGAAAGACTCTTGTGTATAATTTTGAACTGAGTCTCCTGGAGGCCTGTTGACTTAACCAAATCAAAGAGTACTTGGAACAATTCCATATAGTACGGATGGTCTTATTCTGTTCCCAGATCCCTGTTCCACTGTTCTGAAAGCTCAGGACCGGCGCAACCCGGTAAGCATGGTAGGGGGGTGCCAACCTCTGGAGGGCACCACAAGCCATGCTTACCGCCACCGGGCAGTTCACAGTTCCAGCCCAGCTGCAGACAGCTCTCGGTCCTCACCTGCCCACCCTCAGCTTCCCGGTAACCCTCCTTTTCTTCCTGCTGCCCTGCGTTTAAATCTTTTATTTTACCTCAAGTCGTGGCGGCGGCAGTGAAAGCAGCAGGCTCGCCTCCAGCCTTTCTTTCCCTCTGTGTCCCGCCCTTGCTGAAACAGGAAATTACATCAGAGGAAGGCTGGAGGTGAGCCTGCAGGTTTCACGGCCGCCGCCGCTGCGATTTGAGGTAAAATAAAAGATTTAAATGCAGGGCGGCAGGAACGAAAAGGGGGATGTTGTGGGAGAAGAGGGTGGGCAGATGGGGTTGGAACTGGAACTCATGGGCTGAAAAGGGGGGCAGGTGGGGGCTGGGGCGAGTCACTGGACATGGATGGGAGGGCAGAGGAGAATTGCTGGACTTAACATTCCATTGCCTCAGTTACATAATTAGATTGTGAGCCCTCCAGGGACAAGGAAATACCTAGTGTACCTGAATGTAACTCACCTTGAGCTACTACTAAAAAAGGTGTGAGCAAAATCCAAATAAATAAATATCCATCCTCTTCTCCTATCCTGGTAAACAAATTTTAGGTCTGGAGGGCTAGAATCACCAGAGAGTGATCCTAGCATTAGAATGCCTCAGGGAGGCTCCAGATTGAGTGGCACTGAATAGCTTCCAGAGCCCTAGTGTGAGCAAATATAAGGTGTTTTTCCATTTGACCAGTCACATTTGGAATACTCAACACTCCAGTCCAGGTCTTTCCTTTTTCTTTCCCTTCCCCATTCAAGCAAAAGGAAGGGTAAATGAGAATTGGACACATCGGGGTATCACTGCCAAATGCCTGCCTGCCTGCCTGCCTGCCTCTCTCCCTCCCTCCCAAAGTGCCTTCTCCCACACTCACCCACCCACCTACCTAAATAGTAGCAGCTGCACATCCTTGCCCTCCCCCCCCCCCAATTGCCTCTACCATCACCACTTGTAAGCTGTTCCTGGTGGTCTAGCAGTGAAGTCGAAATATACGATTCCTGGTTGCCCATGCCCCTGTCAGAAAGGGTGGGACTTAATAGAAGACACCAGGGATGGCGACAGGACAGTGTTATATGAATTGCTGTTGCCACCGGTGACTCCCAGAACACAAGTGAAGATAGATTTGGGGGAGGGAGGAGGAGCGATGCCAGAGCATGAACAGGGATGGGGGGGAATAGAAGCACAGATTCTGGGGAGAACTACTCATAGAGTAGCTGGCAAGCAAGCAGGCCGGCAGCAAGATGCCATTCCCTGAAAAGTGCCGCCTGAGGCATCTGCCCCTGCTCTTCTCTGTCATTTGACACAATCACCATACCACCTTTCTTACCTTTCTCTTAACCTCTTCAAGTCTTTTTATGTTATTAGCAAGATCCTGATGCCAAAACTGAACACAGTACTCCAAGTGGGACCTCAACAATGACCTGTACAGGGGCGTTTTCACCTCCTTCTGCTGGTTATGCTTCTCTCTATGCAGCCTAGCATTCTTCTGCATTATCACATTATTTTGCCATCTTGAAATACTTGAGACTGTCACCCCAAGGTCCCTCTCCTGGTCCATACTCATCCTATATCACATATAGCTCCTATAAATTTCTACATCCCTAATGCATCACTCTGTATTTCTTCACATTAAATTTTAACTCGTAAACATTAGACCATTCTTTTAATTTTTGTAGATCACTTTTTATGCTGTCCAGTTCCTCTGGGGTGTCTATCCTGTCAAATCTTTCAGTCATCAGCAAAAAAGTAAAATTTTCCTTCTAACCCTTAAGCAGTGTCACTCACAAATATGTTGAATAGAAACATTCCCAGTACCAATCCCTGAGGCAGTCCACCACTCATCTTTCTTTTCGCCAAGTGAATTCCATATACCACCATCTCACCTGACAGTCAACCAGTGTCTAATCCAGTTCACTACTGTTGGGTCCTAGCTTCTGTGAGGAACCATATGTGTGTGTGTGTGTGTGTGTGTGTGCACAATTAAAGGCAAGGGTGTAGGTGGCAGCCCATTTATGTGTGTGTATATATATATATATATATATATATATATATATATATATATATATATTAGTGTGTTTATGAGAGAGAGAGGATACTTGCACTGTAATATATTTGCTGTTGAAAGATCTGCTTTCTCTGCTATAGGTATGGCTTTGATAAGGAACGTTGCCTAACTGTCCTGAAGATATGTGATGGTGATGTTGGGACATCTTTGGAGTATTTGCTGCAGCAGTGCTTTTCAGAAACCTACAGGAAAAAGATGAGAACCTTGGAATCAGCTGCAAGTATCAGCACGGAAGAGTGCATTCAACGCAGGCAAGAAGAAGCCTTTGTACTTAGTTCAATTTGTGGAGACAAATTCATTGAAAGAATTCAGAACAGAGTTTGGACCATTGGCTTGGAGCTTGAATATCTAACAGACAAACTGAGGAAGTCCCACAAGAGGGATAGTGCCAAAGAACTGGGTAAAGAGATCCCAAGGTACACCTGCAGGTTTTTTCTTCAAGGAAGCTGTAGGTTTGGCTCTAGGTGTAAATTCAGGCATGATGTTCCAAAAGAAACACTGAACCTGAAAGATGACTCTCATCTTCGAGCTAGTGAAGTCGGATGTTGTTTGTATGAACTTGAAATTCGATTCCCAGAGGGTAACAAGTACCCATGCCAAGCACCACTTATTGCATTTCACTCTACTGATGAGAATCTGCCTCTTGCTTGCCGTCTGAACATTGCTGAGTTTCTCTATGGAAAGGCTTTGATTGCTGCAGATATATGTGAACCTGTTGTCTATTCTTTATTAGCCTGCTTGGAAGATGAAGATGAAATACTTAAGTTACTTGGTAATACTCATCACAAATATAGTGTTCCTGCTCCACAGCTGGTCTCAACAGCTTCGTCTACCAGATCTGTGACATCTGCTTATAAACCTGCAGTTTCTGAAAAATCATTCAGTCTAGCTCGACCAGCAGAAGGTATGGAACACAGTTTTACTAATTTGTTTTCTGTTTGCATTCTGTTAGGACCTACCTAAGCTAGGGCTATAACACTAAGTATTTCCTTTCAAGCACATGAGTCTTTATTCCCATGTCTTTTTATTTTTGCATTCTATTTCTTTTATAACCCAATTGCAGCATCAGTCCTTGGTAAGAGGCCACAGACTAGAGTCTATTTGCCAAGCATATGTGCTTCCGGAATCTCACCTTTACTAGCTATTGTGTGGGAATGGGGGTAGCAAACAATACCTCTGCTGCATTTTTTTTACATTTGTTAACCCCATTGAGCAAATGACTCTGGTCTCTCAAATGCAATTGTACAGCTCACCTACTAGATCACAATGCCCCTAGTTTTACTTGTTATAAGAATGTCCAGTAAGTTTATTTGATTTGAGAGCTCATTGATTTCACCTGGAATTTAATATTATTATTCACCTGTTATTATAACACCTGCACTGAAAAGATCCAAATATTGACTGTTCAAGCATCTGTTTTCACCTGCTGAACAGTAAATCCTGCATCTTAAGTGCGCACAACCAGTAATATGCATAGTGGTTGTTACCTGTTTGCTCACCATTAATCATAAGTAATTGTATAACCTAGTTAGAGCAGAGTTATCAGTAAGTTGTCTAGAAGAAAGCTACTGAAAAAAAAATGCAAAAAATCACGGATTGCTAACATCTAAAAAAATTAAGAAACAAGCATTTCTAACCTACTTTCTTACAAGGATACTGTTTAAATAATCATCATTGAGGTACATATTTCTCAAATGGTAGTCATGGTATTTAAATCATTCATATGTATTTGGTGTTGGATATACATATGTACATAGAGCTTTTCATATAGCAGAGATATTCAGACCAACTCCTGAACCAATAGAGTACACCATCTCCTCTATAAACTTCAGAGGAGGAGTTCTCTAGTGAATGCTCAAAGCAAGAAACAGAAACAATACATAGAATCCAAAATAAACACAAATATATAGCACATTCAAATAAAAACCTGAAGACCTCCAAAATAACAAATAATTGAAATCTTAAGTTTCTTTTAAGAGTCCAGACCTTAAGCTATTCTGTGTTGTGTATAGCTGTTAGGAGTGGGGGCTTGGGGTTGTTTTGTTCTGCTAGGGAGTTTGTTCCTTTTTCTACTGTTGTTGGTAATATAATTATCTTTATTTCAATAAAAAGGGAAATGGGACTTGATATCCCGCCTTTCTGAGGTTTTTGCAACTACATTCAAAGTGGTTTACATATGTTCAGGTACTTCTTTTGTACCAGGGGCAATGGAGGGTCAAGTGACTTGCCCAGAGTCATAAGGAGCTGCAGTGGGAATCAAACTCAGTTCCCCAGGATCAAAGTCCGCTGCACTAACCACTAGGCTACTCCTCCACTCTTTAGAAAAGAATCTTAGTTTACTAATAATCTGCCAGATAAAAGAATCATACAGCTTGTTAAGACCATTAAGGGGATACGTTTTCTAAATAATTTTCTGTGTATAAATCATGTTTTACATGTAGAAAATGGCAGTTATAAAATGCTGTATGGGTATGCACGTGTAAAAAAAAAAAAAAAAATAGATATACTGCAAGATTGTGCTAACTTTTACAGCATGGTTAGAGTGAAGCTGGGATGGAGTTGTGATATATGGGTGTATTTTAGAATACACATGTAGAAACTCTCTCTTTCCATATCCAGTTGTTATGGCTTTCAGCATTGACTGTTCTCTGGGTGGGGTTGGGAGGGTTCGGGGGAGGGGTTTGGGAAGTTCTCTACATAAAATTGTTTGTTACATTTTTTCCCACCTATTTGTAGGCTCAATGTGGCTTACATAGTACCGGAGAGGCCTTTGCAGGCTCTGGTGTGAATAAATACAGGGTGATGTTGTGGTAAGATAAAGTTCATGTGGCACAGCCACATTAGGGAATCGTAGAACGGAAGAGTTGTGTTATGCCCATTACGTGCTTTAGTTTGGTTGTGTTGCAGAGATTAGGCATTTAAGTTGGCTCGGTAGGGTATGCCTCTTTAAACAGGTTAGTTTTTAGTATTTTCCTGAAGTTTAGGTGGTCGTACGTCATTTTCTAGGCTTTTGGTAATGTGTTTCACAGTTGTGTGCTCATGTAGGAAAAACTAGATGCATAAGTTGATTTGTATTTGAGTCCTTTACAGCTTGGGTAGTGCAGATTTAGATAAGTTCGTGTTGATTTGGATGTATTTCTAATTGGTAAGTCGATCAAGTCTGTCATGTAACTGGGGCTTCTCTGTAGATGATTTTGTGGACCAGGGTGCAGATTTTGAAGGCAATGCATTCTTTAATTGGGAGCCAGTGTAGTTTTTCGCAGAGGGGTTTTGATGATCTTCCTTTTTGTTGTTATACTGTTCTGGTTGTCATCAATAAAAATGATTTAAAGTAGAATATGTGTGTAGACATAGTGGGGTCGGGGAGGGTAATATAACAGCAGTCTATGGTAGAAGTTAAAAAAAAAAAAAAAAGATGCCTAGTTTAAGCCCAATTTATACAGCAACATAAGGTAGGCTCCTAGATGCAACCCCCTATAGTACCCAAACACTGGAACACATAACACCTACTCCCAAGAAGGTGTAAATTTATGCATTCGTTCTTTCATTCTATGTGTGTTCATGGATATTTTATGTTTAAACATTTTTTTTTATTGATATTTCAGCATGTTATTCCAAAACAATATATTTCACTGAACTTTTCACAAACTCATCATGCTGTATAAATCCATCACTTTACTGAACAACAACCCTCACTTTTTAACATTTTTTCCCCTATCTCCTAACTTCCCTTCTACCCCCTTTTCCCTACACTTTGTATTACATTATTTTTGATGACAATTCAGAGGAGATTTTCCCACAAAATTATATAAACTACTACAAGTCAACTATGTAATAATCCTCCATTATATCAAACAAATACATTCCATTGTCAAACTTTCTTTATCCCCCCCCCCCTCCCTTCCAACACTTATCCCCCTGTGGTTCCCAGTTGATCTCTTCCCCCTCTACCCTCAGATCCCCTACCCCTCTAAACCCCTCTTACCCTATTAGGTATCGCTTTCGTAGATCACAAGGTGTTGACAATAAGACTTCTACCCCTGGGGCTAAGACTGGACAAGTACGGGTTCCATATTGCTAAATAATCTCCTCCTCCTGGGGGATCCCTTCGCATGGATATTTTATTAAATATGCACATATATAGTAAAAATCCAGATTCTACAAATTCGGACCACCCGAGAATCTGGACCTCTCGAAATTGCAAGTTCCAGATTGCCCAAAAATCTGGACTCCCTCCCACTTCCCCCTTCAAACATGGCTCAGTGTCTCTCTGTTTCCTGGCCCTGCCTGCTTGCTTTCTGAGCGCCCCCCCCCCCCCCCATGACTATGACTTCCTCCTTCCTTCTCGCTCTCTCTCCCTTCAGTCGCATATCTTTTCCCCACACCCATCTCTGCCTGCCTGCTCACTTTCACCTTATTCTGAAGTCTTCATGCTGCATCGCCAGTGGCAGTCTTACTGCCTCCAGCATTCAACATGCCTTTCCCTCTGATCCATCCCACCCTTCTGGCAACAGAAGTTGCATCTGAATGGGGCGGGATGGGTCAGAGGGGAAAGGCACGTTGAATGCTGGAACCAGCCTGTGAGTATGGTTGCTGCTGCAGCATGAAGCCTTTAGGAAAAGGTGAGAGCAAGCAGGTAGAGCTGGGTGTGGGGAAAAAAACGCCTGACCATGCAGGGAGGGAGGGTAGGGAAGGAAGAAGGGAGGCATGGTCATGAGGGAGGGGCCTTGTTGAGCAAGCAGGCAGGGCCGGGTGTGGGAAAAAAGATGCCCGACCATGTGGGAAGGGAGAGAATGAAGGGGGGAGACATAGCAATGGGGGACTGCCCCCCCCTTTGGCCACTGGAGATGCTGGAAGGGGAATTGAGACGCTGGAAAGGGAACATAGTAACATAGTAGATGACGGCAGAACAGGACCTGCATGGTCCATCTAGTCTGTCCAACAATTTAAACTCATATGTGCTACTTTATGTGTATACCTGACCTTGATTTGTTTCCGCCATTTTCAGGGCACAGACTGTAGAAGTCTGCCCAGAACAAGGTCCACCTCCCAACCACCAGCCCCGCCTCCCCCCATCGGCTCTGCCACCCAATCTCGGCTAAGCTTCTGAGGATTCATTCCTTCCAAACAGGATTCCTTTACGTTTATCCCAGGCATTTTTGAATTCCGTTACCGTTTTCATCAGAGAGATGCTAAAATGTGAATTTAAAAAATGCTGCCTGAGAATTCAGAAAATCAAAAAATCTGGACTGACCTGATCCCCAAGCAGTCCGGATTTTTGGACTTCTACAGTACTGCAATTCCAACTCCTTTTCACTCGGTTATACTCCTGAAAAGGACCATGAGGTGATTAAATTTGCTGATGAGACAGAGTTGTTAAATTACAAGAGGATTGTGAAAAATTGCAAGAGTATCTTACGAGACTGGGGTTCAAAATGGCAAATGACATTTAATGTGAGCAAGTGCAAAGTGATGCATGTAGGGAAGAGGAATCCAAACTATAGCTACATGATGCAAGGTTCCACATTAGGAGTCACTGCCCAGGAAAAGGATTTAGGTATCATTGTTAATGATACGTTGAAACCCTCTGTTCAGTGTACAGTGGCAGCTAAGAAAGCAAATATAATGTTAGGATTTATTAGGAAAGGAATGGAAAACAAAAATGAGAATGCTATGCCTTTGTATTGCCCCATGGTGCAACTGCATCTTGAATATTTTGTATAATTTTGGTCACCGCATCTCAAAGATACAGCAGAATTTAAAAAAAGGTATAGAGAAGGGCAATTAAAATGATAAAGGGGATGGAACAACTTCCATTGAGGAAAGGCTAAAGAGTCTAGGCCTCTTCAGCTTGGAGAGGGAGACGACTGAGGGGAGATATGATAAGAGGTCTATAAAATACTGAGTGAAGTGGAATGGGGAGATGTGATTCACTTGTTTACTTTCTCAAAAAAATACAAGGACTAGGGTGCATGCAATGAAGCTACTAAGTACATTTTAAAACAAATTGGAGAAAATATTTCTTCACTCAATGTGTAATTAAACTCTGGAATTCATTGCCAGAGAAAAGCAGCTAGCTTAGCAAGGTTTAAAAATGTTTGGACAAGTTCCTATAAGAAAAGTGCATAAGCTGTTATTAAAATGGGCTTAGGAAAATCCATTGCTTATTCCTGGGATAAGCAGCATAAGATCTGTTTTTCTCCTTTTGGGTATTTTGCCAGGTACTTGTGACCTGGATTGGCCAATGTTGGAAACAGGATATTGGACTTAATGGCCTTCTATGTGACCCAGTATGGCAATACTTATGATGTTATTATTATTATTATTTATTACATTTGTACCCTGCGCTTTCCCACACAATGCAGGCTCAATGCGGCTTACATAGTAATTTGAAATACAAAGTCATATAATAGAAATTTCAAAACATTATAAGTTGAACTTGATAGTGTGTGATAAGGTGATCTTGATAATGTATGATTAGTATAAGAGAGGGTAGACAGGATAGGATAGTATAATTTGGGTGTAAAGGGGTAAGGAGGGATAAAATAAAGGGGAGATGGAGAAGAGAAGGATGGGATGAGTAGAGGGGGAATGGGGAGGTGGGGTAAGTAAAACCAATGATGGGGTCGTTATCTAATTCAGAACAGAATTGGGAGTGGAGGTTGGTAAGATTAGGTTGAGACATTAGGATAGACTTGTTTAAAGAGATGAGCTTTCAGCATTTTTCTAAAGGACAAGTAGTCGTTAATTACGGATTGGTCTGGGTAGAGCATTCCAAAGCTGGCTGCCCAAAGAGGAGAAACTGGATGCGTAGTAGGTCTTGTATTTAATTCCTCTACAATTGGGAAGGTGTAGGTTGAGATACGTTCGTGAAGAAATACATCTATTTCTGGCAGGGAGGTCGATCAAATCACTCATGTAGCCAGGGGATTCTCTGTGTAAGATCTTGTGGGTCATTGTGTTGATCTTGAAATTTTTATTCTTTCTTTGATGGGGAGCCAGTGGAGCTTCCCTTGAAGAGGTGATGCACTTTCAAATTTTGATTTGCCAAAAATAAGTCTGGCTGCCGTGTTTTGGGCAGTTTGGAGTCTCTTCAGTATTTGGGTTTTGCATCCTAAGAACACACTGTTGCAGTAGTCAGCGTGGGTAATAATAGTGGACTGTATCAGGTTCCGGAAAGTGTTGAATGGGAGGTATGACTTCACTCGTTTCAATATCCACATCATATTAAACATATTTTCTTTGTGGTGAATTTGGCGTGGTTATCAAAAGATAAATGACTGTCAATCGTTACTCCAAGTATCTTTAAGTTGTCGGAGATGGAGAGTTTGACATCAGGGGTGTTGAGGGTAGTCGGAAGGTAAGGGGAGTATTGGGAAGAGAGAACCAGGCACTGCGTTTTTTCTTTATTTAATTTCATTTTAAAAGCATTTAGCCCAAGAGGTTAGAGTGGTAATGGCAGTATTGATTTTGTCGTGGATTTCAGATACATTGGATTTAAAGGGGATATATATTGTGGCGTCGTCAGCATATATGAAAGGATTTAGGCCATGTTTGGTTAGTAGTCTGGCCAAGGGGATCATCATAAGGTTGAAAAGTATTGGGGAGAGTGGAGAACCCTGTGGTACTCCACATTCTGATGACCATGGGGATGATAGATTTGTAGTTATTATGTTAATAGCACTCCAAAATCCAAGTGAGGACAGCATATCAAGGAGCTGGTGGTGATCAACAGTGTCAAAAGCATCAGGCAGATCAAGAAGGATGAAGACTTGAGTAAAGGCCCTTGGATCTGGCCAGGAATAGGTCACTGGAGATTTTTGCAAGGGCTGTTTCTGTAGAATGTAAAGGGCAAAAGTTAGATTGTATTGATCAAGAATTGCTTGGTATGAAACAAAGTAAAAACACTGGCATTACAGAGCACACTCAAGCAGCTTGGATAAAAAAGGGAGGAGGGAGATGGGACAATGCTTAGAAGGGCAGGTAAGGACCAATAAATGTTTTTTTTCAGGAGTGGTGTAATCACAGCATATATGAAGACATTAGGAACAATTGCAGTGGAAAGTGATAAATTGAGGACATGACAGTAGGGGAGGTAGAACTGAGTAAATGGGTGGGAATGGGATTGGAAGAACAGGCATTGAGTTTGGAGGAGGAAAGAAGATGTGCAGTTTCTCTTCTGTAATTTTAGAAAAGGAAGAAAGGCTGGTGGGGTTGAAGGAAAGTTTTGAGAATGAAGTGCGGGAAGGGGAGATGGAGGTGACCTGACGGAGAACTCAAGATTTACCTTTTGAACCTTGTCATGCAAGTACTTGGCAATAGGTTCCAAAGATGGAGGGCAATAGTTGAAAAATGCCCATTCCTTGTCCTGAATAAACTAATTTCTTGTGTGTGTGTGGGGGGGGGGGGGAGGGGATTTTATAAAGGTTTTTCCAGGTGTAAAGGCTGTTTTACACACTGGAAAGACTTTTTTTTTTACAAATTTACCCCAGTGTGTACATATGTTGAGAAGACAGCACACGCGTATACACATGCGCGTTAGGTGTTCCTGGATGCATAGAAGTTATAACTCCCCAAAGCCATGTGTCAGTTCAGAGGGTCTGTAGGACCCATATCACCTCTAGGGATAAAGCTAGAGCAGATCGGCATAGCACAGCCCAAACGTCCAAACACCTCCTGCTGTGTATGCAATCACGAACATAGGAACGTACCATGCATAGTCAGCAATGGATAATCGGTAGAGGGTTCACAAAAGCCAAGAATTCAGTTCAAGAACCCTATAATTTATCCACAAAGGCCCGGAGATCCTTGGGTTCTGTGAAAAACAGAGTTTTTTTGTTATCATAAATCACATGAACTTTAGCAGGATACAGGAGCGCAAAGCGCATCCCTTTTGCAAACAGTAATTTACAATGCTGACCCATCTGCTTGCGTTGCTGTGACACTCTGTGCAAATAATCCTGGAATAGAAGGTCCTTTATACTCCACCTGCGGATGAGATCTTTAGGACTGCATAAGTCTCTCTCCGCATAATTCAGCACTTTTGCTAAAACAAGCCTCTGGCGCTGCTCTCCCTCTCTAAGGGCGCCAATACGATGCATATGTTCCACCCACATGGCTGACATAGGGAGAGCGAGGCCCAGCTGGTGAGGGAGCCAGGTTTCAATGAAGTCCCACAGTTCCCTGTCCTTCATGGACTCGGGCAATCCTTTAATGTGCACATTATTCCTCCTGCCTCTGTTCGCTTGGTCATCAACCCACAGGAGCAGAGTTTGGTACTGAGCCTCCACAACAGCAATGCTCGCCTCTGCCGAATTCACCTGGTCCTCAGCTTGCTGTAGGTGCTGATCCTGCCTCTCCATCGTTACTTTTATATTATCCCCAGATGCTTGCAGCTTTGCGAGGTGTTCATTGAGTACAGCAGTAAGCTGCTTAATTCCCGCACCGCTGCTTCTTGCAGAGTCACCACGGAAGGACCAAATTGTGCTGCCGCCATTTTAGGACTCGCAGATTGGGTACGTTTCCTGTTAGGCCATGGAGTTTTATCTGGCATAACGAACCCCACACATTCAAACATGTGCCTTACGTCACTCTTGAGAAACTCGAGCACTGTCAGTCGCCATCCACTCTGTTATCGAAGAGGTTTTGGGGGACTCTGATACAGAAAAAGCAGATTGATTATGATAACGGGAGTGGAGCAGAGCTGACGGTCATCTGCTCAGCTAGATGGCAACACATGACCCCCCCCCCCCCCCCCATTTAATTCTTTACCAGTGTTGGTGGATGGGAATATGGAGGATTATTGAAATGGACTGTTGAGTTGCTCAGAGGTAACGGTTACCGCTTGACGCCAGGTAAGACATTTGTTCTTAATAATGTACTGTGTGTGGCTGGGTTTTCTCGCTGGTCCCTTCAGTGCCTTTTGATCTCTCACTTTTTATTTTATTCTGCTAATACAAAGCCAATATACCATTATTTAAACTTTGCAGGTGGTTTATTTAACTGAATAATTTGGCCAAATAAGTATTTCCTTGCTCTTTTGTTACTTCTATCTCATAGCTATAAATTTCTCTGTTCTAATCTCAGTGTTTCACTCTCAGGGTTGGTTTTGATGATATCTTTCCTGGTTGAGGGATCCTCGAGCCCCCTCTAGTTGACGCATCTCTTTCTGGGTTGAGGGGCTCCCAGGTCTGACCCATAAGGGCACGGGGAGAGATGCTGGATCCCAGAGGGGACGGCAGAGGAGGAGAGAGAGATACTGGGCCATGGGAGAGAAGAGCCAGGAGTCAGGTGCAGCAAGAGGCAGCCCCTACCAATGAACAGCCCTGGGCTTTTTTCCAGGCTCACTTAGTTGGCCCCTTCAGTTGGCATTTCATGTTTACTCATTTTCTTGTTTTGTATTTGTAGATAGAGCAATTTATCTGGTTGCGGATTCTGTCAAGTGCATATGACACGTTGGCATATTTGGACTGCTTAGTTATGCTGAATGTCCAGTCTGCAATGGGTATTTTGTCATTTTAATTTTTTTAATTATATTTTAAGTAACAGACACATCTTCTGACCTTTGTAGCCAAGAATTTTTATTATATGAGATATTTTTACATGTACATTTCTGTTTGTGCCCTCTTCTGTGTTTTTAAATTTTTCTTTTTACGCTTTTTATGTAAAATTGTATGTTTTTATTTGTTATAGACCTTGAAACAGACTGTTAGCTGAAATACAGTTCATGTGAGATCTTTCAGTAAACTTGCTGCAACACTTCATTGGATTGTTCATTTCCTGAGGCCTGCTTCATGTTTTTTGTTTCCCTTTGGCATCTGTGGCAGTTCTTCCCTCTCCCTGTTCTCCTTCAATTCAGCCACTCAACTGTTTATCCCAGCAACTTGTTCTAGCCATCTTTCTGTGTGTTCTGTATGTCTCAACTGCACTTGCCCTCGTGGTTGCCTATTAAGGTGTTTCATTGTGTTGTACTGGCATTTATCTGTTGTTTGAATACTCTGTGTGCCAATTGGGGTTTATAATTTGTATCATGCTAACATCCTGTTTATCATATTTGTTATATGACTATTCTATGTGGCCTGTTGAGTTTCATGTGCATATTGTGCAGACATTTGTATTATATGAATGATCTTCTGTGTTGCATACTATGTCTCATTTGTACCCCACTGACATTCATCATGTATTTGTTGTATGATTGTACTCTGTACTTGTAGTTCTGACCTTGTATCATAGATTTCCTTTTAGGATTTAGTTTGCCTCTCTTCAAGTTTACCTCTTTGATTGCATTTTTGTTTATATTTGGTCGTTTTACTATTGTTATGCAATTAACAAAATTGTAAGTCTATATCAAGTTATACCTGCTATAGACAGCTTTGAGTAAATCTCTCCATAAAGGCAGTTAATAAATACCAATAAATAAATATGTGGCAAAAATCAGACTGTTGAAAACTAGAAAGAGGAATTGAATCTCAAAGCACATAACTGAGTGTTCTATGAAAATTAAGTAGCAAGTGGCAGCCATTTGTAGACTTGGAGAAGCTGCAAGTAATGTTCCTACAGCCATCATCTTAGTCATGTAAGCAGGTGATATTGAAAGAAAGCAGATGTGATCTGTTTGTGTGTGTGAATAAACCCATTCCTTTCTCCTATATTTCATTGTGTTGCCATTATGCTGGTAATGTTATCTATTTCCAGATGATGCAGAAAGGCTATACTGTTGTTGGTGGTGGTGGTGGTTTTTTTTGTTTGTTTTCAAATGTACTTTACCTCATATTAAATAAAATTATTACTAGGGAAATACACTCTTTATCCTAGCTCTGTTAGAAACTATTCTGTACTTTATTTCCAGCCCAGAAGAAGTTGAAGCCAGAAGAAGAGTTTGAAAATGATGGTGGGGATGATGTAGAGTCTGAAGCCATCACGGTAGAGAATGAGAGCTATGCTAGCCTCAAGAAGAAGCTTTCGAGGAAGTACATTTGGCAGCCAAAGACCTTCTGTATAGAAAATACCAAAATCTGCAAGAATTTTCAGTCCAAGAAGGTAAAGTTGAAAAGTGGGTGAGCTTCTTAAACATACACTAGTTGATATTCAAAACCATTTAACTGGCTAGAAACAGCCGCTGACGGTTAAATCGCTTGTTGGGGGTTTCTGATAATTTTTCAGTGGCAATTAACTGATTATTGCTGCTGAAAATTAGTGGTTGGCTCCTAAGTGAAAACAGGCTATTTTAGAGGCATTCTGTGGACAGTCAGCACTTGGCCAGCCAAGATAACCACATAAATAGGACTGTATAAAACACAGTCCTATCTGTATACAGCAACCTATGGCCGATTAAGTTCTGAAGATCATCTTAACTGGCTATGTGTTAGCCAGTGCTGCATAAACCGAATATTCAGTCCCAAAGCCTGAACATGGCCAGGCATTGAATATCTGGGAATAATACTGGTGGTGGTCAGCAAACTGCTCACCACAGTTGGTTAACATTTACCCCACTGTTAAACAATAACTGATATTGAGGGCATGCCCTAAGCAATCCTAACATTTACCCCCCTGTTTCAGTTTAATCAATAACTGATATTAAGGCAATCAGGGGATTGCTACCATTCAGAGAGCCTGGCATAAAGCCTGAGGTTGCTCATTGGTAGGGGACTTCTTGCTGCTGGACTGACAAGTTTAATTTTGGAATGGAGTCAGTGCTGTTAGGCAAGTGTGGCACTTACCTCTAGCCATGCTACCATACCGCTTCCTGAACCCAGTCTTTAAATTCTCCACCATATAGCAGAGCAGGGCAGTCAGTAAATCACTTAAGCACTTTATTTCAGATTGCTGTGGGCTGAAGTCTTATGGTATGAGACTTTTCTTCCCCACCTAGGATTTTAGATAGTACAGATTATAACTTTTTTAAATAAAACACTTTGCAGTGTTTTGTATGGGGTACAGTTTGAAAACTGGGATCAAGAGAGGTAAGTGCAGTGTAGGCCAAGCTCAGCTGCTCCCATTTCCAAGACTTATAAAATATTTTACATGGCCCACAGAAAGGTGTAAGAAGTAAATGGGAAGTGTTCCCTAAATCCTGCAATATTTCCCCACACCAGAACCCTCCCTGTGGACCTGACACCTCCACTCCACTGCATTGCCCCTTCCCTCCCTGGCACAACACTTCAGAAGCCTTTCTATGTATCCAACACTCCATACCCAACACCTCTCTTTGTTTTGTTTTGTTTTTTAAACAAACTCCCACACTTACATACACACATCCCTATTGCCTTACCTCTCCCCTTTACATACTCTGCATGTATCCCTCAGCCTAATGTACCAAAAAGCCCAAGCCATACACACACTTTTACCCCTGAAACTATCTATACACATAGGTGCCAACTCCGAGGGTGCTGTGGGTGCTTGAGCACCTCCAATATTTTAACCCGCCGTCTGGTCTGGTTCCAACCCCAGCCAGCCCGACCTGCCTCCTCCCTCTTCTCCCTCAACAGTCCTCCGTCCTCTCCTTCCTGCCGCCCATAATTTAAAATTCCTCTTACCTCGGGTCCCGGCATCAGTGAAAGGCAAGCAGGCTCGGCTTCAGCCTTCCCTTCCCTCTCAGCTTTGGTCCCGCCCTCATTTCCTGTTTCCGCAAGGGTGGGACCAGAGCTGAGAGAGAAGGGTATGCTGAAGCTGAGCCTGCTCGCCTTTCACAGCTGCCGGGACCGAGGTAAGATGAGTTTTAAATTCTGGGCAGCAGGAAGTCAAGGATGGAGGACTGTTGTGGGAGAAGAGGTTGGGCTGGGGTTGGGACTGGAACTCGGAGGAGGGGGGGTCTGAAAAGGGGCAGGTGGTGTTTGGAGCGAGTTACTGGACATGTAGGGGAGAGAGGAGAAATCACTGGACATGGAGAGAGGAGGGGAGAGAGGAAAATCGCTGGACATGGACGAGAAGGCAGGGGAGAGATGAGACTTGTTGGACATGGATGGAGGGGAGGGCAGGGGAGAGAGGAGAATTACTGGATATGAATGGAGGGGGGGGGGGGGGAATGCACCACCTGTTAAAAAATTCAATACCCCCAATCATTTTTGAAAAGTTGGCTCCTATGTCTACACACACTTTGCCACAGATACTCTGTAGTCTTCACCAATATTATTCTCCCTGACTGGAGTTCCAAAGGGAGTTCCCCCACCACCTTCACTACCTTGGGAGAAATGGTGTTATAGGGGCCATATCTTAATTTTCTGCCCTATCTATGTCGCTAGTAGCTATTAATTTCAAGGCACATTCAACTTTAGTATCCAAAATTAATGCACAATTAAGCAATAGTACTCTCTATGTATATGTGTTTTAGTCAGTGTTAAAAGGCAAATGATAGATGCTTTACAGTATCTGCCATTTTTTAAAGGGGAATTCTTGGTTGTAATTTGGGCTTGTTTTCTTAAAAATGTATCTTGAAAGTTTTATTCCATTCAAAAGTCCTGATAATAGTTATTGATTATGTCGCCTGGTGCTCCCTGGACCTTAACAGGTGACTTGGGAGTCAACTAGATGTTGCTGCTAATTGGGTTTCTGCCAGGTACTTGTGACCTGGCTTGGCCACTGTTTGGAAAACAGGATACTGGGCTATATGGACCATTGGTCTGACCCAATATGGCTACTCTTATAAGCTTTCTTCTTCATCGCACCACATGTTTGGTATTCATTACCATTAACACTATGCTGAAAGCAATTGTTAAAGCAGTTCAAAGTGATCCCGAAAACTTGGATTTATATACAAGCCTTTAATGTTGTGTAAGGATGCAGTGCCTGTTCCTGCTGGGTTAGTTCCTTTCCTTTCCTTCCCAGTGGCTTCCTCAACCTTCCTAACACATTCCTACTACTCAAGCCCCTTACTGTCTGAATCTCTTTGTGTGTGTATTTTTTCTTTCCTATCTGAATAA
The DNA here is from genome assembly GCF_901765095.1 of Microcaecilia unicolor. Lineage (NCBI taxonomy): Eukaryota > Metazoa > Chordata > Amphibia > Gymnophiona > Siphonopidae > Microcaecilia > Microcaecilia unicolor. Next base: position 49,194,036 of record NC_044033.1, on the reverse strand, counting down.
TGGAGTTCCTTTCTTGTATTGTGTTTAATTTTTAAACTGTGTACCGCCTTAGTCAGCCAGTTAGTGCAGGTGGTATAGCAAGCATCCATAAATAAATAAAATATTATATTGTAAATTAATATTACTACTTCAACTGCATAGTACAGTAATATTTATTTCTAATTATTTCAATCCTTGATTCAATATAGAAATCAGATTAGAATATATGGATCAGTTATATACTACCAACACACAGTTATTTATAAGTTTGCTTAAATTTTAACATTTACCCTCAACATCACCTAAATTAAAATCGTACTTCATCTGTATTGTATAGGTTTCTTCAGTTCTCAAATGGCATGTTCTGTAATCTTCCTCCAATAAATGATAATTAAGGTTATGCATTTGTTAACACGTCTTAACAATTGTGCACAAAAATTGATTTAATATTAACCTATCAATTAATGCATGTTCAATTTTTGCACATATTCAAAAAATTCCAGTATAGTTACAAAATGTTTTTTTACACAATGTATGAAACAAAAAAATAGCCAAAGGGGGGAGTGTCCAAAAATTACCAGAAAACTTACTAAATATTTTTTTCTGTGCACAGTCTCGGTGATTATAATATTAGCTTTGGAGTAAGTATACACAGGAAATCCAATACGTTAGCATTTAACTTTCAAAAAGTAGACACTGATAAAATGAGAACGGTGAAAAAAAAACTTGTGGCTGTGAGCGTCAAAAATTTACATCAGGCATGGATGCTGTTTAAAAAAGGAGGATGAAAGACCAGATGACAGCTGGCATGGTTAAAAAGTGAGGTGGGGGAAGCTATAGAGCTAAAAGAAAATCCTTCAGAAAATGGAAGAAGGAACAGACTGAAAATAATAAGAAACAGTAGAAGGAATGTCGTCAAATGCAAAGCGCTGATAAGGAAGGCAAAGAGGGACTTTGAAAAAGAAGATTGCATTGGAGGCAAAAACACATAGTTAAATTTTTTTTTAGTATATTAAAAGCAAGAAGCTGGCAAAAGAATCGGTTGGACTGCTAGATGATCGAAGGGTAAAAGGTGCAATCAGGGAATACAAAACCATAGCAGAGAGATTAAATGAAATCTTTGCTTCGATCTTCACCGAGGAGGATTTGGGAGAGATACCAGTGCCAGAAATGGTATTCAAAGCTGACAAGTCAGAGAAACTGAATGAAATCTCTGTAAACCTAGAGGATGTAATGGGGCAATTTGACAAACTGAAGAGTAGCAAATCTCCTGAACCGGATGGTATTCATCCTAGATTACTGATAGAATTAAAAAAATGAACTTGTGGAACTATTGTTAGTAATATGTAATTTACCTTTAAAATTGATCGTGGTACCGGAAGATTGGAGGGTGGCCCATGTACTGCCAATATTTAAAAAAGGTTCCAGAGGGGATCCGGGAAATTATAGACCTGTGAGCCTGACGTCTGTGCCGGGCAAAATGGTAAGAGACTATTATAAAGATCAAAATTACAGAGCGTATTCAAAAGCATGGATTAATGAGACAAAGCCAACATGGATTTAGTGAAGGGAAATCTTGCCTTACCAATCTATTCCATTTCTTTGAAGGGGTGAACAAACATTTGGATAAAGGCGAGCTGGTTGATATTGTGTATCTGGATTTTTCAAAAGGTGTTTGACAAATTACCTCATGAAAGACTCCAGAGGAAATTGGAGAGTTATGGGATAGGAGGTAGTGTCCTATTGTGGACTAAAAACTGGTTAAAAGTTAGAAAACACAGAGTAGGGTTAAATGGTTGGTATTCTCAATGGAAATGGGTAGATAGTGGAGTTCTCAAGGGATCTGTGCTGGGACCGCTGCTTTTTAACATATTTATAAATGATTTAGAGATGGGAGTAACTAGTGAGGTAATTAAATTTGCTGACGACACAAAGTTATTCAAAGTTGTTAAATCACAAGAGGATTGTGAAAAATTACAAGAGGACCTTACGAGATTGGGAGACTGGGTGTCTAAATGGCAGATGACGTTTAATGTGAGCAAGTGCAGAGTGATGCATGTGGGAAAGAGGAACCCGAACTATAGCTACGTAATGCAAGGTTCCACATTAGGAGTCACAGACCAAGAAAGGGATCTCGACGTTGTTGTTGATACGTTGAAACCCTTTGCTCAGTGTGAGACGACAGCTAAGAAACCAAATAGAATGTTAGGTATTATTAGGAAAGGAATGGAAAATAAAAGTGAGGCTGTTATAATGCCTTTGTATCGGTTCATGGTGCGACCGCACCTCGAATATTGTGTTCAGTTCTGGTTGCCGCATCTCAAAAAAGATATAGTGGAATTAGAAAAGGTACAGAGAAGGGCAATGCAAATGATAGGGGATGGGACGACTTCACTATGAGGAATGGCTGAAGCGTCTATGGCTCTTCAGCTTGGAGAAAAGACGGCTGAGGGGCGATATGATAGAGGTCTATAAAATAATGAGTGGAGTGGAACGGGTTGCAGTAGTACACTAGTAAAAATCCAGGGCAGCAACCTATCAGATCGAGCCTATAGAAGAAAATTCAGGCTCCAAGTGCAAATAAATCCTGTACCCATGCTTTTGGCGTGAAATGTTCTAAGCCTAGCACCTAATCCCTCAAATGATGCAGCAGACATGCTTGGCTGTATCATTTTAAATAAGGTATTCTCAGATCTCCCTGAACCCAACCATTATATAGATAGTCCAACCTCATTTTTTTTTAGATTCTCCCCCTCCCCCAGTACATTTTTTTACAAAGCTATTTTAGCAATTGCAAGTCTTTCCACAGAAGACAAATCCTCTTCTGTCTCTAAGTATTTAAATTGAAGCTACGAGCCGTAGGGGAAAGAGAAAAAAATGTAAGATTCCCAGACTGATAAACTCTTCTTGTGCTTGAAAGAGAGCTCACCCCTCACCTCTCCTATAGCATATGCTGGTGTAACATATTCCACCAGCCCTAAAAGTAAGGGGAATCTGATCTAATCTAATCTGGAGCTTGTATACCTCACAATACCCAGGAGGAGGTTCGAGGCAGTTTATAGAGTGTGTTTAGTACATGGTTATGGGAGCGAAGGAGCAGGAAGAGGGAAAGGAGGAAGGACCAAGATAGAAGAGGGAATTGGAAGATGGTCATATTGATTAATGCTTTTCGAATATCAGTGTATTCAGGTTCTTGCGCAGTCATTGGTAATTTGATTCTAGTTGGATAGCATCTGGTCGAGAGTTCCATTCAGCAAATGTCATGAAAGGGAAACACATAGTTGATCTGGCCGGTATATTTTATATTCTTAATGATCGGTAGTTTTCAGCAGTAGGTTGTCTCGGAGTCTGGTAGATTTATAGTAACACTGGGAGAACAGTTGAGTCAGAGGTTTGGGGGAGAGTACTCATAGTACTTGAAATGTAATGCAAATTGTTTTGAAGATGATACAGACTCTAATACAGAGCCAGTGTAGATCTCTTAGTTGGCCAGAAATGCTTTTGAACTTCCTTAGTCAATAGATCAACTGCACTGTGGTGTTTTGTATGAGTTGTAATTTGGTGAGTAGTTTGTTGTTTAATCCGGTGTATAAAGAGTTGCAGTAATCTAAGTTGGATAAGATGAATGATTGCACCAGGACTGAGAAAAGAGACCTGTGGAAGTATGGTCTTAGTAGTCGCATGTGGATGAATTTCAGACTTTGTTAGTCTGAGCTTCCAAGGATAACGAGGAGTCTAAGGTGAATTCTTTGGCTACCTCAAGGTTTATATCATTAGGCAAGGTCAAGTTTTATAGGGGATGTCATTCGGGGAGGTGTAGAACAAAGTAGTTTTTTCTTGGATTGGTTCAGTTGGAGCATGTGCTCAGAGGTCCAATTGTGAATATTGTTTATTGCATGGTAGATCCGGTCAGAGATTTCCTTTTGCATGGATCCTGCAGAAACTAGCAATAGGATGTCATCGGCATATGAGAATAAGTGTTCACCTTCATCTAAAACTATGTGGGATAGGGTGCTCATATATAAGTTGAAGAGCAAGGGGCAGTGGGGAGCCCTGAGGCACACCGCATTGTGGTACTCAGTTGGTGGACATTCTTTCCTCTTTCCATGCCATATAGGATCAGTTTTTCAGGAAGTCCCTGAACCAGTTCAGGATAGGACCGGATAGCCCTAGGTCACTGAGTCTGGTCAGTAGTATTACGTGGTTCACTGTGTCAAAGACAGTGGATATATCAAATTGGAGTAGATATCAGTGTACCAGAGGTTAGGTCTTGTGGACCTGACCCTCATAGTTTTCTCAGGAGCTAAAGTGTTCAGACATCTTCAGTGATTAAGTCCCATTTTGCCATCATTAATAATGGGTCCTTTGGTATTACGCTAATTTTTTTCGGATACAAGATTCCAGAATTTGACGCTGTCAATTTTCCCTTTTGATTTTATGGCAGGTTTTGTTTTTCTTGGTAGAGTTAGGTGTCATACAGATGTTTAGGTTGAATTGGGCTAGGAGATGATCTGACCAATTCTCAAGATGTGTTTCACACCTTGAGAATTGACCTCCTTGCCAAGGAGCGGTGCCTTACGAAAAAAAACCCAGTATGGAAAAGGCCTCGTACCTATCTAGTAAAAAAAAAAAAAAACAGCAACTGAGAATGGAATAGCCAAATTCAGCACACTCTCCAAATAAAAGACAAGCTGGGACCAAAAACAGTGTATCACACAACATTTATACAAAGTGGAATGCCATTGCTGCCCATGTGAAACAATTGGGTCTGGGAAATATAGGCGTGATAAAGTACTTTAAACTGACAATTCACATAGGTCAGCGGCTTTCTTTAGGTGGGGGTTGTGAGCAACCAAGGAAACCAAATCCAAAGAAGCAGGAGCCCTATGTAAATCTTCCACCCATCTGGCCATCACTTGCAAATGATTTTGAGGAGAATAGAATTGTAGCAAGGCCTTGTGTACTGTGGATACAGAAAGGCTGTCTCAATTTTCCAGAGTAAAAAGTGAGCGCACCTGATCCCCATGAGTGGTGGCCAAAGCTGTGCTATCCAAAGTATGAACATAATGACACAGTTGATGAAAAAAAAAACTTAGGGGGGCAACTGAGAGAGTAAAAACTGTACAACAGGCGTGGACGCTGTTCAAAAATACCATCCTGGAGGCCCAGGCCATACATATTCTGCGAATTAGAAAAGAAAGACGGAAGTCCAAAAGACACCCGGCCTGGTTGAAAAGTGAGGTGAAGGAAGCTATTAGGGCTAAAAGAAACGCCTTCAGAAAATGGAAGAAGGAACCGTCTGAAAATAACAAGAAACAGCATAAGGAGTGTCAAAGCAAATGCAAGGCGCAGATTAAGAAGGCCAAGAGGGAGTATGAAAAAAAGATAGCATTAGAGGCAAAAAAACATAGTAAAAATTTTTTTTTCGGTATATTAAAAGCAGGAAGCCGGCAAAAGAATCGGTTGGGCCGCTGGATGACCGAGGGGTAAAAGGGGCGATCAAGGAAGACAAAGACGTAGCGGAGAGACTGAACGAATTCTTTGCTTCGGTCTTCACCGAGGAAGATTTGGGTGGGATACCGGTGTCGGAAATGGTATTTCAAGCGGACGAGTCGGAGAAACTTACTGACTTCACGGTAAACCTGGAGGACGTAATGGGGCAGTTCGGCAAACTGAAGAGTAGCAAATCTCCTGGACCGGATGGTATTCATCCTAGAGTACTGATAGAACTGAAAAACGAGCTTGCGGAGCTACTGCTAGTGATATGCAACTTATCCTTAAAATCGAGCGTGGTACCGGAAGATTGGAGGGTGGCCAATGTAACGCCCATTTTTAAAAAAGGCTCCAGGGGAGATCCGGGAAATTATAGACCGGTGAGTCTGACATCGGTGCCTGGGAAAATGGTAGAGGCTATTATTAAAAACAAAATTACAGAGCACATCCGAGAACATGGATTACTGAGACCAAGTCAGCATGGCTTTTGTGTGGGGAAATCTTGCCTGACCAATTTACTTCAATTCTTTGAAGGAGTGAACAAACATGTGGACAAAGGGGAGTCGGTTGATATTGTGTATCTGGATTTTCAAAAGGCGTTTGACAAGGTACCTCATGAAAGGCTACAGAGGAAATTGGAGGGTCATGGGATAGGAGGAAATGTCCTATTGTGGATTAAAAACTGGTTGAAGGATAGGAAACAGAGAGTGGGGTTAAATGGGCAGTATTCACAATGGAGAAGGGTAGTTAGTGGGGTTCCTCAGGGGTCCGTGCTAGGACCGCTGCTTTTTAATATATTTATAAATGATCTAGAGATGGGAGTAACTAGCGAGGTAATTAAATTTGCTGATGACACAAAGTTATTCAAAGTCGTTAAATCACGACAGGATTGTGAAAAATTACAAGAGGACCTTACGAGACTGGGAGACTGGGCGGCTAAATGGCAGATGATGTTTAATGTGAGCAAGTGCAAGGTGATGCATGTGGGAAAAAAGAACCCGAATTATAGCTACGTCATGCAAGGTTCCACGTTAGGAGTTACGGACCAAGAAAGGGATCTGGGTGTCGTCGTCGATAACACACTGAAACCTTCTGCTCAGTGTGCTGCTGCGGCTAAGAAAGCGAATAGAATGTTGGGTATTATTAGGAAAGGTATGGAAAACAGGTGTGAGGATGTTATAATGCCGTTGTATCGCTCCATGGTGCGACCGCACCTTGAGTATTGTGTTCAATTCTGGTCGCCGCATCTCAAGAAAGATATACAGTGGGGGAAATAAGTATTTGATCCCTTGCTGATTTTGTAAGTTTGCCCACTGACAAAGACATGAGCAGCCCATAATTGAAGGGTAGGTTATTGGTAACAGTGAGAGATAGCACATCACAAATTAAATCCGGAAAATCACATTGTGGAAAGTATATGAATTTATTTGCATTCTGCAGAGGGAAATAAGTATTTAATCCCTCTGGCAAACAAGACCTAATACTTGGTGGCAAAACCCTTGTTGGCAAGCACAGCGGTCAGACGTCTTCTGTAGTTGATGATGAGGTTTGCACACATGTCAGGAGGAATTTTGGTCCACTCCTCTTTGCAGATCATCTCTAAATCATTAAGAGTTCTGGGCTGTCGCTTGGCAACTCGCATCTTCAGCTCCCTCCATAAGTTTTCAATGGGATTAAGGTCTGGTGACTGGCTAGGCCACTCCATGACCCTAATGTGCTTCTTCCTGAGCCACTCCTTTGTTGCCTTGGCTGTATGTTTTGGGTCATTGTCGTGCTGGAAGACCCAGCCACGACCCATTTTTAAGGCCCTGGCGGAGGGAAGGAGGTTGTCACTCAGAATTGTACGGTACATGGCCCCATCCATTCTCCCATTGATGTGGTGAAGTAGTCCTGTGCCCTTAGCAGAGAAACACCCCCAAAACATAACATTTCCACCTCCATGCTTGACAGTGGGGACGGTGTTCTTTGGGTCATAGGCAGCATTTCTCTTCCTCCAAACACGGCGAGTTGAGTTCATGCCAAAGAGCTCAATTTTTGTCTCATCTGACCACAGCACCTTCTCCCAATCACTCTCGGCATCATCCAGGTGTTCACTGGCAAACTTCAGACGGGCCGTCACATGTGCCTTCCGGAGCAGGGGGACCTTGCGGGCACTGCAGGATTGCAATCCGTTATGTCGTAATGTGTTACCAATGGTTTTCGTGGTGACAGTGGTCCCAGCTGCCTTGAGATCATTGACAAGTTCCCCCCTTGTAGTTGTAGGCTGATTTCTAACCTTCCTCATGATCAAGGATACCACACGAGGTGAGATTTTGCGTGGAGCCCCAGATCTTTGTCGATTGACAGTCATTTTGTACTTCTTCCATTTTCTTACTATGGCACCAACAGTTGTCTCCTTCTCGCCCAGCGTCTTACTGATGGTTTTGTAGCCCATTCCAGCCTTGTGCAGGTGTATGATCTTGTCCCTGACATCCTTAGACAGCTCCTTGCTCTTGGCCATTTTGTAGAGGTTAGAGTCTGACTGATTCACTGAGTCTGTGGACAGGTGTCTTTCATACAGGTGACCATTGCCGACAGCTGTCTGTCATGCAGGTAACGAGTTGATTTGGAGCATCTACCTGGTCTGTAGGGGCCAGATCTCTTACTGGTTGGTGGGGGATCAAATACTTATTTCCCTCTGCAGAATGCAAATAAATTCATATACTTTCCACAATGTGATTTTCCGGATTTAATTTGTGATGTGCTATCTCTCACTGTTACCAATAACCTACCCTTCAATTATGGGCTGCTCATGTCTTTGTCAGTGGGCAAACTTACAAAATCAGCAAGGGATCAAATACTTATTTCCCCCACTGTAGTAGAATTGGAAAAGGTGCAGCGAAGGGCGACTAAAATGATAGCGGGGATGGGACGACTTCCCTATGAAGAAAGACTAAGGAGGCTAGGGCTATACAGCTTGGAGAAGAGACGGCTGAGGGGAGACATGATAGAGGTATATAAAATAATGAGTGGAGTGGAACAGGTGGATGTGAAGCGTCTGTTCATGCTTTCCAAAAATACTAGGACTAGGGGGCATGCGATGAAACTACAGTGTAGTAAATTTAAAACAAATCGGAGAAAATGTTTCTTCACCCAACGTGTAATTAAACTCTGGAATTCGTTGCCGGAGAAAGTGGTGAAGGCGGTTAGCTTAGCAGAGTTTAAAAAGGAGTTGGACGGTTTCCTAAAGGACAAGTCCATAAACCGCTACTAAACGGACTTGGAAAAATCCAAAATTCCAGGAATAACATGTATAGAATGTTTGTACATTTGGGAAGCTTGCCAGGTGCCCTTGGCCTGGATTGGCCGCTATCGTGGACAGGATGCTGGGCTCGATGGACCCTTCGTCTTTTCCCAGTATGGCATTACTTATGTACTTATGATGGTACGCAAATACATCAGCCAGTTTAGTAACTCCCTCCCCCAGTTCTCTCAATGGCACCAAAGTGCTGTCCGGATTAAGCACGTGTTCCAGATGGGAAATACCCAAAGCTGCCCACCTCTGGAAAGTGTTGTTATCCTGACCTGAGCAAAAATGAGCATTTCCTTGGATGGGTTATAAAGTTGAGATGTAAGGAGAAACACCCCATAATTCTGAAAGGTCCTTCCATAGATCCCACAATGGTTGCAGTAAAATACTGCCCCACGCAGTAGATGGTAATTCTTTGCCTGATACCTGTAAAAGAAAATTAAGATGCCAAGGCTGAAATAATTCCTTCTCCACTCTAAGAGGGGTGTAATCCTCTTGATCTAAAAGCCAATTGCTCAGATGCCTAGCAAGATAAGCCTGATTATACTTATACAGATCAAGTAAACCCAATCCTCCCACTTTCCAATTACCCATTAAATATGACAACGGCAGCAGCTTTCCTCCTTCCCCCAACAAAAGCGAGAGAAGCATTAATGAAGACTATGAATGCCCTTCCGCTGAAGCTTAAGTGGGAGCATTAGAAGCATATACAACCATTTTAGGAAATCCCATCATTTTAAATAAATGAATTTATCCATGAAGCTTCAGAGGTAATGCTTGCCAACTGGGAGACATTGAGGCAATATAACTTCGAGGGACGCATAGAGGGAAACAAATCCCGAGATATCAAGAAGCGACTCAGCTCATTGTAAAGGAAACATACCCTCTCAATCCTGCAGCACTTGGTCCGATGATGCAAGAGCCAAAGATTTTTGAAAGTTGAGATGAAAACTGGAAAAATCCCCATATTCATAAAATAATTCAACACAATGCAGGGCTGAGATTAGTGAGGTGAACTAGTAAATCATCTGCAAAAACAGAAATGTTAAAGTTTTGAAAGTCACTCCCCTGAATCTCTGGATGAGCTAAAATGTCCCGAATAAGTGGATTCAAAGTTAAAACAAAAAGTAGAGGGGAAAGGGGCAGCCGAAACAGTGTAGAAAAAAATCCTATTGGCCCACATGACTGCTGATGGATTTGAGTAAGATCCCGCATGGCATCCAAAAAGAACCCTGTAATATCATAGGCCTGTAGCTCCTTAAAGAGGAAGATCCAGTGCACACGATTAAAGGCCTTTGCAGCATCGAAGCTGACAAAGAAAGAAGGTATTTTATGAATATGGGCTAATTCCAAGGATGCCAGGGGCAGACTCAAGAAAAATGTCAGGAAGTATTTTTTCACGGAGAGAGTGGTGGAATGCCCTCCCGCGGGAGGTGGTGGAGATGAAAACGGTAGCGGAATTCAAACATGTGTGGGATAGGAGTGGAGGAGTGGCCTAGTGGTTAGGGTGGTGGACTTTGGTCCTGGGGAACTGAGGAACTGAGTTCGATTCCCGGCACAGGCAGCTCCTTGTGACTCTGGGCAAGTCACTTAACCCTCCATTGCCTGCCGCATTGAGCCTGCCATGAGTGGGAAAGCGCGGGGTACAAATGTAACAAAAATAAAAAATAAACATAAAGGAATCCTGTTCAGAAGGAATGGATCCTCAGAAGCTTAGCCGAAATTGGGTGGCAGAGCAGGTGGTGGGAGGCGGGACAGGTGGGTGAGAGGGAGGCGGGGCTAGTGCTGGGCACACTTCTATGGTCTGTGCCCTGAAAATGGCAGGTACAAATCAAGGTCAAGTAGCACATATGAGTTTATCTTGTTGGGCAGACTGGATAGACCGTGCAGGTCTTTTTCTGCCATCATCTATTATGTTACTATGTTACATTCCTCTCTACCAGCACAGCTTCTGAGAGCACCTTTTCTATTGCGGAAGGACTGTGGAAGACAGGAGAGCTAGACTGAATCCCGAGATGGTTCATGACCTGTTATTCATCCACAGATTTAAAAAATCATAACAGTGCTTCATAAGGCATATTTCTCCCCCACCAGGGCATACAGAGCAGATTGTATTTTGTCCCCCTGGACATTTTAACAGGGTGGATTTAGGGTTCCTTGTGATGCCAGCTATTGTTGAGGTTGGAAAGGTAGAGGGTGGTGGGGGTGGGTTTTATTATAGTTGCTTGTTCTTGTTTTCTATATGTGATTTATAAACAACAGTTATACAGAATATTGTTCCTTTTTATACTTTAATAAAAAGATTTAAATATAAAATCATAAGTGTTTGAGGTTTGTGCAAATGAGGACAAACTTTGCCTCAGAGATATTTTTTGATGTCTGGGATAGCAAGCTTTTAATAAACCAGAAACTCGTCCCTGTGTCATTCTTTAATTTGGAGCACAAAATGCAAGATCATAACTTCATTACTTGCAATCGCATTACACACAAAAAAAATGCAAAGAGTATCGCCCATCCCCGCGGACCACCTTACAGTTCTTAGTCATGTAGTTAAGGCAGGAGTGACCCCCCCCCCCCCCCCCCCCCAAGTGCTCCGGTCCATGCTGGCTCCACTCGCAAAATGGCTTCCGTGATCTCTTGCACAATCATTTTGAGGTCATGGTAACAATTTTGAGAGTAGAGCCACCATGGGAAGGAGCGACTGGGGATTGCTCCTACCCTGACTACACCCTTAAACCACCAGGGATTGTAAGCCATTTTCAACCCAGATATCATCCCAAATTCCCAAATGTGATGTGGCACCATAAGCAGAGTGTGTGCGTTGGTGGTTCTTTAACACCATATACATATTGTCCGCAAAGGCTAAGACTATAACCACAGTTTGCCCAAAAGAACCCTCTGAGCAGATGGATCCATCCTAATCTGATACAGAAAGAGCTCTGAAAATTAAAAAAAAAAACCAAAAAAACAGGGTTAATAGGGGCAGCTCTGCCTGATACCTCAAGAAATAGGAGAATATCCTGATTGAATTCCCTTAATCAGGATCGCTGCCTCTGAGTATATAATGCCTGGATTGCCTGAGTGAAATAGGATCCAAGATCATAGGATTCTATCATATGAAACAAATATGACCACCCCAGCCCTTTCAACTACCTCCTCAGTATCAAAGTCCACTAACAAAAACTTATGCACATTTAGAATAGATTGTCTATACCTTGCAAATTTTTCTGAGGGGGGGCGAAGAGTGGGTGTTTCTGTGCTAATCAGTTAGTGTATCTATATTACTGTGCGCTAACTGATTAGCGTGTGAGCCCTTACTGCCTACAGAATAGCTGGTGGTAAAGGATCACACTAATGGCAACATGAGTGCATGACTATTAATTCAGAAAGTGGGAAATAGGCCATTTTCCAGCGACAATAAAAATGGCCTTAGTGCACAGTAAAAACACATGTAAGGGTACGCTAAGGCCATTTTCTACAACTTTGTAAAAGGACCCCTGAATAAGTTAGCTTTGGGAATGTGCATCTCTTATGAATTCTGCACAGTACAGGAAAACATGCAATTCCATTTCTATTCTTCAGTGTGCACTTCATATTTTCTGGCTTCTTGGACTTTAAATTTTTTGTCAGCACATTTCTATTACTCTGTATTCTGCATGTATGACCAGGATAAGGTATTCTGCTAGTGCAACCCAGCTTGTTTTGTTTTTCCAATATGAATATTGGTATTCTAGAGCCTGTGAGAATGCTTGCAGGCAGGATGTTTGAAACTTGGGGAGTTATTTGGTATGGTATGCCATGCCAGGTTTTCCTAGCTCTCAGAATGAGTCCATTCTCTTGAGACGGGAGGAGCTGAGGGAGACAGAGGTACATAGAGGAGACCTACAGGGATGTTGTAGAGAAGTCCCACCTTCAGTCTGGCAGCCACTGTGCTACCTTGGAGAAGGGAGGTCTCCTCAAAGGGTGAAGTAGGAAGTAATTCTGTAGCCAGGATCTGCCTACCAAGGGATGCATATCCCCTCGCATCGAGGATGTGTCTCCAGGAATTCTGCCCAGACAGGAAGGGTTAGGACAATTGTTCTAGTTGGTGGTCCGATCATTAGGCAGGTAGATAACTGGGTGGCTGGTGGACGTGAGGATCGCCTGGTCACTTGCCTGCCTGGTGCGATGGTGGTGGACCTCGCGTCACTTAGATAGGAATTTTGATAGGGCTGGGGAGGAGCTGGCTGTCTTGGTACATGTGGGTACCAATGACATAGGTTCTAGAAGCCAAATTTAGGCTTTTAGGTAGAAAGCTGAAATCTAGATCCTCCATGGAGGAATTTTCAGAAATGTTTTCCATTCCACGCGCAGGACACAAGAGATAGGCAGAGCTCTGATGTTTCAGTGTGTGGTTGAGATGATGGTACAGGGATAAGGGATTCAGATTTGTAAACAACTGTGCAAAGTTCTGATAAAGGGGGAGCCTATTCCGAAAGGATGGACTTCACCTTAACTGGGACAGAACCAGGCTGCTGGCACTACAATTTAAAAAGGAGATAGAGCAGCTTTTAAACTAAAACGAGAGGGAAAGCCAACAGTCACCCAGGGGCACGTGGTTCGGTGTGGAGTATCCTTGAAGGATGCTATTGAAACAGGACATTTAGGGAATCCCAATAGAGAGGTTTCAACAATGGTGAAGGAAAGCCAGGAGTGTTTAAGGGGAGAGCGGAGTAAAAGGATGCACATTATTTCCGTCAACTTCTAAACAGCTTGTAAATACAAGGAAAAAAACACAATTTTTAAGTGTCTATATACAAATGCTAGATGCCTAAAAAGTAATATGGGAGAGTGAGAGTATATAGTAGTAAATGAAGAGGTAGATATCATAGGCATCTCAGAGACCTGGTGGAAGGGGAACAATGTGTTAACAGGGTACAAATTATATCTCAATGATACTGGATCAAATTGGAGGAGGGGTTGCACTATATGTTAAAGAGGGAATTGAATCAAACAAAATAAAAATTCTTCATGAAACAGAGAGCAGTGTGGAATCTTTATGGATAGAAATTCCATGTGTGAAGGGAAAGAACATACTGGTAGCATTGTACTACTGTCTGCTGGGACAGAACAAACAGACAAATGTTTACAGAAATTAGGAAAGCCGGAAAACTGGGCAAAAGTATAATAATGTGATTTCAATTACCCCAATGTTTATTGGATAAATGTTACATCAGGGAGCGCTATGGAGGTAAAATTCCTAAATGTAATAAATGACTGCTTCTTGGAGCAACTGGTCCAGCAACCAACAAGAGGATAATCATTTTAGACCTAGTCCTTAGTGGAATGTAGGGCATAGTATGAGAGGTAATGGTGTTGGACCTGCTGAGAAACAGTGATCATAACATGATCAAATCTGAACTAATATCTGAAGTGAAATTGCAAAGGATATATACTGCAGCAGCATTTAATTTTCAAAAAGGGTGGACTTCCGGTGGAGCTGCCGGCCAAGATGGCCGCCGCAAGAGAGAGCTCCAGCTAGCTGCGATCGGGGACCCCACCAAAACGAGATAAAATAACTCCCAGAGTCGGCGGTTTTGCTTCCCCTCCCCTCCGGAAGATGCAGTGGCGCGATGGAGACCCGTAAACCCCGATTCGGGGGCAGAAAAGGAAAGAAAGGGCGAGGAACAGATCGACGACGGATGTCCGCCCACGTGGTAGTATAGCGCCGAGAAAAGAGCGCTGAAAACCGCAAGCTGAGAAATCTTCTTACCAGGCATAAAAGTGAGTAAAAGAACTCGGCGAAGTTAACGGCGAAACGAAGGGGGAGAGGGGAGGCGTGCTGCGAGGCACGGAGGAAACAACAAACGCAGCCCCGAATGGCGATCGCGAAGCAGAATGTACAAGGTTCAGAGAATTTAAAGAACTAACAATAAAAAGAATCGTAAATAGCTCTCCAACCCAGTGCAATAGCCAGCAAAATCGGAAGTCTGGGTCTGGGCTAAAATTTGAGCTATCACAGCAGTGAGCCACGAGGCTCCCCAAAGTAGTCGGTTAAAGAAGTGATATCAACAAACTCCACAGACAGATCAAACTGTGGTTATCCCCAAAAACTGTTTGCATGGCGACTAGAAGTACAAAAAAAGAGCTGGAGAAGGACAAAACTAAGAGCGGAGGACCAAAAATGTCGGAGAAAAATCCGCCTCCATCGCCGCCAGTGAGCTCGGTTTGGGCCTCAGAAATAGTAGCAGAGGTGAGGATGGCGGTAGAGGAAACCATGAGCCACAAGTTACAACAAATAATTGATAAGCTTGATGGCATGGACCAAAGGTTTACTACATTTACTAATGAACTCCAGGAGGTCCAGCAGCGGATAGGTGACGTAGAAGATGCCTCACAGGAAGCCTCCAAATCTATTGAACACCTCCAAAAAACGGTATTAACTTTAGAAGAGAAAGTGGATGATTTGGAAAACCGTTCGCGTAGAAATAATCTCAGACTGATAGGCATACCAGAGTCAATACCAGATGCAGATCTGAGAGACTTTCTGGAACCCAGGCTCACTAAGCTATTGCCAAATCAGAGCACAGTGGGACAACTGAAGATAGAACGGACGCATCGTCTGGGGCCGAGGAAGGAGGCAAATGCACGCCCACGCGTGGTCATACTGAGACTTCTTAATTATCAACATAAGATGGAGATCCTAGCAGCTCTTCGGAAAGGAGGAACGTTGGAAGTGGAAGGACAAAAGATATTATGCTTTCAAGACTATTCCACTAAAGTGTCCTTTCAACGTAAGCAATTTTCGCCCATTTGCGGGCGACTACACAAAATGCGGATAAAATTCAGCTTACTATATCCGGCTAAACTCAGGATTCAACATAATGGGACAGTGAGAATCTGTGACACGGTAGAAGCCGCTCAGACACTGGTGGACCGCCTGGAGAGAGACAGTTCGGAAGCATCAAGAGACACATGAGTAAAAAACCCGAGATTCATCAGTGGGAGTGACATTGCTGAACGACAAGGGGCAGCGAGAGGCAGAAGATCTGTAACTATAACTGTTGTGATTACTAAAGTTGGTCTTGATACTGTTATTTGATGTTATACAAGGGGGGCTGTGAATTTAAGGGGGAGGGAGGTAATATGTAACATAAGCAAAAAGTAGGGGTGGGGTCCCTGATCGGTAGCACGGAGGCAGACAGCACATTTGGTGCTGTTCAGACTTGGGGAAGGGGGGAAGACGGGAGGATGGGAGAGGGGAAGGGGGGAGGGAGGGAGGGAGGGTAGAGGGAAGATTAGGTATTACAGGGTAGAAAGGGAGAAGGGCAACACAAGGAATACACAAAGAGCTTCAAAAGGAGGGGAATCTAGAGAATTCTTACAACATCAGAAGTGGGAGGGGTATAGGCTGGGAGACCCCTCCTGCACACAGAGAGATAATTGCCAGGTGCTCAAAAAATGCTTGAGGATATGTGATGGTCCTTAAGGTGGTGACATGGAACGTGGGAGGTATCTCATCACCGATTAAACGGCAGAAGATCCTCCAAGCACTTCATAAGCAACAGGTATCGGTAGCAATGCTTCAGGAAACACACTTAACAGCCAAAGAACATGAGAAATTATGTCGATGGTGGGTAGGATCATATTATGATTCACCAGCACTGGGGAAAAAAGCAGGGGTAATAATACTGATCAAGAAAGGGATCCATATCGTTACCCATAAGATCATAGCAGATAAAGAAGGAAGATATGTGTTGGCACACCTGACAATAGAACGTCAACCCATGGTTTTGTGCAATATCTATGCTCCAAACACTTATAACAAAACATTTTATAAAAAACTTCTACATCACCTAACAGGTCTAGAAGGAGTTCCCCTGCTGTTAGGGGGAGATTTCAATGAAGTAGGAGATCCCAACTTGGACAGGTCACATGGGGATAAAAAGAGGAGAGCGGGAGCAGAATCTAGAGGAATTGGGCTACTGAGTGGGGTCCTTGACCTGGTGGATGTGTGGAGAACCTTACACCCGTTGGAACGAGATTACACCCACCTGTCCCGGGCGCACGACACCATGTCGAGGATCGACTATATTTTTATCTCCCGTTCACTATTTACAAAAATTCGCAAGGCGGAAATAGGACCCATAAAAATATCAGACCATGCAATGGTAATGGTCTTATGGGAACCCACAGAGAGTAAGGCTAGCACATACCAATGGAAGTTCCCTACAAGGTTATATAAAGACAGAAAATTTCGGGAATTTATACTAGCCAAATATAGACAGTTTCAAGACACTAATCAGGAGCATAGGGCGACCCCCATATTATACTGGGACACAGCAAAGGCAGTATTAAGGGGTGAGATTATTGCGTATACTAGCCACCAGAAAAAGATATGGGAAAAGGAACTGCAAAGGTTAGAAAAAGAAATCACCCGCTTGAGACGCGAGTATGGACGCCATCATGATATACAGCTGAAAGTTAAGCTTTTAGAAATGCAGGAAACACTGAATGAAAGAATACACGATAAAACACAAAAAAATTATATGTATTATAGGTATCAATTATACAAATATGCAAATAAAAGTGGTAGGATGATGGCCAGGATGGCAAACCCAAGACAAGGAAATTATAAGATAAACGCGTTATATTCTTCAGAAGGGGTGTTAGAAAATAAAGATGAGTGTATAAATCGTATCATGCAAAAATATTATCAGAGGCTTTATGCTTCACCTGACCCGCCCCCGATGGATAGTGAGATCTACCTGGCGGGACAGGAGCTCCCGCAGATGGACACACAAAGTCTGGCCATGTTAAATGCTCCCATGTCAACAGAGGAGGTATCATGGGCAATACAGCAAGCGCCACTAGGGAAGGCCCCAGGCCCTGATGGATATAGGGGAGAATTATATAAATTGATGAAGGAGGAAATAGTAGAACCCCTTACCGCAATGTTTAACATGATAGTGCAAGAGCAACGAATGCCCACGTCACTACGAACAGCACAGATTATAGTACTTCCAAAACCAGGAAAAGATGTACAAAAGCCTGAATCATACAGACCTATTTCGCTACTAAATTTTGAAGCAAAATTGTTTGCAAAAGTCCTGGCAAATCGTTTGTCCCGAATATTACCAGATGTTATAGAAGAATCACAGGTAGGGTTTGTACAGGGCAGAACTATTACTAAAAATGTAAGAAAGATATTGGTAACATTAGAGGAGGTATTTATAAAGGACACGCCCTCAATATTAGTAAGTTTCGATGCCGAAAAGGCGTTCGATAGGGTGGTCTGGGATTTTTTATTTGGCACACTAGATGCATATGGCATAAGAGGATTATTCCAGGACGCAATCAAAGCCTTATATTATCTTCCACAGGCCCAGGTATGGGTTAATGGAATATTATCCCCATCATTCTCTGTCCATAGAGGGACCAGGCAAGGATGCCCCCTGTCACCTTTACTGTTTGTGTTAACGCTGGATCCACTGCTTAGAGATATCCAGCGCAGCCCTGATGTGCAGGGAGTCAGGGTTGGCACAGAAATTTTTAAAATAGCTGCCTTCGCTGATGATTTGCTGGCTCATGTAATTTCTCCAGAGACATCACTGAAGGCGCTATTAGAATGTATGGCAGAGTATGGGGATTTCTCTGGCTTTAAGCTAAACCTGGAGAAATCAGAAGTATTAAGTAGGAAAGAGGATCAAATGGGAGAGTGGCACAGACAGCTGCCATTGAGGAGGGCAGGGGAATCCTTTCGATACTTAGGGGTACGATTAACTATGGATACTACCATCCTGTACAGGATAAATATTGACAAGCTGCTACAAGATACCAAAAGGGTTCTGGAAAGATGGAATTACCTGCCTTTATCATTAATAGGCAGAATAAATCTCTTCAAAATGATCATATTCCCGAGATGGCTCTATATCTTGCAGGTGTTGCCAATACATATACTGAGTAAAGATTTAAGGAAATTAAATAGGATGTGTCGGCAATTTGTGTGGGGGGGAAAGAAGTCTAAACTACGATTTGAATACTTATATGATGGGTGGGCTCAGGGTGGATTGGGTTTCCCCTGTATTAGACGTTACAATCAGGCATGTCTTTTAAGACACATCAGGGATTGGATACTTAACACACATCAACACACGCCAACTAGCTGGGAGCGTGCATTCTTTGACCCGTGGCACTTGAATTTCCTTCTGCAGGCAAAAACAAAGAGTTTACCAACTACCTGCAGAAGAAGTATACTGTTGCAACCATTGCGACGTGCTTGGCAGTCTCTTATGCATAACTGGGGACAAGACCCTAATGTTAGTGACCAACTTCCAATACAGGGAAATAGGGACTTCCCCCCCGGATTGGAGAAAGGGGTAATGGCTAGATGGTTGGAAATGGGAATCACTCTATTTGAACACTTAATGAACGAAGAGGGGAATCTGCATAGTTTTCAGGACCTGCAGCAGAGACAGGTATTGGCCCAGAGGGATTATTATACATATAGACAATTGCATCATTACTGGCATAGTTTGGATCAGGCAGCCCTGGGCACAAAACTGGGTCAGAGGGTGCGGGAATTCCTGGAAGGGGACGCACATGGACAGGTATCAATATCGAGCCTACATAAAGCCCTGGTCCCACTTGGACCCCCCAGAACATATGAGAAGCTCAAAGACAAATGGAGCAAAGACTTGGGATATGAGCTGAAGGGAATAAATTTTGCAAAACTAATTGGAAGCATACCTGGGCAGATGGGGGGGGGCAGAATTACAAGAGAGTCAATTCAGGGTTATTCACCGAGGCTATATAACACAATCTCAGGCTGTAAGGGCGGGATGGAGCTCTGATTCTCAATGCCTTAAATGCCACAGAGAGAAGAACACATTTTTGCATGCATTTTGGTGGTGTGATAAAATAAAAACATTCTGGAGAGCGATACAGGAGTACTTAGAACAACTATTGGGACAAAGGTTACACCCCTCTTGGAGAGGAGTACTTTTGAACAAAACTAATGCATATGGGATATCGGATAAAAATTTGGAGGTATTTTTATGTAAAGCATTTGCAGTGGGCAAAAAATGTATATTGAGACATTGGATGCAGGAAGAACCACCATCTGTATGGTTATGGAGGAATAAGCTACATGAGCTAATGTTGTGGGAGGCAAGAGAAGCATATGACAACTTGAGGAGAAGAAAGAAATTTCTTAACGTTTGGAATCATTATTTACAAAATATATCCCACAAAGCCAGAAGTGCTGTACTTAACAGGCTGGGGTCGATATAATGAAGCCAGAAGCCCACGTGTAAGCAATTAAGGACTGGGCAAGGTTTGATGAGAATGTTAGTAGGAATCATGAAGCTCAAACTCAGAGGTTGTTGCTTCTCATTTCTTGGAAGGGGCGGAGGGGGGGGAGGGGGGAGGGGGGAGGCAGTAAATGTTTTAAAAAAAATGATGGGATAGGCATGTTGTAAGTTATGTTGTTAATATAGAAATATTGGAAAAGATATAAAATGTAAACATTTCATATGCTTGAACTGGAGTATGTCCATCAATAAAAACCGTTTATATATAAACAAATCAATAATACACAGAGTAAAACAAGAGACATAATTATTGGAGATTAATATAAAAAGTTTATTGGTTAAGCAATTGTCTGGTAATAGTACAGGACCACATTCATGAATACTTAAGAAGGAAAGGTAGGGGGGGAAGTTTGGGGAGAATTGGATGATAGAAGTTTTAGGTTCATTAATATATGACGGAATTATTTGTTATTAGATTTATGCTGATGGACACAGAATTGTCTACCATGGGATCTCATCAATAATAATTGTTGAAATATTAAAAGTTAAATATAGAGTACAGTTAAAAGGGGGAGGGGATAAAAGTTATATATAAAAATTTGATGACTGTACGCAATGCTGTATTCTTGAAATGTTACATCGCTGAGTTCTGTAAAACTGCATTGATGCCGCCATGTTAAGGTGGATTTGTACTTTTTGACTTGTCATCAATAAAAACCGTTGAAACATAATTTTCAAAAAGGGTGATTATGATAAAATGAGGAAAATGGTTAAAAGGATCAGCAAAGATTAGGACTTTAAATCATGGACATTGTTTAAAAATACCATCTTGGAAGCCCAGAAAGAAGAGCAAACGACAGCCAGCATGGTTAAAAGGTGACATGAAAGAGGCTATTAGAGCCAAAAGGACCTAAATGAAGAAAATAAGAAGGAACATAAGCACTGGCAAGTTAGATGCAAAGGGTTAATACAGAAGGCAAAAAGACTTTATTAAGAGAATCTTGCCGCAGAGGCAAAAACCTCACAGTAACAACTTTTTCAGGTACATCAGAAGCAGCCTGTGAGGGAATCCGTGGGACCTTTAAATCATGAAGGAGCAAAAGAGGCACTCAAGGAGGGCAAGGCGACATCAGAGAGACTGAATTAATTCTTTGCTTCCATTTGTACAGAAGAAGATAAGAGATCTACCTGTACCACAAATGGCTTTCAAGGATGATGATGCAAAGGATCTGAAAGAAATCTCGGTGAACCTGGAAGATTGCTGAGCCAAATTGACCAAGAGTAATAAATCACCTGGACCAGATGGCATGCACCCTAGGGTACTGAAAGAACTTAAATATGAAATTGCTGATCTGCTGTTGAGATCTGTAACATGTCGTTAAAAATCATCTGTAGTACCTGAGGATTGGAGGGTGGCCAGTGTAACACCATGGGTAATCCATGAAATTACAGACTAGTAAGCTTAATGTCAGTGCTGGTCAAAATAATGTAAACTATTATAAAGAATGACATTACAGAATGCTCCTTATTTAGCAAGCCTTTTTTAAAATATTCTGGGTGTTGTGCACATCCCAACATGAGTGTCCCATTTCCTGCTTAGATGCCCTGTGTAAAATTGGCTTCACATTTACTAATTGCATTGCTGTCCTGACCACAGTGGGGGAGGGAGGAAGGGGCACCTCTTATTTGGCCCCATGGCAGGAACAGGGATTGGTGATTGCAGATGACACTCCTTAGACTTTATGTATGATGGAGGGAGAGGGGGAAGTTGCGTAATGCTGTGGAAGCATTATTCCAACCCTACCTACCAAATTAGAAGGGGAGGTGGGGTCAGCACCATCGCTGCACATCTTGGAGGTCATATTGGGAGAGCAATGGCATTCCTTTGTACATGGCATTCTGTGTGATCACACACCTAAAAGCCAGTCCTGGTAATATCAAGAATTTCCAAACAAAGGTAGGAATTCTAGTTATTTAGTGATAGTCAGTTGTGGTTTAGTTAACCAGTGCCTGTGCATGAGCATATGTTAGCAAGAGCTGGCAGAGGAGGGCCTGGTTTTCACTGGTGATGTTCTGTGAACTACATGTATCATGTTTATCACCCTATCAAGTTATTGGTGATACCTAGTCAATACATAAACATTTTGATGCTTGTTGTTTGACATTCTGCAGGAACTGTAATGTTTACACTATCAAAAAAAATCAAAGGAAGTGGGGTTCTACTAACAACCAATAAAAATAATGCAAATCCTCACATAAGACAATAGCATGAAGAAATCTACTAAGATCACAAGGAGGAAAAAGCCTCAGCAAACCCCAACCAGCTAAAGCTTAGTCTTTCATGGGCTTCATTGCAATCACAGGCATAAAAAACCTCCCGTGTCACAATCATATTATTGAATAAACATTACTGTTTTTTAGGAACAATTTGTTTTTCTCATCGAAACTTAGTTAAGATGCCCATTTTCACAGCAGCACTTCTCTGGCTATCAGTCCTCCTCCAACGATGGCCAGCGTTTTTGAAAAACTACGTAAGGGATTGGTAGGACTTTCAAATAAGAACACCTTAAAAAAAAACAGTAAATTTTATATCTTCCTAAAATGGACACCAGCAGATTTCAGCACGTACTTTCCGTAATCAGTTCAATCCTATGTTGCAGCTTTACCAGGGCTCAATTCTCAAAGATGGTGTCAAGCAAGTCTAGGAGTAGGGGTGAATCAATTACACTTCCAGCCAAACTGGTAGTATGCATGTCTTTATTCAGAACCACTCATTACAAGACCCAACACAGGGTCATGTTTCGACGGGAATCATCCGTCTGCCTCAGGGGTCGCTCACTGAAAAAAGAGGATATCTTATGTGAGTCAGTGCAAGATCAACTCTGTAGAAAAATGGAACTGCTAAACTCTGCAGTATACAGCAAGACACTGTCAAAACTGATGACCAGAGCTGAGTTTAAAAATCCATCTGATGGTAAAATTTGCAAACTGAGAACTGATACTTCCTGCCAAATATCTTTTGTTGTGTATGTGATTCAGTGTCCTTGTGAGAAATTATACGTTGTACAAACATCATATTCTTTTAAGACAAGAATGTTGGAACATAAAAGTATTGTCATCACACACAAAGATACTTCTTTAGCCAATCATAGCAGAGAATTTAAATCATGATTTTTTTTTCATTAAAATGTATGGTGATTATTTGATGGTGACTGACGTAAGTGCTTTTTACAGGTTAAACAACTTTGGATGTTTAAACTCAATACATTGATACCTATGGGTTTAAATGGGAAAATGTAATGTTTCATTTCTTTTGATTCATTTAACTATTTGGAAAGGGTTTAAGCTGCTGTTCCACCTTCTTTATTTTAATTGGCATCTTTGAGAACTGAGTCCTGGTAAAGCAGTGATATAGACTGAGCTGATTACAGAAAGTAAGTGTTGAAATCTGCTGAAGTGTCCAGTTTGGGAAGATACGAATTTTACTGTTTTGTTTTTTTGAAAGTTCTGTTATTTGAAGAAGTCCTTCCAATCCCTGATGCAGTTTTTCAAAACATTGGCCCTCATTAGAGGTGGACTGATAGAGAAGCACTGCTGTGAAAATGGGCTTCTTAATATAAGTTAAGTTTCTCTGAAAAAATACACAAATTGTTCCTAAAAAAATGTTTATTCAATAATATATGGTTTGGACACGAGGGTTTTTATGCCTATGATTGCAATGCAGCCCAGGGAAAACTAAGTTTTAGCTGGTTGGGGCTTGCTGAGGCTTTTTCCTCCTTGTGATCTTAGTAGATTTCTTCATGTTATTGTCTTATGTCAGAATTTGCATTATTTGTATTAGGAACTGTAATGTCCCAAAAGGGGATTACTGGTCCTGTTCATTGTCTCTGAAACGTTCAGTTCAATCCATAAGTGTTTCTAAAACCTTTATCCTGTTTGACCCCTTTTTAACAATTAAAATTTCATATGATCCCCATACGATGATGAAAACAAAATAGCAGACCTTTTCTCCTTTCACTTACCCAAAGCGTGAAGGTAGCACCTTATAGGCCGATTAACAGGAAGGCCATGCAGGAAGGGGAGAACCTGTGAACATTCATTGACTTAGTTCCCATGCTGATTGTCACTATTGGACAGAGGGTCACTGTGGAGGTCCAGAAGGAAGGGGGGCAGCTCTGTTTATGTAAACCTCTCCTACCACCACAATCATGCACCAATGACATGACCACATTTGGTGTCTCAACTAACAGTTTGGGAACCATGCAGTAATCATTTCTCTCAAATTGCTACCCATGTCTGCTAGTTTGTCAGTATAAACCATTAGTTTGTTTAAATCATAGTGTTATATTCTACATTGGTACCTTTATGTAGTGCTAGTATAATACGCCATGTTTCTGAAGATCTGTCTGCTCATGGTGCTTACCCACAGAACGAGGTCCATGTGCTATTCTCTACTGAGTTTTGACCAATATGCATCTGTTTTTCTTAGGAGGCTCTATATATTAATTATGTGATTTCAGTCTTCTAGAAGCTACCAGGCAATGCTGGAAGAGCGTCAGAAGCTGCCTGCATGGCAGAAAAGAGAAACTATTCTAGACATACTGAGACGACACCAGGTGCTTGTGGTGAGCGGTATGACGGGGTAAGTATGTGGTTTCTTCAAAGCATGAATTAAATGCAGGAAAATAATCATTTGCTCTGTTTGAGTCCTAAACTTATTATAAAAAGATAAAAGAAAAAATGCTTAGCTTATTCATGTGAAGAGTAATTTTATATGGGAAAAAAAAAAAGAACAAACCTCCACAAGTCTCAAAAGACACCAAACACATAGCAAAGGCAACACCACCACACACTGCACAGCACTATAAAGTGCTAAACAGATCTTTATGACTGATAAAATAGGACTTGACACGGGCCTTGTTTTGGCTGCTTCAGACAAGAACATAATCTTGTTGAATACACAACTATTCTGTGGTGTATTAGGCGCAGTATTTATTTATGTATACTATACTTTTTCACTCAGACTCCTGATTCAGGCCTAGTGGCCAAAATATGGCCCTAGTCAAGTCCAGTTCTATCAACAATGAAGAGTAATTTTATAACAGATTGGCAGGGTTGAGAGGTCAAGCAAGTGCCTATTTGTAGCTTATTTTATAAAGGCACATAGGTGTGTTTATAAAATTGCTCCATGAAAGAGCCAAGATGGCAAAGGAGTAAGCTGCATGGAAAGAAGCTTTGTCTTACCTGGCTGTTTCCTTTGTTTTTTTGAGTGTGTGTTTTGCTGGATGATGGGGAAGAAGAGGGTTAAGAGCTGCACTGTCCCCTCTCCAGCCCAGCTTAGATCTAGGTATCATTGTGGACAGTATGCTCATATCTTTTGCTCAGTGTGCTGTGGTGGCAAAAAAAAAAAGCAAGCAGAATATTAGGAATTATTAGGAATGAAATAGAAAATAAGGCAAATAATATTATAATACCTCTGTATCACTTCATGGTGTGACCTCACTTGGAGAATTGTGTGCATTCTTGGTCACTATCGCAAAAAAGACATAGGGGAATTAGAAAAGACTCAAGGAAGGCAGACCAAAATGATAAAGGGGATGAAACGTTTCTCGTGTAAGGGGTGGCTTAAGAGGTGAGGGCTCTTCAGCTTGGAGAAGAGAAGGCTTAAGAGGGATATGATAGAGATTTACAAAATCCTAAGTGAAGTAGAACGAGTAAAGGTGAATCAATTGTTTGCTCTTTCAAAAAGTACAAAGATGAGGGGACACATCATGAACTTATGTGGAAATACTTTTAAAACAAATAAAATAGGTTTTTAGATAGTGCTGGGGAGGAGCCAGCTGTCTTGGTATACACATGGGTGCCAGTGACATAGGAAAATGTGGGAGAGGTTCTGAAAGTCAAATTTAGGCTCTTAGGTAAAGCATTTGGCAAATTGCGATTTGAAAGCGCCAAACCCCTCTGAGAAAAACTGCACTGGCTTCCAATCAAAGAACATATTACCTTCAAAATCTGCACCCTGGTCCACAAAATTATCTACGGCCAAGCCCCAGGATACATGACAGACCTCACAGACCTACCAAACAGAAACGTAATCAGACCATCTCGAACAGACCTAAACCTCCACTACCCAAACTGCAAAGGACTTAAATATAAAGCAACCTATGCATTCAGCTTCTCCTATATAAGCACGCAACTGTGGAACGCACTGCCAAAAGCTGTGAAAACAACCTACGACCATCTAAACATCAGGAAATCACTAAAAACCAACCTGTTCAAAAAGGCATACCCTACCGACTCAACATAAATACCTACACCCTGCAACACAGCAAAACCAAAGCTCGTAATGGACACTATCCAGCTTATTTTCGAAAGAGAAAAACGCCCAAATTCCGACCTAAATCGGGAGATGGACGTCTTTCTCTTGTGGGTGCCCAAATCGGTATAATCGAAAGCCGATTTTGGGCGTTTCCAACTGCACTCCGTCGCGGGAACGCATAAAGTTGACGGGGGCGTGTTGGAGGCATGGTGAAGGCGGGACTGGGGCGTTGTTATCGACTGAGGAGAGATGGGCGCGCTCGGCCGATAATCGAAAAAATAAAGGCGTTTTTAGCCAGAATTTAGGACACATTTTTTGGACCCTGTTTTTTCACGAACAGGTCCCAAAAAAGTGCCCTAAATGACCAGATGACCAACGGAGGGAATCGGGGATGACCTCCCCTGACTCCCCCAGTGGTCACTAACCCCCTCCCACCAAAAAAACCCGAACTTTAAACTTTTTTTCCCAGCCTCTATGCCAGCTTCAAATATCATCCCTAGCTCCATGACAGCAGTAGTAGTAGTAGTAGTAGTATGCAGGTCCCCCGAGCAAATTTAGTTTAGTTGGTGCTGCCCGGACCCATGCAGAGAGCAAAAATCGGAAGAAAAAAAAAAACATGCAGGTGCAGTTGGGGACGTCCAAATTAAAAAATAGTAAAAGGGAGATTTGAACCAGCCACCTTCTGATTCCCAGGCCAGTGCTCTAAGCACTGCACCACATGAATCAGTTGTTTAGACATCCTTTCCTTTCCATTAAGTCCCTCCAAGTTTCTGTCAGCCAATCACAGCTCGTTTAGGGTATCCCAATAGTGAGGTTGCAGTAGAGACCATCGTAGACCAGGAGGCATATTTTCAAAGCACTTAGCCTTCCAAAGTTCCGTAGAAACCTATGGAACTTTGGAAGGCTAAGTGCTTTGAAAATATGCCTCCTGCAGGTGTCTGTAAATAAAAAGCAGACAAAAGATTGCAAATTATCACTGTCAACTGCTGAGCAAGATGTAAATAGGAACAACAAACAGAACTATTGTTAATAATATGAAATTTAATATTAAAATCAAGCATGGTACCGAAAGATTGGAGGGTGGCCAATGTAACGCCAATTTTTTAAAAAGGCTTCAGAGGTGATCCTGGAAATTATAGACCAGTGAGCTTGATGTCGGTTCCGGGCAAAATGGTACAGACTATTATAAAGAACAAAATTACAGAGCATATTCAAAAGCATGGATTAATGAAACAAAGCCAACATGGATTTAGTGAAGGGAAATCTTGCCTCACCAATCTATTCCATTTCTTTGAAGGGGTGAGCAAACATGTGGATAAAGGTGAGCCGGTCGATATTGTGTATAATTTGACAAAGTACATCATGAAAGATTCCAGAGGAAATTGGAGAATCATGGGATAGGAGGTAGTGTTCTATTGTGAATTAAAAACTGGTTAAAAGGTAGAAAACAGAGAGTAGGGTTAAATGGTCAGTGCTCTCAATGAAGAGGAGTAGATGGTGGGTTTCCCCAGGGGTCTGTCCTTGGACCGCTGCTTTTTAACATATTTATAAATGATCTAGAGATGGGAGTAACTAGTGAGGTAATTAAATTTGCTGACAACCTCACTATTGGGATACCCTATCTTCCCTGTTTGGGTGGTATCTTTGAAAGATACCTTGTTCCGAGCCATGTGCTCCTGAACAACTGTCGGCCTTTCCCCAGTTTCTAGTTTAAAAGCTGTTCTATCTTCTTTTTAAATGCCGATGCCAGCAGCCTGGTTCCACCCTGGTTAAGGTGGAGCCCATCATTCTGGAATAGGTTCCCCCTTCCCCAAAATGTTGCCCAGTTCCTTACAAATTTAAAACCCTCCTCCCTGCACCATCACCTCATCATGCGTTGAGACTCTGGAGCTTTGCCTGTCTCTTGGACCCTGCGCGTGGAGTGGGGAACACTTCTGAAAATGCTACCCTTGAGGTTCTGGATTTGAGCTTTTATTTATTTTTATTTGTTACATTTGTATCCCACATTTTCCCACCTATTTGCAGGCTCAATGTGGCTTACATAGTACCATAAGGCATTTGCCAAGACCGGTAGAGAAACAAATACAAGGTGATATAGTGGTTGAATAATGGTATATGTGTTTCAGGTACAATGGGATCGAGGAGATGAAAGGTGATATAGTGTCCATTATGAGCTTTGGTTTTGCTGTGTTGCAGGGTGTAGGTATTTATGTTGAGTCGGTAGGGTATGCCTTTTTGAACAGGTTGGTTTTTAGTGATTTCCTGATGTTTAGATGGTCGTAGGTTGTTTTCACAGCTTTTGGCAGTGCGTTCCACAGTTGCGTGCTTATATAGGAGAAGCTGAATGCAAGGTTGCTTTATATTTAAGTCCTTTGCAGTTTGGGTAGTGGAGGTTTAGGTCTGTTCGAGATGGTCTGATTACGTTTCTGTTTGGTAGGTCTGTGAGGTCTGTCATGTATCCTGGGGCTTGGCCGTAGATAATTTTGTGGACCAGGGTGCAGATTTTGAAGGTAATATGTTCTTTGATTGGAAGCCAGTGCAGTTTTTCTCAGAGGGGTTTGGCGCTTTCAAATCGCAATTTGCCAAATGCTTTACCTAAGAGCCTAAATTTGACTTTCAGAACCTCTCCCACATTTTCCTATGTCACTGGCACCCATGTGTATACCAAGACAGCTGGCTCCTCCCCAGCACTATCTAAAAACCTATTTTATTTGTTTTAAAAGTATTTCCACATAAGTTCATGATGTGTCCCCTCATCTTTGTACTTTTTGAAAGAGCAAACAATTGATTCACCTTTACTCGTTCTACTTCACTTAGGATTTTGTAAATCTCTATCATATCCCTCTTAAGCCTTCTCTTCTCCAAGCTGAAGAGCCCTCACCTCTTAAGCCACCCCTTACACGAGAAACATTTCATCCCCTTTATCATTTTGGTCTGCCTTCTTTGAATCTTTTCTAATTCCCCTATGTCTTTTTTGCGATAGTGACCAAGAATGCACACAATTCTCCAAGTGAGGTTACACCATGAAGTGATACAGAGGTGGTATAATATTATTTGCCTTTTCTATTTCATTCCTAATAATTCCTAACATTCTGCTTGCTTTTATTTTGCCACCACAGCACACTGAGCAAAAAATATGAGCTTACTGTCCACAATGATACCTAGATCTAAGCTGGGTTGGAGAGGGGACAGTGCAGCTCTTAACCCTCTTCTTCCCCATTATCCAGCAAAAGACACACTCAAAAAACAAAGGAAACAGCCAGGTAAGACAAAGCTTCTTTCCATGCAGCTTACTCATGACTTTTCCAATTATATCTATGTACCAGATTCCTTTTCCATATCATCATGCTGATCAATCCATAGACTGGTGGGTTGTGTCCATCTACCAGCAGGTGGAGATAGAGAGCAAACTTTTGCCTCCCTATATGTGGTCATGTGCTGCTGGAAACTCCCCAGTATGTTCTCTATCTCAGCAGGTGGTGGTCACACACAGCAGCAGCTCTGGCTAGGCCTCCAAGCCTAATTTTTAGGTTTTGTTGAGTGCCTGGGGTTGAGGGCTCTTCTTGAGCAAGTGCAAACCTGGTGGCGCCAGGTCCCTCCTTTTCTCCCCCCTCCCGCTGGCTCCGTTAAAAAAAAAAAATTTTGAACGTCCTTAAAGGCGTTTATTTCGACGTTTATTTAAACGTTTATTGCAGCTACTCACTGGGACACCAGGTCGTTACAGCTCGGAGCGGAAAGCAGGTAATTTTTACCTTTTTATAGCGGGCAGGGGGTTCCCCGATTGATCTCCACGTGGCATATGGCGTCGGAGGGCGAGGGCGCAAAGAGTCGCTCCCCGGATCGCTTGGGCGCTTCTAGAGGGGATGCGGGGGTCTTAAAGTCTGATTCGCCCTTGTTGGGTGACAGTTTCGTGACCGATGAGTGTCCCGGTCCTTCCTCCGGTGTGGCGGTTTTTCCCGCCATAAACGCCCATCCCCCGCTGCTCGCCTCCGCCATCTTGGCCGGCCATGCGGCTCGGACGGCTTCTTCTTGGGCCGCCCTTGAGGTAGGAGACATTAATGCCATGAACGCCCTTAATTTGGGCGACGGCACAAAAGCGGCTAAAGTTAAGCGCCGTTCTTCCCGCGCGGCTCCTTCGCGGAGTGTCGCGCCGGACGCCATCTTGGATGCGCAGCATGTCTCTCCCCCGCTCTTGCGAGCGCCGGTTGAGGGGGCGTCTAGGGCTGTAGCCCAGGCTGCGGAAGTGCACAGTCTGGGGGGTTTCTCCCCCGAGTTTGTTTTGCTGCTGCATCAGGCCTTCCTTATGCAAAACGCTGCCCCGGCTCCCTCGTCTGGTAAAGAGGTTGAGGCCCCCGGAGGTAAACGTCCTCGGGTTGATTCCCAGGCCTTGGAGGACTTTGTCTCCTCCGATGTAGATGAGGGCAGCGTATCTGAGTTCTCCCAACAGTCCTTTGCGGATTCCTTGGAGGAGACGGATCCCCGCTCGGATGGAGCGGATGACTCCTCTGCAGCGCGGCTTTTTAGCTCAGAGGATTTGCCCAACCTGTTGGTGCAGGCCATGGGCATTTTGAAGATTTCCTCTCCGGAGGACGTCTCTCCCTCAGCCCCTGTTGGCTCTGCCATTATGCTGGGGACGAAGCGCCCGCCTAGAACCTTCCACGTGCATGATGCCATGCACACCTTAATTTCGGCTCAATGGGATGTCCCGGAAGCGAGCCTTAAAGTGGCTAGGGCTATGTCCCGCCTCTATCCTTTGCCTGAAAGTGAACGTGAGGCCTATCTGTGGCCTACTGTGGATTCTTTAATCACTGCGGTGACTAAGAAAACGGCGTTGCCGGTGGAAGGTGGCACGGCCCTAAAGGACGCCCAAGACAGAAGATTGGAGGCGGCCTTAAGGTCGTCCTTTGAGGCGGCTGCTTTAAGTTTGCAGGCCTCAGTTTGCGGCTCCTATGTGGCCAGGGCATGCCTGACTATGGTGCAGCGGGCTTCCCCCTCGGATCATTCCTTGAGGGCTGATTGGCCGGCCCTGGAATCGGGCTTAGCCTATTTGGCAGACTTGCTGTATGATGTCTTGAGGGCCTCAGCTAAAGGCATGGCTCAGACAATCTCTGCGCGGCGGTGGCTTTGGCTGAAGCATTGGTCTGCTGACCACGCCTCTAAATCCCGCCTGGCTAGGTTGCCTTTTAAAGGCAAGCTGCTCTTTGGGGTCGAGCTGGACAAAATCGTGACCGATCTCGGCACGTCTAAGGGCAAGAAGTTACCAGAGGTCAGGGCTCGGGCTAGTCCTCGCCCCGGTACCTCCAGAGGACAGTTTCAGGAAGCCCGTCGGTACCGCCCGGGCAGGTCGGGCTCCTCTGCCCCCTCTTCCTTCAAGAGGAACTTCTCCCCCAAGCAGCATTCCTTTCTCAGAGACCGCCGTCCCGGAGGTGCTCCCTCCGGTCCTCCCCCAGGGTCTCGTACCCAATGACGGGGCCTTGGTCCACGCCCCAGTGCAGATTGGAGGACGGCTGTCCTCGTTTCTGGGCGAGTGGACCACAATAACTTCAGACGCTTGGGTGCTGGAAGTCATCAGAGACAGCTACAAGCTAGAGTTCTGCCGACCCTTAAGAGACGGGTTTGTACACTCTCCCTGCAAGTCTCCGGTCAAAGCTGTGGCAGTGCAGCAGACCTTGGACAACCTGATCCGCCTGGGTGCGGTCGTTCCGGTGCCAGAAAATCAGATTGGCAAGGGACGTTACTCCATTTACTTTGTGGTACCAAAGAAAGGAGGTTCTGTCCGGCCTATCCTCGACCTCAAAGGGGTCAATCGGGCCTTGAAAGTGCGGCACTTTCGCATGGAGACTCTCCGCTCTGTTATAGCGGCAGTGAAGGCAGGAGAGTTCTTGGCTTCCTTGGACATCAAGGAGGCGTACCTGCATATTCCCATCTGGCCTCCTCATCAACGCTTTCTGCGTTTTGCAGTCCTGGGACGACACTTCCAGTTCAGAGCCCTCCCTTTCGGGTTGGCTACTGCTCCGCGGACCTTTTCCAAAGTAATGGTGGTCATCGCGGCCTTCCTGCGAAAGGAAGGAGTACAAGTCCATCCTTATCTGGACGACTGGTTGATCCGAGCCCCCTCTTATGCAGAGTGCGGCAAAGCTGTGGACCGGGTAGTTGCTCTTTTGAGCTCCCTGGGATGGATCATCAACTGGGAGAAGAGCCAGCTGCGCCCGACTCAGTCCCTGGAGTATCTGGGAGTTCGTTTCGACACCCAAGTGGGCAGAGTGTTCCTGCCAGACAATCGGATTGTCAAACTTCAGGCTCAGGTGGACCAGTTCCTAGTAGCCTCTCCTCTTCGGGCTTGGGACTATGTGCAGCTGTTGGGCTCTATGACGGCCACGATGGAAGTAGTGCCCTGGGCCAGGGCTCATATGAGACCACTACAACACTCTCTGCTGCAGCGCTGGACTCCGATGTTGGAGGATTATGCTGTGCGCCTTCCCTTGGACCCAGCAGTGCACAAGGCGCTGAGCTGGTGGACGCAGACAGACAAGTTGTCTGCAGGAATGCCTCTGGTGACCCCGGAGTGGATTGTCGTCACGACGGACGCCTCTTTGTCGGGCTGGGGAGCCCACTGCTTGGGAAGGACAGTGCAGGGGCTCTGGTCTCCTGCAGAGGCAAAGTGGTCTATCAATCTCCTGGAACTCAGAGCCATTCGGTTGGCGCTCTTGGAGTTCATCCCGGTACTGGCGTTGAAGCCAGTACGGGTCCTGTCGGACAATGCCACGGCTGTGGCCTATGTCAACCGCCAGGGAGGTACCAAGAGCGCCCCTCTAGCCAAGGAGGCCATGAATCTATGCCAGTGGGCGGAAGCGAACCTGGAACAGCTGTCAGCGGCTCACATTGCCGGAGTCATGAATGTCAAGGCGGACTTTCTCAGTCGCCATACCTTGGAGCCCGGAGAGTGGCAGCTATCTGCTCAGGCGTTCTTGGACATCACGAAGCGCTGGGGCCAGCCGAGCCTAGATCTGATGGCGTCATCGGCCAATTGCCAAGTGCCGCGCTTTTTCAGCAGAGGACGGGACCCTCGATCCCTGGGAGTAGATGCTCTTCTCCAACAGTGGCCGACACAAGAGCTTCTCTATGTGTTTCCGCCCTGGCCCATGTTGGGCAGGGTGCTAGACCGGGTGGCAAAGCATCCGGGCCGGATAATCCTGGTGGGTCCGGATTGGCCCAGACGTCCCTGGTATGCGGACTTGATCAGGCTCGCAGTCGACGATCCTCTGCGGCTGCCAGTGGAGCAGGGCCTGTTACATCAGGGTCCCGTGGTGATGGAGGATCCCTCCCCCTTTGGTCTTACGGCCTGGCTATTGAGCGGCAGCGTCTGAGAAAGAAGGGCTTCTCAGACAAGGTCATCGCCACTATGCTGAGAGCGAGGAAGCGCTCTACTTCTACTGCTTACGCCAGGGTTTGGCGTATCTTTGCAGCGTGGTGTGAAGCAGGCTCACTTTCTCCCTTCACTGCTCCAATTTCTTCAGTGTTGGCGTTCCTGCAAGAAGGTCTGGAGAAAGGCCTGTCGCTCAGTTCCCTTAAAGTCCAGGTAGCGGCTCTGGCTTGCTTCAGGGGCCGCCTGAAGGGGGTTTCCCTGGCTTCGCAGCCAGATGTGGTGCGCTTTCTCAAGGGAGTTAATCACCTGCGCCCTCCTCTGCACTCAGTGGTGCCTGCGTGGAATCTCAACCTGGTGCTAAGAGCATTGCAGAAGCCGCCTTTTGAGCCCTTGTCGAGGGCATCTCTGAAAGATCTGACGTTGAAAGCAGTCTTTTTGGTGGCTATCACTTCAGCCAGAAGAGTTTCCGAGTTCCAGGCACTCTCATGTCGAGAGCCTTTTCTGCAGTTCACTGAGGCAGGAGTGACTATTCGCACAGTGCCTTCCTTCCTGCCCAAGATTGTTTCTCGCTTCCATGTGAATCAGCAGCTCTGTCTCCCTTCCTTTCGTAGGGAGGACTACCCAGAGGAATGCTCTCAAATATCTGGATGTGAGACGTGTCATCATCAGATACTTGGAAGTGACCAATGATTTCCGGAAATCGGATCATCTGTTTGTCCTGTTTGCAGGTCCTCGTAAGGGTCTGCAGGCTGCTAAGCCTACAGTGGCAAGATGGGTCAAGGAAGCCATTGCAGCGGCTTATGTGGCCGCGGGGAAGGTGCCGCCTATCCAGCTGAAGGCTCACTCCACTAGAGCTCAGGCGGCCTCGATGGCAGAGGCCGGGTCCGTCTCCTTGGAAGAGATTTTCAAGGCGGCAACTTGGGCTTCGGCCCATACCTTCTCCAGGCATTACCGCTTGACTGTGGCTGCTCGGGCGGAGGCCCGGTTTGGAGCTTCAGTGTTGCGGTCAGGGATTTCAATGTCCCACCCTGGGTGAGTACTGCTTCGGTACATCCCACCAGTCTATGGATTGATCAGCATGATGATATGGAAGGTAAAATTATGTATCATACCTGATAATTTTCTTTCCATTAATCATAGCTGATCAATCCATAGCCCCTCCCAGATATCTGTACTGTTTATATTCTGGTTGAATTTTAGGTTCAAGTTTAGGCTTCAGTTACTTCAGGAGGACTTCGTGTTCAAGTTTTTTCACTTGGATTCTTCAGGAGTTGAGACGAGTTTGTGTTACAGTGAGCTGCTGCATTCCTCTCCCCTCCGTTTTACGGGGTTGGATTGAGACTTAAATTCTGCCGGCACTCCCTCCCGCTTCGTGCGGCTGTAGGGCAGCTTTGTACCCCTCCCGCTTCGGCGGTGTTAGGGTCAGTCAGCTCCTCCCGCGGTTGCGGTTGCAGGATAAGCCAGATCCCCCCGCATCGGCGGGTGTGGTGTCCCTCCCCCGCTCCGCGGGGATGAGCTGGACGGATTCCCCTCCCCCACTTGTGTGGGGATGAGCTGGGTTAATTCCTCTCCCCCGTTTCGGCGGTGGTGAGCTGGGCAGAGTGTCCCTTCGTGGGTGTAATTCTCTAAGTGCTGAGTCCTGCGGATGGAGCTTTGATATCGACATACTGAGGAGTTTCCGGCAGCACATGACCACATATAGGGAGGCAAAAGTTTGCTCTCTATCTCCACCTGCTGGTAGATGGACACAACCCACCAGTCTATGGATTGATCAGCTATGATTAATGGAAAGAAAATTATCAGGTATGATACATAATTTTACCTTTATCCACAAATGAAGTATTGTGTGTGTTGGTATAAGTCCACTTCTGGTTCTAGTCCCTCCCCCCCCCCCCCCCCCCCATTCCACTTCCTTTTTGTCTACAAATTAAGCCCTGGGTTAACATGTGGGATAATGGAAACTATTGACTTCAAATCAGTTGATTTAAGAAGATCAGTGCTGTTTTGAAACCTTTTGGACTTAAATCGTAATTCCACTTATTGAAAAGTAAGCAGGAGTAATAAGCAAGAATAGTTGCATGGGACTTAAAGGTGACAGAAAGCATATTGAAATATTATAAGGTGTGATGGTCACTCACTGCAATTCAGATTTGTGAGTATGTATTGTGAGCTGTTTAAACGTGTACACTGTGCTCCAGTCAACAGATAGTTAGCTAGATAGTTTTTAAATGATATGTTTAGAATATTGAATTTGTAATCAAGAAATGTTCAGTGATTTGGTGAACTAAGATGTAATTATTTGAATCATTGTTTCTGAGTAAGCCCAGGACGCTAATAGGAAATGTTAATAACGTAATGAGACATTCTTAACCTTATTCAATTTTGGCACACAGCTGTGGCAAGACAACACAGATACCCCAGTTTATCTTGGATGCTTCACTGAAAGGTCCTCCCAGCCAAGTGTCTAACATCATCTGCACACAGCCCCGCAGGATCTCTGCCATTTCTGTGGCTGAGCGGGTGGCCCAAGAGCGAGCAGAAAAGCTAGGGCTGACGGTGGGATACCAGATCAGGCTTGAAAGCATGAAGGTTTGCATCTTTGTCACTGGAATAATTCATCTATCTCTTACACCACTTTTATGATCAACATAATAACCCATATTTGAGATCTTTTTTTAGCATAAGATTGTCATACTACCTACCCATTTAAACAGGTTACAAGGAATGTTTCTGCTAGGTACTTGTGACCTAGCTTGGCTTTGTTTTGGAAAACAGGATATTGGGGTAGGTGGACCATTGGTCTGACCCAGTATGGCTACTCTTACTGCAGTTGAACTGCAGTATGCAAAAAGTAGACCTAAATGGAAGTGATTTAATAGAATGAGGCAAAAATAATAAGAGCTAAAAATCCAGTAGCAAACAAGGCCATTTTCTAACCAGAAAAAAGTTCAATTTTTTTGTTTTGAAAAATACCATTTTCTAGATGTTTTTGTGCTTAGTGCATCTATCTTTTAGGACCATTTTCCAATAAGAAAAAAGTCCAAGGGGAAAACACACAAAAACAAGCCACTGGGATGTATGGAGGGCCAGTATTCTTAGTAGAATGGCCACACAGTTATCCCAGCAGAGCAGTGGCGCACCCTATTGGGGTGTTGCAGTGAACTTCACATAAAAGGTCCCAGGTACACATATCACCGTTGTCCCTTTATATTGTATGGGGATCCCTCCAAAACCCACCAAAAGAGTGGGATATGGGCCTTGGTCCCCTTCTTTACAGTCCACTGCATTGATGTCTAGGTTACTTCAGGGACCTGCTTGCTGCTCTAATAGGACTGGCCATGATATCTGAAGCTGTCTTAGAGGCTGGTATGCACTGTTTCTTTCAGAGCTTTAGGGGGTGGGAGGGGATGACTGACCACTGGGAGAGTAAGGGGTTTGTGCCTTAATTCTTCCAGTGATCATTTGGTCATTTAAGGCATCTTTTGGTCACTTAGTCATGATTGAAACAGGTGTAGTCAAAACTTCTTAATTTTGACCCTAGATATTTTAATTTTGTTGTATTATTGCAGAAAAACATCTATCTTTTGGTCCTGCCCTTGCCCTGTCCAAAACATACCTACTTGAAATTTGGATGAACTATGGAGCAAAATGTCTAGAATCAGGGTGTTGAAAATTGGAACTTGGACATTTTTGAGTGAAAAACGTCCTTCTGACACCTCATGTGTTTTTTGGACATTTTTCTCTCTTGAAAATGTGATCCATGGTGTTATAAACTGTAAGGGTAATCTGCATAGTTTAGTACTTACAACCCTGCTGGTTAGACTGAATGCACCATTTTATTCTTTATCATCATTTATTATGTTGTTCTAAAATATATTGAAGTAAAAACAAAAGTACTATATGAAATCAGCCTTTTTACATACCTTCAACAGGAAGTACTGCTTGTTAGAACTAGCTACAAAGCAGTGAGATATCTATGAGGTACCCTGGGTGTTTGGATGCTAGACCAGCCAAAATATAGCCATTAAATCTGTGTATATCTCACTCTTCTGCTTCCTGTTCTAGTCATCTGCTACTAGGCTGCTTTACTGCACTACAGGGGTCTTGCTACGAAGACTGGAAGGAGACACATGCCTGCAAGGAGTCACTCATATTATTGTTGATGAAGTTCATGAGAGAACAGAAGAAAGGTATATCCAACTGTTAACATTTTGTGCCACTATTTGTGTATGCTGGTGTTACTGAGGAGTAAATTATATTTATTTATTTATTTATTTAAAAAGTTTATATGCTGCACAATCTGGCATTCTCAGTGGCTTACAACAAATACATACAAATGCAAAAGAACATACAACAAAGTAAAACACAAGCTGTAGATAAAACAGCTAATACAATTCAAAATATTAGAACAAAATAAAAAATCTTGCCAATCACTTAGACTAAGCTGACTAAATAAAAATATGCCCTTGGATCACTTCATTTGAATATTAATATATATAAAAAGTGTCATGACAACCTCTCACATTCAAATGCCTGTTTGGAATTTGCTGCCTGCTGAATTAAGATCTACAAAGAATTATGATTCCTTCAAGATGTTGAAGACTTTTGTTCAAAGTTTTGATCCTGCAATGTGAAAAATGCAGGATTGATACTCATCCAATCTAATAGATTGAAAAGATGGAACATGTAAAATGATGAGCATGTTTCCAGATCTGTATGTAGGCATATGTTATATAGGCAACTACCTCTTATGCTTGATGGATTTTGATAGGTGATGCTGCTATGATCTTAACCTGTTGCCAGCTGTTCTTGCAGGCTCACAGCAGCAAATCATTGAAGAAAACCCAATAGAGGACCAGCATGCATTCTTAGGTTATGCAAAAGCCTTTCTTCTTGCATGGGTTTCCATGATTTGTTAGGAGGGGCCAGTGGTCAGAGCCTGGGAGTGTGTGCTGTTTCACAGGCCAAATGCTGGATGATCTGAGCAGGGGTGACTTACATAGGGGTCTCTGGGGGGTGCAAGGGGGGCATTTAAATGTGGTTGCACTCACTTTGCCACCCGAAAATCAGCAACCATACCTCCCTCTCCTCCTGCAACGCTGGCATTGGGATTGGAGAGCAAGCTAGGCTCCCTCCGTGTCTGTCTTCAAAGGGTCAGCCGGCAGCATGTAAGAAAAAGAATCGCTGCCGGCTGACCCGGAAGCCTTCTATCTGCCCCTCCCCCCAACTCTGACGTGGCTTCCTGTTTATAGCCTGGGAGGAACACAGCAGAGGAAAAGCTTCCGGGTCAGCCAGCGGAAGCAATTTTTACACACTGCAGGCAACCTTTTGAAAGATGCTGCATTGGGGGGTGGGAGTAGGAGAGAGGGAAAATTGTTGGGCATGGGGGTGGAGGGGAGGGAGTGAAGGAGAGATGCTGCATGGAGGGGTAGAAGAGAGGGATAATTGTTGGATATAGGTGCTGGACATGAGAAGAGAGGGATGCTGAAGGGAAGGGAGAAGGGGAAATGCACATGGGTGGAAGGGAAGGGAGAGGGGGAAAGGCTGTACATAAAGGGTAGGGAGCCGGGGAAAGCTGCACTTAGATAGGAGAGGAGAGGGAAATGCACATGAAAGAAAGGGAGAGGAGGAAAGGCTGTACATGGATGGAAGGAAGAGGGGGGAAATTCTGCACTTGGATAGGAGGACAGGGAAGGCAGAGGAGAAAAGACATCATATGAAGGGAAGGGAGAGGAGGGAAAGGCTGCATATGAAGGGAAGAGGGGAAATAGGCTGCACATGAAGGGAAGAGAAGAGGGGAAGCTAGACAGATTTGGGAAGGAGACAGAAAATTTGAAGAAAGCTGAATGTGAAAGATCAGTGCCAAATAGACATAAGGCAGGAAGTGAAGAAGAAAGGAGGAGAGAAAAACAATAGCAAATGGAAAGGAGACCCTGAAAACACAGTTAAGAGCACAGACACAGGAAGCGGAACAAGATGATTAGAATAATAAAATCACCAGATAACAAAGGTAAGAAAAATGATTTTAATATCAGTTTAGTGACTGAATTATGTCTTCATTGAGACTTTACATTTGTCAGCTTTATTTTGCACTGTACAGGAGGACATGCATTTGTTTTAGGTCTATACATCGATTTAAATTTTTTATTGCATGATCAACCGCAATTTAAATTTTTAATCGCTTGCTGAGCTCATAAAGTGTCCCCCTCTCATTTTCACCTGTATAGTGCAAAATATAGACTGCAGTTGTAAATTCTCAAAACTGACATACTGTACTTCAGTTAATAAACTGAAAATAAAATCATTTCTCTTACCTTTGTTGTTCGGTGATTTTATTCTTCTAATCATCTTAGTCCCTGTCTCTGGTTCTGTTCCTCTGTCTGTCAGACAGGCGGACCCTAGGAGATGGACGTCCATCTTCGATTTATGTCGCAAGATGGGCATCCTTCTCTTTCGAAAATGAGCCCATTGGTATTGCACTTTTACAGATTAAGCAAATTACAATAAAATCCAATAAAATCATTATTAACCAATAAAATATAACTACAAAACACAGGTAAAAATAAATCCAAGATCAGCATTGACCCATTTATCCCAATAGTAAATCCCACTGCTTTTCCTAGCTAGTTCCTGAAATGACTGGCCAAACAGCTAGGACTTGATGATTTTTTTTCTCAAGTAGAAATAACTCATTTCAAGCTTTGCCTCTAATGGCACTGAATTACAAAGGAGTGGAGGCAGGGAACCTCATAGTAAGTAGTAGCTGGATTTTCTGTGTGATCTATCAGGATAGTTGCATTTTGCAGCTTCTAACTCATCTTCGGGGACGCTGCTCATCAGCAAAATCATTCTTATCTGTGCCCCCCCCCCTTCACTGTCTGCTCCAGACTTTTGGGCCCTTTTACTAAGGTGCACTAACAGATTTAACATATTCTAACAATTAGCGTGTGCTAAATAAGATGCCCAAAATAATATAATGGGCGTCTTACCATTTAGCGCACACTAATCCTTAGCGTGTGCTAATTCTTTTTGTGCACCTTAGTAAAAGAACCTCTTTGTTTCTTCCACTCTGCTGTGCCAAACAGCTGGAATAGACTCTATTCAAATCAGAGCTAAAAGCCCCCATTTTGAGGCTGCTTTTAAGTTTTGATCTCTTATTTATTTAGTACACATGATGGCAGGTGGAGTGGTGGTGTCCCATGGGGCTCCCTTTTCTCTCCTATGCTGTTTAACACGCTAATATCATCTGTGGGTTCAGTTTTAGGATCATCTGGTTATAACATATTTAGTTAGGCTGATGACATGATTTTACTAACTGTATACCAAACAGCCGAAGATACTGCCTCTAAAATAAGGGACTGTATTCAGCTTGTAGAGCGCTGGATATGGAACCATTGCCAGAAACTTACTAAAGTTTTATTGCTGGGACAAAAGCGATGGTTTGTGGAATGATAATATTCTGAAATAAGTGGTCAGAATTTTTCATTTGAGGATAACATTACAAATTTTAGAGAGAACATTATCCTACTGTTTGACACTTGAGTCCCAAATCAATATGCTGGCTAAGAAATTATTTCTTCTGTTGAAAAAATTAAGGAGAATTAATAATTTGTTAGACATGTCTGCTTTCCGATTGGTGGTGTAAAGTTTTCTTCTTTCAATACTAAACTATAGCAATATTATACATATAGGTAGTCAAAAAAAAAAAAGTGAAGAAAATCCAAACAATTCAGAATACTGCAGCTCATTTAATATTCTCAGCCAATAAATATGGTAGGGTCACTCCACTTTTGATAGACCTACATTGGCTACCAATTGAGGCTTGAATTCACTTTAAAGTAAGTATGACGGTTTTAAAATCCTTTATGGATTGGCACATGCATTGGTCTGAGTGGGTTCAGTTCTCATCTAAAGAAAGACATCTCCGGATTTCTAGGTTGCTACATTTTCCAAACCCCAGTAAATTGAGATATAAACTCATTTTTTTCTTTGAGCTTTTTCTATCAAGCCCCTGCCATTTGGAATGCAATTCCTTTTCAGATCAGAAAGATAAAGGATTACTTACTTTTTGGAAAGGCATTGAAAACTTTTTTCTTTTTAAGAAATATTTGTCTGTGTAGTTGGTTTTATTCTTTTTTGTTACTTAATATTGTCATCACCCAGGGACTGTCTGGTTCTTTTTTTAACCGGTAATCTGCATAGAACTTACTAGATGTATGTGGAATATAAGAATATTTGTATTGTATTGATCATTCTCATAATAAATGAAACTTCCTAATTTTATTTGTCCTGTTTGTCTTGAATGATTGTAAGCTTTGTCGCACAGAGATTGCCTCTTGTGTTTGTGTACAGTTCCGCATATGTTTAATTGTTTTTAGGTAAAAAGAATGAAAATAGTAGAATGTCATGTATAAGGCAGTGACTTATCAAACTCTGCCAGCACTATGGTAGGACATGACTTGTAGCAGTGGTCTCGCTGCACCCTACGCCTGGAATAAACTTCCTGAGCCCCTACGTCTTGCCCCATCCTTGGCCACCTTTAAATCTAGACTGAAAGCCCACCTCTTTAACATTGCTTTTGACTCATAACCACTTGTAACCACTTGCCTCCACCTACCCTCCTCTCTTCCTTCCCGTTCACATTAATTGATTTGATTTGCTTACTTTATTTATTTTTTGTCTATTAGATTGTAAGCTCTTTGAGCAGGGACTGTCTTTCTTCTATGTTTGTGCAGCGCTGCGTACGCCTTGTAGCGCTATAGAAATGCTAAATAGTAGTAGTAACATGGGAGGTGGCGTCCAAATAAAAATAATGCTAAAGGATATGTTCTAAAAGAAAGTTAAAATGAGGGCTTTATGGAATATTCATATTCAATTTGATTCAGCCCTTGAATATGCTATTTATATTCGGCTGAATAGTGATTTAAATTTTGAACAAGAATAATCTGGGGCTCTACTGTGCTAAATTCTGCTGAAATAAACACTTGATCTCTGATTTCACATTGCCTCTATTATTTGTTATGTTAAAGCTCAGTACCCATTATTCATGTTCTGTATTGGGCTGAATAATATTTTTCATTATTCATATTTGGCAAAATAGTAAAAAATCCTATTCTGTACAGCTCTAGAAAATAGACTGGTAGGCTAGTACAGAAACCTGGAAGATGTCTTATTAAAAGTCAGTTTATTTTGCTGAGCTAGAATTAACACTCATATTGTCTCGAAACCTGACAGCAGTGCCAACTGATCCCAGCACTTTTGCTCCACATTACGTAAAGGGATGAAAAACATGATGTGGACGAGTACAGAAGAAGCTTAAAAGATGTTTTTTTTTTTTCTCCACAGTGACTTCTTGTTGCTAATTTTGAAGAATGTAATAGTCCAGAGACCAGATATCTCCTTAGTACTTATGAGTGCCACCCTGAATGCAGAGCTTTTCTCCCAATATTTTAACACCGCTCCAGTAGTAAATATACCAGGTAAGAGAGCTTGAACTGCTACTGAAAATGACTTGCCAAACAGCTAGGACTTGATCATTTTTTTCTCAAGTAGAAAGAACTAATTTCTAGCTTTGCCTCTAATGGCACTGTGAATTACAAAGGATGGGGCAGGGAACCTCATAGTAACTAGTAGCTGGATTGTCTATGTGATCTATCAGGATAGTTGCATCCTGCAGCTCCTAACTCATCCTCGGGGACTCTGCTCATCAGCAAAATCATTCTTATCCGTTCCCCCCCCCCCCCCCCCCCCCGGGGGCAATGCTACCAATGCTATCTTTACTAGAAAGAAAACTAAAAGCTAGAGGACAGTAATCAGTGTGCCAATATCCGGTTGTATATTTTTTTTCTAGTTACCTTTACCCAGGTACTTAAAGAGAGGTCCACTGAATATTGCATGGTAAACTCATCATCAAATACAAAATGAAGAATATGATCACTGGAAAAAGTTTCTACTAAAAGTCTATAAAATGTCTGTTCAGGGAATCTTTACCATGCAAATCACTGTTAAATTTTTATATCTGTTAAAGGAAGGAAAAGAGCCTCAGTTACTCCTGAGACCTCAATGGCATTCATGGGAACTGCATGTTATAGCATTCTCTGCTCAGCTGTATTTAATCATCAGCTCAAAAAAACCTCTGTATTGATTATATTTTTATTTTCTTCAAAATTATATATAAAATTCTCATTTCCTGAACAGATCCAATTGAAAACCCTTGTATTTCAATCATAGAGAGTGAGAGAGAGACTTATTTATAACTGGACAATCCCAGTGGGAACCGTTTCACTACTGCTTCATCAGGGGAAGTCCTCCATCCGTCCCATTCTCAACAGCAGGGCTATCCACTCATTCTGCAGATGGTTAGTTAAACTCAAGGCAAGTTCGTTGTATAGTTAGG
Organism: Microcaecilia unicolor; assembly: GCF_901765095.1. Taxonomy (NCBI): domain Eukaryota; kingdom Metazoa; phylum Chordata; class Amphibia; order Gymnophiona; family Siphonopidae; genus Microcaecilia; species Microcaecilia unicolor. The sequence goes on along the minus strand of NC_044033.1, from coordinate 49,149,903 downwards.
GAAGAGATAAGGAACTGATCTAAGTTTTGACTACCCCCATGAGTTGCTTGTTCACAGGGGATCTCCCCTGTCCAAATCATGTCGTAAATCTTTTAGTGCTGTTATTCAACCAGCTGAGTCTTTTCGATACTTAGGAGTTATTCTTGTTTCACACCTTTCATTCACCGCTGAAGTATCAAATATGTGTAGTTCTGTTTTTTTCATTCTCGGACGGCTCCGCTCATTTAGGCGGTACTTCGACCACGATACCTTTCATTCTCTCATTCTTTCTTGACTGGTTACTACATTGGATTATTGTAACATCATTTACTTAGGCTGCCATTGCTCTCTTCTGAAAAAGCTGCAATCCCTCTAAAATACTGCCATTATGCTTCTCTGTCACACTTATTGATTTGATTGTTTCTGTCATCTGCTTCAGGGTCATCACTGACTTCTAGTTGAACAGCGTATCATATTCATAACCGTTACACTTGCCTTTAAATCATTTTGAGTAGGCCTCCCCATTTACCTATCCTCACTTACAATTCTGTACTCCCCAGCTCGTGTTACACTTCCTTAATGACTACAGGCTTGCTTTACATGTTCCTAAACAGGCTCAGCTAGATTCCATCCAACGTTGGTCTTTTTATTTTGTGGCCCTGTTCCTTAGGAACTCACTACCCCTCTCAATTCAAGCTGAATTATCCTTTAAGAAATTCAAATCTAAATTAAAAACATGGCTTTCTTATAATGCTTTTGCTCCATCAAAAGTTGGTTGTGGTCTGGCTCTGGTAAGTCTTATCTCTTGTTCTTGTTCCTGCCTCTTGCCTCTGCTCCCATCTCCTGTTCCCTACCTCCTCAACCTGAAACTTACTCGTAATCCCTGCTGTATGAATGGAATGTTCCTTTTATTTTGTAGTTCCTTTTCGTATTGCATTGTATTTTAATTGTGAACCACTTTGATCTGCTTGCTAGCAAAGTCGGTATAAAAATTATGAATAAACTATAATGTTCCAGTATTTGTGCCATGCTACCTTCCAGCAGGAGGGAAGCTCAGGTTTTTCACAAACTACTGGCCCCTGATAACCTCCAAGAGATCAAAGCAGCAGAGAGAAGAGCTATAAATTTAAAACGAATCGGAGAAAATATTTCTTCACTCACTGTGTAATTAAACTCTGGAATTCGTTGCCAGATAATGTGGTAAAAGCAGGTTTGGATTGCTTCCTAAAAGAAAAGTCCATAAGCTATTATTAAAATGGAGTTGGGAAAATCCACTGCTTATTTCTAGGATAAGCAGCATAAAATATATTGTACTGTTTTGGGATCTTGCCAGGTGATTGGAAAGGGTTATGTTGGAAATACAGCTATTATAAGAAATGTTAAAATGGGCCTCATTCGTCCAGGGCAAGATTATACAGAATAATGAAATCAACACATTTGTGGCACAGTGGAATAATATACTTACTCAATCAGTGTTTTTTAGACTTGATGTTGCTTTTAATCCGGACGTTACAACCAAAAATTGACGAAAGTCAAGCTGAAAGAAATTTAAATAAATTACAATAAATCATTAGCAGAGTTCAGTACTAAAATGGAGAAATTTTGGGGGGAGCCAATGATGAGATGTCCATTAAAGGGTATGTGTTGATTTGATTATTGCAGTCCAACCAAAACCAGTGGGTAAAAAGATAGATTGTGACTAATGCTGTACACATCTAAGATGTTGTATAAAGTTGGGAAAAAGACGCCTGTGCTTTTTATATGCTGATATGAGATACAGCAATTACAGCGCAGTGCTGGCTTCAATCATAGGTCCAAAAATACCCAACAGTGTCAATATTTTGTGGTTATATGATGTTGCATTTAAAATCATTTTGCATTTAAGAACAATATGTGGAAAAAAACAAAGTTCAACTTATCTTTTTAGCAACAGTGCACGGCAGTAGTGAAACGTCCCTACTGTGACCCGTTTCAACAAAAGGCTTCCTCAGGGGACTCTGTGCTGCCTTTGCTGTTTAAATGCTGTTGAGAAACAAAAGAAAAAGTGAAAAAATAGCCATCCCAGTCTTATTTACAAAACCAAGACAGAGGAGCAGAATTCATTGTACCTCAGTGTCTGCGGCTATACTTTATAACCGCCAAGAAACTCAACATGGCGGCTACTTATAAAGAAACGCCGACGCATGCGCACGCCCATGTAAAGTGTCAACATCAAACAAATGCTTAAAAAGTTGAACAAAAGGTGGATTAAAGCAAAGGATGGAAAAAGTGCATAATCATGAAGAGACTCGCTTCTGTTAGAAAAAAGCAGACCATTCTACCCTCACATTCAAGCCCAAGGGTTCCACAGATGGTAAGCGGTGGATCCAACTCTGCTCAAGTTGTTATAAGCTTCTATCTAGAACACCTCCTCGTTTCTGGGCAGAAATGCTGTCAATCACCCATATTGTGTAATCTTCAAAAATGTGATGTTTCTCTAGACTGTGTGCCGTCACCTGAGCCCCTGCCCATTGATGGACTATACTGTGTCTGTGCTCGTTCATTCGAATGTTTAGGCTTCTATTCTTTTTACCCACATATAATTTGTGGCACGGGCATTTTAAGATATACACAACACACGTTGATTTACAATTGGTCTGTTTTTTAGAGTAGTAAGTCTTGCGATCTATGGGATTGATGAAACTGTTACTTTAGTGATGATTGAACAAGTTTTGCAATGGCCACACTTAAAATGGCCCACTGTAGGCAGATCAGAATGACAATCGGGGACAGAAGGCAACAGCGCCGGACTCAGAATCTCTTTAATATTCTTTCCTCTAGAGAAAGCTATCATCAACTGTTGGGTGGCAAATGCCGTGTGAATTTTCAAAATGTCCCAATGCTTGTGCAAGGTATTACCCACTCGTTTTGGATGGACTGCATTAGTTATTTTTTTTCGGTGGGTTTCCAGTTGTTTTGATACTTATTTGATTATTGCGCATAATCTTGCCCTGGATGATTGAGGCTCGTTTAATTTAACATTTCTTATAATGTATTTCCAACATAACCCCTTTCCAATCAAATGTTGGCCTCATATTAATTTTGGTTGTGCAGGTTTATCATTGTTTGGCCTTCCAGTATTTGGTGTTAATCGAATATACCATCCATTGAGCTGTCTGAGCTGTTTACACAATTTAAAAAAAAAATAATAAGTAGAATGGGAAAATAGACAAAGGGAAATTGGAGCCAAAATGCTGAATTGGAACTACAATATTAGAAAGGAAAGAGGGAAGACTGTGCTCTACCGAATAGCATTGGAACCATCTTCTTAAGCAGCTGGGGAAATGGGGACAAGATCAATCAAATGCGTCACTGAATAGGAAGGTTTTAAATGCAGCCTTGAATCTAAAGATGTTTCCAAACGAAAAGAAGAGGGTACTGCATTCTATAGGGTAGGACCTGAGAAACAAAACAGGGAGTAGGGTTGTGGTCAATATTCACAATAGACATGGGTAAATAGTGGGGTTCCCTAGAGATCTCTGCTGGGACCGCTGCTTTTTAACATATTTATAAATGATTTAGAAACGGGAGTAACAAATGAGGTGATCAGATTTATTGAAAGTTGTTCAAAGTTGTAAATCACAAGAGGACTGTGCAAAATTGCAAGAAGGCATCTAATGGTGGATGAAATTTAATGTAAGCAAGTGGAAAGTGATATGCATACTCTAGCTACATGATGCAGAGTTCTACATTGAGTCACCACCCAGGAAAAGGATCTAGGTGTCCTCACTGATGATAGGTTGAAATCTTCTGCTCAATGTGCAGCAGTTGCCAAGAAAGGAATTAGAATGTTAGTTAACATTAAGAGAGAATAAAACAAGAGAATATCATAATGTCTCTGCATTGCTCTATGGTGCTACTACACCTCAAATGTTGTCTGCAATTCTGGTCACCACATCTCAAAACAGATATAGCTAAATTTTAAAAAGGTACAGAGAAGGACAACCAACATGATAAAGGGGGTGGAATGACTTCTGTATGAGCAAAGGCTAAAGGTGTGGGCTCTTTAGCTTGGTTAAGCTCTGGATTTAATGCCAGAGAATGTGGTAGAACCCATTAGTTTAATAGTTTATTTCATTTGATATGCTACTCTTCTAAAATCCATTAGTCAGAGTGTTTTACAATAAAATTTTATAAAAACAGAAAGAACGCCAATAAAAAAAATGAGAGAGACCTAATCATTCACTCAAAAGCATCACACATATCATCACCTTCCTGTAGATTTTAAAGCAACCCCCGCCTGGGTCAGCAGCCCTGTCCGAATTCTTTCTGGAAGGAAAATGATTTCAATTTCCATTTAAACAATTTAAGGGACCCCATCTCCCAATAAATCTTGGGAGAGCTGATTACATAAAAAAGGGTGGTTTAAAAAATGTTTGAACAAGTTCCTGGAAGAAAAGTCATAACCCATTATTAAAGGGGAAAATCTACTGCTTTTTCCTGGGATAAGCTGCATGGGATCTTTTTAATCTTTTGGGATACTGTCAGGTATGTATGATCTGGATTGACCACTCTTAGAAACAAAATGCTGGACTTAATGGACCTTTGGCCAGCCACAGTACACCAGTGCTTATGTACTTAAACTAATGACCCGCAGATTGAAGAAGAAATTGTAAACAGTTTTATTTTATGAAGAAGCATAATTAAGCTGTGGAATCTGTTGCCTGAAGATATGGTCAGAACAATCAACATAGCAGGATTCAAGAGGATTGGATAAGTTTCTGGAAGAAAAGTCCATAAAAATTATCCATTAAATAGACTTGGGAGAGCTGTTGTTCTTCCTGGAAATGAAGTATGAGAAATAATTTTACTTTTTGGGATCTGCCAGATTCTTGCAACCTGGAATGGCCACTTTTGGAGATAGGATATTGGTCTCATTAGATCTTGGTCTGTCTTTATATGGCTTTTTTCATGTGATGTTCTCATGAAATGTGAATGCTTTTTAAATGTGATATCTATCTATATGGTGTTATAGTACTGTCCTCTCATTTTATGATTTTGTGTTTAGGCCAGACGTTTCCTGTTGATCAGTTCTTCCTGGAAGATGCAATTGCACTGACGGGGTAAGAGGCCTTTTAAGGGCTGATGTCTAGATTTTTAGGATCTCTATCTTATATGTAAATGGACTCATTTCTGAGGTTAGTTTAATCTGTGACTATTTCAGGTTAGTTTTTTGGTCATCTTCCTGGAGTTTTGTATCTACTAGACTATCAACTCTCCCAAGAACAGGCTTCATGTTGACTATGTGAAACTAGTTAAGTTAATTTCCCAGTAAAGCTGTTAATAATTTAAAGCAGATTAGGATAATTTAGTTGCCAGTCTTCTGCAATTAATGTAGGGACATTCCTACAGAGTTTCATGGCTCTAAAATTAATGTATTTCCTGATTTAACATCAGTTACCTTATGGGTTACCTCATGGGTTTTAGCACTGAAACTGGGTCTTTTTTTAATTTCTAAGGAAATGTTTAATTAAAGATGCTACTTAGACTTTTATTTTCCTTCAACCATTTCAATTGAAGCAATTTTTGTAATGTAGGGAGAAAGATCAGTCTGTTTCCCCCGATCAGCTGGACCAATATGAGAATTAATTGAATTGGTAATCAGGCTGTACTGCATAATGTTTTTCTTTATTTTCGTTTTCCTTTAGTAAATTTGTCAATAGTTTTCTCCAGTGGTGGACTTTTAGAGAGAGGGTATATTTCTTTTAATTATTTCCCATGTAAGTGATGTTTTCTATCTCTCCCTTCCTTCTATATTATAGATTGTATTTTGAAATCTGATGATAAAAAAAGAAAGACCTGCATATATATAAACTTTATTTCCATCCCATTGGTCTCGTTCTGCTGGCTATTAACTCCTTCGTCTCGTATTTCTTCAGTCAGATGACTATGTCCCTGGGAAGATTTAGTTTTATTCTGCTCAATGTTCTGTGGGTTCTGTCAAGATTAATGTCCACTCCCTCTACTAGGTGCTCTCCAGAGGCTATGACTTTGCAGCACTTGGCACAACTTGCTTACAGTTTGCATAGCTCTTGGGTTCAGGAAGTCCCCTAATCCTAAAATTATTTTGCCTCGAGTGATTCTCAAGATCATCTTCTAGTTTTTCAAGCATGAAATTATTTGCCTCCTCCATTTTTAACTTTCGATTGTATTGTTGCAAGTTCTACTTCTTCGTATCTTGCCTCCACTTCCTCTGTGTGCTTGTCCAGATCTAACATTTCTGCTCCTTTCCTCCATAATGTCCAACAAGTCTGCTTTTAGAGCCACCAAATCATCCTTCATTTCTTGGAACAAACTTTTAAAGTTAGCTTTCATGAGGGGCTTCTCTGCTGTGGAGGTGAATTCTTGCCCAACATTACTCCAGTCTAGCTCCGCACTGCATGAAGATCTGTCAGCTGCCGTCTTTTGGCCCTTTCAGCTGTCGTCCTTCCCAACAGCGAATGCATGTTCTTTTAAATTGACTGCTTTTTTCGATATGTCATTTTTGTTTTTGTGTAGTGTTCATTTGATGCTGATCTAGTTCACTATATTTTCACATGATATAGTCCACGGATGGGTTGGGTGTAATATTTTTTTAATTTTATGAGACAGTGCAGTCTTCCACACAATAGGATGACATTTTCTCCAAATTATCTACATTATGACCAATGTGCACTTTTATGTATATTGATATAATGGAGAATTTACCTAAAAAAATGAGCTATTTGGAAATTGCCTACCTGATTTTTGTAACACTACACCCATATGAGAAACCCCAAAAGATGCTTATTTTCCAAAGGCAACACAATCACCTATGTGCCCTTATAATGTAGGCACTCAGAATCAGTCCCAGTAGTATGGAAGTACCAACACATACATTTAAACCTGTCTGAAAAAGATGCAGATGTAAGCATATACTCTACCTGTGTGCCTATATATTTTATAACATGCACATGAATGTCTTCACTGCTCCAAAAATGCCTACACACCATCTTGTTGGCATGAGTACTTACACACACATGCACACCACCATGTAATTTTATGAAGGGACTTTGCCATGTGTAGAGGCTGTTTTACATACAGAAAAGATCTTTTATAAAATTGTCTCACAGGATACACATGTATAAGTATGTGCACTGACCAGACGATGTGCACCATATGTGTTCTGCTTGTAGGCGTTCCTAATGGCATAATTTGCACAGAAAAAGAGTAGAGATGCGAGATGACAATTAAGTTGTTTTTTTTTTAATACAAGAGTAAACACACAAAGTGCGTGCACACATACACCTGCTTCAGAACAGATGAAAATAATAATAATAAAACTTCATTTATAACCTGCATATCTAAAACATTCTATGCAGGGAACAAAAAAAAAGAACATACAAAAGTAAAATACAAAGATACAAATCACATTACAATAGTTCAGCAGCATCTATTTAAACATGAAAAACAAAAACAGTCGACTTGGCCATATTCCTGATCAAACAAATAGGTCTTTAAATCTTTCTTAAACTGACCAATGGAGTGCAGGGAGCGAAGCTCTGCGTTCCATAATTTAGGACCACAGACATAAAAAAATAGAGGAACTATATTCCTCCAAATTTATCTTCCTAAATGATGGAACCTCGAAGACCCATTGTTGAGATGACTTCAGGTAGCGCAAAGGTTGAGAGCACCTAAGAGCAGATTGGAGAGTGAAGGATACACCACCATTCAATACTTTAAAAACCAAGGAAGATTTTAAACTCCATACGATACCTAAGAGATAACCAATGTGAGTTAGTATTTATGCACTATTGGGGTTGGATCTGGGAGCCAGTTTCATAAAGAAACTGTGTTGCCCTTATAAAATAGTTGCCTTTTTAGACTTCTCAGCTGGGTGTCCTGTTATAAAATCAGGCCCAATATGTGTGTATATATATATATATATATATATATATATATATATATATATATACCGTGTTTCCCCGAAAATAAGACACTGTCTTATATTAATTTCTCCCCCCCCCCCCCCCCCCCGAAATGCGCTAGGTCTTATTTTCAGGGGCTGTCTTATTTTTCGGGGAAACATCGGGGTTGGATCGGGGTTGGCCCGCCCGCCCTCCGTCGCTCCCGGAACTAACCTTAAACGCCTCCTTTCACCTTCGCAGCAAGCAGCAGCAGGGCAGGCCACTCCTTCCTTCCTTGTCCCGCCCTCGCCTGACGTAACGTCCACGAGGGCGGGGCACGGAAGGAAGGAGAGGTCTGCCCTGCTGCTGCTTGCTGCGAAGGTGAAAGGAGGAGTTTAAGGTTAGTTCCGGGAGCGATGGAGGGCAGGTGGAGGGGGGCCCGGCGACCTTGGGTGGGGGGGCGGCCTGTCCGGCTCTCGGCGGCCCTGCTTTCAAACAAAAATTTGCTAGGTCTTACTTTTGGGGGAGGCCTTATATCTAGCAATTCAGGAAAACCTCTACTAGGTCTTATTTTCGGGGGATGTCTTACTTTCGGGGAAACAGGATATATATATATATAGTGATCCCTCAAGGAGGTCTCACCAAGTGAAGGGGGGGTGAGGTGCAGCATTTAGTCTCTGTATCCCTCGAGACCCCAGAGAGAACCAGGCAGGTTTCCAGAAGAAGTAGTATTATTTTAAATCCCTTAAAGAAAGCAAGTCCACCTCATGCAAGTGACCAGTCCATAAGTTAAAGAATTATAAATATGCTTACCTGGAAGAGCAAGAAATTAGCTTTCTTCTAGGGGAAAATGGATACTCTGACATTTCCTAGAGGAGGAGGAGAGGTGTCAAGTGGCTTTCTGACTCCTGTTCTCAGGGGAAGCTGAGAGGCAGGCAGGCAGGTAATGCACTCTGGGGAATGTAGCGGGAAGGTCAGGCACCAAAGAGAAACCACAAAGGAGAGGGGCTCAGGATACACATTAGGCTAGAGCACAGGCCTGAAAACGTTCCTGGGACAAGTAGAGAGGAGAGGGAAGAGGGAGGAAGGAGAAAAGGGAACTCCCTCAGAGCTTACAAGTCAGTATGGACAGGCTAACCAGCTTGGGGCAATGAGGACTCTAAAGTAGATTCTCTGCCAGGAATATAAGGTACGGGTTATCCATTCCCAGAGCAGACCTGCCAAGTCTCCCGCATTCAGCGGGTCATCGCCGCACTCCCTGAAAAGAGGGAAAGTCACCCGCTGAAACACACTGTGCGTCAGGGGATCCACTGCTGCCGCTGCTGCTTCTTTTGATGAGCAGCAGCAGCCACGGCAAAACAAGACAAGCGTGGGCCGCAGCAGCCTTAAGGCATGCGCTATCGGCTCTGCTGGTCCTCTGCCCACAGAATGGGAAGTTTACGTCGGAGGGGGCAGAGCTGACATCGCATACCTGAAGGCAGCTGTGGCTCCATGTTTGCTTTTCTTGTTTTGCTGCGGCCACTGCTGCTCATCGGGAGCAGCAGCAGTGACCAGGAAACACTGGGTGGAAGGGGAAAGGGGTGGAGAGGGAGGCACAAGGTGCTAAATGTAGAAAGCAGAGGGGAGAAGATGAAAGAAGAATGGGGACGCTGGATGAAACAGGGGTACAGAGAAAGAGATATGAGTGTAAAGATGGGGAGAGAAAAAGGGGACATGGAAAAGGACAGCTGCTGGAGAGTAGAATGGAGAGAAAGGGGAGGGGGGACCCTGGCTGGTCAGATGGAGAGAGAAAAAGGAGAAATGCTGGATGAAAGGAGAGAGAGAGAGGGAAAATGCTGGAAGGAGGGGACAGAAAGAGGGAAGACGCTGGATGGAAGGGTAGGGGGAGAAAGAGAAAAGACACTGGAAGTATGGGTTGAGAGAGAGGGGACCTGCTGAATGGAAAAGGCTGGAGAGAGAGACACTGGGTGGAAGGATTGGGAGAGGGTAGGTGGGTGGAAGGATGGGGAGAGAGAGAGAGGGAAAACACTGGATGGAAGGGTAAGGGAGAAAGTGAAGATGCTGGATGGAAGGAAAGGGAGAGAAAGAGGAGATGCTTAATGGAAGGATAGGGAGAGAAAGAGGGGGAGACACTGGAAGGATGGGGAGAGAAAGAGGGGAGATGCTGGATGGAAAGGGGGAGAGGATAAAATTAGTGAAAGAGTGGAGAGTAAGAGGAAGGGGCATGGGGAGAACAAAGGTGAGGAAAAGATGAAAAGCCATAGGTAGATGAAGTAAAAAGAGGGAAATTAAAGAATGGATAGTAAGAATGAATAAAATCTGGACACAGAGAGAAGCAGAAAAATAAACTGAAGCAAGAGAAAAATTACAAATGGACAGGAAACCTTGGCAAGAGAGTTAAGAGAAGGCGAAGGAAAGCAGAATCAAGAGACTGGGGCCAACACAATTAGAACAAGTAAATGGCTAGACAAAGGTACAGAAAATAATTTTATTTTTAATTTAGGATAAAGTAATGTGGTAGCTGTGTTAATAAAGGTTAATACATGCAAATAAAACACAAAATAGAAAATAAGGTGATACTTTTTATATTGGACTGATTTTAATACGTTTTTCATTAGCCTTCAGAGACCAACACTTCCTTCCTTCCTTCCTTCCTGAATATATGTAAACCGCTTTGAATGTAGTTGCAAAAACCTCAGAAAGGCGGTATATCAAGTCCTATTTCCCTTTCCCTTTCCTTCAGGTCAGGAGAGGATACCATAACAGCGGTATACTGTCTTGACCTGACCTGAGGCAGGAGGTTCTGGCCTCTGAAAGCTAACTGAAAAGGGTATTAGGCTAGTACAATAAAAAGTATCATCTTATTTTCAATTTTCAAGTGCCTGAACTGAGCATTTGCAGGAGGGCCAGCATCGGTGGCTGAAGCACACTGCCAACTGTTGCACTGCTCAAACAGCACTGTAGGAGGCTCATGCCTAGCCAGAAAGCCAGCCTTGTCAATACACACACAATATACAGTTCTCCTCTTGTTTTACCCTGCCATTTTATACTTTTCTATCAGCTCACTAACCAGTCCCTCTTATTCATTTTTCTTGTATTTGGCCATGGCCATGAATTGCTCCCATACCAGTCCTATGTGTAATATGTAATTATTGTGTGCGTTATCCTCCACTCTGCTGTCCAAAGCATCAAAGGCTCCGTTTGCTCCCACAAATTTTCTGCAGGGCATACTGGAGTTTCTTTAAAGTCACACTCTTTCCCAGTCTTACAGTTACCTGTGATTTAAGTCACTAAAGCACACTGTCATTGTAGCAATAATGCAGTTTAAAATATAGTTTGCTAAATAAAATCCATGGTTTCAGGTATGTAATTGAAGATGGGAGCCCATATGCACGCTCTGCAAAGCAATCTATGAAGGAAGCCACAGGAGGGTCGAGAGGCAAGAGCTATCAGGACGTGCTGGAAGACTTAGAGGAAGAGATGAGATCTGTACATTTCCAGGATAGCAGAGTTGTTAAGGATTCTATCCCAGATCAGCAGTTAAATTTCAAAGAGCTCATGGCACGGTATAAAGGTATTTTTATTCCTCTTTCCTCCTTTTAAACTATTACTCCGATGTTAATAGTGGTTTGAAGTGCAAATTGAACACTTCTTTTAGCTTTCTATTTTAAAGATTTCAAATACATTTTACAAGTAGAGTTGAAGTCCGTAAATCCAGATGCAAGAAATACGGACCACCCAAGAATCCGGACTATTTCAATTTTCATGACTGCCCGAGAATCCGGCCCCACCACCCAAGGATCCCCCCCCCCCCACACACACACGGTCCGGCATCTCAACCTCCCCTCCTGGCCTTTTGTACAGTTCCCCCAGTGTACAAACCTTTAAAGAAGTCTTCGGTACTGCAGCACCAGCGGCAGCCTTACGCACAGACTGCCTTGGCCTGCACTCTGCCTTTCCCTCTGACCCATCCCGCCCCTTCTGATTCAACTTCCTGTTTGGAATGCCCTCCCGCGGGAGGTGGTGGAGATGAAAATGGTAACGGAATTCAAGCATGCGTGGGACAGGCATAAAGGAATCCTGTGCAGAAGGAATGGATCCACAGAAGCTTAGCTGAAATTGGGTGGCAGGGGGAAGAGGGGTTGGTGGTTGAGAGGCTAGGATGGGGGAGGGCAGATTTTTATACAGGGTCTGTGCCGGAGCCGGTGATGGGAGGCGGGACTGGTGGTTGGGAGGCGGGAAATACTGCTGCACAGATTTATACGGTCTGTGCCTGAAAAAGACAGGTACAAATCAAGGTAAGGTATACACATATGAATTTATCATGGGCAGACTAGATGGACCGTGCAGGTCTTTTTCTGCCGTCATCTACTATGTTACTATGTTTTCGGTGGGGTGAGACGGGTCAGAAGGAAAGGCAGGGTGCAGGCCGAGGCAGCACCGAAGACTTCTTAAAAGGTTTGTACACCAGGGGAACCAAAGGTAGGGCCCAGAGGGGAGAGAGACACCGGACTGTGCAGGGGGGGAGGGGGAGGGAATGAAGGGGGAGGTGTAGCCACGAGTGGGCCTTAGGGGCTCGGGTCCCTCCTTCGGACAGGTGCTTACCTGCTGCCAGTTTGCCTATTGCTATTAAAATGACTCAGCTCAGCACCATCATGCATTTTGACTGCATTACACTTCAAAGTGTGAAGCCAGCATCAATTAGGTAGTGATGGGAGAAACTGGATGGAGGAAGATAGATGGTGCCTGAGAACCCAGAAAATCAAAAAATCCGGACTGAACTAATTACCAAGCAGGCTGTATTTTTGGACTTCTACCATACCCACTTATGCAAGAAACCAAAGAAGAATATATCAAGTAACAAATTAAAAGGAAATATTAAACAAATAAAAAAAATAGATATAAATCTCTTGTTATATTAACCACTATCATAATAGGAGAGACAAAGAAAACCATGAAGCATAATCCAAGTAACAGAACATATATATAAGACTTAACATTATACACCCCTGAATTCCTAACTATCACTCAGGCTGTCCGAGCTCTGAAAAAGCTGAGAAATTCCCAGCTGCTTCTTATCTTAAAAAAAACCCAACAACCGTGTAACTGATGGAAAAAATGTGATATCTAACTCCTGCAAAAGAAGCTAGACTTCTACAGGGATACCTAAGAAAAAATAACTAACCCTAAAGATAATGTCTCTTGACGCATAGCTAAAAATAGCTTGTGTCTTTTTTGTGTGTGCCTTGCCATATCAGGATAGATCCAGATCCTCTGTTCCAGAAAGGAAACAGTTACTTTCTGGAAATATAGACAGAGAATCGTATTTAAGTCTTGGTCAAAAAACAAATTAAAAAGAAGGGTAGCCCTCTCCTGAACCTCTGTATGTGAGCATTCAAGCGGTGCTGAAACATCCAGTACCTCTCTCTATATAGTAGTAGATTTCTTTTATCTAGGAAGAAAAATAAGTCTTATTAATAGGTGGGGAACATAGAGTCTGAAATACCCAATACTTCATTTACATACTTCTTAAAAGTATCAACAGGTGTTAATCCAAGATTTCTTGAGAAATTTAAAACTTTCACTATCTGCTCAAGCTTCCTATGTACGTGACCTTTTCTTGCATCAAAGTGTTAACAATCAGCGTAGATTCTGTAACTTGTTGCTCCAGCCGACACGGACAGAACACTCATTATGCCGGCTTCAGTACTCCCTTGGTCAAGGTTCCTGCAGCCATAGGACTCAGCAATTTTCCACCAAGGGGCACAACCACCACACCTCAGATTCCATCTGTGCCATCAAAAACTATGCTCACGATCTTTCTTTCCCCATCTCTGGTACACTGTTCTGCCCGTGATATTGAATGATCTTATGGGCTGAGAGAAATCTTTCCCTCAGGGAAATCTGGCACTCTGGAAGACACTCTTGCTGAACTCTCAGGGGGCTTCTGGACAGAGCTGTTGAATGCAGTGTTGTTGCATAGCAGAGCCAGAAGATTTAGAAGCCCTAACTCTGCCTTTCCCTTTCCTCTTCAGCACCATTGAGTGAAATCAGTATAAAGGTAATATAAACAGAGAGGATTCAGCAGCAGGCCAGAGTCATATTACCATCTTGACTCCTCCCTTGACTTCTTATTTATATACATACATTCTCCGAGGACAAGCAAGCTTATCTATTCTCACAAGTGGGTGATGCTGACCTGCATCGCCTGGTCTGGAACTTATAACAAGTATAAGTAGGGCTTTGTGGAGCGCGAGACATCCTCCACCGCGTGTGTGTAAGTGCCTTCCTGCCCACTGCAAGAACGTGGTCTCCTCAGTTCTTTTTCTACTGCAGTGAGGAGCTGGCATGTTTTTCTACCTTCTCCTTACAATGCTTGGTCCTAAAGAGCTTTTTCGTGCCTTTCAGCAATTTTTTTGTCTAAAATTGTGTTCCTAGTCGTCGGACTCCCTTTTTTGACTTTCCCTTATATTTTTAATTTATTTTGCCTGGTTTTAAGTTTCTTTTCTTTTTTGTCATCATTTGGCTGCTTTTAGGACTTGACTCGGCCGGAAATTTTTCCTTCGTTTTTTTGCTGTGCCCTGCCCCTTTTTCAGGCACTATCGCTTTGTTTAAGTTAACCAAGAAAGTTTTTCCTTCCATGTCCACCCATTCTTGGTGTCTACAGTGTCTTGGGCCCGACCATAGCCCCACTAACTGTGTTCTCAGTCTTCACATGAAGAAGAGGACCCAGATTTCCAGAGAGGCTCAACAAGCAAATATTTTTGGAGCCAAGTCCAGTTCTTCGACATCAACATTGAGGTCGGAAGCGTCTGCATTGACGTCAAGTGTTGCATGGGGAGCATCAGTAAGCATGGCTGCTGCTAGACCATTAGACACTGGGAAGTATCAAGTGGGTCTCCACCTGCCTTGAGGGCCCCTGGGACTGTCCATTGTCGAACCTGACCCCAGGGCGATGCATGGATTCAACGTCCTCGTCGGTACCAAGGAGCCTCTGTGACGCGCTTCGGGAGAAGGCCAAGAAGCATTATCAGTAGTCGCCCTCGACGCATGGTGTCGGGAGCTCTGGGGTGTTGAAGGATTCGGCACCCAAGAAGCCTTCTGAAGGCCCACGCGGTCAAGCCCATTCCACCAGGGGAGGAAGGATGGGGATTCTATTCCAGGTACTTCCTTGTGCAAAAGAAAACAGGGAGGATGCGTCCCATCCTAGACCTAAGGGCCCTGAACAAATTCCTAGTCCAAGAAAAGTTCAGGATGGTTTCCCTGGGCACTCTTCCCCCAATCATTCAGGAAAACAATTGGCTATGCTCTCTGGACTTAAAAGATGCATATACTCGCATCCTGATACTTCCGGTGGGTTGGAAGTATCTTCAATCTCGGCTGGGAACACATCACTTTCAGTACCGCATGTTGTTTTTTACCCTCGCATCAGCTCCCAGGATCTTCACCAAATGTCTAGCAGTAGTTGCAGCATTGCTACACAGACTGGGAGTCCATGTATTCCCATATATTGATGATTGCCTGGTAAAGACCATCACTTTGGCTGATGCTCAGGAGTCCATGTGGATGATTATTCGGGTGCTGAAGCTAATAGGGTTTGTTTTAAACTACCCCGTTCCAACTTCACCCTGTCCAGCGATTGGAGTCCATAGGAGCCCTGCTCGATACACAGAAGGTTTGAGCCTACCTTCTGGACATGAGAGTGGACACTCTCTTGTTGCGCTCGCTCCCAAGGTTTGAGCCTCTCCGCAGGTCACAGCTCGGCAGATGTTGAGATTGTTGGGCCACATGGCTTCCACAGTGTGACTTAGACCCATGACATGTCTTCACACGAGATCAGCTCAATGGACCCTGACTTCTCAGTGGTATCATGCCACAGGGAATCTAGAAGATGTCATCCAAGTGTCCCCAGAGCTTGTAAGCTTCCTTCAGTGGTGGACCATTTGATCCAATTTGACTCTGGGACTTCCATTCCAAATTCCTCAGCCTCAAAAATTTCTGGGTACCCGGTCAAAATAGCCCAGACAAAATAGCCCCGACAAAAAAGCTCCAAACAAAATAAGCTCCCGACATAAGAGCCCCTGACACCTTAGTTCAATTAGTGCTTATCATCAGGCCTTAGTGGTTGATGCACCTTATACTAAGTTTCATCACAACAGAGCAGTCCTCCGCACTTACCCTAAGTTCCTGCCGAAGGTGGTATTGGAATTCCATCTGAACCAGTCGATTGTCTTGCCAACATTCTTTCCCTGAACTCATGCCTATCCTTGGAAAAGCAGCTTGCATACTTTGGATTGCAAGAGAGCATTGGCCTACTACATGAAATGGATCAGGCCCCACAAGCACCCTAAATTTTTGTTTCTTTTGATTCCAACAGGATGGGGTCACCATAGGAAAATGCATTTCCTTCACTTATGCCCTGGCTGGGTTGGCCCTTAGATGGTCATGTCATGGCTCACAGTGTCAGAGCCATGGCCATGTCGGTAGCCCATTTGAGGTCAGCCTCTATTGTAGAAATTTGCAAAGCTGCATCGTGGTTTTCAGTCCCCAACCTCATGCCTATCCTGGCAAAGCAGCTTTCATATCTTGAATTGCAAGAGAGCACTGGCCTTTTTGTTTCTTTTGATCCCAACAGGATGGGGGTTGCCACTGGTAAACGCACCATTTCTATTTGGCTGGCAGATTGCTTTTGCTTCACTTATGCCCAGGCTGGACTGGCCATTAGATGGTCATGTCACAGCTCATAATGTCAGATCCATGGCCGTGTCGGTAGCCCACTTTCGGTCAGCTTCCATTGAAGAAATTTGCAAAGCTGCGACATGCTTTTCAGTCAAACATGTACATCACACTACTGCCTTGAGCAGGATTCTCAACGTGACAGTCGGTTCGGGCAGACAGTATTGCAGAATCTGTTTGGGGTCTAGAATCCAACTCCACCCTCCAAGCCCATTTTATTCAGTTTCAGGCTGCACTTTCACTCAGGTATATATAGTTTCATGTTAATCTATGTTGTGTCCTCGCCATTACAAGGCCCAGTTGACCAGTGTTTGTTGTTTTTTGTTAGCCTGGTTGCTAGGGATTCCCCCCTTGTGAGAATAGATAAGCCTGCTTGTCCTTGGAGAAAGCAAAGGTACTTACTTGTAGTAGGTGTTCTCCGAGGACAGCAGGTTTTATATTCTCGCAATCCCTCCCACCTCCCCTTGGAGTTGTCTCCTCTATTATTTTTACTTTATTTTTGCTGTAGTATTAAACTGAAGAGACCGCATTCTTGTGGCGGTTAGGAAGGCACTCGCACATGTACAGTGGAGTGTGTCTCGTGCTCCACAAAGCTCTACTTATACTTGTTATAAGTTCCGGACCGGGCGTCACGGGTCGGTGTCACCCTCTTGTTGGAATATAAAGCCTACTGTCCTCTGAGAACACCAGCTACAGGTAAATACCTTCACTTTTTTGTACTGCCATCCTGGTTAGAAATTTCCTGCAGCAGTGAACTACTCCTAAAATGCATATACAATTACAATAAAAAGCAATCAAAAGTTAGACAATAATAAATAGAGCACATATAATAATGCCAATAAGATAATTCTATTAGAACAGAATTAGAAGTTAATATTATTGACACCTAAGAGCATTTTAATGTATGTATGGCCATGTTTTCCCAGAATGACCGGCTGCGTCGGCCAGTAAGTAACCAGCTGATGTTACACCTCAAAATCTTGCCTGGCTGATGCAGCTGTGAAAAACATAGCAAACAATGCTCTGGGATCATTCACAAAGTTTTTGTGAATCCCAGACAGATTTGGCCTTGTTTTGCCAGAATGACCAGCTGCATCAAGGGGATGCAGCCGGTCATTCTGGCAAAACAAG
Source organism: Microcaecilia unicolor (assembly GCF_901765095.1). NCBI lineage: Eukaryota > Metazoa > Chordata > Amphibia > Gymnophiona > Siphonopidae > Microcaecilia > Microcaecilia unicolor. The sequence goes on along the minus strand of NC_044033.1, from coordinate 49,132,150 downwards.
GCCATATCTGGCATTTTATGTTGAACCTCTGAGAGCTTTAATTCAATAATAAAGACTGTATTCTTTTACAAGGTCTGCCTTTTTGTTTTATTTTCATAAAACAGTACATTGTCTATAAATCCTCTCTGCATTAACTCTCCTTGTCTTTCCTCCTCCTTCAACCTACCAAAACAACCCTGTAAACCAAATTTCAACAATTTATGATCTGTCCAAAGTAAAGATGAAAGATGATATTCAATTAATAAGACCGACCAAAATCCTCTCAGACCATTAATAAACCTAAACTATGACCTTTTTTTAATGAGTTGATTCAGATCAGATTTCTCAAGAATAGACCTTCAACATCAAATTAAAATCTAAAATTCTTTTATCAATTATATCATCTATATGATAAGAAAATAGCCTATTGTGATGCAATATAATAAGAAACTCTGAAGTCTTCAGTGTTTTTCATAATATTATATCATAGTAAATCAAGACATTCTTAAAAATAAGCTGAAGTCTCGAGGTTCTGGAAATCTTGTATTTGACTGCTCATTTCTTATTTCCCCCAGAATGTAACAAGTCTGTGATAAAAACAATGAGTATGATGAACATGGACAAAATTAACCTGGAATTGATAGAAGCTTTACTGGAATGGATAGTTAATGGTGATCACTCCTACCCACCAGGTATTGGACAGTAATGTAACTTGTGCTAATCAATTCTGTTTAATGCTGTTTTCCTGTTCACTAAATTTATTAATTTATTTCAAAAAACCAGATTTTAGTAAGAAAGCTCTGTCCAGGTTTGTATCTTAGATTCATAAAGATCAGTATTTACCCAGACTGGTCAGCAATTTTTTTAAATGCTGGCCACCATAGCTGAATTAAATCTGGATATTCAGTTACACTATCTGGATAGCGATCTGCACTATTGTCCAAATAGCAGTTACCTTGAGATTGCTATCTGGACAGTGTACTAGGCTGCGCATTTGTTTGCTATTCTCTAAACATCCTACAAAATATTACAAAATATTTTAGAAAAATTGGGCAGGAATCAGAGAAAAGTCTTTTATTCTTACTCACCAGCACAGCATCAGATATTAGTTTCAAGTTATGGAAAAATAATAACACACTTACAGAATCTAATATCAGTACCTCTGGTAATTATAAGTAATCAGACTAATTATATAAAGAAGAGAAAAAGGAGGAAGAAAAGTTTATTCCTCATATAAAGGTCACAAAACAGAGAGAAAGAAAAGAAAGGAAAAAAGAATGAATGAAAGATTCTTAGATATAGAGAATTAGTTTCTATGAAGGGGGGAGAGCACCCCCTTCGGGAAAAAATAGGCCATTGGACAGATCTGAAACTCTTTCCAAGCATGCCTAGTTTTTCAGAGTTTCTTTTCAGCATGGTTTTATAGGCTGTGGTGAGCATCCACCTCGCCTCTATCCTGGAGACTTGTAATTGGGTCTTTCATATGTGCTGGAGGCTTGCAATTAGTGTCCTTGCCATACCTCTTCTCAGTAAATTACATTTGTAACAAGTTATACCAAGTAGCTGAGTTGCCCTAGCAACGGGAGGCACCATCAGAGTTTGTGACCAGCCAGAAATTCCTTCATGTGGCTGACAGTAAAGAAAGATGGGGGATAGGAAATAGTGCAGCATACCTGAAGTAGAACTTTATAGCTAAAATATTATAGGACAACAGTAACCCGGATAAACTTAGGACAGCCTTTGTGCAAGGACTAGCAGCTCTGCCTTACCCACTCTGCACCTGTATTTCACAGAAGGTCTGGTGCATAATTAGCACAAATTCCAGTAAGAAGGCCCCAGGAAGGTGAAAGAAGCAATCACCGAGGCTCCTTAGATCTTCCCTCTCAAGTGATCAAACACAGAGAAGGAAGAGGAGGAGGATGACCAGGAGAAGCAGACAGGGCAACCACAGGGACTGCATGACAAATCCAACATGGTGGCCATTCCCACCAGTGCATGGACTGCTATGTAGGGGAGCTTGTTTGGTTTTTCCACTCTGCTGCCTTCCCTACCTGGTGCTTCAAACGTTTTCCCCTAACTCTGTATCTGGTTGTGAGCTCATGCTTCAGCTCCAAACATCCCTCTCAAATCCTCTTGATTGCTGCACCCATAGTATTGATTGTTTGTGGCTGCCATTGCAGACAATTCATTATTCTAAGCTATTTCTTTCTCATTTGTTTGTCCCGATAACTTTAACAAGAATGGCTTCCCAGTGAAAGGGTTCTCTTGCAAAGCCAAAGAAGACAGAAGCAGAGGGTTGCCATGGAAAAAGAGCATACTTAACAGACCCTGTTCTACCAGAAGGGACCCAACCCCACCCCCCCCAAAAAAACAAAAAAAACACTGCAGTGGTTGAATGTCTTAACCTTACTGCTTGGGAACAGAGCTCCCAGTTAGACCCATGCTGGATGAATCTTACATAGTGGAGGTAAGTGATGCTAAGGAAATCCTTTTGTTAGATGCATCATTGGCCCAGCTGGCAGTGCTAGCAGACGTAAAGGAATTATAACCAAAACTTCTGAGAGTTCCCTCACAGAGCAGCAGTCTAGGGGTAACTGCCTTCTGGAAAAGTCCTGGGCACTACTATGAGTATTTGAGTGGGCATCCCATTCCTTTTTCTCAAGCAGGTTGATTCATCTAATTTGGCTCCAACCTTGCTTTGTGGAGGAGTAGCCTAATGGTTAGTGCAGTGAACTGAGATCCTGGGGAACTGACTTCAGTTCCCACTTCAGCTCCTTGTGACTCTGGGGCAAGTCACCTAATCCTCCATTGCCCCGGGTACAAAAAAAAAGCGCCTTAGATTGTGAGCCCACTGGGACAGGGAAAGTTCTTTTAGATTCCAGACTTTCTTTTAAATCCCTAATTTCTCATGCAGTCTGGCGTTCTTTCTACAACCTTCATTCACTTCAGCACTTAATGTATTAGTTCTCTCTCTGCTTATCACACAATTAGATTACTGTAATTTTCTTTACGAATGACTTAGGGCTAAAGAACTTCATTGCTTACAAATTATTCAAAATACTGCAATCTGACTTGTCTCCAACACTCGAAAATATGACCATTTTACTCCTCATTTGAAGGATGCCTATTGGTTACCAGTTGCCCGTCGTATAGCTTATAAGGTTATACTGCTAGTTTTCAAAGTCCTGTCTTCCGGTGAAATCTTTGTTTCAATCTTTTTATTGTTATCTGCAAAGTAACCTTTGGCCAATAATACCAACAAATACAACATTTTGTTCAGGCATAACCAACAGCTCTTACATCAAGACTACATGAAACTTGTTGCACATGATGAATTTGCCAACAACATCTATAGGACAAAGCCTTATTAACTACATGCCACTAATACAATAATTCAACCTTTTATAGAATAAACAACACCCTACCCCCCACTCCCTCCCACCTGCCCCCCTACCCACACCCATTCCATGCCATACAGTCTAGGAATTCAAGATTCTGCTGCGTGCTACTGCTGTCAGGGAATCCCAAAACGGGGACCAGGTCCTGCAAAAATAATCTCCCTGAGAGGAGGATAAATCCCCCACACCTCTGCGTTCTAACATGCAGAGAAAAATCATCTTGGATCGCCATTGTTGCAAAGTTGGCGGCTCTGCGGTTATCCAATGTTGAAGAATAGCCTTCTTACCAATAAGAACCGCCCTTTTTAAGAATGGCCTCAATCCTTTGGGCAAAGACGGGGAAATCCGGAAGATATCAAACAGTTGGGACGGACTCGGATGCCAAATGACCCCCCCCCCCCCATAGGTGTTGAGACATGTCTCCAAAACTCTGTAATAGATGGGCAAGTTCAAAACATATGTCCCAAATCTGCAGGAGAACAAGCGCATTTAGCACATCTATCGTCCTCTCTCATAGTTGCCCTAAAAGCCCTATGTGGTGATATATACATCTGCATTAAAAACTTGTAAAGGGTCTCTCTCAACGTCACATTTTCTGTTAACTTTTGAATGCCCAAAAGACATGTCTTCAACTTATCTCCCTGGAGACCCACTGACAATTCTCTATTCCATTGATTTGCTAATTTTTCATAATCGTATTCCCCCAATTGTTCCCGAAGGCCAAAGTGGTAATATTTGAGGAGGACTGACAATTGAGCATCCAGCCCTAGAATAGTGAGAAGCTTTTCCCATGTCACTGGCGTTAGAAAAGCAGGGGGGGGAGAGACCTGATGTAATGGCGCAGCTGAAACAAAGAAAAGAAATCCCTCCCCTCCAACCCATACTCTAGTTGCAAATCTTCCAGAGACTTAAGAGTACCATCCTCTGTGTGTAACTGGTGTAGGTAACGTATCCCCTTTGACGCCCAGATGGTAAAGTTTGGAGAGGTAGAACCTGGTGGAAAGTCTACATTGCCTCGCAAAGGCAATAAGAGAGAGGACACTGCTGAAAGGCCATAAAAGTGACACATCCACTGCCAAGTCCTCCTTAGAGGTAACAATAAAGGTGCAAATGCTGCTGGCATGCGTAGCCTTTTTGGCGATGCATGTAACCAGGCACTAAAATGGCTCAGAGCAAACAATCCCGTTTCTACCATGGTACACAAGAAGTAATTTGTATTCCGAAACCAATCATTGAGATGGCGCATATTGCTCGCCACTGACAAGTTAATATTCAACAACTCCAAACCTCCTAGTGTCCGGGGAAGAAAAAGTTGCAAAGCCGCTGCCCTGGGTCTCTTGCCCTGCTAAATGTAATGCGTAAGCAGGCGAGTCACTAGCCGCTCATCTCTATGATTAAGGAATATAGACAGCATCTGCAAACCATACATCCACTTAGGTACCAACATCATATTGTAAAGAGCTATTCTGCCCATAATAGATAATGATAGCGACTGCCAAATCTGCAATGTTTGTCTAGTACTGGAGCGTAAGGGGTCCAAATTCAGTTCTTAAAGGAGTGACAAGTCGGCAGGAATCAGGACCCCCAAATATTTCAGGGGTCCAGAAGTCCAAGAAAGGGGAAACTCTCCCGAATCTTAGCCTGAATCGGGAAGGCTACTGATTTCTGTAAATTTAAAGTAAAACCAGAAAAATAACTAAATTCTTGATTGCATTGAGTAAATTGGGTAGAGATTGCTGAGGCCTCACTAATATATTGTCTGCAAATGCTAACATCTTGACCGAGAGCGAGGGCAGAGCAATACCTGAAATTTCAGAATCTATTTGAATGGTATGCAACAGGGGCTCTAAATAGAGAAGAAATAACAATGGGGGCAAAGGACACCCCTGCCGCGTTCCACAAGACACTGAAAATTAAGAAGAGCACAGTCCATTTACCACTAGTGACGCCCTTGGCTGGGAATAGAGCGCAGCGATTGCTTGTAGAAACCGACCTGCAAATCCCACGTACTTCAATACCGAAAATAAATAATCTCAACGTACTTTATCAAGGTCCTTCTCTGCGTCTAGACTGACCAGAAGCAGTGGCTCCTTAGTGAAATGACTGTGTGCAATTGCTAAACAAACCTTGCGCACATTAATGGAGGAGTGACGGCCAAGCACAAACACCACTTGTCCCTCTCCCACCAAAGATGGAACGTGCGGAGCAAGACGATCTGCTAAGACCCTTGACAAAATCTTTAAGTCCACATTAATAAGTGAGATCGGCCTAAATGAACCTGGATGATCTGGCGACCTGCCTGGCTTGGGTATTAATCAAGGCCTCATTAGAGTGTCTAGGAAAAGAGCCCATGGAAAGCGAGGCTTCGAAAAATGCCGTCGGTGGGCCACAAATTTGTGGAAACATGACCTGGTAGTATTCCGTCGCATACCCATCCGGACCCGGAGCAGTGCCCCGCTTAAGGGATTTAACCACACTCTGGATCTCCTTAGCGCTCAAGGGGGCATTCAGCTGAGACAAGGCCTCCGGTGAAAGGTGTGGCATGCCAGAATCCTCCAAATAGTCAACCACAGAAGGCCCAGGATGAGTCTCTGAAGCAGCATACAAGGACGCGTAGTAATCATATAAGATCTGAGCAATTCCTGATGAATGACTCTCCCTCGTACCATCTGGTGCTATCAGGGACAGAATAAATCTGTTACCCCCCAAGTCTTGGTGACCCTGGCCAACAACCTGCCGGATTTATTACCAAACCTATGAAATGAAAAGGAACGGTGAAAACGTTGCTTTTTGGTACATTTGTGAATCATGGAATTTAAGGCTGCCAAAGTCGACAACATCGCCTCTCTAGTCAGTGAAGACGGTGCCACCAAGTGCGCTCGCTTTGCCACCTGATATTTACGTTCCAACTAAATTATACCTTGAGCTATCCGCTGAGCATGGGCACACATATATGCGATGATGTTATCCCTCAAGACTACCTTTGATATTTCCCAATATAATTGTGCCTCCGGTTCATGACATGCATTAGCTTCTTCAAACTTCGTCAGAATCAGTGGAGGTTTCTCTCGCATTTAGCAGAGGATGTGAACTTTCAGGAATATTTACATCAGAAGTGGTCGAAGTCGTGAAGCACCCAAATCCATGTCCACCCAAATTAAAGTATGATCAGATTCCTCTATGGGTCCGATCTCAGCATGCATAACCAGCGGGAAAAGAGTGGCGTCTATTAGGATGTTGTTCAGACGCGACCAAGTACCATGAGCTCGTGACAAATGGGTATAATCACGTACACTAGGATTAATCAACCGCCATGGGTCTACCAAGTTCAAGGCCTTACAAAGATATGGCAAGCCTCTCCCCCCGCCCATCGCCACTCCTGCACCTGGGACGGACCGATCTTGCTGCCCATCCATCACTTGATTAAAGTCTCCCAAAATGACCCAAGGAGCGGTAGATTGCTGAATACCCAAACGCACCAAATGCTGGAAGAAAGAATGGTCATACACATTGGGCCCATAGATATTAAGGAGAAAAACTTCCTGACCCATGATATTCAGGTGCAAAAGAATGTAACATCCATTCCCGTCCCGTTCTATCACCCAGGCTTTACATTACAGATTTTTATGAATGAGGGCCGCTACTCCCCCCTTCCTATCCTGTGCTAAAGCAAAAAAGCAGTCCCCCACCCACCGCTGTCTTAACTTTAAGTGTTCTGCATCAGACAGTTTGGTTTCTTGAAGGCATGCAAGAGATACCTTGTGATGTTGTAGTGCGGACAGAATTTTTGTCCTTTTGACAGGAGAGGTGATATCCGATACATTCCAAGAGATTAATCTCGGAACTGGCAACTTATCCAGGATCCCAACCCCAGAATGCAATATATGCCACAAAACTTAAAGCCCAAAAAACTCCCGGGCGCCCAGCCTTCACCCAGGAATCCAGGTACACCCGTGAAGTCCCGTCGTGTATGGGACCCTGACCAGCAGATTGACGCCTATGTATGGCATGACAGCTCCCACAACCAACACCAACATCCACAGCACGGACTTCCCAACTTGTAACTTCCCCCCTCCCCCCCACCCTCCACCCTCCCTCTAATCCCCATCCCAACAAAACCCTCCTTCTTGCCCTCATCTCCCCCGCCCCTCCCCCAATGTCTTAACCCGGCCCTCCCCATTACCCAGTGAAGGCTCAGGTGATCACATACGATGCATGGGGGAGTCCCACCCCCTCGTAAGAAAAGTCATACAGCAACAGTAGACTCAAATGAGTAATCAGTCTCTAACCTTCACACACACGCACACCTTATATGACGCACCATACACACACACACTTTCAGTTGCTGACCCCTCCCGTCTTATATCAGCACCAGACATTAATAGTCGTGGCTCTCTTATATGACACGTGAATGCCTCACGAGCAACAAACATTTTGTAAGGCGTCCCATTCACAGTGCACTCCCAAAGCTCTCCTCTCCTTCGTTCCTCTTTCTTCCACTTTCATACACGCAATTCCCGCGTGCAGGAAATCACACGCAGGAAACCACACACAACTCCCGCGTGCATGTACACCATATGCTATACACACATTCCACACACATATCTATTACTACCCCCGCCATTTTGTTCCAACACTAAGCGCAGGCTGAGCAGCCAGGGGGTATATGGCTCCATTCCAAGAGTCAGAAATGTTTCTTAAGCGACCAAACAAGGCCATCAAATAACTGTAGTATTTCTCCAGCACTATGGCCTATTTAAGACTAGCTCAAGGCAGCCCATTTAACCAGTTGGATGCGCTTTCTGGGCAGTCATATGAGCGCCAATGTTCTTTGTCACAGATTCTCAAAACTGCAGGATATCTCAGCTGAAACTTACAATTCTTCTCCACCAGTCGTGCACACACTGGAGAAAACAACCTGCGTCATGCTGAGAGCAGCAGAGTAATCCTGGAATACCCGGACTTGCGTGCCATCATAGCGCACCTCTTCCCTGTGCGAGCGATAGTATTGAAGAAAGTCCTTCTGCGCCAAGTTACAAAACTTGGCGATAACAACTCTAGGCCTCTGCTCCCCTGTCTGCTTAGATCCCAGTCGGTATGCCCTTTCCAGATGCACTAATGCCGGCACGTCCGCTGGGGTCGACAAAGGGCCGAGCCATCGTTCCAACTCTTGACACAAGGTCTTTTCTGGTACCGATTCCGGGATTCCCACAAACTGTAAATTATCTCTATGTGCACGATTCTCCAAGTCTTCGAGCTTATTCTGCTGAGAACTGACCAACTCTGTTAGCCGCGTGAGCTCCGCGCTGCTGACCTGCACACTGTCTTCCAAATCTGATAATCTACACTCCAGCTCTCCCGTTCTACGAGCCAAGTCAGAGGTAAGTTGCGAGATGCCCGCAATTTGTTCAGACAATTGTTGGAGGCGCGAGTCCAGTTCCTGTACCACAGACGCAGTAAGCTCAGCAATCACTGTCTCCGTGCATGTTAACTGCGGGGCCTGTACCTCATCCGCCATCTTGTCCTCGGCATGCCGATTACGTTCTGGCCCTTTCTTGGCTGATTTAGACGCCATCACGGTTTGGTAAAGTCAAAAATTTGTCCATATAACTTGCAGAATCCTTACATATCCAAAGTGCGTGTAGTTTAAACATTTAATCCGCCGATGTAAAAGGATTGAGGAGAGGAACCCCTGAGCAGCTCCTGGCACACACGTCTGATGCTCCTCACCGCATCATGTGATCCGCCCTGGTGAAATCTTTTACACCATCTTATTCCCTATAGTCCAGCCAGAACACTCAGATTGGCTTACCAAAATCAGGTAGTGGTACCCAGCTACCTCGAAATAGTGTATGAACATACAAAGACAAGCGGTTTTCTCAGTTCAGGGTTCTTGGTTAAGGGACTGCAGACTTCCTCCCACCCTCCCTCCGGCTGCAGACTTCCTTTGATAAATTTAAGGCTGATCTTAAAGACTTAACTATTCGTAGACGCTTTCTATTAAATTGCCCCCCCCCCCCCCCCCCCCCCCCAGTCTCATCAGCAAGCCTTTTGGGGATGTATCCTGGTTGCATTTGCATCCCCTTTGTTTTTCCCCCTACCTACTATCCTATTGATATTGTAGTTCCACACCACCTACCCTTCTGTACTCATGTCTTCATAATGCTTTTAATCCTTTCTGTGATTAGATTGGGTGAAGTGATGCTACTACTGTTAGTGTGCTTTTAAAGGTAATAAATAGAAATAAAACAAAACATAGAAAAGAAAATAAGATGGTACCTTTTTTGTTGAACTAACGTAATACATTTTTGATTAGCTTTTGAAGGTAACTCTTCAGGTCAGAAACAAATGTTGACAAATATATGTGAATATATAAGTGAAACACAGAAGCATTCCTAACCCATAACCCCATCCTCTTCTTGTGAGACTGTCATTGGAATGCTTTTGTGTTTCACTTATATATTCTGATATTTGTCAACGTTTAGCATATTTTTGAACTGAAGAAGGGTTACCTTCGAAAGCTAATCAAAATATGTATTAAGTTAGTCCAATAAAAAAGGTATATTATTTTCTTATCTATGTTTTGTTTTCTTTCTTTCTTTTTTTTTTAAATCCGTGATTAGATTGTAATCCACTCAGAAGGTTTCCCATAGGATGGGATAGTAAATTTAAAATAAACTTGGAAAATGCCTGCAGTATAATGTGTACAGTGCTGCATACGTCTAGTAGAGCTACAGAAATGATAATGGATAGCTGAGACTTGGGCATTTTCTTTCAGAACAGTTTAGAGACCTTTATTACCAGGTTGTATGACTCTACTTATGGGTGCTTCTCTGTTACCCTTAAGTTTGGCAGCAGTGGCATTCAGCTGATTACTTCAGCTGCAAGTTTGAGGCCCCATTTCTGTATTAGAAAGATGTCAGTGGCATTGTATAACTGAGGCACATGGGTTAGAAGTCGGTATGACAGATCAATAGGATGGCAAGATAGCAAATATTTTGTCTTGTGCCTGTCAGAAGCATTCCTATAAGTTCTGTTCCTAGATAACACTAAATGGTTCTGACGCCAAGAGATTATTGGATAAGAAGGCCCCCACTTTTCTAAAACATGCATTGGTAATAAATGATTTGGACTACTAAAATGCATATTTTCAGGATTTTGGACTACTGAAATCAGTTGCTTACAATTAGTTCAGAATGTGACTATGAAACTGTCATGAAATGCCTAGCCACATGCCTGGGGCTACTTCATGGCCACTTAGAGGGTCTAGTCCCAGCGCAGCTAGCATCCGCCTGCATCTGCCGTTTGTGCTCTACACTAGCAGTCTCCTCCCACCGACTAGGTCCCAACCGCCTCTGGGTGAGTCTCCCGTTCTCAAATTATTCCCCAGTGATTTCTAGGACACTGTGGCCACAATCCCAAGGGTCCCACAGTTCCTAGAAAGCATTCACAGACACAACACACAAACCACCAGGATTCTTAGTCAGCCCAGACAAGCAGAGGCAATAAACTAAAAGAGGATTATAGTCTTAAAAATATTGAACATGAACTATAAAACAGAACAAAAACAGCACATAATAACAGGTAACTGAATATGGATCAAAACTATATGAATCAAAACTATCTAAACATTTTATCACTACCTGAATAGTGCCTGAGAAGTACAGGAAATATAGCTGCTCACAAGTTACAGAATATAACCTATCACAGGATCTCAGTAGTGAGGTCTTTCTCCCTCTACTTCAGTAGAGGAGTGTGATAGCCATTTACAGAGACTGACTAATTACCTCACAGTTAGGTGGGAAAAAGAAAACTGTCACTTCTGGTACAGCTTTAGAAAAAAACCCATCACCATATGCTGGCCAACCAGGAGAAACATATATCATCAGCAAAACAACCAGGAGAAGAACATGTCATCAGCAAAACAAGACAGTTCATAGGCTCAGAAACCCATTGTTTCGTCACAGAAACTAATTATATAAGATCAGAAGTTTAATCATGTCACCCTGAAGATGGGCATTGGTTACCAGTTTCATTAAGAATACCATTTAACATTTTGACCTTAGTTCAAAATATACCATACTTTGGGTTACCATTATTTCTCCCATGTCTATTAACTCCTCATACTTCTTCCATATTTATTAAATCATCTCACTGAATCTGCTAGGTTGGATTTCATACGGAATTCAATTTTCAGTGTAGTAGGGCCTACTTTATGGAATAATCTGCTTATATGTTTCAGGATGGAGACCACTTTTTCAAAATTTAAAAGTGGGCTGAAGATGCATTTATTTACAAAAAATTTGTTTTTTTTTGCCTCTTGAATACTTTGTTGGCCAGGTTGGATGGACTGAAGGAAGCGGTGAACTTGGTGCTAGAAACAATACAATTTTCCCTGTAATCACTGTTCTCTCAAAGACTGAGCGGGAGTCCTCCAACCTCATTGCTGCCAGTGGAGGTGGTGCTTCAATATTGTGTTTTCAATCACTAGGGACAGGCTGGTTCCCTGGGATCCTGTAGAGCCTGCCTGTCCCTCATTATTGAAAAAGTGATAGTGAAATAGCACCCCTCACTGGCAGGATTCTAGGTGGAGGACTCCTGGTCAGCTTAGAGGGAACAGTGCCTGTAACCTTGTTTGTTACTATAAAAATGCAATTTCTTATTTTTTTTCTCTCTCCCACCTTTCCTTTACATAAACTTGAAACTCTTTCCTAATCTGTGGAAGTATATAAGGGTTCCTTTTTTTTCCAAAATCAGTTTTCTGGGTTTTATTTTTTTTTTTGCCCATCCTTCCTATGGACTTTGAAATATAGGAGATGCATATGTACTTGTGTCCAAGGTCCTACATCCATCACCCTGGAGCACAATCTCATCTTGAGTGATCTTCATGCATTTAAAGCCATGTGAAGCCCGTCCTCTCTTTAGAGGGCCAGAAGCACCTGGGCAAGTGGCTCTCTGCAAATAACTCCTGAGAGAAATGGAATTGTGGAGTCTGTTCTAGTTAATTCTCTCCTCGGATGCAAATGTTATAGGTTCATGGGGCATCCTTGTCCAGGATCTGTAGTGGGGGAGATAAACCTGTCGGCCATTTTTGTTCCGGCAGTCCTGGTGATGTCAGTCAGTGCAGCAATATTACCTTATGGGTATGTGCTGGGAGCCCTTCTGGCCCTCAGCTGTTGGGGAAAGTAAATTAGTCTTGGGCCAGGATGGCATGTTCCCCTAGAGAACCTAGCTACAGTTACAAAGCCAACAACATCAAGGTACAGAGGAATTTTGTTTGCGCCAATGTTTTTGGAAACCTGAAATACAAAAACTGGCATACACATCCTTTGCCCTACTAGAAGTCGGATAGGACTTCTGCTCAAGTGGACCTCAGGTCAACCCAGTGGAACTCCAAGAAGAGCAATCTCTTCCACCAACAGGAGGAGGAAGATGCAAGGAGGTTTATTTCAATTCAGTTTATTAATTTGTACTTGCCATTTACTTATTTCCTCACTTTCTTGGTAGACCTCCATTTTTGTTGTCCTCTGCTATTGTGAGGGTTAGCCTTCATAGGGAGGATTCTCAGTACTGTTGTTTATGAATTTCATTTGGTGTGAAGGTGGGAAAGGATTTTGGGTTTAGTTCACACCTTTTTATTTGTACCTCAAGTTGAGGTAAATTCAAGGTATAGTAGGGATTTTACTGTCCCAAGAAAGCTTAAAATCTGTTTGTATCCAAGGCAATTGAGGTTAAGTGATTTGCCCAAGAACACAAGGAGCCGCAGTGAAATTTGAATCAGGCTTCATAGAACAATGTTTCTGTCTTCATGATTGTAACCCGAGTTTCCTACAATCAAGACATGAAGAGCCTGAATTCAGGCAGAAGAGATATACTAGCCTTTGACGACAGAAATGTTTATTCTATGAAGCCTGAGAAGAAGGGATGTTGAAGCCACCAGGATTAAGCTCAGGATCCAAGAAGAGAAGACCATGTAAAGCAAGTGTTTTGCATGCTTTTCTCTCTTAAGGAAAACATCCCTTAAGTGAACAGCAACAAAGGTCCTCTGTCTGTACCCCTTGAAATAATCCTGAACTGCACTCTGTCCTTTATGATCTGATCTGCCTCCATCCAGTCTCCTCTGGAGGAAGAAGCAGATTTAAGTAATGGAACCCAAAACTCTAACCTAGGTCTATTAAGTGAGCCTTCTTTAGTAATAGAGGAGTAACTTAATGGGTAGAGCAGCACGCTGAAAATTAGGGAAATCCGATTCAAATGCTGTTGTGCTTCCTTGAGTTCTTGGGCAAGTCACTTAACCTCAGTTGCCTTGGGCACCTGAGTATAGGAAAGCCTGAACAGTCTTTTGTGTGCTAAGCAGCCAGAACAGAACCAAACCAAACCACTTAGACTGTATTGTAAAGCACTCTATTGTATGTGCAGAGAAGCTGGGGACTGGAATTTTCTCAGCACAGATTAGATTTTAAAACTTTGGACCTGCAAAATTGTAGCAGCCATTTTCCGCTGCATAGAACCACGCATTCCACAGATGATTCTCAGTCTTTGTCATCCAGTACCCCTCTGTACATGATGAGAAAGACCTGAGGTGCTATGCAACATCTAATCAGTAGACTGTTATCATGGTTTGGCCTTGTGTGTACAACTTACTGAAGTGAAGGGAGCATGATATAGTGCCTCAGCCATATTTTCCCTGCCAGGATATTAAAAGACGTCTGACCTTTGAATTCTGGATCTAAGGATTTTAGATAGTGCTGGGGAGGAGCCTGCTGTCTTGGTACATGTGGGTACCATTGACATAGGAAAATGTGGGAGAGGTTCTAGAAGCCAAATTTAGGCTCTTGGGTAGAAAGCTCAAATCTAGAACCTCTAGGGTAGCATTTTCTGAAGAAAAATGAACTTGTGGAACTATTGTTAGTAATATGTAATTTATCTTTACATTCGAGCATAGTACTGGAAGAGTGGAGGGTGGCCAATGTAACGTTGATTTTTAAAAAAAGGTTCCAGAGGACCTTACGAGACTGGGAGACTGGGCATCTAAATGTCAGATGATGTTTAGTGTGAGCAAGTGCAAAGTGATACATGTGGGAAAGAGGAACCCGAACTATATCTACGTAATGCAAGGTTCTACGTTAGGAGTCACCGACCAAGAAAGAGATCTCGGCGTCATTGTTGGTACGTTGAAACCCTCTGCTCAGTGTGCTGTGGCGGCTAAGAAAGCAAATAGAATGTTAGTTATTATTAGGAAAGGAATGGAAAACCAAAAGTGAGGACGTTGTAATGCCTTTGTATCGGTCCATGGTTTGACCGCACCTCAAATATTGTGTTCAATTCTGGTCACTGCATCTCAAAAAGGATGTAGTGGAATTAGATAAGTTACAGAGAAGGGCGACGAAAATGATACAGGGGATGAGACGACTTCCCTATGAGGAAAGGCTGAAGCATCTAGGGCTCTTCAGCTTGGAGAAAAGATGGCTGAGGGGAGATATGATAGAGGTCTATAAAATAATGAGTGGAGTGGAACGGGTAGACGTGAATCGTTTGTTTACTCTTTGTTTACTAGGACTAGGGGGCATATGATGAAGCTACAAATTAGTAAATTTAATACAAATTGGAGAAAATGTTTCTTCACTCAACGTGCAATTAAACTCTGGAATTTGTTGCTAGAGTATATGATAAAGGCAGTTAGTGGGGTTTAAAAAAGGTCTGGGCATCTTCCTAATGGAAAAGTCCATAGACCATTATTAAATTGACTTTGGGAAAACCCACTGTTTATTTCTGGGATAAGGAGCATAAAATGTATTGAACTTTTTCGGGACCTTGCCAGGTATTTGTAAATTGGAGTGGCCACTGTTGGAAACAGGATGCTCAGAAAACTGCCTAGGTTTTACTGAGCTCTGAGAACATGATCCATGTTTGCTATGAAACAACATCATCTACTTATATGCTGTCTATGAAGAACTCTCATGCCCTCCCATCCCTGTTTCTGGTAAGCAATTTTGTTTTGTGTTAAAGGAGAAAAATATAAGAACAGCATTACTAATGGAAGTGTTTTTATCCCATGATTATTCTGTACAACGTATGAAGAGAGATGGAAAATCTTTAAATGCCAAAAATATTGAATTGGAGTCCAAAAAAATGTTGTCGAAAAGATACAGAATATTTTCCATTTGTGTTGGGTGCCACTAATGTGGTTAAAAATTATTCATCTTGTTATGTTGTCTGTGCATGTTAAACCCTAAAAGCGTCGAAACAGCAACCAAAAGGTCAAGGTAAGAGAAACCCCCATGTGCAGTCCAACAAACAAGTACAAGAGTGTAGGGGTGGACCAAGAAATCTCATCATCCAAAGGTAAAATGATATGTTCATATCTGGTGCTGAATAAAGTTACATCATTTTACCTTTGGCTGATGAGATTTCTTGGTCCACCCCTACTCTCAAACCCTAAAAGCTTCAGAATGAGGCTCTCTTTGGTACAGAGCAGGTATTGAGACGAGCACTAACAGTAAATATATGAGATTGTAAGCATATCCAGTATATTCTGGTTTGCAAGTGAGATTTATTCTTATTATGGTATGCACAAAATTAACCCATTTGGAGAGACTATCCAAATAGGTTGTGCTCTTTACTAACGGCATTGTGTGTGTAGGTGCTGTGCTGGTCTTTCTGCCAGGAATGGCAGAAATCAAGATGCTGTATGAGCAGCTGCAGTCAAATGCTTTCTTCAGCAACAGAGGTGATAAGCGGTAAGTCAGAAATGGTCACTTATCACAATTATGAAATCTACTTGTTATCTCTTTCTTAAGATGGGTAGTTAGTTACAGGAAATATTTCTCTTTATTAGACAGTAGCATGCATTGGTTACCAATCTCTGCAAAAATCCCCTATAAAATTTTAATACTAGTACATAAAATACATAACTCAGGGCTACCTTTATTCCTGTCTCGACTATTGACACCCTATGCACCTACCTGTGCTTTGCGCTTGGCACAAGAACATCTTTTGGTAGTCCCATCCTTTCATCAGATTTGCTTTGACAATGTTCACTCTTACATCTTCATCATCCTCAGGCCTTCCCTGTGGAATAATCTTCCACTGTGCTTGTGCATGGAATCTTCATACCATAAATTTAAAATTGATTTATAAACTAATTTTTTTGAAAAATAATTATGGCTCCCAATTCGATTCCTGTGATTATCCTTTTTTTGGCTGTGAGATATTGTTGGGGACTGTAAATACACAGCAAATCAAGGCTTCTGCTTTCCTCTATATGTGATCATCCCTGAGAAAAGGTGACTAAAGTCATCAGAAACAACAAAAAAAATAAGTTAAATTGTTTTGGAACAAACAATTTGTAATACAATAGTCCAACCCAATTATGTGAAAAATTTAAAAAGTTACAGTAGTCCAAATACGTAACTTTTTCAGACTGCTTAGAGCCTCATGAGAGGAAAGATCAGCCATTCTCAACATTTTGGATCTGCGATTTTAGTCACCTTTTCCCAGAGATGGTCACATATATTGTAAATTCTTCTTTTCCTTTTTATCATGATTTTTGTAATTGTGTATTTGTAAATCCCCCTGATGCTGTTGCCAATAGTGTGGCATGTCAACTGAGAAATAAACTTGAAAAATAAAGGTAGATTGCTGTATTGGTTTTCAGAATTTGGGATTAGTAATTTTGACTTCCAAGCCTGTTTGGTTACTTTAAATATTAAAACAATCAATAAGTAATAGAGTTAGACTTCCAAATGAGCCTTCTGTGTCTGTTTTGACCATGATTTTCTTTTGTGTAATCCTGCAAAGTGAATCTGTTAATATTCTTTTGATTGCCTATTCAGACTTATAAGCTTGTCACCTTGACATTACTCTGGCTTTCTGAAAAACAATAGAATACTGGTTAACAATGGTACAGTGTGTTAATGTAGAACTTGTAAGTGAGCATTTTGGTGGCCTCTGGCTGGTCAGCGGCATCAACATTTGAGTGCTTACTCTAATGCACTCTCAAGACTAGGATACAGTTTTCTAGTAGGCTGTCTTGCCTATATGTAAATATGGTAGTGTATAATGACATTGGAGAAAATGGCATATAATTGTTTTTATTTTTTTCTTCCCAAAGATGTATCATTTATCCACTCCACTCCTCGCTGTCTAGTGAAGAGCAACAGGCTGTGTTCCAGAAAGCGCCTAATAGGGTCACTAAGATCATTATATCTACCAACATTGCTGAGACCTCTGTTACCATTGATGATATTGTCTATGTGATTGATTCTGGAAAAATGAGAGAAAAGAGGTATGGAGGTTTTATAGCTTTTATAGCCTTTGTGGCTAAGGCCTGATTGTAATCATTTTTAAATTATAGCAATAGTTTAAGCAGAAAAAACATTGTACAAGAATATATCAGGAAAGAATAGTCCTCTAGTACCGAATATCTAAGGTATTTTTGCTTTTCTAATGAAATTAAAAAAGATTTTTTTTTCAGTAAACCCACAAATTCTCCCTTCTATACAAAACTTTGTCACCAAATCTCCTAGCAAAGTAATGTTCATTTATCCAGCGCGATTTCCACTTTCCTCTACTCTCAGCAGTTTCTCAGATAAAGTTTGAGTTTGGGAACTTGAATTGTGGTGTGAGAAGTTGTTTTGATTAGGGATCGTCCACAAACACTTCTTTTCTCCCATCTCTTGCTGCATACTCCATCCTATCCAACAGCAAAGTGGTATACAAAGAAATAATAGTAAATAAACAGTAAAGCCAATAACACAAAACTTCCTTAAAAGTTTTTTTTTTTTTTTGTTACATTTGTACCCCGTGCTTTCCCACTCATGGCAGGCTCAATGCGGCTTACATGGGGCAATGGAGGGTTAAGTGACTTGCCCAGAGTCACAAGAAGCTGCCTGTGCCTGAAGTGGGAATCGAACTCAGTTCCTCAGTTCCCCAGGACCAAAGTCCACCACCCTAACCACTAGGCCACTCCTCCACTCCAAATAACATCAAGACAGCACAACATTAGCATGTTTGCTATTGAGACAGACATGGGTGTCACGATTGTGACTATATTTCCTGTCGGACTTGCTTTGGGGTTCCTCCAGCCAAGCTAACTCGGCGTGGAAATCCTGAAGCCTGGGTGGAAATCCTGAAATCCGTTCCAGTCCAGGCTAGTCCATTCTGGGATCCTGTTCCAGCCAGGCTGTGCTCTGCTCTTGTGTTGCTGAGCCCCACCCTGCTGGTGACCTTACCTGTAGTGTCTTTATTAAGCACCTGGGAACTTTCAGGCTTGGCCTTTGCATCGCTATAGGTCAGTTGGTGTGCCTCTGCACTTCTGCTTCTGTGTTCTGTTTGTGGGCTTTTGCCTTCTGCTTCTGTGTTCTGTCGGTAGTGTGTCTGTCTGTGGGCTTTTGCCTTCTGCCTCAGTGTTCTGTCTGTGGGCTTTCTGTTTTATTTCCCTGGGTGTTAGTGGCTGCCTGGTGTTCAGCCTTCTGTTGTGTTCTGGTATTAGGTGGTAGTTGTAGGGCTTTGGGTTTAGCCTTGTCTATCTATTTTGTGTTCTTGTTTTCCTCTGCCTTGCCCTCCAGCTCTTGTTTGTGCAAGCTTGTTGCTGAGTCCTGTTACCTGGGGAGGTTTCCCCCAGTTCTGTGTCCTGATTCCTGACCCTGTTAGTCAAGCTTGCTCTCGAGTCCTTTCCCCTGTGTGTGTTCCTGGATCATGTAAGTCCTACCGGCCACCTGCACCTGGGGGGCTCAACCCCTGGGGAATGGTGGTCAAGTGTAGGTGAAGTCTGTTTCAGTCCTGTATCCCTGCCTGCATATCTACGTCTGCAGTTCCATGCCGTGTTGGTGTGTTGCCCAGTACTGGTTGGGGGTTTTGCCTGCCACTGTCGCCGATTTTTAAAAAAGGTTCCAGGGGAGCCAGGAAATTATAGACCGGTGAGTCTATTATCAAAAACAAAATTACAGAGCACATCCAAGGACATGGATTACTGAGACCAAGTCAGAATGGCTTTTGTGTGGGGAAATCTTGCCTGACCAATTTACTTCAATTCTTTGAAGGAGTAAACAAACACGTGGACAAAGGGGAGCCGGTTGATATTGTGTATCTGGATTTTCAAAAGGCGTTTGACAAGGTACCTCATGAAAGGCTACAGAGGAAATTGGAGGGTCATGGGATAGGAGGAAATGTCCTATTGTGGATTAAAAACTGGTTGAAGGGTAGGAAACAGAGAGTGGGGTTAAATGGGCAGTATTCACAATGGAGAAGGGTAGTTAGTGGGGTTCCTCAGGGGTCTGTGCTAGGACCGCTGCTTTTTAATATACTTATAAATGATTTAGAGATGGGAGTAACTAGCGAGGTAATTAAATTTGCTGATGACACAAAGTTATTCAAAGTCGTTAACTCGCGACAGGATTGTGAAAAATTACATGAGGACCTTACGAGACTGGGCGGCTAAATGGCAGATGACGTTTAATGTGAGCAAGTGCAAGGTGATGCATGTGGGAAAAAAGAACCCGGATTATAGCTACGTCATGCAACGTTCCACGTTAGGAGTTACGGACCAAGAAAGGGATCTGGGTGTCGTCGTCGATAATACACTGAAACCTTCTGCTCAGTGTGCTGCTGTGGCTAGGAAAGCGAATAAAATGTTGGGTATTATTAGGAAAGGTATGGAAAACAGGTGTGAGGATGTTATAATGCTGTTGTATCGCTCCATGGTGCGACCACACCTTGAGTATTGTGTTCAATTCTGGTCGCCGCATGTCAAGAAAGATATAGTAGAATTGGAAAAGGTGCAGCGAAGGGCGACTAAAATGATAGCGGGGATGGGACGACTTCCCTATGAAGAAAGACTAAGGAGGCTAGGGCTTTTCAGCTTGGAGAAGAGACGGCTGAGGGGAGACATGATAGAGGTATATAAAATAATGAGTGGAATGGAACAGGTGGATGTGAAGCATCTGTTCACGCTTTCAAAAAATACTAGGACTAGGGGGCATGCGATAAAACTACAGTGTAGTAATTTTAAAACAAATCGGAGAAAATGTTTCTTCACCCAACGCATAATTAAACTCTGGAATTCGTTGCAGGAGAACGTGGTGAAGGCGGCTAGCTTTGCAGAGTTTAAAAAGGGGTTAGACGGTTTCCTAAAAGACAAGTCCATAAACCACTACTAAATGGACTTGGGAAAAATCCACAATTCTAGGAATAACATGTATAGAATGTTTGTACGTTTGGGAAGCTTGCCAGGTGCCCTTGGCCTGGATTGGCCACTGTCGTGGACAGGATGCTGGGCTCGATGGACCCTTGGTCTTTTCCCAGTATGGCATTACTTATGTACTTATGTATGGCAGTGGTCCAAGGGCTCAAAAATCCAGTTTTCCCGTGAGAGGCCTGGCAATGGGATTGGTAGCATGGAATGTTATCACTATTTGGGTTTCTGCCATGTACTTGTGACCTGGTTTGGCCACTGTTGGAAACAGGATACTGAGTTAGATGGACCATTGGTCTGCCCCAGTGTGGCTTTTCTTATGAAGTTATGTTCTTATGGTCAATGTTCAGCAGTGAGCGTTTTGCTCACCACCATTGGCGTTATTCTCTGATATTTGAAGCCAGATCCTGGCAAGGTAAGGATGTAGACCTCCAACAAGCCCCCACACCCACCACACCTATATGATACCCTGCAAAGCTATACAGCTAGCAAGACCTCAGAGATGACAGCACTGTAGCAGAGTGGCCAGTACACATTCACACTGCACACATGCACCTACAACATTACTATGCACACCTGAGAATGGCATCTACCAGGCCAAACTGTGACTGGCCCGCTCACAACTTACAGGGCATCATGCCACATTCCCATCATCCTTCCCCAGCCCCAACCCATAACAGTATTTTGAGAGCAGATGACAACTTGAACTGGGAGATGTCTGTCATATGGGTGTATACATCACTCCCCAACCCCCCATGTGCTGCCACAAGTGTATCACTCATGGGCTGTATACCCCTGCAGCAAGAATCATCATCTCATAGAGCATAAAGCACAAATCCCTGGCCAAACTAGCACCTAACATCTCCACAGATCTGTGGGATACGCCAACAGCTGATATGATCACTGTATAAGGATATGCTGAAAATGTGGTAGGGAGGGTATTGCATAGACATTTACAGCTACACTGGAATAAAGCCTATGCCATCTCCCTCCTGTCTTATGGAATGTTTGGCATCACCAGAAATGAGTGCGGCATCACTTGGAATGTTGAGGCACTCAAGAGCTGTTACAGAGTCATTCAGAGGACCAATCCATTCTTGCTGGTGCACATCAGGAATCACCCCCAACAGTGGAAAGGTATGTCCCCTCAAACCTTCCCCCTCCCCACCACCTATGTTAGCTCAGCCAAAACACCTGGCCCCACCCCATGCTGTTGTAGTCAGGGTCAGAAGCCACATCACTCTAAGATGTTATGATATGCAAGTCTATATCTGGGATGAGTTATTATACAAGGGATGATGTCTGCATCACACAGCAGCCAAGCGCTACCAGATCTGCCAAATGCCAAATTATGTCCACCATGTGGCATACACATGATCAAAAGCCAGCCCACATGCACTATCCACTCCAGTAAGCTGTTGTATATAGCAGATGGGCATGATCTCTACCACTGAGCAAGCTCTGGGTATATGGCAAGTCACATGTATAATGCTGTAAACCGCTATTCATATAAGCGAATTGAAAATGCTTTTTTGGTAAAGAACGTGAATCCACAGCTGTTTAGTAAGACCTATACGGTGCCACCATCCCATGTCTCAGGCATCCTCAGGTCTGGAGGCCCATTTGCAAAGTCTCTGTATACCTTGCTCATTTTTACCAGCGTCCTGATAGCAACGTATGCAACACAAATGTATGACGCTGACCGGCTGTGGCTTATCGGCATCTCTATAACCTTCATCGCTCACCTAAAAGAGAATATGGACAGTCTGTTAAAAAACAGACCAAGAAAAACATCCACAAAGGTATACACCCAGAACATATTTTGTCAAAAAGAAAATATAATTACATGCATACCTGTGAAATGGGGGGAACACAACGCCTCTGGTTTGGAAGATTCATGAGTTCCCTATCCTCAGCCACTTGATATATTTCTATGGCATCAGTGGCATCTGTGAATGTGTCTTCTGGAAAATCTGTGGCATTTTCAGTGATGGTTATATTCTGTTCGCACTCTAGGTCTTCTCTTAGCGAGATGTTGACTTCTTGAGAGTCAAACAGCTTTTGCCCACATGACAGTTCATCCAGCAAGGACTCTGTCATTTCCTGCCCCAGGAACAGGTCCTCCTATTTCAGCCATTCACTGCACGTTCTGATCACAAACGATGTTTTTCGATTCTGTCAGGTTGATTACTGGTGGGTAGCCCTCAGTCTCTGAGTTGAGACCTTTAAGATAAGACTGAGATTTCAGCCTCTCTTTAACAACAAGGGTTGTTTACTCCTGATCCATTGTATATTAGGGGTTTCTTAAGACTCCATATTTAGCTGTTGCGTCTTTCTGATCCCCGATAGATGGAAAGAATAACACCTTTTTTTTTTTTATAGCTTACGGTCACATGTTCTTCTTCCATTTTGTCTGTAGACTTGCCCATACATTCCTAGCTTTGCTACATGTTGTTATGTTTTTATACATGTGACTGTGTGATGAAAGGGTTTGCTAACAGAAAAAAAGGTGGTGGAGTGCTAAAAGCAAAATAAAGCATTCAGATTATATCCTTTTGAAAGAAACCCAGTGCCTATTTTCTTTCTGAGAGGGGGGGCTTTGGGTGGATGGCTAGAGAGAGGGAGGGGATGTGTGTGTGCATGTGGCTAGAGAGGATGGCTAGCGAGAAGGAGGGGGCTGTCCATTTTGAAACACTGCTGGGATTTTCTGTTTTAGTTCAGGGCAGAACTGAAATTAGGCTGATCACAGAGTCAGTGTGAAAAAAAGCAAAACACCAGATTTTTTTTCCTTTCCTACTGCCGTGAAAGGGAAACAAAACAGAAAAAGCATTTATTCTGCCATTCCACCTTGGCTTGTCTGTAACTTTTTAAGTTCATCCGTCTTAAGCCTGAGCTGTAATTCTCTCCGTAACTTTTATTGCTAGCTAGGAGGAAGGCACAAAGCAGCGATGTTCTGCCTTTCGAAGTGTCTGCAGAGAAACCCAGCTCGGCTCTTACAAAAGCAGATCCCCATGCATTTTTTCTGTCTCACTTCAGCGGTTTAAAGCATGATCTCTCATGAAAACAGGAGGGTGGTCAGCTCTTTGCATTCTTATGTAAGCTAAAAGCAAAGAGGAGGAGGATGGTCGGTCTATGGCGTAGCCAGACCTGACATTTTGGGTGGGCACTATGTATATAGGTATGTGTAGCACTTAATGATGGACTTCTAAGTAGTCTGCCCAACAGTTACATTATCCCATATCTTAAACTTGACCAGACATAAGTCTACAATAATGGCAAACATCTCAATACACATGACAGGATTCTGCAATATAATTACAGCCTTCCTCCTAGCTAGCAATAGCATATATCCTTCAAACTTTGCTATAACAAATGCCTGATTAAGTAAACTTTGAAGTCTTTTTCACTTCCTCTAGCTCTACTCTATCTCCCTTCTGATGCTGACAAAATAAAATGACCACGGTTTGGTACATATCCTTCAACTTTACATTATAATAAATATATATGCCTTATTAAGCTGTATTAATCAAACATTTAAAATTTGGAAATATACCTTTGAAGACTTCTTCCTTTTCTACCTACTATGGAATTTGTCGCATATAGAGGAGATAGCTAGAATGTTTCCTCTTTTATAGCTTTTCATAGGAAAAATGTATTTAAATTCGGGTAGCACCTCAATAATAACAACACAAAATCCGTTCACCTCCAGGTACTTTGTGAAGTAACAGAAAATCCTGCAAAGAAGCTTCTTGAGTCTATGTTGCAAACCTTAACCAATTCTGAATACAAATACCAATAACAGTACCTTTAAAAAGGCAGCAGTAAATTCACACAACAGCAATACGCATCTCATTGGAAAGGCCAGACTAGTGAGACTCCTAGATCCCCCACACAAACTACATGCCAGCAAAATCTCTCACCTGCTGGTTCACATGCAAAACACAGACCAACCCTCATCAATTATAGAATTAAGGACCAAAAATCAGAAATTGTCTTGTAGCCTTGCATCAGTCCTTCCCTTCCTTACCCCCCTATCCATCCTTGTAGTCTGGCATTGGCCTTTCCCTTCTCTATCCCACTATCCAGCCCTTCCCTTCTCTACTCTACCCCCACTATCCATTCCCATAGCCCAGCATCAGTCCTTCCCTTCCCCACCATCCATCTGATTGGTAGGCATCTGCCCCAGCCCTCCATGCATGCAGCCTAGCATTAGCCCTGTCCTACCCCCTTACCCATAACTCCCTAGTATGGCATCCCCTCACCCCACCCAGAAACCTGCCCACATTAAATATAAAGCTTTTAAATAATAATATTATTATTATTTTAACCTGGGCACTGCAGAGGATGCACTGAGAGGGAAACGACACGAGAGGAGACGAACCTGCCTGCCTGCCTCAGTGAGCACTGCTGCGCTGCCTTCACTTCCAGTTCGCCGCGACTTGAAGAGGAGAGGGAGGGCAGGGGAGGGAGGCGACATGCTGGACATGGAGGGGAGAGAGAATTGCTGGACATGGAGAGGAGGGCAGGGGAGAGAGGAGAATTGTGACTTCGGGTAAAAGATTTTGGAGCGCGGGAGCAGGAACGGAAGGGAGCAGGCACGTGAGCCGTACCTCAGGAAAAAGGTGCCGATACGCTGTACCGGCACAAAAAAAAGCACTATATGCTCATTGATAAGTCTCTGACTCTAAAATTTAGCAATTTCATTAAAGCAAAATGTATTTTCACATATCACAAACTCTTCCTATAAAAACAAACACAAAAAAGTAATCAGATTTTCACTTACCAGCTCTGTCAACACTATCTCAGCTAAACTTCCTCTTTGAACCTACTGTTGGAACCATCAGCCAATGAAATGGCTTTTAGCTGCAGATATCCCAGGTTACCTGATAATTATGCACACATCATTGCAGTCATGCCCTCCTCTCGGTGTACATGCTCAGAAAAAAAACAAAAACTTTGAACCATTTAAAGATTTTAACAATTACACTATTTATTTTTTATTTCTCCCCAGTCTCACTTGCACACCTCCCTCCAAACCTGTTCTCTTTAATTTGAATGTTCTTCACTTCAAGCTCACCCCGAATGAGAAGTTCTTCCCACACCAAAGACATATATAGCACTGGTTGTATTCTTTTAAGCAACTTCAGCAGAGCGTGCCTGCCTCAGTGAGCATTGCTGCTCT
Source organism: Microcaecilia unicolor (assembly GCF_901765095.1). Taxonomy (NCBI): domain Eukaryota; kingdom Metazoa; phylum Chordata; class Amphibia; order Gymnophiona; family Siphonopidae; genus Microcaecilia; species Microcaecilia unicolor. The sequence goes on along the minus strand of NC_044033.1, from coordinate 49,106,397 downwards.
GCCTTCACTTCCAGTTCGCCACGAGGACTTGGGCAGGGAAGAGAGGAAAATCAGAACTTCAGGTAAAAGATTTTGCAAGTGAGCAGAAACTGGGTGGGCCTGAGCCAAGATTGGGTGGGCCCAGGCCCACCCGTAGCTACGCCCCTGGTCTATTCTTTTTGTTTTAAAATCTAAAACAGCTGTCATTCAGTGAAAACAGTTTTAAAAGTAAGCACAAACATTTTTGAAAGAAAAAAAATAAGAAAGAAAACAAAAATGACCATGGAACCACACACACACACATTCACATAGGAGATTGGCAAGCCATGCTGAACAAACAAAAGAGAAGATACATGGGAAAATCTGTGATCTTTATAAAGAAACTTACCAATTGTGTTCTGTAATAGTTGAAGTCTTTTATAGAGGTATCCACCAGGCCATTATAGAGGATGTTATATTAGTCCAGACAGTTTAGGATTAAGACATGAAATAAAAGCTGAAGATCCTTTTCATCAAGCAGATATTTCATAGACTGAATTGTACATGTGGGGTGTAATTTCATAAAGTTAAAGGCTGTTTTACAGGCAGAAAAGGCCTTTTATAAAATTGCCCCATGGCATACATGCATATAGGTATACATGGTGACAAGACAGTACATGCCACATCTAGGCAATTCCTCCGGATGTAGCTTGGGTACAGCAGGGGCAGAGTTGCAATGTACCCATGTATTTTGTAAAACACAGGAATACAGACATAGAGGATAATTTTATGAGGAGATTATTTACTCCATATATTTTGGGGGGTGGGGCTAGTGTTGGGCAAGACTTCTACGGTCCGTGTCCTGAAAATAGCAGATACAAATCAAGGTAAGGTATACACAAGAAGTAGCACATATGAGTTTATCTTGTTGGGCAGACTAGATGGACCATGCAGGTCTTTTTCTGCCTTCATCTACTATGTTACTATATATATATATTTAAAGTACTTAGGATTGCTATAGAAGTACAAGGAAGATGGACACTTATCCAACCAAGCTATTGCATGTTTTTTCTACTTCATTTTCTAAGGATTTATGGAAATATTTTTCACTTGGCTGATGTAAGACAGGATGTATGGATGCATGACTACACACTGTTTATATGACTTTTTTTTGTTTGTTACATTTGTACCCCGCGCTTTCCCACTCATGGCAGGCTCAATGCGGCTTACATGGGGCCATAGGCGGTCGGTGGCCCAACTGTTTGGGGAGGTTAAAGGGGGCGGGGTTAGGGGTGGAGCCAGGGGTGGAACTTAAATCCATAATTGTCTGATAACACACAGAAAAAATAAATAAAAATAAGTCATAATTAATACCTTTTTATTAAATTTAGATATTAGATATGTATCATATGTCAAAGAATAAAGTGGTTGCTCAAAGCATATACTAACCACAATCGCTCAACTGTAAAACACTATGCACAAATTTGTGCAAAAACACACTCAGAACCTTACTGTACCATAACACTAGGCAGACCCTAATACACCAATATACCATCCATATGGAAAATGCAGACCATCAACAATATGAAACAAGGGATCATAATATCACAATTCTCATGTAGAGCCACAAAACACCCTTTTAGGGTGGATAGTGTTCACAATGAGCTCCTTTTATTAACGACTATATGTAGATCCTTCAAGAGGTAGTGTGTCGTGATTTAGGCTCTAAAACCCTTTCTGATGTTTTGGTGCCACCTCAGTAAGGCCAATACACAATCTCTCCACTGCAAAACACTATACACAAACTTGTGCAAAAACACACTCATAACCTTAGCAAACCATAACAGCACTAATTCCAAGGACAGGACGAGCTACAACCTTATGCGTGGAAAGGCAGCACTGTAATTACACTGGGCTCAAAAACCTAGTGAAACAAAAAAAAAACCCAAAAAGGGCTGTAAATACTACACACTAGTAGAATACTGCACCTTGATTACACATGAAAAACACACGACACAACAGATATGAAGGCAAAACTGGAAAGTTACCTCAAGAAGTCAGACTCAGCATGCAGCAATACTAGAAAAATTGAAACTTACATACAAAATATCACAGATGCACATTTCCAAAAGCTGACATATTCCAGTTAATAAATTCTGAATAAAATACTTTTTTTTACCTTTGTTGTCTGATCATTTAGTTTTTCTATTCACTTTGGTCCCAGTGTCTTCTTTCCATTTGATATTTTTTCTCTCACCATGTCCACCATCCTCCTGTGTCCTTATGCGTCCTGTCTACCATCTGTAGCCCTAGCCCTATCCTTTCTCCAGTTTCAGCATCTGCCCTCAAAGTGTTCCGATCCAGCCCTTAAATTCAGCAATTTTCCCTCCATCCATATCCAGCATTTCTCCCATCCCCTCCATCCATGTGCATGTACTTCCTTTGTCTTTCCTTCCCTCCATCCTTGTCCAACATTTCTCCTCTGTTCCCTGCCCTCCACTCCATCCTTGCCCAGATTTCTCCTCTCTTCCCTCCCCTCCATCCATCCATCCATGTCCAGCACCTCCCTCTTTCTCTCCAACCCTTCCATCCAGTGTCATCCCTCTTTCTCTCTCCATCCTTCTACCCATTACCCTCTCCCAATCCTTCCGTCTATTGTCTCCCTCTCCTTTCATCCATTGTCTCCCTCTATATCTCCTTCCTTCTAAACAGTTCTCTCTCTTGACCCTTTTCCATTCAGCATGTCCTCTCTATCCCCATCCTTCCAGTGTCTTTCCTCTTTCCCTCCCTACCCTTACGTCCATTGTCTTTCCTCTTTCTGCCCCCTCCTTCCAGCTTTTCCCTCTTTCTCCCTCCTTTCATTCAGCATTTCTCCGTCTGACAGCTAGGGTCTCCCCCAGTTTCTCCCCAGCAGCTTCTCTCTCCTGCCCATGTCCCCTCTTTCCCCCCCCCCCCCCATCTTTCCACTAATCTCTCTCTCTCTCTGTACCCCTCTTCCATCCAGCATCTTCGCTCTGGCTCTCCCCTGCTCTTTTCCATGGCCCCTCTTTCTCTCCACATCTCTCTCTGGCTTTCCCCTGCTCTTTTCCATGTCCCTGGCTTTCCCCTACTCTCTTCCATGTCCCCTTTTTCTCTCCCCATCTCTCTCTGGCTCTCCCCTGCACTTTTCCACTTTCTCTCTCTCTCTCCTCCAGCGTCCTCATGCATCTCTCCTCTTCTCTCCTCTCCCTCATGCATCCCACCTTTCTCTTCCCTCCCCTTCTTGCTTCCATCACTCTTACGCCTTTCTCCACCCCCCCCCTTTTCCCATTCCCATGCCCTGCCATTGCTTTCTTTCCTCCCTCTTCTCCTTAGATGTGGCATTTCACATCCTCCTCTCTCCACCCCCCTTTCCCTTTGGTCGGTCTGTCTGGCATCGCTTCCCCTCCCCCCCCCCCGACTAGTGCGGTACCGTATTGCTCTCCCCCTCCGCTCCTGTCACGTCGTCTTTCAATGAGGCTTCCTGTTCCCGTAGCAGCAGCAGCATCAGCAATGATGTAAGCGCCATTGCTTTCAGCCTGCCCCGGAAGCACTCTCTGAACAGCTTCCCGCGTAGGAGGGACGCTGTCCAGAGAAGGCTTCCGGGGCAGGCTGAAAGCAGTGGCGCTTACATCATTGCTGATGCTGCTACGGAAACAGGAAGCCTCGTTGAAAGACGACGTGACAGGAGCGGAGGGGGAGAGCGGCACCGTACTAGTCGGGGGGACGGGGGGGGGTAAAGATCGGGACCGTCGCGCACCAGTCGGGGGAGGGGAATGGAGCCGGGAGGGACATGTTCACGAGCTGCACCCGCCCCGCCCTTGCTGCACTTCTGGCTGGGGAGGCTTAGCCTCCCCAAGCCTCTTATACCGGGCGCCTATGCATGGGGCAATGGAGGGTTAAGTGACTTGCCCAGAGTCACAAGGAGCTGCCTGTGCCTGAAGTGGGAATTGAACTCAGTTCCTCAGTTCCCCAGGATCAAAGTCCACCACCCTAACCACTAGGCCACTTTTACTTCCAGGCTGTAAGACAACAAAAGATGAATATCTTGAAAGAGGGTGTAGAATTTTTGTAGCAACTGTGTATAGCTCATGATTGATTTAAGAAACCTGCTGACATGTTTGCCCTTCTTAGCTATCAATTACATATCCTCATGTCTCAATAAAACATGTTTGGAATAGGGCCCTTTTTACTAAGCTGCGCTGTAGGCATGCTAGTATGCTAGTGTTTCTAGCATGCGCTAATGTTAGAGACACCCATATATTCCTATGGATGTCTCTGTTTTTAGCGTGCGCTAAAAACGCTAGCGCACCTTAGTAAACAGGGCCCATAGTATTGCATAATGATCCTTTTACTGAAGAGCTTTATATACCTCTCATGAATCTCCTGCTTGTAAGACACTTATTTTCATTTTTAGTTTAACTTTTTTCCTTGCAGGTATGACCCAAGAAAAGAAATGGAGAGTTTGGAGGATACCTGGGTCTCTCGAGCTAATGCTCTTCAGAGAAAAGGGCGAGCAGGGCGTGTAGCCTCAGGTGTGTGCTTCCATCTTTTCACCAGTCGTCATTACCAGAAGCAACTGATAGAACAGCAGCTACCTGAAATAAAAAGAGTGCCCCTGGAACAGCTGTGTCTCAGGTAAGGGGTCCTGCCACATGTACAGAATGAGGCACATGCAGCAAGATCTGTTTTACTAATCCTCATAATTGGGCCAAAGATTCTGATGTGCCCTCTTTTACTTGTATGAATTCAAAAACTGGTTGTGGGACCTCTATTTACTTATTTATTTTTGTCTGAGAAACTAAGATTGAACTTGCATATTAAACAGAGACTGGGTTGGGGTGTGATGTTTCATATTTATTTATTTATAACATTTGTATCCTACATTTTCCCACCTATTTGCAGGCTCAATGTGGCTTACATAATTCCGCAAGTGGTGATTCCCAGTTCCGGATAGGAGAAATACATAGTTGGGGCAAAGGGACAGATTAGGTTAGGTTACAAGAGGAAAGTTCGTCCTATGATAAGAGCTAAAGGTAATAGGTTAAACTTCAATCATGACAAAAAGATAGCTTGAACAATTAGGATCATTAAACTGGAAATCAAGATAATTAGCAAAACAGTTGAGATATAGAGAATACATGTTGTATAATTGCATTTTGTTAATTTGAATTTATGAGAAGTTGTTATTGTATGCTTTCTTAAATAAATAAGTTTTCAATAGTTTACGGAAGGTCATGATGTCGTGTGTTATTTTTATGGATTTTGGTAATTCATTCCAAGTTTGCGTGCATATGTAAGAGTAACATAGTAACATAGTAGATGATGGCAGAAAAAGACCTGTACGGTCCATCCAGTCTGCCCAACAAGATAACTCATATTTGCTGCTTTTTGTGTATACCCTACTTTGATTTGTACCTGTGCTCTTCAGGGCACAGACCGTATAAGTCTGCCCAGCACTATCCCCGCCTCCCAACCACCTGCCCCTCCTCCCAACCACCGGCTTTGGCACAGACCGTATAAGTCTGTCCAGCACTATCCTCACTTCCCAACCATCAGCCCTGCCTCCCAACCACCGGCTCTGGCACAGACCGTACAAGTCTGTCCAGCACTATCCTTGCCTCCCAACCACCAGCCCCGCCTCCCGATCTTGACTAAGCTCCTGAGGATCCATTCCTTCGGCAGAGGATTCCTTTATGCTTATCCCACGCATGTTTGAATTCCGTTACCGTTTTCATTTCCACCACCTCCCGCGGGAGGGCATTCCAAGCATCCACTACTCTCTCCGTGAAAAAATACTTCCTGACATTTTTCTTGAGTCTGCCCCCCTTCAATCTCCTTTCATGTCCTCTCGTTCTACCACCTTCCCATCTACGGAAAAGGTTTGTTTGCGGATTAATACCTTTCAAATATTTGAAGCTGGATGCATATGTTAATTTATATTTCAGTCCCTTACAGTTTGGGTAGTGGAGATTCAGGAATGTTCGTGATGAGCTGGTAGAGTTCCTGGTTGGTAGGTCAATAAGGTCTGACATATATCCTGGAGCCTCACCGTGGATTATCTTATGAACCAGGGTGCAAACCTTAAAAGCAATCCATTCTTTTAAAGGGAGCCAGTGTAGTTTTTCTCGTAAGGGACTAGCACTTTCATATTTCATTTTGCCAAATATGAGTCTGGCTGCTGTGTTCTGTGCAGTTTGAAGTTTTTTAATCATTTGTTCTTTGCACCCAGCATAGATGGCATTGCAGTAATCTAGTTGGCATAACACCAGTGATTGCACCAGTCTGCAGAATGCTTCTCTTGGGAAGAAAAGTTTAATTATTTTAAGTTTCCACATGGAATGGAACATTTTCTTTGTTATGATTTTCGCATGGTTTTCTAATGTAAGGTTGTGGTCAATTGTAACTCCTAAAATTTTCAAAGTATCTGAGACGGGGAGAGTAAAGCTAGGGATGTTTTACTTAGTGGGTTTGTACTTATTGTGTTGTGATGAAAGAATGTGACATTGTGTTTTCTCAGCATTGTTTTAATTTAAAAGCATCCGCCCATGAATTCATTATATGGAAGCTATCGTTTATTGCTTTAGTAATTTCTGTTGTCATGCTTAAATGGGATATAAATTGTAACATCATCTGCATAAATGAAAGGATTAAGGCCCTGGTTTGCTAATGTTTTGGCCAATGGTGTCATCATTAAATTGAAAAGGGACGGTGAAAGTGGAGATCATGTCTATGTACCGCCTATTCCTGCTGTTTACAAAATAATTGTATTTTGTCAGAGTGAGATATGGATCTAAAGAAGGGATGTTCTCATTTTTCTGAGATGTACAGGGATATCTGTACCTATGTCCACTGAGGTTTGGATCAGTATACTTAGGAGAATATGAACAAAGCTATAAGGTAATAATTTGAGGTTTACAAATTACATTTCATACATACTTTGCATTCAGCATACATTGAACAAAGGCAAGCCAGTGAGCTACTATTCTCTAGAAATAGAGCAAGCTACTTCATAGATGATTTGTACTTGGGGATTGGTTGTGTTTCATCTTTCTCTGATTCTCTGGGATCCTATATTATCCCACCAACTGCAATCTATGCCTGTGAAATATGGAATACTAGTAAAAAAGGCCCGTTTCTGACACAAATGAAACGGGCGCTAGCAAGGTTTTCCTCGGAGTGTGTATGTTTGGGAGAGTGTATGTGAGAGTGATTGTGTGAGAGACGGAGTGTGAGTGTGTGTGTGAGAGAGAGAGTGAGTCTGGGTGTGTGTGTGTTTGGGAGAGAGTGTGTGTGTGAGAATGAGAGTATGTGCAAGTGTGTATGTGAGACACAGTGTGAGAGAGAGTGTGTGTGTGTGTGTGCGTGAGAGAGAGAGTGTGTGTGAGACACAGATTCTCTGTGAGAGTGAGTGTATGAGACCAAGCGAGTGTGTAACTGACTGTGTGGCACATAGAGAGTGAATGTGATACAGTGTGAGACAGGGTGTGTGAGAGTGAGAGTCAGAAAGACATTGTATATGAGAGAGTGTGTGTGTGTGACAGAGATACCTCCCTTCCTGTGTCTCTCTGGTGTCAGGCCCCCTCCCCTCTGTCTGAGATTCCCACCACTGCACCCAAGCAATTGGTGTGCTGGAGGAGGGGGAGGGGGGGTTCAGGTTGGAAGAAGCGGGGTGCGGGGGGTTCAGGAAGCGCTACCAGATGCGAGTGAGAGAGTGTGTGTGTGTGGGGGGGGGGGTTCAGGAAGCGATGCCAGATGACTGAGTGTGTGTGTGTGGGGGGGGGAGGGCAGTGGGTTCAGGAAGCGCTGGCAGATGAGAGAGAGAGTGAGTGTGTGTGTATGGGGTTTCAGGAAGCGCTGTGAGATGAGTGAGAGAGTGTGTGTGTGGGAGGGGGGTTCAGGAAGCGCTGCCAGATGAGAGAGAGTGAGTGTCTGTGTGTGTGTGTGTACGGGGTTTCCGGAAGCGCTGGCAGATGAGAGAGAGAGAGTGTATGTGGGGGGAGGGGGGTTCAGGAAGCGCTGGCAGATGAGAGTGAGAAAGAGTGTGTGTGTGTGTGTTGGAGGGGGGTGTGTGTTGGGGGTTTCAGCTTGGAAGAGGAGGGGTGTGTGGGGGTGTCTGTAAGTGCTGCGAGATGAGTGAGTGTGTGGGTGGGGCGGTATATCAAGTGTTTCCACATGAGAGTGTGTGTGTGTGGTGGGGGGCTTCAGGAGGCGCTGCCAGATGAGCGAGAGTATGTGTGTGTGTGTGTGGGGGGGGGGGGGGGGTTCAGGAAGCGGTGCGATATGAGAGACTGAGTGTGTGTGTGTGTGTGTGTGTGTGGTGGGGGGGGGTTGCCACATGAGTGAGTGAGTGTGTATGTGGGGGGCAGGGATTTCAGGAAGCGCTGCCAGATGAGAGAGAGAGAGACACTGAGTGTGTGTGTGTTGGGGGGGGGGGGGGCGTTGAAGTGTGGCCAAATGAGAGTGAGTGTGTGTGTTTGGGGGGGGGGGGGGGTCAGGAAACACAGCCAGATGAGTGAGTGTGGGGGGGGCAGGGGTTTCAGGAAGCGCTGGCAGATGAGTGTGTGTGTGTGTTGGGGGGGGGAGGGCGTTGAGGAAGTGTGGCCAAATGAGAGTGAGTGAGTAAGTGTGTGGGGGGGGGGGGGTAAGGAAGCGGTGCCAGATGAGGATGAGTGTGTGTGTGTGTTGTATGGTTCAGTTTTTGGGGGGGGAGGGAGTAAGGAAGGGAGGGAGGGAGGAAGGAAGGAAGGAAGGGAGGGAGGAAGGATGGAAGGAAGGATCATATGTGATACTTTTTGTGTATACCCTACTTTGATTTGTACCTGTGTTCTTCAGGGCACAGACCGTATAAGTCTGCCCAGCACTATCCCCGCCTCCCAACCACCAGCCCCGCCTCCTAACTTATGTTTTTTTCCACAGCACCTGTTTGAGGGTGGAGTGGCCATTTTGGTTAATACGGCTATACCATGCATGGAGTGTGCAGTGACGCTTGTGGTCAGTGGGTAATTTTTCACTGCTCCCTTTATGGCACTTCTTATGTTTTTGTTTCATTATGTGTTCCAGTTTTGCGGGATAGCTCTTTTTCCCAACGTTGCTGAAGACTCTATTGAAATTCCTCAATGTGGCAGTGATAGTTGGAAATGATTTCAATTCAGTTGCAGATCCACAGTTTGATAGGAAAACAACTGCACCGAGGCGTGGTTTTATGCCTATCTGGGGGAGTGGGTGGTGTGCTATGTACAGGACTGAATTTGCTTGATATCTGTCAAGCATTACACCCTTACACCCTGGGGATCGCACTTTCACCCATATTTCTAGAGCACACATCAGAGAGCCGCTTGAACTATATTCTTTTATCAGAGGCCCTATTTCCAGCGATGGAACATGCTGAAATCGTGACAGTGGGCATATCAGATTATGCTTTGGTTCACTTGAACTTAAGAGCTGCTTGAATATGTATTTGTCCTTTGTGGTGCATGCCATTGTATTTAAAGGATGATTCAAATTTTCGAGCCGCTGTAATGCAGAATATGCTGCCAAGCCTGGTTTGCTTTAATTTCATATATGTCCTCCAGATTTAAGTTCCCAGAATTCTGATGCTCCAGAAACAACTTAGACAGGCACAGTGGGCTTTGGCACATAATTTGACAAAGGAGAATAGGGAGCAATTTATGTAGATCTAGTTTGCTCTTAATTCACTACTACATCATTGTACCATAAACAGCCAGCAGCACTCTCGCCATCAATTCTTTTCGTTATGGAAACTGCATGGGCACTTGTTTGGCCCATACGGTTCGCACAGAAGCGGGACCACGCTTTGTTTCTGTATTACAGGACCCAGTGGGCAAGGAGACTTCCGATATTCACTATATAACAAACTTATTTGGTAATTATTGTAGAACACTTTACACTGCTGAGACCCAATTAGTGGACACAGACTTTACCTTCTTGAATACATTACCTCTCCCGCATCTATCTGATGCAGATCTGGATGATTTAAATGCACCAGTATATGTGGGAGCGGTTCAGTTTGCTATCAGGACATCTGCTCCATTACAAATACCAGGCCCCAATGGCTTTCCCCATAAATTTTTTTTTAAGATCTTGAATTTGTAATTGTTATTGATACTATTGGCAGTGTATAATGAGTCTTTACAATTCTGGGGTTTTCCTTGCACTATACGAGGTGCTACTGTAATTCCATTTTTGAAATCAGACCCGTGTCTTACTAGTTTGTACAGACCCATTTCTCTACTTAATATAGATATTGCATGAAAAAATTTTAGGGACCCGCTTATCCACTATTCTCCCTTTTTGATAGCTTCCCACCAAGTGGGCTTCATTAAGGGACATAATGCAGTGAGTAATGTCCGCAGGCTGCTGGGTGCAATTTCTGCTGTTCAGACGGGAGATGGATGCTCTTCTGGTGAATTTTTGACATCAAAAAGACATTTCACTACATTTCTTGGTCTTACTTATGGGCTGTTTTACACTAATTTGGTTTGGAACGGCATTTTCTAGCAATGATACGATTATTGTGAACCCTGGGCACAAGCAGGGGCGTGGCCAGACCTCGGCGGGAGGGGGGTCCAGAGCTCTAGGTAGGGGGGCACAGTTTAGCCCGCCGCCGACCCTCCCTCCGCCACTTTCGACCCCCCACTGCTGCTGACCCTCCCCCGCCGCTTTGACCCCTCCCACCACTGACCCTCACCCACCACTGCTGCCAGGTACCTTTGCTGGCGGGGGTTCCCAACCCCCGCCAGCCAAATTTTTATTCAGTGCCGGTCTCCGGCGCGTTTGCTGATCTGTTTCTGTGAGTCAGAAACAGCAAACGCGCTGGAGACTGGCGCTGAAGAAGAATTCGGCTGGCGGGGGGTTGGGGATCCTCGCCAGCAAAGATACCTGGCAGCGGGAGAGGGTCGGCGGTGGGGGGAGTTGAAAGTAGAGGGGGCCAGATAATTCCCTTAATGAATAATCCTTAATGAAACAAATCACTCCTTATACCGTCCAAATGCTTTAAACACCCCTCACACGACCTTACCTAACACCTTCTATCTTATTCCTCTTCTACCTCCAGATTATTACCGACTGTATCTAAGATTATGTAATGACTTTTTCATATTAACACCCTGTAAGCCACATTGAGCCTGCAAAAAGGTGGGATAATGTGGGGTACAAATGCAATAAATAAATAAATAAATGTAATGTAAAGTTGAAAGTGCCATGGTGAGGCTTGATGGAGGAAAAGGAAGCACACAGATATTAGACCTGTGGGTGTGGTGGTTGGCTGAAGGGATGAAGGGAAGGGAAAGGTGCTTTTGCTCAGTGGTGTTGGTACTGTGGCGGGGGGGGGCGCTGGAGGGGGGGAGAGAGGTGCTGGACCTGCATAGGGGGGCTGGAGAGGGAAGAGAGGTACTGGACCTGCAAGGAGGGGGTGGTTGCAGGGAAGGGAGAGAGATGCCAGATTAAGGGGACGAAAGGGGGGGGCTGGAGGGAAGGTTAGAGAGGTGCCACACCAAGGGAATGAAGGGGGGCTGGAGGGAAGGGCAGAGAGGTGCTGTACCAAGGGGATAAATGAAGGGGGGGCTGGAGGGAAGGGCAGAGAGGTGCTGTACCAAGGGGATAAATGAAGGGGGGGCTGGAGGGAAGGGTAGAGAGGTGCCATATCAAGGGGATAAAGTAAGGGGTAGAGTAAAGGGAAAGATGTGTTGGACCAAGGGAATGAAGGGAGAGGGGGTGAAATGCTGAACCCACAGTAGGAGAAAGAACCAGATGCTAGAGAGGGAGAGAAGCTGGATGGAGTGGGGTCAGAGAGAAGAGGGACACATTGATCTGGGGGAGGGAGGGAGAGGGGAGAAACTGGACACAGGGTAGTATATAGAAACAAAGGGGAGAGGATGGGTATTGGGGGAGAATAGGGACTGAGACACCAAGGGGAGATGTCCCTCTGTGGTCCTATGCCATCCCCATACAGCAATACCTGGCACCGGGGAAGGGAAGGAATATGGAAAAGAGAGACAATGCTGGATACTGGAGGGAGGTATATAGACCTAGAGAGGAGATACTAGATATGGGGGAGAATAGGAGCATAGAAGGGAGATGCTGAACATGGGGGGGGGGGGGGGGCATAGGGACACAGAGGGGTGATGATGAATATGAGGATATGAACATGGGATATGCTGGACAAGGAAAGATAGGGACATAGATGGACGATGGATGGTAGACAAGGAGAAGAAATGTCAAATGGACAGAAGACCCTGATGAGTGAGTTAAGTGAAGACAGAGGGAAGCAGGAACCAGAGACTTGGACCAATATGATTTGAAAAATAAAATGACCAGACAACAAAAAAGGTTAAAAAAAAATAATTATATTTTCTATTTTTATGAACAGAATATGTCAGATTTGGAATGAGTGCCTGCTGTAGTTGTCCAATACTTAACAAAATGGAGATATGGTCTGGGATAGGAACCAGCCTCTGGGAAGGGGGGGAGGGTAATGAGGGGCTTAGTTATTTAGCTATTTTAGGGGGGGGGGGGACGATTAAATTTCTTATTGGTTAGCTTGTTACTTAGTTTCAGTACTGTGCCTCTGTATTAGTTATAGTTGGAATTCAACTTGTATTTCCCTGTATACAGATATTTGTAATATATTTTGTTTGTGCGTTTCTCTTGTTCAATAAAAATACAATGGAAAAAAAAAAAGGAATGTACATCTTGCCAGAGCTGGTGTTAGACGTGGCTGGTGCCCAGCGCAGAAATTTGGGAAGGGATCCCAAAGCCTATTACTAGGCTGTGCTGTAGTCAGCTTCCGTCAGGCTTGGGTCTCTCTCTGGCGAGGGAGCCAAGGACAGTTGCAGCCCCCTAACGCCATCCCTGGCAAGTGCTATCTTTATATTTTGCATAGGAATGGCTGCCTTTCTTTCTAGTTTCTCTGATGCTATACTACAAGCAAGGTCTGGCTTCTTGGGGTTTTGGTTTAATTTCTGTTACTAGTTTGTGGTCACTTATTCTGTATTTGGCATTTGTGTTCCATGTGTGACCTAGGTATACTGTTAGCATGAAGTTCTTCTGTAGCATTCTGTAATTTGGTTTGTTCAGTTTTCCTGATTAAATGTTGATATTTTAGGAATGCATTGCCCCCCCCCCCCCCCAATTGCAGGGCTGGCTACGCCTGGAGAGAGATCCCGTTGTTAAAAATTTCCTTTCACACATGTACACCAGTAGGCTTTTAAAGTGTATGTGAACATCTGTTTGCTTTTGGAGCTGGTTCTGGGAGCTTGACACATAGGCATCCATATTGCGTTTATGAAATCAGGGCCTTAAAGATGAATTGCCCAAATGAATCATAAAAGAAAAAAATAAATTCTCTGGAGACTTTGGATATATGTGTCTTGACTGTCAATGTAAATCCCACCTGTTGGTAAATACCTGGATTGGGAGCAGGAATAAATATGATGAGAATTTCCTTTATTGGGTTGTTAACATTTAATAGAGACAATCCTGAATACTTTTTCACCTTCCCAAGCTCCTCTCCTCTCTTTTTGTCTTTCTCCTTTATTTCTCCTTTACCCTTCGTCAGAGAGTGGGACATGTTTTACCATGTGTAGTCTCTACTACAACTAGTTAAATCTAGCAACCCTGCAGTTGTTCGATATTGCACTGTTCAAAGCAAACCTGCTGCTGCTCTTTGATTCTCCAGTCAGGAGTAGTTTGCATTGCGCTTTTTCATATTCAGACTTAGAGGAGCTGAGGCAGTCAGAGAGGTATATAGACGGGACCTACAGGGACATAGTAGAGCAGATTTCTCCCCATTTGGTAGCCTCTGTTCTGTCTTGGAGGAGAAAGGTAATCTACAAAGAAGAGTGTTGCCTTGGTGTGACAGGAAGGGATCCTATAGTTAGGACTGACACTCAAGGTGATGCAAAATTCTTTTTACACCAAGGATGTATCTCCAGAAGCAAGTGTCCCAGAAGAAAAGGTTAGGATGGCCATTGTAATTGGCAATTAAGTCATTAGGAATATAGATAGCCATGTGGCTGGTGGGCATGAGGAGTGCTTGGTGATTTGCCTTTCTGGTGCCAAGGTGGCTGACTTCATTAGGAACCTAGATAGGATTTTACGGAAGGAGCTATTTCTCTTGGTGCATATGGTACCAATTTATTTTATTATTTATTTATTAGGATTTATTTAGCACCTTTTTGAAGTTACTCACTCAAGGCAGTGTACAGTAAGAATAGATCAAATATGAGCAACAGGCAATTACAGCAGTAAAAATATTAAAATAACAATACAAAGTATGGCATGGTATACTACTTACAATGTCAACACAATACGTAATAGAAAATTTTAATTGAAAGTAAAGGGTAAAACAAAGATAGAACATATAGATAGGTAAGAGAGTAAGAAGAATTAGAAAGTAAGGTGACTTATTTAAAGAAAGTTGCACATTAGGTCAGAGAGATGGTTAAATATTAGCTAAGGTAGGAGTGGATAAACCAATGATGTAGGACAGTGCAGGAAAGATGTTCTGGAACACAAATTTAGGCTTTTAGAGGGCAGTCAAAATATAGAACCTCTAGGACTGCCTTCTTAGAAATGCTCCCCATTTCACACACAGGATCAAAGAGTATCAGTTCGTGTGTGAGACAATGGTACAGGGAGGAGGAATTTAAATTTGTTATGAATTGGGAGAGCCTGTTCTGAAAGGGTGCACCCAGAGTGCTGGTGCTCAGAAATATATGATTCAGAGTAACTTTTTTTTCAAAAGATACTGGCAAAATGGGCAATTCATAATAAAAACTGAAGTAGCTGAAAGAGTATGTAAATAAAGACTAGAAAGAGATAAATGATTCCAAATCACCCCATCAACTGCCACACAGGTAGTAACATATATATATATATATATATATATATATATTATTTTTAACTGTCTGACTCTGAATGCCAAAAGTTGAAGAAACAACATGGGAGAGGTAGAATGTATGGCAGTAAATGAAGAGATAGATGTAAAAGGAAGATAAACAATATGACAATGTGAATACCAGTCGACAAGTTATATTGTTATTTATTTATTGCATTTGTACCCCACATTTTCCCACCTATTTGCAGGCTCAATGTGGCTTACATAGTACCGTCAAAGGCGTTTGCCCAGTCGGTGGATAACAAATACAAAGTTGTATAGTGATTGTATGAGGTATAAGTGGAGGGTCGGAATGGATGAAGATTGCGTGATGTCCTGTTCGATCATAGTCATGCTGTGTTGGTAGGTGAAGAGGTTACGTGGGGTCGTTGGGGTAGGCCTTTTTGAAGAGGTAGGTTTTTAGTGATTTCCTGAAGTTCAAGTGGTCGTGGATTGTTTTCACAGCTTTTGGGAGCCCATTCCATAGTTGTGTGCTTATGTAGGAGAAGCCGGCTGCGTAAGTTGTTTTGTATTTCAGTCCTTTGCAATTTGGGTAGTGTAGGTTTAGGTAGGATCTTGACGATCTGACTTTGTTTCTTATTTCTTATTCTTATCAAAATGATAGACTTGTTGGCGAGTGGTGTTATGAAAGTAATTTTATAACAAGTTGACTAGGGGGCTTATTTTGTAAAGGTACATATTGCACGGCACAGATGAGCCGAAGCACAGTCCTGCACCTCATATCTGGGAGGCTCATTGACAGCTGACAGGATGTCTGTTCACGTGGTCTTGCTACCTAATCAGTCCAAGGTGAGCCCCAGTGTGAATCCAGCTCCCTCCTGTCTTTTATTCTTGTGAAAACAGCTGTATCCTTGGCTAGTTGGCCCCGAGCCATTCCTTGCATCCTTCACATACTAGATGTATTCAAAGTTGTTCATCACATGTCAAGTTTATCTCTAGTGCATGGCTGCTTTTATTTCCCCTTCACATACCTTCATGTTTATACTAAGTTCTCACATAGGCTACTCAGTAAGGAGTCCTTTTACTAAAGTGTGCAAATGGATTTAGCGTGCTAGTGATTAATGTGCGCTAAATAAGTCACCCATAGGAATATGATCCCACGATGGAGCAATGTAAGCCACATTGAGCCTGCAAATGTGTGGGAAAATGTGGGATACAAATGCATTAAATAAATAATAGACATCTTAGCATTTAGGACTCTAATCATTAGTGCATGCTAAATCCATTAGCGCACTTTAGTAAAAGACCCTTTAAAATTCCATAAAGGGTATAGGGCGACTTCCCTATGAGGAATGGCTAAAGTGGCTAGGGCTTTTCAGCTTGGAGAAGAGATGGCTGAGGAAGATAAAGGTCTATAAAATAGTGAGTGGATTAGAACAGGGTAGATATGAATTACTCTTTCCAAAAATACTAGGACTAGGGGGCACGCAATGAAGCTACTAAGTAGTACATTTTTTTTTAATTGAGAAAGTATTTCTTTACGCAACATGTAATTAAACTCAGGAATGCATTGACAGAGAATGTGGTAAAAACAGTTCGCTTAGCAAGGTTTTAAAAAGGTTATTTCCTAAAAGGGAAATGGGACTTGATATACCGCCTTTCTGAGGTTTTTGCAACTACATTCAAAGCGGTTTATTATTATTATTTATTGCACTTGTATCCCACATTTTCCCACCTATTTGCAGGCTCAATGTGGCTTACAGAGACCTGTTATGGCAGCGCCATTCCAGGGTAAAAGATACAATTGGTGTTGCAAAAAGATTAAGGCTGAAAGAAAAGAGCTGAGCTTCAGTTATAGAGAGAAGACTTTCCGAGTAAGGGTGGGTGTTGAAGTGTTTTAGTTAAGCTAGGGATTCTCATGGTAGGCCTTGTTGAAGAGAGAGGTT
This sequence comes from Microcaecilia unicolor, assembly GCF_901765095.1. Classification (NCBI taxonomy): domain Eukaryota; kingdom Metazoa; phylum Chordata; class Amphibia; order Gymnophiona; family Siphonopidae; genus Microcaecilia; species Microcaecilia unicolor. The sequence continues at coordinate 49,089,615 of NC_044033.1, read as the reverse complement.
TTCAGAGATTTGTGAAAGTTAGTTATTTCGTTGATTATTTTCAAGTTTGTTGGTAGGGCATTCCACAGCTGTGTGCTCATGTAAGAAAAGCTACATGCATGTGTTAGTCTGTATTTTAATCCTTTACAGCTGGGGAAGTGCAGATTAAGAAATGTGCGGACACATCTTTTAGCATTTCTGGGAGGTAGTACATATATTCAGGTACTTATTTTGTACCAGGGGCAATGGAGGGTTAAGTGACTTGCCCAGAGTCACAAGGAGCTACAGTGGGAATCGAACTTAGTTCCCCAGGATCAAAGTCGACTGCACTAACCACTAGGCTAAAGTCCATAAGCCATTATGAAGATGGACTTCGGAAAATCCACTGCTTATTTCTAGGGTAAGCAGCATCAAATCTGTTTTACAGTTCTAGGATCTTGCCAGGTACTTATGACTTGGATTGGCCACTGTTGGAATCAGGATACTAAGCATGATGGACTTTCGGTCTGTCCCAGTATGGCAACGCTTATATTCATTGTGAAAAAAGGACCATACCATTTTTTCTGTCACACAGGGAGAGTATTGGAGTAGCGTAATGGTTAGAGCAGAGGGCTGAGAATCAGAGAAGCAAGGGTTCAAATTCTACTTCTTGTGATCTTGGCTAAGTCACTTAGGGGGGTCTTATACTAAAGATTAGCTTGAGTTATCTGCAGCAGGGCCCATTTTATTCCTATGGGCCCTGCTGCAGATAACTCAAGCTAACCTTAAGTAAAATGCAGGATTCAGGGGGTTTTTGTAATAAAGCAGATATGAAGAGAAAGTAGTTGTCTGGAGCACACTTTAGAACTTGATTATATGTGAGTGCTCTGGTTGAAAAAGAATTATCCCCTTTTGTGTTACTCTATATAAATACAATTTAAAATTTACTTAATGACTATATATGTGTGAAAATCTAATATAATAAAACTCACCCTCAACGTTCTGAGGACACGGACTTCACTTCCGTATATAAAACACAACCTCAACGTTCTGAGGACACTGACGTCACTTCCGTAATGAAGGGTTCGTGGTGGTGAAGCCACCATAAGCACCATGTCGCTGGGCCCTGCGCTCGCATCAAACGTGATGACGTCGAAGGCGGAGCAATGGCGTCACGCATCGAGGGCGGGGCAATGGCGTTAGTGGCTTCACAACCAAGAAGCTGATGAAGTTGCGTTCACGGGGTGCGGACCTATGGCGTCAGTGGCTTCAGAACGACGAACCGGTGGGTAGGGAGGGAGGGGGTGTTGGGGAGGAAATCCTTGCTAGCGCCTGTTTCATTTGATCCAGAAACGGGCCTTTTTTACTAGTCTTCAATATCAGCAGGAAAAGCAAAAGTAGGTCACACATTTCCAAAAGGAATTCCCTGTTTCGCTAGTCACTGCTTCAGTGGATGACTAAAGCTGCTTTCATAACAGCTTTCAAAATGACTGCAGACGGAAACAAACACAATTATTTAAAAGTTCAACTGCATGATGTCACTTCCCCAACCCACACCTAAGCAAGCAATATTATCCCAGGTAGAGCAAAATTACAAACAGTGTTTCATCATTTCTACAAAATCCTTCTTAATTTTTAAAAAATGCTTTCTTCTCTATAGCCACATTTAACACCGCATTTAACATCTACTGTGTTGTGCAAAAAACCTTGAAAACTACGTATGACCACCTACACTTCCGGAGAACACTAAAAACTTATCTTTTTAAAAAGGCATACCCTACCAACCCAGTATAAATGCCTAATCTCTGCAACTTAACAAAACTAAAATACGGAATGGACATAACACAATTTTTCCATTGTACGATTCCATTATGTGGCTGTACCACATGAACTTTATCTTATCTCAACATCACTCTGTATTTGTTTACACCGGAGTCTGCAAATGCATCTCCGGTACTATGTAAGCCACATTGAGCCTGCAAATAGGTGGGAAAATGTGGGATACAAATGTAACAAATAAATAAATGAAAATCCTTCTTCGTTTTTGTGTTCCCACTCTGTTCCACACCTCAGCTTGGCACAACCGTTCACATAGGTTCCAATTCCTTGTGTATGGAATCAAAATGCCAAAATTCCAAAAACATGGGTGAACAGACTATAGTTTGAAATATTTCTTTGTAGACTTAAGCAACCTAGAGGTTCTAGAAATATATTTAGTTAAAAAAAAGTTATGCAGATGGATGGCTCCTTCTTCGTAGTACAGTTTAAAAGGTTCTCTCTCTGATTGTACAAAGCCTGCTTTGCTGCATGCTTTACTAGTTTCTGTGGAAAACCTCGGGCTTGCAACTTGACAGACAGATCAGGAATCTTTTGTTTATACTCTTCAGTAGTGCTACAGATCTACCAATACCTGAAAAACAGAGAATGGTATATTCTTGAATGAAAAGAATGCATGCTAGAAAAATTCAACAATGTATTGCGATCCATAGGTTTATAAAAAAACATTTACCTTTGCCCTGGGCATTTGTCACTTTAACATACAAAAAGGAAATCACTGATGTGTTCCACTGAACCTCTAATTGAAGAGTAGTATGACACGAGTTTAAGTACCCCACATATTCTTGCAACTGTTTTATCAAGCCCCTCCAGATCAAAAATATATCTATGAAACTCCTCTAACAAACCACATTGTGATAAAAAATTGATTGATTGATTGATTACATTTGTATCCCACATTTTCTCGCATAGCAGTAGGCTCAATATGCTTACAGGTTCCGGAGAGGAGAGTACCAACTCCGGGAATATATACAGAGTGGAAAATAGACTAACAGTAGGTGCAAAGAAGCTGATAAGATTCCGGAAAAGAGAATACAACTCTGGGACGAATATATAGTAGCATATAGAGAGAAGTAATCCCAATGAGGCTGATAAGTCTCCGGGGATGGGACTACAGCTTCTAGTGAGCAATACAGAGTAGGATAAGGGTAGAAGTACACTTAATTATAACTGGAGTGGTAAAATTCATACAGTTTGAGGTAATATGATTATGTGGAAGGGGTATTGTTCATTTCTTAGTTCGATAGATGTGATGAATTGTTCATGAATTAGTTCGGGTCTGCTGGGTAGGCTTTCCGGAAGAGGTGAGTCTTGAGGTCTTTTTGGATGCATATGTTGATTTGTATTTTAGTCCTTTACAGTTTGGGTAATGCAGGTTTAGAAATGTTCTTGATGATTCGATGATGTTTCTAGTTGGTAAGTCAATAAGTTCAGCCATGTAGGTTGGGGCCAGGCCATGGATTATTTTGTGGACCAGAGTGCAAATTTTGAAAGCTATTCATTCCTTGATTGGTAGCCAGTGCAATATTTCGCGTAGGGGTTTAGCACTTTCGACTCTTGTCTTTCTGAAAATGAGTCTAGCTGCCGTGTTCTGCGCAGTCTGGAGTTTCCTTAAGATCTGTTCTTTGCATCCCGCATATACAGCGTTACAGTAGTCAACTTGTGATAGTACCATTGTTTGAATTATGTTACGGGAAGTTTCCCTTAGGAAGAATTGTTTGATTCATTTGAGTTTCCACATTGCATGGAACATTTTCTTCGTGGTGGCAGAGGCTTGGCTCTCCAGGGTTAGGTTGGTGTCAATAGTAATTCCAAGGATCTTCAGTTTGTCCGATATTGGGAGAGTATGTTCCAGGGTTTTTAAGGATGAAGGAAGGTTTGTTTTGTGGTGAGAAGAGAGAATAAGGCAGTGAGTTTTTTCCTTTTTGAGTTTGAATGCCAATGCCCAGGCATCCATTAAGCTTAAACTAGTCTTTATTGCAACAGTGATTTCTGTTGGATTAGAGTTGAACGGTATGTAAATGGTGTCGTCATCCACATACAGAAAAGGATTAAGATTTTGCTTGTGTAGGGCATGAGCAAGGGGGATCATCATCAGATTAAATAATATGTGTGAGAGAGGTGAACCCTGGGGTACTCCACAGTCGGTACTCCATGATGGTGATAGGTTTGAGTTTGCTTTTACTTGATAAGATCTCGTGGTTAGGAAACTCTTGATCCATTTGAGTATATTTCCTCCTATGCCTATCTTGTTGAGTATTCTTAATAGTATATAGTGGTCAACTATATCGAATGCGCTTGACAAGTCGAATTGCAAGAGAAGTATGTTTTTACCTAATGCGACTTCCTTTTTGAACTTGGCTAGGAGAGTTACCAGGACAGTTTCCGTACCGTGGAGGGATCTGAAGCCCGACTGTGATTCATGAAGGATTGAGAAATTGTCGATGTATTCAGTAAGTTGTTTAGCTTCAAAGCTTTACATCAGTTTGGTTGTAAGTGCAATGGATGCCACAGGTTGGTAATTGGTGATATCGTTAGTTTTCTTTTTGGTGTCTTTTGGTAATGGTGTGAGTAGTATATTACCTTTGTCTTTGGGGAATATGCCATGCTGGAACAAGAAGTTGAGGTGGGAGGTAAGTTCAGTGATGAATCGAGCGGGGGTGGGGGGTTCATTAGATAATTGGGGCATGTGTCCAATTGACAGTAGGCTGTAGAGAGCTTATTGGTTGTTAGTGCTATTGTTTCTTGTGTGGTCTGGGCGAAATTTGTCCAAGTTCGGTCAGGTGTAGTTCTGTGACATATTTTTGCGTAGATCGACAGTTTTGCCTTTGAAGCAGTTAGCAAGTTTGTCTGCTGTTGGGATTCATGATTTTGTTGAGGACACTGGTTTTGTGCCTAGTAATTTATCCAGTAGCTTGTATAACTTTTTCATGTCTTTGTAGTCAGAACCTAGTTGTTCATTATAGTAGTTCCTTTTGGATTTTTTTATTTCATATTTGTATTTTCTATGTGATTCTTTCCAAGTGTTTAGATTTTGATCGTTTTTGTTTTTTCTCTAGGCTCATTCGAGTTGTCTTAGATTTTAATTGTTTCACATTTTTGTTGAACCATGGGGTCTTGTTTGGTTTGTGAGTGGTTTTTGTTCGTAAAGGATCTAATTCATTTAGAACGGTGATACATCTCGATTCCCAATCTGCAAGATAGTTGATGGAATCAGATGAAATAGACCAATTGTTGTCGTAAATTGATTGTCAAAATGCAGTTGTGTCCACTTTACCTCTGGTTTGGTAAGATTTTTTTTTCATCAGCTTTGAGATGCCCATTCTTCAGCCAATGTAGAGTCAGATTTAATTTGAAGTGATCTGACCATGGAATTTCCATCCATTTGTGGTCAATGATTTTAATGATTTGGTCTGATGCGAATTTATGGGTTAGCAGGTCAAGTGTGTGGCCTTTTCTGTGGGTGGCATTCGGATGTGATTGATTCAGCAGTGGTTTCTAAAGTGAGATGGGATCTGTAGATAATGGCAATGCCTCCGCCTCTTTTACCTATTCTGGTCCAGTGTGTAATGTTGTATCCTGGAGGGCAAAGGTCCAGTATTATGGGATCTTTTTTGTCATGGATCCAAGTTTCGCTGATGAAGAATAAATCTAAGGTTTCTGATGTGATCCAATATTTTATAATTTCTGTTTTGTTTACTGTTGATCTGGCATTGATGTAACCTATTTGAATTGTAAGGTATGGATCTTCCGTAATGGTGGAAGTGGGAACCTTTATTAGTTGTCGTTTGTAAGTCGATTTGGATTTATTAATTACAAGTGTAAACACATCTTTCCTCAAAAAAAAAAAGACATAAACAAATTGGCTATGGTGAGAGCAAAAGCTGCCCCCATAGCTACTCCTAATATTTGTTGATCAAATTTATGGTCAAAACAAAGAGATGGAGAGGAGGGGTCATTAGTAATATGGACATCGTTTAGTTTGTGACATAATGGTGTAATACTCGTGTATTACATTATATAGAAAAAACTCTAGAAAATTGAAGACTGGTGTGGTGTTGAGAGGAGCGGTCAGGGCACACATTCCACTTCTTTCACTTGGGTTATATAAAGGAGCCTTAGAAGGAATTTAGAGCTCAGGAAGGAAAGAACCTGGAGCTGAATCCCAAGGCTTGAAAGGGGTTTTACTGTTCCTTAGGAAACAAGGGAGAAGCTTCTAGCTTCCCTAAACACCTATCTGCCAATCAAGTAAAGGAGGAGCCCCAAAGGGAGGGGTTTGAGAACTCCTGAGTAGAAATGAGGCAGGCAAAGATACAGAAGGAGGAGACCCCCAGGAGAGATAAGGAACTGGAGGAAAGAGCCTCAGCCCAGGGAGAGGTGCTCCCGCACAGCAATTGACCAACAGGAGTAAACGGGCTATCCAAGCCAGGGCAAAGAGGACCCTAAAGTGAAGGCTGGACCAAGAAGCTGTGGATACTGATAGCCAGCAGGAGTAAACGGGTTACCCAACCCAGGGCAATGAGAACCCTAAAGTAAAGGCTGGACTAAGGAGTTGTGGGTGCTGGTAGCCAGCAGGAGTAAACGGGTTTTCTAAAACGGGGCACGGAGGACTCCAAAAGGGATGCTGGACCAGAAAGCTCTGAAAGTCAGGTCTGTATTTGCTTTGTTTGAACTGTGCTGAGAGGAAGAAGAATTGGAAACTGCACAGACTGCTGTTCTTGAGGACTTTGTGTTTATTGTTTGGAAACTGCAGTGAGAATATGTCTGCCATAAGTGAAGGCAGTGTTTTGTTTGAGAACTGTAATAAAGCTCCTTGGTGTATTTCTAAGAACTGTTCCCTGTTACTTGTTTCTGGGAGAGGGAGACCTAGAGAAAGTGAGCTAAGCCTTGCCAGAATCCCCTTGCCCGTGACACTAGATTAATTGAACACAGGCACTGCATATGAGCTTATAAAATGCTGGAACCTTTGGTATTTCAGTGTGAAGAACAACCATACCTTTAATTCCTTCTGGTGCTTTATATTTGAACAATTACAAACAGCAGAACACTGGGGAAATATTCATCGTCAGCTTAGGCAGCAAGAACAAAAATGGAGTTTTGCACTTAACACAGTAGAACCTGTGGGGTTAAATGTGTCTATAGAGAGGAAAACTTTTTTTTTTAATTATGAAGTATTTTGTAGAATTGATGAAGCACTGTTCGTAACTTTGCTACACCTGGGATAGTATTGCTTGTTTAGGTGTGGGTTGGGGAAGTGACATCATGCAGTTAAACATTTAAATGATTTTGTTTCTGCCCACAGCCATTTTGAAAGCCGTTATAAAGACAGCTTTAGTTGCCCCCTGACGCAGTGTTTAACGAAACAGGGAACCCCTGTTGGGAATTTGTGATCTACTTTTCCTTCTCCTGCCAGTATTGAAAATTTTCATACAGATAAGTGCATTTTAAATGGTATTTATATAGAGTGAACACAAATTTCGAAATGGCAGAAGAAACACAAGTATAAATTATAGTGACATGGCTACATTTTTCATTTTTTGAACATTCACATTTTTGATGTACTAACTCTTTGTGGAGAACTGGGATATTTTGCTATTGACATTTTGAAATATAATTGCAAGAATCAAGTGGAATATTTCTTCACCTATAATTATAGTGAGCCTATATAAGTCGGTGTATACTGCATGTGATATACCTCAGTCAAAAAGAAGCACTTTCTCCACTTTATTAGCCATTATTTTTCATGGGCAATTTTACCCTTTCCCACATTGGGTATTGGTAGGTGTACTGGATAGATTTTCTGGTTTTGAAACCTAATAATCTCTCTATTGTTTTGATGTTAATCAAGATATGAATTACTCCAATATTGATTGGTTAAATCTGTCACTGGGACATACTGCAGAGGTACTTTCTAGGTATTGTAGAGACTGTTTCATAATAAACAGTACCACGTACAAGGGGTAATGGGGATGGGGCACCTAGGCAATATGGATCAAATCTGTCATCACTGGAAGTAGGATGCTTAGAAATGGACTTCTGTTGTAGCATTTAATTTAAAAAAAAAGAAAGAAAACTAGTAAAATAGGGAAAAAACCCCTGAAAGGACAGGTTTCCAGGGTGAAAACGTTACAAGAGGTATGAATATTTAAAATTGCCAATTTGGAAGCCCAGATAAAATATATTCCATGTAGTAAAGCAGATGGAAAGAATGCCATATAATAGTCCAAGTGGTTTAATGGTAAGATAGAAGAGGCAGTGAAAGCCAAAAGGGCATTTTGCACAGGGAAATTAGATGCAAAATTGTAAGACCAAGAGCTTGCATGGATTCCTTGGCTGGGGGAATTGGAGCTTGCTGCTCGAGCTGCTGGGACATGTCTGCTGCTAGCCGGATGACTAAAAGAGTGTAAATGAAATTTGCCAAACATTTTATTTAATTATGTTTCCAGACACATTTCCCTACAAATTCCATATAATCCAGAGAAAATGTGGGCAGTTACTTAAAGTAGTTTGGATTCAAGTTGATCCCTGTTGAGTTTGCAGTTTTCTCAGATGAATGAATAACTTATTCATTTAGGGGCCCTTTTACTAAGCTGCGATAAGCGCTAATATGTGCTTACTGCAGCAAAAACAAATGCTTACCAAGGGTGCGTTCAGGCGTCCTGCAATAACTTTTGCATATGCACAGGGTTCCCATCCACTAAAAAATAAATTTTATTTTATAGCGCTGAAGATGGGTTGGAGGTGGAGAGTAGGCATGTTCTATGCTACATTGCCGCACGCTAACCGATTAGCGTGTGAACCCTTACCACCTACAAAATAGGTATAGGTAAGTGCTCATGTGCTAATTGCTACGCGCTAATGGGAAAATTAGTGTGTGGCTATTAATGCTGGAATAGAAAAATCAGACATTTTACCTACATGCTAAAAATGGCCTTACCACATGGGAATGATACACATAAGCACAGGATAAGGCCACTTTTTACTTCAGCTTAGTGAAAAAGTCCATTATAGAGCAGCAAGCATATAAACTATTCTTAAAAAGGAAACCTATTCAGTGGTTGGCTCTTCTTTCAGGATTAAGATGCTAGAGATGTTTGCTGAGAAAAATCTTGAATGGGTTTTGTCGCAACTAATTGAGCCTCCGAGAGCAGAGTCTCTTCAGTCTTCTAAGCTTCACTTGCATGACCTGGGGGCCTTGACACCAGATGAAAAGCTGACACCACTGGGTTACCATTTGGCTTCTCTACCTGTTGATGTTAGAATTGGCAAACTCATGCTCTTTGGAGCCATTTTCCGCTGCCTGGATCCTGCTTTGACTATTGCAGCTAGTCTGGCCTTCAAGTCTCCATTTGTAAGTATTATTATGTATTGGGAACTTTCTGAGAGGGAATACAAAGCTATATATTTATGAAAGAATATTTGACCATTCAACTTATTGCCCTGCTTCTTAACAGTATACTGTGAAGAGTTAATTTAAAGGGGTTGGATTTTAGCCTGCAGAACTGAAAATTATAGTTTAGGGGTTCTATATAATTAATGTACTCTCTACCTCCTCTTTCTCACCCTTATTTTCCTCATTACCATAAATCGGTCTACTGAACTAATAAAATTGGTTCCTTCTGTGCATGCAGATAAAATATGATGAGTCACTTAAAATGGAGATTGGAGGGGTTAGGTACTGTATCTGTGTTTTAATTGTGAATGTTTTCAAGCACTGACTGTGTATGTTGGAAGTTATGGAATAATATTAATAAAATTGTTTAAACATAAAAAATTTAAAATATATTTTAATACAGGTATGTCCATGGGACAAAAGAGAAGAAGCAAACAACAAAAAACTAGAATTTGCAGTTGCAAACAGTGATCATTTGGCTATTCTTCAGGCATATAAGGTGAGATGGGCCCGGTGGCCAAAATCAAAGGTATGCTCTTGTACAGTTGCTTTTGGATGAAGGTCTAGGTTGAGCTCCTTACACAGATCACGTTCAGCCTTCGTCTCAGTATCCCAGGCTTTTCCATTGATGTCAGGGGCAGCAGATAATCTAATCTGACAGCATTTGTGGAAAATCCTACAGTTAAGGTCCAATAGTAGACTATTCTAGAGTTCTGTAATTTGGACTGGAAAACAATTGTTTCAATGAAACTAAAATAGTTTTTACTCCATTTATTTAGGGATGGAGCCTTGCAGCAAAGAAAGGATCACGTGCTAGTTACAGCTACTGCAGAGAAAACTTCTTGTCGGGGAGAGTTCTACAAGTAAGAGCAGCCATGTGTAATAAAAGCATTTCTGCTGGGCAGGAAATGGATTAAATGGGTTAGGTAGAACTAAGAGGCTATCTCAATAGCAGTGATTTTAGTATGAGCTATTTATTCTTACCTGCATTCTTTGACTTAAGTTGGTATTTCCCAAACTTATCCCGAAGGTAGTTGGGTTTTTAGGATGACCACAATGAATACACATGAGATACAAGAGAACATAAGAATAGCCATACTGGGTTAGACCAGTGGTCCATCTAGCCCAGTATCCTGCTTCCAACAGTGACCAATCCAGGTCACAAGTACCTGGCAGAAACCTAAATAGTAGCAACATTCCATGCTTCCAGTCCCATGGCAAACAGTGGCTTCCCCCATGTCCATCTCCATAACAGACTATGGACTTTTTTTTCCAGGAACTTATCCAAACCTTTTTTTAAACCTAGATATGCTGACAGCAGATGAAGACCTACATGGTCCATCCAGTCTGCCCAACAAGGCAACTAGAGTTGCACCTGTCAATCCATGAGGTTATAACCCCTATGTCCTGTTTAAAGTGCTTTGATTCCATCCTCTTTCTAGGAATCCTCTGTGTTTGAAGAAATTCAAAAACATATGGGATAAACATTGTTTCTGTTCCCATTGTCTCCACCAGGAGGGTATTTCAGGCTTCCACCACCCTCTCTGTGAGAAAGTATTTCCTGATGTTACTCTTAATTCTACCACCTAAGTCTGCCATCTTGCAACCTTAGTTCACATTCTCTAGTTCTACCTTTTTCCCATTTTTGAAAATAAAATGATTTGTATGTTAATATTTTTCAGTATTGAAACATTTTGTGTCATACCTTCCCTGTCCCTCCTTTCCTCTAAGGTGTGTGTGTATATGTATATATGTATGTGTATGTATATATATATATATATATATTCAGGTCTTCAAGTTTCTTCTAATACATGTTTCGGCACAAACCCCATACCATTTTTGTTGCCTTGCTCTGAGCCGCTTCAATTCTTTTTATGTATTTAGTGAGATAATGACTTCCAAACCTGTACACAGTACTCCAAGTGGGACCTCACCAGTGACCTGTACAAAGGGTATTAACACCCTCTTTCTTCTGCTGGTCATGCCTTTCACTATGCAGTCTAGCAACCTTCTGACTTTGGCCACTGCCTTATCACATTGTTTCACCACCTTGAGATCCTCAGACTATTACCCCAAGGTCCCTCTCCAGGTCCATGCATATCAGCCTCTCTCCCCCTATTACTATAGTTCTTTTAGATTTCTACTCCCCAAATGCATCACTGCACTTCTTTGAATTAAAACTTTTAACTGCCATTAGACCAGTCTTCTAGTTTTTGTAGATCATTTCTCATGTTGTCTACTCCCTCCAAGGGTGCCCACTCAATTGCAAATTTTCATGTCATCCACAAAAAGTCAAACTTTTCCTTCTAACCCTTTCACAATGTTACTCACAAATATATTGAACAGAATAGGCCCCAGTACCGATCCCTGAGGCACTCTGCTACTCACCTTTCTTTCCTCCAAGTAAACTTCATTTAGTACTATCACTCTCTGCCACCTATCAGTCAATCAATTTCTGATCCAGTTTACCACCTCTGTTCTCATCCCGAGCAGCTCACTTTGAGTCTTCTGTGAGGAGCAGTATCAAAGGCTTTGCTGAAATCTAAGTAAACTATATCCAGCACATTCTCTCGATCCAGTTCTCTGAACATACTGTCAAAAAAATCAATCAGATTTATTTAATAAGATTTGCCTTTGGTAAAGTCATGTTGCCTTAGAGCTTGTAACTCATTGAATTGTAGACATTTGACTGTCCTTGCTTTCAGCAGCATCTACATTACCTTTCCCACTAGTGAAGTAATATTTACCGTTCTGTAGTTTCCCACTTCCTCAGTTACCACCTATGTGAAGAGGGACCACATTAGCCTTTCTTGAATCCTCCAGCCTTCAAGGATCTATTAAACACATTCTTTAGAGGGCCTGCCAAAACCTTTCTAAGCTCCCTCAGTATCCTGGGATGTATTTCATTGGGTCCCATGATTTTGTCCACATTCAGTTTTGCAAGTTCATAAATACTTTCTTCCTTAAACCAAGTGGTATCTGTTCCATCCTCCATGTATAACTTTCTAAATTTGCATACACAGAGTCTCTAATGCATGCCAGTGTATCTCATGCATAGTCATAATACATGAAAACCAGATTGGTTGGATGTGTCTCCAGGATAGGGCTAGAAAACACTCATTCATAGTATCCTTAAAAATTAATTTTAGTGTTCTTTTCCTAGAACCTAATCCATCAAATATCTCCACACAGATTGGAAACTATTACTGGGTTCTGCTTGGTGGAGATGTGCTTTGAGAAACATGTGGAGAAAGCCTTATATTATGTCAATTTCCAGCCACTTCTGTTTGGCCCTTAGTTTTAAAGATAGTGTTTGAAATAAAAGTCAGGGCCTGATCTCCTCCATGAGCAGTAGCTGTCATTAGCTCTTCACACATCAACTCCAGTGTCTGGGATGGGTCAAGTAAAGGGTGGTGGAAGGGAGAGTGAGGACTAGAATGACAGTATCCCTTAAAACTAATAGAAACACTGCAGAGCTGACCAGTTAGTAGTATAAAAGATGGATTTGCTTAAGCATCTTCCAACTTTTCCATTCTCTAGCAGATGTTCAACAGGACAGGCCTTGTGGTCATTACTGGGGTAATTGACATTCATGCACCAGTTTAGAATACTAGCATATACATGCATATGTGAGCCTACGCACCATTTTGTAACTATGCACCTATCTCAATAGCACATAGTTTACAGGTGGATGTACACATCTGTTTGGCCTGATTTAGATTGTAAGCTCTTTTGAGCAGGGACTGTCTTTCTTCATGTTCAATTGTAAAGCGCTGCGTATGACTGGTAGCGATATAGAAGTGATTTATAGTAGTAGTAGTAATAGTAGTAGTTGCTGGTCGGAGCATGGGTAAGACACACGTATGCACGCATTACTATATATTGTTATGCACATATCTCCGGCACTTAGACACATGCATTTACACCAGCCCTATGGGCTTGTTATCAAGTGAAGTCTAAGGAGGTTAGCTCTAATGTTAAATCCTAGTTTCAAAAAGAATATTTGGAGTAAAGGATTTTTAACTGTTTTATTCAGTTTTTGGTGGTTTCCTCGGTGGTGTACTATTCTCCTAGTAAGCTGCATAAGATTATTTGTGTAAAATAGCATTTTGTCTCCTGCAGGAAATTGCTAGCTTGAAAAGACAATTCACAGAACTACTGTCAGATATTGGGTTTGTGAAGGAAAGTTTAAAAGCCAAAGATATTGAAAAGCGATGGTCATATGGAGGAGATGGTGTCCTGCATTCAACAGGAGAAGAGGTAAAAACATTTTGCATGTACTGCAAGCATTTTACATTCTCTTTGTTTGCTCTTTCAAATTTGTTAATTCAAATGGACCAACAAGGTCAATTTCCTCTCTTCAAGGGTATGAATATAGATGCTGGCTCCTGCTTCAGTGACTGCTCAGTATAGTGTATTGATTCTTACTAAACCAGGAGTATAGTCAGTTTTGAGGCTATCACCCAGTAAGAATGTAGTAACTGATGGGGCAGACTCCTATGCAGGGAGACACTAGGTGTGTTTCACTGGAAATAATTTTAAGAAGGCCCCAAAACATAGATTTCATATAGTAGAATGTAATGTCGTTGGCCTTTGTCGCAGCAAAGGCTCAGTCCATTGCCTTCTCCTCAAGAGCACTAAAGATCCAAGGATATACTTAAATCATATCAGTTCCAGGGCTGGTATTGGGGGGGGGGGGGAGGGGGAAAACGGGTCCCACAGCACCAGAAGGCCTCACTGGTAGAACCTTTGTGGCAATGGTTGAAAGATATTTGTCTGATTGATGATCCAGAGGAGGAGGATGGCACAGCTGTGAGATGCTGACCTGAAGTGAGACTACACTGATGTATTTGCTTTGTTCTAATACTGTGGAAGGGATGGAAAAAGTTGCCCTCTCCTCAGGCTTTGGCAGGCACTCTAATTGGAGCTATGCTATAAATATATAGACTTTGGGGTCACCATTTCTCTGTTTACAGTCATTTGACGATCCCCTTGGGCAGCAAGTATGTGCATATCACTACACTTGAAGGTTTCTCCATGGAAGATTCTCAACTCATGTGTGCAGAGGCTGCAGCTGGCTGCACAGGGGTGACCATTTTCTCTTGAAAGAATTGCTTTTCAGCTTCTAAATGGTCACAGTCAATTTAGATGACATCGTTGTGCTCTGGAAGATACTCCAGAACAATGCTTGCAGTGTTCTTGAGTATGATCCATAACCAGACAGAAGTGACACTTGGATGAGCATTGGATTTTTCTGCTGCACTTTGGGCAAGGTCAGACTTCCAACATTGATGATGTCTTTTTTTTTAATAATCTAACAAAATAGAACAAATTAAAACAAACCAAAATAATTTGCTTGTGAAAAAATGATGAAGAGCAATGCCGGAATACAACAAAAACGTGTTTAATTTGAGGGAAAGTTTTGATTTTGTGTCCATGCACTAAAGCATAAAGAATGAAGCTGAGGAGCAGAGGAGACCATTGCGCGTGAGAAGGGCCATTTATGCTTAGAACTGAAGTTCTAAGTTATGGGAAAGTAGTTATGTCCCAACACCATCAGATGGCATCATCCTCTTGTGTTCCTAACTCAATACTGCTTGTAACCAGAAAAAGAATCTTTTTACATGTGTTAAAAAGAAAAAAAAAAAGAAGCGCTTTTATAAAATTAACTCAGGAGTTACATGTGTAGAAGTGCACACAGTGACAAGAATGCACATACTTTTATGTTACATATGTGTAGGCATGTTTAGGGACATAGTTGCAATTTATGCACATAAGGACTGATGATCAAAAGCAAACATGAGCACTCAAGGCCAATAGCGCCATACTAGCACCCGCGTTTGCTCTCGCCCAATGATCAGAGCCGGCAAGCATGTGTAACAACACGCTTGATGGCTGTGAACGCAATGAGCAAGCAAATGCATGCTAAACAGGTATTACTTATTCCTCCCCCAATGCTCAGCTGGCAGCGTGCCAAACAAGGGCGCTGCTCCCAATGCAAACCCTATACCAGCTCAGAGCTGGTGTTAGGGTTTGCAGAGCATTGGGGAGGAATGGAGAGCCCTGTTCAGCATGCATCTGCATGCTAGCAGGCCTCCCTGTCCTACTCTGGACACAGGACCCGACACCTCCCTGGTGGTCTGGCGCCCCTCCTCTGACAGAGCAACCCCAGCCCCCCCCCCCCCCCCGACAGAGGCAAACCTGACTCACACCCCCCCACCCTCAGACAGGGACCTCCAGCTCTCCCCCAGTGGTCTAGCGCACCTCCCATGTACCTCGAAACAATAGAGAAGGGAGCAGTGCACTCTCCTCCTTTCAGTGCTGCCTCCAAAATGGTGGCACCCTGCCCAGCGCATCCCTGAATGCACTGGGCAGGGCACCACCATTTTGGAGGTAGCACTGGAAGGAGGAGAGAGTGCTACTTCCTTCTTTCTCATTTTGAGGTACACGGGGGGGGGGGGGGGTTCGGGGAGTGCTAGACCACCAAGGGGAGGGCTGAAGGCCCGCCTCTCAAGCCCTTTCTGTCCAGGGGGGTGGAGTGGACCTCCAGCCCCTTGTGTCCAGGGTGGGTTGGGAGGGCCTTCAGCCCTGTTTGATAGGTCCAGGCTTTTTTTTTTTTTTGACAACCTGGACCTGTCAAACAACTATGGAGAGGTTTGTGCCTTGGTCGCATGCCCAGGCACAATCCTCCTGCAGGATGATCAAAACTAATAGTCCACATAAATTTGCATGCCATTAGTTTTGATCATGAGGGCTTTAATTCCCCACGCTGTTCCAGTACTAATTTTTCAGCTCTGTTTGGAACATTGTGGGGAATTTGACCATTGGGGCAATAGTTTATAAAATATGTGAATGCTGACAATGTATATAGCTGATGTTGTATAGCTTACAAGGACAAAATCAAGGCTTTTCCTGCCAAACATTAAAAGGAATAGTGGAATATGATGGAGTCTCAGCATTTAAAGTCAATTATTCCAAACTGGAAATGCTAAATATAACAGTATCTGAGCAGGAGAAGGCAGCTTCAGTGGAGCAGTGGAGCAATTATTGTTCCTTAGAGGTGTTGATTGGCAAGACCTTCTCACACTCGGAGGAATTTTATTGTTTGATCTTTTCAGAATATCTTTTCTTGGAAAGGTCTAGAGACATTTCCTCCAGAAGGCTTTCTTCCTAGCTCATAAATTTATTCCTATTAATTGGCACTCTGAAGAGCTGCTAAATGTAAGTCAATGGTAAATTCTGTTGTTCAGTCTTGTCTTGATGGAGAATTAAAGTGCACTGTCACCTCAGTGATCATAATGAAAGAAAGTTCAGCTTATTTGGGAGAACCACTGGCATTTGAACCACTGATATTGTTAACCTTGTGGGTTGGCACCTGTTAACTCCTGTTCACAAGTGGAAATACTTCTTAGAATATAATAGTCTGCAGCCATTAGCAGGGGGTAGGATTGGAAGGAGGATAGGTTATCGGGATGTGGGAATGATGAAACATAATAGGTGGGCTTTGTAAGCTGAGGTGCGAAAGAAACAATTGCACCATGACTGTTTTTGTATGGCAAATTTCATTTTATAAAGAGTTTTTAACAGAAGTGTTTTAACTGGGCACCCCCCTAGGAAAATTGCTTACTCAAGGTCTAATGTAACCTCTATGTTTGTATATGTACGTTTTGTTTTGAAAACTCAGTTTTAAAAAAGTTAAAATAAAATACACACAAACATTTATACCTGCTCCTGAACAGGTGTGAATGTCCACAGCTTCAATCTAGTTGCAATTTCTACCATTTGCCCCTTGTATTTTATAACTAAGGCGCTTATGTCTCTTAGTTATAAAATGGTAGAAATTAATCAAGGTGCTTATGTCTCTTGATTAAATAAGCTGGAAATAGGCACCTACTTGACCCTTCACACACAGGCACCCTGTTATAAAATTACACTCATACAGTATGAAGGATGGAACTTAGAAACTCCCAATAACTTGATATACTTACTTCACAGGCAAACTTGAATGCAGAGAACATCAAGTTAATCTCCTCAGTATTGTGCGCTGCTTTGTATCCCAATGTGGTCCAGGTAAGGTTATTTTTTGTTGCATTTTGAGTCATCTCTCAGCAGAGATTTAAAAGTTCCTCTAGGTCTTTGTTCCCCAGCCTACTGAAATGAACATTAGAAAGGTTTTCCTTAGCACTGGGAGTTGGGAGTACTAAGCCTTGGGTTGCTGAAAACTGCACAGTGACAGGAGAGAACCAGAGGTGGGATTTCTAAATTAAAAGCTGTTTTATGTGCAAGCAGCCAAGGAGTGCTGAGAACTGAGTTTGTTTTTGCTTGAAGGTTGCTTTTACCAGAGGGCTCCCACTGACCCTGTAGCAAAATTACTTACCTGTAGCAGGTATTCTCCGAGGACAGCAGGCTGATTATTCTCACATGTGGGTCGACGACCGCGTCGGCCCGGGAATCGACATTTTGCAATACCAAAAAAGTTTTGCCAGAGTCTTCTGACACGCGTGCAGCGCACACCATGCATTCGCGACTGACTTCTCGCAACGCCGCACAAGTGCGTACCTCAGTTAAACAGTATAACAGATAACAAATTGCAATTCCAAAGGGGAGGAGGGAGGGTTTGTGGGAATAATCAGCCTGCTGTCCTTGGAGAATATCTGCTACAGGTAAGTAACTTCGCTTTCTCCAAGGACAAGCAGGCTGCTTATTCTCACATGTGAGGTATCCCTAGCATCCAGGCTCACTCAAAACAATGAACATAGGTCAATTGGGCCTCGCAACGGCGAGGACATAACATAGGTTAACCTGAAACTATTTACAGCTAGCTGAGAGTGCAGCCTGGAACAGAATAAAACGAGCCTAGGGGGGTGGAGTTAGATTCTAAACCCCAAACAGATTCTGCTCACTGACTGGCCAGACAGACTGTTGCACTGGGTATCCTGCTGAAGGCAGTAGTGAGATGTGATTGTGTGGACTGATGACCACGTTGTAGCTTTGCAAATCTCTTCAGTGGAGGCTGACTTTAAGTGAGCCAGCGACGCAGCCATGGCTCTAACATTATGAGCCTTGACATGACCCTCCAGAGTCAGCCCAGCTCGGGCATAAGTGAAGGAAATGCAATCTGCTAGCCAATTGGAGATTGTGCGTTTTCCAATGGTGACTCCCCTCCAGTTGGGATAGAAAGAAACAAACAACTGGGCTGACTGTCTGAAGGGCTTTGTCCACTCCACGTAAAAGGCCAATGCTCTCTTGCAGTCCAAGGTGTGCGAGCTGCTTTAGCCAGGGTGGGCATGAGGACGGGGAAACAATGTTGGCAAGACAATTGACTGGTTCAGATGGAACTCCGACACCACCTTCAGCAGGAATGTAGGGTGCGTGCAGAGGACTACTCTGTTGTGATGAAACTTAGTATAAGGTGCATGCACTACTAAGGCCTGAAGCTCACTGACCCCATGAGCTGAAGTAACAGCCACCAAGAAAATGACCTTCCAGGTCAAGTACTTCAGATGGCAGGAATTCAGTGGATCAAAAGCTTTCAATCAGCTGGGTGAGAACGATGTTGAGATTCCATGGCACTGGTGGAGGTTTGACAGGGGGCTTTGACAAAACCTCTCATGAAGCGAACAAGTAAAGGCTTATCCTCTACACGCCGATGATAAGCACTAATTGCACTGAGGTGAACCCTTACGGAGTTGGTCTTGAGACCAGACTCTGACAAGTGTAGAAGGTATTCAAGCAGGGTCTGTGTAGGACAATAGAGAGGATCTAGGGTCTTGCTGTCACACCAGATGGCAAACCTTCTCCATTTGAAAGAGTAACACCTCTTTGTGGAATCTTTCCAAGAACAAGCAAGACTCGGGAGATACCCTCTAAAAGACCCAAGGAGGCGAATTCTAAGGTCTCAACATCGGGCCGTGAGAGCCAGAGACTGGAGGTTGGGATATAGAAGCTACCCCTCGTTGAGGGTTGGAAAACACTCCAATCTCCACGGTTCTTCCGAGGACAACTCCAGAAGAAGAGGGAACCAATCTGATGCAGCCAGTAGGGTGCAATCAGGATCATAGTTCCGCGGTCTTGAGTTTCAGCAGTCTTCCCTACTAGAGGTATGGGAGGATGTGCATTCAGAAGGCTGTTCCCCAATGTAGGAAAAAGGCATCTGACGCTAGTCTGTCGTGGGCCTGAAGCCTGGAACAGAACTGAGGGACCTTGTGATTGATCTGAGTGGCAAAAAGATCCACCGAGGGGGTGCCCCATGCTCGGAAGGTCTTTTGGGCGACGCCCATATTCAGCGACTACTTGTGAGGCTGCATTACCCTGCTCAGCCTGTCTGCCAGACTGTTGTTTACGCCTGCCAGATAAGTGGCTTGGAGAAAAATGCTGTGACAGCGTGCCCAAAGCCACATCTAGACAGTTTCCTGACACAGTGGTCGAGATCCGGTGCCCCACCGCTTGTTGGTGTAGTACATCGCAACCTGATTTGTCTGTTTGAATCAAGATGATTTGGTTGGACAGCTGATCTCGGAAAGCCTTCAGAGCGTTCCAGATCGCTCTTAATTCCAGGAGGTTGATCTGAAGACCTTTCTCCTGAAAGGACCACGCTCCCTGAGTGTGAAGCCCATCTGCATGAGCTCCCCACCCCAGGAGGGATGCATGCATCGTCAGCACTTTTGTGGCTGAGGAATTTGGAATGGTCGTCCCATGGTCAAATTGTATCGAATTGTCCACCACTGAAGAGAATTCTGAAATTCGATGGACAGTTGGATCACATCCTCCAGATTCCCTGTAGCTTGACACCACTGGGAAGCTAGGGTCCATTAAACTGATCTCATATGAAGACGTGCCATGGGAGTTACATGAACTTTGGAGGACATGTGCCCTAACAGTCTCAACATCTGCCAAGCTGTGATCTGCTGAGACACTCGAACTATGGACACCAGGGACAGGAGGTTGTCTGCCCTTGTCTCAGGAAGATAAGCCCGAGCTGTCTTCATGTCCAGCAGTGCTCCAGTTAACTCCATTTTTCTGACTGGAGTGAGATGGGACTTGGTTTAATTTATTACGAACCCCAGTAGCTCTAGCACCTGAATAGTCATTCACATGAACTCAGGCACCGTCATCAGAGGTTGCTCTTTACCAGCCAATCGTTGACATAAGGAAACATGTGTACTCCCAGCCTGCGTAGTGATGCTGCGACTACCGCCAGACACTTTGTAAACACTTTGGGTGCAGATGCCAAGCCAAAAGGCAGCACACGGTACTGAAAGTGCTGTGTTCCCAGCCGAAACCGAAGATACATCCTGTGAGCTGGAAGTATCGGGATGCGAGTGTAAGCATCCTTTAAAGTCCAGACAGCATAGCCAATCATTCTCCTGAATCATGGGATGCCCGTCATCGAGACTCCTCGGTAACAACGAGGACGATGTGGTATCCTCACGTCGCCTCGGGGTCGGGTCCAACAATGGTTGGTCCCAGGGGGCCTGGAAAGCAGGAGGCCTCGAGGCAGGTGGAGACCCACTCTATGCCTCACTGCTCCCAGCAGGAGTTGGTCTCTTAGCAGCCATTACTTCTGCTCCTGATGTCGATGCCTCCCTCAATGTCGAAGGACCAGACTGAGCCCCAAAAAGCTTCTCGAGCCACATGGGTCCGTTTCTTCATACAAAGACACAAACTACAAGCAGCTAGGCTGTGGTCGGGCCCAAGGCACTGGATACACCAGGAATGGGTATCGGTACCTGAGATGGTCCAGTTGCACCCAGTACAACGTTTGAAGCTGCTGAGTGTCTTCGATGACATTTATTTATTTATTTTTTTTGTTACATTTGTACCCCGCGCTTTCCCACTCATGGCAGGCTTAATGCGGCTTACATGGGGCAATGGAGGGTTAAGTGACTTGCCCAGAGTCACAAGGAGCTGCCTGTGCCTGAAGTGGGACTTGAACTCTGTTCCTCAGTTCCCCAGGACCCAAGTCCACTACCCTAACCAGTAGGCCACTCCTCCACTCATGGAAGGAAAAACAGCCTCAGCGAAATCAAAAGACATGATTGTGCCAAAATGAAAGGGACACAAAAAGGGAGAGAAACCCGGCTGCGTCGAAAACAAAGAAAACTTAGAAACAGGAGAAAAAGAAAAAGACTAAGGAGATAAAATAAAAGGATAAATTCTGTTTTTTTTTTTTGTTTGCTAAAAAAAAAACGCAAGTAAACAAAAAAAAAACTCATGAAAAAAGGAAGACTCCTTTCCCGGGCCTCAATGAGGAGCACAGGAGGAACCTGCCGCATCTTGTCGCGGAAAAAGAAAAACTGAGGTACGTGCTCGTGCATCGGGCGGGAAGTTAGTCTGCGCAGTGTGCACTGCACGCATGCCAGAAGACTCTGGCAAAACTTTTTTGATTTTGCTATTGCAAAATTCCGATTCCTGGGCCAACACGGACGTCAGCCCACACATGAGAATAAGCAGCCTACTTGTCCGCGGAGAATTTCTTTTATACCTTTTTGTATAGGCACTTATCTAATTGAGTTGGTCCCAGTCTGTTCCACTTTTGTGTTGGTCTTCTCCTAAATTCTTTTCCAGGTTTGACTTTCCATTTCTTCTCTTTGCTCTTGTCCTTCCCTTCCTTCTCTATACCTGCCTGGCAGTGATCTTTTTTTTTTTTTTGGGGGGGGGGGGGGTTTGTTCACTTTTTTCTGCTTCTGTATCCATCAATATGTGATTTTTACCTTATGTTTAAATCTGTTTATTGACAGAAAATTCAGAGAAATACATATATAATGGTGCAACAAGTAAATAGTAACAGTGTAACTGGCAACTGTCAATCCTTCTTCACCTTATAAGTAAATAAGTATTGCCACACTGGGACAGACCTAAGGTCCATCAAGCCCAGCATCCTGTTTCCAACAGTGGCCCATCCAGATCATAAATACCTGGCAAGATCCTAAAAAAGTTCAATACATTTTATGCTGCTTATCCCAGAAATAGCAGTGGATTTCCCACAAGTAATGGTCTATGGACTTTTCCTTTAGGAAGCCTTCCAGACCTTTTTTAAACCCCGCTAAGCTAACAGAATTTAATTACACGTTGAGTGAAGAAACATTTTATCCAGTTTGTATTAAATTTGCTACTTTGTAGCTTCATCGCATGCCCCCTAGTCCTAGTATTTTTGGAAAGAGTAAACAAACGATTCATGTCTACCTGTTCTACTCCACTTATTATTTTATAGACCTCTATCATATCTCCCCTCAGCCATCTTTACTCCAAGGAGAAGAGCCCTAGATGCTTCAGCCTTTGCTCATAGGGATGTCGTCCCAACCCCTTTATCATTTTCGTCGCCCTTCTCTGTACCTTTTCTAATTCCACTATATCTTTTTTGAGATGCGGTGACCAGAATTGAACACAATATTCGAGGTGTGGTCGCACTATGGACCAATACAAAGGCATTATAATGTCCTCACTTTTGTTTCCCATTCCTATCCTGATAATACCTAACATTCTATTTGCTTTCTTAGCCGCCGCAGCACACTGAGCAGAGGGTTTCAACATATCATCAACAACAACGCCGAGATCTCTTTCTTGGTCAGTGACTCCTAACATGGAACCTTGCATTACGTAGCTATAGTTCAGGTTCCTCTTTCCCACATGCATCACTTTGCACGTGCTCACATTAAATGTCATCTGCCATTTAGATGCCCAGGTCCTCTTGTAATTTTTCACAATCCTCTCGCGATTTGACAACTTTGAATAACTTTGTGTCGTCAGCAAATTTAATTACCTCACTAGTTACTCCCATCTCTAGATCATTTATAAATATGTTAAAAAGCAGCAGTCCCAGCACAGACCCCTGGGGAACCCCACTATCTACCCTTCTCCATTGAGAATACTGACCTTTTAACCCTACTCTCTGTTTTCTATCCTTTAACCTGTTTTTAATCCACAGTAGGACACTACCTCTAATCCCATGAGTCTCCATTTTCTTCTGGAGTCTTTCATGAGGTACTTTGTCAAATGCCTTTTGAAAATCCAGATACACCATGTCAATCGGCTCCCCTTTATCCACATGTTTGTTCACCCCTTCAAAGAAATGTAATAGATTAGTGAGGCAAGATTTCCCTTCACTAAATCCATATTGGCTTTGTCTGATTAATCCATGCTTTTGAATATGCTCTGTAATTTTGTTTTTCATACTAGTTTCTACCATTTTGCCCATCAGTCTCACTTGTCTATAATTTCCCGAATCCCCTCTGGAAGTTTTTTAAATATCTACGTTACATGGGCTACCCTCCAATCTTCCGGTACCACACTTGATTTCCTATATAATAATTCTCACCTCCAACGTTCTATGCTTGGGACCGTGGTTCCCTGGCTGCAGGTGGTCTGCGAGGCAGACACGCACGGACGTCACTGACGTCAAAACTGCTGATTCCAAGGCAAGGAGAGGAGTAGGGAAATAGCTGTCACCCCCCGCGCTACGGCCCCCTCGAAACCCACCCCCTTCCGCGAACCTGTCGATCCCCCCCTCCACCGGAACGCCGAAAACCGCACCCCCACCCCCCCGCCTCTGTTGTGCACTACCTGTGCTGACAGCCGAAGTGTTGTTCTGCCCTTCGGATGGGTTCCTCAATCATCTTCTCAGTTTAACTCCGTGCGTCTGACGTCAGACGCACGCAGAGGAACTTCCTGACAAGATGATTGAAGAACTAACAGGAAGGAAAGAACAACACTTTGGCTGTAAGAACAGGTAGCACAACAACGGCAGCGGCGTCGGGGGGGGCAGTTTTTGCCGGCACAGGGGGGGAACGACAGGTTCGCGGAAGGGGGGGTTCAAGGGGGCCGTAGCACGGAGGGGGGGGAAATTGCCTGCCTAAGGCCCGTTTCCTTGCCTACAGAAACGGGCCTTTTTTACTAGTTAAAGATAAATTACATATTGCTAACAATAGTTCCACCAGTTCATTTTTCAATTCTATCAGTACTCTGTGATAAATACCATCCAGTCCAGGAGATTTGCTACTCTTCAATTTGTCAAATTGCCCATTACATCCTCCAGGTTTATAGAGATTTCATTCAGTTTCTCCTGCTCGTCAGCTTCGAATGCCATTTCTGGCACCAGTTTCTCTCCGATATACTTACAAATGGATGTCTGTAGGTACTTACAGAGTCAATGACAGCTTCTGTAAGTCCGATATTCAGGATATCTGTAGCTGAACCTAAATATCGTATTACCAAGAATCCTGCACTGATTTCTTGGCAAGGCACAGCGAAAAGATTAATTTACCCAAACAAAAAATCTTTCACACCTAAAAAAAATTAGAAAATTCCAACAGTGGATAAATATCAGTTTCAGAAATCTGACAGCTGAATCCGAAAAAGTATTTGAACACTGAACAGTTTCTGCAATCCTGTCACTGAAACAGAAACTCAAAAAAAAAAGGATCTTAAAATTGGCAGTATAATCTGCAACTCAAATTTACCCAAATTTAAAAGTATAACCCTCTCAGATCTATTTAAATCCACCAAAAACACACTTCAAAATTCAGTCCCAGAGGAATTAGTAAAGCATAACTCTGACTCCACTGTACAGCAATCTACTACTACTACTACTGTGTTTCTCTGCTACCAAATGCCAAAACCTCTGCTACCAAATGTTTATAGTGGAGTCCAAGCCCCCACCCCACCCCCACCCCGATAACTACCTAGTCTCAGGGAAGGGCTATAATATATGGGAATTCCTTCTCTGATATATTTCTACTTACCATAGGAAATATACCATTTGGAAATGGGCAAAATAGGGTTCCTGCCACCTTACACCCACCCCAAGATACCGTGACAGAGAAGACAGAAAAGACAGAAGCCATTTTCCTTTAGAGGGATAGTCTTTATTCCAGTATAGATGATAACAAAGCAAGCAGGCAATAACAAATAGCAATTTGTTATGAGAGGAAGAGAGAGACCACTGTGGTAAAGAGTCACTCAGTTGATCATCTCAGCCTCTGACTAAATACCACATAGCAGCCACTTATATACTCTTTTGCACAATGGAAATTCCCTCCCAAATCATACAACCTTGCAATTTCAGCTATTTTCTGTCTTTCTCAGCTAATTTTTGTCTTACTTTATTGTTTACATAAAATGGAAAAATACTATCTGAATGTTATGGAATACAGAACACAATATCTAAAATGTTTATGAAAAACAGAAGTCCAAGGTTTCTTCACAGAAGATTGCGGTCACCACTTTGCTACAGGAATCTTTCCAAAACTCAGGTCTTATCACTGTTTTGTCTAGGAACCTCAACACATCTTCTCTCGCAAACTGTTTACATATTCTTTGTGTCCTTGTAATGTTTAAGTCAGTGGCACCAACTCTGTCAGAGGAGGGGAAGAGCACTCCTTGCTGAATCAACATGACCTTGTATTCACAGCTTTTACAGCTCTCAGCAAAAATACAGAAAATGCAGCTTTCAGGCATTTTAAAGTTTGAGCTTTTAGCTAACTGACTTGTCAGTGGTCAGAAAAGTGCAAATCAATTCAAGGAGTAGTGCAATAAACAAAAATCCTCTCCCTACCCCACCCCTACACAAGAAAACCTACGGGAGGACAATAGCACCAACAAGCCAAAAGCTTGATACTAATGAAGAGCTATCAAGATGAAGAACCCAGTGCATGTCCTGGCATGTGATGTCTCCAAGTGTAGTAGGCGTCCCAGACCTTATGAAAGGCCCATAACCTCCCAGAGCGCAAAGCAGTCAGTTTAGACATAAAATAAACAGCTTGCAAAAAACAGTCACTAGGGAGGGTGCCAGAGGATCTTTCCAAGCTGACGCCAGAGCTAATGTACCAGCTGTGAAGAAGATTATAGCAAGCTTTTGCATTTCAGGTTTTATTTTGATGCCCTGTTTCCTGTTATTGAACCTACTCTTTTTGGAATGTATTACCACCCCATCTATGACTCCAGAGTTCCCTAGTGATTTGAAAACATACCTTTTTGAAGACCGCCAACACATAATTCATGAGACTGTTTCCAGCGCAAGCCTGCCGGACGCACCAGACAAGTTACTTACCTTATCCCCTACTGTCTTGCTCATCTCTTTTGTTATGTCTCCTATCATATCTTGTAGTTCCTTTCTTCCCCTTCCCCTTTTTGGTCTCCACTTCTTGTGACTACTCTTTCATTCCCTTAGTTTCGTATGTCCTCCCTTTTTAGAATTGTAAACTACTCAGATAACCACCTTGATGTGCAGGAAAGCAAGTGCTGAATAAACTTGGAACAGGGAGATGCTGGACTGCAGGGGCTGGTGGGGAAGGGAAAGGAGACAGGAAAGGTGCCAAGACCATAGGAATACAGGGAAAGGGTTGAGGGGGCAGGAAAATCCTGCACCACATGGGGCTGCCGCCTTGCTGTTTGGCCTGCCACTACCTCAACTCAGCTTCCAGAAATTGAGCACTAGTGACAAGGGTAGGCATGTGCTCCTGAGGATTTCTAGCCTCAGGGCCGGGCAGCTAATGTTTGAGTAAAGAAAAAGAATTAGCTTTATTGTTTAGTCAGAATGAGTGGGGACAACAAGAGAGAAGTGATGGTGGTGGGGACAAGAGGGGAGATTGTGGGGTAATAAGAGGAAGGGTCAGGAAAGGAAACTATAGAATGGGTGTGAATTTGTAAAAGCTGTCAAGTTCCTCTCATTTCTTTGAAAATGAGAGTTCATATGCTAGAGCCACTGAGCCCTTCTTGCTCTGTTGGGGGAAGGGAGACCTTCCCAGACAAATAGCAAGAGAGGTGATATGATGCAGCTGTTGAGCTGCTCTTGTTGTTCTGCGGTTGAGGGGTAATATGTTGGGCTACCAAGTCTCTCTTGCTATTTCTGTGATGTTGGAAAGTGATTTTGGGGGTCTGCTGATCCCTTCTTCCTTTTTCTTTAGGAGTGGAGGAAGCCTCCCACTGTCATAGAAACAGCAATAGCAGCTTGTCAGTCCCAACCTAACCTCCCACTGAGAAGTGATATGATGGAGCCGTTGAACATATCTTGCTATTTCTGTAGGGATGAAAAGTAACACGTTGGGGCTGCCGAGCTCCTCTTCCAGGGTCAGAAAAATACCTACTGTACTGCATATAATTCACCTCAAGCTTCTACTGTTTTTATCTCTGAGGGTGAAAGGTGATATTTTGGGGCCACCAAGCTTCTCTTGCTGTTTCACAGGGGGTTGGAAATGATATGTTGAATCTTATGAGCCCTTCTTGCTGTTCCCCTAGGAATGGGAGCCTCCCAGCCTCACAGAAACAACAAGAGGGGCTTGGCAGCTCCAACCTATAACCTCCCACTGAGAGATGATATGATGGAGCCACTGAGCCTCTCTTGCTGTTTTTCTGAGGAGTGAGGGGTGAGAGATGATATTTAGGGGTCACTGAGTTGCTCTTATTATTGCTTTCTCACATCTACTAAATCCCATACCTGTCAAGGGGCAAGTAGTTTACACAAGTGACATATAGCAGATCATGTCAACTGTCTTGTTTTTATGCCAGTTGCAATGACCTGTATTTATTATGTATGTTCACAAATCAAAAAAACAGGAGGAATGGAAGACTAAATCAAGTATCAACAAACAAAATACTGGAAACCCATGCACTGTGGTCTGTGAACACACAGAGCCCTGTGCTGACTACCGCTGCTGTCACCTTCATGATTTGGATAAGTCGAGGGAGAAAGAAATGGGACTGTATTATATTTTCCTCATCATCTGAGGTCACAGGAATTTTTAAATATTTAAATGGGGTCATATTGATTAAAAGTCTGGGAAGCATGGAACTAAGTGGAAAAGAATGTAGCAATAGTGCTTAGATTCCTCTTAGTAGTATTGATTATAGTATGGGAGGGGAACAGGCTTACTTTGTAATGTTACTAGCTGCCAAATGGTAATTTTGATCCTACATTGTGATTTTCTTTTTATTTTTAATTCAAAAAAGATATAAAGACAAAAACTGAAATCTCTGATTGAGAAGTGGTATCCTTTCAACATTAAACCATTTTATACAGTATGTGTTTTATGGTTTTTAATTTTCTTTAAGGTGAAAGTTCCAGAAGAAAATTATCACCAAACCAGTACAGGGGCAATAAAAATGCTACCGAAGGCCAAAGAGCTGAGGTTTGTCACCAAGAATGATGGCTACATACATATTCATCCTTCCTCTGTGAACTTCCAGGTCAGGATGCACACTTTTTCCTCTGCAATCACTGAAATGTTACCTACAACAGACTGTATTAAAAAGAAAAAAAAAAATCATCATCTGGAATATAGCTGGGTCAGAAGAAAAAAATAAGAGGAAAGTCTATGTATATAGTGTTTCCAATAAGACAGAAATGAATAAGAATCCTTATACATTTCAGTTTCATCAGAGCAGATTGACATAAATTATAGTACCAAGAAGGAAGAGCAGGAGAGGTTCGGAAAGCAGTTGGTTTCAATTTTGGTTACTGTGCTTTCTCTGCATATGCTGCTTTCCATACCTGGGGATTATAATTGTTTTGAATTTGAGCACCTCATTTTGTCTGCTTTTTCAAGGGTGTCCACCCTGTTTCAGATCTTCTAATAATCCCTTTACAACATCCAGGAGTAACCCCCCAAAACATTCCACTGATAACCCCTGTTTCCTCAGAATAGACTGTCCACTGTCACTAGACCAGTTTTAACCACATTTTTTAAACTTTATATTTATTAATTTGTACCAGCATATAAAATAAATGAGTTTTATATAGAACAAGATCAATGTACAGCTTGCAACTTCCAACCCCCAAACCCCCCCCTCCCCTCCCCTCACCCCCAAATAAACAACATGGAGGGGCATTTTCGATAGGGTATCTAAGTACCAAAAAAAAAGTCCAGCACAAAACGTCCATCTGGCAGCCATTTTTAAACAGGAAAAATGTCAGGATTTCCTGTTTGAAAATAAATGAGAAGGATATCCCTACACTGGAGACGTCCATCCTGAACAACCATTTTACAAACTGAAACATTTAAATTATAAATAGGAGAAAACAAAGCACAAGGACATCTGTCTGGCAGCATTCTTATGAAAATGATCGCTCAGACATCCTTGCAGAAAAGAGGAGTAGCCTAGTGGTTAGTGCAGTGGACTGTAAACCAAGGGACGCAGATTCAAATCCCACTGTACCTTTTTTTTTTCCACCTAAATTTGATCCCTTCCAGAACAGAAAAATACCTACTGTACCTGAATGTGCACCACTTCAATTCAATTAGAGCAACTACTATCATACATCGACAAACTATCAGTGTTACATCCTCACCAAACAGGTTTCTGGTCTAACCACAGCACTGAAACTACAGTCACTTCACTAATCAGCGATCTTCATTCAATTCTTGACAAAGGGAACATTGCACTTTTGGTTTCACTAGACCTCTCAGCAGCATTTCACCTGGTTGATCTGTCTCCTTTTCTCTCACATTTACAGGATATTGGCCTAACCAGAAACACCTTTGCTTGGTTCACCTCTTTCTAACTGGTAGAACATATTCTGTCATTTTTTTTTCCAATAATACCTCTAGGGATTATACACTTCAATATGGTGTTCCCCAAGGCCCCATCTTATTACCTTTATTATTCAATGTTTTTGTTAATAGTTAATTATCTTCATTGGTATATAACATAACAGGCAATATGCACAGCTTGCAAAAATACAATAGGGAGTAACTTAAACTTTCAAACCTTCCCCCCCCCTAGAAATCCCATCCCTGCTGTTTGTTCCATATCATTGTATAGTCTGTAGCAAGGTGTATATTCTTACCTCTTTTTAGGCCTGTTACTAAGGGCTAGGCCTAAGGCCTGTACTGTTTGGTTCTCACAAGTTAGCCTACTAACTCAGCATCTTGTGTAACAATCATTGCCTTCTCAGGAGCTGAGAACTGATACTTCATAACATTTGTTTGCAGCTGAGTATGTTTTTCATATAAGGTGGATGTAACCTTGATAGTTGCTAAGGGACTGAGGACACAGTGAAGCCTACCAGTATGTTGCATTTGTGGAGAGAGACAGAGAGAGGACACAAGGGTATTGTTCTGACTGTGCACGCAGAACAGATAACTGACTAGCCAATAGGTACCAATTTTGCACGTGAACTCCCATCAGGAGAGACTGATAGAATACAGGAACAATCCATATATGGTATAAGGCAACCTAATGGTGCCAGTTTATGGGAAAATCACATGATTTATGAGAAATGGAATTTGCAACAGTATATATGTGATGTCCGGGAGGTGTTAGCTGAGCAGTCCTTGTCTTTCAGGATGCACATTTGCTGACTGACAACCTGCTTCAGGGAGAGAACTATTGTTTGTATTTTTTTGGCTCTGTGATAATAAAGGTGATTACTGACTGCGCCTAACGGAGTCTAAGTTCTCTTTCTTATTTTTCCAGCTGTTGGGGCTGCAGTGCTTTCTCTCCCAGTGGGGGCTAAGGGACAGAGAAACACATTTTGGCGCCCGAACAGGGACTTGATTGCCGTGTAATTAGCCTTAATAGCCCTCTAAACTAATCAAAGAAAACAAAATATGAAAGAAAAAAAAATCAGAAAAAAAATGAAAAAAAAAATCAGAAAAAAAAAAAACAGAAAAAGAAAAAAAAAGTCTGAGCTATTTCTGCAGCTGGACTGTGGAAAGTTTTGTTTTTTACTCCGGAGTTGAGTTGAGTGAAGAGCCTGCAGGGTTGAAGAATCTCTCTGCAAAGGGGTAGGTGACTGCGGCCCCTACCATAAGTGCAGGTGAGCTGGGTGTGGATGCGTCGGCTGCACAAGGGTGCATGTCTGGAATTTTGATAGACGTCTGTAAGTATATATATATATATATATATATATATATTTTTTTTTTTTTTTAATTTTTTTTTTTTTTAATTTTGAGTTCTCAAATACTTTGTGTCTTTTAAAATAGTGTTTTCCACTGATTCCTTAGTGCAGAAAGTCCTTGTAAGTAATTGTTAACGTTGGAGCAGGATAACAACTCAGTATCTGTAGTTTGCTTTGTTTTGGAGTGCAGTAACCTTCCCCCCCCCCCCCCCCCCCCCCCCCCCCCCCTAGAAATCCCATCCCTGCAGTTTGTTCCATATCATTGTATAGTCTGTAGCAAGGTTAAGCCCAAAGTCTAATTTGTTCAAACAAGTGTGCTTACTTCCGTTCAGTACAGCCAATGGTAACCGCAAAGACACCCACCCTGGAAAATGGCCACTCTTTTAAAGACTAACTGACATCACACTCTAGTGCTAGAACTGCCAATCACTGACGTTCAAAACAGAACTACCGTCATACCTCTAAGGACGGTTATTAAAAAACCTAGGAGCTTCTCGAGGCTTTTTTCCTCCTCCTCACCTGAAGTGTGTTCATGATTTTGAGCTCCTATATTGTGTGTTTATATTTGGCCATTTTCACTATTATGCTTTTAACAAAATTGTAATTTTTTTTTTAATGTTAAAATGTACCTGCTGTACAGCGCCTTGTGTGAATCTCTTATTATTATTATTATTTATTGCATTTGTACCCCACATTATCCCACCTATTTGCAGGCTCAATGTGGCTTACATAGTTTTGTTATGACATTGTCATTCCAGAATATCAGATACAGTTAGTAGTGTGTAGAGATTAAGTAGGGAAGAAAAAAAGGAAGTGATTGGGCGGGTGATAGTGGAAGTGGATTTTCATAGCTGGTTGGGAAGGTGAATTAGTGAAGCGCCTTGTGTGAATCTCTTCATAAAAGCGCTTAATAAATCCCAATCAATAAATATTAAATACAATTCCACAAAACACTTTTCCTACACACTCTTTTAGTACTGCAACACTGGTATTGGCAGGAAACTTGAAACAAAAGGGTTCCAGTCCTAGTCTTTGTCCTCCCCACCCCCATATGTTTTATTGTTTATTTGTTGACATTGTAATATAGCATACTATGCCATACTTGTATTGTTGTTTGAATATTTTTACTGCTGTCTATTGCTTATGTTTGACTTATTCTTGTTGTATACCGCTTTGAGTAAATTCCTTCAAAAAGGCGGTAAATTAATCCTGTGTACTTATCCTCCCCCAATATTCAGCATCTCCCCTCAGTATCCCTGTCCCCTATGCCTCTATGCCCAACAATTTTGTGTTCCTGTTCCTCACCATGTCAAACTTCTGTCCCTTCTCTTCCTTCCTCCTACATCTTCCATGCCAGGGCCAGCATATCTCCCTCTCTCACCCTAACCCTCCTCCCCCGTGGTCAGGCATCTCTTTCTTTCTTTCTCTCTCCCTCCCTCCATTGGTCCAGTTTCTCTCTCCCTCAATTTATTGGTTCAGTTTCTCTCCCCCCCTTTCAGTATCTCTCTCTCTCTCTCTCTCTCTCTCTCTCTCTCTCTCTCTCTCTCTTCAGTCTCTCTCTCTTGCTCTTCCCTCTGTTGGTCCAGTATCTCTCTCTTTCTTTCTTTATCTCTCCCTCCTTCCTTCTGTTTCTCCAGTATCTTTCTCTCTCCCTCCCTCCTTCTGTTGGTCCACTATCTCTTTCTTTCTTTCTTTCTCTTCTTCTCCTCTCCCCTTTAGGTATAGTCCTCGCCCCCCCCCCACCCCATGGTCATCAAACTCACAGTGCCATCCTCCTCTGATGTAACTTCTTGTATGCAGGATGAGGCAAAGGAAAGGCCTTGGTGGAATTGCCAGGAGGGTACCTACTTTCATCGCTGTCACTGCTGACGCAAGTTTGAAGGACCCCGTGGAGGGGCTAGAGAGACACCAGACTCAT
This sequence comes from Microcaecilia unicolor, assembly GCF_901765095.1. Lineage (NCBI taxonomy): Eukaryota > Metazoa > Chordata > Amphibia > Gymnophiona > Siphonopidae > Microcaecilia > Microcaecilia unicolor. The sequence continues at coordinate 49,056,675 of NC_044033.1, read as the reverse complement.
GGGTGGAGGAGGGATGAGGAAGGGAGAGAGATTTGAAGTTCTGCAGCAGGGATGGAGAGCAGGAAGCCAGGGAGTAAAAGGGTACTTTAAGTTTGACAGCAGATGGGCTTTTTGCCAAGCTTGCTTAATGGTAGCTATGCCCCTGTCTACTGTATTTACACAACCATGGTTACACTAGATCTTTAGCGTGTAAATGCAAGGTGCACCAATATGGGTTACACAAGTATTCTATATATAACGTAATTTGGACACTCAGATGCAGTTGTAGAATAGGCTTTCACCAAGTGGCATCGGGGTACCTAAAGGGAGGTGCCCATTTACAGAATTGTCCATCTATGGGTCAAAACTGTACTTAGGGAAAAAGTTGCTTTTGACATCCCCACTTTCCCTTTGGAACTCTTATGTTTGCAGATTCACCGACTGATTCCAAAGGGCAGTATGGCACCCCCCCCCCCCCCCCACACACACATCTTGTCTGTCCAGCCCATAGCTACAAAGAAAGTTTGGGTACATTTTATCACAGAAGTAGTAACTAATACATTTAATTAAGTTAAAATATCTATCATATTTTCACATCTCTGGTACCCAAATGACATTATGAAGAAAAGTTAAAAGGCATTTCCATGTGATTTGGCTGGCATGTGTGCTGGTATTTTTGCTGAAGTGATTTTCAAAAGTAGTGTATGCACATGCTTCCCCTTTGAAACTTAAGTGTTAAGTCTACAGATAAAACAAGCTGCAGACAGAGCTGGATTAACCATTTGGTGAGCCTTAGACAAGAATTACATTGACCTCCAAGTAATAAATATAAATTTTTAAATCCCCACAAACAGGTTTAGACCAGTAGGTTAGCCTCAACCCCCCAGCATAATCACTTTACACTCTTCATATCTATTCTCCTGACATAACCACCACTGTTATCATCCTTTCCTACTCTCACCCCCACCCCTTCCCAGCCCAATCAACCATTAAGCACAAGTCAGTGTGAACAGCGCTTCTTATCCACTGCTGCCTCCTCTGACAGCTTTTCTCTACATGTTGGACCTTTCATGGTTTTGAATGCAGAGGAAAACTAACAGAGCAGGAGTCAGCAAGCAGGTAGGAAGTGCCAGTTTAATTCCTGCTGCTGACTGGAAGACTATATGAATGTTGTGCGAAGGATAGACAGGTTCTGTGGATGGCAGTGGCTCTGGCCTGCTCCCACTCTTTTCTGCTTACAGCTAACTTATAAAGGCAAAAATCTGCTTTTAAGCTCATCTGACAGGGCCCCTCTAAACATCTGGACCCTAGGCCCATATATACCTAGTTTGCTTGTGCCGTAAGCCTGCTCAATCTATAGACTTCACACTTCTTTGAAAATTGCCCCATTTTTAAGTTAATAGTGCAAGAATTGTTTTATTCATGTGGAGTAACTGAGCTTCTTGGGACTGTATTTTCCAGGTCCGACACTTTGAGAGTCCATACTTAGTATATCATGAAAAAGTAAAAACCAGCCGTGTATTTGTACGGGACTGCAGTATGGTGTCAGTCTATCCCCTGGTATTATTCAGCGGAGGGCAGGTGAATATTGAGCTACATAGTGGAGTGTTTGTCATTTCACTGGACAATGGATGGATCCAATTTGCAGCAGCTTCATCTCAGGTAAAACAGTAGTTTATCCTCTAAACACTTGGAATTTGGTGTGTGACAAGAACACAGGAGAGCAAACAAAGCACATAATTGTCTCTGATCCCAAATCTACAAATGTATTGCCCAATTTTACAAAGAATACTTGTGAATGGGGACATTTTTACATGTCAAATTCATGCATAGGTTTTTAAAAAGTGCTTGTTTCAACCAGGGCTTGACTTAAGAGATTAAAGGAGTCATCCTATTTAATCCCTTGTACTTCATGTCCATCTCCATAATGAAAACAAGTCAAAATTGTGGCCTCACTTCCTGGTTGGCAGCACTTACTATGTAGGTTTGCAAAATGGGGCAGTTGTACAAGGAGGTTGCAAAATTGCTATGTCTACAAAGCAGTGCTGACATATCCACATGAAAGCTGCTAGGGTTGTGCTGTTCAGTTTTTCAACATTATAAAACGGCTGCTCCCACTGCACATGCCAGCACATACAAATGCACTTCTGCAGAGCTATGATTATATACAGTTCAGTTCTGTGCCTGAGCACATTATTATAACATAACAAACTAGTTGTGAGGCTCATCTGCGTCCAAGGTTCCCGTACAGAACTATTTGCAAGCAAAATACTCTGTTTTTCTGTCTATGGAAGGAGGGAACCTTGGATTGGCAGCAAGCCAATACTTCCGATAGAAACAAGACTGAACAGCCAGCTGAAATATATTAGATTTATTATAGACTAGTGAAAAATGCCTGTTTCTGACAGAAATGAAACGGGCGCTAGCAAGGTTTTCCTCGGAGTGTGTATGTTTGAGAGAGTGTGTGTGAGATTGACTGTGTGAGAGAGAGTGAATGTGCGAGTGTGTGTGTGTGACAGAGAGAGAGTGAGATTGGGTGCGAGTGTGTCCGTGAGAGAAAGAGAGTGTGTGTGTGAGAATCAGAGTGTGTGCCAGGGGGCCCTCCCTCCTCCCTCCCAGTTCCAGGGTCCCCCCCATCCCCCCCTCCGAGTTCCAGGGTCATCCCCCCCCTCCGAGTTCCAGGGTCATCCCCCCCTCCATCCGAGTTCCAGTGTCCCTTCCAGTTTCAGGGTCCCCCCCCACCCTCCCTCAGAGTTTCAGGGTCCCCACCCTCCCAGTTCCAGGTCACCTTCCCTCCCTTCCTCCCAGTTCCATAGTCCCCCTCCCTCCCAGTTCGGCGGTCCTGTCCCTTCCTTCCTCCCTCCCTCCAAGGTTTTGGGGGGGGGGGGGGGGGAGGGAGTTGCTATTTGCTGTGAACCTAAGGAGACACTTCTTCTGGCGTCCACCAGCTAAGTCCTGTCCTGACCCACAGGCAGCTGGAGCTCCCTCATACATTGACAGGCAACGGCGGGACTGACGCAGCCACAGGCACTTACCTGGATAAACTTTGTATTGTTGACAAATGGTCAGAAAATACAGAGTGTAAAATTGCAGTTTCTACCATGTAGAATAATTTTTAAAGCTGTTTTAGTGATATTTGATTTAGATTTCATGATACTCATATGTACAGATGGGAAGCTTTCAAATAAATTAAAAAGGTGTGCATTAAGAATCCAAAAACAAAAACCTTTTGTCCTTTACCTGTTAAGGCACAATTTATCCATTAGAAACAGCTTTAGACGTGTTTCAGATGGAAGAAGGGAAAAAAACCATCAATGTGTATCAGCAGCTCCTAGGTGTGCTTTGTTTTGAGTGTATGGGAATGACGGCTGTGTTGTTGAGTGGAAACAGAGATTAACCAATGGGCTTCCTTACTTACAGTGTAGTTGATTGTAATCGTCCTGCAGCATGGCCGGAGTCGGGGAGGAGAGGGAGGGTGGCGGAACGGTGAGCGAGCGGTTGCGGGAGGGTAGGTGAGAGGGACTGTGGGCAGGGGGACGTGGTCCAGCGGTGATTTTGCTTGGTTTTGAGTGTATGTGAATGACGGCTGCGTTGGGGAGTGGAAACAGAGATTAACCAATGGGCTTCCTTGCTTACAGTGTAGTGTCGTAATTATGACCCGCCCTCGACGTCATCACGTTTGACGCGTGGGCGGGGCAGTCACTCGTAGGAAAAGCAATCTCAGCCACCTCACTTTTAGAATGTTGGGAAAGTGAGGCTTCATTAGAACGTTGGTGGTGCATTTTATATATATATATATATATATATATATATATATATATGTATATATATGTGTTATATATATGTGTGTGTGTAAAATGCACCATATATATATATATATATATATATATTTCTCCGAGGACAAGCAGGCTGCTTGTTCTCACTGATGGGTGACGTCCACGGCAGCCCCCTCCAACCGGAATCTTCACTAGCAAAGGCCTTTGCTAGTCCTCGCGCGCCCATGCGCACCGCGCATGCGCGGCCGTCTTCCCGCCCGAACCGGCTCGTGTTCGTCACTCTTCTTTTGTCCGCGCTCGGTACGGTCGTGTTGCGCCGTTCGTGCCCCGGGAAGTCGACCTCGCGCGTCCCTTCGACGTGTTTTTTCTTCGGAAAGTCCTTCTATTTGTTCGGGAAGTGTGCCGGAAGACCTCTTCGGTTTTTTCCCTTCCCGTATTTTCAGATTTTGCCCCCGGTGAGTTTTCTTTCGTTGTCGGGGTAGGCCTCATTTAGGCCTCGGTCTAAATTTTCTTTCAAAATTTTTTGGTGCTAAATCTTCGTCATTTCGACTTTTGATTTCGCCGGCGTGATTTTTCCGCCCATGACATCGAAGCCTTCCAGCGGCTTCAAGAAGTGCACCCAGTGCGCCCGGGTAATCTCGCTCACTGACAGACACTCGTCGTGTCTTCAGTGTCTGGGGGCCGAGCACCGCCCTCAGAACTGTAGTCTGTGTTCCCTTTTACAAAAGCGGACTCAGGTAGCGAGATTGGCCCAGTGGAACGTTTTGTTCTCGGGCTCTTCGTCGGCATCGGCACCGGGAGTATCGCGTGCATCGACGTCGTCAGCGTCCAGGTCTTCTCCCTCGGCCGCCAGTGTATCAGGTGCATCGAGGCATCGGACCTCTGCATCGGCGCCGAGGCATCGGGCGACTGCATCGACGTCGGTGGTACTGGGACCTCGTCTGCTGATGGCCGTCGGACGGTGGTGCCTCGTCTGGAGTGCAGGTGAGGGCTGTCCACTCCCCTGCTGGTGGCGGTGAGCCTTCGGGTGGGTCTCCCCCCATCCTGAGGGCTCCTGCGGTACAGCCCCCCCCGAGACCGACCTCCTGCGGTCTCGGCCCCGAGGAAGAGACGGCTGGATTCTACGTCCTCCTCCTCGGTGCCGGGAAGCTCCGGTGACATGCTTCGGAAGAAATCGAAGAAGCATCGACACCGGTCCCCTTCCCGCGTCGGCACCGAGAGCTCTGGGTCGCCGAGGGAGTCGGCACCCAGCAGGCATCGGCACCGAGAGGACCGCTCACACTCTGTTCAAGAGGTGTCGATGCGCTCCACTCTGGACAGCCCGGAACAGCCTCCACGTCCGGAACAGGTTCTGACGTCGACGCCTGCATCGACCTCCATGCCTTTCTCCGCAGCCGCTCTGAACGAGAGCCTCCGGGCCGTTCTTCCAGAGATTCTGGGAGAGCTGTTGTGCCCTACCCCTCCGGTACCGTCGAGCGTGGCGCCGGTTGGCCCATCGCCCGGGGTGAGGTCCCCGACGTCGGTGCCGCGTGCGGTACCGACTGCGGCCACCTCCCAGGAAGGCTCCCCGACTACGTCGGCGGAGGGAGCTTCGCCGATGCGGGCGAGGGAGTCTACCTCGACGCCCCCATCGTGGACGTGGCTCCACGGAGTCGAGCCGGGCACGGTTGCAGACACAGGTTCGTGAGCTTGTGTCTGACACCGAGGGTGAGGCCTCGTGGGAAGAAGAGGAAGACGTCAGATATTTCTCTGACGAGGAGTCTGAGGGTCTTCCTTCTGATCCCACTCCCTCTCCTGAAAGACAGCTTTCTCCTCCCGAGAGTCTGTCTTTCGCTTCCTTTGTCCGGGAGATGTCTACGGCCATCCCCTTCCCGGTGGTTGTGGAGGACGAGCCCAGGGCTGAAATGTTTGAGCTCCTGGACTATCCTTCTCCACCTAAGGAAGCGTCCACAGTACCCATGCACCATGTCCTCAAAAAGACATTGCTGGCGAACTGGACCAAGCCATTAAGTAATCCCCACATCCCCAAGAAGATTGAGTCCCAGTACCGAATCCATGGGGACCCAGAGCTGATGCGCACCCAGTTGCCTCATGACTCTGGAGTTGTGGATTTGGCCCTAAAGAAGGCTAAGAGTTCTAGGGAGCATGCTTCGGCGCCCCCGGGCAAGGACTCTAGTACCTTAGACTCCTTTGGGAGGAAGGCCTACCATTCCTCTATGCTCGTGGCCAAAATTCAGTCTTACCAGCTCTACACGAGCATACACATGCGGAACAATGTGCGGCAGTTGGCGGGCTTGGTTGACGCTCTCCCTCCTGAGCAAGCTAAGCCTTTTCAGGAGGTGGTCAGGCAGCTGAAGGCGTGCAGAAAATTCCTGGCCAGAGGGGTGTATGACACCTTTGATGTTGCGTCCAGGGCCGCTGCTCAAGGTGTAGTGATGCGCAGGCTCTCATGGCTGCGTGCCTCCGACCTGGAGAATAGGCTCCAGCAGCGGATTGCGGACTCGCCTTGCCGTGCTGATAACATTTTTGGAGAGAAGGTCGAACAGGTGGTAGAGCATCTCCACCAGCGGGACACCGCATTCGACAAGTTCTCCCGCCGGCAGCCTTCAGCATCTACCTCTACAGGTAGAAGATTTTTCGGGGGAAGGAAGACTGTTCCCTACTCTTCTGGCAAGCGTAGGTACAATCCTCCTTCTCGACAGCCTGCGGCCCAGGCTAAGCCCCAGCGTGCTCGCTCTCGTCAGCAGCGTGCGCCTCAGCAAGGCCCCGCGGCTCCCCAGCAAAAGCAAGGGGCGAGCTTTTGACTGGCTCCAGCAGAGCATAGCCGAAGTCCAAGTGTCAGTGCCGGGCGACCTGCCAGTCGGGGGGAGGTTGAAAGCTTTTCACCAAAGGTGGCCTCTCATAACCTCCGATCAGTTGGTTCTTCAAATAGTCCGGCAAGGATACACCCTCAATTTGGCCTCCAAACCTCCAAATTGTCCACCGGGAGCTCAGTCTTACAGCTTCCAGCACAAGCAGGTACTTGCAGAGGAACTCTCCGCCCTTCTCAGCGCCAATGCGGTCGAGCCCGTGCCATCCGGGCAGGAAGGGCTGAGATTCTATTCCAGGTACTTCCTTGTGGAAAAGAAAACAAGGGGGATGCGTCCCATCCTAGACCTAAGGGCCCTGAACAAATATCTCGTAAAAGAAAAGTTCAGGATGCTTTCCCTGGGCACCCTTCTCCCCATGATTCAGGAAAACGATTGGCTATGCTCTCTGGACTTGAAGGACGCCTACACGCACATCCCGATACTGCCAGCTCACAGACAGTATCTGCGATTTCAGCTGGGCACACGTCACTTCCAGTACTGTGTGCTACCCTTTGGGCTCGCCTCTGCGCCCAGGGTGTTCACAAAGTGCTTGGCTGTGGTAGCAGCGGCACTTCGCAGGCTGGGGGTGCACGTGTTCCCATATCTCGACGATTGGCTGGTGAAGAACACATCCGAGGCAGGAGCCCTGCAGTCCATGCAGATGACTATTCGCCTCCTGGAGCTACTGGGGTTTGTGATAAATTATCCAAAGTCCCATCTTCTCCCAGTGCAGAAACTCGAATTCATAGGAGCTCTGCTGGATTCGCGGACGGCTCGCGCCTATCTTCCAGAGACGAGAGCCAACAACTTGTTGTCCCTCGTCTCGCGGGTGCGAGCGTCCCAGCAGATCACAGCTCGGCAGATGTTGAGATTGCTGGGCCACATGGCCTCCACAGTTCATGTGACTCCCATGGCCCGCCTTCACATGAGATCTGCTCAATGGACCCTAGCCTCCCAGTGGTATCAGGCTGCTGGGGGTCTAGAAGACGTGATCCACCTGTCCACGAGTTTTCTCAAATCCCTGTATTGGTGGATGATTTGGTCCAATTTGACTCTGGGACGTCCTTTCCAAATTCCTCAGCCACAAAAATTGCTGACCACGGATGCGTCTCTCCTGGGATGGGGAGCTCATGTCGATGGGCTTCACACCCAAGGAAGCTGGTCCCTCCAGGAACGTGATCTGCAGATCAATCTTCTGGAGTTGCGAGCGATCTGGAACGCTCTGAAGGCTTTCAGAGATCGGCTGTCCCACCAAATTATCCAAATTCAGACAGACAACCAGGTTGCCATGTATTATGTCAACAAGCAGGGGGGCACCGGATCTCGCCCCCTGTGTCAGGAAGCCGTCAGCATGTGGCTCTGGGCTCGCCATCACGGCATGGTGCTCCAAGCCACATATCTGGCAGGCGTAAACAACAGTCTGGCCGACAGGTTGAGCAGGATTATACAACCTCACGAGTGGTCGCTCAATTCTCGTGTAGTGCGACAGATCTTCCAGGTGTGGGGCACCCCCTTGGTGGATCTCTTCGCATCTCGAGCCAACCACAAAGTCCCTCAGTTCTGTTCCAGGCTTCAGGCCCACAGCAGACTGGCATCGGATGCCTTCCTCCTGGACTGGGGGGAGGGTCTGCTGTATGCTTATCCTCCCATACCTCTGGTGGGGAAGACTTTGTTGAAACTCAAGCAAGACCGAGGCACCATGATTCTGATTGCTCCTTTTTGGCCGCGTCAGATCTGGTTCCCGCTTCTTCTGGAGTTGTCCTCCGAAGAACTGTGGAGATTGGAGTGTTTTCCGACCCTCATCACACAGGACGAAGGGGCGCTTCTGCATCCCAACCTCCGGTCCCTGGCTCTCACGGCCTGGATGTTGAGAGCGTAGACTTTGCCTCTTTGGGTCTGTCAGAGGGTGTCTCCCGCATCTTGCTTGCTTCCAGGAAAGATTCCACTAAGAGGAGTCACTTCTTTCTGTGGAGGAGGTTTGCCGTCTGGTGTGACAGCAAGGCCCTAGATCCTCGCTCTTGTCCTACACAGACCCTGCTTGAATACCTTCTACACTTGTCTGAGTCTGGTCTCAAGACCAACTCTGTAAGGGTTCACCTTAGTGCAATCAGTGCATACCATTACCGTGTGGAAGGTAAGCCGATCTCAGGACAGCCTTTAGTTGTTCGCTTCATGAGAGGTTTGCTTTTGTCAAAGCCCCCTGTCAAGCCTCCTACAGTGTCATGGGATCTCAATGTCGTTCTCACCCAGCTGATGAAACCTCCTTTTGAGCCACTGAATTCCTGCCATCTGAAGTACTTGACCTGGAAGGTCATTTTCTTGGTGGCAGTTACTTCAGCTCGTAGAGTCAGTGAGCTTCAGGCCCTGGTAGCCCAGGCCCCTTACACCAAATTTCATCATAACAGAGTAGTCCTCCGCACTCACCCTAAGTTTCTGCCGAAGGTTGTGTCGGAGTTCCATCTGAACCAGTCAATTGTCTTGCCAACATTCTTTCCCCGTCCTCATTCCTGCCCTGCTGAACGTCAGCTGCACACATTGGACTGCAAGAGAGCATTGGCCTTCTATCTGGAGCGGACACAGCCCAACAGACAGTCCGCCCAATTGTTTGTTTCTTTTGATCCCAATAGGAGGGGAGTGGCTGTGGGGAAATGCACCATATCCAATTGGCTAGCAGATTGCATTTCCTTCACTTACGCCCAGGCTGGGCTGGCTCTTGAGGGTCATGTCACGGCTCATAATGTTAGAGCCATGGCTGCGTCGGTAGCCCACTTGAAGTCAGCCACCATTGAAGAGATTTGCAAAGCTGCGACGTGGTCATCTGTCCACACATTCACATCTCATTACTGCCTGCAGCAGGATACCCGACGCGACAGTCGGTTCGGGCAGTCAGTTCTTCAGAACCTGTTTGGGCTTTAGGATCCAACTCCACCCCCCGAGGGCCCTGTTTGTTCTGTTCCAGGCTGCACTCTCAGTTAGTTGGTAAATTTTTTTAGGTCAATCTCAGTTATGTCCTCGCCGTTGCGAGGCCCAATTGACCATGGTTGTTGTTTTGAGTGAGCCTGGGGGCTAGGGATACCCCATCAGTGAGAACAAGCAGCCTGCTTGTCCTCGGAGAAAGCGAATGCTACATACCTGTAGAAGGTATTCTCCGAGGACAGCAGGCTGATTGTTCTCACAAACCCGCCCGCCTCCCCTTTGGAGTTGTGTCTTCCCTTGTATTTGTCTTGCTACATACTGGACTGACGAACACGAGCCGGTTCGGGCGGGAAGACGGCCGCGCATGCGCGGTGCGCATGGGCGCGCGAGGACTAGCAAAGGCCTTTGCTAGTGAAGATTCCGGTTGGAGGGGGCTGCCGTGGACGTCACCCATCAGTGAGAACAATCAGCCTGCTGTCCTCGGAGAATACCTTCTACAGGTATGTAGCATTCGCTATACACAAAATAGACCACTCTGTAGCAAAGCTGAGCCAAGTACAAATATATAGATATATAACTTGCTGATAAGAATTACAAAAAATATATTGTCACTCACTAAACACTCTGATTCTTACTGGTTACTAGGTAGATTACACAACTGGATTGTAATACTGGCTATGTGAGGTAATACGGTTATTAGCAGCAATCTCCTGACCACAAATTATGACGTAACCAGTCTTGGCTAAGACACACTAAACACTACCCCATACTATTAGGAAATAAATCTCTGTGTCTCACCACGCTGGCTCTCTGGCAGTTAAGATGAGATAAGAGTGGATTCCTTCACAGACTCCAGCTGTTTCTCACAGCGAGTCTCAGAAGTAGGACAGGGTCTCTTGCAGAAAGCAGGGTCACCGTCACTCCGTGCGGGTACAGCTGAACCAACCGGTACTCTCTCCAGATAGGCAGTTTCCAAGGTTGTGGACCTTAGCAGGTCTCTCTTCTCTTCTGGGCAGCTCCCACTTCTTCCATGGATTCCGCACAACTAACTTCTTTCCGTTCCCGCTTTCCTCAGTCCCTTCTTCCCAGGTGACCAGACAGGGCCAATCATGATCTTGTCTTGCTCATTCCATGAGCAAGAAATGGCCGTTGTTCATGACCTTGAAACTGTTACTTCTTGGTATGCATTTCTGTTTCTCACCCGGCTTGCTGGACCCATGTCTCACTCCCTTTCAGCTTCTCAGGGAGATGAAGGTGGGGGTGATTGCCCACAGCATGTCCTTGGATATTACATGACTGCCAGTGTTTTTCCACAAGCAGAAAGCTGAATATGCTGGCTCACTGATGTGCAGGGTCAAAGGTTGCAGACTCCATCTTGATGGAATAGGATTGCACAGGCTAAGACCAGCAAGGTGAGATACACAGGGAAATATCCCTACAGGAAGGAATATATGTTTGCTGCCTTCTAGCTATTTTAATTTAAGATGAAGCAAGTAAGTTCTAAAATCTAAATTCAGAAAGCAAAACTAAGCCAAAAAGCACTCCATAATCTCAAAAATCATCTAGTTCTGTATAGATTTAGCCATTTGGTGTAATTGGCTACTTCCCATTCAGAAAAAGGCTGTTAATTGGGCAGACTCAAAGAGCATATGAGATAAGTACTGGATTGATATTTTAAAAATCTCCCTGTGAATGTAAAGAGACCCAACCGAGATGCAAAAAATAACTTATTTATTTATCTGGATTTTGCTCATACCTTTTTCAGTAGTAGTTCAAGGTGAGTTACATTCAAGTACTCTGGGTATTTCTCTGTACCTGGAGGGCTCATAATCTAATTTTGTACCTGAGGCAATGGGAGGGTTAAGTAATTTGCCCAAGATCACAAGGAGCAACAGTGAATGTCAAGACTAGTACTCTAACCGCTAGGCTACTCCTCCACTCCCTTCACTTCTACCTCCTGGCTGCTTCTAGTGACATCTGAATGCATCCTGATCCTTGAATAAAGTCTACTGTCACGGTGGTGACTGTTTCCTTGTCTGTGCTCACCTCGCCCTCTGGTGGCCTGAACTGGTGGCTGCTATGAACTGTCACACGTTCCAGACTTCAGCCCAGTCCGGTCCGGTCCGGATCTTCCAGGCTGCCAGACTTGCTTTTCTTGTTTGTGCCTGAACAGCACCCATATCTGCCTTGTGATTCCTGCAGCTTGAACTTCAGCTGCTGATGGGCTTTATTAGCCACCTGGAAACTTCTGTGTTTGCCTTTGCATTGTCTAAGGTCCCTGGTATGTGGGTGTGCTCTGTGCACTTCTGCCTAGTCTGAGTTTCTTGCCTGGTTCTAGTTTGTTTGTGTGTAGTTAGCTTTGGCTTTATTGCTTAGTTCCTAGTCTTGTTTCTGGTCTGCATTTCCTTGTCTTGTGTCTGTGTTCCCTTCTTAGTGGCTGCTTGGCAGCTTTCAGTCCTGACTCCCACCTGTCTGTGTTTCTTTCTTAGTGGTTGCCTGGCAGCTTTTAGTCCTGACTCTTTTGTGTGTTTCCTGTTGATATCCAGTCCCTGCCCTGTCCTGTAAGTCCTGCCGGCCACCTGCACCCAGGGGCTCAACTCCTGGGGAACGGCGGTCAAGCACAGGTGAAGTCTAGCTGTTCCTGCTCTGCCTTTTCCAGCTTGTTTGCCTCTGCTGAAACTCCAGTCCGGGGTTCTAGTCCTGTTCTGCCTTGTCTCTGGGTTGGGGGTGGTTTTGCCTGCCACTGCGTCCAAGGGCTCACAAACCTAGTGTTTCCGTGAGAAGCCTAACAGAATGCAAAGGCCATGAACTCGGTAAAATCACCCTTTCAGCCTAGGATGTTTTCGCCTGTTGGCAATCCGGGTCACCACCCGGGTGTAACTCCTGTTTCTCGGGTGAAGTTCGGTTCCAGTTTAATTATGTTTTTTGATCCTTTCATGACACTTAATAAGTATTGTGGAATGCTTTTGTCTGATCTAGCCTTGAAGAAGCTTCCTGAAGCAGCAGCAGAGAGAAAGCATGTACGGGAGCTTATGATTGCTGAAAACCCAGTTTCTGCCATTGACCCTTGGAACCCGCTCTGCGAATACCGCCGCCTACTTATCTCCTATCCACCCCTGTGGGAGACTCTGGAGGTTGCCATTGAGAATCTCACGCTTCAGGTTTACCTGCAGTCCAGCCTGAGGGATGTTTCCTGCCGAATTGCTTCTGATTCCAGCGTCAGAGTGGTGCCTCCAGCCAAGTCTCTGAGTCCAGTCCAAGTGGCGCTTCCAGTCAAGCCTCGGATTCCTGTCCGAGCAGCGCTTCTAACCGAGCCGAAAAGCATTCTGCAGAGTTAGATATCTCCAGATCCACCAGCTTATTGGCAATGGAGGAATCAAGTACATATGTTAGCAGTGTGAGAAGCCAGAGAGGCGAAGGGATCCCCAAAAAGGAAAAAAAAAATTTGCAAATTTGGAACCCGTATGTCCATAGTTTGAGCCCTCGTGGGCGTAGTCTACTTCTTAACTGGTTGTAACCTCGAAACAAGGGTTACGGTGGAGCTTCTGTGTTTCTCCTCGGGTAGTAGTGTGTTACACTCCTACCTTGAACTCCTGGTGGCGGCCATCTTGGGAGGATCATCTGAGAGGCAACCATCTTGAGAGGATCGTCTGAGAAGCAGCCATCTTAGAAGGCTCATCAGGGAGGCAGCCATATTGAATAGCTTCCTCATGGGCGTTGCCCAATGAGATCCCTCGCCTCGCAGCTAGGACCGGGATCCTCTGATGGGAGGCCTACTTAAGAGCAGGTCTGTGCCATTATCTTTGCTTCAGCTTCTTTCTGTTTAGAAGTCTGGTGCGTTGGATTGTGTTTCTCTCTACCTGATTGTTGGACCTGATCTTGGATTGGACCTGACCTTGCTTTGCCTAGCCGCCTGCCCTGATCTTGGATTGGACCTGACCTTGCTTTGCCTAGCCACCTGCCCTGATCTTGGATTGGACCTGACCTTGCTTTGCCTAGCCACCTGCCCTGATCTTTGGATGGGACCTGACCCTGCCCTGCTTTGCTGACTGCCTGGTCTTGTGTAGCGGTCGCTGCTTGTCTGTTCCTGTCTCTTCTGCCTGCCACGGCTGGCAGCCGGCTGACCCCGTACGGAATCGGAAGTCCTGGTGGCCACCTGCACCTGGGGGCTCAACTCCTGGGGAACGGTGTCGCTCCCAGGTGAAGCTGGGGTTGTTCGGCTGCCCGACCGAGTGTGGCGTAACTCTTCTGTACCGTGCTCAGTCGGGGCACAAGGGCTCACTACCGAGGATCGCAACATAGTGGGCTCTCTGGGGGGGCCCCGCCTGGACTATCAGTCCAAGTCCAGGGAGGCAAGGAGGAGGAGGGGGTTGTAGAGGGGAGGGAGGGGGAGGGGAGGTAGGATATAGGGGATTGTTCTATAAGATGGGGGGGGAAGGTTGGGGTGATAAAATGTTAAACTTTGATGACAAACTGTACTATATTTTAACTATTGTATTATCCTTTGAGACAAAGTTGTTGTCTGTGAAGTACTGTCATCAATAAAAAAAAAGGTGAAACATAAAAAAAAACCCAGTCTTTTACCCATTATGGTAAAAGAGGGCCTCAGCGCACTTCAAAAACCTGCTTGCTGCTCTGATAGGACTGGCTATAACATCCAAAGCTGTCAGAGGCTAGTATATACTGTTTCTTTCACATCTTTGGGGGGTGGAAAGGGTTCAGTGACCCCTGGGGGATTAAGGGTCATCTCATCATTTATGGTACCTTTTTGTGACTTAGGTGTGATTGAAACAGGTCTAGACCAAAATGTCTAGCTTTTAGCCCTGGATGTTTTTGCTTTGTTCCATTGTGGCAGAAAAAGTCCAAGTTTTGGGAATGGCCAAATTCCACCCACAACATGCCCCCTTGCGATTTGCATGCACTGCAGAGAGAAACGTCTTAAATCCACGTTTTGAAAATTGTGATTTAGTATTTTTCAGAGAAAAATGTCCAAATGCCACTTTATTCTGTTTTTGGGACATTTTCTCTTTTGAAAATTATCCCCAAAATATAATAACTTTATTTTCAACAACAGTTTGTAATATACTACCGAAAACCCTGCACAAATTGTGCCTACATTGAACACACAGACGTAATGTGTGCTCAAGAGCAAGTGTAAATATTTGTATGTACTTTATGCTCATACGTGTGTATTTTATAAAATATGCAAAAATATGGTAGTAAATCTTATCAGATGGGATAATGCTGCAAAACACCAACCTATATATCCCAGATCCACTGTATTTATTTTGAAGATTTAGACCATCAGAGAACAAACTCAGTAACTACCAACTAACTCGAGGAGTACCGGAAATCCTCATAAGTGTTCAATTTTATCCAAACCTGTGAGGATTTCCGGTGCCACTTGAGTTGGTTGGTGGTTACTGAGTTTATCTAGTGGTTCAAATATACAAAAGAAATATAGTAGATTTGGATATATATGTTGGTATTTTGTTAAATATGCATTTTTTTTTTTGTTACATTTGTACCCCGCGCTTTTTCCCACTCATGGCAGGCTCAATGCGGCAGGCAATGGAGGGTTAAGTGACTTGCCCATAGTCACAAGGAGCTGCCTGTGCCTGAAGTGGAAATCAAACTCAGTTCCTTAGCTCCCCAGGACCAAAGTCCACCACCCTAACCACTAGGCCACTCCTCCACTCTTATGTAACTTATGACTCTGCTTATGCTCCATACTAACCTCTCCCCGGTGCACACCTACTGTATAAGTACACGTTATCTTGCACTGCACATACTGTTCTGAGGCGTAGAAAAGATTTGTACAATTATCAGTGTTTTAATTATGCCATATATATTTTTGTGCATGTAAAACAGGGTTACTGTTGTAGTAGAAAATAACATTAATTTTATATTTTATGCAGGTAGCAGAGCTGGTGAAAGAACTTCGATGTGAACTTGATCAATTATTACAAGATAAAATTAAGAACCCCATGATGGATATATGCACATGCCCTCGAGGATCTCGCATTATTGCCATGATTGTTAAGCTTGTAAGCACCCAGTGACACTCTACAAAGAGCAAGCAGACAGCAGTGGAAGTAGCTGGGTATGGGTAAAGAACAGCCACATGTAATAAACAAACAACCCTTAGTAATGTGTCCAAGATGTCCTGAACAAACTACAACCTGATGAAGAAACAGAAGAAGATTGAAGCGAGACAGTTAAGGAATAACTTCCTAAGTTCTGGGTTTAATTCCACCTGTAGGATTAGTAGATAGTTCCAGGTCATCAGGGCTCAGGCTGTTCCCCTGTAATCTTTGAATTTGCAGTCTCAGAAAAAATGGAACTGCTGGTCTATCAGTATAATAAGGCAAAAACTAGTAGCTCAGCTTTTCCCTGTTAACTCCATCATCCTGGAGGCTGCCAGATCATTTTGAGTTACACTGGCCTTGTGTTTACTTACCAGCTAATTAGAAAGGACAGCAAGGCAGCAGCAACTAACTTGTTGCACATCTGAAGGGGTATTTTGCAATATTAAAACTGGGGGGAAAAACACCACATGTATTAATTTTTAAAGTTTGAGTTGGGTTTTGTGATTTTTTTTTTTTAATAAACAAACTGCATTTCATCTGAAGTAGAAGATAAGTTTGACAGGCATTGGTTGGTTTGTTTGTTTGTTTGGTTCGTTGTTCGTTTGTTCGTTCGTTCATTCATTCGTTCATTCAAAGAACATGTCCTGTATGCTTACGGTTATATGTAAGCCACATTGAGCCTGCAAAAAGGTGGGAAAATGTGGGATACAAATGTAACAAATAATAATAATGTAGCCTCATGTCTCGTGTGCCTGTTTTACACTCCAGCTCTCTGTATGGTCCACTACAAAGAGCAGGCTGAAGCAGATCTGATTAAGGAGCCCTTTACTAAAGTGTGGTAAGTTTTTGCACCTCACTTTAGAGTAAGTGCAAAGGCTCTGTGTTAATTGTAAGCATGCCCAGCTTGTCCTCTACAGTTTCTGGACTGCAATGTTCCTTACTGTGCATTAAGACTGTGCGGATGCACTTAACACCTCCTCATGAGGAGGCAGAGTATGCACCCTTGCTAGCTGTATAGGTGACAGCTTGCAGTGAGTGTCATGTGCTAACTTCAGTGTATAGTCCATGCCTGTTCTCTGCCGGTAACCCATTCAGTTCCCACCTCCAAACACAGCATGCAGTTAACACATAAACTAGCACACATTGTCATGGCACCATCAGAACAATTACTGTGCTTATGTGGTAACACCGTGTGCTACTTTGCACATTACCTGTTTAACACACTTTAGTAAAAAGGACCCTAAGTGGAAAATAGTGGTGAAAAGTGGATCCAGTGCAAGATTTTCCAATAAATAGCCCAATCTCAAGGCTATTATTTTCTCCCAGAGAGCCTTACACTTAACTTTTAATGTAATCTTTTCTTTTCTTTTCTTTTTCTTTTTTTTGCTCTACTCTATGACCTCGCCCAGAGGTTCCCAAACCTGGTCCTGGCGGCACCACAGCCAGTCAGGTTTTTAGGATATCCACAATGACTATTTATGAGAGAGACTTGCACACACTGCCTCCATTGCATGCACGTCTCTCTCATGAATATTTGTTATATCCTGAAAACTTGACTGGCTGTGGTGCTGCCAGCACCAGGTTGGGAACCACTGGCCTAGCCCTTTGCAAAAGTTAAAACAATTTAAAGAAAAACTTTACTATTAATGACAGTTGAAGAGCACTTTTCAAAATCCACTCAGCCTGAGTGAGTTTTGCATAGAGTATTCAACACAAAGCCATTAAAATACCATGGACTTAGGCCCAGATGCACTAAACCAGCCCCCCCCCCCCCCCACACCACCACACACACACACAAAAAGCCCTTACCTTAGCAATCTGCATTGCTGCAAACCGATTTGGAGAAAACCGGGCATGCACAAATGAAATTGCATGCAAATGAGCTGCTCCCTGTTAGCTCATTTGCATTCGAATTCCTTCATTGGGAGGGAAGCCAGTCAGTCAGCTGAGCATGTGCAGATCAGCTAATTGCTAAGCGTGGCCGCTCTGAGCATTCATACACGCAAAGAAGCTTCATGTATGAAAGCCGTGTAAAACCTTTTTTTTTTCTTTGAAAACTGCATTACTGAAGCAACGTACAGCATTGGGGCATGAGAACTGTTGTGCTGCAAACAGACAAGGCAGGAAATCACTCTAATCTTCCTTCTCTAAACACAGGCTTCAGTTGCTATCAGAATTGCTTGCCTGCCTGCCAATCACAGCGCATTTAGCTGACACCAGAGAAGCTAAACGCACTGTGATTGGCTGCTGAAACGGCTCAAGCAGGGAGCTCAGGGGGTGGGGTGGGGGATTTGTAGCTGCGTGTATGAGAGCCTTGCAAAAGTTTTTTTTTTTTTCTTTGAAAATTGCTGTGTTTCCACCAGGGGTGAAGCAGCAGGGCATGAGAACTGTTCCATTAGGGGGACACAGAGCAGCGAGTGATTAAACAGAAATGTTGTGCTGTAGACAGATGGAAGGCAGGAAATCACTCAAAGCTACCATGAGTAAGAGTGCATCGCAATCCCATAAAGACCCAGAGCGCCATGCAGTGAAGCAAACTAGCAAGGGCCCGCGACACCACGTGTCTCCGGCTCCTCACTCGGATTTGGCGGCATCTCAGTTGGAGTTGCGCCCTATTGCTGCGACGCAAGAGTTAACGAGAGAGCTAGCTAAATCTCTCCAAACTATAAGAGAGGAGATTAAATCCTCTAAGAATGAAATACTTGAGAAGATGGAGATCTTAAGCACTGACCTGAAGGAGTTGGGTGGCCGCGTGGAGGATCTAGAGGGCCGAGTGGAGGAACAAGCTGTGCAATTCACTGATCTAGCCTCAAAGGTGGATTTGGTTTCTTCTCAATACTCTGCTCTCCAATTTAAAGTTAATGATCTGGAGAATCGCGGTAGAAAGTGCAACCTTTGTTTCCATGGCGTTCCCGAGTGTGGAGAATTGGAGGATGTCCCAACCGTTGTTCGGGTCCTATGTGCAAAGCTGCTGGATACGGATCCATCTGAGGAAACAATTGAGATTGATAGAGCACATCGGGCTTTTGGAAAACCACTGGACAATAGACCATGAGATATCATTGCTAAATTTGCTTCCTAGGCTGCACAAGAGTGTTTCCTAAAAAAGGCCCGTCAAACGCCATATGTGGATTACAATGACTCTAAAATTCAGATTTTCCAGGACTTTCAGCCTTTACGCTGTCCCAAAGGCATCTCATGAAGCCGGCTCTGGAAATTCTAACCAAGGGGAAGATTTCCTACAGATGGGCTTTTCCGTTTGCCCTGCTTTTTACTCTAAGGGCAAATGCATCGTGTCTGTCATCTTGCGGAGGCATGGAAGGCTTTGCATGAGGCAAGATTGGCCCAGTCACCTGTCCCGCCGGTGGAAATAGCCACCTCTACAATGGATCGTTTGCAAAAATGGAAGCGGGTTGCACTTAAGTCGAGGATTTCCTCACATAATGTTTGACTCTCTGATGGGACTGTCTAATGATTTGCGCTTACTCATGTGATTGTTTTAATAAGGGTTGAACTGCTATTATTAATATCTGCTTTTAGATAATACATGAAGGTATGAAGGTTGGGGGGTTTTGTAGTCTATAGCAGAGGGGGAGGATGCTTGTGGTGGGGGGGGGGGGTTGGGTTGGCTGGTTGGGTGCTGTGATATCTTTTCCTTTCTGTTTTTTACCCATCCTGGTCTCCCTTGAGGCCATAGTTTGGTGTGTGATGGGAGGAGGGGTTGGGTGGTGGTGGGCGTTGATGGGGGGGTCTGATGGAGAGTGTGAGTGGTGGGTTGGTGCTGCTTAGAAGTGGGTAGTGTCAGTGTGGAACTGTGTGAAAGAGGTTGGGCAGGGAGTGGGGGGGGGTTCTCCCCCCCCCCCTTCTCCTTCCAACATGTTCTAGTCTGCTTGGTTTTCATGTTCTACTAGAGTTAACAAGCCTGTATATAAAATGAGTGTGGATCTAAAGTTCTTGACATACAATGTTAAGGGTCTGAACTCCTCAAAAGCGTCAAAAGCTATTTAAGGAATTACTGTTCCATAAACATGTTGTATTTCTACAAGAGACTCATTTAAAGAGGGAACATGAAAAATATTTGACTCATCATCATTACCCACATGTCTATTGCGCTTCTGCTGCCGATGCATCAAAGAAACGGGGGGGGGGGGGGGGGGTTGCAATCTTGCTTCATTCTTCCTTGCAGGTTCAGGTATTGAAAATCAGGCGTGACCCTGCTGGTAGATTTTTGCATTTACATGTATTACTGAATAATTTAGCTTTTCCCCTGGTCGCTGTTTATGCGCCCAACGAATCTCAGGGGGAATTTTTTGTCAGGCTTGGCAAAGTTGTCCAATCTGATCCCTATGGTAAACTGGTATTAGGAGGCGACTTTAACGCATCTTTTGACCCAGTCTTGGATAGGTCTGGTGTAGTGTCGGGAATCGATGTTAAAAACTCTAAAGCGCTGGTTGACCTAGCCCGAGCTTTAGCCATGTGCGATGTGTGGCGACTATATCATCCTATGGAATGGGATTATTCCTTTTATTCCCATTCTCACAATTCTTACTCCCGTATTGACCATTTGCTATTTGATATCTCTTTGATTCAGGGGGGTTGCCTCTCAGGTATTGACCCCATTACTATTTTGGACCATTCTCTGACCTGGGTTCAGCTTTTATCCTTTTGTGAGGAAGACAAGATAGTAAGTGGACTTTAAAGGTCTCCTTGCTGAAGGAGGATAAGATTTTAGCCAACTATTGAACACTCTTGAGGGAATACCTTGACATTAATTTGAACTCGGGTCCTTCTCTGGGGATTATTTGGGATGCCTTAAAGGCTGTAACAAGGGTTTTTTTCTTAAAACAGGCAAGCACTCAGGCTCGGGCCAGGCGAAAGGAAGTTGCAGACTGCATTTCACAATTGTCTCATTTGGAGGATCTTCATAAGTCTTCTCACTCGATCTCTATATTGAGGCAGATCCAAGCTCTCTGTTTTAGATTAGATAATATTTACTCGGACCAATTGCACTTTATCCGGGGCCAACAACAGCAACTTCAGTACTTTAATCATAATAAGCCTGGTCATTCATTGGCCCTTAAATTGAGGCAGCAAAGATTTGATCATGCTATTCTTCAGATTGGAGACGGTAAGAATACAGTGTTGACTACGTCTTCTTTGATTTAGTCCTTCTACCAGTCTTTATACTCGGCCGATTCTACGATTCACCCGGATGCTATTGGGGCCTTTTTATCATACAAAATATCCGGAATGGGTAGAATACAATATCAACACAACTCGAGCACTTCTACCTTATATATACTAAGCTTGGGGGCACTCTGGCAGGCACACCATAAAAAAGTGGAGAAAAAAAGACTTCAGAACAACCGGTATCACCTCGTTTTTAAAGGACACACCTTAATTATAATTATAATGAGGGAACCATATACAATCATGTGTCTTCACAAAAAAAACTCCACATACATTTTTAAAGAGGCACTGCCATGTGTCACCACAAACTTTGTAGGAGACTCTAGTCACTCATTTAAGCTTGGAGAATCATACTTAACGCACGGATGTCTTCGCCATTTTTCATTCAATCCAGGTCAAAGTGATATATTTTTTTCAAAATTTCTTCAAATCCCGACAGGGAGACCCTGTTTCACTATTTCTTAGCTGCCTCAGGGGAATATTTTTCTTTCCTTCTCATCCAAGCATTTTAAATTCACGTGCGTCTCCAAGACACCCTGGAACAGAAAATGGCCTTTTTATCATCCCAGAACCTTCCTTCTTTGACAGAGGTTTCATTGTCTGTTAGATGGCATCATCCAAGTGGATGAAGTTGTTAAAGTTATTAAGGATTTGCCCACCGGGAAGGCACCTGGCTTGGATGGCTTACCAAATGACTTTTATAGGACTTTTAGGGGGGAGCTTGCTCCTCTCTTGGTCGAGATTCTTAATGGAGTCCGGGAAGGGGAGGTTTTACTTCCTTCTACGATGGAAGCCTGGATAGCAGTGATTCTGAAGCCAGGCAAAGGCAAGATGGACTGTGCCTCCTATTGTCCTATCTCCATTCTTAATTCTGATGTTCAAGTTATAGCTAAGGTCCTAGCAAATCGACTAGCCAAAGTTCTTCCTGATCTAATCCATCCTGATCAAGTTGGGTTTGTTCCCCAAAGACAAGCTAATGTTCACCGAATGGTTAACTTGCTGCACGTAACTGCAAAGTCAAAAAAACCCTTGTGTCTTCTGGGGTTAGATGCCTTTCGTGATGGGTGTTATGGAGTGATTGGGATTTGGGTCGGGATTTAGGGATTGGACTCAAGATAATACCAGAACAGAGCTCTAGCACCAAAATAACTAGTGCTTATTCAAAAAATGGAGAAAAAGCCCTCAGAAACCGTGGGTAAATCACCCAGGGTTTAGTGCGTGGTTATATGTTATTCACATTGACCTATAACACACGCCACAGTTCTATCACTGGGCAAAAACCTCCATTTTGGACAGGCTCTTGATTTTTGGCCTTAATGTTGCTATTAAACAAAAAAATAATGTTATTTTGAATCATTCAAAAATATTTTTCAAATAAATTTTTCTTTTCAAATTAATTTAGCTTTTCTTTTTCTTTTCTCATGTAAGTAAAGCTACCTTCTAGAGTGACTTTAACATCATCAGCATATCAAAACAGTTTGCACTTAGCTTTTAAATCAGGCACTCTTCACTGTCCGTTCTACGGGAACCTGTTTCACCCAGTAACGCGGCTTCATCAGGAACGGAGTGCTTTGAAGTATATGCTGGAAATCTGAAACAAGCAAGACCGATTATACAGTCATGACAATAGAAAAAGAAATCTGCACAACGTAGCAACTGCGCACAGAAAAAAATATATCACACCGTGATCCAACATACTTTAGATAGAAGCATTTCAAAATGGCGCCTCAGCGTCCACGTATGACCAGCTGACTTAAATGTTTACGTGTACAGTGGTGGAAATAAGTATTTGATCCCTTGCTGATTTTGTAAGTTTGCCCACTGACAAAGACATGAGCAGCCCATAATTGAAGGGTAGGTTATTGGTAACAGTGAGAGATAGCACATCACAAATTAAATCCGGAAAATCACATTGTGGAAAGTATATGAATTTATTTGCATTCTGCAGAGGGAAATAAGTATTTAATCCCTCTGGCAAACAAGACCTAATACTTGGTGGCAAAACCCTTGTTGGCAAGCACAGCGGTCAGACGTCTTCTGTAGTTGATGATGAGGTTTGCACACATGTCAGGAGGAATTTTGGTCCACTCCTCTTTGCAGATCATCTCTAAATCATTAAGAGTTCTGGGCTGTCGCTTGGCAACTCGCAGCTTCAGCTCCCTCCATAAGTTTTCAATGGGATTAAGGTCTGGTGACTGGCTAGGCCACTCCATGACCCTAATGTGCTTCTTCCTGAGCCACTCCTTTGTTGCCTTGGCTGTATGTTTTGGGTCATTGTCGTGCTGGAAGACCCAGCCACGACCCATTTTTAAGGCCCTGGCGGAGGGAAGGAGGTTGTCACTCAGAATTGTACGGTACATGGCCCCATCCATTCTCCCATTGATGCGGTGAAGTAGTCCTGTGCCCTTAGCAGAGAAACACCCCCAAAACATAACATTTCCACCTCCATGCTTGACAGTGGGGACGGTGTTCTTTGGGTCATAGGCAGCATTTCTCTTCCTCCAAACACGGCGAGTTGAGTTCATGCCAAAGAGCTCAATTTTTGTCTCATCTGACCACAGCACCTTCTCCCAATCACTCTCGGCATCATCCAGGTGTTCACTGGCAAACTTCAGACGGGCCGTCACATGTGCCTTCTGGAGCAGGGGGACCTTGCGGGCACTGCAGGATTGCAATCCGTTATGTCGTAATGTACTACTACTACTTAACATTTCTAGAGCGCTACTAGGGTTACGCAGCGCTGTACAAATTAACAAAGAAGGACGTTCCCTGCTCAAAGGAGCTTACAATCTACATCTCAGTGAGGGAGGATGCATGACCGTGGTACGTGGATTAGTGGTATGTGGATTAGGGAGATCCAAGAAATTACAGGCCGGTGAATCAGACGTTCATACTGGGACAATTTATTTCTGTCCGGAGCGTACTACCATAGCTGGTGGACTCCTATATTCAGAACTTTCTATATTCAGAACTTACCCAACTATGGAACGCCATAGAGATAGGGTTGGAGTTTGTAGCCCTATTTAACTGGTGTCCTTGGTCACCCTTCCTCTTCTCCTCAGGATCCAGAGAATGGCTAGTTTTTTGCTTATGCATTAACCGGTCATTTTCAGCAGTACTCTCTCTTCCGTTCTTTTATAGATCTAAGAGGATGTTCATTGCGCTCTTAGGGTCATTTCATTCTTACCTAGACGACTGCCTAATTGGAGAAAGTCTTATCAGCAGAGTTCTCAGGTCACGCACCGGGTGTTGCATTTCTTACAGTCTCTAGGTTGGGTGGTGATTGTAGCCAGGCCTCTCATTTGATCTCTCATTTGATCTCTCATCAGATATCTCTGATTTTCGCTTTGTTTAGTCAGGTTGGCGCACAGTCTTTTGTCTCCTCTGCAAACATCCCAGTTTATATTTTTCTTGGTGACCTTGGGCCTTCGGCCATTTCCTCGCTCTATTCTGCAGAATGCAATTGTTTTCGGGGGATTTGTGTTGTTAATTGAAGCGCTGTTTAGAAAAAAAAAAACGAACGGCGGCCATTTTGAATTCGCCCTCTCCTTCTCCCTCGCAGCCTGCAGGGCTTTCGGTACCTCCGTTGGATGTTTTTTCTGCAGGAGCACTGAAGATCACGGAAGACCAGATGCCAGTCTCCGAGGCTGGGGAGCGCATTGCCTGGGGCAGTGGGCCCAGGGTCTTTGGTCTCAACTGGAAGCAGTTCAATCAATCAATTTGTTGGAGACCAGAGCGATCCGGTTGGCCCTGCAGCACTTCAGGCCTCTACTAATAGGCAAAGCGGTCAGAGTTCTGTCGGACAATGCCTCGGCAGTGGCCTATGTCAACCGTCAGGGGGGAACGAAATGTCGTCTATTGTGTCGGGAGGCGGAGAGTCTCCTCGCTTGATCTGTATTTGTGTGGAAGCCCCAGTCTGACCTGTTTTTCACTGCTCAACCCTGTTGTCCTATGGTTGTCATAGTTAGCACAAGTATGTAGGTGCAGCACACCTTGGGCTTTGTTTGACAGATGAATTTGAAGCCAGATTAAAACTTTTTTTTTTTTTTAAGGGTCCAACCGCCACCTGAGACTGAACATGTCCAAGACCGAGCTTATCGTCTTTCCACCAAAACCCACTTCTCCTCTTCCTCCACTTTCTATCTCAGTTGATAACACCCTCGTCCTCCCCGTCTCGTCTGCCCGCAACCTCGGAGTCGTCTTTGACTCCTCTCTCTCCTTCTCTGCGCGTGTCCAGCGGATGGCCAAGACCTGTCGCTTCTTCCTCTTTAACATCAGCAAAATTCGCCCTTTCCTCTCTGAACACACCACCCGAACTCTCGTCCACGCTCTCATTACCTCTCGCCTGGACTGCTGCAACTTGCTCCTCACCGGCCTCCCACTTGGCCATCTATCCCCCCTTCAGTCTGTTCAGAACTCTGCTGCACGTCTCGTGTTCCGCCAGAACCGATATGCTCATGTCACCCCTCTCCTCGGGTCACTTCACTGGCTTCCGATCAGATACCGCATTCAATTCAAGCTTCTCCTTCTTACCTACAAATGCACTCGGTCTGCTGCCCCTCACTACCTCTCTACCCTCATCTCCCCTTGCGTTCCCGCCCGTAACCTCCGTTCACAGGATGGATCCCTCCTCTCGGTGCCCTTCTCCACCACCGCCAACTCCGGGCTCCGCTCATTCTGCCTCGCCTCACCCTATGCTTGGAACAACCTTCCTGAGCCCTTGCGCCGGGCCCCCTCCCTGCCCGTCTTCGGGTCTTTGCTTGAAGCCCACCTCTTCAATGCTGCGTTCGGCACCTGGCCCTTGCCGTTCAGTGGATCCGGGCTGCCCCGGTTTGGCTGCCCCTGTCGGACCGACCGTTCACTTGTCTATTGGATTGTGGGCTCTTTGAGCGGGGACTGTCTCTCTTTGTTAAATTGTACAGCGCTGCGTAACCCTAGTAGCGCTCTAGAAATGTTAAGTAGTAGTAGTGTTACCAATGGTTTTTGTGGTGACAGTGGTCCCAGCTGCCTTGAGATCATTGACAAGTTCCCCCCTTGTAGTTGTAGGCTGATTTCTAACCTTCCTCATGATCAAGGATACCCCACGAGGTGAGATTTTGCGTGGAGCCCCAGATCTTTGTCGATTGACAGTCATTTTGTACTTCTTCCATTTTCTTACTATGGCACCAACAGTTGTCTCCTTCTCGCCCAGCGTCTTACTGATGGTTTTGTAGCCCATTCCAGCCTTGTGCAGGTGTATGATCTTGTCCCTGACATCCTTAGACAGCTCCTTGCTCTTGGCCATTTTGTAGAGGTTAGAGTCTGACTGATTCACTGAGTCTGTGGACAGGTGTCTTTCATACAGGTGACCATTGCCGACAGCTGTCTGTCATGCAGGTAACGAGTTGATTTGGAGCATCTACCTGGTCTGTAGGGGCCAGATCTCTTACTGGTTGGTGGGGGATCAAATACTTATTTCCCTCTGCAGAATGCAAATAAATTCATATACTTTCCACAATGTGATTTTCCGGATTTAATTTGTGATGTGCTATCTCTCACTGTTACCAATAACCTACCCTTCAATTATGGGCTGCTCATGTCTTTGTCAGTGGGCAAACTTACAAAATCAGCAAGGGATCAAATACTTATTTCCACCACTGTACGTTACGTAATAAGCGTCAGTAAAAGTTGTACCAGTCAATGGAGTTGTTCAATCCATTCAGTTCCAGAGTATCAAATTCAAAGATCCACCTAGCCTTAATAAAGTAAGTTTACGATTTCCCCCTCTATGATGGATCCCTACCTGATCTAGCACAAAACATTGTAGCTCTTCAAATTTGTGTTTGTGTGAGATGCAGTGTTCCACGATTGGTTCTTTAACAAGAGTTCTACGGATGTTAGATCTATGTTCCAGGATTCTGACCTTCAGTGATCTTGTTGTCATACCTATATAGATTTTATTACAGGGACAGCTTAAATAATATACAACGTGGTCAGAGGAACAGTTTGTGAATTGTGACAATTTGTAAACTTTTTTGGTTTTAGGATTGACAAACTGTTTGGTCTCCTTGGTAATTTTGCATATCTGACAGTGACCACATTTGTAATGTCCTAGAATTTTACTCTTACTAACAGTGGAGAGTCTAGCATCAGCCGGACTGATGATCTCTTTGATATTATTCGTCCTAGCAAAAGCAATCCGCAAATCAACATTTTCAAACATGCTCATTGATTTCATAATATCCCATCTGTTTTTAATTAAATTTGCAAGGTGAGGATTGTGTTCATTGTATTGCATGACCATCGTAAGTATATTTTCTTCTGTTTGACATTTTGGTGTACTGGTCAAAAGCAAATTCCTGTCATCATATTTTGCCCTGCGGTATGCCGTCTTGAGAACGAGCTTGGTGTAACCCCTGTCAGATTGAGCATCAGTTTTTTCGCCTGGATTTTGAATGTAGATAAATCAGTGCAGATGCGTCTCAATCTTAACATCTGAGAAAATGGAAGGCTATTTTTGAGATGTATGGGGTGACAGCTCGAGTTATGCAGGAAGGTGTTTCTATCTGTGATCTTCTTTAACACTTTGGTGACAAATTTGAAACAATGTTGATCTCTAAATCCAAATAATGCATTTGTCCTGTTCAATTGTCTGTTATTGGACTCAAGCTCTTTACAACTCTCCTAGAGCATGTGTGCGAATTAATGGTAGCAATTCTCCTACATTCCCTTTGTCTAGGGGGACACGCCAAGGATGTCCTCTCTCGCCAATGCTATTTGCCTTGGTTATGGAACCCCTTGCTATTGCTATTGCTATTGCTATTCGCTCTAATCCTAGTATCTCGGGCATTATAGTAGGTGGTCAGGAATACAAGTTGGCAATGTTTGCTGATGATATCTTGCTTTCCTTAACCAAACCGTTACTCTCCATGCCTAACTTAATTAAGCTTTTAGTGGACTATTCCTCCGTTTCGGGATTCAAGCTCAATATGACTAAATCGAAAGCTATGGCTATTGGTATCTCTAGTCCAATTTTACAATCCTTACAACAAGCCTTCCCTTTTCGGTGGGTAACCCGAGGTATCAAGTATTTGGGGATTCTTCTTACCAAGAACTTTTCTGATTTATTTTTGGCTAATTACCCTCCCCTCTTGCGGGAACTATATAAAGATCTGGAGGTTTGGGGTTCCATTGAGTTATGGTTTGGACGGATTGCTACTCTGAAAATGAATGTGTTGCCACGTTTGATGTATCTCTTCCAGGTTCTCCCTCTTATTTGTTTCGTAACTTTCTCTCAGGTCTCCAAGATCGCTTTCTTTGCTTCATTTGGTCTAATAAAAGGCCACATCTCTCTAGAACATTGCTGTATCGGGATCAGAAAAAGGGTGGTTTGGGTGTTTTGAACTTGTATTGGTATTACAAAGGTGCTCGGGCTGCTATTGATGGTTTCACGCGAGCCCCCAGAAGCGGTGGATTGGGTTGGAGCAGGACTTGGTAGGTTCGTGCCCTTTGCGTTCATGAGTGTGGCTTCCTCAGAGATATCATTCATTGGGTAGGGATGTTTGTCCCTCGATTTCGACAACGTTTTACTATTGGGATAGTTTATTTGCCAAGCCTGACTTGGTCCTTTCCAAACTTACACCAGTTAAAAATAACCCCCTTTTTCCACCTGGTCTTGAACTAGGGCCATTCTTGAATTGGTTTTCTGCGGGTCTAGATCTGGGGTCAATTTTTTGATGAAGAAGCCTTTATTCCACTCAATACTTTGGCTGAAGCATATGCAAATTCTCCTAAGAATATTTTTGCTTATATTCAAGTGAAACACTTTCTTTCTGCTGTTGAAATAAAGGCCAAGGTAATTCGAGAGGACTCCTTTTTGGAAGATTTGTGTGAGGACTCTAAAGGAACGAGGGGTCTTATCACTTGCTTATACACTTATCAGCATAGGCAGGTGCAGCCTCCCGTTGAGCATCGATTACGCTAGCATCGGGAACTGGGCTTGACATTGGGTGATGATGATTGGAATTTTATGGAATACGCTTTATCAAGGATTTCTATTTCTGTTCCTTTTAAAGAAAATGCTGTAAAAGTTTTATACAGGTAGTATTTGACTCCAGCGCACCTTCATCACATGTTTCCGAAGGCATCCCCATTGTGTTGGAGGGAGTGTGAGAAGGGTACTATGGGTCATCTCTGGTGGTCTTGCATTAAGGCTCGGGCTTTCTGGAAAGCAATTCAACACAGACTCCAGAGTTGCCTCTCTAAGCCTATAAAGTGGTCACCTGAATTTTTTCTTTTTCCTAAAACACCTCCTGGCCTTACTACATCCCAGTCCTTATTGGTTCGCCATTATATGTTGGCCGCTAGGGTCACTGGCCGCTTATTGGAAGTCTCCTCAGGTTCCTTCTTTGATAAAATGTTTAAATAAGTTGTGATATATTTGTGAAATGGAGAGGCATTTGGTGCCATACGTCGCAAAACTCTGTCCAAGTGGGAAGCTATTTGGGAACCCTTTGTGTCACGTTGTTCGTGTTGAGAATCTGCGGTTGGAAGGAGGGGGGAGCGGGAGTTGGGGGAGGGATGGGGGAGTTGGGTTTCTTTTTTTCTCTCTCTTTGGGGGGGGGGGGGGAAGAGATGTAAAATCTTGTTACAAATCTTAGGAGTTTTTTGTATGCCAACTCTCTAGTTTTGAGAGATTAATATATTGTTTATTTGTTTCTGCTGTTCGTTTGAAATTGCACGGTTTTATACCTGTGTTGTATTTGCTTATGTTGATGGGTGTGACTTATTTGCCTCTAATGTCTCTCAAAACCTAATAAAGACTAATACAAATTAAAAAAAAAAAATTCAGTGCTGAAGGTAGCGGCTGTTCTCCGAGGACAAGCAGGCTGCTTGTTCTCACGACTGGATGACGTCCGCGTCAGCCCCCACCAACCGGAAGAAGCTTCGCGGGCGGTCCGCACGCAGGGCACGCCCACCGCGCATGCGCGGCCGTCTTCCCGCCCGTGCTTGACTGTTCCCGCCAGTTCCTTTTTTTCCGCGACTGGAGAGAGTCGTGCCTTCGCCGCTCTCTCTGTTTTCAGCCCCGGAAAAGCCGTCGCGTTTACGCGAACCTCTTTATTTTATTTTATTTAGTTGCCGCGCGCTCCACTTTTCTTTCTTTTATAAAAAAAAAAAAAAAGGAGCACACGCTCCCATTTTCCCTCGTTTCTAGCGGGGGCGTCGCGTTGCGGCCTAGTGGCCGCACGGTTGATTTCTTTTTCGAGATGTGATTACCGCCACCATCGACGACTTTAACTTCGCCGACGCGATTTTTCCGTCGATGTCATCGAAGGTCCCGAGTGGATTTAAAAAGTGTGGTCGCTGCGGCCGGCCGATCTCGCAGACCGACACCCACGCTTGGTGCCTCCAGTGCCTCGGGCCGGAGCACAATATCAAGTCGTGTTCCCTGTGTCTCGGTCTCCGGAAACGGACTCAGGTTGCGAGGCAAGTTCTTCGGGACCGTCTTTTTGGAACTTGCGCCGGCCCCTCGACGGCATCGGTATCGACGGCCGGTTCTTCGGTACCGGTATCGATGCCCGAGAAATCGGCACCGATGGCATCGACCCCAGGAGCACAGGTCCCGTCGGCCCGCCGGTCCTCCGGTGAAGGTAGGGGTGAGAGGCCGCGTGGGCAATCGGCCCCGGTCACTCCCTCGGCCCATGCCCCTCGGGACCGAACCCTGTCGGACCCGGTTCCTCGTGACCGAGGGGGATCGACCTCCTCCTCCTCTGCTCCACCTGGCGCCGATGACGGGCATCGCAAAAATTCACACAAGCACCGTCATCGGTCGCCCTCGATGCACCAGGGTTCCGGTGCCGGCAAGGAGTCGACGCCGAAGCGTCCTCGTCGAGAGGAGAGATCCCCTTCGGTTGTGGAGGTACCGCCGCGTCAGGGTCCCAGCACTTCGGTGCCGTCTCCTGGACCCGAGCAGCTTCTGGCACCGACACCTCTACCGGCCCCACCGTCTTTCCCGGCAGCGGGCCTGGACGAGTGCCTCCGAGCCATCCTTCCGGGGATCCTGGAAGGGCTGATGCGCCAGGCTGTGCCGGCGCCGGGGGTGCTTGCGCCCTCGGCGCCGTTGACTGTGGCGCCGGCGAGCTCTAGCCCGGTGCCGAGGCCGTCGACACCGCCGCCGCTTGCGGCGCCGGTCTCGTCCGCCACGCAGGTGGAGTCCCCGTCGATGGAGGGAGCTTCGTCCCCGCCGGCACGGGAGTCCACCGCTCGACGACACAGAGGCCTCGGTGCCTCGACGTCGAGCCGGGCCCGGTTAAGGACTCAGCTACATGAGCTTATGTCCGATACCGAGGAAGAGGCCTCGTGGGGGGAAGAGGAGGACCCCAGATATTTCTCCTCAGAGGAGTCTGCGGGCCTCCCCTCTGACCCCACGCCTTCACCGGAGAGGAAACTCTCACCCCCGGAGAGCCTCTCTTTTGCCTCTTTTGTCAGGGATATATCTATCTGCATTCCCTTCCCCGTGGTCTCTGTGGATGAGCCGAGGGCTGAGATGCTCAAGGTCCTCGACTATCCATCACCACCTAGAGAGTCCTCCACGGTGCCGTTGCACAATGTCCTCAAAGAGACACTGCTTCGGAACTGGATGAGACCATTATCTAATCCCACCATTCCCAAGAAAGCAGAGTCCCAGTACAGAATCCACTCGGACCCAGAGTTAATGCGGCCCCAATTGCCCCATGACTCGGCGGTCGTGGATTCTGCTCTCAAGAGGGCACGGAGTTCGAGGGATACCGCCTCGGCACCCCCGGGGCGGGAGTCTCGCACTCTGGACTCGTTTGGGAGGAAGGCCTACCAATCCTCCATGCTCGTGACCCGCATCCAGTCATACCAGCTCTATACGAGCATCCACATGCGGAACAATGTGAAGCAACTGGCGGACCTGGTCGATAAGCTCCCGCCGGAGCAGTCCAGGCCTTATCAGGAGGTGATCAGGCAGCTGAAGGCGTGCAGAAAGTTCCTGTCCAGGGGTATCTATGACACCTGTGACATGGCATCTCGTGCTGCGGCCCAAGGTATAGTGATGCACAGGCTCTCATGGCTGCGTGCCTCTGACCTGGACAACCGCACCCAGCAGAGACTGGCCGACGTCCCTTGCCGGGGGGATAATATTTTTGGTGAGAAGGTCGAGCAGCTGGTGGACCAACTGCATCAGCGGGAAACCGCCCTCGACAAGCTCTCCCACCGGGCGCCTTCAGCATCCACCTCAGCAGGTGGACGTTTTTCCCGGGCTCGGCAGGCTGCGCCCTATTCCTTTGCAAGGCGTAGGTACACCCAGCCGGCCCGAAGGCCTCGTCAGGCACAGGGACAGCCCCAGCGCGCTCGTTCTCGTCAACAGCGTGCGCCCAAGCAGCCCCCTGCGCCTCCACAGCAAAAGCCGGGGACGGGCTTTTGACTGGATCCACGGGAACATAGCCGCCCTCAAAGTGTCCGTACCGGCCTCTCATAACCTCCGACCAGTGGGTTCTCCAAATAGTGCGGTGCGGTGCGGATACGCCCTGAATTTGGCCTCCCTGCCACCAAATTGTCCTCTGGGAGCTCAATCCTTCAGCTCCCATCACAAGCAGGTACTTGCAGAGGAACTCTCCGCCCTTCTCAGCGCCAATGCGGTCGAGCCCGTACCACCCGGGCAGGAAGGGCAGGGATTCTATTCCAGGTACTTCCTTGTGGAAAAGAAAACAGGGGGGATGCGTCCCATCCTAGACCTGAGAGGCCTGAACAAATTCCTGGTCAAAGAAAAGTTCAGGATGCTTTCCTTGGGCACCCTTCTGCCAATGATTCAGAAAAACGATTGGCTATGTTCCCTGGATTTAAAGGACGCATACACTCACATCCCGATACTGCCAGCTCACAGACAGTATCTCAGATTCCGCCTGGGCGCACGGCACTTTCAGTATTGTGTGCTGCCCTTTGGGCTCGCCTCTGCCCCACGAGTGTTTACAAAGTGCCTCGTGGTGGTGTCGGCGTATCTACGCAAGCTGGGAGTGCACGTGTTCCCATATCTCGACGATTGGCTGGTCAAGAACACCTCGGAGGCAGGAGCCCTCCGGTCCATGCAGTGCACTATTCAACTCCTGGAGCTGCTGGGGTTTGTGATAAATTACCCAAAGTCCCATCTCCAGCCAACCCAGTCTCTGGAATTCATAGGAGCTCTGCTGAATACCCAGACGGCTCAGGCCTTCCTTCCCGAAGCGAGGGCCAACAACCTCCTGTCCCTGGCTTCGCAGACCAGAGCGTCTCAGCAGGTCACAGCTCGGCAGATGTTGAGACTTCTGGGTCATATGGCCTCCACAGTTCATGTGACTCCCATGGCTCGTCTTCACATGAGATCTGCTCAATGGACCCTAGCTTCCCAGTGGTTCCAAGCCACCGGGAATCTAGAAGATGTCATCCGCCTCTCCACCAGTTGCCGCACTTCACTGATCTGGTGGACCATTCGGACCAATTTGACCCTGGGACGTCCATTCCAAATTCCGCAGCCCACGAAAGTGCTGACGACGGATGCATCTCGCCTGGGGTGGGGAGCTCATGTCGATGGGCTCCACACCCAGGGTCTATGGTCCCTCCAGGAAAAGGATCTGCAGATCAACCTCCTGGAGCTCCGAGCGATCTGGAACGCACTGAAGGCTTTCAGGGATCAGCTGTCCTGCCAAATTATCCAAATTCGGAAAGACAATCAGGTTGCAATGTATTACACCAACAAGCAGGGGGGCACCGGATCTCGCCCCCTGTGTCAGGAAGCCGTCGGGATGTGGCGTTGGGCCTGCCGGTTCGGCATGCTTCTCCAAGCCACATACCTGGCAGGCGTAAACAGTCTGGCCGACAGACTGAGCAGAGTCATGCAACCGCACGAGTGGTCGCTTCATTCCAGAGTGGTACGCAAGATCTTCCGAGAGTGGGGCACCCCCTCGGTGGACCTTTTCGCCTCTCAGACCAACCACAAGCTGCCTCTGTTCTGTTCCAGACTACAGGCACACGGCAGGCTAGTGTCGGATGCCTTTCTCCTCCATTGGGGAACCGGCCTCCTGTATGCTTATCCTCCCATACCTTTGGTGGGGAAGACCTTACTGAAGCTCAAGCAAGACCACGGCACCATGATTCTGATAGCGCCCTTTTGGCCCCGTCAGATCTGGTTCCCTCTTCTTCTGGAGTTGTCCTCAGAAGAACCGTGGAGATTGGAGTGTTTTCCGACTCTCATTTCGCAGAACGACGGAGTGTTGCTGCACCCCAACCTTCAGTCCCTGGCTCTCACGGCCTGGATGTTGAGGGCGTAGACTTCACTGTGTTGGGTCTGTCTGAGGGTGTCTCCCGTGTCTTGCTTGCCTCTAGGAAGGATTCCACTAAAAAGAGTTACTTTTTCAAGTGGAGGAGGTTTGTCGTTTGGTGTGAGAGCAAGGCCCTAGAACCTCGTTCTTGCCCTGCACAGAACCTGCTTGAATACCTTCTGCACTTGTCAGAGTCTGGCCTCAAGACCAACTCAGTAAGGAATCACCTTAGTGCGATTAGTGCTTACCATTATCGTGTGGAAGGTAAAGCCATCTCTGGAGAGCCTTTAGTCGTTCGATTCATGAGAGGCTTGCTTTTGTCAAAGCCCCCTATCAAGCCTCCTACAGTGTCATGGGATCTCAACGTCGTCCTCACCCAGCTGATGAAACCTCCTTTTGAGCCACTGAATACCTGCCATCTGAAGTACTTGACCTGGAAGGTCATTTTCTTGGTGGCAGTTACTTCAGCTCGTAGGGTCAGTGAGCTTCAAGCCCTGGTAGCTCATGCTCCATATACCAAATTTCATCACAACAGAGTAGTGCTCCGCACCCACCCAAAGTTCCTGCCGAAGGTGGTGTCGGAGTTCCATCTTAACCAGTCAATTGTCTTGCCAACATTCTTCCCCAGGCCGCATACCCGCCCTGCTGAACGTCAGTTGCACACATTGGACTGCAAGAGAGCATTGGCCTTCTACTTGGAGCGGACACGGCCCCACAGACAGTCCGCCCAATTGTTTGTTTCTTTCGACCCTAACAGGCTAGGGGTCGCTGTCGGGAAACGCACCATCTCCAATTGGCTAGCAGATTGCATTTCCTTCACTTACGCCCAGGCTGGGCTGGCTCTTGAGGGTCATGTCACGGCTCATAGTGTTAGAGCCATGGCAGCGTCAGTGGCCCACTTGAAGTCAGCCACTATTGAAGAGATTTGCAAGGCTGCGACGTGGTCATCTGTCCACACATTCACATCACATTACTGCCTCCAGCAAGATACCCGACGCGACAGTCGGTTCGGGCAGTCGGTGCTGCAGAATCTGTTTGGGGTGTAAATCCAACTCCACCCTCCAGGACCCGAATTTATTCTGGTCAGGCTGCACTCTCAGTTAGTTGTTCTTCGTAGGTCAATTTCTGTTATGCCCTCGCCGTTGCGAGGTTCAATTGACCTGGGTTCTTGTTTTGAGTGAGCCTGAGAGCTAGGGATACCCCAGTCGTGAGAACAAGCAGCCTGCTTGTCCTCGGAGAAAGTGAATGATACATACCTGTAGCAGGTGTTCTCCGAGGACAGCAGGCTGATTGTTCTCACCTACCCTCCCTCCTCCCCTTTGGAGTTGCGTTTTCATCTTTTTTGCTTGTCATTCAACTGGCGGGAACGGTCACGCACGGGCGGGAAGACGGCCGCGCATGCGCGGTGGGCGTGCCCTGCGTGCGGACCGCCTGCGAAGCTTCTTCCGGTTGGTGGGGGCTGACGCGGACGTCACCCAGTCGTGAGAACAATCAGCCTGCTGGCCTCGGAGAACACCTGCTACAGGTATGTATCATTCACTCTTCTGTGCATTGGGTCGGAAAATGGCTGTGCATCAATTTACATGCACGTTTGTATAGTAATTAGCTCATTATAATAGCTTTGCATTCTGTTTTCTTTAGCTGCTACTGTGATAGGAAAATAGCTCAGAGAGACCTTTTGTGCATGTCTTTTGTTTTACTCCTTTCTTGCTAAAACTGGTATAAAACCTACATTGCTGGTTTGTTAGGTTTAATGTATCTGGGCCTTAGTGAATTTTGGTACAGGCGTAATCTATAATAAATGAATCTTGCCTTGGTCAATGAAATTAATCACATAACTAGCACTGACCTAAAAAATGAACTCTGTGAGTTTTGGAGAAATGCTCTTCAGTTTGTAGTTATATGAAAGTTGTTAGCCTTCAATGTGAATTAGTTCCTGCAGTTTTCCAGTGGAGTTCAGGTACGATGGTATGGCACAAAAAAAAAGGTTATCATTCTTCCCCCCCCCCCCCCCCCCATCTTTTTATTTATGCTTGTAACAGAAAAATAAAACAAGTAACACTACTTACAAAATCATGTCAGAAACAGAAGAACCATAAAAGAAATAAACTGTCAAAGCATCAACACCCCATGACTCTACGTTGGCTGCAGTCCACAGTTAATGAGCAGTTTACCTATGTAAAAAGGGTTTCTGCAATGAAGTTGATGTTGAACGTAGACATGGGTGCACAACATATTAAAATGCATGAAAGAGAGCCTATTAATTACCCCACTATGATGTCTACAGCAGGCGGTACACATGAGAAACATACTGCCGGACCCAATCTTCCTCCCCCCTGCTGACCTGACCCACCTGCCAAATGCTTTCCCTATTGTCTAGCACACCCTCTCAGTCTCTGACATGACCATCCTCCCTCCACTGACTACATTTAAAAATCTTTGGTGTCTGGTGGCACCCCCTTTCCCCGGACTTAATTTAAACATGTTCTAGTGCAGTGGTTCTCAAACTTGTCCTGGGGTACCACCAGCCAGTTGGATTTTCAGGATATCCCTAATGGATATTCTTTAGAAATCTGCATATAACAGATGTGACAGGCATGCAAATCTGTCTCATGCATGTTCATTAAAGATATTCTGAAAGAAATAGGTTCCATGAGCTAATGCTCTGGGAGGCCAGGGAGGCTTGCGGTAACCCAAAGAAAAGAAAGATCTTTGTTAATATATGGTCTAAATATTTACAAAGTATCTCCCACAAGGCTAGAAGTGCAGTGCTTAAGAAATTGGATACGTCCTAGATAGTGAGACATCCAGCAGATATTTGCTCCGGATTTTGGACCGGTTAAGACCTGTAATAGATATTGCTAGTATAATTACCATGAAATAAGTAGATAAAGGTAAAGGAGTAAAATAAAGGGGAGGTTTGGGGGGGGGGGGGGGAAGGGGGAGGAAAGGATGTAAAATAATGATGATGTTAGACTAGATGCATATGTACAATTATGACATGACTGAATGTTTACAAAATGTTTGACTTTATTGGTTTTGTTTGACGTGGTACATCATCAATAAAAACCGTTGAAATATTTAAAAAAAAAAGATATTCTGAAAACCTACCTGACTGGTGCTCCCCCAAGACAGGTTTAAGAACCACTGGTCTAGTGCACTACCCAACCTGACTGACCCCATTGCCCCTGACTTAAAAATATAAATGTCCTTCATGTGGTGTAAATGTTAATATTGCAGCTATGTACTGATCTACAACATGCTACCTGAAGGCAATGGTGTTTAGTTTGCAGGTAAGTATTCACATGAGCGAAGTCAGGACAAAGCACACATGTCCGTAAATTATAAAATACTAGACATGATAAAGGCATGATTATGTCAAAATCACTTTGAGGTAGATATTTGCCCATTTGCACAGATTAGAGAATGACACGGGGACATGCAGTAATCCGTGGAAAATCTGTCTGTTTACTGCAGATGTGAGAGCAAAACTTTTTACCGCCCTGCGGGATCGGTACAAAGCTTTGCTCCTGTGGTAAAAAAATAAAAAACAGTTGCTGTTACCATTCTTGGTCTGGCATTTCCATGCCTTCCTCCCTCCCTCCCGCAGTAGCTCTACCTTATGCAGCTAGACCAGCTGAGCTGACAACAATCCTCACTGGCTTGCACCAGGACCTTCACTCTGGCGGCTCCTGTGTTCTGATACAATTTCCTGTTAAGTGAAACAGGAAGTTGTATCAGAAGGCGGGATATAAAAGTTGCTTACCTGTAATGGTTGTTCTCGGACAGATGATCTTGCAGCCACACAAGTGAAGTGAATCTCCTGCGATGTCACTGACCCGGACCAATACCAAAGCATTAAAGCTTGTAAAGCCATATTACAATACGCATGTGTGCAGATTTCTGTTCTAGTCAACACTATATACTGTCATGTAAGAACGTCATTCTTTTCCTTGGCTGCTGGATAGTTAGCTCATCCAGTGACCTCAATTAAGTGATAATTAAGGGTGGGGGAAGTAGAATACTTGCATAGGTTGCTGAATCAGTTTAAAAGAGCCTGTTCAAAAGAGGCCCCTTAGATTCAAAAGTATATAAAGAGGAAAGGTCCCACTGACCTTTCTTTCTGAGAAGTTCTGAGAGAAGAGGACATTTCTCTGGTAAGTGAATGCTACTTTGCTTTGTGCTTTGGGAACTTAAAGATTGGGGTTTAAAGGAGGAATTGTAGGTTAGTGTTAGGCAAAATTAAAAAGCAAATTTCAACAGCTAACAGAAAACAGCTAATCTCCACAGTCTTTTCCACTTAGTTTTAAAAGCTTTGTACCACAGCATTAACAGATAGAATCTAACAGCCACTGCAGGATCTAATTTAGTATTCCCCCCCCCCCCCCCACCCCTTGGACAACTCCTCATTTATAGTCAGTTATTGTAATTAGGGTAACAAGCAAGGAGTGCTCTTATAGAGTTTTAAATACATTTCATCACCATCTAAGAAGGAAATACTAAATAAATCATACAATATACTATATAAAGTAAAAGACACTTTTATATTAGGCTAATATCCTTAATACTGTAGCAAGTTTTAAATTATTGAAAAACTCAAAAACATTAAGATAGAGTCAGCAGTCCAGCAGCGAGAGGGGTGCTATCCAGTCTTTTGCATTGAGTGTCACATGTATGATTATCTCCCAGTTGGTGAGATGTCATATGTTTGCGCACAATGCAAAGAGCTCCTAGCTCTTAGAGA
Source organism: Microcaecilia unicolor (assembly GCF_901765095.1). Taxonomy (NCBI): domain Eukaryota; kingdom Metazoa; phylum Chordata; class Amphibia; order Gymnophiona; family Siphonopidae; genus Microcaecilia; species Microcaecilia unicolor. Next base: position 49,017,834 of record NC_044033.1, on the reverse strand, counting down.
ACGTGTCTGTTCTCTTGAGGCTAGAGTAGCAGACTTGGTGGAGCTGAGGGAGACAGAGAGGTACATACAGGAGACCTACAGGGATGTTGTAGAGAAGTCCCACCTCCAGTCTAGTTGCCCTTGTGCTACCTTGGAGGAGGGAGGTCTCCTAGAAGGACAGCATCACCCTGGTGAAGTAGGAAGTACTCCTGTAGCCAGGACCTGCCCACCAGGGGATGTACTAACCTCTCGCACCGAGGATATGTCTCCAAGTGCTGCCCGGGAGGGAAAGGTTAGGACAGCTGTTGTAGTTGGTGATTCGATCATTAGGCATATAGATAGCTGGGTGGCTGGTGGATGTGAGGATCGCCTGGTGACTTGCCTGCCTGGTGCGAAGGTGGCGGACCTCACGCGTCACCTAGATAGGATGACGTTTAATGTGAGCAAGTGCAAGGTGATGCATGTGGGAAAAAAGAACCCGAATTATAGCTACGTCATGCAAGGTTCCACGTTAGGAGTTACGGACAGAAAGGGATCTGGGTGTCATCGTCAATAATACACTGAAACCTTCTGCTCAGTGTGCTGCTGCAGCTAGGAAAGCGAATAGAATGTTGGGTATTATTAGGAAAGGTATGGAAAACAGGTGTGAGGATGTTATAATGCCGTTGTATCGCTCCATGGTGCGACCGCACCTTGAGTACTGTGTTCAATTCTGGTCGCCGCATCTCAAGAAAGATATAGTAGAATTGAAAAAGGTACAGCGAAGAGCGACTAAAATTATAGCGGGGATGGGACGACTTCCCTATGAAGAAAGACTAAGGAGGCTAGGGCTATTCAGCTTGGAGAAGAGACGGCTGAGGGGAGACATGATAGAGGTATATAAAATAATGAGTGGAGTGGAACAGGTGGATGTGAAGCGTCTGTTCACGCTTTCCAAAAATACTAGGACTAGGGGGCATGCAATTAAACTACAGTGTAGTAAATTTAAAACAAATCGGAGAAAATTTTTCTTCACCCAACGTGTAATTAAACTCTGGAATTCATTGCCGGAAAATGTGGTGAAGGCGGTTAGCTTAGCAGAGTTTAAAAAGGGGTTGGACGGTTTCCTAAAGGACAAGTCCATAAACCGCTACTAAACGGACTTGGAAAAATCCAAAATCCCAGGAATAACATGTATAGAATGTTTGTACGTTTGGGAAGCTTGCCAGGTGCCCTTGGCCTGGATTGGCTGCTGTCATGGATAGGATGCTGGGCTCGATGGACACTTGGTCTTTTCCCAGTATGGCATTACTTATGTACTTATGTAACCGCCCCCTTTCATTTTGATACAGTAGCTAGCGGCAACGTAAGGGAGGGTTGGGAGGGATTGTGTGGCTGCAAGATCATCTGTCCAAGGAGAACTACCGTTACAGGTAAGCAACTTTTATTTCTTCCTGGACAGAGTATTTTGTAGCCACACAAGTGAAGATTCCCAAGCTACACAGGTAGCAGATTGAAAAAATATACATATGCATACTCAAATGTACAAAAAAGGGTATCTGGTACCTATATCAGGAGGAGGTGGTAGTTGATGCCCCAAATTACAGAAGAAAGGACAGCATGACCAAAGGCTGCATCAGTAGATGATGCTGTTTCGATGCAATAATGTTTCACAAAGGTGTGCATAGTTGGCCACGTAGCTGCTCTGCAAACGTCCTGTAAAGAAGTTCTTTGCAAATGAGCCTTTGTGGCTGCCATGGCTCTGAGATTATGAGCTGTGACACAAGGAATGGTTGAGGGACTAGATGTCTCTGAAAGTTGATAATATAAGGTGATACAATTTGGAATCCATTGAGAGAAAGTTCCTTTCATTACTGGTTGTGGTTGGAGAGTAGACCGAAGTGACAAAAATAATTGAGAGAGTCTGTTCTTGGATTTGGTTCTATCCAAGTAAATGGTTAGGGCCCACAGACAGTCTAGAGTATGAAACCTCTTGTGATCCTCAGAGTCATGTGGAGAAGGATAAAAAGTTAGAAGTACTATTATCTGATTTAAATGAGAAGGTGAGCTACTTTAGGTAAGAACTTCGGGTGAGTGCGAAGCATGGCCTTATCACAAAGTAACTGAGTATACGGGGAGGGTAGTGGACCAAAGCCTGTATCTCACCAATACGGTATGCTGAAGTCAAAGTTACCAAAAACATTTTCCAAGTAAGATCTTTGAGTTCTGTGCTGTGAAGTGGCTTGAAAGGAAAAGTCATAAGCTCATTGAGCACTAAATTAAGGTCCCATGCTAGTGTTGGTGATCAAATGGGAGGGTAGAGGTGCATGAGCCCTTTTTTATTATTTCTTTATTTATAGTTTTATATATAGTTACACAAGTAATAAACTTGTTACATGTAACACAAAGAGTCAGGGAAATTTAAAAAAATATTTTGTCTTAAAAATTATAGACCATAATCAAATACATTTTCCCTTTTAACCCCTTACCTTAGACCACAAACAAAGGGAGGAGGGATAAATAGATCGAGAAAATCAAAACCGGAAAAGCTAATTAAACATAAGGTTTAGCCCTAACCCAACTTATCAAATCTCTTGCCGGCTGTTCATATAATTACCCTTGCACCTTCTTCAGTTCTATAAATGCTCTCAACTGGAATAAAGAAAACATATTTAACCCCCAAATATCTTATTATACATTTGCAAGGATAAGCTAGTAAGAAAGTTGCTCCCATCTTCTTCGTTTCTTCTTTCATATTTAGGAATTGTTTCCTCCTTTCTTGAGTAATTTTGGTTACGTCAGGAAATATCTATAGCTTTTGGCCACAAAACGTTTGATGTGCATTCTTGAAATAAAGTTTTAGTATGCTGTTAAAGTCTTGCTCAAACACAAATGAGATCAAAAGTGTGGCCCTATTTATAACTTCAGATAAAGAATCTAAAATTAAAGAAATGTCTCTCAAATCTTCTTGTTTCTCCTCTAACTGAATTTGATCCACTTCCTCAGAAATCCTCGCCTGAACTTTCTTAACAGAAAGAAAATATATCTTATTTATTGGGGGAATATTATCAACAGGTATCTTCAAAACTTCAATCAGATATTTTTTAAACAATTCTAAGGGGAGGATCCCAACCGGCTTTGGAAAATTCAATATTCTCATATTAAATTTGCTCTTTTTCGTCGTAAATTTATATTGTCCTGCATAACCATCGAGACATTTTCCTTGATATTTGAAATATCATCTTTAAAAGTCTGTACCTGATCCTGGAAATATCCACTGTAGAAACTAGATTCGTTATCTCAGACGTTGATTTTTCTATTGAGGCATTCATTTTCTCTATTGCCTTCCAAAAGATGTCAAGAGTCACCACCATGGGGGGATTCAAAGATCCCTTTCCAGATTTACACCACTTGCCTTAGATCGCTCCAGGGGAGAATCGTCTCCACAGGCTCCCAAATCCACGACTTCCGTGTTCTGTGAGCCTAGTTGCTCCTCCCGTATCATGGCAGGGCATGGTGGGATACCGGCCTCCGGGGGGGGAAAGCATAGTATCATGCTCCAGGAGCATTGGGTTCTCGTCCCTGGCGTTCAAGGCGGAGCTACCCCCCAGTCCCATCTTGTGGGTGCCAGAGAGTGAAACTGTCCAAAGTCTGCTGTCTTGGGGAAGAAGTCAGGGCTGGAGACGGTAAGGCCCTTGTCACCCCTTTTCTTTTTGTATGGGGCATATTGGCACCGAGAAAAAGCTCTAATGAGAAAAGACGCCAGCAGATCGTGCATGAGCCCTTTAAAGAATCTTTTTGAAATAAGATGCTGCATAAGGGTCAAATCGTCAACAGGGTCATGGAACACTGAGAGAGCTGATAGATGTAATCTTATTGAAGAGTTTGATAACCCTAATTCCGAAAGATGGAGAAGATAATCCAACAGATGAGATATTGGGGCAGGGAGGCCTTCTGTCCATGGGATCTGGAAGGCATCTTCAGCTATTCTGTTCGGACTGGAAAACTTTGAGCAACATTTTTCACATTTGGTATTGAGAGGGGACGCAAATAGATCTACTAGAGGATGACCCCCACCTGCTGAAGAGGGCGTGCGTAACAGTGGTCTTGAGTGACCACTCGAGTGGTTGTAGTTTCTGCTGAGAGGGTCTGCTAGAGCATTTTGCACCCCGGGTAGGTAGGATGCTGAGATTGTGGACTGGAGACTTAAGACCATATGCCAGATTTATAGAGCTTCCATGCACAGTTTTCGGGAACCGGTACCCCCTTGTTTGTTGATATAGTACATCACAACCTGGTTGTCTGTTTGAACGTGAATCTGCTGATGAGATAGGTGAGTGTGAAATGCCTGAAGAGCTAGCCTGATTGCTCACAGCTCCAGGAGATTTATACTGCACGTTGCTTCTTCAGGAGACCAAAGACCATGTGTCTTGTAAGAATTCATGTATGTTCCCCAACCCTGCTTGGAATCATCGGTGGTTAGATAAATGGAAGGCAGAGCAGGACGAAATGGCATACCTTGAAGGAGATGTGGGGTACGAGTCCACCATTGCAGAGAAGTGTTTAGATGGTGAGTAAGCCCTATTTTTGCTGACATAGGGTGAAAGGCTTAGATCCATCTGTCTCGCAGGTGCCATTGTAAAGGCCTCATATGCAGCCTTGCTAAAGGTACCACCGGTATAGTAGCTGCTTAATGACCCAGAAGGACTGATAATGTTCGTGCTGTTGTGAATGATACTTGAGTCAGGTGAGAAATGAGAATGTGAATTTGCGTGGCGCTGCTGAGAGACAGTACACTAACATCTGAGGTGTATGAATAACAGCTCCTATGAATTTGATTTCTTTGAACTGGGAGGAGTTGAGATTTCTTTTAGTTGATGAGAAAACAGAGTCTTGAGGAGAGAGGTGGTCTTCTGCAATATTTGGAGAGCATCTTGAGCAGTTGGGACGAGATGAGCTAATTGTCTAGGGAAGGGAAGATGGTTATTTCCTATTGTCGAAGATGGGCTATGATCGTAACAACACATTTTGTGAACACTCTCTACACTGAAGAGAGGCCGAAAGGGAGAACAAGAAATTGGTAATGGTGAGATCCCAATGGAAAACGAAGATACCTTCTGGAAAAATGGTGAATTGGAATGAGTAAATATGCGTCTTGAAGGTCGAGAGCAGTTGTGTGGCTGGTAAATGTTTAACAACAGGCTCTCTCCCCGGTCCACCTCTGTGCCCCCCCCCCGCCCCCCTCTGCCCCCCCCCCCAAATTGCAGAGCTGGCTATAGCCGGGGAGAGAGCCTGGGGGGGCCAATGCATTACTCCAGGGGAAAAAAAAGTAAATGATCCCAGGTTCCAATCTAATTCATGTTTAATGTGGGATAAAATGCCATAAATAAGTAAATAAATAAATATAAACTTTTAATGTTGAGCACCTGATTCTCAAAGTGAACATATTCCAAACACTATAATGAAAATAAAATGATTTTTTTCTACCTTTGTTGTCTGGTGACTTTGTTTTTCTGATTATGCTGGCCCAGTATCCGATTATGCTGTTATCTGTTCTCTTAACTCCGTTTCCAGGGCTTCCCTTCCATTTATTTCTTTACTTTCCGCCTTTCTTATTCATTTCTTGCCCTACATCCGTAAGTAAAAGCTGGGTCCTCCGCAGACTTGACTGTCCAGTGGATCCAGCTTCTGCCTATTTTCTTCATCCATGTGCAGTTTTTCTCCTCTCTTCCTTTTCCCTCATCTCATCTCCTTCCTCGCTTTTCCCTCCCCTCCATCCATGTCCAGCATTTCTTCTCTCCCTTCCCTCTCCTCCATCCACACATGTCCAGCAACCCTCCTCTCCCCCATGCCCTCCCCTGCATCTACCCATGTCCAGCAATCCTCCTCTCCCCCTGCCCTGCCCTCCCCTCCAGCCACCCATACCCAGCGATTGTTCTGTCTCCCCTGACCCTCCTCCAGCCACCCATGCCAGCGATTGTCTTCTCTCCCATGCCCCCCACTTCAGCAACCCATGCCAGTGATTGCCCTCTCTCCCCTGCCCCCGCTCCAGCCACTCATACCCAGCGATTGTCCTCTCTCCCCTTCCCCCCTCCAGCCACCCATATCCAACAATTGTTCTCTCTCCCCTGCCCCCTCTCCGGCCACCCATACCAGCGATTGTCTTCTCTTCCCTGCCCCCTCTCCGGCCACCCATACCAGCGATTGTCTTCTCTCCCCTGCCCCCCTCCGGCCACCCATGCCAGTGATTGTCTTCTCTCCCACCCCCCCTTCGGCCACCCATGCCCAGCAATTGTCCTCTCTCCCCTGCTCCCCCTCCAGCCACCCATGCCAGCAATTGTCCTACTACTACTACTACTTATCATTTCTATAGTGCTACTAGACGTACGCAGCGCTGTACACTTGAACATGAAGAGACAGTCCCTGCTCGACAGAGCTTACAATCTAATTAGGACAGACAAACAGGACAAACAAGAGATAAGGGAATGTTAAAGTGAGGGTGATAAAATAAGGGTTCTGAACAAGTGAACAAGGGTTAGGAGTTAAAAGCAGCATCAAAAAGGTGGGCTTTTAGCTTAGATTTGAAGACGGTCAGAGATGGAGCTTGATGTACCGGCTCAGGAAGTCTATTCCAGGCATATGGTGCAGCAAGATAAAAGGAACGGAGTCTGGAGTTAGCAGTGGAGGAGAAGGGTGCAGATAAGAGAAATGTACCCAGTGAATGGAGTTCCCGGGGAGGAATGTAGAGAGAGATGAGAGTGGAGAGGTACTGAGGAGCTGCAGAGTGAATGCACTTATAGGTCAATAAGAGGAGTTTGAACTGTATGCGGAAACGGATAGGAAGCCAGTGAAGTGACTTGAGGAGAAGGCTAATATGAGCATAACGACCCTGGCGGAATATTAGTCGTGCAGCAGAATTTTGAACAGATTGAAGAGGAGAGAGATGGCTAAGTGGGAGACCTGTGAGAAGCAAGTTGCAATAATCTAAACGAGAGGTGATAAGAGCGTGGATGAAGGTTCTGGTAGTGTGCTCAGAAAGGAAAGGGCGAATTTTGCTGATATTATAGAGAAAGAAACGACAGGTTTTAGCAGTCTGTTGAATATGTGCAGAGAAGGAGAGGGAGGAGTTGAAGATGACCCCAAGGTTACAAGCTGATGAGGCAGGAAGGATGAGAGTGTTATCCACAGAAATAGAGAATGGGGGAGGAGGAGAGGTTGGTTTAGGGGGAAAGATAAGAAGCTCAGTCTTGGTCATGTTTAGTTTCAGACGGCGCTGAGACATCCAGGCAGCAATGTCAGACAGGCAGGCTGATACTTTGGCCTGGATTTCGGCTGAGATTTCTGGTGTGGAGAGGTAGATCTGGGAGTCATCAGCGTAAAGATGATACTGAAAACCATGGGATGAGATCAGAGTACCAAGGGAAGAAGTATAGATGGAGAAGAAAAGAGGTCCCAGGACAGATCCCTGAGGTACACCAACTGACAGTGGGATAGAAGTAGAAGAGGATCCACTAGAGTATACACTAAAGGTACGCTGGGAGAGATAAGAAGAAAACCAGGAAAGAACAGAGCCCTGAAATCCAAGTGAGGACAGCATATCAAGGAGTAGGCTGTGATCAACAGTGTGAAAAGCAGCAGATAGATTGAGAAGGATGAGGATAGAATAGAGACCTTTGGATCTGGCCAGGAACAGATCATTGGAGACTTTAGCAAGGGCTGTTTCAGTTGAATGAAGGGAGCAAAAGCCAGATTGAAGTGGATCAAGAATAGCTTGAGATGAAAGAAAGTCAAGGCGGTGAACAGCACGTTCAAGTATCTTGGATAGGAAAGGGAGGAGGCAGATAGGGCGATAGTTGGAAGGACAGGTAGGGTCCAATGAAGGTTTTTTAAGGAGTGGTGTGACTACAGCATGTTTGAAGGCATCAGGAACAGTCGCAGTGAACAATGAAAGATTGAGGATATGACAGATAAACGGGATGACAGTAGGAGAGATAGTGTTAAGTAGATGGGTGGGAATAGGATCAGAGGAACAGGTAGTTAGTTTCGACGAGGAAAGAAGATGTGTAGTTTTCTCTTCAGTGATTTCAGAAAAGGAAGAAAAGGAGGCACGGGTTGGAGGGTTGAGAGAATGGACTAAGGGAAGGAGAGGTGGAAGTGACCTGGTTGAGAATTCGAGTTTAATCTTGTCCTCTCTCCCCTGCCCCCTCTCCAACCACCCATACCCAGCGATTGTCCTCTCTCCCCTGCCCCCCTCCGGACACCCATGTCCAGCGATTGTCCTCTTTCCCCTGCCCCCCCTCCGGACACCCATGCCCAGTGATTGTCCTCTCTCCCCTGCCCCCCTCTAGCCACCCATACCCAGCAATTGTCCTCTCTCCCCTGCCCCCCTCCAGCCCCCCCTCCAACCACCCATACCCAGCGACTCCCTTCTCTCCCCTGCCCTCCTCCTCCTCCAGCCACCCATGTCCAGCAACTCCCTTCTCTCCCCTGCTCCCCCTCCTCCAGCCACCCATGCCCAGCGACTCCCTTCTCTCCCCTGCCACCCCCTCTAGCCACCCATGTCCAGCGACTCCCTTCTCTCCCCTGCCATCCCATCCAGCCACCGAGGTTGTTCAGCGAATTCTTCAGGGCAGGCAGTCTTGCCTGCCCACTGCCAGCGCTGACTCTCCCCCGCTGCTGGATCGCTTTTCAACATGGCTGCCGAGACTTACAAGGGCGGCCTCCAAGACTTCAGCAGAAGTCTCGCGAGGCCGCCGCTGGAAGTCTTGGTGGCCATTTTTAAAAAGCAATCCGGCAGCGGGGGAGGGTCAGCGTCGGCAGCGGGCAGGCAAGACTGCCTGCCCCGAAGAATTCGCTGGACAAGGGAGGTGAGGGACTGGACCCTGTAGGAGGGAGGAAGGAAGGAAGGAGAGCCGGCTCGCCCTCAGGAACAACCGGCTCGCAAGTCGGTAAAAAATTTAACAATCGGCTCTTGCGAGCCGGTGCGAGCCGGCTCCAGCACACCACTGGTCGAGAGACACTAGCCAGGCATTTTGATCTATAAGTGGGAGAATCCTTTGAAGAGTTGTCATTCTGAATTTTTCTTTTTTGATAAATTTGTTCAGGGATCGTAAATCTAGAATAGAGCGTAGGTCACCCTTCTTTTTCGGGATAAGAAAGAATTTGAAACAAAAGCCTGTATTCCGGTGAGATTCCTGTACCAGTTTGATTGCACTGATTTGCAGGAGACGATTTATTTCTTCCTGAAGGATATCGAGGTGATAGGAATGAACCTTTGAGGTGAAAATGGGAGTGTGAGGTTGAGGTTTCGCAAAGTTGGAGATGTTATCCCTGTTGCACAATCGAAAGAACCCATCTGTCTGACGTTGTTAGGAACCATTGTGGAGTGAAAAATTGAAGTCGGCCTCCAACTGGTAGCTCTACTGTGATTGCAGGGTCAAAAAGAAGATAGCGGTTTAGATGCCATAGCGGGTGCTGGCTTAGGTGTTCTCCTTTCTCTACAGGACTTCTTTGATTGCTGAGGCCTATTTTGCTTATTATTGTACTTGTAGTTTGAGTTGTACCTATTGAAAGGGAATGGTTTATGAGAATTGTATCTCTTTTTAGATGTGTAGTATGATGAACGTTGAAAAGAAGATCTAGGTTGGTTTAAGTTGTCATCTTCCAAAGTATCTAGGGTTGTGCAATCTTGTTTGATGTTATCTATAATGTCTTTAACCCTGTCACCAAAGAGGTTATCTCCTGTACAAGGAGCATCAGCTACACAGTTGTGAACATCTTCGCGTAGACCTGATGCCTTTAACCAAGCCAAACGTCTGGTGGAAATGCCCACTGCAGCACCTCTAACTGAAGTGTCATAAGAATTGTGGGCGGCTCGGATTAAGTTAGTTGCACATTCCTCCTGGTTTTGTAGTAGTGGTCATAGTTGAGGTTGTATTATAGCTGGGAGAGATTCAACCGCTTTGCATAAATTTTCCAGTATGGTGAATTGATAATCAGTATAATGAAAAATATTAAGCCCTATCCAGGCATTGAGCATGGCACTTTGATACATTTTCGTGCCTAATAAGTCCATTAGTTTCATTTCTTTAGTTGGTGGACAATTAGAGTGGTCCCACATGGCTGAATGAACCACAATGGACTGATGAGACAACTGAGGCTTACCAAATCCCAAAATGTCCTGAACTTTGTATTTTCTATCCAGACTTTTGTTGGTGTAGAAGTAAAAGGTATAGACCAAAGAAGTTTATGTTGATCTGCTAGAACATCATGTAACGGCAAAGCTATTATTTCTTTTGGCGCTTCCTTGTAGCGAAGAGCCTGTAATTTATTTGAATGTGGATCAGGTTGAGAAGTTGAATGAATTTCTAAGGCTGATGCCAACTTTATGAGAAATTTCGGATAAAATGTATCCTCAGGTTGAGAGGATTTAGATCGTTACGGAGGAGAGGGGTCTGAAGATAAACCCGGAGTGTCCACATTGTGGTCAGAAGAATGATCAGGAAAGGAGCACCTGGAGTGATACTGAGAATGTATAGGAGAAGAGTCATAGTCTGAAAAATTTCTGCTGCCATAGATTCTGATGTAGACACTGACCATGAACGGTTTCTATGCGACGGAGAATGACCCGAATGTGGCAGAGCAGCTGCAGAGTCTGAAGGTATCTGAGAAGTAGAAATCTGGTGGTGATAGTGCTGGTGCTGATTTTTTTAATAAAAAATCACGAAGAAGATGGAAAAGGTCCAGATTAGATTGTGCCACTTGAAAAGAAGAGGAGACATTGCCAATAGATACCATATCTAAACCCACTGGTTTGTGCATAGGAGACATCTTTATTGTTTGTGGTCTGCCTGCATTCTGGAACGAGAGATGGTATCTGAATTGGAGAGGCTTGAGTATGAGAAGGAGAAGAGGAGCCATAAAATTGCTGAGATGAAGCATTGTGCTGATGAGAAGGGGAAGAGCTTGTTCGGTTCTGATGAGAAGGGGAGGAGTTAACAATGATGATGAGAAGGGGAGGAGTTATGCTGGTGCTGACGAACAGGAGAAGAGCTACTTCGGTGCTGAGAGTGGTGATTGGAATGACGGTGCTGACGAGAATGAGCTCGGTGTCGATGAGGCTGGAAAGAGTCAGATCGGTGCCAATGAGAGTAAGGAGATTCAGTGCCGTGCTGAAGAGCAGTGAGCATTCTAGCTCATTTAGCAGGAGATTGTGACTGCTCCGATGTAGGAGATAGGAGGGACATGCACTGACACTAAGTCTTGGCACTGACAACTGTAAGCTCTGTCAAGCAGGGACTGTCTCTTCATGTTCAAGTGTACAGCGCTGCGTACGTCTAGTAGCGCTTTAGAAATAAGTAGTAGTAGTAGTAGTGAAATAGCAAGTTGTGGTGGCAGAGACTGAGGAGAGATCAACAGCTGTTGAACCGGCTGCTGATTTCGGACAGAAACCGCAGCATCCAGATTTTTAACAGCCAGGGGTTCTTCTGAATGTTTTCTTTTGCTTGTAGCTTTTTTGCCAACGTGCTTAGAAAGCTTCTGATGAGGTAAGTCATCGGCGACGGCTCTCATTTTAAGATCTCTGATTTTGTGTGTTTGAGGGAGCATGCTAGCACACTTGTCACAGTTAGAATCTAAGTGTGCCTTCCTTAAGCACCGAATACACTGATCGTGGGGGTCTGAATTAGATATCTTGTTATTACATTCGCTGCAGCGTTTGAAACCCTGTTTCTTTGATGACATGACAGGGAATATAACAGCTACTAAATTAAATTCCTTGAAGGATGAAATTATGAAAAAAAAAATTTGAAAACAACTAAATTACTTGTGAGAAAACTGCACTGTAAGGAGATATTGAGTCAATGGGTCTGACTGTTAGTGTGGAAAGAAATAAACTGAAAGGAGGCGGTTCTTACAAGACAGTATATAGTATTGACTAGAGCGGGAATCTGCATGCATGCATATTGTAATATGGCTTTACAAGCTTTAATGCTTTGGTATTGGTCCGGGTCAGTGACGTCGCGGAAGACTCACTTCACTTGTGTGGCTGCAAGATACTCTGTTCAGGGAGAACCAGCAGAGGGAAGGACCTGGAACAAGCCTGTGTTGGCTTAGCTGACCTGACTGCTGCATAAGAGAGCTGCAACAGCCATCACCACTTGCGCTACTGGATGCTTCATGTAAGTCTGGACTCTGCAGTGGCACAGGGGCAATGGCATGAGCATGCGTTCTGCTGCTCCCTTTGTGCTGGGTATTGGAGGTCAGCTCACACACCAGGAGTAACAACCAGAGAACCCACGTGCTCTTCCTGTCTCTCCCATGCGCTGCTGCACTTGAGGGAATGGGGAGGTGGGGGTTTACAATGCTCTGAGGGAAGTTACTTTAGGTTTGAACATTTTTTCTTAAGAAGAAGTGAAAAACTCATTGGAGAGCGTTGCTTTCATCTCCTCTCTGCCTGTTGCAGGTTTTGTTTTTAATACCATCATCTTTTTGACTTTCTGATGGTTATTGCATGGTTTTTGCTGTTTGGATTTCAGGGCTGAAACCTGAAAGAGCAACTGAACGCAATCCCAGGCTGTTGGAGCTTGCTGTACCCTAAAGGCCCTCTTCTGAGCCAGAAGCTTATCCATTATTTCTAGAGTAAGTAAAACTACTCCTTGGCTGGTGTCAAAGTGCACCCCTAGGTACTCCAGCACCTGCATGGGTACCAGGTAGCTCTTGGCATAATTCATCTCCAAGCCAGGTGTTCTAGCAATCTGATCACTCTGGCCATTGCTGTTCATGAATCCTCCAAATTGACATGGATTAACTCAACATCCTACTAGGGGTGAACTTGAATTCACTCCAGGTGCAGAATGCTGCTACCATGTCCTTAGCAAAAGTCTGGGTGCTGATGCAAGCCTGAAAGGAAGCACCCTCAACTGAAAATGTTTAACCATCACACAAAACTGCAGAAAGCACTTGAATACATTCCTGATGGTTATGTGGCAATCCTTGGAAAGATACTGGGAGGACAAAAGCTTTCCAGGCCTGACAGGCACTATTACTGACTGCAAGGTCTCCATGCAAACGTATGGGACCTTTAAGAAGGCATTGGCCCTCATTAGTTTCAGAATAGGGCAAAAACATAGCTTCCTTCATGGTGACCACAAAGTAGATGGAATAGTGCCCCTTGTCCCATTCTGAAATGGGAACTGGTTTGATGGCTCCCAACTGAACCAAACAAAATGTGTCTGTGACAATTCATTTGTTTGATGGACAGTCCATGGGGCAACACCATAAAACCACCTGAAATGGGCTTCATGAGTGACAAAGTGTTGCACTGCTTTCAGGACCCACTGGTCAGAAGTCACCAGGGCCCACTTCCAGTGGAATAAATAGAGCCAGCCCCCATCTGCATTCCCCCAGAAAAGGCTTGCTGATCCTCATTTGAGACTTTTGGCAGCAGTGGAAGAAGAGAATAGGGTTCACCATCCTCCTAGCTCCCTGAAAAGGCTGACCCTTCTCTCTGACCTGGAGGGAACAGAGATTTTTTTCACTGTGGCAGAATCCATCTTTTAATTTTAGACTGATTCCCAGAACCTCTGGATCCTGAACCTGAACACACATTTCTCTTGGGAGACATCCAAATTCTCGACTAACTTCTCCAAGTCCTCCATGAAGAACAACTGACCCCAGAAAGGGAAGCTTGCTCAGATGAGATTTGGAGGCTGCATCAGCCAACCAATTTTTGAGTAGGAGGCAACTGTGACCAACCACTACTGAAGCCACTGATTGAGCACTGATGTGAATCAAGTTAAAAAGAGAATTCAGCTATAAAAGCTGCTCCCAACACCTGCCAGACTTCCTTCAGCAAAGCAGCCAGCTGCTCAGCTCAGTGAAACACGGCCCTAGCTATGTAACCGCTATAGACCACTGTCTAAACACTGATTGTCACTAAGCCCAAAACTCATTTGAAGAGATGCTTCACCTTCCTATCATAGGAGTCCTTCAAAGCCTGCCTGCCATCTATCAGAATGATCTTTGTCACCACTGTCACTAGCATGCCCACTTTAGGGAAATGAAGAAGCTTATTCAGAACGTTACATGGTAAAAGACTAGAACCCAGCCCATCACCTTGGTGCCCCATTGCACCATATTCAGAGCCTCCTATTCTACCAGGACCATCTGAGAGAACCTTGTGTAAGAACAAAAGCCTCAGCAGGGTTTCAAAGCCCTTCTAAAATTGGATCCCCATCAGTGACTTTTTCACAAGCTCTGCCACTCATGTGGACACCTCAACTGCCTGGTCAATAAGGGAGGCAACTGTTCCTGAACTAATGGGGAATTGTTATCATCTTCTGAGGAGATTTCCTTGACTACCATGGGAGAGCCATCCTCATCCTCTAGCCCCCAGTCCTCCTCCAAGATAGATGCAGTTGGGATTGGAGCCTGCCCATTCTTTGAGACCCTGCAGGGCATCCTAGAACCCTTCTCCCCCAGCTTGCTCTCTGCAAGGGCCCTGGGGCCACTCCTGCCTACCTGAAGACCTGACCTGCTTCAGAACCCTGCACAGGTGGACCCTGGAGGCCTGCCAAGGCAGATCAGAGGTACATTATCAGAACCTGAAGATACTGGGGTCCTGAATTCACATGGGCTCTTGGGTGGGATCTCTGTTCTCTGACTACTAGTAGGGGTAAGGAACAGTACCTCTCTTGGGGGGGGGGGGGGAGGACTGAGGCCTCAGCAGAGTGAGCCATGCAAGATCCATGCAGTATGGCGGCAAAAGTAGTCTTCCCTGTTGTAGTAGGAACCAGCAGCACTGCTGATGCACCAGTTCCTACATCGTGCCGTGCATCAGGACTGCCACAATCGCCACTAGTTGACCTGTACAGAGATTCCCCGTAGCTACTGCCTGAGGCCTGAGCTGTCCTGCTTCTCTGAACCATTTAGTGTGTCAGCTCAACTGCAGCAGTTTTCCAGAGTTAGGGAGGCAGGATCTAAGAAGACATATTGGAGGGTTGGAGCCAAAAGAACTCGCCCATTTGGTAGTGGCCGTTTGGGACCACTGCCAACACAGCCACCCAGAGTGAGAACTGGTGGGTTAAGGTGCAAAGGGACACAATCCTTTCCGAGCTCAATCAGAGGAAATGGCCATGGACTGATTCCTGAAGACCACTAGCCAGGGACTCCTACCATAGGGCTGCAGGCCATGGACAGTCAGGGCTGGCCAGAGGAATTCCGCTGCACCAGTCTAACCTGCACCATCTGCTAGAGGTAGAGAAATACTGGCAAGTTTTAGGCTGCACCACTACCCTCCATCTGCTGGTAGGGTGAAAAGGAACACAATTTAGGAAATAGGTACATGCAAAACTAATTACAAGTACTTAAGTTGCACCATTGGCCACAGGGATATAAAAAAAAGAATGTAAATAAAACAGAATACTTGGTTGGGCCACTGTGTATTCATGGGTCACAAGATACTGTACAGAAATATAACACATAACACACAAACGTGTCAAAATATCAGTAAATGGAGACATCAATAAAATATATATAAACATAAAACTGTCAGTAGCATTAGCCAAAAAATAAAAAAACTAAAAATACATATCACGTATTGACGTGTTTATATATTGTTTTATTGATGTCTCCATTAACTGATATTTTGACATCCTTACGTGTTATGTTTTATATTTCTGTACAGTATCTTGTGACCCCTAAGGCAGGCAGTCTTATCCACTGAAACATAGTCCCATGTCATGTCCCTGTATGGTGCTTTTCTAATAAAGTTTGTGACTGTATCAATTTACCCATTGGAAATCATTGAGTCATTCCCTTCTCCTCTCTCTGCATCTTGGATTTAATGTAGGGGTTCCATTACTGCCTTTTGTTTTTCTGTTATGCATTTATCCTCCAGGAATTTGTCCAAACCTTTTTTTATTTTAAACCCAGCTTAACTGTATGTTGAGTGGAAAACACATTTTCTCCTACTGGTTTTAATGTGCTACTGTTTAATTTCATGGCATGGTCTGGACACTGGACATTTCCTCTTAGATGGGCAGGTGACACCATTAAATATTTAGGATTGCTAATCCCACATCATTTGTCCAGTTTACATGCACAGAATAGTGACCTTGGAGAAGTTAAATAGGGGGAGACTTATCCCTTTTATATCTGATACATGCTAAGGCAAATTGCTTCACTCGAGAGAGAAAAACTGTCCTTTGCTCAAAAGAACGTAAGAATAGCCATACTGGGTCAGACCAATGGTCCATCTAGCCCAGTATCTGGCTAGATGGACCACTGGGCATGGACCATCATTGGGCTCATTTTCAAAACAGAAAAGCATCTAAAAAGTGGCATAAAGCAGCATTTGGGTGTTTTTGTCAGACCTGTGAGTTCTTGTACCAAGCAGAGTGCGGCCGAGCCCGGTACTCGGAACAGGTTCTGCTTGGCGGCCAGACAACCCCGGGTTTCACCTGCGCTGCCCGCTGTTCCCCAGAGGTTGAGCCCCTGGGTGCGGGCGGCCTGTAGGGCTTACAAGATGGAGCAGGAAGCAAGGTGATGAATGTGATGGCCAGACAGGCAGCAGGCAAGAGAGTGATCCAGGTACAGGCAGAGTCAGGAGGCAGGCAGCAGCCACGAGAGTAATCCAGTTACAGGCAAGGTCAGGAGGCAGGCAGCAGACAGGAGAGTAATCCAGGTACAGGCAAGGTCAGGAGGCAGGCAGCAGACACGAGAGTAATCCAGGTACAGGCAGAGTCAGTAGGCAGGCAGCAGACACAAGAGTAATCCAAGTACAGGCAGAGTCAGCAACGAAGAACAAAGTAGAGGAGAAGCACACTACTGAGCAAGTAACACCTACTAAAGTAGAAGCCGAAGCAAGGAGTCTAGGGAGCGCTCAGCTGATAAAGTATTGGTATCTGACATCAGCAGGGAGAAGGGGCACAGCCATAGGACAAGAGCAGGGGAAGGAGGAACCAGAAGACCAATAGGAGAGAAGCAAGGGAAGCCAGGTAGAGGAACAGCAGACCCAGGTGCGTGGAAGCAAAGCAATCAAGGAGCCTGGAATCCAGGCAGAGAGAGAGCAGAGCCAGTTGCATGGAAGCAAGCAATCAAGGAGTCTACAGCCAGAGAAGAACTACACACATATGACTCAGGGCTGTGCTAGTCAAGTGTGCGTGTTGATGGGACCCTGCGCAGCCCAAGGACACCGCTTGCATTGAGGTAGGGGACAAAACAGTTTTTCTCACAAAAACGTCCAAATCAGTATTCTCAAAACCTATTTTTAGACGTTTTTCTATGAAGTCCGTCAGAAGTCCGTCCAAAGCTCAAGGGGGCATGCCAAGGGCGTGTTTAGGGTGGGACTTGGGCATTCCTAACACTTAGATGTTTTTCAGCCATAATGGGACAAAACAAAAATGTCCAGAACTAAAACGTTTTGAGCTAGACCTGTTTTTATAACCAATAAGGCACAAAAAGGTGCCCTAAGTAACCAGATGACCACTGGAGGGAATCAGGGGTGACCTCTCCTTATTCCCCCAGTGGTCACTAATCCCCTCCAAGCCCCCCAAAAATGTGATGAAAAACATTACTTGCCAGCTTGAGATGTTTTACTCAGATCCATTAGATAGCATGTAGGTCCCTGGAGTAGTCTAGTAGTGGTGCAGTGCACTACAGACAGATGGACCCAGGCACCTACCTCTCCCTACCTGTTACACTTGTGGAGTAAACTGTGAGCTCTCCAAAACACACCAGAAACCCACTGTACCCACATATAGGTGCCCTCTTCACCCGTAAGGGCTATGGTAGTGGTGTACAGTTGGGGGCTCAGCAGACAAGGTAAGGGAGCAATGGTGAGATGTGTACCTGGGAGCTTTTTATGAAGTCCACTGAAGTGCCCTCTAGGGTGCCCTATTGCTGTCTTGGGATGTCAGGGGGACCAGTCTACTAAAAATGCTGACTCCTCCTACATTCCAATGGCTTGATTTTGTGCGTTTTGCACTTGGACTTTTTTTTGTTTGTTTTCAAAAATAGACCCAACAAAAAACATCCAAATCAAAAAACGTCCGAAAAAACAAAATGTCCAAATCGCAAAACAGTATTTTCGGGAAAAGCAAAACAGTATTTTCGGGGAAAAAAAAGATAAGACATTTTTCGTTTTTTAAAATGACTTTCTTTCCTATTTAGATTTTGGACGTTTTTTGCAAAACGTTCAAAGTCGGACTTAGATGTCATATCAAAAATGCCCCTCTTTCTGAAACAGAAAAAAATATCCAAAACGTGGCATAAAGTAGCAGATGGACCGTTTTTTTTGCCAAAACATCCAAATTGCTATTTTCAAAACCTATTTTTAAGACATGTTTCTATGCAGTTTGTACACAGGCTTATTTTCGAAAGAGAAGGGCGCCCATCTTTCAACACAGAGATGGGCATCTTTCAAATCGGCATAATCGAAAGCTGATTTTGGGCATCCCCAACTGCTTCCCCGTCGCAGGGATGACCAAAGTTCCTGGGGGCATATCAGACGTAGCGAAGGCGGGAGTGGAGCGTGCCCAGTGGTGTGCTGGTAAATTTTTAACAACAGGCTCTCTCCCCGGTCCACCTCTGCGCCCCCCCCAAATTGCAGAGCTGGTTATAGCCGGGGAGAGAGCCTGGGGGGGGGGGGGCAATCTAATTAATGTTTAATGTGGGATAAAATGCCATAAATAAGTAAATAAAAATAAACTTTGAATGTTGAGCACCTGATTCTCAAAGTGGACATATTCAAAACACTATAATGAAAATAAAATGATTTTTCCTACCTTTGTTGTCTGGTGACTTTGTTTTTCTGATCATGCCGGCCCAGTATCCAATTCTGCTATCTGTCCTCTTAACTCCATTTCCAGGGCTTCCTTTCCATTTATTTCTTTACTTTCCGCCTTTCTTCTTCATTTCTTGCCCTACATCTGTAAGTAAAAGCTGGGTCCTCCGCAGACTTGACTGTCCAGTGGATCCAGCTTCAGCCTATTTTCTCCATCCATGTGCAGTTATTCTCCTCTCTTCCTTTTCCCTCTTCTCATCTCATTCCTCACTCTTCCCTCCCCTCCATCCATGTCCAGCAACCCTCCTCTGCCCCCTGCCCTGCCCTCCATGCACCCATGTCCAGCAGCAACCCTCCTCCCCCCTGCCCTCTATCCACCCATGTTCAGCGACCCTCCTCTCCCCCCCTGCACTGCATCCACCCATGTCCAGCAAACCTCCTCTCCCCCCTGCCCTCCATGCTCCATCCACCCATGTCCAGCAAACCTCCTCTCCCCCCTGCCCTCCATGCTCCATCCACTCATGTCCAGCAACCCTCCTCTCCCCTCCATCCACCCATGTCCAGCAACCCTCGTCTCCCCCTGCCATCCCCTCCATGATCCACCCATGTCTAGCAACCCTCGTCTCCCCCCTGCCCTCCTCCCCTTCATCTGCCTTCTTCGAGCCCCCCCCCCCCCCCCCCGGTCGTCTATCATCCAGCTGCCCTCTGCTCCCACCCCGACAGACCTGGTTTCCTTCCTGCGCCGCTGCTTGCCTTTAAAATTTTTATTTTCCCTCGAGGCGCGCCGCTGTTAAAGCGAAGGCAGCAGGCTCAGCTGAGTTCCAGCCTTCCGTTCTGTTCTCTTCCCTCGCATCATGGCTCTGCCCTCGCGCAAACAGGAAATACGTCCGAAGAGGGCGGAGCCATGATGCGAGGGAAGAGAACGGAACGGAAGGCTGGAACTCAGCTGAGCCTGCTGCCTTCGCTTCAACAGCGGCGCGCCTCAAGGGAAAATAAAATTTTTAAAGGCAAGCAGCGGCGCAGGAAGGAAACCAGGTCTGTCGCGGTGGGAGCAGAGGGCAGATGGATGATGGATGACCAGGGCAACGGGGGAGCAGAGGTGAGCCGGCTCGCACTGCCCAACAACCGGCTTGCAAGATGCCAGTAACTTCAACAAGCGGCTCTTGCGAGCCGGTGCGAGCCGGCTCCAGCACACCACTGAGCGTGCCTAACAGATGGGCGTCCTCGAGTGATAACAGAAAAAAGAAGAGCACCCCTGACGAGCACTTGGCCGACTTGACTTGGTCCATTTTTTCTTACGACCAAGCCTCAAAAAGTTGCACGAACTGGTCAGATGACCACCGGAGGGAATCAGGGATGACCTCCCCTGACTCTCCCAGTGGTGACTAATCCCCTCCCACCCTGAAAAAAACAACTTTAAAAACTTTTTTTGCTAGCCTGAAATGTCATACTCGTCCCTCGCAGCAGTACGCAGGTCCCTGGGAGGGGAGGTATGTGTGTGTCAGTGGAGACATAGTGAAGGCGTGGACGTCCTTCTTTCAAACATTTTGGATGTCTTCAACTTCCCCCCCCCCCCCTACAGGGATGGCCAAGGACGTCCTTCTCACAGAAACATCCACATTTTGGACTGCCATCGCAGGGAATGAGGTATAGCAAAGGATGTCCAACTGCCATTGCAGGGACAGAGGCATAGCGAAGGACGTCCTCAACTGCTATTGCAGGGATAGAGGCATAGCGAAGGACGTCCTTCACCCATACTCTAAAAAAAAAAAATAATAATAATAATAATTCTCTGGCAAGCACTTGGACGTTTTCACCTGGACTTGTATTTTTCTAAAGTTGTAGATGGCAATTTATTTAAGGTTGTAGACGGCTATTATACACGCAGCTTGTCTGCATGTATGAAGCCGTCTTTGGCATGTGCAGAGCAGCCATGCATAATGCTTGGCTGCTCTGCACTGGCTTCCGCTCCTTAGGAAGGAAATCGTGTGCAAATGAGCTAACAGTGAGCAGCTCATTTGCATGCGATTTCCTTCATGCATGCCCGTTTCTTTCCAAATCGCTAAGGAATCAGTAAAGGAAGGGCTTTTTCCGTTCAATTAGTGCATCAGTTAGTCCACTGCAGTGCCCCCTAGGGTGCCCGGTTGGTGTCCTGGCATGTCAGGGGGACCAGTGCACTACGAATGCTGGCTCCTCCCATGACCAAATGAGTTGGATTTGGTTGTTTTTAAGATGGGCATCCTTGGTTTCCATTATGGCTGAAAACCGGGGACAACCATCTCTACATTTATGTCAACCTAAATGTTGAGATTTGGACGTCCCCAACCATATTATCGAAACAAAAGATGGACGCCCATCTTGTTTCGATAATACGGGTTTCCTCACCCCTTTGCGGGGATGTCCTGCAAGGACTCTCTCAGGAAAACTTGGGTGCCCTGTTCGATTATGCCCCTCAGTGTGTCCAAATCACAAGCGGGTGTGTCATGGATGGGATTTCAGCATCCCCAATACTTAAACATTTTTCTGCCATAATGGAACAAAGCAAAAACGTCCAGGACTAAAAGTTAGGTGTTTTAATGTAGACCTGTTTCAATCACAACTGAGTCAGAAAAAGGTTCCCCCCTAAATGACCAGATGACAACTAGAAGAGTTAATGCATGACCCCGCCTATTATTTATTATATTTGTATCCCGCACTTTCCCGCTCATCGCAGGCTCAATGCGGCTTACATAGTAACAAGAGAATACAATCTGTAGTATCTGAATCAACAAAGGAGGTATGTGGTAGGACAAATGAACAAGGGTAAATGGGATAAAAGAGGTATGAGAGAAAGGATAGGGATAGGTAAGGAAGTGGAGCGATGAAGAAGAGGTAGGGGAAGAGCATGGAGGGTAAGAAGATTGGTAGGAGGTAATTTCTGAGCCATTGTTGTTAATGATTAGATGAACTGGTAAATGGATGGGTTGCTTATGTTTGCTTATGGTAGTTCAAGTCATTTGGGTAAATCTGTTTCAATAGATGGGTTTTCAATAGTTTCCTAAAGGGAAGGCATTCACTAGTTGATTGAATGTATCTTGGTAGAGCATTCCAGAGTTGGGATCCTGGGGTAGGGGAAGTTAGATGCATGATATGCTTTATACTTTAGTCCTTTGCAATTGGGAAGGTGCAGATTAAGGTATGTCTGTGAAGATGGTGACCTGTTTCTGGATGGAAGATCTAATAGACTGACCATGTAACTTGGTGAAACTCCACGGATGATCTTGTGTATTAGTGTGATGGCCTTAAAGTTGACTCGTTCTCTAATAGGGAGCCAATGAAGTTTCATATGGAGGGGTGTTGCACTTTCAAATCTAGGCTTCCCATAAATAAGTCTAGCTGCTGTATTCTGGGCAGTCTGAAGTTTCTTCACGATTTGGGTCTTACATCCATCGAAGATACTATTACAGTAATCAGCGTGGGTGAGTACCATGGATTGTACCAAATTGCAGAAGGTATTCAAGGGGAGATAAGGTTTCACACGTTTCAACATCCACATCATGTTGAACATTCTCTTGGTGATGGATGTTGCGTGGTCTTCAAGGGATAAATATTTATCCAATGTAACTCCAGGGATTTTCAGATTGTTGGATATAGGAATTGTGGTAACGGGAGTAGTGAGAGTGGTTGGATATGTGGAATATTGGGAGGAGAGGATTAAGCATGCCAACCGGGCACCCTAGGGGGCACTTGTACCAATTAAAAAAAAAAAGTTTCATACCTCCCAAGACCATAGCTCCCATCCCTTGGGGGTTGAGCCCCTCAAATCCCCCGCAAAACCCACTGCCCACAACTCTACACCATTGCTATAGCCCTTATGGCTGAAGGGAGGCACCTACATGTGGTTACAGTGGGTTTTGGGGGCGGTTTGGAGGCTCCCATTTACCACCACAAGTGTAACAGGTAGGGGAGGGGGGGGATGTACCTAGGTCCATCTACCTGAAGTCCACTGCACCCACTAACAACTGCTCCAGGGACCTGCATACTGCTGTGATGGAGCTGGGTATGGCATTTGAGGCTGGCATACAGGCTGGGAAAAAAGTTTTTAAAGTTCTTTTTTTTTTTTTGGTGGGAGGAGGTTAGTGACCACTGGGGGAGTCAGGGATGGTCATCCCCAATTCCCTCCGGTGGTCATCTGGTCATTTAGTGCACTTTTTTTGGGACTTGTTCGTGAAAAAAAGGGTCCAAAAAAATGACCCAAATTCGCGCTAAAAAAGCCCTTTTTTGATTATCGGCCGAAGGCACCCATCTTTCCTCGACTGATAACCACGCCCTAGTCCCGCTTTCACCATGCCTCCGACACGCCCCCGTCAACTTTGCCCATTTCTGCGACAGATTGCAGTTGAAGACGCCCAAAATCGGCTTTCGATTATACCGATTTGGGCGCCTTTGCGAGATGGGCGCCCATCTCCCGATTTGGGTTGAAATATGGGCGCCCAACACTTTCGAAAATAAGGCTGCTAGTGTATCTGGATTTTCAAAGTACCTCATGAAAGACTCCAGAGGAAATTGGCGAGTCATGGGATAGGAAGTAGTGTACTATTGTGTATTAAAAACTGGTTAAAAGATATAAAACAGAGAGTATGGTTAAATGGTCAGTATTCTCAATGAAGAAGGGTAGATAGCAGGGTTCCCCAGGGGTCTATGCTGGGATCGCTGCTTTTTAACATATTTATAAATGATCTAGAGATGGGAGTAACTAATGAGGTAATTAAATTTGCTGACAACACAAAGTTATTCAAAGTTGTTAAATCACAAGAGGATTGTGAAAAATTACAAGAGGACCTTACAAAACCTGGAGACTGGGCATCCAACTGGCAGATGACATTTAATGTCAGCAAGGGCAAAGTGAAGCATGTGGGAAAGAGGAAACCTACTCCTACTACTACTATTTAGCATTTCTATAGTGCTACAAGGCGTACGCAGCGCTGCACAAACATAGAAGAAAGACAGTCCCTGCTCAAAGAGCTTACAATCTATAGCTACGTAATGCAAGGTTTCACGTTAGGAATCACCAACCAGGAAAGGTATCTAGCTGTCATAGTTGATGATACGCTGAAACCCTCTGCTCAGTGAGCAGCAGCGGCTAAGAAAGCAAATAGAATGTTAGGTATTATTAGGAAAGGAATGGAAAACAAAAATGAGGACG
Organism: Microcaecilia unicolor; assembly: GCF_901765095.1. Taxonomy (NCBI): domain Eukaryota; kingdom Metazoa; phylum Chordata; class Amphibia; order Gymnophiona; family Siphonopidae; genus Microcaecilia; species Microcaecilia unicolor. Next base: position 48,993,907 of record NC_044033.1, on the reverse strand, counting down.
TTATAATGCCTTTGTATCGCTCCATGGTGCAACTGCACCTCGAATATTGTGTTCAATTCTGGTCACCGCATCTCAAAAAGGATATAGTGGAATTAGAAAAGGTACAGAGAAGGACAACAAAAATGATAAAGTGGATGGGACGACTTCCCTATGAGGAAAGGCTAAATCAGCTAGGGTTCTTCAACTTGGAGAAGAGAAAACTGAGGGGAGATATGATAGAGGTCTTTAAACTAATGAGTGGAGTGGAACGGGTAGACGTGAATCATTTGTTTTTCCAAAAATACTAGGACTAGGGGGCATGTGATGAAGCTACAAAGTATTAAATTTAATATGAATCTGAAAAAAATGTTTCTTCACTCAATGTGTAATTAAACTCTGGAATGCGTTGCTAGAGAATGTGGTAAAGGCGGTTAGCTTAGCAGGGTTTAAAATTGGTCTGGACAGCTTCCTAAACGAAAAGTCCATAGACCATTATTAAAGACTTGGGGAAAATCCACTGCTTATTTCTGGGATAAGCAGCATAAAATGTATCAAGTTTTCTGGGATCTTGCCAGGTTTTTGTTACATGGATTGGCCACTGTTGGAAACAGGATGCTGGGCTTGATGAACCTTTGGTCTGTCCCAGTGAGGCAATACTTACGTACTCCAGTCAATGTAAGAAAAAAAGGAGACTCTTAGAAGGTGGCTGCAGGTGGATAGTTGCTGTAGACTAATCCTCTTTTCACCCTACATTGACTGAGATACTGTCAACTTGGATATAAGCCACTATCCTCTGTTTGTCTTTAAAGTGGAAGAGAACATATCTGAATGACCAGACACGGAGCTGCATCCAAGAAACTTTTTATCAAGTGAAGGGCGACTGCCACAACAATAGGAGCTGAGTTTAAACAATTTCCTGCTTTACTGAAGATGTTTCAATGAATCTGATAATACATGTTTGTATCTTTTTACAGATGACACTGTACCAATAGTCCAGCACAGAAGTACAGCAGCAATTTGTATGAAATAAGTAAACTGACTGGAGTTACCTCAAAATGAGTTTAGGGCTCATGTTTTCAGTAAGGTTGTTATATCAACAGCTGACTTTAGTACACAGAAAACTAGGCACAGAATAATTCTTAACAGTATGTTACACTAAAATAACATTAAAGCAACCAAATATAAACATGTATGAAAGCAGTTTGATAAAAGTTCCTAGACCAGTCTCCATTCGGTAATCAGTGAGTGATAGCACTTTGGATGAGGGCCTGGACTCTGGACAAAATAATCTCATTAGAGCTGCTGCAATTTTCTGGCCCATAGGGTGGGTCTATGGTTAACACACCAGCCACACATAGTGTTCTTTGTTCATCACCTTGTTGTGTCACAGGAATGTGGTTTTGCTCCAGCCAGCTCTTCAGACTGTTCTTCCGCTTCTCCAGGTCCTCTTTACTAAAGGTTTTGATTTCTTCTGGCATGAATAAATATGCCAGTCTCTCTTTTATTTCATCATTCCCTTCATCTAGTATGTCCACCTTCTGCACAGCATGGCCCATCACCACTGTGACAGACACTTTGCCGTCTTCCAGAACATTTACCAAGACTATGCTGTAAAGAAATAAAAATTAGATGGTCAGAAGACAAACAGCATCTGAAAGGGTACAAAACTATACTGCTATAGGAGGAGAGAAGATTTCCTTCTTTTAGTGAGCATTGAGAAGAGTTCGGCCACTTGGTGGGGATCTACCTGTCAGTGATACAAGTACAACATTAAATGGGAACAGAGGAGGCCGTGAAGAAAGGAGTATGAGTCAAATCCAAGGCCTGTAAGAGTCCACGACTGCACTGAAGTGGGCAATAACAAAAATATATGAGAACTTTTAGGATGGATATTTTCAAATTTATGGAGACATGGGAAAAAGATTTGGTGAGGAACTGACAGCATGAAGGAGGGGTTTTAAGGAGGTTTGCAAGTATCCAATAAGCAACTTGATTAAGGTGAATGCTACAAAATTCTTTATAGGTGGTATATGACTCTGGCAAGGTTGAAGAAAATTCTCAACAGCAATGTACAGACAGTGGAGGGATTGTGATAAGGAGGGTTCTTTTTGGCACGTTAGATGGCCATGCCCAAAAATAAGGGAGTATTGGAAGACAATGGTGAGGTAATAAAGGATATGACAAGGAGGGAGTTGGATTTAGACCACAAGCACTTGTTATTTGGGGCTGATCAGAAGTAAAAGAAGATTAATCAAAATGAGAGTGATAGATGTGAGGTGTGACACTGTAGGCCATTTGATAGGGTTGGAGGCTCCGGCTCTTAAGTTGTAGGAGTAGACTGAGTTATATTGGAAAAATTAACAGACATTCAGAATAAAAAGTACAGTGAAGAAGCTGAGCAGTAGGAATGACTAGTGGCATCTATGGGGAAATGAAAATCAAATATTCCACTAAAGTGGGGGGAGAGGAGGATTATGTTAGCGAAGGGGACAAAGGGAGGATTCAGCCAATTTACAAGGAGGGAACAAAGAGTGAGAGTTGATGCTATGGGAGAATATGGTGTGGGGGAGGGAGATGGGCACACAAAATCTCATCTTTGTTGGTATGCTTCACATACCAGCTGGTGGTGAAAAGGAAGCATTGTAAATTAAAAGTATACAAAAGAAGAATGGAGTGGCATGGAGGATGGAGGAGTAGCCTACTGGTTAGTGCAGTGGACTTTGACCCTGGGGAACTGAGTTCGATTCCAACTGCAGCTCCTTGTGACTCTGGGCAAGTCACTTAACCCTCCATTGCCCCTGGTACAAAATAAGTACCTAAATATATGTAAACCTCGCTTTGAATGTAGTTGCAAAAACCTCAGCAAGGCAGTATATCAAGCCCCATTTCCCTTCCCTTTCCCATATTAGATAATGAAGGGCAACACATATGTGAAGGGAAGTGGAGGGAGGAAGTGGGGTATAAAGTCGGGGAGCAGGCTGAAGTTGAAGGGTTAGTGGGGGAAGAGGCAGCTATGCACAGGATAAAGGTTGGCAGAGGACATTAAGCAGTGAGGGAAACGTATATGTGTGTTTAGATAAAAGGTGACAGTGTGATTATTCTGTAAGTTGTATGAATAAATAATGAGTTTTGCCCAGGCTCTGTCCATGTACGCCTCTCTGTCAAATACATGCTATGTAAGATCTACATATATTTACAGAATAACGCTTAGGCAGATTTTTGGCATTTATATATGTCATTATTCATGCATGTATTTGGCATGTAAATTTTAGCGCCCACTTGGGCTGAATATTGGCACTTCCAGCTTTAGTGGTTAGAAGGGATAGTCAGTGGCACTGTCCAGATAAGTATCGCTGAATATTCCCTCGGGGTCCAATCAGTGTGAGTTAACCAGATATGAGCCTACTTAACCAATTAACTCATTTTGAATAAATCAACCTCAAAGTAAATATCTACATGCACCAGGAGCTGCTTATTGCGACCGACCGACCGATGCTGTTTCTTCAGTTAAACAAATTTTGGCTTTCCCATCATTAGGCTGTTACACACAAGATAAGCCAGACCTCACTAATAACTTACTTTGCAGTCACTGGGTCTACTGTTAAAACCCATCCCCGATACTCATTCTTCTCATCTGCTGTCACCTTGATTTCTTTGTTCATGTAATCTTTCCAATCTAGAGGACTTTTCTTACACCAGTCTGTCATGATTCATAAATTCCAAGCTGCTGAAAAAAATGTAACATATTCTTATCAATTTCTAATCTAAAAGTTCTACACCTTAGCTAATCTATGTCATTCTAATCTTGATTGCGGACTTGGTGAATGTTTTTCATTTTATGTTACATTTATAGATTGCTTTTCTTTTAATTTTACAAGGGTCACTTGCAAACAGTAATAGATTGCTTTTCTTAAACAAAGGTCAACCTAAAGTGGTTTACAACTCAAAAAAGTATAGCAAGACAATATTTTTCAAGAAGAATTTAATAGGTAAAGAACTAGGTAAACCAGGAGTCATGCCCCGCTGTCCTTCCCTCCCAGGTGGTGGTGAACAATTCTTTGGGGAGAGGGGCAAAAATCTGGAAGACGATGATGGCTGAAAACAATGTAAATGCAGGCCAGGAAGCAGTAGTAACCCATGTGGGCCAGAAGAGGCAGGTTGGGAGGAACAGCAGCCCATAAGATGAAATATTTATTTTTTATTCACATTTATTTACTGCCTCTATGACAATACCGAGGCTATTTACAACAGCCTAAAAACAGTACATTCTCTCTGCTACCTACATAACATAAGAACATCCATACTAGGTCAGACCAATGGTCCATCCAGCCTAGTATCCTACTGCCAGCAGTGGCCAAACCAAGTCACAAGTACCTGGCAGAAACATCATTAGTAGCACCATTGCATGCTACCAATCCCAGGACCAGGACAAGCAGTGGCTTCTCCCATGTCCATCTCAATAATAGGCTATGGGCTTTTCCTCCAGGAACTTGTCCAAACCTTTTTTAAACCCAGATACACTAACCGCTGTTACCCACATCCTCCGGCAACGAGCTCCAGAGCTTAACTATTCTTTGAGTGAAAAAATATTTCCTCCTATTTGTTTTAAATGTATTTTCTTGCAATTTCAATGAGAGAAAAATTTATTCACCATCACCTGTTCCAATCCACTCAGGATTTCGTAGACCTCAATTATATTCCCCCTCAGCCTTTCCAAGCTGAACAGCCTTAACCTCTTTAGCCTTTCCTCATATGGGAGCAGTTCCATTCCCTCTATCATTTTGGTTGCTCTTCTTTGAACCTTTTCTAATTCTGCTATATCTTTTTTGAGATACGGCGACTAGAATTGAACACAATACTCAAAGTGAGATCACACCATGGAGTGATACAGAGGCATTAATTTTTGATCTTATTTTGCATTCCTCTTCTAATAATTTCTAGCATCCAGTTTGCTTTTTTGGCTGCCGCCAAACACTGGGCAGAAGATTTCAGCGTATAGTCTACAATGACACCTAGGTGTTATCCTTGACTGCTGACTACTAAAGTGAACCCTAGCATTAGATAACTATGATTCAGATTATTCTTCCCAATGTGCATCACTTTGCATTTGTCTACATTAAATTTAATCTGTAATTTGGATGCCCAGTCTTTTGTAAGGTCTTTCTGCAATTCTTCATAATCCACATGCGTTTTGACAACTTTGAATAGTTTCATGTCATCCACAAATTTAAACACTTCACTTGCCCTTCTGATTTCCAGATCATTTATTAATATGCTACATCCTTTTTAATGTTCTTTGGCCAAATATTGTCAATTTATCCTCACATTCTGGGAAAATTCATCCAGGCCTCAAGCCTCTCAGAAAGCTTGTTCCTAAAACCACACTTTAACCTATTTACAAGAGTGCATATAATTGGATTCTTGACAAACCCACACTGGTAGCCTATTCCATAGACTTGGAGCTACCATCCAAAAAGCCCTGTGCTTTATAAACTCCAACCGCCCGCCACTCCTTACCTGAAGGTGGCTGCAGCAGTTCTGTATCTGCCAAACATAACTTCACCAACAACTGATGCGGACTAGTAAATCTGCCAGATAGTGCCATTCCATTCCATACACCAGGACTAAGATTTTGAAAATGCTCCTGAACTCCACTAAAGTCAATGGAGTCTCTTCAAAACTGGTGTGACATGCTCCCTACTACCCAGCTGACCCACTAGATGAGTTGCATTTTTCTGCAGCAACCGCCCCTTCGGCAAGCACATAAAAAGTGTATTTCCACAGTCAAGCCTGGAGAAGATTGATACTTGAACCACCACACAAACCTGATCCTATGTAAGATAAAACAATCTGTTGTGTTGAATCAATCTAGGCTACCAAAAAACTAAATGAATAAGCCTTCCTATATGATCATTGAAAATTAAACCACTGTCCAACTGAACACCCAAGTTCCTAACAGAATCCTGCAGCAGAATATTAATACCCCATCTACCACAGCATCCTGCATCCCATTCCCTCTAAACTAAAGTGCCTCTGTCTTATACACACTAAGACAAACTAGTACTGTGCAGACAATTACCAACAACCTGTAGCTTACCATTGGGCTAGTGACTTTCCTTCAAACCACCAGTATGAAGTGGAACAAAAATCTGAATGTCATCCACCTAAAGATGGAACCTCAAACTGACTGATGCCAATACAGCACACAATGAAGCTAAAAAGATATCAAGACTAGTGACAACACCGAGCCCTATGTGATTCATAGTTAATTTTCTACTCCACTACAAAATCATCTTGCCATCTCTTCATCTCCTCAAATGGGCATGATTAATAATGTCAAGAGCAGCTGACAAATCTAAAAAGTCTACCAGCATGCCCTGTTCTCTATAAAATTGCCTTATAAACCTCACCCATCAAAGCCACAAATACTGTCTCTGTACAGCAAAACCAGCTGCAACAGCTTTCTGGTGTACTCCAGGATGTGTGTGCTCAGCTGATGGCCTTGAGGGCTACTACTACTCGGAACCCCAATCTCACGGCCCAAGCACCACCCCAGGTGGCTGCAGCTACTATCCGGATTCCTGTTCCATCTTGGTTTGATGGGACTCCTCAGGCCTCCAGGGAATTCATGTTTAATGCAGTTCGAATTGCAACCAGCTTGTTTTCCCTCTGACCGTGTACAGGTGACTCACATCGTGTCATTGCTGTCCAGCCAGGCCCTTGCCTGGGCAACACCGCTTTGGGAATAACAGGATCCAATTCTTACGGACCTTACTGCCTTTCTAAGATGATTTCGTCTGGTTTTTGATGAACGTGAACAACCGTCCTCTGCTGCCAGTGAACTCCTACACCTTCAACAGGGCTCTTCTTCTGTGGGAAAATACGCTATTCCTTTTCGGACGTTAGCAGCAGAACTGCATTGGAATCAAGAAGCCTTGGTGGCCATATTTTGGCACAGTCTAGCAGGGAAGATCAAGGATGAACTCACTGGTTGGGAGCTCTCCATAGCCTTAGATGAACTCAATGCTCTATGTATTCACATGAATATACGCTTTCAAGAACAAGCCCAAAAGAGGGCTTCATCCTGGCGAGTGGCACATCTGGCCCCTCTGTTTCAACAATTGCTTGCACCTTCTGAAAAACGTACAGACGAACCTATGCTCTTGGGACGCTACCAGCTCTCCAAAGATGAAGAGCCAAAAAAAAGATATAGACGAACCAAAATTATGGGGAATCAGGCCAGTTTGTGAATAGTTGTCCACACAAATTGGGAAACTCCCAGGCCTAAAGCGTTCAGGGGAAGTAACTCTAGGTCTGTTTCCTGCTTCCCCTGTCTCCTTATGTACCTTCTTGGTTCTCCTATATTGGAATTCTCATCAGTTGGAAGTTCATGCCCTGCTGGAAATTTGTTTGATGGAGACCTGGTACAGAAATATCAGATCCCCACTACTCCCTTGACTGCTCCTCTACGCATTTTATTTTTATATATTTTGGTTGTTTCACTTCATATGTATGTACACACACATTTTTTTATTTACATGTTTATAACCTTTTATTTACATATTTTGTATTATTTATTATAGACCCCTGAGGCAGGCACTTCACCGAAACACAGTGCCGTGTCGGGATTTACCTAATAAAGTATTTCCATTCTACTTATCGGCCTCCTGTTCTTGGAAGAGCCCTGCTGATCTCACTACTCTTTTGGCGAGGATTCTTACACATAGTGGACCACAGTCTTCTGCTTTTGTGGCTTCTGCCCAACATTTTAAGGGGACAAACAGTTGTGCATCCAACCAATAGATCTCCGCGTAGGCCTCATGGGCCAATAAAGAAAGTGACATGGCCGGCAGAGAGGCCACGTGGAGGGGCATAATCGAACGCAAACGCCTATCTCCATGGGCGTTTATCTCCGAGAACGGGTCCGTGAAGGGGCGGGCCGAACCGTATTTTCGAAAAAATGGACATTTTTGAGCTGGGCGTTTGTTTTTTTTAGCGATAATGGAAACTAAAAACGCCCAGCTCAAAAACGTCCTAATCCGAGCCATTTGGTCGTGGGAGGGGCCAGGATTGGTAGTACACTGGCCCCCCTGATATGCCAGGACATCAACTGGGCACCCTAGGTCAGTGCAGTGGACTTCAGAAAAAGCTCCCACATGCATAGCTCCCTTACCACGGGTGCTGAGCTCCCAACCCCCCTCCCCCAAAACCCACTACCCACAAATGTACAACACTACCATTGCTCTTAAGGGTGAAGGGGGCACCTACATGTGGGTACAGTGGGTTTTGGAGGCCTCCCATTTACCAGCACAAGTGTTGCAGGTGGGGGGGGGGGGATGGGCCTGGGTGCACCTGCCTGAAGTGCACTGCGGTACCCACTAAAAGTGCTCCAGGGACCTGCATACATGCAGGCCTCTACGACTTGTTGCTGCTGTATAACATTGGCACACCAGTTGACACCTGAAGGCTAATCTCTCCAAAAACGTCCTTTATTGGAATAAGCACGTTTACTCACAGTTAACTGCAGAGGTTCTGCCCCACTGGCAACGAGTCTCCCTGGTACTGAGATTAGCAGTAGGTCAGAGCTGGCAGAATGCTGTACAATGCCCTCTTTCAGCCACATTCAAGGTAAGAACTAAGTTGTCTAACGTGGCTAACACAGGAAAGGGAACTAAAACTGGCTTACAAAAATGGCCACTACCGCATGGACTACAACAGGAAACACAACAGGGCACACTCTGACCCAGTAGGCAGGGGGAAAAGCACCATGGGAGAAGAGCCTATCAACTACCAACATCGTGAGACTGTAACACAAGCTAATGAAATCATGGAGCCCAATACCCTACACCCACCACAATGCAATGCTGATGTGACCCTGTAGTGCACCCGAGAGCCACATCTGACTCAGGGAAAGGCTGTGAGAGGATCGAACACATTCTGCTGTCATGGAGATGGGTACGGCATTTGAGGCTGGCATACAGGCTGGGAAAAAAGTTTTTGAAGTGGGTTTTTTTTTGGTGGGAGGGGGTTAGTGACCACTGGGTGAGTCCGGGGACGTCATCCTCGATTCCCTCCAGTGGCCATCTGGGCAGTTGGGGCACTTTTTTGGGACTTGTTCGTGAAAAAAAAGGTTCCAAAAAAAGTGACCCAAAATCGCGATAAAAACGCCTTTTATTTTTTCGATTATCAGCTACAGACGCCCATTTCTCCTCGGCTGATAACCACACCCCAGTCCCGCCTCCGACACCCCCCCATCAACTTTATTCGTTTCCGCAATGGAGTGCAGTTGGAAACGCCCAAAATCAGCTTTCGATTATACCGATTTGGGCGCCTTTGCGAGAAAAATGCCCATCTCCCGATTTGGGTCGAAATATAGGCGTTTTTCTCTTTCGATTATAAGCTGGATAATGTCTCAGTTGGTAATATTGAAAATATGTGCTATTCCCGAGTCCATACTCCCATTGCAAGTCTGCCATAGGACATATTTTGCCCTTTTCTGTAACTATATGGAATAAGTATTGTGCACCATGGGAGGCCCAAGTATCAAAAGTGATATGATGCATCCCGCTTGCCAATTAAAGAAGGTGCAGGTCTAAAAGGCCCAGTTCCCCACTTCTCTTGCGGTTTATATAGTGTCGCCATGGGTAAGCGAGGGTGCTTTCTACCCCATAAAAAAATGCTTAGCAAGCCATCAAGGAGCTTACCATGAGTGCACGATATCAAAAGTGGCAGCATTTACAGCACATATAGACATCGTGGTATCAATACCATATTATATAAGACAATTCGGCCCGAGATAGACAAAGGCAAATGCTGCCACAATTGCAGTTTGAGGCTCAAGTGAGAGATTAAGGGGTTAAAATTGAGCAAACACAGCCAGGTGAGATCTTGAGGAATCACAATGCCCTACTATTTGGGCATTGTGATTCCTCAAGATCTCACCTGCCTGTAAATCGGAGCGCCATCATATAATAAAGAATTTCGTTTTGTTTTGTACTGGCAATCTCAGCTTTATGTGCATAGTTATGTATTTTCGCAATCACCACTTGAGGCCTCAGGTCCCTAGTGGCTCGTTGCCCAAGGCGGTGCGCTCTTTCCAACCTTATAGACCCAGAGTTACCACCCATTAGAAATTCAATGGCAAGCCAGTCCTCCAGAGTGGTAAGCAAACAAGCCTCTGCTATAGTATTCGGGAATCCCAAAAATCAGATTTCCTCATCTGGAACGGTTTTCCAAATCATCCAATTTGTCAGATCGCTGTTGTAGGTTTAATTTCAAAGCATCCAAATATGCCAGCTCCGGGAGTATTGCATCCTCAATGGTCAACACACGTGCCTCTAACTCTGTAGTGCACGACCGTGTCTCAGTAAGCAGGTTTTCCAAGTGATAAATTTGCCCCTAAAGAGTCAAGTCGGGGGCCCAAAGCTCCTGAAATGTCTTTTGTTATATCCGCCTACACTATCTCCATGATCTCCGAAATTGCTGCAGGTAAAAGGGCCACCATCTTGCCTTCTCTGGGTTTCTTTCCCCCTCTAGAAGACATTTTGCCACTCTCCCAGCACAGAAATTTGTCCATGTGCACTCCAAGGACGTGATTATAGTGTTGTAATGTCACTCACGTAAATCTAGAGCAGTTTAAAAAACAGTATAGAGCAGTTTAAAAAGGAGCATAGGGCCCAGGGCCCAGGATCTAGCTGAGCACATGTCTGCCAACTGCTACAGCATCACGTGACCTCGTTTTAACATTTATAACTGATATGGAAATTGGAATGACAAGTGAGGTGATTAAATTTGCAGATGATACAAAACTATTCAAGGTTGTTAAAAAAAAATGTGTGGACTGTGAAATATTGCAGGAAGACCTTAGGAAATTGGAAGATTGGGCATCCAAATGGCAGATGAAATTTAATGTGGACAAATACAAGGTGATGCACATGGAAAGAATAATCCGAATCATAGTTCCCTGATGCTAGAGTCCACCTTGGGAGTCAGCACTCAAGAAAAAGATCTAGGTGTTGTTGTAGATAATACACTGCAATCTTCTGCTCAGTGTGCAGTGGCAGTGGCCAAAAAAGCAAACAGGATGCTTGGAATTATTAGGATAGGGATGGTGAATAAGACCGAAAATACTATAATGCCTTTGTATCGCTCCGGTGGATCCGCATCTCGAGTATTACGTTCAGTTCTGGTCACCGTATCTCAAAAAAAGATATAGCAGAATTAGAAAAGGTTCAAAGAAGAGCGACCAAGATGATAAAGGGGATTAAAGTCCTCTCGTATGAGGAAATGCTAAAGAGGATAGGGCTCTTTAGCTTGGAAAAAAGACAGATGAGGGGTGAGGTCTACAAAATCCTGAGTGGTGTAGAATGAGTAGAAATAAATCAATGTTTTACTCGTTCTAAAAGTACAAAGACTAGGGAACACTGGAGGAAGTTACATGGAAATACTTTTAAAACAAATAGAAGGAAATATTTTTTTCACTCAACAAATAGTTAAGCTCTGGAACTCTTTGCCGGAGGATGTGGTAACAGCAGTTAGTGTATCTGGGTTTAAAAAATGTTTGGACAAATTCCTGGAGGAAAAATCCATATAGTCTGCTATTCAGATAGACATGGGGAAGCAACTGCTTGTCCTGGGATTTGTAGTATGGAATGTTGCCAAGATTTGGTTTCTGCCAGGTACTTGTGACCTGGTTTGGCCACTGTTTGCAAAACAGGATACTGGGCTAGATGCACCATTGGTCTGATCCAATATGGCTATTCATGTTCTTACACAAATGAAACGGACACTAGCAAGGTTTTTCTCGGCTTCCCTGCAGCCACCCATGTCCAGCGACCCTCCTCTCTCCCCTGCCCCCCCTCCAGCCACCCATGCCCAGCGACCCTCCTCTCTCCCCTGCCCCCCCTCCAGCCACCCATGCCCAGCGACCCTCCTCTCTCCCCTGCCCCCCCTCCAGCCACCCATGTCCAGCGACCCTCCTCTGGACATGGATCAGCTGTGAGTCATGTTTTTTTTTTTTTCCCCGGGTTCTGAAGTTGCCATCATAATGACTACGGTGGTGTCAGCCTGATCTACAGAGCCTAGCAGACCAACTCGGAATGAGCCACGGTCCCAGGCAAGTCAGAACGTTGGAGGTGAGAATTATTATATAGGATGCATCATAATGGGTCTAGTGATATCAGCTAGGGCTTCGGAGCCCATCTGTGAAGAAAGTTACGGACACAGGCAGGCAAACGCATAGAATGTTGGAGGTGAGAATTATCATATAAGATATGGGCTAGCACTGACTATCTAGTCCCAAATCTGCCCACAGCAGTCAGCGTTTCAAAAACTGCTGACTGCCACGAGCTGAATATCCTCGTCTGCTTTTAAGTAGCACGTGAAAACCTAGGACTAACTCATTTGGTTGTGATAACTTGGAGCTAGTAGTGGCCCGGTGAGAATCCAAAATCTTTACTAAGGGGCCACAGAAAACAATATGGGACAAACTATAATCTTCCAATTGATTGTCTCAGTAAAGCGAAAATACTTACATGTAACAGGTATTCTCCGAGGACAGTATGCCTTATATTCTCATTTATGGTTAATGCGATCCTGCATTGCCTGGTCCAGAGCTTATGATGCTATGAAGAGCTGTGGAGTGCAAGACACACTCCACTGCCCATGAGCGAGTGTCTTCCCGCCTTCCACAAGAGCGTAGTTATCGCAGTACAATATTACAGCATATATAATAAAAAGGCAAAAAAAGGAGACAACTCTAAGGGGACATGGGAGGGTTATGAGAATGTAAGGCCTGCTGTGCTCAGAATACCTGCAATAGGAAAGTATCTTTGCTTTCTCTGAGGACAAGCAGGCCTATTTATTCTCATGTATGGGGGAATCCCTAGCTATCAAGCTCACCAAAAACAACCATTTGTCAATTGGGCCTCACAATGGCGAGGAAAGAACACAGATTAACCTGAAACTATATACAACCTATGTGAGCTTGCAGCCTGGAACAGAAGAAAATGGGCCTGGGGGGGGGGGGGGGGGGGGGGGGGGGGGGCGGGGTGGCGGGGTGGAGCTGGATTCTAGACCCCAAACAGATTCTGCAATACTGTCTGTCCAAACAGACTGTTGCGTCGGATATCCTGCTCAAGGCAGTAGTGTGATGTGAATGTGTGGACCGAAGACCATGTTGCAGTCTTTCAAATTTCCTCAATGGAGGCTGACCACAAATGGGCTACCGACGCAGCCATGGTTCTGACATTGTGAGCCTTGGCATGACCCTCCAGGGTCAGCCCAGGCTGAGCATAAGTAAAAGAAATGCAATCTGCCAGCCAATTAGAGAGGGCAACCCCGATCCTGTTGGGATCAAAAGAAACAAACAGTTGGGCGAACTGTTTGTGAGGCTTACTCCGCTCCATATAATAGGCCAATGCTCGCTTGCAGTCCAAGGTCTGCAAGGCACTCTCGCCGGGATGGGCATGAGGTCAGGGAAAGAACGTTGGCAAGACAGTTGAGTGGTTCAGATGGAACTTCGACACCACCTTAAGCAGTAACTTAGGGCGCATGCAGAGGACTACTCTGTTGTGATAAAATTTGGTATAAGGTGCATCCACTACTAAAACCTGAAGCTCATTGACTCTACGAGCTGAAGTAACAGCCTTCAAGAAAATGACCTTCCAGATCAAGTACTTCAGATTACTGGAATTCAGAAGTTCAAAAGGAGCTTTCATCAGCTGGGTGAGAATGATGAGGTCACATGACATTGATGGAGGTTTGACAAGGGGCTTTGACAAAAGCAAACCTCTCATGAAGCGAACTAGAGGCTGTCCACAGATGGGCTTACCCTCTACACTTTGATGATAAGCACTAATCACATTGAGGTGAACCCTTACAGAGTTGGTCTAAAGACCAGACTTGGAAAAGTGTAGAAGGTATTCAAGCAGGATGTGTATAGGACATGAAATGGGATCGCAGGCCTTGCCCTCACACCAGACGGCAAACCTCCTCCATTTAAAAGAGCAACACTTCTTAGTGGAAACTTTCCTGGAAGCCAGTAAGACCCTGGAAACACCCTCTGACAGATCCAAGGAAGCAAATTTTAAGCTCTCAACATCCAGGCCGTGAGGGCCAAGACTGGAAGTTAGGACCAAGAAGAGACCCCTCGATCTGCATGATGATGGTTGGAAAACACTCCAATCTCCATGGTTCTGTCGAGCCCAGTAAGGAGCGATCAGTATCATGGTCCTGCAGTCCTGCATGAGTTAACAAAGTCTTCCCCACAAGAGATATGGGAGGATATGCATACAGAAGACCTGTTCCCCAATGAAGAAGGAAGGCATCCGACGCTAGTTTGTCATGGGCCTTGAGCTTTGAACAGAACTGAGGGTCCTTGTGATAGATGCGAGTGGCAAAGAGATCCACCGAGGGGGTACCCCACGCTCAGAAGATCTCGCAGGCAATGTTCAAGTTGAGAGGCCACTCATACGGTTGCATTATCCTGCTCAGTCTGTTGGCCAGACTGCTGTTTCTGCCCACCAGATAAGTAGTGCAAAGGAGCATATCATGCTGCAGATCCCAATGCCACATCCAAATGGCCTCCTGACACAGAGGGCATGATCTGGTGACCCTCCTACTTGTTGGGGTAATATACTGCAACTTGGTTGTCCATTTGAATTAGTACAATTTGGTGAAACAGTTTATTTCTGAAAGCCTTTAGAGCGTTCCAAATAGCCCGAAACTCTAGGAGATTGATCTGCATAGCTGTATCCTGGGCAGACCAAGTACCTCGAGTGTGAAGCCCATCTACATGAGCTCCCCGCTCCAGGCAAGATGCATCCGTCATCAGCAATTTTTGTGGCTGATGAATTTGGAATGGAAGTCCCAGAGTCAAATTGGATCGAATAGTCCACCACAACAGGGAGCGAGGAAGCTCCGTGGACACTTGGATGACATCTTCCAGGTTCCCTGTGGCTTGGCACCACACTGAGAATCTAGGGTCCATTGGGCAGTTCTCATGTGAAGATGTATCATGGGCATCACAAACTGTGGATGCCATGTGTCCCAACAATCGCAACATCGAACTCTAGTAGCTCGAGCATCTGAATAGTCCTCCATATGGACTCCCGAGCACAGTCCTCCAAAGTGATCTTCACCAGCCAATCACTGAGATAAGGGAACACATGGACTCCCAGTCTGCACAGCAACGCTGCAACTATCACTAGACATTTGGTAAATACCCTGGGACCTGATGCACGGTATTGGAAGTGCTGTGTTTCCAATCAAAACTGTAGATACTTCCTGTGGGCTGAAAGTATCAGGATGTACATATATGCTTCCTTTAAGTCCAGAGAGGATAGCCAATGATTTTCCATTCTAACCATTTTAAACTTTTCTTTGACTAGGAATTTGTTCATGGCCTTTAGGGCCAGGATGGGACGCATCCCCCGTCTTCTTTTGCATGAGTAAGTACCTGGAGTAGAATCCTTTCCCCTCGTGGAACAGGCTAAAATGCATGGACCTTCAGAAAGGAAATGAGTTCCTCTGCAAGTACCTGCTCATACTGACAGCTGAAGTAATGAGTTCTCAGTAGGCAATTTGGAGGTTTCTGATACCAATTGAGGGCGTATCTGAGCTGGACAATTTGGAGAACCCACTGGTCGGAGGTGATGAAGCCAGCTTTTGTGAAAATACTTTAGTATCCCTCTGACCGGCAAGTCATCTGGCATGGACACTTGGACAGTGGGTATGCTCTGCTGGAACCAGTCAAAAGCTCGTCCCTTGCTTTAATTGGGGACCAGCAGGTGCCTCAGGTGCGTGCTGTTGATGAGTAGTAAGTACCCCTTCTCAACTTGCCAAAAGACCTCCCAGAAGAGAAGGCATATGCAGAAGGCGCCTGGTGGGAGAAGGAAGAGATACTAACAGTATGTTTATTGATCTGGTCACCGACCTCTTCAATCTTCTCTCCAAAAAGGCTATCCCCTGGCATGGGGCATCCGCCAATCTCTGCTGAACCACTGGTTCCAAGTCAGAGATATGCAGCCATGAGAGCCTATGTGCGAGACCACAAGCGAGGGTGGGAAGTGGGCCAGTGGAATAACACAGTTGGACAAGTATGAATGCAAAATATTTATTTACAGGATTCCCGGGCCTGTTAATTCACAGGGCCCAGGCCATAGTGTTATTAAACATGCCTCTGGCAGCAGGCCTACCACACGACTAATATTTCGCCAGTGTCGTTATGCTCATATTAGCTCTCTCCTCAAGTCACTTCACTGGCTTTCTATCTGTTTCCGCATACAGTTCAAACTCCTCTTATTGACCTATAAGTGCATTCACTCTGCAGCTCCTCAGTACCTCTCCACACTCATCTCTCCCTATATTCCTCCCCGGGAACTCCGTTCACTGGGTAAATCTCTCTTATCTACACCCTTCTCCTCCACTGCTAACTCCAGACTCCGTTCCTTTTATCTTGATGCACCATATGCCTGTCCTCTCCTTTTCCGGCTCACCCTCCAATTTCCACGCCTCAGCTCTTCCTCTCTCTAATCATCACCTGATCACCTTCACACTTCACCCTCCCCTCAGCCCCGCCCCAACATTAACCACTACTTCCAGGAATTTCCAGGCTATTGACCCTCCCACCTTATCCTCTAGTATTTCTAATCTTCTCCCCTCCATCATGTCCTCAGAGTCTGTCGACAAGGCTGTCTCCGCTTACAATGCTACTCTCTCCTCTGCTCTGGACACCCTCGCACCATTCATCTCCCGTCCCACAAGGTGTACTAATCCCCAGCCCTGGTTGACCCCTTGCATCCATTACCTTCGCTCCTGCGCCTGATCTGCTGAACGCCTCTGGAGGAAATCTCGCACCTATTCAGATTTCCTTCATTACAAATTCATGCTATCCTCCTTCCAGTCCTCCCTATTCCTTGCCAAACAGGACTACTACACCCAATTGACCAATTCTCTCAGCTCCAACCCTCGTCGTCTCTTCGCCACCCTTAACTCCCTCCTCAAAGTGCCCTCCGCTCCCACCCCCCCTCACTCTCTCCTCAATCACTGGCTGACTACTTCCGCGACAAGGTGCAAAAGATCAACCTTGAATTCACTACCAAGCCACCTCCTCCTCTTCCCTCTTCAACCCTCTCCCTCAACCAACCAACCAACTCTTTCTCCTCCTTTCCTGATATCACTGAGGAGGAAACCGGCCGCCTTCTTTCCTCCTCGAAAAGCACAACTTGTTCCTCTGATCCCATCCCCACCAATTTACTTAACACTATCTCTCATACTGTCACCCCCTCCATCTGTCATATCCTCAACCTCTCTCTCTCCACTGCAACTGTCCCTGACACCTTCAAGCACGCCGTAGTCACACCTCTCCACAAAAAAAACATCACTTGACCCTACCTGTTCCTCCAACTATGGCCCCATCTCCCTCCTACCCTTCCTCTCGAAAATACTTGAGCGTGCCGTTCACAGCCGCTGCCTTGATTTCCTCTCCTCTCAGGCCATCCTCGATCCACTTCAATCTGGTTTTTGCCCTCTACACTAGACAGAAACAGCACTCTCTAAAGTCTGTAATGACCTGTTCCTTGCCAAATCCAGAGGCCACTACTCCATCCTTATCCTCCTCGATCTATCCATCGCTTTTGACACTGTCAATCATGATTTACTTCTTGCCACACTGTCCTCATTTGGGTTCCAGGGCTCTGTCCTCTCCTGGTTCTCCTCCTATCTCTCCCACCACACCTTCAGAGTACACTCTCATGGTTCTTCCTCCACCCCATCCCGCTCTCTGTTGGAGTTCCCCAGGGATCTGTTCTTGGACCGCTATTAAATGGACTTGGAAAAATTCCGCATTTTTAGGTATAACTTGTCTGGAATGTTTTTACGTTTGGGGAGCGTGCCAGGTGCCCTTGACCTGGATTGGCCACTGTCGGTGACAGGATGCTGGGCTAGATGGACCTTTGGTCTTTCCCAGTATGGCACTACTTATGTACTTATGTACTTATGTACTTCTTTTTTCAATCTACACCTCTTCCCTGGGCTCACTGATCTCATCTCATGGTTTCCAGTATCATCTTTATGCTGATGACACCCAGCTGTATCTCTCCACACCAGACATCACCATGGAGACCCAGGCCAAGGTATCGGCCTGCTTATCCGACATTGCTGCATGGATGTCCAACCGCCACCTGAAACTGAACATAGCCAAGACCGAGCTTATCATCTTTTCACCAAAACCCACTTCTCCTCTTCCTCCGCTCTCGATCTCAGTTGATAACACCCTCATCCTCCCAGTCTCATCTGCCCGCAACCTCGGAGTCATCTTCGACTCCTCCCTCTCATTCTCTGCGCATATCCAGCAGACAGCCAAGACCTGTCGCTTCTTCCTCTTTAACATCAGCAAAATTTGCCCTTTCCTCTGAGCAAACCACCCGAACTCTCATCCATGCTCTCATTACCTCTCGCCTTGACTACTGTAACCTTCTCCTCACTGGCCTCCCACTTAGCCATCTATCCCCCCTTCAATCCATTCAGAACTCTGCTGCACGTCTTATATTCCGCCTGAACCGATATACTCATATCACCCCTCTCCTCAGGTCGCTTCACTGGCTTCCGATCAGATACCACATACAGTTCAAGCCTCTCCTTCTCACCTACAAATGCACTCAGTCTGCAGCCCCTCATTACCTCTCTACCCTCATCTACCCGCCCTAAACCTCCACTCCCAGGACAAATCCCTCCTCTCAGTACCCTTCTCCACCACCACCAACTCCAGGCTCATTCTGCCTCGCCTCACCCTATGCGTGGAATCAACTTCCTAAGCCCCTACGCCAAGCCCCCTCCCTACCCATCTTCAAATCCTTGCTCAAAGCCCACCTCTTCAATGTTGCCTTCGGCACCTAACCTTTATACCTTTCAGGAAATCTAGACTGCCCCAATTTGACTGCCCCTACTTGACTGACTGTACATTTGTCCATTAGATTGTAAGCTCTTTGAGCAAGGACCGTCCTTCTATGTTAAATTGTACAGCGCTGCGTAACCCTAGTAGCGCTTTAGAAATGTTAAATTGTAGTAGTAAAATAGTAGTAATACACTTCCTGAGCCGGTATGTCAAGCTCCATCTCTGGCCGTCTTCAAATCTAAGCTAAAAGCCCACCTTTTTGATGCTGCTTTTAACTCCTAACCCTTATTCACATTTTCAGAACCCTTATTTTATCATCCTCACTTTAATATTCCCTTATCTCTTGTTTGTCCTGTTTGTCCTAATTAGATTGTAAGCTCTGTCGAGCAGGGATTGTCTCTTCATGTTCAAGTGTACAGTGCTGCGTACGTCTAGTAGCACTTTAGAAATGATAAGTAGTAGTAGTAGTAGTTTGTGGCTGCCGGGGTTGCCACACCCCAAACAAAGCCATGAGGTTTCAAGTCTCTGTCAAAGTTCAGGTCTGGTTCCCGACAGACCTCAGCAAGCTTGTAATGAAAACACAAAAAGATTGGCTTAACTCAGCCAGATCATAGATTTGTTTAGTTGGGGCATACGCTGGGGCTTCTCCTCTTCCTCCCCTGGGCCTCCTTAACTTCTATCTGGCCCTGTCTTTTAAACTTCCCAGTTCTGTCTCTGCCCCTTCTGGGGTGGGACTTGCTCTCTTATAAGGTGGGCCAGGCTAATTAGAGAGGGAATTCTCTTAAGGGTGAGGGGCAGTGTCCTATACACCTCATCACACTGTACATTGCTATACTTTGGGCAGAGATCCTGGATGCCGCATCAAAAGTGTCGTAGGTGCCTCTGGTCAAGAACCTACAACACACCATCTGCTGCTTGGCCAACTGGCAAAGTGACTTGGCCTGCTCCAGTGGGAGAGATGTCAGCCAAATGTAGCAGCTTGCGCACCGAGTCCCACGAGTATCCGCTCATGAAGAGCTAGCACGATTGTATACGTTGTTGGATTATTTGTAGTAAATAATTAGCAGATTTGAGTACACACAGCTTCAGCTTTAGAAATGTTAATTTCTTTCTTCATCTCTCTCTCATTCACCCCTGAATAATTCACTGCTGAGTCACTTTAAAGTTGAAGTAACAAAACATCTGTTTACTCACAGTTTGTAGTTAGATTATAATCAGACAGGCTTATATATACATATTACTATACATTTGTATTATCAGCTCCTTCCATGTGCTTAGATGGTAATGGATGCTCACACCACCATAGATCCTCTCAGGTTAGGAGAGATCATGAGCTCCATGTGCTCCATGTGCTGCATGTGCTGTGTCTGCTGCATCTAAACCCCCACAGGAAGTTGCATAGCTGTGTGACCTCTCTAAGTAATTCACATCAGAGGTCACAGAGTAATCACAGAGAAATAATAGGTGACAGGCAATGCATGTAAAATACAATACATTCCAACAAACCCCTTCTCATGCATAACTGTCATGCAATTATTTATTCATACAAAGTCCAAGCTTTATACGCAAATTCACAAAATGTTCTCTGGGTAACGGTTTGGTCATGATGTCAGCTGTCATCTCACTGGTGTGACAATAGTGTAGACTGATGACCCCTTCTTTCGCCAACTCTCGCACGTTGTGGTATTTCGTTGCGATGTGCTTGGTGCGTGACTGAACCTTGTCATTCTGTAACAGTCGGATGCAGCTCTGATTATCTTCCATTATCTGGATTGGTCTCTTTTCAGCTATTCCAAAATCCAGCAAAAGTTTTTCAATCCACATCAGTTCTCTGCACGCTTCCGATACGGCCACGTATTCAGCTTCTGTAGAAGACAAACTCACAATACTTTGTTTATGACTGGCCCATGAAATTTGTACATTTCCATACATAAACACATATCCACTTGTGGATTTATAATCAGAATGATCCCCTGCCCAATCTGAATCACAGTAACATATTAGTTTTGGATTACTATTGGCTGAAATCTTTAATTTACAATCAATGGTACCCTTTAAATACCTTACCATCCTTTTAACTGCAGTCCAATCTGATTTGGTAGGTGAGCTGACCCTTCTGCTCAAAATTCCTACTGCATTTGCTATATCAGCCCTGTATGTGGTAGCTAGATATAAAAGCTTACCTATGGCTGATCTATATTGGATGTTATCTGGTAAAGGTTCTCTTACTGTTTCATCCTTCAGAAAATCAGTGATCATGGGAGTGCTTACAACTTGGGCATCTTGCATACCTAAACTTTCAATAAGCTCATTTATTTTCTGCTTCTGGCTTAGAAGATAAGAACCATCATTTTGTTTCTCAATTTCTATACCAAGATAGTATGACACATTACCAAGTTCTTTTATCTCAACATTGAGGTTTAAACACTTTACAATGTCCTTGTACTCTTGCTCACTTTTGCTTGCAATGAGCAGATCATCAACAAAAGCTAAAATGTATGCATATTGTCCATTTGTGCACCTAGTGTACAAGCATTTATCTGCTTCACCTTGCTTAAATCCTAAATTTGTCAATATTTCATGCAATTTTTCATTCCAACATTTTGCACTTTGCTTTAATCCATAAAGACCTTTGTTTAATTTACATACTAGCTGTCTTTGTTTTGTATTTATGAAACCTGTTGGTTGTTCCATGTACAAGTCTTCAGTTATATCTCCATGAAGAAACGCTATTTTCACATCAACGTGGTTGACTTGCATGCCTTTTGAGACTGCAATGCTCAGAAGTGTTCTGATTGTCGTGTGTTTCACTACAGGTGCAAACACTTCATCAAAATCTTCTCCATATTTCTGAAGATATCCCTTTGCCACTAATCTGGCTTTATACCTTTCCACTTTTCCTTGTGCATTCCTTTTTAACTTGAATACCCATTTGCATCCTATAGCTTTCTTGCCAGGAGGTAATTTTGTAAGAATCCAAGTATTATTTTTATCCAATGCATCAATTTCTTCTTGTGCAGCTTTATGCCATTCAGCAGCTTCTTCTGCTGACATTTTCTCAATCTCATCCCATGTTAAGGGCTCTTGAGCTTCTGCTGACTTTGTTAGGTAAGACAGTCTTGGGGGTGGAACACCTTTGTTTTCCCTGGATGAGCGTCTGACAACAGGTTGGTCTGACCTTTCCGCATCCTCTAAATCTGAGAGTCCTTCTCCAATTGATTCCCCTTCTCCAACTGTACTGTCTTCTTCAATGATCCTTTCTTTGTCTGCTTCCTCTGCCTGTTCCTCGTTAGATACAGGTGAGTTGCTTTCAGACATCTGCCTTGGTATGGCATTTATATACACTGGCATGTCTATTATGGTTCTAGTTTCATATTCTGGATGATAAGGCTCATCTGGGATAATCCAGCCTTTATCAACCCTTTTGTTTTCATCAAAATATGTAACATGTCTTATGCCAACAATGCCAGTTTTCAGATTCAAAATTCTATATCCTTTGTGTCCTGGAGCATAGCCAACTAAAATGCCCCTTTCTGTTGTGGAATCCAGCTTATGCCTTCTTTGCTTTGGTACATGAGCATATGCTGTACTTCCAAATGTTCTTATGTGTGACAGGTTTGGCTTCCTACCATGCCATGTCTCATGTGGTGTGCGCTCAGCGCCTTTAGTTGGCATTCTGTTTTGTAGGTACACTGCTGTGAGAATGGCTTCCCCCCATAGTCTTTTAGGGAGATTGCTATCTGACAGCATACATCTGGTCATTTCCACAATTGACCTAAATTTTCTCTCTGCAACAGAATTTTGCTCTGGTGTATAAGCTACTGTTGTGATATGTTGAATGCCTTCTTGTTCTAGAAATGTGCGCATGCTTTGTGAAGTGAACTCACCACCATTGTCGGTCTGAAGAACCTTTGGTTTTCTTTCAAATTTATTGCTCACCATGGCTACGTATTTCTTCAGCATGTCTGTGACTTGACTTTTTTCTTTCAGCAAATAGGCCACACAGTATCTAGAGAAATCATCCAAGAATATTAGCACAAATCTGTTATTTCCCAATGATGGGATATTAAACGGTCCACATAAGTCACTGTGTATTAAGTCCAGCACTTTATTACTCCTATTTCCTGTGTATGCAGGAAATGAGGGTCTCACACCTTTTTGAGTAACACAGTCTATGCATTTCTCCATTTTACCAGCATCTGCACTTATCTGAATGCCGGTGGCCAGTTGCTTACTGTAAAGATCCTGGATCACCTTAAAATCACGATGTCCCAGGCGGCGGTGCCAGATTTCCGGACTACATTTACCATCATTCTTCCTTACTTGCGCCATATGTGAGGCTTCACCTGAAATGTTCAGCTTATAAACATCATTATGCATAAAAGCTTCAGCATACACTTCATCATTTTTAGAGATTGTGCACTTACTGTTTTCAAAATGAATCACAAATCCCTTCTTATCTAATGTAGATACACTAAGCATATTGCAAACTGCTTGGGGAATATACAAGACATCACTTACAGGAATTTCTTTAACTTCATTAGACACTTTGCATTTTAAGAATCCAATACCTTTTGCTTGGATCTTAGCAGTCCCTGCGTTTGCAGTTTTAAGAATACCTTCCTCTGGACACATTTCCTGAAAGAAATCTTTACAATTGGTTAAATGGCATGTGCTCCCTGAATCCAAAATCCAAGTACTTTCATTTGAATTATTATTTACCATAGTCAAAGATTTTTCTGCCATTAGAAAGCCCTTGTGTTTATCTTTGTCCTTCATACATTTCCTGGTTTGAAAATTCTTTAGTTCCATTGGCTTAGGTGAGCTAGAGGGAGTGTTTTGTGTTTCCTTACACCATTTAGATACATGTCCCTCCTTTCCACATGAGTAGCAAATCAGCTTGCCCTTGGGTGGAGTTTTCCCATAGCTCCGCCTTCCTCTGTTCTTTGCCAAGAAATTTGTTTCATTTCTCTCTGACTTGCTTTGAGAACACATCTCCTCAGAATCATTTATTATGCATTCCTGCCTTAGTTTTGATGTTGCCTGTTCAAAAGATTGCCCTTCAATGGCCTCATTTACAGACCTAAAAACATCAAACTTCTTTGATAGTGAGGTAAAAAGAAATGCTCTTTTCAATGCATCACACATGGGAATTCCAGAAAGTTCTAGCTTTTGAAATGAAGACATAAGATACATAATGTGATCATTACATTTACTTTTATCCCTTAATTTGGTTTCATTCAACTCTGCTAACCAAATTGGTTGCTGCTTTGCATATGTAGTTGCATACATAGTTCTCAGTTTATATAAAATGTCCTTTGGTGTATCTTTTCCCTCCACTAATATGGCTTGTTTCTCTGAGAGAGCTTCCAAAAGCATGCACTTCACATAATAGTTTGCATTGTCCCATTCAGCCATATTTTCAGCTGTTCTGTCTTGGTCTAAGCATATATTTAATCTTTTTGCTCGAAGGAGACATATGAATCTTAGTTCCCACTTCTGATAATTAAACTCAGTTAATTTAGGCACCTTGAGAGAATAGAACAATGGTGAATTTCTTCCCTCAGCCATTTTCTTAGCCTTCTGTCTGCTGTGTGGGGGGAGAGAGAGACAGACTGAATCTTTCCTTTAAAACTTAAGAGAAAAATGTGGCCTTTTTTTCTGCCTGGTAATATTTCTCTTCTTTTTCAATTCCTGAGCCCTGGGCCCATAACCCTTTTGTTGGATTATTTGTAGTAAATAATTAGCAGATTTGAGTACACACAGCTTCAGCTTTAGAAATGTTAATTTCTTTCTTCATCTCTCTCTCATTCACCCCTGAATAATTCACTGCTGAGTCACTTTAAAGTTGAAGTAACAAAACATCTGTTTACTCACAGTTTGTAGTTAGATTATAATCAGACAGGCTTATATATACATATTACTATACATTTGTATTATCAGCTCCTTCCATGTGCTTAGATGGTAATGGATGCTCACACCACCATAGATCCTCTCAGGTTAGGAGAGATCATGAGCTCCATGTGCTCCATGTGCTGCATGTGCTGTGTCTGCTGCATCTAAACCCCCACAGGAAGTTGCATAGCTGTGTGACCTCTCTAAGTAATTCACATCAGAGGTCACAGAGTAATCACAGAGAAATAATAGGTGACAGGCAATGCATGTAAAATACAATACATTCCAACATACGTGACATGAACATAGAGGCCTGAAACATCTTCCTTCCAAAAAAGTCCAAGGTTCTAGCTTCTCTGCCTAGTGTCGCCGAAGCATAGACACTAGAACTCTTGGCTCTTCTAAGGGCATATTCAACCAGAAGGGAATCATGAGGCAACTGAGGCTTATCAAACCCCTGGGTGCTGTGAATCCGGTACACGGTATCTATCTTTCTGGGCAGTACCGGGACATAGGGGACTCCCAGTTCAGCACGAGAATGTCCTGCATCTCATACAGTGGTACAGTCACAGCCTCTCTAGGAGGAGACTCGTAGTCTAGGACCTGGAGCATCTTGGTTCTTGGCTCATCCTTCACCTTCAAAGGAAATGGAATGGCAGCCACCATTTCCTTGATAAAAGAGGGAAAGTAAGGCTCTCAGGAGGAGGCTCTCCTTTCCTGTGGAGAGGAGAAGTCGGAAGGCATGTCATAAGATTCATCCTCCAAGAAGTACCTGGCTCCTCCTCTGACTCCCATGAGCGCTTCTCATCAGTATCAGTCAAAAAATCCTCAAGGGAGGGCTGAGACTGAGCCTGCCTCAACTTAGAGGAACCATGTCCCCAAGAGGGGTGTTGAGAAATCGGCTCCCACCTCAACTCCAGTGAAGCTTCCTCCACAGACATTGAGGGGGTACCGGTTTGAGTGACAGTCGACACTGGAGCCACATTCGACACCAGTGTCAGAGGCTGTACTACAGGCTGAGGGGCCAAGCGGGACCACAATGGGAGGCGCAAGCACCCCCGATGCACTCCATTGCAGGAAGCCAGCCAGCAGCTCAGGAAGCAAGGCCCAGATGCACCCATCAAGGGCCAACACTGGGAAAGGTTGGGGCATCAGCTCAGAGACAGGCTGCAGAACTGCTGGGGTTGAGCGGGAGGATGGTCCTGGAGATCTCTGCACCTCTTGGCACCGACACTTCTTGGGTACCGAATCTCTTGGTGCCCCGGAGCACTCAGCACCATGTGTTGAGGGGAATCTATGCAGATGCTTCTTGGCCTTAGCCCTGAAGCCGGTCATCAATGCTCCTTGGTGCCGACGAAGATGTTGAATCCTCACGTCACCTTGGTATTGGGTCTGACACAGGCCAGTCCCAGGGGCCCTGCACTGTAGTCGGCATTGAGGCAGGTGGCCACCCACTCAATGCACAACTGCTCCACAGGTCTAGCAGCCATATGCACCGATGCAACACCCGGTCTATGCCACCATTATCGAGGATTCTGACCATGCTCCAAAAATCCTCTTCCGCTGAGCTTCTCTGGCTAACTGGGTCATTTTATTCATATGAAGACTCAAGGAGTATCATGTCCTCGAGGCAGGACCGGAATTTGTGAGCCCTTGGACCACTGCCGAGGAGCGGCAGAGGCAGGCAAGACCACCCTGGAACTGGACACAAGGATGAGCAGGATTGGAACTCGGGACTGGAGTAGTAACAGAGGCAGGCAACTAGAACAGGCAGAACAG
Source organism: Microcaecilia unicolor (assembly GCF_901765095.1). Classification (NCBI taxonomy): domain Eukaryota; kingdom Metazoa; phylum Chordata; class Amphibia; order Gymnophiona; family Siphonopidae; genus Microcaecilia; species Microcaecilia unicolor. Next base: position 48,967,359 of record NC_044033.1, on the reverse strand, counting down.
GAACAGCTTCACCTGCGCTTGACCACCGTTCCTCCGGAGTTGAGCTCCAGAGTGCGTGCGGCCGGCAGGACTTGCAGGACAGGGCAGGAACTGAAGACCCAGAGAACCCACCCTGGGTTCAGGATACACGAGGAAGGCTTGGCAAAGCAGACAGAAGAAGTAACCAGGAACTAGCAGAGTCTTGGGGCTGGCGGCAGACAATAGAATAAACTTGGAGCTAACAGAGTCTTTGGACAGGCGGCAGACAATAGAATAAACCAGGAGCTAACAGAGTCTTTGGACAGGCGGCAGACAATAGAATAAACCAGGAGCTAACAGAGTCTTTGGACAGGCGGCAGACAATAGAATAAACCAGGAGCTAACAGAGTCTTTGGACAGGCGGCAGACAATAGAATAAACCAGGAGCTAACAGAGTCTTTGGACAGGCGGCAGACAATAGAATAAACCAGGAGCTAACAGAGTCTTTGGACAGGCGGCAGACAATAGAATAAACCAGGAGCTAACAGAGTCTTTGGACAGGCGGCAGACAATAGAATAAACCAGGAGCTAACAGAGTCTTTGGACAGGCGGCAGACAATAGAATAAACCAGGAGCTAACAGAGTCTTTGGACAGGCGGCAGACAATAGAATAAACCAGGAGCTAACAGAGTCTTTGGACAGGCGGCAGACAATAGAATAAACCAGGAGCTAACAGAGTCTTTGGACAGGCGGCAGACAATAGAATAAACCAGGAGCTAACAGAGTCTTTGGACAGGCGGCAGACAATAGAATAAACCAGGAGCTAACAGAGTCTTTGGACAGGCGGCAGACAATAGAATAAACCAGGAGCTAACCGAATCTTTGGACAGGCGGCAGACAATAGAATAAACCAGGAGCTAACCGAATCTTTGGACAGGCGGCAGACAATAGAATAAACCAGGAGCTAACCGAATCTTTGGACAGGCGGCAGACAATAGAATAAACCAGGAGCTAACCGAATCTTTGGACAGGCGGCAGACAATAGAATAAACCAGGAGCTAACCGAATCTTTGGGCAGGCGGCAGACAATAGAATAAACCAGGAGCTAACCGAATCTTTGGGCAGGCGGCAGACAATAGAATAAACCAGGAGCTAACCGAATCTTTGGGCAGGCGGCAGACAATAGAATAAACCAGGAGCTAACCGAATCTTTGGGCAGGCGGCAGACAATAGAATAAACCAGGAGCTAACCGAATCTTTGGGCAGGCGGCAGACAATAGAATAAACCAGGAGCTAACCGAGTCTTTGGGCTGGCGGCAGACAGAGGAATTAACCAGGAGCTAACCGAGTCTTTGGGCAGACAGCAGACAGAGGAAATAACCAGGGATAACAGGGTCAGGGCTGAAGCTTCAGACTCCAAACACAGAGCAAGGCAATAGAAGGACTAGCAGTCCACACACACAAAGCAGAAGGGCAGGAGCCCACTCGGAAGGACTAGCAGTCCACAGAGACAAATAGCAGATGGGCAAGAGCCCCAGAGAAAGGCTAAGTAGCAGCGCAGCAGTGCACTCACTAACCTGTCGACCTTTTAGCATAACACATGCAAAGGTCCTGAATGCCAGTACAGCACTTCCTTATGAAGGCTCTCACTGATGATGTCACCTACAGCAGGACAGAAGCAGGAAACACACTGCCACCAAAGAGAGGCTTGAAGCACATAGGAAGGCAGACAGGAGCCAACTTCGAAGCTGGAACAGAACAGGCGGACTTTTAGTATAACACATGCAAAGGTCCTGAATGCCAGTACAGCACTTCCTTATGAAGGCTCTCACTGATGATGTCACCTACAGCAGGACAGAAGCAGGAAACACACTGCCACCAAAGAGAGGCTTGAAGCATATAAGAAGTGCACACACAGGAAGGGCAGACAGGAGCCATCTTGGAAGCTGGAACAGAATATGCGGAAGCCATCTTAGATGCTGGCTCCCCAGAGAGGCATAGCCCACACAGGTGTGGTCTAGTGAAGTAATCAGCACACAGAGACAGAGACAAAACTAACACAGAAACAGACAGAAGCCAGCACAGAGGCTGACCCCCAGAAATAAGGTAAGTCTGAGGGTGGTCACGACCACAGATGTGATAAGGAGACATTAGAACTTACCTACTAATTTGCTTTCCTTTAGTTCATCCGGACCGGCCCAGGAACTGATGGGTTATGCACTCCTTCCAGCAGGTGGAGACTGAGAACTCTGACTCTAGAGACCAATAAGAGCTCTGGCCATCTAGCCCTAGATTCAGTATATAGATAACAAAGCAGGAGAAGAAGAAGGAAAGAAATACCCCCATTCTGTGGCACCAGGAATCTCAGCAGCCACCCTATTAGAATTATAATGTGCAATAAAAGACACAGACTCCACTGTCCTGCACATTCATAGAGTTGTTCGGCCAATTGTGCCTCTTGTCTTATATATATATTTTGTTTTTTTTAAAGCAACGCACAAAGCAGCTTCATCCCCAACAGTGGTGTAGCCAAGGGTGGGCCCAGGCCCACCCACTTTTGCCTCAGGCCCACCCAATAGCAGCACACCTATGAAGTGGCAGGCAGGGATCCCCAGGCCCTACCTGCCAAAAATTCTCAACAGCTGTCCCTCTTGCATACCTTGTAAATAGCAGATCTTCACCTGCAACAAGCAGCGACTGATACATGCTGTTCGCACCGGTCCTACAGTCTTCCCTCTGATATGTTCCTGCCTATGCAGAAACAGGAAGTTGCATCAGAGGGAAGACTGTGGGGCCAACATGAGCAGTGTGTATTAGTTGCTGCTCGCTGCCGGTGAAAATCTTCTACTTAAAAGGTACGCGGGGGAGGAGGGATGTTTGAGAGACCATATGGCATGCAGGCAAGAGATGGAGAGACCAAATCACTTGTGGGACAGGGCGAAGTTCTTCTGCCCACCCATGCTGGGCCCAGGCCCACCCAAAATTGGGTGCCTGGCTACGCCCCCGATCCCCAAACCAATATACGCCACCAACACGGAACAAATCAATCAGTAAACTCTCAATACTGATAACAATGAAAAATGGGTGGGACCTGGACCAGTCCATAGGGACTAAAGGAAAGCAAATTAGCAGGTAAGATCTAATTTCTCCTTCCTTAGCGTGCCTCTAGACCGGCCCAGGAACTGATGGGAAGTAACAAAGCAGTACTCTAAGGGAGAGACTCTAGCAATCCTGCCGTGAGCACCCTCATACCAAAAATTGCATCCTGACGACACTGCACATCTAATCTGTAATGCTTTGAGAAACAATGCAAGGAAGACCAAGTTGCTTCCTTACAAATGTCCAAAGGCAGCACCAGAAAGCGTTTTGCCCAAGAAGCCGCTTGACCTCTAGTAGAGTGGGCCTTGACTCCCTGCAGAGAAGGTAAGCAGAAGCTATCATCTCCTTAAGCCACCTAGAAATGGTTGGCTTAGAAGCTGCTAACCCCTTATAGGAGCCTCCAATGAGCAGAAACAGACGGTCTGAACGTCGGAATTCCTCCGTAACTCATAGTGTTTAAGAACTCTCCTGACATCCAAAGTGCGCAACTTGCACTGTTCTTCAGAATCAGAGGAAGAGCCTAAGGCAGGCAACACTACAGACTGAGAGATATGAAAACGCAGGACAACCTTAGGAAGAAAGGAAGGGATGGGACGCAACACTACTTGCTCTTTAGAAAACTCCAGAAAAAGGCTCAAAGAGAGATCTAGTAAGGACTGACAAAACCAAATTAAAATCCCAGGCAGGAAAGATAAACCTAGAGGGAGGACGAAGGAGACCTACTCCTTTCAAAAAATGAGACATCTGGATGACTAGATAAGGATGTACCCTGCGCACATCTCCGAAAGAAAGACAAAGCTACAACTTGCACTTTAAGAGAAGCGAGCATCGAGCCTTTATCAAAGCCATGTTTTAAAAACTCCAAGAGCTCCAGAATGGAAGCCCGCAAAGAAGAAATATCCCGATCACCTCACCATGCCTCAAAAATTCGCCAAATCCTAATATAATTCAGAGACGTCAAATGACAACATGAGTGAAGAATGGTAGAAATGACCTTGGATGAGTAACCCCTCCTCGTTAACTGTGCTCGCTCAAGAGCCAGGCCGTAAGATGAAACCAAGCCGGATCTAGATGAAGAATCAGCCCCTGAATGAGCAGGTTGGGACTCTCTGGAAGCCAGAGGGGAGGGGCAGCTTGGAGGCGCATGAGATCTGAGTACCACAGTCTGCGAGGCCAATCTGGAGCTACTAAGATCACCTGGCCTCGCAGATCTATTATCGCTTGAGATACCTGCGGCCTGAACTGAGAAAATCTGCCTGGACGTTCTCCATCTCTGCCGCATGAGACGCTGAGAGGGCAGCCAAATGAAGCTCTGCCTGTGTCATAAGTTTCAATGCCTCCTGAGGCAAAAGTTGACTCCTCTTTCCTCCTTGTCAATTGATGTATGCTAGAGCTGTAGCGTTGTCTGACAGAATGTGTACCGATTTGCCTTTTATCAGGGAAAGAAACGCCTCGAGAGCCAGACGAATTACCCTGGTTTCCAAGAGAGGAGACCCTATGCAAACCTCCCCAGTCAGTGGGCTCCCCAGCCCTTGAGGCTGGCATCTTTAGTTGCCACTATCCACTGAGGCAGATACAATTGCACCCCTTTGGTCAAATTGGTTCATAGCCACCAAAATAAGCTGCTGCGCCCCCGCAGCCGTAGAGGCACTCACTTGTAGGGAGTCCGTTTGAGGAGACCATCTAGACAGGAGGGAAGACTGAAAAGACCTCATATGCGCCCTGGTCCAAGGTACAGCCTCTATTCCTGCCGCCATAGAGCCCAACACTTGCAGATAGTCCAAGGTGCAAGGAACATGACTGAACAAAGCCTGACTCTGACTCTAACGTGAGGATTCTGCTGTGAAGAAGAAAGATCAGACTTCGAACTGTATCGAACAACACTCCCAAGTACTCCAGGGATTGAGAAGGTACTAGGTGATTATTGGCTGAGTTGACCATCCAACCAAGGGACTGCAGAAATTGGACCACTCATTCTGTAGCCTGCAGACTCTCCTGATACGACTTCGCTTGAATCAACCAGTTGTCTAAATATGGGTGAACCAAGATGCCCTCTTTTCTGAGGGCCGCTGTCATGACTACCATAACCTTGGTAAACGTACAAGGAGCTTTGGCAAGGCAACGAGAGTGTTCGAAAGTGAACATGCAGGCCCAGGACTGCAAAACGGAGGAAACGCTGGTGCATGAGACAAATCAGAAAATGCAGAGATATGCCTCTGTCAGGTCCAGTGCTGTTAAAAACTCTCCTGGCCGGACGGCAACTATCACCAAGCAAATGGTTTCCATCCAAAAACTGGTAACCTTAAGGTTCGATTGACCACCTTGAGATCCAATATTGGGCAAAAAGAGCCTTCCTTCTTTGCAAACACAAAGTAAATGGAATAAAGGCATTGCCTGACCTCTGACACAGAAGTGGACAGATAGCCTTTAGTTGCAGGAGCCTCAACAGAGTGTCCCAAACTGCACCCGCCTTAACGCGAGACCAGCATGGAGACTCTAGAAAGGCGTCTGAAAGAGGCAGAATGAACTCTAAGGCATACCCGTCTCTAATAACCTCTAACACCCACTGATCTGTGGTAATCTGGGCCCGCCTCCAATAAAAATATGTTAACCAAGCTCCCACAGGAATCAGAGGAGGGACCCTCGCACCTTCATTGGGCTGGATGGGCTGAGGACTGGAAAGAAGAGCCGGGGTCTCTACCCCCTTGGAGGGAGCCTCGAAAGGACTGATTTCTCTGGAAAAAAAAAAATCGAGACCTCTGAGTTTGAACACCTCTACCCGACCGAAAATGGCAGAAATCTCGCCCTTGCACACAGCTAAGCGCAGGACCCCGAGGAGAGACTCTAGGTCGGTCTTCCGGAAGACGAGGGACTTTCGTATCTCCCAAACTGCGAACCAACTTGTTTAATTTGTCCCCAAACAAAAAAGTACCTTTGAAAGGAAATTTGCTTCATTTGCACTTCGAAGCCACATCCACTGACCAACCTCTCAACCAAAGAGAATGGTGAGCCGATATCCCTAAGGCCATAGATTTAGAAGAAACTTGTACTAAATCAAACAAAGTGTCTGCCAAAAAGGCCAAACCCATCTCACTTTTGTCCACCTCTGCATCTATAGAGGCTAAGTCATTGGAAGACTCTCTCGGCTCACCGAAAGCATGCTCTAGCCACCCAGGAGCTACAAATGGCCACTTGCACCGCTAAGGAAGAGATGTCAGAACTACTCTTCAAGAGGGTCTTTACCTGACGATCCTGAACATCTCGAAGAGCTGTGCCTCTATCTACTGGAACCGTAGTGCACTTAGTGACCACCGACACTACAGCATCTACAAGGATCATCAGAAGCAACTTGTCAGCATCTGGGACTGGATAAAAATGAACCATTGACCTAGCTAACCAAAAAGGAGAATCGGGAACCTCCCACTAAGCCTGAATGTCCTGATGCATAGGAAAGGTTTTCCCAGGTCACCTAATACCTTTAACCAGCAGATCTACCTTACGTTCCTCCAGGATTGTGGGCTGATCCTCCTCAAAATGCAATGTAGTAGCCACCAAAGAGAGAAGCTCCTGTAGATCTTCCTTGTGGAAAATTTGAACGACAGACGGATCCTCACCTGGGAGCGAAGAGTCCGCCCCCGCGTCGGATGAACCAGGATCCTCTAATTGCTGATCTAACCCATCTATCTCTTCTAGAGAGGGCATATCCAAGTCCTGGTCTGGGGTCTGAGCCTCTTCTAGCCCCCAGGCCCCTCTGGTCCTCTTTGCAGGAATCACCTGTTTAGTCATAGACCCCCCCAGGAGAAGAAGAACCTGCCTGCTTAAACAAAAAGGCCTGATACATTTGTAGTACAAACTCTGGAGGGAACTCCCCCCCCCCCTCCTGGAATCCCATCAGGTCGGGCGGCATTACAGCCAAACGGGCAGCAGATTGAGGCAACACTGAAGAAGGCCAGTCCTCTGAAAGAGCAGGGGTTGGCAAAATGGCGGCTGTTCCCGCTAAGCTGGGAGCATTAACTGCTGCACGAGCAGCTGAAGAAGAGGAAGGTGAGGGAACCGCTATCAGCATCATGGAAGCCAAGGGAGTAGAACCGGCTACCCCAGTGAAAGTACTTACATGAGCAGGAAGCTCCTACTTCCCGGCGCTGATAGACAGTGCACCTCCACAGTTTCTCTGACATGACACAGCTCTCGTTGCTGGCTCCCTGCGCGATTTTCTCTTTTTTTTTTTTTTTAAACTCAGAAGTGACAGGCAGTCCTTGGGACCGGAGCAACATTGTGCACTGAGCTTCTCTGCTCATTCGCGCCCTTTTTCTGTCCTGTGGCACTTTTTTTTGTTTTTTTAAATGTGGCTGCCTCTCCGTTAGCTGCAATGTTCTCCTGCTAGAGAGAATATTATTATTATTACATTTGTATCCCACATTATCCCACCTTTTTGCAAGCTCAATGTGGCTTACAATTCATCGTGGATATTGGAAATAGAAAAGAATGTACATTTGGATTTACAGCAAGTTTTGGGTACATGATGGTGAAATACATAATATTGGGAATAGAAAAGAGTATACATTTGTTTTAGCAGAAGTTTTGGTTACATGATGGTGAAATACATAATAGTGTTAGAGTCAAAGGCATTAGGTACAAGAAGGTATGGGAGCAAAAGACAAAGAACATTCCTGGATATCTAGAAAATCTAGAAGAAGGTCGAGTTAAGCATGTTGTACCTTATGATATATTTTGTCGAAGAAATAAGTCTTCATGGATTTGCGGAAAGTGGTCACTTCGTAGACCGATTTCAGGTTATGTGGTAGTGAGTTCCAGAGCTGTGTACTTGTGTAGGAAAAGGTTGATGCATGCATCGATCTGTATTTCAAGCCTTTGCATTTAGGAGGATGAAGATTGAGGAATGTGCGGGAGGATTTTTTTTGCATTTCTGGATGGTAGTTCTATTAGATCCGACATGTAGGCTGGGGCGTCTCCATGGATGATTTTATGGACCAAGGTACAGAGTTTGAACGTGATGCGTTCTTTGAGTGTGAGCCAGTGTAGTTTTTCGCGGAGGGGTGTTGCGCTTTCGTATTTTGGTTTGCCGAATATAAGTCTGGCTGCCGTGTTCTGGGCTGTCTGGAGTTTTTTGAGTATTTGCTCTTTACAACCGGCGTAGAGTGAGTTACAATAGTCCAGATGACTAAGTACCAGTGATTGTACCAGGTATCGGAAGACATTCCTTGGGAAAAATGGTCTGACTCGTTTTAGTTTCCACATTGAATGGAACATTTTTTTTAGTTATGTTTTTTGCATGGTTCTCAAGTGTTAAATGTTGGTCAATGGTGACTCCAAGGATTTTTAGGGTGTCTGAGACTGGTAGACTTAGATTGGTTGTGTTGATGGTGGTGAATTCCTTCTTGTTGCGAGGTGAGTACTAGGCATTGGGTTTTTTCGGCATTTAGTTTCAGTCGAAATGCATCTGCCCAGGAGTTCATAATATGTAGGCTTTGGTTGATTTTGTTGGAAATTTCTCTTAGATCGTGTTTGAGTGGGATAAAGATTGTTACATCATCAGCATATATGTATGGGTTTAGATTCTGATTCGATAATAACTTAGCCAAGGGTGTCATCATTAGGTTGAATATGGTCGGTGAGAGGGGGGACCCCTGTGGAACTCCGCATTCAGGTGTCCATGTGGCTGATGTTGTCAAGTTTGATGTCACGATATGAGCGGGTGGTTAGGAAACCCTTAAACCATCTGAGAACGTTACCTCCGATTCCGAAGTATTCTAGGATGTGTAATAAAATTCCATGGTCGACCATATCGAATGTGCTTGACATGTCGAATTGTAGCAGTAGTATGTTGTTGCCATTTGCTATCAGTTGTTTGAGTTTGGACATAAGCGTGACTAGTGCAGTTTCCGTGCTGTGATTAGATCGAAATCCTGACTGGGAATCATGCAGTAACGAGAACTTGTTTAGATACTCTGTGAGTTGTTTGGTCATGCCTTCTGTTATTTTGGTGAGTAGGGGAATGGATGCTACTGGTCTATAGTTCGTTAGTATTTTTCTTTGCATCCTTGGGGTATGGGGGTGAGTAGAATATTACCCTTCTCCTTTGGGAAGAGTCCATTTTGTAGCATGAAATTCATATGGTTAGTTAGGTCCATTATAAATTGTTGGGGGGCCGACTTCATGAGGTTGTTTGGGCATATATCTAATTTACAGCGAGATTTGGCGAATCTTTTAAGTGTCTGTGAGATAAGATAGTCTGGTAGTATGGTGAATTCAGTCCAGATCCTGTCTGCTGGGTGGATTCCGGGTTCTGGGTCTAGGCATTCTAGGAGTGTTGTATATTCAATTGGGCTGGCTGGTATTTTGAGTTGTAGTTTTATGATTTTCTCGTTGAAGTATCTCGCCAAGTCGTCGGCTCCTGGAGTGTCTTTGTTGTTGTTGGTGACTGGGGTTGTATCTAGTAGTTTGTTCACGAGTTGGAAAAGTTTGTGTGTGTGTTTGTAATTTGGCCCGACTTCAGTTTTGTAGTATTGTCTTTTGGTTTGTCTTATGGCATATTTGTATTTCCTGCGGAGTAGTTTCCACGCGTTTAGAGTGGGGTCATCTTTTTTTTTGTTCCACGTACGTTCCAGTTTCCTAACTTGTGTTTTGAGTTTTTTTCAGTTCTTCATTGAACCATGGTATTGAGGTTTTTCCTGTGCGAGGTTCTGGTTTGAATTGGGGCAATGTTGTCTAGTATCAATTTGCATCTATTATCCCAGTTAGAGAGGAATTGGATTGTGTTTGTCTTTGTTGTCCATCCGTCATTGTAGATCTGTTGCCAATATTCAGTTGGGTCTATTTTTCCTTTTGTGGTGTTTCGTGGTTGTTTGTTTGTTAGGTATGTCTTTCCTTCTCCATTGGAGGGTGATGTTTGCTATGTAATGGTCTGGCCATGGTACAGGTGACCAATTAGTATTAGTTAATATAAAATTTGCGTTGTGATCAAATTTGTGTGTTATAATGTCTAGTGTGTGTCCTTTTTTGTGTGTCGGTTGTGTGTTTGGTTCTTGTAGGTTCCAGAGCTGTAGGAATTCTTTGCAGTCTTGGGTGCTTGTTATAGTGAGATCTTCCAGGTGTAGATATCTCCTATTATGATAAGGTTAGAGGAAGAGATACAGGTGTTCGAGATAAAGTCCATGAGGTGTGTTTGGCTATCTCGCCAGTTTCCTGGAGGTCTGTAGAGAATGACTGCGTTAAGGTGTTCCTGTAAGTTTGGGTGACTTATTCTTATGGAAGCGATTTCAAGTTGTGGCTGAATGGATTCCGCTGTGTTTGTGATGTTGAATTCAGATTTGTATAATATGGCTATTCCTCCTCCTCTTTTTCCGTTTCTTGTCCAGTGTGTAATTCTGTATCCTGGCGGACATAGTTCTAAGATTATAGGGTCTTGAAGGTTATGGACCCAGGTTTCAGTGATAAATAGGAGGTCAAGATTGTCTGCAGTAATCCAGTCTGTTATGGTTTCTGTTTTGGATATTACTGATCTAGCGTTTACGTATCCCATTTGGATTGAATGGTAGGGTTCGATTCGGGGTGTTGATGTCTTAATTTGTATTAGTTGTCTGCTTTCCAGATGTCTAGTTTTGTTATGTCCTTTCTTCCCTTTCTGGTGGTTGTTTCCGTATGTATTTGTTTTTCCTTTTAGTTCTTTGTTATTCTTTTGTTCTGGTGGGTTATACGTAGATTGCATATGGGGTGCGTATGTTGTGCGCAGGTTGGTGTCTGTGTTTGGAATGGTCCATACGTGATGTATTAGGGGGAGTAAGTAAATTATCATGATCAGTATGTTGGTTTTCATTTTGGCTGTTATTCTGGGTTCGTAGTATGTAATTCGATTTGTGTAACAGGTGATAGTTCAATTTATGTAGCAGGTGATAATTCAATTTTTGTAGCGGGTGATAGTTCGTGTTGTTATTAAATGTTTGGTGGGTCGTATATAGAACTTTAAAAGGTCTGATTTCAAGAATGTTAGGACATTGGCAGATGGAGAGGTTTTGGCGTGTGTTTCACGGTAGCAGAACAGTTAATACGTTTATATTGGCATTACATGTTTAAATGGAGTAAAACATTTGTAAAGCAATGCACTCGGCAACAATTGTAAGCAGGCACTAAAAGCAATGCATTTAGGATCAGTTGTAAGCAAGCATCAGAAGCATTCTTATTACAGTGATTTTAGCAATCATGGCAGCCATGTATTTAGAGTGTCTATGCATGCAATTTGTCATAAAGGTTCTTGCTATAATGTTGTAGCAGATAAACAAGCAAAAGAAAGAGTTAAACTGTGCAGGCATGCAATTACCACCGGAGTTCCTTGCTACGGTGTTGGCAGCAGACAGACAGCATAGCGTTAACCTTTGTTGGCTTTCTCGTCCTGCCTGGTGTTGTGTTGGTCGATCGTGAGTCGGGTCAGTCCAGGGTTTCGATGAGGTCGCTGCTGTTCCACTCGTGTACAGCCTCTCTGTCGCTCCATAGGCTCCCTGCTCCGATCAACGGTACTTTCGGGGGTTATATCCAGAGGGGGGTTCTCTGCGTTCTCGGATGGCTTGGGGAATCGGCAGTCGGGTAGCAGTCTATGTCTGTTCGGATGCGCGGCTCCTCGTTCCGTCATCTCGGGCCATGCGGTCGGCGTCTCCCTTCTCTCATTCTCCGGGCGCAGCGATGCCTTGGTAGCCTCTCTGGTGTGCTGAGCTGGAGTTGCGGTTAAGGGAACACAACCTCGTGGCACCTCGTGGAATAAGCACTCCCCAACTCCAATAGCGAGTAGTGCTGCCAGGGGCTACTGGAGGAATCTAGGGGGAGGGACCCGGTATCCACAGGTGTAACATCCCTGAGATTGACTGAAATGTGCACAGAACTCAGCCGCTAAAATCAAAATTCTCCAGTGCCCAGAAGAAAAAGACTAGAGAACCAATCCCTTTTTATTTTATTTTAAATATAGAAAGAGAAACAGGAGACAAAGAAATAAGTCCTAAAAGAGACTGAAGGGCTCACCTCCTTCCACCTGCTGGACATTGAGAATACTGAATCTAGGGCTAGATGGCCAGGGCTCTTATTGCCTCTCTAGAGTCAGAGTTCTCAGTCTCCACCTGCTGGAAGGCGTGCATAACCCATCAGTTCCTGGGCCGGTCTGGAGGGACGCTAAGGAAGACACAGTTAGAAGGACTACAGTTAGGACCTAGGCACTAAAGACACCAAGAATGGATGACCCTGTCAGCGATTGTCCAATTGCACCAGGTACAGCACTTAAAGCCACTGGGAACCTGAGTGGACATAGAAGGAAAAACCTCTGCAGCCAAATCAAACGACTCAGTGGTGCCTGAAAAATGGGCAAGGCACCAGAGAAAAAGAAAAGGAAAGCATGACCAAAGTCAAGGTCTAAAAACAGCCCAGTGATGTGGAAAAAGAAATAAAAGTTAAAAGTGGGAAAAAAGAACTAAAAAGAATGAGGAAAGTCACCTGAAAAGGAAACCAAAAAAAAAAAAAAAAAAGAGGGCAAGCCGAAAGGCACTCAAAAAAAGCTCTCAGGACCGAGATTGAAAAGCAGCAGGAATAAAACAACCACTCTTCACCGTGGTAAAAAAGAACTGCAGTAACTGTGCTGTCACTGCAGGCGCGAAGGCACTCGCTCATGTGCAGTAGCAAGTCTCGCTCTTCGCAAAGCTCTTCTTTGCTTGTCAAAAGCTCTAGACCCGCAACACCGGATTACCCTACCCATATGTGAGAATAAATAGGCCTGCTTGTCCTTGGAAATATAAGTTCACAATAAGAGTCCCTGAGCAACAGTTTCTGAAAGAACACATAGAATCTCATTTGCAACCTCCCTTAGATCTTCTAAGATGAACCTCCTCCCACCCTGCTCTATGTTCATTTTGCACTGCCCCCCTCCCCCCAGAAACTGCTACCTTTGCTTAGATAGACTATATTGAACAAAGGTTTCTTTGAGTGACAAATGTATAAAATTGTGTTTGTGTTGATCTGACCTTCCCTAGTCAAAATGCAGGCAGGAAAGCATTTTGAACCAAAATCCAATTCAAAATCTGAGGCAAGCCTTCAGAAGAGGTTGAGGAACTGAAAAACATAGGGTTAACACATGTCTTTTTAAATTCTAAGAAACTGCCTTGCTGAGCTCACCTCTCGCCTAGACTACTGCAATTTGCTTCTCGCTGGTCTCCCGCTCAGCCATCTATCTCCTCTTCAATCTGTCCAAAACTCTGCTGCGCGTCTTATATTCCGCCAGAGTCGCTATACTCACATTAGCCTCTCCTCAAGTTGCTTCACTGGCTCCCTATCTGCTTCCGCATACGGTTCAAACTTCTGCTTTTGACCTACAAGTGCATCCACTCCGCAGCTCCTCAGTACCTTTCCGCTCTCATCTCTCCCTACACTCCTCCCCGTGAACTCCGTTCGCTGGGTAAATGTCTCCTGTCGTCCCCCTTCTCCCCCACTGCTAACTCCCAGCTCCGTTCTTTCTATCTTGCTGCTCCCTATGCCTGGAATAGACTCCCTGAGCCAGTACGTCAGGCTCAGTCTCTGGCTGTCTTCAAGTCTAGGCTTAAAGCCCACCTCTTTGCTACTGCTTTCGACTCCTAACCATGACTCTCTTACTCAACACCCTCACTTATCACCCCTACCACTGCAATTTCCCCACCCCTAGCTGTCTGTTCGTCTGTCCAATTTAGATTGTAAGCTCTGTTGAGCAGGGACTGTCTTTTTTCTTTTATATTTTATTTATTGGTGTAAATCATTATTTCACTACAAATTATGAATCTGCAATAGGCATTTACAACAGGAAAAAAAAAAAAATAAAAACAAGAAATAACATTTAAAGCCTGTTTGTCCACAGATAAAGAAACATGGTTCCAAGAATCAAGAAATAAAAGTGTAAATAACAAACAATAATTAATCCCCACCAGTTGCTACCTCAGGGTACTGATCCCAGCCTGCATTTTATGGAGGGCACACCACATTCATATCTACTCTAGCATCAAGAAATTCTTTTAACTGTTTAGGGTCAGCAAATTGAAACTGTTTACCCTCAAGCGTTAAATTACATATACAAGGAAATCGTAGTACAAAGTTTATTCCCAATGCCAACGCTCTAGGACGCTGTTCCAAAAAGGCCTTGCGCCTAGCTTGAGTGGGCCTTGAGAGGTCAGGAAAAACGCGAACCTTTGAACCCATAAACAGGTTTTCTAAGTGTCTTAAGGAAAGTCTTAGTATTGCATTGCGCTCAGGTTCCAAGACAAAAGTAACAAGCATAGTAGTCCTCTGGGTAATAATCTCCAGTGAGCTCTCGAGGAATGAAGTTAAATTCATTCCATCCCCCACCATTGGGAGGTTTCCATCGCCCCCCTGTGGATTCCAGATGTAATAGGCCCGTGTTATGGGGGGCAATGAATCCTTGTCCATTCCGAGAATGTCCACCATATATTTCTTAATCATTTCAACAGGTGAAATCAGAGGAGATTTAGGAAAATTTAGAAACCTAAGATTAAGTCTCCGAATCTGATTCTCCAGATATTCTGTTCGTTTATGGAGAAAAACATTGTCCTTAACCAAAGCAGTCTCTAAAGTTCCCATTTCTTGTAATTTAGTATTTAAATGTTCCAATTTCAAGGCCTGCTGCGCAGATACCTGTGCTTGGAATAACGCAGCTTCAGAAATAGTTCTTATATTGTCAGTATTTTCTTTCAATGTAGGTTGCATGGAGATTTGAATATTATGTACCATATCCCATAGTGACTCTAATGTCACAATTGCTGGTCTAGTCACGCCAAAGATTCCAGGAGGGGATTGAATTTGAGCACCAACTTCAGATAATTTAGAAACAATTTCCAAAGGAAGTACCTGTAAAGCTGATTGAAAAAGCATTTCTTTCGGTTGGGGACCATTTTCTATCGCCGCAGTCCTTCCCTCGAGCAGGTTAGGTTGAACGCCTTCATTCTCCCTCCCTGCTTGGGCTATCGGCAATTCCCTTCCGGGTTGAGGCGGAGCAATGCGCTCTACAGGGCTCAGGGAAGCCCCGTTAGCGCTCTCAATCGACGCCGATGCGTCGAGAGCGGCAGAGGGGGTCGAAGTTCCCCGAGGTCCCGGTTGCTGCGTTGGAAATTGCAGAGTCGTCTGCCGGAACGCCGAGGGTGTCCCAGGAGCCGAGGAATGCTCCCTAACTTTCCCCCTCCGTTTCCCCATTGAGGAGGGCACAGAAACAGCGAGAACAGCAGAAAGAACTACAAAAGACCTCAGCAGCAAACTCAGGTGCGTCCGGTCAGAGCGCCATCTTGGAACCTGGGACTGTCTTTTTTCATGTTAATTTGTACAGCGCTGCGTAAGTCTAGTAGCGCTATAGAAATGTTTAATAGTAGTAGTAGTAGAGGCACCTCTTTGCTATTCCCACTGACCTGGGGGGGGGGGGGGGGGAGACCTAAGAGTATTTTGTAAAGTGGTATGCATAAATTCTAATGTGCTGATCTCAAAAGTGGGTGTAGCCATGGGCGTTCCTAAAAATTATGCAGTGTTATAGAATATGCCCAATCCATGCTTGTTAGACTTCCCGAACCTGTACGTCTAGACCCCTTTGGCCGTTTTCAAGTCCAAAGTTAAAGCCCACCTCTTTACCACTGCTTTTGACTCCTAACCACTGCTCACTTGCCCTGTCCTTTTATCCGCACCTCTTTATTCCCTTACCCTTAATTGTTCTGTCTGTCTGCCTTATCTAGATTGTAAGCTCTTTGAGCAGGGACTGTCTTTTTTGTGTATGGTGTACAGTACTGCGTATGCCTTGTAGCGCTATAGAAATGATAAGTAGTAGTAGTAGGTTTTAGTTGGTGTAAATGGTTGCACGTAAATTTTAGTTGCAGGAACTAGTGTTAAACTATGTTAAACTAGTGTTAAACTATGCCTAATAGCGCTGCTTTTTTTTTTTTCCAAGCCCAATATTTTTGGCACAATCTATAGATTTCACCCCTTCATACTGGTGTGGATGGGCAAAAATGGATAGACCACTTCGTCTTTCTCTCATGTTTCTATATTTCTTGTGTACACAAGCTATTTACCAATTAAGCAAAAGTTAACCTTTTTTGCAAGTTCTATTTCGCCCCGCAGTTCTGTATTTGTATTTTAATGCAAAAGTGTCCGACATTTAAAAACTGCATTTATAAATCTGCGCAACTAAACAGAATACAAACGGGGTTGCCATGGAAACTAACGTCTGTTTCTTCCCCCGCTGACCCGCTTTGTTTTTACACAGTAACCGTTCACGCGCATGCGCAGCAACCCCCCCCCCCCCCCCCCCCCCCCCAAGAGTACGAGTCCGACGCGCGCCCACTAGAGAGCGTACTACCTACGCAGCAAGTGAAACAGTTCGTTAAGAGGGGAAGCATGTCGCGCTACGGGCGTTATGGAGGAGGTAAATACCAATATTTTCCTTAAGGGGCAACACTTAAAAAAATAATTCTGTAATAGGATGGTCAAGGTGATGCGTTTTGTTGTTTTTTTCAAGCCCATGTTGAAAAGAGACGTGGTCTTAGAGTAAGAAGTTGCGAAAGATGGTTAGACTTACCTTCGTATGGAAGCTGTATACGGCCACCGATAGCGTAATGGCACTTTTATGTATTGGAAGCCCTCGGTACTGGGAAAAGGAGTAGAGCGAGGCAGATTATTTGTGTTTGTACGTTGAGGCGAAGGGATAACCGCGTGCGCTGACGGATCGATGCAGACTAGAAGGCCTATGGCCGCCGCCTCCTCATTTTCTTTCTCCCTCCCTCCCTTTTCTCCGTGTCTGTTTTATGGCGCGGGTGAAAGTAAGTGGTCACGTGTCGGGCCGCGCGCGCTCTGGAGCGGGAGTGGTAAGGTTGCGGAGCTTATAAAAGATCCGGAAGGATCGTAGTCTCGTGGCCAATTAATAAAAGGTAGGGTACATTTGGTAAAAGCTCTTATTTTGGGGCTTAAAGAAACAGGCGAGGTTTAGTTGTATACACGTGATGAGGTTTCTGCAGTAGAAACGCAGCTTTAAATGTGACTGGGTATGAAAATACCTGACTGTAGCTCGCTTTGTAGACAGATCGCAGGTTGTTGCAAGGAAGGATGGAGATGCCGCAGCGTGTGTTGCGCGCACCTTTTGTATTGTCTGTGAAATATTTGCGGTAGAGGGATTGAGGGTGTGTGGGGAGGATGAAATCTCGCCCGTGTCGTGGTGTGAAAAAAAAAATGGTGCAGCGGGTATGGCGAGAGGAAAGGTGACCTCGCTTTTTCTTTCGGATCACGGCGAAAGAAAGGATGGCTCTCTGCTGCCATCTTGTTTATATCTAGGAAGAGAGCATTGTTAATGAACATGTTCCAGTATTGCGCCATTTCTAAGAGGCGACTAACTACTAGGAACAGGCTGCATTAGGATCGACCCTTCTTTAGACATGACGAGCTTCTAACCATTTTGGTGTTATTGTTTTTAATCAACAGAGACTAAAGTGTATGTTGGCAATTTGGGAACGGGGGCTGGTAAAGGAGAATTGGAGAGAGCTTTCAGTTACTATGGTCCATTAAGAACAGTGTGGATTGCAAGAAATCCTCCGGGCTTTGCTTTTGTCGAGTTTGAAGACCCAAGAGATGCAGAAGATGCTGTCCGTGGATTGGATGGGAAGTAGGTACTCTTATAAGTATAGTGATTTTTTAATTTGAATATCTGGTTAGTGTTAACTTATGTCTGCTTTTAATTAGCATTAAATAAAATAGGTTTTCATATATAAAACTTACTGGTATTTATTTCTCTTTAATGAAATTCTGTAAACAAAACTGTATAATCTGCCTACCTCTATATAAATTCCGTGGGTAGTGTGTGTGTTAACAATTTCCTTGAATAATTATTGTTGGGTTGGGGGTGGGGCTAGGGGTAACAATAGATTTTGTGCCTATTTTTGGCAGACCTTTTTCCTTCAGAAGTAGTACATGTATGCATACAAGTGTCATCTTACCTCTTATTTGTTTCCCTAGCCCTACAACCTGGCCTTGAAAATGCATCCATACAATGAACTACGTAGATGCAATCAAATGTTTTAAGTAGGGGTGGGCAACGATTAAAAAATTTAATTGTATGGTTAGTCATGGCATGCATTCTGGACAATAAAACTCAAGGAGTAGAGTTTGCGTTTTTATAGTCACATTTCCTGTGGGTTCAGCATCTTTGTTCTGGCTGTCATCTTTCTTGCCCCAGTGGCCCCCACCCACACACAGAACTTCTTCCTTGGCCGCCTTCCTCCTTCAGGAGAGGGGTGGATTTGAGTGGAGAATAAGGAAGAGGTACTGGATTTGTGAGGTGGGAAGCTGAAAAGTGTACTGGAGGAATGGGGGCAGAAGAGGGAGAGGACGATGCTGCTACCTGGGGGGGGGGGGAGACAGACATCAACTGCATGCTACTTCTCTGCCTGTGTGCCAGCCCTATGCAGCACACCAGTTGAAAGCCTTGGCAGCTGGGTAAGAAGATAGCCAGAAAAACTTCTCTGAGTAAATGACCCTTGTAAGAAGGGAATGATAGCCTTGGGAAACTCCCTGTCTCATAGCACGAGATTAGAACTGTAACTAAAGAAAACATGTATGCCGGAGCAAATCCCTGGATTATTTTAAATAGAAAACAAACTTTGAAGATTATTCTTGCCTCTGTCAGCAACAAGTGGAGCTGAACATACAATTGAAGACACCTTGTTGAACTTCAGACAACAAATACGTTGTATAGCCATGTTCTGTAATGTCTGTATCTTTCTTTGTAATTTTTAGTATATCCCAAATATATCATATTACAGTAGTCAGTTATTTCACACAGGATAAGTTTAGATTGATCATCTTAGATTTGTATTTCTAAAATTGCTGTCTGAATGACTGCTAATATTTTAAAGTTAAATAGTGAAAAGACCAAGTTTCTCTTGATCAGTTATAATGGAATTATTTCACAGTTTAAAAAAATTGTGGGTGACCTATCAAGTTCCAATATATAGATCAGAACTTGGGAACCTCAGGTGACTGGGCTTGTAGAGAGATTCTTGTGGCTAAAGCACAACCTTAAGATTTTATTTCATAGACCTTGTTCAAAGTTAGAATTAAGAATGTGTGATATCGGCATACACAAGTATCTGAAATTCTGCAGCCTCTAGATTGTAACACAACGATGACATAAGCACCGTGATCAAAATTGGAGAAAGTGGAGAACCCTGAGGGACTCTGCAAGGTGCAATCCACTTCTCTAAGTAACTTCCATTCCTCTTGACCAAATAAGATCTCTCTTAAGAAAACCCCTAAATCAGTCCAGAGCATAGTCAGTTATACCAATATTGGCTGAAATTCTCAATAAAATCTCGGTCCACCACATCAAATGCACTTGATAGGTCAAACTGCTCTTCTGAAGCTGAGGAGCTGTCCTCCTAAGAATGACAAGTCTCTGGCCTTTTTAGTTATCATTGTTGAGGGATACAACCAGATGTGTAGGAGAACCCCCCCCCCCCAGGCTTTCCCTTCCATGGGGCTCTTGATTGTTGTATCAGAATGGGTACCAATGAGATAAGAAAATGTAGGAGAGGTTCTGGCAGCCAGATTTAGGTTCTTAAGCAGAAAACTCAAATCCAGAACCTCTAGGGTAGCATTTTCTGAAGAGCTACCCATTCCACATGCAGGGCCCAAGAGTCAGGAAGAGCTCCAGAGTCTCAATGCATGAATGAGGCGATGGTGCAGGGAGGGAGGGTTTTAGATTTGTAAGGAACATGGCAACATTCTGGGGAAAAGGGGGAGCCTATTCCAGAAGGATGGGTTCCACTTTAACCAGGATGGGACCAGGCTGCTGGCAATGGCATTTAAAAAGGAGATAACGCAGCTTTTAATCGAGAACCTGGGGGAAGGCCAGAGGACCAATCGCTGGAGTTTGTGCTACTCATGCATGGGACATTCTTATTGAAATGAGCTTGGGGTAGGGGGAGCTCAGGGCTAGGACACCTCCCCCTCTCCTCCAGGATCTTGTTCTTTTTTACAGCTGCTCTTGGCTAAGTGGCCCAGGGTTGAGGACATTTGGACCCAGACGATGACTGCTTCTCAATTGCCCCTCAGGAGCCTTGGAACTTCTGGAGGAGGGAGAACTGCTGACGCAGGAGGGGCATGACCCCGCAGCGTCTTGTTTATTTAGGAAGGAAGAGCTTCTCACTTTGATCATTAGGGCACTCAAATATTTCTCTGCCGGAGGAACTAAAAGCTGCGCCAAATCTTTTCACATACATGAGGCTGTGAGGATCCTGATATCAGCTCATTGGGATTTGCTGGATGCATGGCTACGAGTGGCACAGGCGATGACATGCCTCTATTCCCTGCCAGCGTCTGGTTGAAGTCCCTTAAATTCCCTATGGTGGGTTCTTTAGTCACGGCGGTCACAAAGAAGACCACTTTTCTGGTTGAGAATGGCATGGTTCTTGAGGATCCTCAGGACTGAAAGCTGGAGTTTTCTTTTGTGGTGGCAGCACTTAGTCTACAGGTGACCATGTGTGGCTTCTTTGTGGCCTGAGAATGCCTTTCATGGGTGCGCGTCAGCCAAGAAAGTCTCTTTGGTAGTCACGGCACGTTGCTGGATTTGGCTACAACATTGGGTTGCAGATGTGGCCTCTAATTCGCAGCTGACAAGGTTGCCTTTCAGAGGGAAACTTTGTAGAGAAGATTAAGGCACAAGGGTCATCGCTTACCTGAAGAGGCTAAGCACTGGCACCCGGGACGGACGCAGGCATTTCAGAGGCCTCGCTTTCAGCAGAAATAGCAGTCCTTTTGCGGTGAACATTGCTCCTTGGCTTCTGCCTCTAGAGCGCAGCCCTTGGCAAGAGGCCCAAAATGATGGGTCCCTGGCCCATTCCCAACTGGCGGTTGGGGGACAGCTGTCCCGCTTTCTGGGGGAGTGGGCCAGGGTAACTGCCAACGAATGGGTCTTGGAAGTAATCCGAGACTGCTATATGCTCGAGTTTGCCTGGCCCTTGCCTGACTTCTTCTTGGAATCTCCCTGCAAATCCGAGGCCAAGAGAGCAGCGGTGTGAGACCCTTGCCATCTTGTTGCAGTGCGTTCCGTCCCACTGGGGGAGTGTGGCTTCGGTCGGTAAGGCGGCTTTTTGGCCTGTTTTGGACCTGATGGTCGTAAACAAGGCCTTATGGATTCAGCACTTCAGAATGGAATCCTTGCACTTGTTCATTGCTGCAGTGCAAGCGGGGGCATTCTTGATGACTCTCAATCTGAGGCATATCTGCACATCCCCATTTGGCCTCCTCATCAACAGTTCCTGCGATTTGCGGTGCTCAGTCAGTACTGGCAGTTTCAGGTGATACCCTTCAGGCTCACGCCTTGGACCTTTTCAGAGGTGATGTGGTCGTCATGGGTGCGCTCAGGAAGGAGGGGTGCAAGTAGTATACCCCTATCTGGCCAATTGGCGTATTTGGGCACCATCCCATGAATAGATCCTGAAGGCAATGGAACAGGGTGATCACTCTTCTGCTGTCACTGCCTATGAGTGTCGTGCTGGGAGTCACAGAGGGAAGGAGATGTGTTGTCCCCTTTTTGCAAAGCATCTCAATCATCAAAAGGAAAAATCCCCTTAAGCAGAACTAGGCTGGGCAGAGGTCAAAACAGACCAGTTCAAATGCATGCCAGGCTTTTTGCATATGGTAAATAAGACAGTCATAAGAAAATAAATGGTCACAGGGATTTGCTACAGCACT
Organism: Microcaecilia unicolor; assembly: GCF_901765095.1. NCBI lineage: Eukaryota > Metazoa > Chordata > Amphibia > Gymnophiona > Siphonopidae > Microcaecilia > Microcaecilia unicolor. The sequence goes on along the minus strand of NC_044033.1, from coordinate 48,945,540 downwards.
GTTACTTGGGCAGTATGGTAAGCTCATAGAAACCGTTCTCCAAAACTCATTGACTATATTCTCTTTATAGGCCAGATGCTTTACCATCAGCATATTGTACCGCCCCTGCCATGTTGGCTGACATCTGGGCTTTGGCAGGCTTTCATTACCAAAGGTGTTATAATCCCCAATTCCAGCTTGTTGGCATTTGCATCTAAAATAGAGTTCAAATAGGTTTTCAATTTCTGGACCCTTTGGGCTGTTGCCCCTTGCATACTGGTTTGTCTTGGAGAAGACATTGTACGCTTTCCTTCACTTCAGAGAGCCCTCCCACACCTTCCGTGGGCAAGCTGCAAAACTAAACCATGGGCTGGAGTATTTTCATTAATTTTCCATCTCATTCAGCTGATTTCAAAAAACACAGTTCCTTGGAGTAACAACAAACAGGATCCCTACATCAGCTTAGCTTCTGGTCTGAGCAACTTTAGCATGGCACTATGCCCCTCCCCTTTCCTGCTGACTCTGCAAACCTAGGTCAGAGTGTTTGTCTGATTGAGGCTCCTGACAACTGCATATCCCAAGTGACCTAACAACTCCTTCACAGGGCTTCTTACTACAGGTTTGGTAGTCTATTTGCCCCTCCCTCCATAACCTCCACGTTCCCCACAAGTAGCCTTGAGCACAGGTTTCTCCTTTACATACTGTGGGGACCTCTGGTACCAGAGGGCCTGAGCCACTCCTAGTATTTTCCTGGGCCTTAACCTCAGTACCCCTCACTATGGCTTAACTGGGGACTCTATCAACCTGCCCTTAGTTTTCAAACCTAAGCATCCATGGCTCCCTCAGTTTCTCCTGTCATAATTCTCAGAGACTGTCAAATAATCAGGTATGCCTAGGGTCACCACCAGTCCTTGCTGCCTGGTGGCACCAAAGGTGTCGACATTTTAAACACTGGGCTGTGAAATAAGACAGTGTGGTACATTGGGCTGACTTACCCTTTTTTTTTTTTTTTTTTTTTGTAATAGGAAGCCTTTAATAGACGTCTAGCTGCTGGATTCCCATTCAGATGTAGCTTGCTTCCTTTTGGGGGGGGGGGGGGGCAGATGTGTCCCTGAAGGGTCAGTGGTACCTAATTTTGTTTTTTGAGGACACTCGCTGTGCTGCCCATTTGAGAAGGACTTTGGTGCCTGATCTATCTTTAAGCAGTATTTTAATGGTGATTTGTTTGGCTCTGAATATCTGAATTGCAAACTTTTCATGTTGAGACCCTTTCTTACATTCTTCAGAGGATTTTTGTTTCCATTCAGACTGTCCTTTTTGCCAAAGGTGGTGTTATCCTTTGATTTCAACTATCAGGGTGACCTTGGAAGGTGGAAGTTGGGCATTTTCATGGTTGAACTGAGCTAGAGGATGCCATGATAGGCTGTTCTGTAGCAAGTCCTGCTGCTTTTTTTCCCCTCCCCCCTATTTTAATGGCATCATGCTATGGCAGGTAAGAACTCCTTACTTTCATTTTGAGGTATGAAAAATGAATTGTCGACAAATGTCACGTCTTTCAGCGTTTTACTACATTTCTATAAATCCACTATGTCCTTGAGCAGTCATGTGAACTTATGCTGCTTTTTTTAAATAAAATATTGGGTAGAAACACTGCATTTACCATTTTTGGCAGTTAAAATGTGACTTTTTGAAATGTGAAATTTGAATGTTGAAAAACTGATTTCAGCTAATGCTAAAATTGCATATAGTCTTTTTGACAGCTCACCTTTCTGTAAGGGCACTGTGGCACATAATTAGGTGAATCTTTATTGTAAGATTGTGTTTAATTTTGTAGTAAAATAGCAATAATGGTTAGATGCTGTTTATATTTACTTTTTTTTTTCTTTCCAATCCATTGGATATTGGGAAGAAGTTAAACAGTTGAGAATGTATGTTGGGGTTGAAAAAAGTAGCTTTTTAATGGAAGGGGTCCAAATTTTGTGATGAGGAAAAAGCAAAGAAGTGGAAAGGCAGCATGTGAAAATGGGTGCTGAAAAAAATGTTGCCTCTTTATTCCTTTGGTTCTCATTTTAAGTGATGCGTGTCTTAGGCACCAAATTGGTCCACAACATATTCTTATGGGGAATTGTAGTAAGAATAAGCATGACAAACTTGGTTTTAGTCTTAATCTTCAAACATTAATATATGATAGCAGGATGAAATGGAACAGCAAAAGATTGATACATATCTCTATCACTATTTAGGTCTAATGAAACAACACATGAACAGTAAGCATAAAGGTGGAAGACATAATATTTTCCCTTCATATGGAAGGTACAGGACACCCAAGGGGCCCACTTATTAAGGTGCAGCAAATAGTGGCCTTAGCACACCCTCTGTGCGGGTTTTCCCCATGTGCTAAGCTTTTCTATTTTTATTTTGCTGTAGCCATAAAATGTCCAATTGTCCCTTAAATTTTATATTAATTCTCATACACAAATGCTGCTAGTGTGTAGCCAATTAATTTATTTTTTTTAATTACTGTTTATGCACTTGCTGCTGCCTATTTTCTTGGTGTTAAGAGCTTGCGCGGTAATCTTGCACTAACCAATTAGGGCAGCTACATTATCAAATGCTGATTAGCGCAGGAATGCCCTCCGACACACTCTCCTCCAAAGAAAATAGAAAAATCTTTGAGCTCATGGATTAGCATATACTAAAATGGCACTTCCTGCAGGATGCCTGAAGTGTCCTGCAGTATGCCATTTTAAGCTACATTAGGCACATGGTTTCATGTACGGTAGAAGTCCAGGAAACCGTGTTCCTAATATAGCTTAAAGTGGCATACTGTAGGACACTTCAGGCATCCTGCAGTACGCCTGAGAAGACGGGCCACTACCCAAGAATCTGTACTCCCACTCCTTCTGATGCAACTTCATTTCAATTTTTGTGACGACTTCCTGAGAATTTGGAATCTGGACCCCCCCCCCCCCCCCCCCCCCCCCCCCCCCGTGTGGATACAAACCTTTTAAGAAGTCTTGGATGTTGCAGTATTAGCAGCCCACATCCTGCTTTCCCTTCCGATGCAACTTCATGTTTTTGGAAGGGGCAGGATGGGTCAGAGGGAATGGCAGGGTGTGGGTTGAGGCAGCCTGTGAGCTGCAGCATCGAAGACTTCAGGTTTGTAGACTGGGGAGCCTCGGGCAGGGCCATTGTGGGGGAGAGAGACGCCAGACTGTGCGGGGAGGGAAGGAAGGGGTCATAGACGCTTGGGGACTTGGGCTCCTTCCGACAGGTGCTTACTTACTGTCAGTTTCCTATTATCAAAATGACTCCAGCTCAGCACCACCATGCATTTTGACTGCATTACAGTTCAAATTGTGAAGCCAGCGTCAGTTTTGATAGAGATGGGATAGACTGGCAGGAGGAAGATAGGTGCTGTCTGAGAATTCAGAAAATCCAAAAATCAGGACTGACCTAAGCCCAAGCAGTCTAGATTTTTCACTTCTACTATAATGCAGTCCCTAAATTCCTGATAGTGTGTAAACCATTTAAAAGTAACCTTTTTTTTTTAAGAGAGGAAGTTCGCTCTGTTGCAGGCCACTTTCTAAAGATTACCTGGCAAATCCTATTAAACCTTGACCATAGGGAATGGTACTTTTCAAATGATTCAAGCTGGTCGCTGTCGGAATGCTGGATTCAGGTGTGGAAATACTTTAAGCCATGTGTGTGTAACTTAATTAGACCATACCTAACTTTCCTATCCCAACAGTAACAACTCTTAGTAACTTGTAAAATAATGTAAACGTATGAATTGTTGTAGGGTGATTTGTGGCTCCCGTGTAAGGGTAGAATTGTCAACAGGAATGCCTCGTCGTTCTCGCTATGACAGACCTCCAGCAAGGAGACCATTTGATCCTAATGACAGGTGCTATGAGTGTGGTGAAAAGGGTCATTATGCTTATGACTGTCACCGTTACAGCCGTCGCAGGAGGAGCAGGTAAGCTTTTCTTTAGTGAGATGGTATATGTTTTTATTAATCACTATTTTATTTTATTTTTTACTAGCAAAGAAGAGAATTTTATAAAGCGTACAATGTAATAATTAAGAATAGTGTAATGTTCCGGTGTGTATTATTTGTTTTTATTTTTTTACTTGTTAAAATATTAATAATCAACCTGGTCAAAACCTTTCAGGTTTCTTCGTTTGAGTCAGTCGCCTTGATTCAGAATGTCACGAGCCTTAAGATTTCATGCTGAGGCGCCTTGCAAATCCGACCATTAAGATTCTCCTAGACCTTGAGGTGATCAGCATAAGAGGCCAGATCCCCTCGTGCCGCCTTCACCTAGCTTCACCATTAAGATTCTTTAGAGGCCAGAAAATTTGAGACGACCACCATAACACAGTAAATTTTGGCTTTCAATTGTGGGGCCCCCTTCCGGTTTAGAAAGAGGAACACCAGATTGACCACATTCCCACGTAGAAAAATCTACTTGCGTCAATCAAGCCTCACCCTGGCTCATTTGTGGCTGTCAATTTGATCGTCGTTAGATTGAAGAAAACTACAGTAGATGCAGCGAACGGCTGATAGATACTTCTAGATCGTCTAGATCTTCTAGACCTTGGGCCAAAGAGGGTCGACCTGCAAACTTGCAAGGTTTATTTTACCTACAAATTAGTGTTTTTTTATATTAATCTTTTAAAATGTTAAACTGAAATGTTGATTCAATTTAACCACTCTCTTCTAGGTAGTAAATGTAATAGGCCCATAGTTATTTTTCAAACTGGCAGACATTCTTTTTATAGTTGTTTGAAATCTTAATTTTCAGCAGTGGTACATGAGCAGCAAAAAGCTAATGCACCATTTAACACTTGTCCTTTCAATTTGATGCATTAGGTCCAGGTCTCGATCACATTCGCGGTCCAGGGGAAGGAGATACACTCGTTCACGCAGCAGAAGCCGTGGCAGGAGGTGAGTTTCACGTTGGGCACTACTTTTGCTGAATAAAAGGCCTTTTAAGCTTTCAAAAGTGTATTACATATGGAACATTGGTTTTATATGCTATAACTGCATGCCAATTAGATGCCTTTGGGCTTGGTCAGATGCTTCTGTTGCAGAATAGTAACAGGGTAAAGCTTTAAGCAGGGCCTAGTGGTTAGTGCAGTGGACATTGATCCTGGGGAACTGAGTTCGATTCCCACTGCAGCTCCTTGTGACTCTGGGCAAGTCACTTAACCCTCCATTGCCCCTGGTACAAAATAAGTACCTGAATATATATAAACCGCTTTGAATGTAGTTGCAAAAACCTGAGAAAGGCGGTATATCAAGTCCCATTTCCCTTTCCCTAATAAAACATGATTGTATTGGGAGCGCTTTACCTTCAGAATGTGCCACTTCGTGACTGCTTCCAAGGTGCAGACTAGCTTAGTAAAATCAGTAACTACCACAAATCCATTTTTTTCCACCAGATCAGAATTGGGAATATCCCTCTTGGTGCAGGTGGCACCGAAGAAGGTGGATACACATGGGCTAATTTTCGGAAGAGGAGGATGCCCATCTTTCGACACAAATCGGAAGATGGGCGTCCTCACAGGGTCATCCAAATCGGTATAATTGAAAGCCAATTTTGGACGCCCCAGCTGCTTTCCATCGCAGGGACAGCCAAAGTTTAAGGGGGTGTATCGGCAGCGTAGCGAAAATGGGACTTGGGCGTGCCTAACACTAGGAGGTCCTCGACCCATAATGGGGGGGGGGGGGGGGGGGGGAGGACATCCCTGATGAGCACTTGGATGACTTTACCTGGTCGTGTTTTTCTCACGACCAAGACACAAAAAGGTGCCCGACATGACCAGATGACCACCGGAGGGAATCGGGGATGACCTGTTACATAGTAACATAGTAGATGATGGCAGAGAAAGACCTGCACGGTCCAGCCAGTCTGCCCAACAAGATAAACTCATGTGCTGCTTTATGTGTATACTTGACCTTGATTTGTATTTGCCATTTTCAGGGCACAGACCGTAGAAGTCTGCCCAGCACTAGCCCCGCCTCCCACCACCGGCTCTGCCACCCAATCTCGGCTAAGCTTCTGAGGATCCATTCCTTCTGAACAGGATTCCTTTATGTTCCACACATTTTTGAATTCCGTTAGTGTTTTCATCTCCACTACCTCCCGCGGGAGGGCATTCAAAGAATCCACCACTCTCGCCATGAAAAAATGCTTCCTGACATTTTTCGAGTCTGCCCCCCTTCAATCTCATTTTATGTCCTCTAGTTCTACTGCCTTCCCATCTACGGAAAAGATTTGTTTGCGGATTAATACCTTTCAAATATTTGAACGTCTGTATCATATTGCCTTTGTTTCTTCTTCTGTATTGTATCACCCCTGTTTCTCCTTTCCTCCAGGGTATACATGTTCAGGTCAGCAAGTCTCTCCTCATACGTCTTGTAATGCAATCACATACCATTCTTGTAGCTTTTCTTTGCACCGCTTCAATTCTTTTTACATCCTTAGCAAGATACGGACTCCGAAACTGAACACAATACTCCAGGTGGGGCCTCACCAACGACTTATACAGGGGCATTAAAACCTCCTTCCTCAGCGACCCTCCAGACTGGTCAAGACGCTTGGGTTATGCACTCCTACCAGCAGAGGAAGACTGAGAAACACTGAGCTTTGAATGCTGTACATATAACCTGTGCAAAGCCCCAACTAGCCAGTCTTTTCTCAGTCTCCAGCAGAGGTAGAAGTACAGCCTGTGCAGTCTTACTAGTCTGGTGAGGTATTAAAAAAAAGGTAATTTGGGAATTTTTATTTTTTTCCCTGTTACTTGCTTAGAACCCTGTGCTTGGTTTTAAAAATTAAAAAAAAAAAAAAAGAGGAAAAGTGCTTCAGGGGTCTGGGTCTGGTGGGGCTCGGTCTTTCCCCTTGGGGTGTCAAACCTGCTTAGTCGGGTCCCTCCCCCTCTGCTGCTCCCTCCGGTTTTGGCAGCTTTGTGCCTCGGCTCCCGTGTCTGGACGGGAGCCTTGAGTGCCCTTACATTCTGCAGCTGTCAGTCTTCATTTTACTTGTTGAAAAAAAAAAAAAGAATTCTCGGAGCAAAAGAAGGAGGAGTGGCCTAGTGGTTAGGGTGGTGGACTTTGGTCCTGAGGAACTGAGTTCGATTCCTGGCACAGGCAGCTCCTTGTGACTGTGGGCAAGTCACTTAACCCTCCATTGCCCGCCGCATTGAGCCTGCCATGAGTGGGAAAGTGCGGGGTACAAATGTAACAAACAAACAAAATAAAACAGCTCTGTTAGCTTCCTATCGTTTTTGTGCTGACCAGAGGAGCAGGGCTGTTAACTTTTAGTGAGAGGCAGATCTGCAGTTTAGTGCAGGCTTTTACCTGGGGTCGGCAGATGTCCACGGCTAAGCTTCTCCGTTGCCGTGCGTGCTCGTGCCGAGGGATAGAAGCGCCCGGGGGGGGGGGGGGGCAGTGTCGGTTCTGCGGGGAGCCGAAGCAGGTATCCGCGGCTCCCCCGGAGTTGAAGGCTGAGGTCCCGGTAGTGTCGGCAGCTCCTTTAGCATTGGGCACGCCCGGCCCTTGGCGGGAATGGCCGCCATTTTTAATTCTTCCCGCCCTGCAGACCCTGCTGTATTGGAGCCGGTGTATCCCTTCCTGAGTCAGCCTTTAGGAAATGAAGGGGGGGGGGTTGGTTTTCCCCTGAAACTTGTTTGGACACTTTATCAGGCATGGAAATCGCCCCCTCCCCAGTTGGATTCTACAGGGGGAGAGGGCAGTCCCCTTCTACCTAAAAGACCCCGTCTAGAGTGGGCAGATGAGGTAGAGTGTTTTTCCCCTACAGGCTCAGAAGCTATCAGTGAGTTTGGGGAGGCTGATATTTTTGAGGGCTCTCAGGAGCAGGATTGTGTGATCCCTGGGGAGGGTCCCTCAGTGGTACGGATATTTCATAGAGATGAGCTTGCGGAGCTTATAGATCAAGTGACTTCTACGCTTAAGTTTGAGCAGGCAGACATTCCTGTGGGAGAGGTGAAGCAGGTGGACCCTTTGGTTAAGGGTATTCAGCATAAGGCGTGGTCCTTTCCCATGAATAAGGATCTCTGGGAGATGATTTCTCAGGAGTGGGTGTCTCTTGATTCTCTGTGTAAGGTGACTCGGGCAATGGCGAGGCTTTATCCTCTTCCTCAGGAGGATAAGGACTCTCTTAAGGCTCCCACAGTGGATTCTGTGGTTACAGCGGTCACTAAGACTACGGCTATTCCTGTAGATGGTGGTGCCGCTCTCTGTGATCCCCAGGATAGGAAGTTGGAATCTTTTCTGAAACGTAGTTTTGATTTGTGGACTCTGGCCCTCCAGGCTTCTGTGTGTGTGGGGGTTTGGTAGCTGGAGCTTGTTTTCGCTGGTCAGAGAAGCTCTGTGATGATTCGGGGATGTTGGGGCTTCTTGTGTGCAGGAATTAGCCAAGTTAGAGATGGGGGTGTCGTTTTTCTCCAATGCGCTTTATGATTTGTTGTGAGCGTCAGCCAAGAATATGGCCCTAGTAGTTGGAGCACATAGGGCTCTATGGTTACGAGGTTGGGTCGCAGATGCAGCCTCAAAGTCTAAATTATGTTCTCTTCCCTTTAAAGGTTCCATGCTCTTTGACGAGGATTTGGATAAATTGGTACGTGGTCTTAGTGACGCTAAAGTTCCTCGTCTTCCGGAATTTCGTCCCAAAACAGGTGCCAGAGGGGGGGCTTCGCGGGGACGTTTTTGGGAAGCCTGACGGTATAGACCAGGTAGGTCTAGTGGAACTAATAGAGGTCATTTTTTTTTTTTTTTCAGTGCACCCAGTCCTTTTGTGGAGGATGTGACTTCTTGGGGGTTCTAGTTTGGCGCGCAACCCAAAATGAAGGTGTGGGGGCCAAGCCTCTGGTGTGGTAGGTGCTTGTCTGAGTCAGTTTTACCAGAGATGAGTCCAGATCACATCAGACCAGTGGGTTCTCGAGGTTATTCGAGATGGGAATGTGCTGGAATTCAAATGTTCACTCCTCGAGTTCTTTCTGGAGTCCCCATGTCATTCTCGTATAAAGGTGGCAGCAGTACGGGACACGTTCCATTTGGTCAATCTGGGCAGCAAGGAACAGATTGTTCAATTTATTTTGTGGTGCCAAAAAAGGAAGGATCCTTTCGACCTATTTTAGATCTCAAAAGGGTCACTTCTTCTCTAAAGGTTCCCTCCTTTCAAATGGAAACGTTATCAGTCATTGTGGCAGTTCGGAGTGGGGAGCTCCTCACTTCAATGGATTTGACAGAAGCTTATCTGCACATTCCCATTCGGGCATCTCATCAGCGTTTCCTTTGTTTTGCCGTCTTAAGGAACCATTTTCAGTTTTGTGCGCTGCTTTTTGGTCTTGCAACAGCTCCTCGTGCTTTTTCCAAGGTTATAGTAGTGGTGGCGGCAGCGTTGCGGAAGCAGGGCATTTTAGTGCACCCTTATCTTGACGATTGGTTTGATTCGAGCCAAGTCAAAGATGGAGAACGAGGCGGCTACTGCTCGAGTGGTGAGTTTCTTGGAGTGCCTTGGTTGGGTGGTGAATCTGGCCAAGAGTCATCTCAGTCTGTCGTAGTCTCTGGAGTACCTGGGGGTCCTTTTCGATACGGTAAAGGGCTGGGTGTTTTACCGCCGCTTCGGATAGTCAAGTTGCAGGATCAGATTTGGCGGCTTCTTGCAGTGAGATATCCGACGGCCCGTGCTTACCTTCAAGTACTGGGGATGATGGCGGCGACCATAGAGGTAGTTCCTTGGGCCAGGGCGCACATGCATCAGTTGCAGTCAGCTCTTCTGAGCCGTTGGTCTCACCAAATGCAGGACTTGGAGGTGCATTTGCCGTTGACCGGCCTTCCCCGTCTCAGCCTGCAGTGGTGGCTCCACACGTCCAACCTGGAAAAAGGAATGCCTTTGGAATCCTCAGAATGGATAGCTCTCACAACTGATGCCAGTTTGGGAGGTTGGAGAGCTCATTGTCTTGGGCAGGTAGCCCAAGGCCGGTGGTCTTGGGAGGAAGCGCAGTGATCCATCAATCGGTTGGAGCCCGGGCCATTCGGTTGGCTCTTCAGTCCTTCCGGAATCTGCTTTTCGGAAAAGCAGTCAGAGTGCTCTGCGACAACGCCACGTCCATGGCCTATGTCAATCGGCAAGGAGGTACAGAGAGTCAGGCGGTCTCACAGGAGGCGGCGGAGTTGTTTCATTGGGGAGAACTTCATCTTCAAGCTCTTTTGGCTGGTCATGTGGCCGGGGTGGACAACGCGGGCACTGATTATTTGAGCAGACATACTGTAGATTCCGGAGAGTGGGCACTGCATCGGTCGGTTTTCGCTCGCATTGTGTTGAAATGGGGTCTTCCAGTGATGGATCTCATGGCGACAGCGGCCAACGCGCAAGTACAACAGTTCTTCAGTTGAAGAAGAGATCCTTGGGCGGAGGGGATCGACGCGCTTCTTCTGGCCCCAGGAATTGCTGTATGTTTTTCCGCCGTGGCCTCTAGTCGGCCGAGTAGTTCAGCACATCGAGCGTCACTCAGGTCTGGTGATTTTGGTAGCTCCGAATTGGCCGCGTCCGTGGTTCGGAGATCTGGTGCGTCTAGTGGAAGCGGATCCGATTCCATTGACAGAGGCAGTATTATTGTGTCAGGGTCCGATCGTAATGCCAGACCCGTCTTCGTTCTCACTTATGGCTTGGCTCTTGAAAGGAACAGGATGAGAAAGAAAGGGTTTTCTTCTAGGGTCATCGCTACGAGGTTAAAGTCGCACAAGTGTTCCACTTCTCTGGCGTATGTTTGCGTCTGGAGGCTTTTCGAGCACTGGTGTCAGGGTCAGGCATTTCTCCCTTTTCATACTTCAATCGCAGAAGTGTTGGATTTTTTGCAGGATGGATTGGATAGGGGTTTGGCCCTGTCTACCTTGAAGGTGCAGGTTGCGGATTTGTCCTGTTTCCGGGGAAGGATTCAGGGGAAGTCCTTGGCTTCTGCACCCGATGTGGTCCGTTTCTTGAAAGGGGTCAAATTGATTCATCCTCCTTGGCGTCAGTTGGTTCCCCCATGGGATTTAAATCTTGTTGTGGATGCTTTGGTTCGGCCTCCGTTTGAACCTTTTTGGTTTCGGCTACTTGTAAGGATCTCTCCCTGAAAGCAGTGTTTTTGGTGGCCATTACGTCGGGCCGGAGGGTTTCGAAGATTCATGCTTTGTCTTGCAGGGAGCCTTTCTTGTCTTTCTCCAAAGAAAAGGTTTCTTTAAGGCCAGTGCCTTTTTTTGCCTAAGGTGGTTTCCAATTTTCATGTGAATCAGACAATTTCTCTGCCAGTCCTAGGGGATAAGGCAGGAGATTCAGAGCAGCATTGTTTGGTTAAACTAGATGTTTGGCGGGCGTTAATGTTTTTACCTGAAGAGAACTTAGGAGTTCCGGGTCTCGGATCGTTTGTACGTTCTCCATGGTGGAGCTAAGAAGGGTGCAGCCACTTCCAAGGCAACTATAGCCCGGTGGTTGAAGGAGGCTATTGCATCTGCCTATTTACTGAAGGGCCGTAAGGTGCCCCTGGCGTTTTCGGCTCATTCCACTAGGGGAGTGGCGGCCTCTTGGGCGGAAAATAGTATCCCTCCACTGGATATTTGTCGGGCAGCAGTTTGGTCTTCCTTACATTCCTTTGTGAAACATTATAGGATTGACATTCATGCGAAGGAAGAGGCCAGTTTTGGTGCGGCAGTTTTGACCTCTGTCCTTCGGGGGTCCCGCCCACAGATGTTTACTGCTTTTTTTTGTTTGTTTGTTACATTTGTACCCCGCGCTTTCCCACTCATGGCAGGCTCAATGCGGCTTACGTGGGGCAATGGAGGGTTAAGTGACTTGCCCAGAGTCACAAGGAGCTGCCTATGCCTGAAGTGGGAATCGAACTCAGTTCCCCAGGACCAAAGTCCACCACCCTAACCACTAGGCCACACTCCCAAGCGTCTTGACCGTTCTCCGAGGACAAGCAGGCTGCTTGTTCTCACGACTGGGTTGACGTCCGCGGCAGCCCCCACCAACCGGAAGAAGCTTCGCGGGACGGTCGGCACGCAGGGCACGCCCACCGCCCGTGCGCGACCGCTCCCGCCAGTTCCTTTTTTTCCGCGCCTGGAGAGAGTCGTGCTTTGCCGCTCTCTCTACTTCAGCCGCCGGATTCTTGCGATCGCGTATACGCGGATCGCGCTTCGTTAATTTAATTTAATTTCCTTTTATTATCTTTTCTTTTAAAAAAAAAAAAAAAGACTGCGCGTGTGGAGCACGCGCTCCCCTTTTTCCCTCGCTTCCAGCGGGGACGCCTCGTTGCAGCCTAGTGGCCGCTCGGTCGGCTGGTTTTTTCGTGGTGTGATTTTAGCCACCATTGCCGACTTTGTCTTCGCCGACGCGATTTTTCCGTCGATGTCCTCGAAGGTCCCGAGTGGATTTAAAAAGTGTGGTCGCTGCGGCCGGCCGATCTCGCAGACCGACACCCACGCTTGGTGCCTCCAGTGCCTCGGGCCGGAGCACAATCTCAAGTCGTGCGCGCTGTGTCTCGGTCTCCGGAAACGGACTCAGGTTGCGAGGCAAGTTCTGCGGGACCGTCTTTTTGGAACTTGCGCCGGCCCCTCGACGTCGACCTCGACGGCATCGGTATCGAAGGCCTGATCTTCGGTACCGGTATCGATGCCCGAGACATCGGCACCGATGGCAGCGACCCCAGGAGAACAGGTCCCGTCGGCCCGCCGGTCCGCCGGTGAGAGTGGGGTTGAGAGGCCGCGTGGGCTGTCGGCCCCGGTCACTCCCTCAACTCGTGAGCCACGGGACCGAACCCTGTCGGACCCGGTACCTCGAGACCGAGGGGGATCGACCTCCTCCTCCTCCATGCCCTCCGGCGCCGGTGACGTGCACCGGAAAAAAGACAAGAAGCGCCGTCACCGGGAGCCCTCGGTGCACCCTGAAGGGGAGTCGACGCCGAAGCGTCATCGCAGAGAGGAGAGATCTCCGTCGGTGGTGGAGGTACCGACGCGTCGGGGTTCCGGCACCTCGGTGCCGTCTCCTGGCCCCCAGCAGCTTCTGGCACCGACACCCTTACCGGCCCCACCGCCTTTCCCGGCAGCGGGCCTGGACGAGTGCCTCAGAGCCATCCTTCCGGGGATCCTGGAAGGGCTGATGCGCCAGGCTGTGCCGGCGTCGGGGGTGCTTGCGCCCCCGGCGCCGATGACTGTGGCGCCGGCGAGCTCTAGCCCGGCGCCGGGGCTGTCGACACCGCCGCCGCTTGCGGTGCCGGTCTCGACCGCCACGCAGGTGGAGTCCCCGTCGACGTCGATGGAGGGAGCTCCGTCCCCGCCGGCGCGGGAGTCCACCGCTCGACGACACCGAGGCCTCGGTGCCTCGACGTCGAGCCGGGCCCGGTACCGGACTCAGCTACATGAGCTAATGTCCGATACCGAGGATGAGGACTCGTGGGGGGAAGAGGAAGACCCGAGATATTTCTCCTCAGAGGAGTCTACGGGCCTTCCCTCGGACCCCACGCCGTCACCGGAGAGGAAGCTCTCACCTCCTGAGAGTCTTTCCTTTGCCTCCTTTGTGCGGGATATGTCTATAAGCATTCCCTTTCCCGTGGTCTCTGTGGAAGAGCCGAGGGCCGAGATGCTCGAGGTCCTCGACTATCCATCACCACCTAGAGAGTCCTCCACGGTACCGCTGCACAATGTCCTGAAGGAGACGCTGCTTCGGAACTGGGTGCGACCACTAACTAACCCCACCATTCCCAAGAAAGCAGAGTCCCAGTACAGGATCCACTCTGACCCAGAGCTCATGCGGCCCCAGTTGCCCCATGACTCAGCGGTCGTGGATTCTGCTCTCAAGAGGGCACGGAGTTCGAGGGATACCGCCTCGGCGCCCCCGGGGCGGGAGTCTCGCACTCTGGACTCATTTGGGAGGAAGGCCTACCAATCCTCCATGCTCGTGACCCGCATCCAATCTTACCTGCTCTATATGAGCATCCACATGCGGACCAATGTGCAACAGCTGGCGGACCTGGTCGATAAGCTCCCGCCGGAGCAGTCCAGGCCATATCAGGAGGTGGTCAGGCAGCTGAAGGCGTGCAGAAAGTTCCTGTCCAGGGGGATTTTTGACACCTGTGACGTGGCATCTCGTGCTGCGGCCCAAGGTATAGTGATGCGCAGGCTCTCATGGCTGCGTGCCTCTGACCTGGACAACCGCACCCAGCAGAGACTGGCTGACGTCCCTTGCCGGGGGGATAATATTTTTGGCGAGAAGGTCGAGCAGATGGTTGACCAACTGCATCAGCGGGAAACCGCTCTCGACAAGCTCTCCCACCGGGCGCCTTCAGCACCCGCCCCCGCGGGCGGGCGTTTTTCCCGGGCTCGGCAGGCTGCACCCTATTCTTTTGCGAAGCGTAGGTACAACCAGCCGGCCCGAAGGCCTCGTTAGGCACAGGGACAGCCCCAGCGCGCTCGTTCCCGTCAACAGCGTGCGCCTAAGCAGCCCCCTGCGCCTCCACAGCAAAAGCCGGGGACGGGCTTTTGACTGGATCCACGGGAACATAGCCGCCCTACAAGTGTCCGTACCGGACGACCTGCCGGTCGGAGGGAGGTTGAAATTCTTTCACCAAAGGTGGCCTCTCATAACCTCCGACCAGTGGGTTCTCCAAATAGTGCGGTGCGGATACGCCCTGAATTTGACCTCCCTGCCTCCAAATTGTCCTCCGGGAGCTCAGTCTTTCAGCTCCCATCACAAGCAGGTACTTGCAGAGGAACTCTCCGCCCTTCTCAGCGCCAATGCGGTCGAGCCCGTACCACCCGGGCAGGAAGGGCAGGGATTCTATTCCAGGTACTTCCTTGTGGAAAAGAAAACAGGGGGGATGCGTCCCATCCTAGACCTGAGAGGCCTGAACAAATTCCTGGTCAAAGAAAAGTTCAGGATGCTTTCCTTGGGCACCCTTCTGCCAATGATTCAGAAAAACGATTGGCTATGTTCCCTGGATTTAAAGGACGCATACACTCACATCCCGATACTGCCAGCTCACAGACAGTATCTCAGATTCCGCCTGGGCGCACGGCACTTTCAGTATTGTGTGCTGCCCTTTGGGCTCGCCTCTGCCCCACGAGTGTTTACAAAGTGCCTCGTGGTGGTAGCGGCCTACCTACGCAAGCTGGGAGTGCACGTGTTCCCATATCTCGACGATTGGCTGGTCAAGAACACCTCGGAGGCAGGAGCCCTCCGGTCCATGCAGTGCACTATTCAACTTCTGGAGCTGCTGGGGTTTGTGATAAATTACCCAAAGTCCCATCTCCAGCCAACTCAGTCTCTGGAATTCATAGGAGCGCTGCTGAATTCCCAGACGGTTCGGGCCTACCTTCCCGAAGCGAGGGCCACCAATCTCTTGGCCCTGGCTTCGCAGACCAGAGCGTCTCAGCAGATCACAGCTCGGCAGATGTTGAGACTTCTGGGTCATATGGCCTCCACAGTTCATGTGACTCCCATGGCTCGTCTTCACATGAGATCTGCTCAATGGACCCTAGCTTCCCAGTGGTTCCAAGCCACCGGGAATCTAGAGGATGTCATCCGCCTCTCCACCAGTTGCCGCACTTCACTGCTCTGGTGGACCATACGGACCAATTTGACCCTGGGACGTCTATTCCAAATTCCGCAGCCCACGAAAGTGCTGACGACGGATGCATCCCGCCTGGGGTGGGGAGCCCATGTCGATGGGCTTCACACCCAGGGTCTGTGGTCCCTCCAGGAAAAGGATCTGCAGATCAACCTCCTGGAGCTCCGAGCGATCTGGAACGCACTGAAGGCTTTCAGAGATCGGCTGTCCTGCCAAATTATCCAAATTCGGACAGACAATCAGGTTGCAATGTATTACGTCAACAAGCAGGGGGGCACCGGATCCCGCCCCCTGTGTCAGGAAGCCGTCGGTATGTGGCGTTGGGCGTGTCGCTTCGGCATGCTTCTCCAAGCCACGTACCTGGCAGGCGTAAACAACAGTCTGGCCGACAGACTGAGCAGAGTCATGCAACCGCACGAGTGGTCGCTCCATTCCAGAGTGGTACGCAAGATCTTCCGAGAGTGGGGCACCCCCTCGGTGGATCTTTTCGCCTCTCAGACCAACCACAAGCTGCCTCTGTTCTGTTCCAGGCTTCAGACACACGGCAGGCTAGCGTCAGATGCCTTTCTCCTTCATTGGGGGACCGGCCTCCTGTATGCTTATCCTCCCATACCTTTGGTGGGGAAGACCTTACTGAAGCTCAAGCAAGACCGCGGCACCATGATTCTGATAGCGCCCTTTTGGCCCCGTCAGATCTGGTTCCCTCTTCTTCTGGAGTTGTCCTCCGAAGAACCGTGGAGATTGGAGTGTTTTCCGACTCTCATTTCGCAGAACGACGGAGCGTTGCTGCACCCCAACCTTCAATCCCTGGCTCTCACGGCCTGGATGTTGAGGGCGTAGACTTCGCTGCGTTGGGTCTGTCTGAGGGTGTCTCCCGGGTCTTGCTTGCCTCTAGGAAGGATTCCACTAAAAAGAGTTACTTTTTCAAGTGGAGGAGGTTTGTCGTTTGGTGTGAGAGCAAGGCCCTAGAACCTCGTTCTTGCCCTGCACAGAACCTGCTTGAATACCTTCTGCACTTATCAGAGTCTGGCCTCAAGACCAACTCAGTAAGGAATCACCTTAGTGCGATTAGTGCTTACCATTATCGTGTGGAAGGTAAAGCCATCTCTGGAGAGCCTTTAGTCGTTCGATTCATGAGAGGTTTGCTTTTGTCAAAGCCCCCTATCAAGCCTCCTACTGTGTCATGGGATCTCAACGTCGTCCTCACCCAGCTGATGAAACCTCCTTTTGAGCCACTGAATACCTGCCATCTGAAGTACTTGACCTGGAAGGTCATTTTCTTGGTGGCAGTTACTTCAGCTCGTAGGGTCAGTGAGCTTCAAGCCCTGGTAGCTCATGCTCCATATACCAAATTTCATCACAACAGAGTAGTGCTCCGCACCCACCCAAAGTTCCTGCCGAAGGTGGTGTCGGAGTTCCATCTTAACCAGTCAATTGTCTTGCCAACATTCTTTCCCAGGCCGCATACCCGCCCTGCTGAACGTCAGTTGCACACATTGGACTGCAAGAGAGCATTGGCCTTCTACTTGGAGCGGACACAGCCCAACAGACAGTCCGCCCAATTGTTTATTTCTTTCGACCCTAACAGGCTAGGGGTCGCTGTCGGGAAACGCACCATCTCCAATTGGCTAGCAGATTGCATTTCCTTCACTTACGCCCAGGCTGGGCTGGCTCTTGAGGGTCATGTCACGGCTCATAGTGTCAGAGCCATGGCAGCGTCGGTGGCCCACTTGAAGTCAGCCACTATTGAAGAGATCTGCAAGGCTGCGACGTGGTCATCTGTCCACACATTCACATCACATTACTGCCTCCAGCAGGATACCCGACGCGACAGTCGGTTCGGGCAGTCGGTGCTGCAGAATCTGTTTGGGGTGTAAATCCAACTCCACCCTCCAGGACCCGAATTTATTCTGGTCAGGCTGCACTCTCAGTTAGTTGTTCTTCGTAGGTCAATTTCTGTTGTTCCCTCGCCGTTGCGAGGTTCAATTGACCTGGGTTCTTGTTTTGAGTGAGCCTGAGAGCTAGGGATACCCCAGTCGTGAGAACAAGCAGCCTGCTTGTCCTCGGAGAAAGGGTATGATACATACCTGTAGCAGTTGTTCTCCGAGGACAGCAGGCTGATTGTTCTCACCTACCCTCCCTCCTCCCCTTTGGAGTTGTGTGTTTCATCTTTTGCTAGTCATTCAACTGGCGGGAGCGGTCGCGCACGGGCGGGAAGACGGCCGCGCATGCGCGGTGGGCGTGCCCTGCGTGCCGACCGTCCCGCGAAGCTTCTTCCGGTTGGTGGGGGCTGCCGCGGACGTCAACCCAGTCGTGAGAACAATCAGCCTGCTGTCCTCGGAGAACAACTGCTACAGGTATGTATCATACCCTGTCTGGAGGGTCGCTGAGGAAGGTGAAATTAGGTCTTACCTGCTAATTTTCTCTCCTCTAGACTCTCCAGACCGGTCAAGAGCCTGCCCTGTATATAGGTAGATCAGGAGGTGTTCTTTTGAGCCTAGTTATTTTTGATACAGCTGATAATTGTTGCTTCAGTTGCCAGGTGCTGTTGCTGGTACGAGTCTGGTACAGGTTGATTGCTCTTGTGACCAGCCTGTGGAAGCACAAACATTCTTGGTTTTGAGTTACCACGTACAGGGTTCTGTGCGTGGTTTGGTTTTATTTTCTGCTTTGTTATTGATATACTGGCTAGTTGGGGTTCTGCACAGGTTATATGTACAGTGTTCAAAGCTCAGTGTTTCTCAGTCTCCCTCTGCTGGTAGGAGTGCATAACCCAAGCGTCTTGACCAGTCTGGAAGGTCTAGAGGAAAGAAAATTAGCGGGTAAGACTTAATTTCACCTTTCTTCTGCTGGTCACACCTCTCTATACAGCCTAGCAACCTTCTAGCTACGGCCACCGCCTTGTCACACTGTTTCGTCACCTTCAGATCCTCGGATACTATCACCCCAAGATCCCTCTCACCACCTAACACATACGTCTCCTGTGGATTTCTACTCCCTAAGTGCATCACTTTGCATTTCTTAGCATTGAATTTTAATAGCCAAACCTTAGACCATTCTTCTAGCTTCTGCAGATCCTTTTTCATGTTTTCCACTCCCTTTTGAGTGTCCACTCTGTTACAAATCTTAGTATCATCTGCAAAAAGGCAAACTTTACCTTCTAACCCTTCAGCAATGACACTCACAAATATATTGAACAGAATCGGCCCCAGCACCGATCCCTGAGGCACTCCACTACTCACATTTCCCTCATCCGAGCGAATTCCATTAACCACCACCCTCTGGCGTCTGTCCGTCAACCAGTTCCTAATCCAGTTCAGTTCACCACATTGGGTCCTATCTTCAGCCTGTGAAGTTTATTCAAGAGCCTCCTGTGGGGAACCGTGTCAAAAGCTTTGCTGAAATCTAAGTAGATTACATCTATAGTACATCCATGGTTCAATTCTCCAGTCACCCAGTCAAAGAATTCAATGAGATTTGTTTGGCACGATTTACCTTTGGTAAAACCATGTTGTCTTGGATCTTGCAGCTTATTGGCTTCCAGGAAATTCACTATCCTTTCCTTCAGCATCACTTCCATTACTTTTCCAATAACCAAAGTGAGGCTTACCGGCCTGTAGTTTCCAGCTTCTTCCCTATCACCACTTTTGTGAAGAGGGAACACATCCGCTGTTCTCCAATCCCACGGAACCTCTCCCGTCTCCAAGGATTTATTAAACAAATCTTTAAGAGGACCCGCCAGAACCTCTCTGAGCTTCCTCAATATCCTGGGGTGGATCTCAACCGGTCCCACGGCTTTGTCCACCTTTAGATGTTCAAGTTGTTCATACACACTCTCTTCCGTGAACGGTGCTATATCCACTCCATTCTCATATGTACTTTTGCCAGTCAATCGTGGTCCTTTTCCAGGATTTTTTTCTGTGAAAACAGAACAAAAGTATCTATTTAGCAAATTTGCTTTTTCTTCATCATTATCTACATAGCGGTTCATAACATCTTTCAGTCTCTCAATTCCCTTTTTAGTCTTCCTCCTTTCACTAATATACCTGAAGAAATTTTTGTCACCCCTCCTTATATTTCTAGCCATTTATTTCGCTTTCGCCAGACGTCACTACTCCCCCAGTGGCCACTAACCCCCTCCCACCCTCAAAAAATATCTTTCAAAAATATTTTTTGCCAGCCTCGGATGTCATACTCTGCTCCATCACAGCAGTATGCAGGTCCCTGGAGCAGTTTTAGTGGGTGCAGTGTACTTCAGGCAGGCCCATTCCCCCCTCCCCCCACCTGTTACATTTGTGGAGGAAACGGCGAGCTCTCCAAAACTCACCACAGTCCCACATCTAGGTGCCCCCCTTCACCCGTAAGGGCTATGGTAGTGATGTACAGTTGTGGGTAGTGGGTTTTAGGGGGGGGGGGTTTAGGGGGCTCAGCACACAAGGTAAGAGAGCTGTGTACCTGGGATTGCCGAAAATCAGGATTTGGACGTCCCTGACCATATTATCAAAACAAATGATGGACGTCCATCTTGTTTCGAAAATATGGGTTTCCCTGCTCCTGCATTGGGACGTTCTGTGAGGACGTCCTCATGAAAACGTGGGCGTCCCTTTCGATTATGCCCCTTACAGTATCAATTGCCGTACCACTCTGGTGGTTGAATCTGACCTCAAACCCACATGGTTGCATGTCTGACCTGGAACTGGTAGCTCAGGAGAGGTTGGCGGACATTCCTTGCCAAGTGGACAGCTGCTTTGGCAATAAGGTAGAGGAGGTCCTAAGTTGTGAAGAATAGTCTAAATCATAGTTACTTGATGCTAGTGTCCACCTTTAGGAATCGGTGCCCAAGAAAAAAAGTAGACAATACGCTGAAATCTTGTGCGTGGTGGCAGCCAAAAAAAAAAAAAGCAAACGGGATGTTGGGAATTATTAGGAAAGGGATGGTAAATAAGGCCAAGAATATTATAATTCCTTTATTGTTTCATAGAGCGACCTCACTTTTGAGTATTGAGTAATTCTGGTCACCATATTAAAAAAAGATATAGCAGAATTAAAGGTTCAAAGGAGAGTAACCAAAATGATAAAGGGGATGGAAAGGCTGAAGAGGTTAGGCTTTTCAGCTTGGAAAAGAGATGACTGAGGGGAGGGGAACATGATTTGAGGTCTACAAAATCCTGAGTGGTGTAGAACAGGTAAGTGAATCAAGGGGTGTTTATTGTTTAACTCTTTAAAAAATACAAAGAATGGGGGACTTTTGGTTCATGGAAATAATTTTAAGACCTACAGAATTTTTTTTTTCACTCAACGAATAGTTAAGCTTTGGAACTTGTTGCCAGAGGATGTGGTAACAGTGGTTACCATATCTGGGTTTGAACAGGCTCCTGGAGAAAACGTCCATACTCTGATATTGAGGTAGACATAGGGGAAGTCACTGCTTGCCCTGGGATTGGTAGCATGGACTGATGCTACTATTTGGGTTTCTGCTAGGTACTTGGGACCTGGATTGGCCACTGTTGGATACAGGGTACTGGGCTAGATGGACCATTAGTCTGACCCAGTATAGCTATTATGTTCTTCTTATTGCCTCTCTTCTGTCTTCTTACTGAGAAGAGTATATGACTTCCTTATTTTACCTTTCTGGAGTTCGCCCTTAATCAGCATTTTAAGTGGCAGCTTCTCTAGCAGGTCCCTATGAACCTTTTTTCCCTATAACATATTTAAGTTGCAAGTTAGGAAAAATAGCACTGTGCCTCAACTTCTAACTTTCCTAAAATTCTAGAATCTGCTGTATGCATTAATTTTTACCTCTTTTATGTACTAGCTATGTGTCTTATCTGTTTTTTTTTTTTTTCTTTTTGTTTTGTAAAGAATATACACGAAATAATTCTTCATTGTTCTTTTTATAGATCCAGGTCTGATTCTGTTCGCAGGTCAAGATCGGGTTCAGTCCGTCGCTCCAGGTCTGTTTACATAAAAAGAAAACAAATCCCAAATAGCATGTTTGCAAAATTGCTTTTTGATAAGTGTAACAGTATATGATTCAGTATGTAGTTTTCATTCTTTAAAAATGGTTCAGTGGGTAATCCAGGAGGTTATTTTATTGGAAAACTGTGAGATTTCATAAATTTTTTTACTTAACAATGGTTTGAAAAGAATTGAGACAAGCAATATTTTTAGCAACCCACCAGTTTTTAACATCTAGTATTTTTGGAGTTTATTTGGTTCTCTGAGAACAAGCAAGCCTGCCTATTCTCACAAGTGGGTGACACCAACTGCATCGCCCAGTCTGACACTTATGACAAGCAGAAGTAGAGCCTTGTGGAGTGTGAGACTCCACTGCGCATGCATGAGTGCCTTCCCACCTGCTGCAAGAATGCGGTATCTCAGTTCTTCTACCGCTGTGAGGAGAGGTTTTTTTTTTTTTTTTAAACTGGGTCCTTTATTGTGTTCCCATTAGTGGAACCCATTTCTTATCTCTTCTTCCCCCCCCCCCCCTGTTTTTAAAAAAATACTTTCTTACTCAGCAATCCTCCAGACAAGACCGTTCAAGACGCTTGGGTTATGCACTCCTACCAGCAGAGGGAGACTGAGAACACTAAAACTTCTTATACAAGTAGCCTGTGCAGACCTTCTACTAACCAGTATTTTCTCAGTCTCAGCAGAGGGTAGATGTGTGCAGCCTGTGCAGTGTACTCAGTCTGGTAGGACCGTTTGGGGTTTCTAGGTTGGGTTGTAAATGTTAGAGAACCCACACTTGGATCTCTATTACAGGGTGTAAGTCCTAAGGGGCTTCTTATTCCCTGTGGGATGTCACACCCGCGTGGCCAGGTCCCTCCCCCTGTGCTCTTCCTCTGGAGGACTGCTTGACCTTGGCTACAGACCTCGTTCTGTACCTTTGAGGCATTTAAGCATCAGCAACGACGTTTAAAAAAAAAAAAAAAAACGTTTTAAAAGGTGGTTATTTTGGCCGTTCTTGTGGCAGTCCAGAGATAAAACGTCTTCAAGGACGTTCTTGCCTTAGGCGGTTTTGCCTATTAGTCTGTCAGAGCACAAAGCAACTGTTTGTTTTTATTGTGTTTGCGGCCATTATGTCTAAGCCGGCAAGGTGTCAGCGCGAAGCGCGGCGTTGAAGTGAAAGGTGGCCAATGTAAATTTTGTGGGGAGCCTACGTTGTCAGTGCTCTTGTCCCCCCTGCTTTCCCCTGAGTCGGCAGAGGTGTTGGGTGATGATTTGGCCGCACATTCCAGGCCGGCAACGGCGGGGCCGGTTTCGGTGGGAAACGCGGCCATTTTGGCTGTGCGTCCCGGGTCGGCCTCGATGGAGCCATTTTTGGCCGCGCATTCCGTACCAGCGCTGGGGGACCCGTGTGTGGCGAGAAGCGCGCCTAGTATAGTTGCGGATCACGCGATGGACCTGCCGCTGTGGGAGCGAGGGGAGTCCGTCGCGGAGACTGCGGGAAGTGTTGTTGGGGCTTCAGCAGGGGGGGGGGGGGGGGGTCTGGTTTCCCTCCTGAGTTTGTTTGGTCTCTGTATAATGTCTGGAGAGCTGGCCCCTCAGGCTGTTTGTTCCCCGGAGGCTGCTAGCTCAGTAGGAGTTAAGCGCCCGCGGATGGATATTTCGGAGCCTATGGAGATACTTTCTCTGCCTGGGTCGAAGGTTTGGAGTGACCCAGGAGAGGAGGATCTCTTGGATAAATCTGAGGATCAGGATGGGCTAAGGCCTGGGGAAGATTCTTCAGTGGGTCGCATTTTTCATAAGGAGGAGTTGTTAGAGCTCATTGATCAGGTGATCTCTACTTTGAAGTTTGCTCTGGCGGCCACTCCCTCTGCGGAGGGACCCCAGGTAGATCCCTTGGTTAAGGGGATTCGGAGAGCTTCCCGTTCCTTTCCCATGAATTCAGACATTTAGAGAGATGGTTTTTCAGGAATGGTCTGTGCCGGAGGCTGCTTGTAAGGTGTCTAGGGCTATGGCGCGGTTGTATCCCTTGCCTCCGGAAGATTTGGCCCTGCTGAAACCACCTACTGTGGATGCGGTGGTTACGGCGGTTACTAAGGCTACAGCCATTCCGGTGGATGGCGGTGCAGCCTTACGGGATCCTCAGGATAGGAAGCTAGAGTCCATTCTGAAGCACAGCTTTGATTTGTCGGCTTTGGCCTTGCAAGCCTCTATGTGTGGGGGCTTGGTAGCCAGAGCTTGTTTCCGTTGGGCGGAGAAGCTCTTGGATGAGCCTGCGTTACATAGGACTGGTTTGGTTCAGGAGCTGGCCAAATTGGAGATGGAGTCTTCGTTTTTGGCGGACACCCTTTATGATTTGCTAAGGGCTTCGGCTAAGAATATGGCTCTGGCGGTGACGGCTCGCAGGGCTCTTTGGCTTAGGGGCTGGGTGGCAGATGCGGCCTCTAAAGCAAGGTTGTGTTCTCTACCTTTCAAAGGTTCTATGTTGTTTGGAGAGGACTTGGATAAACTGATGAATGGTCTTGGGGATACCAAGGTCTTACGGTTGCCGAAGTTACGGCCTAAGTCGGCTAGTCGAGGGGGTTCGGCTACAGGTCGGTTTAAGGACGCAAGGCGGTACAGGCCGGGCAGATTTGTATCTCCTAAAAGCCGTTTTTTCCAGCGGACACAGTCCTGTCGAGGAGGTCGGGGACTCCTCCAGAGGTGCCGGAAATGGTAATAAGTCCTCCTTATGAAGGTGTCCGGGTCCAGCCTCTGGTGAAGGTGGGGGCGCGACTTCGTCTGTTTTATCAGGGGTGGACCCAAATTACTTCAGATCAGTGGGTGCTGGAGGTCGTTCGCAACAGTTATGCGCTCGAGTTTGAGCATCCGCTGCCGGATCTGTCTCTTCCCTCTCCTTGTCACTCTCGAGTCAAGTTAAAGGCTATTCAAGAGACTCTGGGTCGCTTAATCCAGTTGGGAGCTGTGGTACCTGTTCCTCGGCACAAGTTGGGAATGGGTTGTTCCATTTACTTTGTGGTGCTGAAGAAGGAGGACCAGTTTCGACCCATTTTAAGATCTCAAGAGGGTCAATGGGGCACTCAAGGTGCCATCCTTCCGCATGGAGACTCTGCGCTCGGTCATAGTGGCTGTTCGTAGGGGAGAATTTCTCACGTCACTGAATCTCACGGAAGCCTATCTGCACGTGCCGATTCGAGAGGCCTATCAGCGTTTCCTTCGTTTTGCTGTTTTAGGGAGGCACTTTCAGTTCTGTGCTCTGACTTTTGGTCTGGCAACGGCTCCACGCACCTTCTCCAAGATAATGGTGGTGGTAGCAGCGACTTTGCGGAGGCAGGGAATTCTGGTGCATCAGTATCTGGACGACTGGTTGATCCAGGCGAAGTCTCGGGCTCACAATATTGCGGCGACGGCTCAGGTGGTCGCGTTTCTGGAATCGCTCGGATGGGTAGTGAATGTAGTCAAGTCAGTTGATCCCATCGCAGAGTCTGGAGTACTTGGGCGTATGGTTCGACACGGCAGTGGGTCGTGTTTTTCTGCCGGATTCTCGGATCGCCTCTCTTCAGCAGCAGATCCGGCTGTTAATGTCCGTTCAGAGTCCGATGGTTCGAATGTACCTTTGGGTTCTGGGTCTCATGGCAGCGACGATAGAGGTAGTACCATGGGCCAAGGCGCATATGCGTCAGCTTCATTCGGCTCTGTTGTCCCGGTGGTCTCCCCAGGTACACAGTTTGGAGTTGCGGTTGCCATTGAGGGGGGCTCCTCGGCGCAGTCTCCAGTGGTAGCTGTGCTAGGCCCATCTGAAAAAGGGCATGCCGTTGGAACCGCCTCAGTGGGTGATTCTGGTTACAGATGCCAGTCTGCTGGGCTGGGGAGCTCAGTGTCTCGGTAAGTCCGCGCAGGGGCGGTGGTCGACGGAGGAAGCTCAGTAGTCTATCAACCGGTTGGAGACCAGCGCGATTCGTCTAGCTCTGGCGTTTCGTTCAAGTGCAGTCGGAAAGGCCGTAAGAGTCGTGTCCTACAACGCGACAGCGGTAGCGTATGTCAACCGGCAGGGCGGTACAAAGTGTCCGCGGTTGGCAATTGAGACGGCTCTGCTCATGAGTTGGGTGGAAAGGCATCTAGTGCAGATTTCGGTAGCACACGTGGCTGGGGTGGACAACGTGAACGTGGATTTTCTAAGCAGACACATGTTGGACCCCCGGTGTTCGACCAGATAGTTCTAAAGTGGGGAATGCCATTAGTGGATCTCATGGCGTCGGCACAGAATGCTCAGGTTCCTCGGTATTTCAGTCGGCGTCGGGATCCGCGAGCAGAAGGGATCGATGCGTTGGTCCTTCCATGGTCTCAGTGGGTGTTGCTGTACGTGTTTCCCCCGTGGCCCTTGATAGATCGAGTCCTACAGAGGGTAGAATGTCATGCAGGTCCGGTGATGTTGGTGACTCCGAATTGGCAACGTCGGCCATGGTTCGGGGATCTGATGCGCCTGTTAGAAGGCGAGCCTCTGCGGCTGGGGGGCTCAGTGCTGTTGTGTCAGGGTCCAGTTGTCATGCCGGATCCGGCTCGGTTCTCTTTTGCGGTGTGGCCCTTGAGAGGGAACGGTTGAGAAAGAAAGGGTTTTCTCAGGTGATTCAGACGATGCTGCAGTCTCGCAAACGTTAGACATCTTTGGCCTATGTGCGCGTGTGGTGCATATTTGAAGATAGGTGTGGGGACCAGGCATGTGTCCCTTCGACAGGTTCTGTGTCGTGCATTTTAGATTTCTTGCAGGATGGTTTTGAGAAGGGCCTTTCATTGTCATCTTTGAAGGTGCAGCTGGCTGCTTTGGCGTGTTTTCGGGGTAAGGTGCAGGGCAGGTCGGTTGTATCTTCCCCGGATGTGGTCCGTTTT
The DNA here is from genome assembly GCF_901765095.1 of Microcaecilia unicolor. NCBI lineage: Eukaryota > Metazoa > Chordata > Amphibia > Gymnophiona > Siphonopidae > Microcaecilia > Microcaecilia unicolor. The sequence goes on along the minus strand of NC_044033.1, from coordinate 48,919,089 downwards.
TTGAGGGGGGTGAAGTTGCTTCGTCCTCCTCAGCGGCCAGTAGTTCCTCAGTGGGATCTTAATATCGTTCTTCTCTTTGGCGGGTTCTCCTTTTGAGCCCTTGGAGTCTTGTTCGATAAAAGACCTTACTATGAAGGTGGTCTTTTTGGTAGCTATATCGTTGGCTCGCAGGATTTCGGAACTTCAGGCTCTTTCATGTAGGCCTCCGTTTCTGTGGTTTTCTAAGGAAAAGGTTTTGCTGCGTCCCGTCCCTTCGTTTTTGCCTAAGGTGGTATCCTCCTTTCATGTCAATCGGGAGATTTCGTTGCCGGTCTTGGGAGATCGGGCGGGGGATGCTTCTCAGCATCGTTTGGTGAAATTGGATGTGCACAGAGTGTTGAAGGTTTACTTCTGCAGGTCAGAGGACTTCAGGTCTTCGGACAGGTTATTTGTCCTTCATGGGGGGCCTAAGAAGGGAGCGGCTGCTTCTAAGGCATCTATAGCTCGGTGGTTGAAGGATGCCATCTCTTCGGCTTACATATTGCATGGCCGTACGGTGCCGGTGGGGTTCAAGGCACATTCCACTAGGGGGATGGCGGCTTCTTGGTCAGAGAGTAGTTTTGTTCCACCGTTGGACGTTTGTAGAGCGGCGGTGTTGTCCCTCCTGCACTTTTGTTAAACATTACAGAGTGGATGTACAGGCAAGGGAGGATGCCAGGTTTGGAGCTGTAGTCCTGTCCTCTGGGCTTCGCAGATCCCACCCTTAGATGTGTTTACTGCTTTGGTACGTCCCAAGCGTCTTGACCGGTCTGGAGGATTGCTGAGGAAGGTGAAATTAGGCCTTAACTGCTAATTTTCTTTCCTCTAGATCCTCCAGACCATTCAAGAGCCCACCCAGTGTATCGGGCAGTTCAGTATGATATTTTCTTTAGACTTCAGTTGCTGATATGTCTAGTAGCTCCTGTGATTTGGGTCCTGGAGTTTTACTAAGGGCAGTTTGTGCCCATCTGCAGTTGAATTCCCCTGTCTTAAGGGGAGGAGATCTGAGTGTGGATTCAGTGGTTTTGTTTAGGTGGAGGTGTTTTGTTCCTCTGCTTTGTTACTGTTTTACTGCTTAGTAGAAGGTCTGCACAGGCTACGTGTATAAGAGGTTTTAGTGTTCTCAGTCTCCCTCTGCTGGTAGGAGTGCATAACCCAAGCGTCTTGAACGGTCTGGAGGATCTAGAGGAAAGAAAATTAGCAGGTAAGGCCTAATTTCACCTTAACAGGAGAGCGCTAACAAGCTGCAGCAGCACTTAAGGTACAGAGAAGCAAGCAGCATGTCTCAACTGCGTAAACCATGCTGCAATAACTGCAGAAAGCCACAGAGGAGAACAAGAGTATCTGATGTGACCTATCACAATGGGGGGGGGAAGAAGTAACATGGGATGAATAGGTAGGGAGTATAGGAAAAGAAAAAGGCAGGGCATTGCTCTGTTCTTGATACAGGAGAATTTCAGAACTGCTACATTTTGTATTCTGTGTACACACCACAAGGTTTTGAGGTGCTGTCTGTTCTACCAGGGTGCCTACCGCTACCTGAAATACTGAATTCTTTCCTCCCAGAAACTTGCAGTCTGATCGTCAGACAATTGTAGGTTCTTTTTCATTAATGCAGTAGGACATGAAATTTCTTGCCCTTTATATTGAGGGATATTGCAAAATGGTGGGCTGTAATAATCATGGTTCAAGATTTTTGTACTGTTGAATGTCAAACTCATTTTGATGAAGCTAGTACTGAATAGATTCTATTTTTGATTTCAGGTCTAGATCTCGATCAAGATCAAGATCCAGGTCCGTTTCAAGGCCAAGAAGCAGGTGACATTTGTTATATGTAGGACAGTACTTTGAAGTCAGTATGAACTTACTATTTCTTGGTACTGTTCCTTCCCTTAGTTTTGTTCTTAGTACTCCTTTTTAATCATTTTTCTAGCCTAGCCATAACCCTTTGCTAAATGTTTTACATGGTCAATTGTCAGTTACTAATGCTGTATATGTGTGCCAGCCTAGAGTTATGATGGAAAGTGCTGTCTCCATCATTCACAATGTAATGTAAATGCTTTCAAAAATACCAGAATCTTCTCAAGAATAAGAGTTTATATTGTGTTTTTATTTAATACCTGTTTCTTAGCGTCTGCTCCAGACCATTCCCAAAGAGTATATGCTCTCCTGTTTTAAAACCAGGAAAGAGGCAACATATTTGATAAAAATTTGAACATTTGTCACCTGAAAGCAAGTGGTGTATGTTTGTCGGAGATTGGAAAGGAAATGGGACTTGATATACCGCCTTTCTATAGTTTTTACAACTACATTCAAAGCAGTTTACATAATATATACAAGTACTTATTTGTACCTGGGGCAATGGAGGGTTAAGTGACTTGCCCAGAGTCACAAGGAGCTGCAGTGGGAATCGAACCCAGTTCCCCAGGATTAACCACTAGGCTGCTACTCCTGAAGTTTAAAATTAGACTGATTTTATAATAGTAAATGTAGTAAAAGCCAAACTTTTTTTATACTACAGTGTAGTGACAAACTTCTGTCATTTCACTTCATGCACAACTTGCATACAACACTTTTTTTTTTTTGCTTTCAAGCAATTATAATGTATGCACAAAAGGTTTTCTCATGGATACAGAGGCAAGATGGCGTCTTGAGCAGAAGCAAGTACCTGAGCTCTTGAACTGTCGTGGTTTGTCGGCGGAAGCGGTCTTTTCTTCCCCGTTTACATGGGGAAAAGAAAAGGGAAATCCAGGGGGCAGGCCTCCTTAACCCCTGGAGGGAACCCCGTACTTCGCCAGACTACACTGACGATGTTTGCTACTCAGGCACTGGGAACTCCAACGCTCACTGCGAACGGACATTCCCTCTCTTTCAGAGAGGGAAGCCCGCAGCATAGAGGAGATCTCTTTGAGCTCTCCCTCGAGCACGACACCTCCCAGACCGGGTAGCAGCTTTTTACAAGCAGAGGAGCAGATCAAAGAACAACCTGGAGCAGTGATTGCTTCTTTGTCTGGAGGAGGCCCCCCTGCTACTTCTACCCCAGAGTTACTATCTTGTGAAGGACGGGAGATACCGTCTCCTTCCCTGGAGCCTGCTACTGTGATCTGGAAGAAAAGAGAAAAGCCGAGCATGGTGACATTGGACACCCTATGGGATGTGATTCAAGAGCTGACCGGCTCTCTCCTCCAGGTAACTCAAACTTTTACAGAAGAAATGAGTGGTTTGAAAAAGACCTATATATCTTTGTCTGAGACTGTTCAAAAACAGGAGGAAAAAATTCTAAAGCTAGAAGGCGAAATAAAATCCTTACAAACTTTTGCTGGGGCAGCCATGAAAGAAAGGGAGATTGTTAACAGGAAATTAGAGTACCTGGATAACAATGCCAGAAAATTAAACCTAAGACTGCTTAATTTCCCAAAATCTCCGATTATATCGGCTCTCGATATGTTAAAGAAATACTTTAATGAAATTCTGGCTATTCCAAAAGAAGCATATCCTCCAATCACCCGGGCTCAATATATTACAGGAAAAGGAACTTCAACACAACAGCGATTGAATCTAACTGAATTTCTTGAAAGTTCCTTTGAAGTAATTACTGAGCGCACCACTCTTTTGGTATCATTTGTGTTTGAATCTGATATAACATCTTCCGTTTATACTTTAAACATATGAAGGCATTGTTCCTTGGTTCCAGAATACAAATGTTTCCAGACTTAAACAGAGAGACTTTGAAACGAAGGCGTGAGTTTTTGGGTTTAAAGCAGAGGACTCTTACTCTGAAAGGAACATTCCTATTGAAATTTCCCTGCAGATGCTTTCTTTCTCTTAACTCTGTTAACTATATGTTTACCGATCCAAAGAAAATGCGAAGTTTTATTGCCTTTAAGAAGGAAGAGAATCGTTCTAATCAGAACAATCCTGTAGGCTAATGCTGTTGAATTCAATTGTGGGCTTAGTAGTTCTTCTGCTCCTATGTTTATAGTATTTCTTATTTTGAATTTTTGCATTGTGTTTTGCCTCACTTAAATAGTGGACTAAATAAATGAAAGTATTTACCTAGAGGAGGTTACACCTCCTAGATCTATATCTCTTTTTCAGTTTTTTGTAAAATTCAGTTACTGCTTTTGCAGTCATGTTATGTGATTGTAAAATTAAAAAATTATAAATAAAGAATTAAAAAAGAAAAAAAAAAAAGGTTTTCTCATATTACCTATTTGAGAATAAGTGGGCATGATACATATGGATGACATCATCCATGGAGCCCGGTGTGGACACTGCCATAGTGCACTGTCACATAAGTGGGTGCCGTCCTGCCCGATTGATGCTCAAGTGTGAGACCAGCAGTCTTAACGTTTTTCTGCAGAACAGAGAGGTCGGATTCTTAATCTGTCCTTAATATGTCTTACTTTCTTTTTGGTGCCTTCCCTTTTTTGGGGGACATTTTTTTTTTTCTTTTATCAATTTTATCTCCCCCTCCCCAAGTTTTTTCATTTTTTCATCCTTTGGGGCCTCTGAGCCCTCTTAACCAGGCAGTATTGACCATTTTTGGATACAAAACTACTATATCTCCCCGGGCCATTGAACTTTTTGACCTTACGTCAGCTGTTTGGGGTCCCCCCCCCCCTCCATGTCGTTGCGTGCTGAAGTATACTCTTCAGTAGGGATCATAAAGAACAACCATACCATTTCAGGCACAGACCTCCCATAACGCTGTGATTGGCTCAGAGACTTCCCGGTCTCTCAGCTGAGTGAAGCACTGCCAAAAAAGATGTTTTTATTATTGAGGGGGGGGGGGGGGGGGGGAATGACGGCCAAAATGGGCGTTTTTTTTGGATGGGCGTCCTCAACTGCACTGTCCCTTGGATCGAGCCGCATCGGAGGGGGTGAGCAGTGTGGCGTCTTCAGGCAGCACAGGGAGGCATATTTGGCATGTGCAGAGCAGCCAGGATAACGCTTGGCTGCTGTGCGCATGCTCGACTGGTCGATTGGCCAACCGTTTAACGATGGAATAGAGAATGCAAATGAGCTACAATGAGCAGCTCATTTGCATTCCCTTTCCTTAATGCTTGCCCGTTCCTTACCGATTCGCTAAGGGAATCGGTAAAGGAAGGGCTCTAACGATTGTTTAGTGCATCTGGCCCTCAGGCCTTGCTTCCAGAGCTTCTGGAAGGACTGCTGCATCACCCTGCATCGATGGGGATGCTTGCGCCTGCTGTGCTGCCTGCTGCAGCTATGTCTGGCCCTCCACCCATGGTGAGGAATCTGAGCTTGGCACCGCTTGCGTTTCCGGTATCGGCTGCCACCCAGGTTGACTCCACACCCATGGAGGAAGCTTCGCCGCAGTCCATGCGGGGATCGGCTCCTTGACATCGCCATTGAAACCATGGGTCTTTGGCGTCGAGGCGGGTTTGGTCTCTGAAGTCACTGAGGGAAGTGCTCGCCAACGCTGAGGAAGAACGCTCGGAGTTAGAGGAATATCCCATATACTTTTCCTCCGATGAGTCTTTTGGGATACACTCTGACTCCTGAGAGCCTCTCCTTTTCTTCTTTTGTTTGGGAAATGGCTCAGGCCATTCCATTCCCAGTAGACATGGAGGATGAGCCCAGGGCTGAGATGCTTGAGGTCCTGGACTACACTTATCTACCTAAAGAGGCAGTGACAGCTCCTTTGCATAAGGTACTCAGGGAAGTCCTTACACGAAACTGAGCATCCCCTCTCTCTGGCCCCGTGATCCCTAAGAAGACAGATTCGCAGTATAGTATCCATGGTGAACCTGGGTTGGTGAGGTCTCAGTTACCTCACAACTCCATGGTGGTGGACTCTGCCCTCAAAAGAGCCAAGAGTTCTAGGGACTATGCTTCATTGCCCCCAGGCAGAGAAGCTAGGATTTTGGACTCTTTTGGGAGGAAAATGTATCAGGCCACCATGCTTGTTGCCCATATAAGATCATACCAGCTCTTCACGAGCATCCACTTGCAGAACTCTGTGCAGTAGCTGTCCAGTTTGGTCGATGCCCTCCCTCTGGAGCAAAGCCGAACCTTTTTGTCAGATGGTCAAACATCAGAAAGCTTGTCGTAAACCAACACTTTTGATGTAGCATCCAGGATCTCTGCTCAGGGTATAGCAATATGCAGACTCTCATGGCTGTGTGTTTCTGACCTGGACCATTCGGTCCAGCAGAGGATTGCAGATGTTCCTGGGGGGGGGGGGGGGGGGGGAATAATCTTTTCATGGAGAAGGTGGAAGATCTAGTTGACCAGATCAAGAAGCACACATGCTATGGCTTCTCTCTCCCGCCGGGTGCCTTCTGCTACCACCTCAGCTAGGAGGTATTTTAGTGGGTCACGGAGTGCTTCCTATTCTAGGTGTAGGTACACCCCCACGTCCCGACAGCCTACTCAGGGTCAGCCCCAGAATGCTCGTTCCATCAACAGTGTGTGCCCAAGGCCCCTACTGCGTCCCAGCAAAAGCAAGGGACGGGCTTTTGACTGGCTCCAGGGAAGCCTAGCCAAAATAAAACTTTCTCTGCCGGACGACTTGCCGGTCAGGGGAGGTTAATGTTTTTTCACCAAAGGTGGTCTCTCATAACCTCCGACCAGTGGGTTCTTCAAATAGTCGGGTTAGGGTGCACCCTCAGTCTGGAATCCAAGCTTCCAAATTGCCCATCGGGCGCCCATTCATTCAGCTCGCAGCACAGGCAGGTACTTGCAGAGGAACTCTGCCCTTCTGAAGGCCCATGCAGTCGAGCCTGTTCCACCAGGGGAAGAAGGTCTGGGATTCTATTCCAGGTACTTCCTTGTGCAGAAAAAAAACAGGGGGGATGCGTCTCATCCTAGACCTAAGGGCCCTGAACAAATTCCTGGCACGAGAAACGTTCAGGATGGTTTCCCTGGGCACCCTTCTTACCATGATTCAGGAAAAGATTGGCCATGCTCTCTGGACTTAAAGAACGCTTACGCTCGTATTACCTTCGATTTCCGCTGGGAATGCAGCATTTTCAGTACTGCATACTGCCCTTTGCCCTAGTGTCAGCTCCCAGAGTATTCACAGAATGTCTAGCAGTAGTTGGTGTCGCTACACAGACTGGGAGTGCATGTGTTCCCTTATCTCGACGATTGGCTGGTGAAGAGCAGCTCAGAAGATGGTGCTTGGGAGTCCATGCGGAAGACTATTCAGGTGCTGGAACTCCTGGGATTCGTAATAAATTATCCCATCTCACTCCGTTTCAGAAATTGGAGTTCATTGGAGCATTGTTCAGCACGACAACGGTTCGAGACTAAATTCCTGAGGCGCGGGCAGACAACCTTCTGTTCCTGGTGTCAAGGGTTCAATCATCACAACAAGTCACAGCTCAGCAGATGTTGAGACTTCTGGGGCACATGGTCTTCACAGTTCCTGTTACACCCATGGCACGCCTGCACATGAGATTTGCTCAGTGGACCCTAGCTTCCCAGTGGTGTCAGGCTACTACTTTCACCCTCCTGTAGATTTCAACCTCTTCTTCCACCTCAGTCTCACTGTTTTTCTTCCTTTGTAATCCACTCCATCCGTCTATTTGCTCCTCTGCCCTGTCCGAGGACCAGTCATTTATTGACCCCCTGATAAGTCCCTTTCTTCCTTTCTCACTGACTTTGATGCCTGGCTTTCCTTCTTTCTTGAACCTTCATCTCCTTCCCTCATTCTTGGGGATTTTAACATTCATGCTAATGATCCCTCTTACTCTTATGCTTCTCAATTTCTTGCTTTAACATCCTCTTTCAATCTTCAACTGTGCTCCACTGCCCCCACTGTCTTAATCATATCCTCTTCTCAAACTGCTCACTCTCCAGTTTCTGTGCCTCAACTCTTCCCCTCTCTGACCATCATCTGATAACTTTCACACTGACACCCTCCTCCCCAGTCCCGTCCAATCTTAACCAATACATTTAGGAATCTTCAGGCTATTGACCCTTCTACTCTGTCCTCCAGTATTTCAGATCTCTTCTCTACCACTATGTTATCCAAGTCTGTCAATGAGGTTGTCTCTTTCTATAATACTATTCTCTCCTCTACTCTGGATACTCTCGCTCCTCCCATTCCCCATTCTGTAAAACATACCAAACCCCAGCCTTGGCTGACCTCTAGAATCTGCTACCTACGTTCCTGTGCCCTCTCTGCTGAACGGCCTTTGGCTGAAATCCCGTGCTCATGCTGACTTCATACATTTCTAATTCTTGCTGACCTCCTTCCAGTCTGCTCTTTTACTTGCCAAACAGGACTATTACATCCAGTTGATATTCTCTTGGCTCAAACTCTCAACGTATCTTTGTCACACTGAACTCTCTCCTCAAAGCGCCTTCACCTCCACCACCCCCCCCCCCCTTCACTTTCCCCCCAGACTCTGGCTGAGTTCTTTCATGATAAGGTTCACAAGATTAAACTTGAATTCTCAACCAGGTCACCTCCACCTCTCCTTCCCTTAGTCCATTCTCTCAACCCTCCAACCCCTGCCTCCTTTTCTGAAATCACTGAAGAGGAAACTACACATCTTCTTTCCTCCTCAAAACTAACTACCTGTTCCTCTCATCCTGTTCCCACCCATCTACTTAACACTGAGGCATATTTTCAAAGCACTTAGCCTTCCAAAGTTCCATAGGTTTCTATGGAACTTTGGAAGGCTAAGTGCTTTGAAAATATGCCTGTCTCCCCTACTGTCATCCATTTTATCATATCCTCAATCTTTCACTGTCCACTGCGACTTCCTGAAACCTTCAAACATGCCGAAGTCACACCACTCCTTAAAAGAACTTCATTGGACCCTACCTGTCCTTCCAACTATCGCCCCATCTCCCTCCTCACTTTCCTATCCAAGATACTTGAACGTGCTGTTCACCGCCGTTGCCTTGACTTTCTTTCATCTCAAGCTATTGATCCACTTCAATCTGGCTTTTGCCCCCTTCATTCAACTGAAACAACGCTTGCTAAAGTCTCCAATGATCTGTTCCTGGCCAGATCCAAAGGTCTCTATTCTATCTTCATCCTTCTCGATCTCTCTGCTGCTTTTGACACTTGATCACAGCCTACTCCTTGATATGCTGCCCTCACTTGGATTTCAAGGCTCTGTTCTTTCCTGGTTTTCTTCTTATCTCTCCCAGCGTACCTTTAGTGTATACTCTAGTGGATCCTCTTCTACTTCTATTCCACTGTCAGTTGGTGTACCTCAGGGATCTGTCCTGGGACCTCTTCTTCTCTTGGTACTCTGATCTCATCCCATGGTTTTCAGTATCATCTTTAAGCTGAAGACTCCCAGATCTACCTCTCCACACCAGAAATCCAGGCCAAAGTATCAGCCTGCCTGTCTGACATTGCTGCCTGGATGTCTCAGCGCCACCTGAAACTAAACATGACCAAGACTGAGCGGCTTATCTTTCCCCCTGAACCAACCTCTCCTCCTCCCCCATTCTCTATTTCTGTGGATAACACTCTCATCCTTCCTGTCTCATCAACTTGTAACCTTGGGGTCATCTTCGACTCCCTCTTTCTCGGCACATATTCAGCAGACTGCTAAAACCTGTCGTTTTTCTCTATAATATCAGCAAAATTCGCCCTTTCTGAGCACACTACCACCTCTTATCACCTCTCGCTTAGACTATTGCAACTTGCTTCTCACAGGTCTCCCACTTACCCATCTCTCTCCTCTTCAATCTGTTCAAAATTCTGCTGCATGACTAATATTCTGCCAGTGTCGTTATGCTCATATTAGCCCTCTCCTCAAGTCACTTCACTGGCTTCCTATCCATTCCGCATACAGTTCAAACTCCTCTTATTGACCTATAAGTGCATTCACTCTGCAGCTCCTCAGTACCTCTCCACTCTAATTTCTCCTTACATTCCTCCCTGGGAACTCCGTTTACTGGGTAAATCCCTCTTATCTGCACCATTCTCCTCCACTGCTAACTCCAGACTCCGTTCCTTTTATCTTGCTGCACCATATGCCTGGAATAGGCTTCCTGAGCTGGTACGTCAAGCTCCATCTCAGGCTGTCTTCAAATCTAAGCTAAAAGCCCACCTTTTTTTTTTTTTTTTTCTAAATATATATATTTTTTATTATTTTATCATTTTACTTAATTACATTCACATTTATCACATAAATGTAAGGAAATACAGACATTAATATAAAAAGGAAAACATTTTCTCTCAAGAATATATATTTGCATAATTGTCCACAATTGGAAGATCCAAAATCCATTTATCACATAAATGTAAGGAAATACAGAAATTAATATAAAAAGGAAAACATTTTCTCTCAAGTATATATATTTGCATAATTGTCCACAATTGGAAGATCCAAGATCAGGAAAACAATCTTAAAGAAAATAAGAAAAACTCAAAATGGTTAATCTTACACTTCACATTTTCTGAGGGAGGAAGGTTAATCGGTTATTGCAGCCAGTACAGTGGTAACTGAAGGAAGTTGTTGCAGAGGATTCTTCATCTGTTTCCACAAACTCTATAATTTCTTAGGTTCAAACAAATAAGTAATAAGGAAAATAAAACACTTACAAGGGAATCGTGCTAGGAAGGTCCCACCTGGGGCAATGATTCCTGGCTGAAAAGCCAAGACTTCACACCTCCCAGTCTGCAATTCCCTTGATGTGTCAGGCAATATATTCATCTTTGAACCCCAAAAACTATCAACCATATATCGGAAATACAATTTCAAAACGTTGTTACTATCTAATCAAATCACTAATTTGACTAAAGTCACTAATAATATAAATCTATAGCTTCTGAATTTTCCAAAATGTCAGTTAAACACATCTCTTTTCTCTGAAAGAAGATTTTAAAGGAAATATAATTTTAGTCACCAAAAGGTGGCTATCAGAAGGTATTAGCAAAGTATCAGAGAAATATTTCTTCAAGAATTCAGTAGCTAATATATAGGATATTATAGGTAAATTTATCATTCTCAAGTTATTTTCCCTTAATTGGTTCTCCAGAAATTCCAATTTTTACAAGAAAAATAACTATTCTTCATTACCAAATTATCTAATTTTCATAGAGAAGCCATTTCTGTAATCAGTCTGTTTTTATATCTTGGACTTCCACTTTGTTAGATAAGTATTAATATAAATTCTTTAACTCGCATAGTGAAAAATTTTAAACATCTGAAGAAAAGTTATTCACATTCTGCTGCAGTTCCTATAGTATGTCCTTTATGACATTATTGGCTTCACCAAGTCCAATTTCTCCACAGAAGCCGCTCCAGATATCTTCGGGGGGGAAGAGCTCACTCTCCAATCCCCCAGTTGGTTTATTATCCAGAGTCGATGCTGCGCCAGGACCTCCTCGGGTCACATGAAAATCCTAACCCACTTCGGGTGTTTCCATTATTGACCTCCATAGCGAAGCATTACTATTTCCGGGTCTTGGAGGGGTCGTGCCAACAGGGGGACTCAAAGTCACTCCCTCCACTGAGATTCGGCAATAAAGCCTTGCTGTTCCCCGAAGCAAGAACCGATATTCCTGACGTTATAACCCCAAATCTCTCCAAAATAGACTGAGAAGTGGTGGGAACCCCAGCCGTGTTCGAGGAGGACAGCACCACGGCTTTGCCTTTTCTCTTCCCCATTCTCTGGGGAGCGCGCCTTCTTCAGGCATTCTGGTGTAAAAGGGGAACTCAACTAGCGTACGTCCTCCCTCAACACCATCTTGGATCCTCCAGGTTGGGACACTCTTTGTCTGGTTTCTCCTCAGAGGCCTGTCTGATATGGGTAACCCTACAGCATAACCCTCTGAGTCATTGAAACACGGAAGCCCCTCCACCACTTGCAAGGTGGTGTCCCTTCGGAGGGGTAAAAGCCCACCTTTTTGATGCTGCTTTTAACTCCTAAACCTTATTCACTTGTTCAGAAACTTTATTTTATCATCCTCTTGTTTGTCCTCTTTGTCTGTCCTAATTAGAGTGTAAGCTCTGTTGAGCATGGACTGTCTCTTCATGTTCAAGGGTACAGTGCTGCGTACGTCTAGTAGCGCTTTAGAAATAAGTAGTAGTAGTAACCTAGAAAATGTCATCTGAGTGTCCACCGACGTGCGTTCCCATCAGTAGTGAACAATTCGATCCAATTTGACCATGGGACATCCATTCCAAATTCCTCAGCCGTAAAAAGTGCTGACGGATGAATCTCTCCTAGGGTTGGGGGATCATGTAGATGGGCTTCAACCTCCTGGAGCTCCAAGCGATCTGGAACGCTCTAAAACCTTTCACAGATCGACTGTCCAACCAAATTATCTTAATTCAAACAATCAGGTTGCGATGTACTACCTCAACAAGGAACGGGGGGGGGGGGGGGGGGGGCACCAGATCTCGCCTTCTGTGTCAGGAAACTGTCCAGATGTGTCTTTGGGCGTATCGTCACGGCATGTTTCTCTAAGCCACTTATCTGAGAGGCGTAAACAGTCCTGCTGGCAGGTTGAGCAGGGTAATGCAACCTCATGAATGGTCTCTGAATATGGGCGTGGCCTGCAAGATTTTCCGAGCATGGGGCACCCCCTCAGTGGATGTTTTCGCCGCTACCTCACCAGTGGTCTCTGAATATGGGCGTGGCCCAGAAGATCTTCCGAGCATGAGGCACCCCCCCCCCTTTGGTGGATCTTTTCACCGCTCAATTCAATTACAAGGTCTCTCAGTTCCAGCCTTCAGGCCCACGACAGACTAGCGTCAGATGCCTTTCTCCTGCATTGGGGAACAGGCCGGTATGCGTATCCTCCCATACCTCTGGTGGGGAAGGCATTGCTGAAACTCAGGCAAGACCACGGACCATGATCCTGTTCGCGCCATATTCGCGCCAATTTTTCTCCAAGGGCAAGCAGCCTGCTTGTTCTCACTGATGGGTGACGTCCACGGCAGCCCCAGAAACGGAAATCTTCATAGCAACAAAAAGTTTGCTAGAGCCTTCGAGCGCGCAGGCCCGCGCATGCGCGGCCATCTTCCCGCCCATCACGCGATAGTTTCGCTTCAGTTCACTCAGATGTTTGAGGTCCTTGACTATCCTTCGCCACCTACGGAATCATCCACTGTTCCTCTGCATAATGTCCTTAAAGAGACATTGCTGAAGAACTGGAAGAAACCACTAACTAACCCCACCATTCCCAAAAAAGCTGAGTCCCAATATCGGATTCATGGAGAACCTGAGTTGATGAGGTCACAGTTACCTCATGACTCTATGGTTGTGGACTCTGCTCTCCAAGAGGGCCAGGAGCACTAGAGATTACACCTCGGCGCCCCCGGGGCAGGAATCTAGAACTCTTGACTCGTTTGGGAAAAAGGCCTATCAGTCTTCTATGCTCGTGTACAAGATTCTGTCATACCAGCTGTACACGAGCATCCACATGCATGATAGACCTTTGGTCTTTCCCAGTATGGCAATACTTATGTAACAATGTAAAGCAACTGGCGGACTTGGTGGAAAAGCTCCCTGTGGAGCACGCCAGGCCTTTTCAGGAGGTGGTCAGGCAGCTGAAGGCGTGTCATAAATTCCTGTCCAGGGGTGTTTATGATTCCTTTGATGTTGCATCCAGAGCCGCTGCTCAGGGTATAGTGATTCGCAAACTCTCATGGCTGCGTGCCTCTGACCTGGACAATCGAGTCCAGGCTTGCGGATGTCCCTTGCCGGGGGGGGCGGTAATATTTTTGGCGCGAAAGTTGAGCAGGTGGTCGAACAGCTCCACCAGCGGGAAACTGCTATAGACAATCTCTCCTGCCGGTCGCCTTCAGCTTCTACCTCAACAGGTAGGTGTTTTTTCCAGGGAAGAAGGACTGCTCCCTATGCCTACAATAGGCGTAGGTACAATCCTCCTTCCCGACAGCCTTCTCAGGCTCAGCCCCAGCGCCCTTGTTCTGTCAACAGCGTGCGCTCAGACAGGCCCCTGCACCTCCCCAGCAAAAGCAAGGGACGGGCTTTTGACTGGCTCCAGCTGAGCATAGCCACTATCAAAGTGTCGGTGCCGGACAATCTACTGGTCGGAGGGAGGTTAAAATTTTTTCACCAAAGGTGGCCTCTTGTAACCTCTGATCAGTGGGTTCTTCAAATAATCCGGTTAGGATACACCCTCAATCTGGAATCCATACCTCCAAATTGCCCACCGGGAGCTCATTCTTACAGCTCCCAGCACAAGCAGGTACTTGCAGAGGAACTCTCCGCCCTTCTAAAGGTCCATGCGGTCGAACCCGTTCCACCAGGGGAAGAAGGGCTGGGATTCTATTCCAGGTACTTCCTTGTGTAAAAGAAAAAGGGGGATGCGTCCCATCCTAGACCTAAGGGTGTGAATAAATACCTGGTCTGAGAAAAGTTCAGGATGGTTTCCCTGGGCACCCTTCCTCCCATGATTCAGGAAAATGATTGGCTATGCTCTCTGGACTTAAAAGATGCTTATACACACATCCTGATACTTCCAGCTCACAGGAGGTATCTTCGATTCCATCTGGGAGCGCAGCACTTCCAGTATTGTGTGCTGCCTTTTGGTCTGGCATCTGCGCCCAGCGTGTTTACAGAATGCCTGACAGTAGTTGCAGCGTCGCTACGCAGACTGGGAATGCATGTGTTCCCTTATCTCGATGATTGACTGGTGAAGAACACCTCAGAGGCAGGAGCTTTTCAGTCCATGCAGATGACTATTCAACTGCTGGAGCTACTCGGGTTTGTGATAAATTACCTCAAGTCCCATTTTCTTCCTGTTCAAAGACTGGAATTTATTGGAGCTCTGCTGGATTCACAGAAGGCTCGCGCCTATCTCCCTGAGAAGAGAGCAGACAGTCTTCTGTCTCTAGTTTCCATGGCCAGAGCGTCTTAGCGGATCACAAGCTCGGCAGATGTTGAGACTTCTGGGCCATATGGCCTCCACAGTACACTTGACACCCGTGGCTCGTCTTCACATGAGGTCTGCTCAATGGACCCTAGCTTCCCAGTGGTATCAAGCTGCAGGGAATCTGGAGGATGCGATCCAGCTGTCCACAATTCCCTTCAGTGGTGGACAATTTGATCTAATTTGACCTTGGGATGTCCTTTTCAAATTCCTCAGCCTCAAGTGCTGACAATGGATTCATCCCTCCTGGGGTGGGGAGCTCATATCGATGGGCTTTACACTCAAGGAGCTTGGTCCCTCCAGGAATCAGGTCTTCAGATCAATCTCCTAGAGTTGCGATCGGTCTGGAACACTAAAGGCTTTCAGAGATCGGCTGTCCAATCAAATTATTCAAATTCAGACAGACAATCAGGTTGCCATGTACTGCATCCAAGCAAGGGGGGCACCGGATCTCGCCCCATGTGTCGGGAAGCCGCTCAGATATGGCTTTGGGCTCGCCATCATGGCATGTTTCTCCAAGCCACGTATCTGGCAGGCATAAGCAGCAGTCTGGCCGACAGGTTGAGCAGGATCATGCAACCTCACGAGTGGTCGCTCAACTCGCCCATAGTGTGCAAGATCTTCCAAGCGTGGGGCACCCCCTCAGTGGATCTTTTCGCCATTCAGATCAATCACAAAGTCCCTCAGTTCTGTTCTAGGCTTCATGCTTAGGCCGACGACAGACTAGCGTCAGATGCTTTTCTCCTTCATTGGGGGATGGGCCTTCTTTATGCATATCCTCCCATACCTCTGGTGGGGAAGTCTTTACTGAAACTCGGGCAAGACCGCGGAACCATGATTCTGATTGCTCCTTTTTGGCCTTATCAGATATGGTTCCCTCTTCTTCTGGAGTTGTCCTCCGAAGAACCGTGGAGATTGGAGTGTTTTCCAACCCTCATTACTCAGAACGAGGGGCGCTTCTGCATCCCAACCTCCAGTCTCTGGCTCTCATGGCCTGGATGTTGAGAGTGTAGACTTCGCCTCCTTGGGTCTTTCTGAGGGTGTCTCTGGAGTCTTGCTTCCAGAAAAGATTCCACGAAGAGGTGTTACTCTTTTAAATGGAGGAGGTTTGCTGTCTGGTGTGACAGCAAGGCCCTAGATCCTCGCTCTTGTCCTACACAGACCCTGCTTGATTATCTTCTACATCTGTCAGAGTCTGGTCTCAAGACCAACTCCGTAAGAGTTCACCTTAGTGTGAGTAGAGCTTTTCATTATCATGTAGAGGGTAAGTCTATCTCTGGACAGCCTTCAGTTGTTCGATTCATGAGAGCTTTGCTTTTGTCAAAGCCCCCTGTCAAACCTCCACCAGTGTCATGGGATCTCAATGTCGTTCCCACCCAGCTGATGAAGCCTCTTTTTGAGCCACTGAATTCTTGCCATCTGAAGTACTTGACCTGGAAGGTCATTTTCTTGGTGGCTGTTACTTCAGTTCGAAGAGTCAGTGAGCTCCAAGCCTTGGTAGTGCATGCTTCTTATCTCAAGTTTCATCACAACAGAGTAGTCCTCCGCACACACCCTAAGTTCTTGCCGAAGGTGGTGTCGGAGTTCCATCTGAACCAGTCAGTTGTCTTGCCAACATTTTTTCCCCCCTCATACCCGCCCTGCTGAACGTCAGTTACATAAATTAGACTACAAGAGAGCATTGGCCTTTTATGTGGAGCGGACAAGCCCCTTCAGACAGTCCACCCAAATGTTTGTTTGTTTTTCGATCCCAACAGAAGGGGAGTGGCTGTCGGGAAACGCACCATTTCTAATTGGCTAGCAGATTGCATTTCCTTCACTTATGCCCAAGCTGGGCTGAATCTTGAGGGTCATGTCACGGCTCATAGTGTTCGAGCCATGGCAGCGTCAGTGGCCCACTTGAAGTCAGCCACTATTGAAGAGATTTGCAAGGCTGCGACGTGGTCATCAGTCCACACTTTCACATCTCATTACTGCCTCCAGCAGGATACCCGACGCGACAGTCGGTTTGGGCAGTCGGTGGTGCAGAATCCCACCCCCCTAGGCCCATTTTTATTCTGTTCTAGGCTGCACTCTCAGTTAGATGTTATGCTTCATAGGTCAATCCTTGTTATGTCCTCGCCGTTACGAGGCCCAATTGACCTTCTTTGTTGTTTTGAGTGAGTCTGGGTGCTAGGGATACCCCATCATTGAGAACAAGCAGCCTGTTTGTCCTCGGAGAAAGCGAAGATACATACCTGTAGCAGGTATTCTCCGATGACAGCAGGCTGATTGTTCTCACAAACCCGCACGCCTCTCCTTTGGAGTTGTCCTTTTTCTTTGTTGTTGCTTATTATTTAACTGAAGCAGGACTCTCGCACAACGGGTGGGAAGATGGCTGCGCGGTGTGCGTGCTTGAAGGCTCTAGCAAACTTTTTGTTGCTAGGAAGATTTCCATTCCTGGGGCTGCCGTGGACGTCACCCATCAGTGAGAACAATCAGCCTGCTGTCCTCAGAGAATACCTGCTATAAGTATGTATCTTCGCTTTACATGCACACCGGTTAAAAGCCTTCCCATATCAAAACTTTCCGGCAAATGGAGTCTCAAAAGCTTTATTTTGCTTTTTGTATCTGATTTAGGAACTATCATCAACCTACAGGTTGTGGCAGACCAGCCTAGAATTACATGATAAAATATTTGATTTGTATATACTTTGATCTCAAAGTTGAGATGAAATTTGAATAGCTGTTCTTGCATGACAGCTAATAAATGGATAGGTTACTGAAGTATGTTACATGGATGTCATAGCAGTGAAAATTGTCCTTTTTGTAAAGAAATGTCTGATCACATGTATTTATGTAACTTTTTTTTGTCCTTTTCATGGTTTGATAGATCAAAATCAAGATCAGCATCATTAAAGAGAAGGTAAGATGACACGTTCTAAAAACTGGTGTCTATGTAGCTGGATTGTAATACTTCCTGTTCAGGTTTTTGCTTTGTGCTTGCTAAGAGCCGCTAATACTTCCCCTTTTTTTTCTCCTCTGATCGTTTTATGGCAGTGATTCCCAAACCTGTCCTGGGAGAACACCAGCCAGTCATGTTTTCAGGACTCTCATAATAATGAATGTAGATGAGACTGATTTGCATACCAATGAAGTAGTGTATGCAAATCAATCTCGTGTATATTCATTGTGGGTATCCTGAAAATCTGACTGGCTGGGGTACCTAGGACAGGTTTGGGAATCGCTGGTTTTGGTAGTAGAACTTAGTATATATTAACTGCATAGTCAACTGATTTCAGTTGCTCTTGTTAAAATGAGGAAAGGTCCACAGTTTTGTTTTTGAGACTTGTTGGGGGAGATAACAGCATTTGTTACTTGTATGTATGTTTGTGATTTTTTTTTTTTTTTATTATGTATGTCTATTATTTAAAAACTTCTAGTCTGCCTACAACTAGGCAGATCACAATTTTGTTAGCTGCTTGGTTTAAGTGGGATACAAGTTTTTAAAATAAATGGGTCGCTGGTGTACAGAGTATTACAAAACTGCTTACACTTTTTTTTTAACAGTTGAGGCAGCTGTGATTGATTTAAGCAAAAGACCTGGAAAGAGTGGGATGTTTTTTTTTTTAGACTAAATATTTTTTGGCTAGTTAAGCTATACGTTTCTGTTGTGCCAAGCTGCTTTTAGTTTAATATAAACTAAGGATCCTGTTTACTAAGGTGCGTTAGTGTTTTTAGTGGCCTACAGTTAGCGCACACTCTAACCATGTAGGCGCCTATAGGGATATTGTAGGCATGTATATGGTTAACGCACCTATAACACTGCTTAGTAAATGGGGCCTTAAATTATTAGCAGAAATGACATGAGGTTGATTAAACTTTTTTTTCCTCTTCTCTCCTTAGTCGTTCGCCATCAGGAAGCCCTAGAAGGGGTGGAAGCACTGAACGAGATATCTAAATTGTAACAACTTAGGAAGAAAGTTATTTTGTTTACATGACTATAAGGGATTTTGTGATGCCTGTTAGACAAATATTAGGACCTCAGTGCTGGTGGGAGGGAAGGGGGAAGGGATTTGGCAGTGATTAAACAATTAGAATAAGATTGGACATTTTAAACTTTGGAAATCCATACCAGTAAGTTAGTGGACAAGTTTTTGTTTTGTTAACATCAAATGATTTGATTGTGGGATTTTTGTATCTGCACATTAAAATATGTACTTCCAATTAAACTTAGTTCTTTGTTTTAACAAGGCTGTTTGAGTTTGAAACATTGGCTTATCAACATTTAATTTTGAGAGTTCAAATTTCTTTTCATCCTGCCATGCCAATCTAGACAAGGGTTGTGTCCCTTTCTGACCAGTAAATGGAGATAGAGATGTTGATTTCAGCCAGTTGCATCACCAGCAATAAGGGTCAATGCTGGTTCAGAAACTTCAGTATTTCTTTACTCCAGCAGATGGTGCAGGTAGAACTGGTGTGGTAGGTGCGCCTGGCTCCCCAGGGCACAGTCCATGGCCTGTGTCCAGTGAGTTTGAGTCCATCAGGGCCTTGTTGTCTGGGTATAGGCCATAGCCCATAGTTCAGGATGAACTAATTGAGGAGTCTTTTTTTTTTTTTTTTTTTTTTTTTTCCCCTCATTCCCCAGTCCAGAGTTCCATTTCACTTAGCTCTGTGTGGGTGCATGGGCAGTGCTAACTGTGGACTTTGCCAGCCAGGGGGAATAGTAGGCTATCTTCTACTTAGGGTGCCACTGCAAAGCCATAGAGGCCAAAAGAAAGGGGGGGGGGGCAGCTTTGTACTGGGTTTAGTTCCACAGTCATGTAAGGCAAAGAAGTTAAAGCTTTTTTAAAACTAAAGTAATACCTGCACTTTAGGTGTGCAGTAGTGGTAACTTTGATTCCGTGGAGGGGGAGAGACCCAGACTCTGCAAGCGCACGGTCCAGGAGTGGAGAGAAAAGAACCTGTGTCTAACCTCGTGCACAATGATCCTGGTGAAGAGAAAGGTGTGGGACTTGGATGCCAGTGCCTCAGCATCTAGCCTAGGGCTAAAGGATGGCTTGCTGGGAGGGCTCTCCTTTTACTTTGACAGAGTGCAGTAGTAGTGTTTAAAAGCCAACTGACTGGGCAGAGTGGCATCTATTGGCAGTCTTAGCAGTTCATATTGTTGGGACTGAGAATATGTAGGTGGACTTGAGCCATTAGATTCAGCGGAGTAGTAGTGAGTCCTCAGACCCTCCAGATAATGATGGCTTCCATATCATCATGCTGATCAATCCATAGACTGGTGGTTGTGTCCATCTACCAGCAGGTGGAGATAGAGAGCAAACTTTTGCCTCCCTATATGTGGTCATGTGCTGCCGGAAACTCCTCAGTATGTTCTCTATCTCAGCAGGTGGTGGTCACACACAGCAGCAGCTCTGGCTAGGCCTCCAAGCCTAATTTTTAGGTTTTGTTGAGTGCCTGGGGTTGAGGGCTCTTCTTGAGCAAGTGCAAACCTGGTGGCGCCAGGTCCCTCCTTTTCTCCCCCCTCCCGCTGGCTCCGTTAAAAAAAAAAAAAAAAAAAATTTTGAACGTCCTTAAAGGCGTTTATTTCGACGTTTATTTAAACGTTTATTGCAGCTACTCACTGGGACACCAGGTCGTTACAGCTCGGAGCGGAAAGCAGGTAATTTTTACCTTTTTATAGCGGGCAGGGGGTTCCCCGATTGATCTCCACGTGGCCTATGGCGTCGGAGGGCGAGGGCGCAAAGAGTCGCTCCCCGGATCGCTTGGGCGCTTCTAGAGGGGATGCGGGGGTCTTAAAGTCTGATTCGCCCTTGTTGGGTGACAGTTTTATGACCGATGAGTGTCCCGGTCCTTCCTCCGGTGTGGCGGTTTTTCCCGCCATAAACGCCCATCCCCCGCTGCTCGCCTCCGCCATCTTGGCCGGCCACGCGGCTCGGACGGCTTCTTCTTGGGCCGCCCTTGAGGTGGGAGACATTAATGCCATGAACGCCCTTAATTTGGGCGACGGCACAAAAGCGGCTAAAGTTAAGCGCCGTTCTTCCCGCGCGGCTCCTTCGCGGAGTGTCGCGCCGGACGCCATCTTGGATGCGCAGCATGTCTCTCCCCTGCTCTTGCGAGCGCCGGTTGAGGGTGCGTCTAGGGCTGTAGCCCAGGCTGCGGAAGTGCACAGTCTGGGGGGTTTCTCCCCCGAGTTTGTTTTGCTGCTGCATCAGGCCTTCCTTATGCAAAACGCTGCCCCTGCTCCCTCGTCTGGTAAAGAGGTTGAGGCCCCCGGAGGTAAACGCCCTCGGGTTGATTCCCAGGCCTTGGAGGACTTTGTCTCCTCCGATGTAGATGAGGGCAGCGTATTTGAGTTCTTCAACGGTCCTTTGCGGATTCCTTGGAGGAGACGGATCCCCGCTCGGATGGAGCGGATGACCCCTCTGCAGCGCGGCTCTTTAGCTCAGAGGCTTTGCCCAACCTGTTAGTGCAGGCCATGGGTATTTTGAAGATTTCCTCTCCGGAGGACGTCTCTCCCTCAGCCCCTGTTGGCTCTGCCATTATGCTGGGGACGAAGCGCCCGCCTAGAACCTTCCACGTGCATGATGCCATGCACACCTTAATTTCGGCTCAATGGGATGTCCCGGAAGCGAGCCTTAAAGTGGCTAGGGCTATGTCCCGCCTCTATCCTTTGCCTGAAAGTGAACGTGAGGCCTATCTGTGGCCTACCGTGGATTCTTTAATCACTGCGGTGACTAAGAAAACGGCATTGCCGGTGGAAGGTGGCACGGCCCTAAAGGACGCCCAAGACAGAAGATTGGAGGCGGCCTTAAGGTTGTCCTTTGAGGCGGCTGCTTTAAGTTTGCAGGCCTCAGTTTGCAGCTCCTATGTGGCCAGGGCGTTCCTGACTATGGTGCAGCGGGCTTCCCCCTCGGATCATTCCTTGAGGGCTGATTGGCCGGCCCTGGAATCGGGCTTAGCCTATTTGGCAGACTTGCTGTATGATGTCTTGAGGGCCTCAGCTAAAGGCATGGCTCAGACAATCTCTGCGCGGCGGTGGCTTTGGCTGAAGCATTGGTCTGCTGACCACGCCTCTAAATCCCGCCTGGCTAGATTGCCTTTTAAAGGCAAGCTGCTCTTTGGGGTCGAGCTGGACAAAATCGTGACCGATCTCGGCACGTCTAAGGGCAAGAAGTTACCAGAGGTCAGGGCTCGGGCTAGTACTCGCCCCGGTACCTCCAGAGGACGGTTTCAGGAAGCCCGTCGGTACCGCCCGGGCAGGTCGGGCTCCTCTGCCCCCTCTTCCTTCAAGAGGAACTTCTCCCCCAAGCAGCATTCCTTTCGCAGAGACCGCCGTCCCGGAGGTGCTCCCTCCGGTCCTCCCCCAGGGTCTCGTACCCAATGACGGGGCCTTGGTCCACGCCCCAGTGCAGATTGGAGGACGGCTGTCCTCGTTTCTGGGCGAGTGGACCACAATAACTTCAGACGCTTGGGTGCTGGAAGTCATCAGAGACGGCTACAAGCTAGAGTTCTGCCGACCCTTAAGAGACGGGTTTGTACTCTCTCCCTGCAAGTCTCTGGTCAAAGCTGTGGCAGTGCAGCAGACCTTGGACAACCTGATCCGCCTGGGTGCGGTCGTTCCGGTGCCAGAAAATCAGCTTGGCAAGGGGCGTTACTCCATTTACTTTGTGGTACCAAAGAAAGGAGGTTCTGTACGGCCTATCCTCGACCTCAAAGGGGTCAATCGGGCCTTGAAAGTTCGGCACTTTCGCATGGAGACTCTCCGCTCTGTTATAGCGGCAGTGAAGACAGGGGAGTACCTGGCATCCTTGGACATCAAGGAAGCGTACTTGCATATTCCCATCTGGCCTCCTCATCAACGCTTTCTGCGTTTTGCAGTACTGGGCCGACACTTCCAGTTCAGAGCCCTCCCGTTCGGGTTGGCTACTGCTCCGCGGACCTTCTCCAAAGTAATGGTGGTCATCGTGGCCTTCCTGCAAAAGGAAGGAGTACAAGTCCATCCTTATCTGGACGACTGGTTGATCCGAGCCCCCTCTTATGCAGAGTGCGGCAAAGCTGTGAACCGGGTGGTTGCTCTTTTGAGCTCCCTGGGGTGGATCATCAACTGGGAGAAAAGCCAGCTGCGCCCAACTCAGTCCCTGGAGTATCTGGGAGTTCGATTCGACACCCAAGTGGGCAGAGTGTTCTTGCCAGACAATCGGATTGTCAAGCTTCAGGCTCAGGTGGACCAGTTCCTAGTAGCCTCTCCTCTTCGGGCTTGGGACTATGTGCAGCTGTTGGGCTCTATGACGGCCACGATGGAAGTAGTGCCCTGGGCCAGGGCTCATATGAGACCACTACAACACTCTCTGCTGCAGCGCTGGACTCCGATGTCGGAGGATTATGCTGTGCGCCTTCCCTTGGACCCAGCAGTGCGCAAGGCGCTGAGCTGGTGGACGCAGACAGACAAGTTGTCTGCAGGAATGCCTCTGGTGACCCCGGAGTGGATTGTCATCACGACGGACGCCTCTTTGTCGGGCTGGGGAGCCCACTGCTTGGGAAGGACAGCGCAGGGGCTCTGGTCTCCTGCAGAGGCAAAGTGGTCTATCAACCTCCTGGAACTCAGAGCCATTCGGTTGGCGCTTTTGGAGTTCATCCCTATACTGGCGTTGAAGCCAGTACGGGTGCTGTCGGACAATGCCACGGCTGTGGCCTATGTCAACCGCCAGGGAGGTACCAAGAGCGCCCCTCTAGCCAAGGAGGCCATGAATCTATGCCAGTGGGCGGAAGCGAACCTGGAACAGCTGTCAGCGGCCCACATTGCCGGAGTCATGAATGCAAAGGCGGACTTTCTCAGTCGCCATACCTTGGAGCCCGGAGAGTGGCAGCTATCTGCTCAGGCGTTCTTGGACATCACGAAGCGCTGGGGCCAGCCGAGCCTAGATCTGATGGCGTCATCGGCCAATTGCCAAGTGCCGCGCTTTTTCAGCAGAGGACGGGACCCTCGATCCCTGGGAGTAGATGCTCTTCTCCAACAGTGGCCGACACAAGAGCTTCTCTATGTGTTCCCGCCCTGGCCCATGTTGGGCAGGGTGCTAGACCGGGTGGCAAAGCATCCAGGCCGGATAATCCTGGTGGGTCCGGATTGGCCCAGACGTCCCTGGTATGCGGACTTGATCAGGCTCTCAGTCGATCCTCTGCGGCTGCCAGTGGAGCAGGGCCTGTTACATCAGGGTCCCGTGGTGATGGAGGATCCCTCCCCCTTTGGTCTTACGGCCTGGCTATTGAGTGGCAGCATCTGAGAAAGAAGGGCTTCTCAGACAAGGTCATCGCCACTATGCTGAGAGGGAGGAAGCGCTCTACTTCTACGGCTTACGCCAGGGTTTGGCGTACCTTTGCAACGTGGTGTGAAGCGGGCTCACTTTCTCCCTTCACTGCTCCAATTTCTTCAGTGTTGGCGTTCCTGCAAGAAGGTCTGGAGAAAGGCCTGTCGCTCAGTTCCCTTAAAGTTCAGGTAGCGGCTCCGGCTTGCTTCAGGGGCCGCCTGAAGGGTGCTTCCCTGGCTTCGCAGCCAGATGTGGTGCGCTTTCTCAAGGGAGTTAATCACCTGCGCCCTCCTCTGCACTCAGTGGTGCCTGCGTGGAATCTCAACCTGGTACTAAGAGCCTTGCAGAAGCCGCCTTTTGAACCCTTGTCGAGGGCATCTCTGAAAGACCTGACGTTGAAAGCAGTCTTTTTGGTGGCTATCACTTCAGCCAGAAGAGTTTCCGAGCTCCAGGCACTCTCATGTTGAGAGCCTTTTCTGCAGTTCACTGAGGCAGGAGTGACTATTCGCACAGTGCCTTCCTTCCTGCCCAAGATTGTTTCTCGCTTCCATGTGAATCAGCAGCTCTGTCTCCCTTCCTTTCGTAGGGAGGACTACCCAGAGGAATTCTCTGCTCTCAAATATCTGGATGTGAGACGAGTTATCATCAGATACTTGGAAGTGACCAATGATTTCCGGAAATCGGATCATCTGTTTGTCCTGTTTGCGGGTCCTCGTAAGGGTCTGCAGGCTGCTAAGCCTACAGTGGCAAGATGGGTCAAGGAAGCCATTGCAGCAGCTTATGTGGCCGCGGGGAAGGTGCCGCCTATCCAGCTGAAGGCTCACTCCACTAGAGCTCAGGCGGCCTCGATGGCAGAGGCCGGGTCCGTCTCCTTGGCAGAGATATGCAAGGCGGCAACTTGGGCATCGGCCCATACATTCTCCAAGCATTACCGCTTGACTGTGGCTGCTCGGGCGGAGGCCCGGTTTGGAGCTTCAGTGTTGAGGTCAGGGATTTCAATGTCCCGCCCTGGGTGAGTACTGCTTCGGTACATCCCACCAGTCTATGGATTGATCAGCATGATGATATGGAAGGTAAAATTATGTATCATACCTGATAATTTTCTTTCCATTAATCATAGCTGATCAATCCATAGCCCCTCCCAGATATCTGTACTGTTTATATTCTGGTTGAATTTTAGGTTCAAGTTTAGTCTTCAGTTACTTCAGGAGGACTTCGTGTTCAAGTTTTTTCACTTGGATTCTTCAAGAGTTGAGACGAGTTTGTGTTACAGTGAGCTGCTGCATTCCTCTCCCCTCCGTTTTACGGGGCTGGATTGAGACTTAAATTCTGCCGGCACTCCCTCCCGCTTCGTGGGGCTGTAGGGCAGCTTTGTACCCCTCCCGCTTTGGCGGTGTTAGGGTCAGTCAGCTCCTCCCGCGGTTGCAGGATAAGCCAGATCCCCCCGCATCGGCGGGGTGGTGTCCCTCCCCCGCTCCGCGGGGATGAGCTGGACGGATTCCCCTCCCCCACTTGTGTGGGGATGAGCTGGGTTAATTCCCCTCCCCCGTTTCGGCGGTGGTGAGCTGGGCAGAGTGTCCCTTTGTGGGTGTAATTCTCTAAGTGCTGAGTCCTGCGGATGGAGCTTACTGAGGAGTTTCCGGCAGCACATGACCACATATAGGGAGGCAAAAGTTTGCTCTCTATCTCCACCTGCTGGTAAATGGACACAACCACCAGTCTATGGATTGATCAGCTATGATTAATGGAAAGAAAATTATCAGGTATGATACATAATTTTACCTTCCTCAGCAATCCTCCAAGACCGTTCAAGACGCTTGGGTTATGCACTCCTACCAGCAGAGGGAGACTGAGAACACTAAAACTTCTTATACAAGTAGTCTGTGCAGACCTTCTACTAACCAGTATTTTCTCAGTCTCGGCAGAGGGTAGATGTGGGCTCTTAGATGAGTCTGAGGATCAGGATAGGCTAAGGCCTGGGGAAGATTCTTCAGTGGGTCGCATTTTTCATAAGGAGGAGGAGTTAGTGCTCATTGATCAGGTGATCTCTACTTTGAAGTTTGCTCCGGTGGCCACTCCCTCTGCAGAGGGACCCCAGGTAGATCCCTTGGTTAAGGGGATTCGGAGAGCCTCTCGTTCCTTTCCCATGAATTCAGACATTAGAGACATGGTTTTTCAGGAAGGTCTGTGCCGGAGGCTGCTTGTAAGGTGTCTAGGGCTATGGCGTGGTTGTATCCCTTGCCTCCGGAAGATTTGGCCCTGCTGAAACCACCTACTGTGGATGCGGTGGTTACGGCGGTTACTAAGGCTACAGCCATTCCGGTGGATGGCGGTACAGCCTTACGGGATCCTCAGGATAGGAAGCTAGTCCTTTCTGAAGCGCAGCTTTGATTTGTTGGCTTTGGCCTTGCAAGCCTCTGTGTGGGGGCTTGGTAGCCAGAGCTTGTTTCCGTTGGGCGGAGAAGCTCTTGGATGAGCCTGCGTTAAATAGGGCTGGTTTAGTTCAGTAGCTGGCCAAATTGGAGATGGGGTCTTCGTTTTTGGCGGACACCCTTTATGATTTGCTAAGGGCTTCGCTAAGAATATGGCTCTGGCGGTGACGGCTCGCAGGGCTCTTTGGCTTAGGGGCTGGGTGGCAGATGCGGCCTCTAAAGCAAGGTTGTGTTCTCTACCTTTCAAAGGTTCTATGTTGTTTGGAGAGGACTTGGATAAACTGATGAGTGGTCTTGGGGATACCAAGGTCTCACGGTTGCCGGAGTTACGGCCTAAGTCAGCTAGTCGAGGGGGTTCGGCTACAGGTCGGTTTAAGGACGCAAGGCGGTACAAGTCGGGCAGATTTGTATCCTTCTAAAAGCCGTTTTTTCCCGCGGACGCAGTCCTTTCGAGGGGGTCGTCGAGGAGGTTGGGACTCCTCCGGAGGTGCCGGAAATGGTAATAAGTCCTCCTTATGAAGGTGTGCGGGTCCAGCCTCTGGTGAAGGTCGGTCGGGGCGTGACTTCGTCTGTTTTATCAGGGGTGGACCCAAATTACTTCAGATCAGCGGGTGCTGGAGGTCGTTAGCAACGGTTATGCTCTCGAGTTTGAGCACCCGCTGCCGGATCTGTTTCTTCCCTCTCTTTGTCACTCTCGAGTCAAGTTAAAGGCTATTCAAGAGACTCTGGGTCGCTTAATCCAGTTGGGAGCTGTGGTACCTGTTCCTCGGCATGAGCAGGGAATGGGTTGTTATTCCATTTACTTTGTGGTGCCGAAGGAGGAGGAGGAGATGGCTCTGCTCATGAGTTGGGCGGAAAGGCATCTAGTGCAGATTTCGGCGGCGCAAGTGGCCGGGGTGGACAATGTGAATGTGGATTTTCTAAACAGACACATGTTGGACCCTGGAGAATGGTCTCTGCACCGGTCGGTGTTCGACCAAATAGTTCTAAAGAGGGGAATGCCAGTAGTGGATCTCATAGCGTTGGCACAGAATTCTCAGGTTCCTCGGTATTTCAGTTGGGATCCGCGAGCGGAAGGGATTGATGCGTTGGTCCTTCCGTGGGCTCAGCGGGTGTTGCTGTACTTATTTCTTCCATGGCCCTTGGTACAGAGGGTAGAATGTCATGCGGGTCCGGTGTTGGCTCTGAATTGGCAACGTCGGCCGTGGTTCGGGGATCAGATGTGCCTGTTAGAAGGCGAGCCTCTGCAGCTGGGGGGCTCGGTGCTGTTGTGTCAGGGTCCAATTGTCATGCCGGATCCGGCTCGGTTCTCACTTGCGGTGTGGCCCTTGAGAGGGAACGGTTGAGAAGGAAAGGGTTTTCTCCTCAGGTGATTCAGACGATGCTGCAGTCTCGCAAACGTTTGACGTCTTTTGCCTATGTGTGTGTGTGGCGCATATTTGAAGATTGGTGTGGGGACCGGGCGTGTGTCCCTTCGACAGGTTCTGCGTCGTGCATTTTAGATTTCTTGCAGGATGGTTTTGAGAAGGGCCTTTCATTGTCATCTTTGAAGGTGCAGCTGGCTGCTTTGGCGTGATTTCGGGGTAAGGTGCAGGGCAGGTCGGTTGCATCTTCACCAGATGTGGTCCGTTTTTTGAGGGGGGTGAAGTTGCTTCGTCCTCCTCTGCGGCCGGTAGTTCCTCAGTGGGATCTTAATATCGTTCTTGACTCTTTGGCGGGTTCTCCTTTTGAGCCCTTGGAGTCTTGTTCGATAAAAGACCTTACTATGAAGGTGGTCTTTTTGGTAGCTGTATCGTTGGCTTGCAGGATTTCAGAACTTCAGGCTCTTTCATGTAGGCCTCCGTTTCTGTGGTTTTCTAAGGAAAAGGTTTCGCTGCGTCCCGTCCCTTCGTTTTTGCCTAAGGTGGTATCCTCCTTTCATGTCAATCAGGACACAAGAGCACAACCAGTGTATCGGGCAGTTCAGTATGATATTTTCTTTAGACTTCAGTTGCTGATATTTCTAGTAGCTCCTGTGATTTGGGTCCTGGAGTTTTACTAAGGGCATTTTGTGCCCATCTGCAGTTGAATTCCCCCGTCAAGGGGAGGAGATCCGAGTGTGGATTCAGTGGTTTTGTTTAGGTGGAGGTGTTTTGTTCCTCTGCTTTGTTACTGTTTTACTGGTTAGTAGAAGGTCTGCACAGGCTACTTGTATAAGAGGTTTTAGTGTTCTCAGTCTCCCTCTGCTGGTAGGAGTGCATAACCCAAGCGAGTGCCTTAGTTCTGCTGACAGGAGCTTCTCTGTTTCTTGATCACTCTTAGGGTGTTTTTTGATACAGCCAGCCACCTGTTCCTTCCGTTGACTACAGACTGGCCCATTGGCCTTGGTATGCAGACCTTTGTCTACTTTTATTGGTCTGCCAGTACTTATTCCCAGGGGGAAGGGAGTCTTGGTTCAAGGACTGGTTGTGATGGAGGATCCAGATTCCTTTTGGGTGACTCTGGCCCTTGAGAGGCAGCATTTGGTATAAGACATTGTGACCCTTCTCAAAGCTTGCAAATGCTGCACTTAGTACATGTCCAGGTCTGGAGGACCTTTAGAGAAATGGTGTGCAGAGCAGCAACTTGTCCCCAGCAAAAAAAAAAAAGTGATGGCACAGGGTCTCTCTAAATTCTCTCAAGGTTCAGGTTGTAGCTCTGTCTTGTTTCCAAGATAAATCTGGGAAGTTTCCCTTACTGCTCATCCTGATATGGTGAGGCTTTTGCACAGTCAACACTTTTGTGCCCCACTCAGCAGCAGTTTCCCAGTGGGACCTCAACTTAGTACTTTGGGATGGTCTCCCTTTAAAGGCCTCGCCCTCAAAATCACCTTTGATGACCATATCCTTGGCAAGGTGGGTCTGTCTCCAAACTTCAGGTCTTTTTCCTATAGGTATCTGTTGTTGTTGTTGTTTTTTTTTTTTTTTTTTCTTTTCTATTTGTTTTACCATTTCACCTTGACCCAGGTAGGTCTTTCTTCCAGCCACCTCCAGAAGCACATGAGACAGCTTCTCTGAGTTCAGACTGGATGTCTGCAGGGTCTTGATACCTAAAGGTCGCCAATTCATTTTGAACATCGGAAGCTGCTTGTCCTTTCTGTGCGCTTCAAAAGAGCAGTGTCTGTCTTTCATTGCATGTTGGATAAAGTCAGCAATTGAGTCGGCTTTTATAGTGAAATATAAAGCAATACTAATTGAGCTTTGCATTCACTTCACCTGTGCCCAGACTACATTTTAAGCAGATGTAAGCAGTTACTACAGGAGATAGTTGCGATTAAAATTTTAAATTGTCCAACAGCCCTAGTTATTGCTGAGGCTACATGCCCTATGTATAGGATAGTGGGTAGGTGCAGTTACATATACAACGAGGGGTCCTTTTCCCAAGCTGTGTGAAAAAGAGCCCTGTGCCAGTGGCTGTTTCCCCCCACATGTCAGGGCCCTTTTTACCGCAGTGGGTAAAAAGACCCTAGGCATACAGTGGGGGAAATAAGTATTTGATCCCTTGCTGATTTTGTAAGTTTGCCCACTGACAAAGACATGAGCAGCCCATAATTGAAGGGTAGGTTATTGGTAACAGTGAGAGATAGCACATCACAAATTAAATCTGGAAAATCACATTGTGGAAAGTATATGAATTTATTTGCATTCTGCAGAGGGAAATAAGTATTTAATCCCTCTGGCAAACAAGACCTAATACTTGGTGGCAAAACCCTTGTTGGCAAGCACAGCGGTCAGACGTCTTCTGTAGTTGATGATGAGGTTTGCACACATGTCAGGAGGAATTTTGGTCCACTCCTCTTTGCAGATCATCTCTAAATCATTAAGAGTTCTGGGCTGTCGCTTGGCAACTCGCAGCTTCAGCTCCCTCCATAAGTTTTCAATGGGATTAAGGTCTGGTGACTGGCTAGGCCACTCCATGACCCTAATGTGCTTCTTCCTGAGCCACTCCTTTGTTGCCTTGGCTGTATGTTTTGGGTCATTGTCGTGCTGGAAGACCCAGCCACGACCCATTTTTAAGGCCCTGGCGGAGGGAAGGAGGTTGTCACTCAGAATTGTACGGTACATGGCCCCATCCATTCTCCCATTGATGCGGTGAAGTAGTCCTGTGCCCTTAGCAGAGAAACACCCCCAAAACATAACATTTCCACCTCCATGCTTGACAGTGGGGACGGTGTTCTTTGGGTCATAGGCAGCATTTCTCTTCCTCCAAACACGGCGAGTTGAGTTCATGCCAAAGAGCTCAATTTTTGTCTCATCTGACCACAGCACCTTCTCCCAATCACTCTCGGCATCATCCAGGTGTTCACTGGCAAACTTCAGACGGGCCGTCACATGTGCCTTCCGGAGCAGGGGGACCTTGCGGGCACTGCAGGATTGCAATCCGTTATGTCGTAATGTGTTACCAATGGTTTTCGTGGTGACAGTGGTCCCAGCTGCCTTGAGATCATTGACAAGTTCCCCCCTTGTAGTTGTAGGCTGATTTCTAACCTTCCTCATGATCAAGGATACCCCACGAGGTGAGATTTTGCGTGGAGCCCCAGATCTTTGTCGATTGACAGTCATTTTGTACTTCTTCCATTTTCTTACTATGGCACCAACAGTTGTCTCCTTCTCGCCCAGCGTCTTACTGATGGTTTTGTAGCCCATTCCAGCCTTGTGCAGGTGTATGATCTTGTCCCTGACATCCTTAGACAGCTCCTTGCTCTTGGCCATTTTGTAGAGGTTAGAGTCTGACTGATTCACTGAGTCTGTGGACAGGTGTCTTTCATACAGGTGACCATTGCCGACAGCTGTCTGTCATGCAGGTAACGAGTTGATTTGGAGCATCTACCTGGTCTGTAGGGGCCAGATCTCTTACTGGTTGGTGGGGGATCAAATACTTATTTCCCTCTGCAGAATGCAAATAAATTCATATACTTTCCACAATGTGATTTTCCGGATTTAATTTGTGATGTGCTATCTCTCACTGTTACCAATAACCTACCCTTCAATTATGGGCTGCTCATGTCTTTGTCAGTGGGCAAACTTACAAAATCAGCAAGGGATCAAATACTTATTTCCCCCACTGTACATGGCCATGAGGTAAGAGAACTCTTACCGCATGGCCATGTGACAGGGAGCCCTTACCGTCACCCACTGAGGTGGTGATAAAGGCTCCTGTGCTAAATGGGCAGTATGTGGCGATGCCCAATTACCACTGGGTTACTGCTGCACAAGCCATTTGGGGGGGGGGGGGGTATTTTTCCCACGGAAATGGTGCATGCTCGGGGCAGGACTTGTGGCGGTGGCCTCGTTGGGCAGGCGGTAGTCCCAGAAGAACGAGCAGTAATCCCACGTTGGTCTTACTGCTGCCCTGTAAAAGTGCCCCCAAGTTTCTAGGACTGTGCAAAGTAGATTAGTTCAGCTTTAGCACACAATTATGTAGGCACCCAATATGAAAAGGAGTTCTGCATACAAGCTAACTGCCATGGCAATCCCATGGTAATGAAGATATTAGGTAATTAGTGCAGATGCAGAAAAGCATGCAGAAGACCCAAAAGCTAAGCACAGAGCTCTAAATGTAAACTTTGAGGAGGAGACACGAACTATTATCTGCTACATAAATTGAAATACATACTAGGGACCTCAGAATAACAGCCAAAATGAACACCAACATACTGATTATGATAATTTACTTCCTCCCCCTAATATATCATGCATGGACTATTCCAAATACACACACCAATCTGCCCACAACATACGCACCCCATATACAATTTACGTATAACCCACCAGAACAACAAACAACTAAAAGGAAAAACATATACGGAAATAACCACCAGAAAGGGAAGAAAGGACATAGCAAAACTAGATATCAGGAAAGCAGACAACTAATACAAATTAAGACACCAACGCCCCGAATTGAACCCTACCATTTAATCCAAATGGGATATGTAAACGCTAGATCAGTAGTAACCAATACAGAAACCATAACAGATTGGATTACTGCAGACAATCTTGACCTATTTATCACTGAAACCTGGGTCCATAACCTTCAAGACCCTATAATCTTAGAACTATGTCCACCAGGATACAGAATTACACACTGGACAAGAAACGGAAAAAGAGGAGGAGGAATAGCCATAATATACAAATCTGAATTCAACATCACAAACCGAGCTGAATCCATACTGCCACAACTTGAAATCGCTTCCATAAGAATAAGTCACCCAAACTTACAGGAACACCTTAACGCAGTTATACTCTACAGACCTCCAGGAAACTGGTGAGATAGCCAAACACACCTCATGGACTTTATCTCGAACACCTGTATCTCTTCCTCTAACCTTATCATAATAGGAGATATCAACTTACACCTGGAAGATCTTACCACAACAAGTACCCAAGACTGCAAAGAATTCCTACAGCTCTGGGACCTACAAGAACCAAATACGCAACTGACACACGAAAAAGGACACACATTAGACATCATAACACACAAATTTGAACACAAAGCAAACTTTATATTAACTAATACTAATTGGTCACCTGTACTGTGGTCAGACCATTATATAGCAAACATCACCCTCCAATGGAGAAGGAAAGACCTACCTAACAAACAAATATGAAAAACTTACACCACAAGAGGAAAAATAGACCCAGTTGAATTTTGGCAACAGATCTACATTGACGGATGGACAACAAAGACAGACACAATCCAATTCCTCTCTAATTGGGATAATAGATGCAAACTGATACTAGACAACATTGCCCCAATTCAAACCAGAACCTCACACAGGAAAAATTCAATATCATGGTTCAATGAAGAACTGAAAAATCTCAAAACACAAGTTAGGAAACTAAAACGTACGTGGAACAAAAAAAAAAAAGATGATCCCACTCTTAACGCTTGGAAACTACTCCGAAGGAAATACAAATATGCCATAAGACAAACCAAAAGACAATACTACAAAACTGAAGTCGGGCCAAATTACAAAGACACACACAAACTCTTCCAACTCGTGAATAAACTATTAGACACAACCCCAGTCACCAACAACAACAAAGACACTCCAGGAGCCGACGACTTGGCGAAATACTTCAACGAGAAAATCATAAAACTACGACT
Source organism: Microcaecilia unicolor (assembly GCF_901765095.1). Classification (NCBI taxonomy): domain Eukaryota; kingdom Metazoa; phylum Chordata; class Amphibia; order Gymnophiona; family Siphonopidae; genus Microcaecilia; species Microcaecilia unicolor. Next base: position 48,885,376 of record NC_044033.1, on the reverse strand, counting down.
CAAAATACCAGCCAGCCCAATCGAATATACTACACTCCTAGAATGCCTAGACCCAGAACCCGGAATCCACCCAGCAGACAGGATCTGGACTGAATTCACCATACTACCAGAAGATCTTATCTCACAGACACTTAAAAGATTCGCCAAATCTCGCTGTAAATTAGATATATGCCCAAACAACCTCATGAAGTCGGCCCCCCCAACAATTTATAATGGACCTAACTAACCACGTGTATTTCATGCTACAAAATGGACTCTTCCCAAAGGAGAAGGGTAATATTCTACTCGCCCCCATACCCAAGGATGCAAACAACTCACAGAGTATCTAAACAAGTTCTCGGTACTGCACGATTCCCAGTCAGGCTTTCGCTCTAATCACAGTACGGAAACCGTACTAGTCACGCTTATGACCAAACTCAAACAATTGATAGCAAACGGCAACAACATACTACTGGTACAATTTGACATGTCAAGCGCATTCGACATGGTTGACCATGGAATTTTATTACACATCCTCAAATACTTCGGAATCGGAGGTAACGTTCTCAGATGGTTCAAGGGTTTCCTAACCACCCGCTCATATCAAGTGACATCAAACTTGACTACATCAGCCACATGGACACCTGAATGCGGAGTTCCACAGGGATCCCCCTTTCACCGACCATATTCAACCTAATGATGACACCCTTGGCTAAGCTACTATCGAATCAGAATCTAAACCCATATATGTATGCTGATGATGTAACAATCTTTATCCCATTCAAACACGATCTAAGAGAAATTTCCGATGAAATCAACCAATGCCTACACATTATGAACTCCTGGGCAGATGCATTTCAACTGAAAAAACCCAATGCCTAGTACTCACCTCGCAATACAACAAGAAGGAATTTACCACCATCAACACACCTAATCTAAGTCTACCAGTCTCAGACACCCTAAAAATCCTTGGAGTCACCATTGAGCGACACCTAACACTTGAGAATCATGCAAAAAACATAACTAAAAAGATGTTTCATTCAATGTGGAAACTAAAAAGAGTCAGACCATTTTTCCCAAGGAATGTCTTCCGCTACCTGGTACAATCACTGGTACTTAGTCATCTGGACTATTGTAATTCACTCTACGCCGGCTGCAAAGAGCAAATACTCAAAAAAACTCCAGACAGCCCAGAACACGGCAGCCAGACTTATATTCGGCAAACCAAAATACAAAAGCGCAACACTCCGCGAAAAACTACACTGGCTCCCACTCAAAGAACGCATCACGTTCAAACTCTGTACCTTGGTCCATAAAACCATCCATGGAGATGCCCCAGCCTACATGTCAGACCTAATAGAACTACCACCCAGAAATGCAAAAAAATCCTCCCGCACATTCCTCAATCTTCATCCTCCCAAATGTAAAGACTTGAAATACAAATCAATGCATGCATCAACCTTTTCCTATACAAGCACACAGCTCTGGAACACACTGAGGCTCATTTTCAAAGCACTTAGCCTCCCAAAGTTCCATAGAAACCTATGGAACTTAGCCTCCCAAAGTGCTTTGAAAATATGCCTCATTGTCACGTAACCTGAAAAAGGTCTACGAAATGACCAATTTCCGCAAACTCCTGAAAACTTATCTCTTCGACAAAATATATCACAAAGAACAACACGCGTAACTCTACATTCTTGAAGATATCCAGGAATGTTCTTTAATGTCTTTTGCTTTCACACTATCATGTACCTAATGTCTATGGCTTTAACACTATCATGTATCTCACCATCATGTACCCAAAACTTGCTGTAAAACCAAATGTACATTCTTTTCTATTTCCAGTATCCACGATGAATTGTAAGCCACATTGAGCCTGCAAAAAGGTGGGATAATGTGGGATACAAATGTAATAATAATAATAATATAGTCAGCGCTAGATACTCCTGGGACAATTCTGTGTATAAAAATAAAAAATTCTACACACTTTGGTGTCCTTTTACTAAGATGCGTTAATGAATTTAGTGCATGCTATTGCTAAGTGCCTCACAGCCCATTGTATATCTATGTGCTGCATGGCACTTGACACACTAATTTGTTAGCATGTACTAAATCTGTTAGCGCACTTTATTAAAAGGCCCAACTTTATTTGTAATTTTCTTGTGCCAATTCCCCCATTATAAGGGCTGGCATTTCCCTCCAAATGCGTACACCCCCCACCTTTTTTTAGTCCTGCATCATATAACATACAAACACATTATCCACCTTTCTCCAGTTCCCACTAGGCAACCCCATGTACCTCAGCTCCCATCCCCATGGCATACACCACCTCATACACCTTTCTGCAGCCCCTCCACCCCCTCCCTCCCTTTCTGCCTACCTGCACTTGCATCATTACAGTGCAGCAAGAGAGGAGCTGCACAGCAGCACATCGGGCTGCTTCCTCCTCTGCTGCCTTCCTGGGCCCCACCGTTCCTTTGAGTCACGTGGGCCCCTGTACAGAGGACCCACTGAGGACCAAAGCATTAGAGAAGGTGGGAAGCAGCCCGATATGCGGCTGTACAGCCTCTTTCTCTTGCTGCACTGTAGTAGTACATGTGCAGGTATGCAGAGAGGCAGCCAGCTGCAAGTCAAGCATATTCTGCAGACTGCAGACTTCTGCACAGGAAAGGTAGAATTCTATATGTTCTGCAGAGGACGGGAATTCTGTGCAAATTCAGCATTGCTCATTAGCACATTATTTTATTTATTTATTGCATTTGTATCCCACATTATCCCACCTCTTTGCAGGCTCAATGTGGCTTACAATTCATCATGGATACTGGAGGTAGAAGAGAATATACAATTAGTTTTACAGAGAGTTTTGGGTTACATGGTGGTGAAATACATGATAGTTTTAAAGAACATTTCTAGATATATTAAAGATAGTGCAGTTACACGTGTTGATCTTTGTGATATATTTTGTCAAAGAGATAAGTTTTCAATAGTTTATGGAAGTTGATCAATTCATAGACCGTTTTCAGGTTGCATGGCAACGCGTTCCACAGTTGTGTGCTTGTATAGGAAAAGGTTGATGCATGCATTAATTTATATTTCAAGCCTTTGCACTTGGGAGGATGAAGATTGAGGAACGTGCAAGAAGATTTTTTTGCGTTTCTGGGTGGTAGTTCTATTAGGTCTGACATGTATGTTGGGGCATCTCCATGGATGACTTTATGGACTAGGGTACAAATTTTAAACGTGATGTGTTCTTTGAGTGGGAGCCAGTGTAGTTTTTCACGTAGGGGTTTCATATTTTGATTTGCCGAATATTAGTCTGGCTGCCGTGTTCTGGGCTGTCTGGAGTTTTTTAAGTATTTGCTCTTTGCAGCTGGCGTAGAGTGAGTTACAATAGTCCAGATGACTATAATTCCCCTAGGGGCAACTAATGACAGTTCTACACATACAGCGTTTAAAAACTGTATGCACAGCAGAACATCTGTTTGCTTGGCAGGGCTAAACAAACCAAGTTCCAACTCTCTCAAGGTTCTTTAGTTGCCAATACTGTGTTGAGCAAAATATTGGTAGGGCCACACCCCTATGGATCACTCCACTGCATATGATGCATAGAATAGCAGCTCGGCATATGAATAGTTGTATTCACATGCAAGTCAAAGTACTGATGATACGTTTCTTGTTTTCATCAAACCTCTGCTCCTCCTCTTCACGGAAGCCAACAAAAACAAAAAAAAAGAAAAAAAAGTTGTGAATGCTCATTTAAGAAAAAGAAACAGGGATAGAATTTTAATTTCAGTTCACGTAGGGAAAAATATGCATATGCAACTCAGGCATTGATATAATTTTGTTGGGTGCCACAATACTACCACAGGCGAGCGAATGCATCTGTCAGTTTTCTTTCCCCCACACAGATGATTTGCATTTGATTTGTTTACTGGACTGAGGAGCAACTTTCTTTTTTTTGTATATGTGCCTTAGGAAGCTGTACGCTAAACTTTAGTACAAAGGCATAGCCTTTCTATATTGGTCCATATCTCCACTGTGCCTCAGGGAGACTTCCAGATGTTGCAAGAGAGTGAGATAATGGATTCTGCGGGTATAATAACACCACCACCTGCCTTGCCCTAGCCTGTGGACCGTCCAGACCGTCCGTGTGCGTGTGAGCTGAGCGCGAGCGACCTAGGCTGGGCATTACAGACAGGGGCGTTTCCGTTTTGATGCGCATGCGCGGAAGTGGTTTGTATTCGCCCCCTTTCCTTTTCCGGAAATCTTGGAGGCTGGATGTAGAAGCGAAGGAGAGAGGAGGTGGAATTGTGGCATCTTGTCAACGGCGGCGAGGTATGGAAAAAAAAAAAAAAAAAGCTTTATTGGGTAGTATTGGGATGGGGAAGTCGGAATTTGGGGTTAGGTTACTCCTTTTTAAGTAGCTCAAGGGAAATGGCTTGCGCAGTTGGCTGCTGTTTTCTTACGCAGGTTTTGTTAGTCCTGTCAGTTTGGCAAGACCAGCGTCAGGGTGCAGGCATCCTTGTGGTGTTGTTTCTACTTATCTGCTTCTTGGGACAGTGTAGAGGAGATCGGCAAAAAAGTTGGTCGAGCTAGGGCCTGGCAGGCTGACCCATTTTAGATGCATATGACCTATGTAAAATAGAGTATTTTGTTAATTTGTTTTTTGCTTTTTTTTTTGTTGTGAAATTATAAATAGTGCTTGAGGATAGTTTGTGTTTTGTTTTATTGTTATTTTTATTTTAATAGATCGATGTGTTAAATTTCAGCGTCCCAGCAGTCAGAGTAACCAGGCACTCATAGTTACATGATGATAAGATATAGTGAAGTTTGTCAAACTTGCACACTTTTCATTCTTATCTGGGAAAATTGACTGTGCTGCAGACAAAATGGAACATGACAGTTTATTTTTATATGTACTAATATATAAGCATGTAGGTATTGTGGTTTCTTTGCAATTTGAGTGTTGAGTAACTTCAGTTACGTTTTTACAATAGATATTTTATTTGTGTGGCTAGGAAGTACTGAAGTAGTAGGATGCCTTCAGGGGTTTAAAGTGCTCTAGACCAGTGGTTTTCAACCCAGTTCTAAGGGACCTCCTGGCCAGTTGGGTTTTCAGGCTATCTACAATAATATGCATTCAGAAAAACAGAGGGGAAGAAAAAAATTGTCAGTCTCGATGAACAGTCCTTGCACTATCCATAAATTAATCTATCTTACAACTCTTTACAAAATTCAGGTTCTGTTAAAAAGGTCCATCCAAACACATTATAGCATAGCTGCTCGACAGAGGAGCCCACTGGTCAGTCCACAAATAAAACAGCTTGCTTCCAAGTTCTCCAGGCCCAACACGATATCATGTTTTGCCAACACTCAAACCCTGCTTCAGACTTCTCAGACCACACTATGATGGAGTAAAAACAGTGATTTTTTTTTCTGTGTGGGATGACATTTTGAATATGAACTGATAATAGTCAACTATATGCGGTGCAAATTGAATTAATTTGTGGGCCATCGTTATTGAATGTTCCAGAGGGAGGACAGGTGGGTTGAACATTGGGGGATATTTGTATGTTTATAAATATTGAATTCAATAAAGATTTAATATGCATTATGTAATAAAATTGTTAAGTGGTAAATGATTATGACTGTATCAATGAATATGCATGAGATAGATTTGCAGGCACTGTTTTCTTGAGTTGAAAACTACTGCCCTAGAGGTATCTTCAGCCATGTACCCCCTTTCAGTTAGCTTTCAGATCACTAGGCTCCCCTCCCCTGAGATACTGATAACTAAATGCAACAATCTTGATCACAAAACCATCCTGTAAAAATGCATAATTTGATATTATACTTCTAGATAATAAACAGTAATTTACTCAGGTAAATAACTATATGAGAACTGTCCAACCTCCCTGTGGGTAAAACTGCACACCAATGGTTCTTTGAGTTTGTGTCTGTTAGAAGTGATTGTTTTGAATTACTAAACATAAGTGCTTGCTGTTGCCCTAGGTGACTGCCTAGTTTGCGTAATGGTTAGGCCTGCCCAGTGTAGCAGTAGCATTTTTTGCAACAGCTGTTGTATTGATGAACTTCAATGTTTTTGTTATTAGTTAATATTCTTCAGGCACTGACATCCTTCTCTGTGAGTAAGACTGTCTCATGACTATCATACATCCTGTTGTATCTTCATGCTGAGGAGAAAATAATAGTTTGAAACAATTTTTGAAAGATTTTGTGTACATTTGTTTCTAATTTATTTAGAGAATGAAACCGACAGAACTCTAAAATATTGCATCTTTGGTTTTTAATTTGTGTTTTTTTAAACACATTTGAGAAGATCAGGCTTGATTGTGTTCTTTGAATAAATATAAATGTAGCAAAAATTGTGTTGAAAGGTCTTTTATTTTGTTGAAGTGTTCTAGTTGCAGATTGTTTTTTGAAATGCATGTTGGATTTTGGATGATAACTATTTTCTTATAATTCTCATTTTTTTCTTTGTTGACTTTGAGTTGGTATTTACATGACTTTGCATTGTGTTTGGTTTTGTTTATTATAAGTGGACCAGTTGTCATTTAGCTACTAAGCATTTTTTCCATAGACACAAACCCTCTGATTCTATAAAGTTGCGTGCCCAACTTTATGTTTAGCATGGAAAGTTGTGCATGCAAGTTATAGAATAAGGAAAATACCACCAAAAGATAATTCTGAATGAAGAGAGGCTTTTATGATAACAAAAACACTCCTCAAGCCTGAAAAAATATGTTTACTGTGTCATCAATGAGAAAATTAAATATATATATATATCCTGTCTGTAACTGCTAAATTATATGAAGAAAGGGAGTAGAGTCCTCAGTATCAGCGTGAAGGCAGTAACCTGTGCCTGGCCATAAAAGCAATAAGGGTCTATTTAAACCTCCTCTGCAAAGGCCTCTGACATTGCTGTTGCACTGAAGTGCTTCTTACATCCCAAGACTGATTGATATGTTAAAGTTTGGCAGCAGATACGATTGGTAATTGGCTCCTGACGACGAAGCCAAACAAGGCTCCTTATTGAACTGGAGAATGCCAAGCCACCATGGTGTTTTTCAGCTAAGTGCTGTTTAGAGCACTATCGTTATTGAACTGTGTGACACTTTTCATTACACAATTTATGTTGAGTTTGGGCTGGATTCACATATTATTTTGTGCATGTTAAGAGGGAATGATTGGGATATGAGTCCAGGGACGTAAGAAGTACTTCAGCGCAGCATCGATGTGAGAGGCCTTTATTTATTTATTGCATTTGTATCCCACATTATCCCACCTCTTTGCAGGCTTAATGTGGCTTACAATTTATCATGGATACTGGAAATAAGAAGAGAATATACATTTGGTTTTATAGAGGGTTTTGGGTTACATGGTGGTACAGAGGAGGTTTAAATAACCCTTATTTGCTTTTATGGCCAGGCACAGGTTAGTGCCTTTTCTGATTCTGAGGACTCTATTCCCTTTCTTCATATAATTTATTTATTATAAACGGGGTTGTATATTTAATTCTCTCATTGACACAGTAAACATATTTTTTTCAGGCTTGAGTGTGTTACAGAATAAGGTCAGTTGCAGATGTAAAGTAATGTAATGAGTTAGTAATTGGTGTTAATGAGCAATAATAGGCTATATTTGGTTTTGGCACTAACTGGCATTAATTAGAAGTTCTGCACACAACTGCCCTTAATTGGTATTCTATAACATGTGCATGCAAATTCTGTTTTGCATACCTGCTGGGGGAGTTAGCCTTGGGTAAGTCATGGACATTCCTAGCAGTTAGGCACATAAATGCTAGTATTCTGTATTGCTCCTTGACACAACTGCACCTTTGAATATTGTGAACAATTCTGATCACCGCATCTCAAAAAAGATACACCAAGGAACGCATTCCCACCAAGGAATACATTGCCTTCAAAGTTTGCACTCTGGTACACAGGATCATCTACGGCGAAGTCCGTGAATACATGTTGAACCTAATAAATCTGCCACCTAGAAATAGTACCAGTTTATCCAGAACTTATCTAAATTTACATTATCCAGAATGCAGTGGTCTTAGATACAAATCTACTGATGCATCCAGCTTCTCTTACATAAGTACAAAACTATGGAATGCATTATCTAAAACCGTTAATTCAATTCAGAACCACCTCAACTTCAGGAAGACAAGGAAAACCACCTTGTTTAAGAAGGCCTATTCCCCAGACCCAACCTGATCTTCGCATTTTTGCGACACACCGAAACGATGGATTGTATTTTGTATTTTACCCAGATGGAGCCTATCTCTCCAGTATTGTGTAAGCAACTAGTGGGAAAATGAGGGGTATAAATGTGTTAAATAAATAAATAAATACAGCTGAACTAGAAGAAGTATGGCGAAGGGTGACCAAATGATTAAGGGAATGGAACAACTTTCTTATGAGGAAAGGCTAAAGAGGTCAGAGCTCTATAGCTTGCAGAAGAGAAGGATGAGGGGAGACATAATAAAGGATGATAAAATAATGAGTGGAATTGGTAGACATGAATTGCTTGTTTACTTGTTACAAAAGTACAAGGACTAGAGGGCATGCAGTGAAGTTACTAAGTAGAACATTTAAAACAAATCGTAGAAAATATTTCCTCACTCGATGTGTAAAAAAAAATCTCTTTATACTTGACTACCAAAGTCTACTCTACCACGAATAAACTATAATGCAATGCCACTCTATCTCTAACTCCGAATATGATCTGTTTATACTTCACTGTTTAATCTACTCTACTACGAATGAACTTTAACACAATACTACTCTATCTCTAATTCCAAATATGAACTCTTTATACTTGACTGTTTAACCTACCCGTGCCAACCATGATCTCTAATATAATACCACTTGTATCTCTCACTCTGGAAATGGCGGTCGCCATGACGGAACAATGTAAGCCACATTGAGCCTGCAAATAGGTGGGAAAATGTGGGATACAAATGCCACAAATAAATAAAATAATTATGTGTTTGAGCTAATTGTTAATTGCACAGAATTTTATTTGTCATCCATACCAATGTTGAAATATAGGGTTGAATGACTAGTATATCATGGGTATCCGAGCATGTACTTCTCCACTAGTTGAAGGGGGAGGGGAAAATGTAACATTTGATGCCTAGCAACATTATTGTGTGTTCGTGGTGTTTTTAGCAAATATGTTATTATTGTGTTATAGTGAATTTGTATTTCTTGACCTGTCATCAATAAAAACCGTTGAAACATAAAATAATTAAACGTTGAAATTCATTGCCAAAGAATGTGATAAAAGCTGCTAGTGTAGCAGGGTTTAAAAAAGGTTTGGACACGTTCATAGAAGAAAAGTCTGTACATGATTATTAAGGTGGACTTGGGGAAAATTCACTGCTTATTCCTGGGATAAACAGCATGGAACTTATTCCTCTTTTGGGATCCTGCCAAGTACTGGATTTGCCTTCAATGGAAACGGGTTATTCCATAGCGTCCCACAGATCAATCCAGAGACTTGTGGGTTGTGTCCCTCTACCAGCAGGTGCAGATAGAACCTCTGAGGTTTGCTATATGTGGACCTGTGCAGCTAAGTAAACCTCAGTATTCTCTCTATCTAGCAGGTGGAGGGACATCTCTGTGCAGCTCTGGTTTGATCTGGCTACTGAATATATGTAAACCACTTTGAATATGGTTGCAAAAACCTCAGAAAGGCAGTATATCAAGTCCCATTTCCCTTGTTGGGGATTTTGTTTGGCATGCCGGCATGTTGGGAACATGAAGGTTGCTTGTTGATCTATTTGGGAGAAGATTGCGCTTAATTTTAGTGCAAAGCCCTGCATACAGATAAGTTTGGGTTTTTTTTGTGTGTTGTGCGCAGCTTTGAATTTGTGATTTTTTTGCTGCGTGGCTCAATTTTTCGGATATTGTGTTTTAGGCCTGTGAACATCTTTGGTTCACGGGGGAGGATCCTTTCTTTGCAGGTTTGTGATTGATAGCTTCCGGGTTTTTGGAATGGCAGTTTTTTTTTCACATTTTTTTCACATTTTTTCACATTTTTTTGGAGTTGTTTCCTGCTGTTTCTTTTTGCTGGAGTCGGAAGACAATGGTTGGGGCCTTTTGTGGGGAGCTTGAGGTTGATTGGGAGTAGCCCCTGGGCAGTTTAGGTTTTATTAATAATTAATAATTTATTAATTAATTTATTGACTCATAACCACTTGTAACCACTTGCCTCCACCTACCCTCCTCTCCTCCTTCCTGTACACATTAATTGATTTGATTTGCTTACTTTATTTTTTGTCTATTAGATTGTAAGCTGTTTGAGCAGGGACTGTCTTTCTTCTATGTTTGTGCAGCGCTGCGTATGCCTTGTAGCGCTATAGAAATGCTAAATAGTAGTAGTAGTAGTAGTGTCCTTTGGGCCTTGTTTAGCACAGCTAGGGGTTGAGTGGCTGTTTGTAGCTTCTGGTGTACACCTGGTGGGTGCCAGGTCCCTCCCGGTCTCCCCCTACCTTTCCTCTGTCGTCCGGGGCTGTGGGCCTGATCAGGTGTTGCCTTTCTCTCCTGAGTAAAAAAAAAAAAAAAAAAATAAGCGTCTCTTTAAGAGACTTTGTTTTGTTTAATCATATGGAGGAGCTAGACGTTCTGCCGCGTTTGTGGAGCATGTCAGTGCCTTCTGAGGCGGATAAGCGCTGCTCCTGGTGTGGGGGCCGGAGTGCAGCGTCGGGGGAGTATGATTCGTGCTGCCGTCAGCCCATAGCGGGTGTTCAGCGCGACAGGGGTTCCCCTCAGGCATGCGGTGAGTCGGATAGTTTCGGCGGTTTCCTCGGGGCGTTTAGTGCAGCGTGCGTTGGCTTGCACCATTTTTTCCTCTCAGGTGCGACCAGCTCCGCACATGGCGGTTGACAGACAAGAGGCACAGCGCGCTTCTGTGGCACAGGCTCCGATGGAGGAAAGCAATTTAGAGGGAGCAGGGGAGTCCCTTTCAGTTCCTTTTTCCCCGGATTTTGTTTTATTAATGCACAATGCCATTCTTCTGAAGAAGTCAGGAGCTTCTCTTCAGGCAGCCCCGTCTCTTCCTGAGCAAACTTCGGTTGCCGCAGCCTCTGTCTTTACTGCCAAAACATTCCTGGGTGGAGATTTTGGATCCCGAGGAGCTATCTGACACAGATGGCCCGGTTTTGTCTCCAGGCTCTTCCTCAGAATCATTGGATTTGGAGATGAGGTCACCCTGCCTTCTGAGGAGGGGGATGACCCGATGGCTGCCCGCCTTTTTTTTAGGTTTCAACAGTTTTTATTAATGAAGCTCAAAAATGGTGTTTACAGAATATAAATGTCTTTACAATCAAGCAACACACACCAAGTACTGAAATTGTACGATATTGCTCGTCTCCATTAATCTTTTAACTTTATCCCCCCCCCCTTGTACTGTTAACTAACATGTAATCAACAAGATCTATTAACCACAATTTCCCAACAACCCTTCCCCCCCCATCTTTCCATTCAACCAATTGACACCATATGTTCAAATGCTTGCCCCCCAAAGATATAACCACCTTCAGGTATCAGCTGTACATTCACAAAGCCTTGAATTAAGATCAAACCATAATGTGTTAATTTACTCCTCTCCGTAAGAGAGCCAGGGGGCCTGTGGTCTGATGGCCCTCCTACCCCTCTCCGGAAGACGTCCATATCCTGCTGGGGAAGGGCTAATATAACTCCAAATAGGTTCCCCCCCTTTATTACCCCCCCTCCTAAGCCCCCCCTCCCCCCCCCCCCCCCCCCCCCCCCCCCCCACCGTGGTCTGCTCTACTGTCTTTCCAATTCCTAAATGGTGGTAGAAAGAGGACTATAATCCCAATTAATTTCCATTAGTTGCCGAGGGAAGTTTGGACAATGCACCAAGTTTATTAATAATATGACTCCTCGCCCTATGGGACAAAGTGTTAATATATCCTTCCCAGGTAAGGAAAAAATTGCTTTGTGTCCGAGGGTTAAGCAGAGAGTCCTGGAGCTCCATCGTAAGTAAATCATGTAGGCGATTCCTCCATTGCCAAAAGGAGGGGTTCAGTTCTTGTGTCCAGTTAACAAGTATGCACTTCATACCCACCAAAAAAGCCTTATGGGCCATTATATTCTGGTATCTCGTACCCCCCTCCACTGGAGCATGGCAACCCAAAAGAATACTCGTAGGCTGCTGATTGACCGTTTTCCCTCCTATTCTTTCTAAATATCTAACTATCCTGGTCCAGAAGGCTGTTATAGCTGAGCACTTCCAAAAGGCATGGTAGAAATTATTGTCCGGTGCCCCACAGCGTCTACATTGGGCAGATTCTATGTATCCCATCTGATTCAGTCGAGACTGAGAGGTATATGCCCTGTATATCACTCTGACCTGGCATTCTCGGAGGTTTGCGTTTTGCGTCCATTTCAGAACTCCCCTCCAACCCTTTAACAAATCTCCCGGGGTGATCCCTCTTTGTGTGTCTGCTGACCATTTTGCTGCCACTCGTGTGAGGTCTCCCTGTGGTCTTGCCAGTAGCAGCCTTTTATGTAATATGGATATCGAAATAGGATCCTCTGATATCATCTCAAATAATTCCCCCATCTTAGTGGTCAGATCAACACCAAGTGCATCTCGGGGAAGTGAAGCTATATAATGTCTAAGCTGTTCGTATGCAAAACATACCCCCCAATCCGCTTCGTCTAGGTTTAATTCGGCCATTGTTTTAAGATTACCACTAGGCTCCAACCAATAATGTAGAAGTACTTTGTCTCCTTCCCCCCAGGATCTCACTATAGGATTTTCAGCCCCTGGGCGGAACGCCTCATTCCCTAGAAGGGGTAGTAATCTACTACATCTAGGATCAAAGGACCACAGCCTAGCCAAGTCCTTCCATATGGCCTTTAAGGGCCCCACTAATACACTAGTCCTCAACCTTGTGGGTAGGTCCTTCAATGTCCCATGTAAGACATACATCAGGTTTAAGGGGCTACACCTTGCTATTTCTATCCCCAATGGGGTATAATCCTCCCTCTGCAGATACCAGTCCCCTAGGTGGCGCAGTAAACATGCTACATTATAGCGTTTAATGTCCGGCATTCCCATCCCCCCGTTCCTCCAAGGCCTCACCAGTTGTGAAAATCGTATCTGGGGTCGTTTCCCAGCCCACAAAAATTTTGAAAGCAGTTTTTGTAAAGATCTCACTTCCTGGTGCTTGAGATATAATGGGATTGTCTGTAAAAAGTAAAGCCATTTAGGGAAAAGCACCATATTAAACAAGGAGATGCGGCCTATTAACGATATCGGTAGCCCTGCCCATCTTCCCAGTGTCCTCTTGGTGTCTTCTAGCAAGTATTCTACATTAGCACTATATAGCAGCTTGGGGTCCTTGGTGAGTTGGATCCCTAGGTATTTAAACGCCTCCCCCACTCTCTTAAGTGGACAACATAGACTTTCCCACTGCTCCTCCCTCATGTGAAGTGTCATAACCTCAGATTTGTCTAGATTGAGCCGAAAACCAGAGTAATCCCCAAATTCAGCAAAAATGTCCAATAGTGACGGTAAGGACACCTGGGGGTCCTGTATTATAGTCAAAAGGTCATCTGCGAAGGCCGAGATCTTAAAGGAAGTTTGCTGTATCTGTACCCCTCTCACCTCCCTCATATTCTGGATTTCTCTTATAAGAGGGTCAAGCACCAACACAAAAAGAAGGGGCGAGAGGGGACATCCCTGTCGGGTACCCCTGGCAATCCCGAACGTCGCAGATGCCTGCCCGTTTACCCATACCTCCGCAACAGGCCCCTGGTACAGCGTTTCTATGGCATGTAGGAAAAACCCCTCCATCCCAAATGCCTTCAGGGAGGCAAACATGAAGTCCCAGTTAACCCGATCAAATGCCTTTTCGGCATCAAAACTAATTATTAAGGCCGGGGTTGATGATTCATGTAGGCTTTCCAACGCTCCCAGAATCTGTCTCATATTTCGAGCTACTGATCTTTCTCGTACAAAGCCCACCTGAGACTCCTCCACTATCTCCGGCAGGATCCGTGCCAGTCTGTTTGCCAGAATCTTTGCCAGTAATTTTGTTTCAAAAGGAAGCAAAGAGATAGGTCTATATGAACTGGCTAAGAGTGGGTCACGGCCTGGTTTTAACAGGACTATGATTTGTGCCTTCCTTAAAGACTCTGGTAGACCCCCCAGCTCTATACATTTATTGAAAACCTCTGTCAGGCAGGGTACAATATCCGAGCTAAGGAGTTTATAAAACTCAGAGGAGAGCCCATCCACTCCTGGAGACTTATGCAACGGGCTGGCACGTATACCCCAACTCACCTCGTCCTCTGTTATTAATCTATTAAGGCTACTTTGTTGTATCTCTGTGATCTGGGGCAGTGATTGTCCTGCTAAGTAACACTCGGCTTGAAGCCCCTGATCTTCAGGAGGGGAATATAAAGCTTCATAAAACTGCCGGAATACTTCATTCACTCCCTCCAGAGTATGCTGAGTACTCCCCTGTGCATCTCTGATTTGTGACACATATCTGGAACCACCCATTTGCTGTAACAGTCGTGTCATCAATTTCCCTTGCTTATTTGCGTGTTTATATAACTGATAACGATAATAAAAATTTGATTTTTTGGCTTTGGCATGTATTAACTGGTTCAAAGATGACTGGGCTTCTAATAGTCTTGATTTATTTAAGGGCGTTGGGTTAGCACCAAATCTCTGGCGTGCCTGTCCCACTACCTTCCCCATCCTGACTATCTCTGCCTCTCTAGATCTTTTCTTATAGGAATGATATGAAATTATGGCTCCTCTCAGCACGGCCTTGGCCGCTTCCCAAAATAGTATCGGGTCTAAGTGATAACTATTCTCATTAAACTCTGAATATTCTTTCCACTGGGATTGTATATAGGAGGCAAACTGTGGGTCGTAGAACAGTTCTGTGGGAAATCGCCACCTAGGCTTCTGAGTTCTATCCCCATCACACCCAATTGTGATCCACACAAAAGCGTGGTCTGAGACCTGTGTTGGCCCTATCTCAGCCTGTTGTAACCAAGGAATCCTATTTGCCGAAACCAGGATATAGTCGATTCTGGATAGTGTATCATGTGCCCTAGATAAATGGGTATAGTCCCTCTCTCCCGGATGGTACAGGCGCCATGCATCAACTAGATCTAACATCGAGCACAGCCGTGGGACTCCCTTTGTCAAGTTCACTGGCCCTACTCTAGAGGCTCCAGTACTATCCAGCAATGGATCATATACTGAGTTAAAATCTCCCCCCATAAGTATAGGCATCTGATCAAAAGAGTGCACATGTCTCACCAGGGTCTGATAGAACCTCCTGTCATATTGGTTTGGTGCATATATATTAATTAGTAAGAAAGGGTGGTTATTTACATGAGCTTCTAAGAAAACATATCTTCCTAGCGGGTCCACAATTACTCGTTTTTTTGTAATATGAAGCCCTTTGCGGAATAGGATAATGACTCCCGCCTTTCTATTTGGTGACGGGCTTTCCACGTAGTCTCCCACCCACCATTTACACAACTTCTTATGTTCTATTGCTGTTAGGTGTGTCTCCTGTAACATTGCTATATGTGCCTTTTGTCTATTTAAAGTCTGTAGAATCTTACTTCTTTTGATTGGGGAGGAAATACCCCCCACATTCCAAGATATTAGCTTAACCATAGCCTATCCTATTTGGCTCACGTATGTTATTAAACCTGTTATAAAGAGAAAGGTGTCCCAGCCTACACCTCCCTCTGCTGCCTTGTATACTCTCCTCACTTCCTAATTGACTTCTCCTACCCCATTTACATGCCATACTCACACAGACCTGCTCCCCACCGCTTCCCCTATTCCCCCCCTCCTCCCCTCCCCTCCCCCCCATGAATTCCCTCCCCCCCCCTCCAATCTGTAAACCCTTGAGTTCCAACAGGGAACTCATCACGTATAGTGTCCTTTCCCCCTCTTTTTTAAGTTACCATCTGCTCCCTGGGGAAAACCCCAACATGTATTATTTATGCCTGTCTCCATTTATTGAGACCGGGTGTTTACCTTATGTTTACCTTATACCCCTCTGTCCATTTATTCCCTTGAGACCAAAGATTAGGTATGGAGATATAGTCTCTATTCATACTTAACAGTCTTCTAGTCCATGTCTCAAAGTCTCTTTCAACTCACATGCTCCGTCAAAGACTTTCTTCTTTAAAACACCATTGTTCCACCATCAGGTTGCAGATTCCTGTACAATACTCTTGAGGAATTCTTTAGCTGCAGCCACCTCTGCAAAGAGTTTATCTCCTCCCTCGTACTGCACCTTCAGTTTAGCAGGATATATCAGCGCAAACCTGATTTTTCTCTCATGTAAAGCCGCACACACGGGCGCAAATTCCTTTCGCGCCGCTGCTACACGTGCTGAGTAATCTTGAAAGCAAAGTATCCGTTGGCCTTCACAGCGAAGCTCTCCTCCTGCCCTTACCGCCTGCAAAATCGCCTGTTTGTGGCCATAGTGGAGAATCTTCATTATCACCGCCCGCGGCCTCGCCGCGCCTTGGCGCTTCGGCCCCAGCCGATGTGCTCTCTCGATGCGCAGCGGGCCCGGCAGGTTATTCATTTTTAATGTGCTCTGAAGCCAGGTTTCTAGAAAGCTGCCCAACTCTGAGTCCTTTATGTGTTCCGGGAGCCCAATTAGTCGTAAATTATTACGACGAGACCTGTTCTCTAAATCGTCTAGTTTGTTTTCTAGCTCCACTATTTTCTTCTGTAGTACCTCCACAGGTTGTTCGGATGTCACTGCTCGGTCTTCCAGGTCACTTATCCGCTGTTGCATGTGGTCCAAATCGAGGTGGAACCCGTCAAGCCGTTCGTGGGCAGATTCTGCGCGGTCAAACAACGCTTGCAGTTTTTTATCGAGGGCCGCCTCTACCGCCGCTGTCACCTCCGCGGTAATTTCTGCTGTCCATACTGAGCAAACGCTCGAATTCGGCGAATGCTGTCCGGGCGCCATCTTGGATTCTGCGATCTTGCCTTTCTCTTTGTCTTTTTTAAGCGTTTTCGCCGCCATTCTTCTTCACAAAGTTACCAAACAACAACCACCCGGTCTCCAAGTGTAAGGCTGGCGAAATTAAAGTTTGTTTTTCCCCTTTGAGGCTGTTAATATCGTAAGATGATGGGGGAATCGCAGGAGCTCAGTTCCAACGTGACTTCACTCCTGCATCACACCACGTGATCTCTGGCTGCCCGCCTTTTTAGCAGGGAAGAGCTTCCCTCCCTGATTATTAGGGCTTTTGAGGTTTTGGCCATTTCACCCCCCTGAATCGTCAGGAGGAATAGGTCTGGTGCCCTCTATTATGTCTGGCACCAAATGCCCACCTTGTTCCTTTCATGTGCATGAGGTCATGAAAATCCTTATTTTGACACAGTGGACTTAAGGTTGCTAGAGCTTTGTCGCGTCTTTACGCTCTGTCTGCTGCTGACTTAGACTTGCTGAAGGTTCCTACGGTGGATTCATTAATCACAGCGGTCACTAAGAAAACCACTATCCCTGTGGAGGGTGGCATGGTGCTCAAGGACCTTCAGGATCGTAAGTTGGAGACTTGCTTGCAGCTGGCCTTTGAAGTAGTGGCCCTTTCCCTGCAAGCTTCAGTTTGTAGCTCCTATGCGGCGCTGGCATGCTTATCGTGGGTACAGAAAGCCTCCTCTCCGGAGGACCTCGTGGCTATTTTGCCAGCCTTGGAGTCCAGTTTAGCCTTCCTTGCGGATCTTCTTTATGATCTTTTGAGGGCTTCGGCGAAGGCGGTTTCCCTAGCGGTCACTGTGCGTCGCTGGCTATGGTTGCGACATTGGGCTGCAGACATGGTCTCTAAGTCATGGCAAGGCTTCCTTTTAGGGGAAAGCTTTTGTTTGGGACAGACCTAGAACAGATTGTGAAGGACCTCGGTGACTCTAAGGGCCAGTGCCTCCCAGAGGACAGGCCCAAATTTGTGCGACCGGCGGGACCTAGACCTAAGTTTAGGGATACACGTCATTACCATCCAGGTCAAAGGGCCTCTTTTCAGAGAGCAAGGTCTTCTCAGAGACCTCAGCCCTTTCGAGGTGACAGGCGGGCCTTCCTTTCCAATAACAGAAACGAGCCCGCAGCCAGGTCCGCCCAATGATGGGGCCCTGGCTCATCTCCAATCGGTTATTGGGGGCAGGCTGTCCCTATTCCTGGTCGAGTGGACCAGGGTAACATCCGATGGATGGGTCTTGGAGGTTATCAGAGACGGCTACAAGTTGGAATTGGATCATCCGATAGTAGACTCGTTTCTGGAATCTCCTTGCAAATCTCCCGCCAAGGTGCAGGCAGTTCGTCACACCCTCCTCAACTTACAACTAGTGGGAGCCGTCCAGCCTGTGCCCCCAGCAGAAAGAGGGTGCAGACTCCATTTATTTTGTGGTGCCAAAAAAGGGCGGTTCTTGGCGACCCGTCCTAGATCTCAAGTGCGTTAACAGGTCCTTACGGGTTCGGCATTTCCGCATGGAAACCCTCTGCTCTGTGATCGCAGCGGTACAGCCAGGGGAGTTTTTGACGTCTCTCGATCTTAAAGAGGTCTATTTACACATTCCAATTTGGCCTCCCCACAGGCGTTTTCTTCGCTTTGCAGTGCTTGGTTGTCATTTTCAATTCAAAGCGATGCCCTTTGGCCTAGCCATAGCACCTCAGACTTTTTCCAAGGTCCTTGTCGTAGTGGCAGCCTGTCTCAGAAAGGAAGGGATTCAAGTCCATCCTTATCTAGATCACTGGCTTGAGCGGTTGTCTTCTTTCGAGGAGAGTCGACGGGCAACCGACAGAGTGGTCGGGTTGCTTCATTCGTTTGGTTGGGTGATCAACTTCCCAAAGTGCAGCCTTACGCCCTCCCAGATGCTGGAATACTTGGGAGTGTGGTTCGATACCCGAACAGGGATAGTTTCTCTTCCTCAGCTCGAGCACAGCGGTTGCAGGGTCAGTTGCGAGCTCTGTTCCAAACTACGAACCCGCGGGCTTGGGACTATGTACAAGTTCTGGGTTCCATGGCCTCCACCTTGGACATCGTAAAGTGGGCCAGAGCTCACATGTGCCCCCTGCAGTGGCACCTTCTGAGCCATTGGTCTCCTGTCTCGGAGGATTACGAGGTTCGGGTGCCATGTTCGAACCATCTGCACACAATCATGCACTGGTGGTTAATTCAAAAGAATCTGGTGCCGGGCATTCCTCTGCAAATCCTGGAATGGAAGATCGTGACCACGGATGCATCGCTGTCTGGTTGGGGGGCTCATTGCCTTCAACAGATGGCCCAGGGCATTTGGACCTCGACGTAGGCGTCTTGGTCGATCAACTGCTTGGAGTTGCGTTTGATTCGTCTGGCCCTTCGGGAGTTTCTGTCTCTTCTCTGTGGTTGCCCAGTTCGAGTTCTCTCGGACAATGCGATGGTGGTCGCCTACGTGAACTATCAAGGGGGCACCAGGAGTGCACCACTAGCTTGCAAGGTGGCCCTGATCTGCCATTGGGCAGAGACTCATCTTTCTCATATGGCGGGGTCACAGAATGTGCAAGCGGACTTTGTCAGTTGCCACCAGTTGGAGCCGGGGAAGTGGACACTCTCCCCTCTGGCCTTCGATCAGATAGCTGCCCATTGAGGGATGCTGGTGATGAACTTAATGGCCACCGCATTCAATGTGAAGGTTCCCCATTTCTTCAGCAGGGGAAGAGAGCTGGGCTTGGAAGGCATTGATGCTCTTCTACAACCTTGGCCCAGGGGCCTGCTCTGTGCCTTTCTCCCATTGCCTATGGTGGGCAGGTTACTGACTCGCATTGCTAGTCATCCCGGTCGAGTGATCCTGGTGGCCCCGGATTGGCCCAGACCTCCCTGGTACGTGGATATGATTAGGCTCCTGTTCGATCGTCCTCTCCGGCTCCAGGCGCAGGATGGTCTGTTGCTGTAGAGACCAGTCATGATGGAGGATCCCTCCCCCTTTGGTCTTATGGCCTGGACCTTGAAAGGGTGAAGTTATCGCTACGATGCTTCAGGCTCGGAAAAGATCCACCTCGATAGCTTATGCTAGGGTGTGGCGTACCTTCGATTCGTGGTGTGCGAGTTCAGGATTATCAGTGGTTTCTGTATCGGTTATCCTCGCTGTGTTTTATTACCCCCGTCCCTTGTCCCTTGTCCCTTGGGAGGGGGGAACCCTTTAGCCCTGTGGGCTGAAAAAATAAGAGAGAAAATCAGACTTAGTTGTAGGCGCACCAGTAAAAAGCTTTATTGGTATATATCACTTAAGCCAATACAAAGTAAATATTCTCTCTGGAGCAGGTTGTCAGACAGCAAAGCCAGATGCCAACACTGAATAACAAAGACTGCTCAGCTCACACTGTCCCAGCCATTACATATATACTGTTATAAGTTTTGTTTCTCCCAAATCATGTGATTTCCCATAAACTAGAAACAGCAAAGCAGAAAGTAGTCTGTGCCATATATGGATTGTTCCCGTATCATATCAGTCTCTCCCAACGTGTATTCACGTGGACACCAGGTGGTATTGGCTAATTATAACAATATTCTTGTGTCCTCTCACCCCAAGACTGAAACATTAAGCTCACTGTATCCTCAGTCTCTCACCACGTCCCAAGGTTATATCCACATTATATGAAAGGCACACTGAGCTCCTGCCAAATGGGCGTCTGTGAAGTGTCTGTTCTCAGCTCCTGAGAAAGCACTGTATGTTTCAAAGATGGCAACTTATTAGGCCAACTTGTGAGAACCAAACAGAGCAATGCACAGGCGTCTGTAGCAGGCCTAGGCCTTAGTAAGAGGCCTAGCATAGGAAGGAACATACATTGCGTTTCTTCAGGAGGGTGTACAGAAATCACTCTAGTTGAGTTCTCCTAAGGTGCAGGTGGCAGCTCTGGCATGCATTAGAGACCGGCTTCAGGGGGCGTTGATTGCCTCCCACCCGGATGTGGTTCATTTTTTGAGGGGCGTAAATCGGTTGCGTTCTTTGCACGTGCCAGTTCTGCCATGCTGGAACCTTAATCTAGTTCTCAAAGCGCTTCAGTGTCCTCCTTTCGAACCCTTATTGGGGATTACGGTTAAGGATCTTACCTTGAAGGCAATTTTCCTAGTAGCCATTACTTTGTCTCGGAGAATTTCAGAGTTGCAGGCTGTTTCTTGCAGAGACCCCTTCCTGCATTTTACGGATGCATCGATTAGGACAGTTCCTTCATTTTTGCCCAAGGTGGTTTCTCGTTTCCATTTGGGGCAGTCTCTGCATTTGCCGACTTTTCGCCAGGAAGATTACCCCGAGCAATTCCGGGCTGTTCACTGCCTCGATGTAAGGCAGGCTCTTCTCATGTATTTGGAGGTGACAAATTAATTTTATCTTTCTGACCGTCTCTTTGTTCTTTTTAGAGGCAGTAAGAAGGGTCATATGGCTTCTAAGGCCACCGTAGCCCGTTGGGTGCGGGAAGCCATCAGTTCAGCGTATGTGGCATTGGGCAAGCAAGCCCCTGTGCAAGTTCATGCTCATTCTATGAGAGCTCAGGCTTCCTCCTATGCAGAGTCCTGTTTGGTTTCTCTGGAAAATATCTGCAGAGCCGCTACATGGGCTTCGGTCCATACGTTCACTCATCATTATCGGGTGGATGTGGCAGCTTGGCAGGATGCAGTGTTTGGCTCGTTGGTGATTTCTGCTGGGTTGGGGGTGTCCCGCCCTATTTGAGGACTGCTTGGGTACATCCCACAAGTCTCTGGATTGATCTGTGGGATGCTATGGAATGGAAAATTAATTCTTACCTGATAATTTTCTTTCCATTAGTCCCAACAAATCAATCCAGAGGCCCCCCCCCCCCCCTGGATTTACTGTCTGTGGTTTTGTTTCGGTTGGTTAGTTTTTTCGGGTTTCGTTGTTCTGAATGTTCCTTTGATTAAATAATAAAAACAAATAAATTTGGAAGTGGTGGAAGTATGTTGGACATTTGGTCTGACAATGTCAGGAGAGTTTGCTATTGGTTCCATTCCACTGCTTTGGTATCGTTCATACTGAGGTTTACTTGGCTGCACAGGTCCACATATAGCAAACCTCGGAGGTTCTCTCTATCTCCACCTGCTGGTAGAGGGACATAACCCACAAGTCTCTGGATTGATCTGTTGGGACTAATGGAAAGAAAATTATCATAGTAACATAGTAAATGACGACAGATAAAGACCTGTACAGTCTATCCAGTCTGCCCAACAAGATAAACTAATTTTACATGGTATGTGATACTTTATATGTATACCCGAGTTTGATTTGTCCTAGCCTTTCTCAGGGCACAGACTGTAGAAGTCTGCCCAGTACTGTTCTTGTACTAAGTTCTGAAGCTAACATTAAAGCCCCTTAAAATGTACACTCCAGCCCATCCCTTTCTATTCAGTCACGATCAGGGCGTAAACCGTAGAAGTCTGCCCAGCTCCCATTTTGTCTTAGGCAGGGAAGGACTGGTTGTTGCGTACCTCAATCAGTCTCTTGTGCCGAACCTGTGTCAGATCCCTAACAGCAATATTGTTTTGCCCAGGAGAAACTTGGGAAAGTATCTCCTCGGTTGCTCTCTGGAGAGAGAGAGCCAGCCAGCAAGTCTAACAAGAGAAGGAGGAAGGGTGAGAGAGGGACCTGGGGTGACCAGGTATCTCCCCAAATGCGGCACTGCCCAGCTGTACACCCCAGGCTACACTGAACTAAGATAGAACAGGAGCCAGCAGCCACAAATCAGGAGCATAACAGGAGACGTCTATCTGCCTGCTGGAGATAGAAAATACTGGAAGAGCTAGGAGCATGACATCCCATATACCACTTCAACTCAGTGTTCTTTATCTCCACCTGCTAGTAGATGGACATAACCCACAAGTCTCTGGATTCATCTGCTGCTGATGCTAAGGAAGAGGAAATTAGCGTGTGGCTATTAAAAAAAAAAAAAAAACCCTGACCATGGCCATTTTTCAGCCACGCTAGAAAGTGGCCAGAATGCACAGCAAACCCATGCACTAATCGCAGTGCCAGCCGCTTTCTAGCGCAGCTTAGTAAAAGGACCCCTAAATGCTTTGAAATACACCTCTATGTGCTTTGAAAATGAGCACCATTTCTTGATGAAAAAAGTTAACTTTGCAAACAATATTTTAATTATTTTTTTAGGATTGTTACTTTTTGACAGATTGTTGATTATCATTTTAAAATGATTGTCATAATGTTATATAATTACAAAAATATATTTCTTTTTATGCCTTTTACTAGTTTAGGCAAGGAATATTTTATAATAAAAAAAAAAGTAGAGTACCAATATGTTAAGGCAGATTGTTAAGCATATAAACATTCCCGTACTAGGACAGACTGAAGGTCTATCAAGCACACGGAAAAAATAATTCGCTCCGGGTGCAAATGGAAGCTGTAGTCTGTTATAGAGGTCATCTTTTCCACACTTCTTTGGCTTCCCATCTTGATGTTTGTTTTCTCAGTGGAGTGAACCGTATTAAACTGCCGTTGCTTTTCCTGTGCCCAGAATGGAACTGCAATCTGGTGTTGAGGGTGCTACAGAAAGCGCCCTTTGAACCGTTGAAGTGATCTATGTTGAAAGATCTGACGCTGAAGACTATTTTTCTGGTTGCCATTACCTCGGCACGCAGAGTATCAGAGCTTCAAGTTCTGTCTTGTCGGGAACCCTTTCTCTGTATTTCTCTGGAAGGAGTGATGGATCATACTGTTCCTTCTTTTTTGCCCAAGTTGCTTACGCCTTTCCATCTTGATCAGGCAGTGGTTTTGCCTGCCTTTTGGAGAGAGGCATACCTGTGGGATTTTTCTTCCTTGCATCTTTTGGATGTGCGCTGGGTTCTCCTGCGCTATTTGGAAGTTACTAATGATTTGTGCAGAACGAATCACTTATTTGTTCTGTTTGCAGGTGCACAGAAAGGAGACATGGTGTCCAAGGCCACAATTGCCTGATGGCTGAAGGAGGCTATTGCGGCAGATTCTTTGGTGCAGGGTAAGGAGGTTCCCCTTCACTTTCGGTTTCACTCTACTAGGGCTCTAGCGTCCTCTTGGGCGGAGTCTCACCTCCTGTCGTTGCTCGACATTTGCAGGGCAGCAACGTGTTAATTGGTTCACACTTTTTCAAAGCATTACCGTCTTGGAGTGGCAGTGCTTTCTGTTGGGACTTCAGGTTCCCGCCCTGCTTAAGGACTTCTTTGCTACATCCCACAAGTCTCTGGATTCAACTGCTGCTGGCACTAAAAAAAGAAAAATTATGTCTTACCTGATAATTTTCTTAACTTTAGACACAGCAGATGAATCCAGAGGTCATTCTGGTATTGTCTGGTTTATGGGGGGACTACAAGGCTGTTTGATTCCAGTTGCTGCTGTTCCAGGGTTCTTGTTGTGGGTTGGTTTTGGTTGCTGTTGGTTTTTTGCAGAATTTCATTCAAATTTTATTGGAGTTATCGTGGGAAAGGAGGAAGCTCTTGCAAGTGCTCTCTTGACTCTGGTTTCCTTCTGCTTTGTTATTCGAATACTGGATGAACTAGGAGCATGGTGTCTCAGTGTTCTCTATCTCCACCTGCTGGTATAGGGACATAACCCACAAGTCTCTGGATTCATCTGCTGCATCTAAGGGAAAGAAAATTATCTTATAAGACATAAGTTTTCGATTAGCATGTGGTCAGTACTGCCAGGAACCCTTACTGCCACCTATTTAGGAAGCGGTAAGGGCTCCCGTGCTACTTCTGTGCTAATTGGATAGTGTACAGTAATGTGCCCGTGCTACCCAATTAGCACAGGCACGCCTAGTTCTCTGCCCTCAGACATGCTTCCTGTGGCAAAAATAAAATATATATTTTTTATCGTCGGAAGTAGTGCACACTGTTGCCCAAACTACTACAGGACACAGCACGTAACATAGTAACATAGTAGATGACGGCAGAAAAAGACCTGCACGGTCCATCCAGTCTGCCCAACAAGACAAACATATGTGTATATCTTACCCTGCAATCCATATCCATCCATGCCCATCTGTCCCCTCCATTCATCCCTATCCAGCAATTCCCCTCTCTCCATGAGCCCTGCCATCCCAATCCATGCCCATCCATGCTCCTCTGTCACCTGCCCCCTCCATTCATCCCTATCCAGCAATTCCCTTCTCTCCCTGAGCCCTGTCCTGCAATCTATATCCATCCATGCCCATCTGTCCCCTCCATTCATCCCTATCCAGCAATTCCCCTCTCTCCCTGAGCCCTGCCCTCCCAATCCATGCCCATCCATGCTCCTCTGTCCCCTGCCCCCTCCATTCATCCCTTTCCAGCAATTCCCCTCTCTCCCTGAGCCCTGCCCTCCCAATCCATGCCCATCCATGCTCCTCTGTCCCCTGCCCCCTCCATTCATCCCTTTCCAGCAATTCCCCTCTCTCCCTTCCATGACACCCCCTCGCATCCATGCTCCTCTCTCTCCCATGTCCCAGCCTGGCCCGCCCTCTTCTCCCCCCCCTTCGCATCCATGCCCCCCCCCTTCGCATCCATGCTGTCGTTTCTCCCCTGCCCTCCCGCTCCCATTGTTCAACTTTACTGCCCACCCTCTTCTCGCCCCCCAACATCCCTTTTTTTTTTTTTCTTTTTAAATTTACCTCCGTGGTGGTTCCGGTAGCGCAGCGTCAGGGAAGGAGGCGGCGCTCCCGACGTCTAGCCTTCCCTTCGCTGTGTTCCGCCTTCTTCTGACGTCATCCTTGACGTCAGAAGAAGGCGGAACACAGCGAAGGGACGGCTAGAGATGTCGGGAGCGCCGCCTCCTTCCCTGACGCTGCGCTGCCGGAACCGCGTGCGTGGGTGCGATCCGTTTTTTTAAAATTTTTTTCCGCCCTCGATGTCATGACGTTTGACGCGAGGGCGGGGCAGAGATGGCTGGCTGGCTTCACACCATGAATCCACGAACCCTACAGCCAGGGAGTGTTTGAGTGACTTCAGAACGTTGTCTTCAGAACGTTCACGGTGCGTTTTATTATATTAGATAATTGCAGGTGCTTGTATGGTGCTAATGGCCTCCAGCGCCTGTGTTTGTTTTTGAGCGTTGGGGCCTAAGTGCTTTGAAAATGAGCCCCTTAGTAATCTACGGAACTTTGTAAGTCTATGTGCTTTGAAAATGAGCCTCATGAGTGTGTTCCTAAGATGATACTAGAATTTTAATATTTATATCTTCTTGTATGCTGAACTACATCCTAGCTTTATTATTGGGGAATGTGGAGTGGTTTATAGAACTGGGAGTGACAGGGTTATACTGAGTTTTTGTCTCATCCTGTATAGCAGTGCTTCTCAACCCAGTCTTTAAGGCATATCCAGCTAGTCAGATTTTCAGTATATCCTCAATAAATATGCTGAGAGAGATTTGCATACACTGCTCCCTTGTTATGAAAATTGTGAATATCCTGAAAACCAGACTGGGTTGAGAATCATTTCTCTATAGTTTCCGGACTTAATTCTTATATGGAAGAATTCATTGAATGGTGCTATGAAATAATACTTGTTCTCTGTGTGGCTGAAACTGGATAAAGGAGGAGTGGCCTAGTGGTTAGAGCATTGGTCTTGATATCCAGAGGTGGCTGGTTCAAATCCCACTGCAGCTCCTTGTGATCTTGGGCAAGTTACTTAAACCTCCATTGCCTCGGCTACAAAATTAGATTGTGAGCCCTCTAGGGACAAGGAAATACCCAGTATACTACTACTACTTATCATTTCTATAGCGCTACAAGGCATACGCAGCGCTGTACACCATACACAAAAGACTGTCCCTGCTCAAAGAGCTTACAATCTAGATAAGACAGGTAAACAGAACAATTAAGGGTAAGAGGATAAAGGACAGGGCAAGTGAGTTAGGAGTCAAAAGCAGTGGTAAAGAGGTGGGTTTTGAGTTTGGACTTGAAAACGGCTAAAGACGGGGTTAGACGTACAGGCTCAGGAAGTCTATTCCAGTGTACTTGAATGTAACTAACTTTGAGCTACTACAGAAAAGGAGTGATCAAAATCCAAATAAAGAATAATAAATACAGGAGTTTCTAAGGCCTTTGAGACTTACAGTATCTTTTATTGCTGATTTAAAGGGGGGGAGGGGTGTGATGTACAGAAATGTCACTTTGACTTACCTCCCCCAATACTTGGGTTGCCTCCCCTGTGCCCTCCCCAGTACTTTTGTCTAATGGTGCCACTGGAGACGTGGTCTGGGCGAGGGGAAGAAGAGCAGGCATAGGAGACACAGGCTGCTGAAGGAAGAGGAACTGAAAGAGAAAGCGGCTGTATGTGATTGGGGAAGGGGCTACAGAAAGATGAAAAGGAAAAGAGGTAATGATAGACTTGAAGGTGTGAGAAGTGGCATGAGGGAGTGAGACTAGAAAGAAGTGAGATAAGAGAAGGTAGAGAGACAGGCTATGGAGAGACAAATATATGGAGTAAAGAGAAATGAAAGAAATGAGAGGAAGACTGGAAAAAATTAATAAAAGTTAAGAAACATGAAGTTAGAGAGGAAGCATAAGAGAAAGAAAATAAGCAGAGACAGGATAGAAGAAAAACCATAGACATAGAAGTAAATATGTCTGTGATAGCTCAGCTAGGTGAAGGATGAGGAATAGCTGGTATTTTGCCATTTTCCTCCAGCCCTATGGTCACCAGGACCAGATAACAGTTTGTGATGCCTGTTCTGAAAAATGCTCTGTAATGGCAAGGACCTATAGTCGAGTCTCAGAGGAATAGAGAGGAACATCATTTCCCCTTTTCTCAAAAATAAGTCATTCCCCCTGAGTGTTATGGATTGGCTAGGCTGGACTGGAAGGGAGACTGTGGTACAGATGGGCTGTTGGTGGAAAGGAGTAGGAAGAGAAGAAAAGTGAGGTGAGGTAAACTGATGGGGATGAGTTTGGGTTGGGAGGCAGACTGGTGATACTTTAATTGCTTCCCTAGCTCTTCCTTTAGCCACAAATTCTCCCAGTGTGTACATTACCTATTATACTCTGTTTAAATACAGTCTGGCTAGTTGTGCCCATGATCCCACCATACCCATAACGACTTGAACACAACCCTCACACTCCGTTATTCAGAATCTCTCACTGTACAGCTGCATAACCAGATCCTCTTGTTCTTTGCTCTCTCTTTGTAATCACCAATTGTATTTCTTCCCTGTTGTGGCAATGTCATAACAGATCTTTGTAAGCCACATTGAGCCTGCAAATAGGTGGGAAAATGTGGGATACAAGTGCAATCAAACATATAAATGGCGAGTGACCGACTCACTCGCAAATGCGCAGTAGAGACTTCCCTCTCTGTCCCGCCCCCGCGTCAATACGTGATGACGGGGGGGGGGCGGGACAGAGAGGGAAACTGCGCCGCCGAGGTTGCTGCCGCCACCCCTCCACCCGGCCCGGGCCCTCTCTTCCCTTCTGAACTTACACATCCATTCGCCGAACGCAGCAACGCACATCAGCTGAGCTGCACTGAGCCCTTCCTTCTTTGCCTGTGGCCCCGCCCTCCTGTGACATAACGTCAGCGAGGGCGGGACACACACAGGCAGAGAAGGAAGGGGCAGCTCAGCTGATGTGCGTTGCTGCGTTCGGTGAATGGATGTGTAAGTTCAAAAGTAAAGAGAGGGCCCGGGCCAGGTGGAGGGGTGGCGGCGGCGACTTCAAGGGGGGGGGGGAAGCGGTGGCGACTTCGCGGGGGGGGGGGGAGCGGTGGTGACCGCGGGGGTAGGAAAACCTCAATACCAGCCCGTTTTTACGGGCTCAACGGCTAGTAAATAAATAAAATTTTGAAAAGCTGGCTCCACTGCATGGTGCAGAGAACAGGAAGCTTTAGTTATTTTATTTGAAGGTTAAAAAGAATTAATAAATAAAACCCCCAAAGTTTTTGTATGCAGGACATGAAAATCCTAGATGCCAGAGGGTAGTTTCTAGTTGCCATGGCAATCTAACACCTGGGATTTGTCTAGCCCTTGATAAATTCATAAACTGTCATCTTCCTTTGCTGGCAAATTGATTTGAAGAAAGGAAACAAAGTTACTTAACCAGTGATGACTCATTCTCACATGAACACAGTTTTGAATTTAGGAAGAAAATTGCAGAGTCATTTTGAGTTTGGTGTTTAATGTCTGTAGTTGAGTTAAAAATCTATTTGCTAAAACATTTGGGAGCATAAAATAATGATCCAAGTTGAATATTGCATTTTTATTTTAAAGCACGGCAATTAATGGTGTACTGTATGCTTGGGATGCTATTTTCCTACATAGTGCATCTAATTTTATAACCACGCCTCATATAGCAGTTATCATGAGTTGCTATAGTCATATTTGCCAAGTCTCTTGAATTCAGGGGGATACTGTTATCTACAGCACACAAACAATTCTACCTCATGCACAATTAGTTTGGGGGCAACTATGGCAGGCACACCATAAAAAAGTGGAGAAAAAAAGACTTCAGAAAAATCGGATCCACCTCATTCTTAAAGGACACACCTTAGATATAATGAGGGAACCGTTACAATAATGTGTCTTCACAAAAAAGAATCTCCACATTAACTTTCATATGAGCACTGCCATGTGCCACCACAAACATTGTAGGAGACTCAAAAACTCACTTATCCAAGCTTGGAAAATGTACTTAGCTCATTATAACGATGTCTTCGCCATTCATAATCCAATCCAGGTCCAAATGCTGTACTTTTTCAAAATTCCTCAAATCCCGACAGGGAAGCCCTGTTTCGCTATACCGTAGCTGCCTCAGGGGAATATTTTCTTTCTTTATAATCCAAGCACTTTAAATCACTCTCCGTCTCCAAATCATCCTGGAACAAAAAATGGGTCTTCTACAGTGGTGCAGTTTCTCCCCCTTCCTCCAATCATCGTAGACAGCAGAGGCATTAATAAGACGTCATCTCCTGCTTCTAGGATACCAGAATTTTGATAAGAGCTGCAAAATCTCACAGGTCTTAGCACAAGAATGGTCACATAGTAGTAGCACGAGATGATGTGTTGTTAACGCTTCTGCTGACTGGAGATGAGGATGTATGCCATGCCATCAGCTCCCTAATTTAAAACAGGAACTCAGTAAAGTAAAGCAGGAATTGGATGCACTTAAAGCAACTTCTAGGACTACACAAAATCATACTGCACAGAATCATACCAAATTCTCACCACTGCCTCAAAGGATAAAACCACCTAAGACTAGATGGTTCATGGTAGGCTCAGGCAGACTTCGTTATGTGACACGGAAGCATCCGCCTTCACAAGTGTTGCCCCTACAGAATTCTTTTGCTCCATTACAGCACTGTGATGTTCCTGAAAATAAAACTGAGGCGGAAGAAAAAGAAAAAGCAATGAAGGTGGAACAAAAAGATATGAAGGTACCCAAAGAGAAAAGACACCCCCAAATCACTAATGTTGAAATACATACCAGGAAATGTAGATGGAAAGTGATGACCACAGATGCTCGCAGTCTAAGCAATAAAGTTCATGACCTTCAAGCCCTGATGTTGGAGGCAGACTTAGACGTTGTTGCAATCAAGGAGACGTGGCTCAATGGTTCCCATGAATGGGATGCAAACATACCGGGCTATAATCTATTTAGGAAGGATAGAGATGGCCGTAAAGGTGGAGGAGTAGCTCTGTATGTGAGAAATGATATTGCGGTGACTGAAATGACAGGGACCTGGGGAAAGGAAGAAGCGATATGGATCACCTTAAAAAGAGATGATAGAGGGGGGTCACGTGATGCTGTGAGGGGAAGTGGACGTGCCTAGCTTCGCCCGCTCAGGGAACCTCATCCTTCGACTCTTTTTGTTAGCAGAACGAAGTTAATTGGAACTGAAACTACCTCAAATACCGGAGAAGAACGCATGGACAAATTTCTAAGCAGACATTCAACGCAAATGTCCTCAAAATCTTCAAAAAGAATACAAGATCGTGCGCGCATGGGGGAAGACAAGATGGCGTCGACGCCACCATCTCCCTCGCAAATACAACAGCCATCCACCTTGATCCCTGAGATAACAGAAGCGGTAGTAAAAGCACTGGATCCCCGGTTTTTACAACTATCGGAACAGATAGCAGGGATTGCTCAGTCTACCGCGGAACTTACTCGGCGAGCCGGGGAGTTGGAGTGTAGAGTATCAGACGTCGAAGACATTCTGGAATCACACTCCTCAGCGATAAAGCAGCTGGAATTCTTAACTAAATCTCAACAAGAGAAGATTGAAGATCTAGAAAATAGATCTCGAAGAGAAAATTTGCGATTTCTCGGCTTTCCTGAATCGCTGCCAGAAAAATCTTTACTAACCACTCTGCAAACTTGGCTAACAGCACAATTTCCGTCAGCGGGGGAAATTTATCCTATCACCCTAGAACGTGCTCACCGAGTGGGGCCAGTCCGTGCGACGGACAATAGGCCCAGGATCATAATCGCAAAGTTTCATCGATACTCACAAAAAGCACAGATTCTAAGTCATTATAAAAGCCATCCGGAGGATGTAAAATTTGATGGGCAGAGAATACGACTCTTCCAGGATTACTCCGGGGCTCTTTCCACGAAGCGACGGACATTTTCTCCAGTTTGTGCGCTACTAGTAGCAAAACACCTACGCTTTTCCTTACAATATCCAGCCATACTGAAAGTTTCACAAGGGAATCGCTGGCACTCATTCCACTCGCCTGAGGAGGCAAAAAGCTGGCTGGAGACATTAGAAATAGAATCCTGACGGGTTTGATTGACTTTTATTGAAACTTATAATTGTAAAAGAAATGCTAATGGTAACTTGTATAGAAGTAAGTTCCAGAGATATAGTGTAATAGAAAACGAAATGTTATACATTATAAATGAAGGATGGGGGATCCCTTAGGGCATCATTCTGACTATTGTCCCGCGCTTGACGTAGAAGGTCCGGGACAAAATGGTGGGAGTTTGGGGGTTTAAAAGAAGGGGGGGGGGAGGGAAGGGGCTGGGAGTGTGGGTAAGAAAAAACTATATACTGCTAAGTGCATGCAAAAAATGATAAACGTGAAGGAGGTAATAGCAAATAATTATAAATCCTTGCGGTCTAATTTCTCAGTGGGTTGCCGTCCAAAAGTCCATGACGGTTTTCCCCAATCTGAGAGATTGGTCAGCAGGTTAGTGTCTCAGAGAGAGTGGTTCCCGGAGGAGGCTGGGCATCCGGGGGCTCAAAACAAAATGGTTAAAATCTTGAGATGTGGTGACAGGCAAAACCAAAAGGTGCGGTCAAACTTAGAATAGTTTCATGGAATGTTGCCGGCATCTCATCCCCAATAAAACGTTCCAAAATATTGACCCAATTAAAAAGACAGAATGCAGACATAGCGTGTCTGCAAGAAACAAAACTAACGGACACGGAACACCAAAAATTGCAGCAGCAATGGGTAGAGCATTGTTACTACTCGTCTGCGGACAAAAAACGTAGTGGGGTAGCCATTTTGATTAAAAAAAGATTGCAATGTCAGACACAGCTATTGTATAAAGACAGTGAAGGTAGAATAGTACTCTTGAAGGTAAATTATCAGGGTCAAAACTTTTACTTATGTGCACTCTATGGGCCTAATGGGTATTCACAATCCTTTTTTCAATCTCTTATAACTCTGGGTCATAAATACCTAGATGCCCCTTGGGTTTAGGCAGGTGATTTCAATACAGTCTTAGACCCACAATTGGACCGATCATCACCAAGCCCTGGCCCGGGGTCTGGGAGGAAGGGAGGACTTGCTCATTTTTGCTCCACCTTACAAGTGGTAGACCCGTGGCGTCTACTAAATCCTACTGTCAGAGATTACACACATCAATCGAAGGCCCACCAAACTTGGTCACGCATAGATTATATACTGATATCTACCACTTGGTTTCATAAAATCCACCAAGCTATCATTGGCCCTTTAGCTGTTTCAGATCATACTCCAATATGGATAGGTTTGAAAATGGAGGAGAGAGCTAGGGAGTCTCATATGTGGAGATTCCCCTCTTATTTAAAACAAGATAAAAAATTTCTAGAACATCTACTATTGAGTTGGAAAAATTATGAGGAAACAAATCTAAGCTCCTGTTCATCTGCAACACTCTTTTGGGAAGCTTCCAAGGCAGTGATGCGAGGAGAGGTGATAGCATTTATGAGTGCTAGAAATAAACGTTTAGCGACTGCTATTATTAATCTAGAAAAGGATTACCGAAAAACAAAACAGATATTTATAGCAAATCCAACACCCTTAAATAGAGAGCAGATGAATGCTTCCTTAGCGGCCTTAAATGCATATATTCACGAAAAAACTAAATCCAGACTAATCTTTAGGAAACATAACTACCAACGTTTTGGAAACAAATCCGGGAAATTACTAGCACACCTGGCACATTCTGAAACTCATTCGAAATTCATCCCTATGATAAGTACAGAAGGTGGACGCCCTACTTCTACTCCAACAGAAATGGCACATGTTTTCCATTCATATTTCAAAAAGATGTACACAAGGCCACAAAATGAGCAAGGCCCGGTTTTAACTGATTATCTTGAAGACGCAGGTCTACCAAAGCTATCTTCAGCAGCTCAGCTCCACTTATCACAGCCTATCCAAGCCGTAGAAATTCAAAAAGTAATTAAATCCCTGCCAGGAGGTTCATCTCCGGGCTTAGACGGCTTTTCCCATGAGTATTACAAAATGTTGGAGTTACAATTGTGTGGCCCATTACTGGATTACTATGATGCAGTGGTGGATAGGGGTTTTTTCTCTTCTCTGGAAAATGAAGCGTTGATCACTCTAATACCAAAGCCCGGTAAACCGCGTGATAGGGTTGAATCCTATAGGCCTATATCCTTACTAAATGTTGACCTAAAAATTTTGGCCAGGATTCTAGCTGACCGACTAGCTATTCATATACCTCAGGTAGTGGGAGAACATCAAGTAGGATTTGTACGAGGATGTCATTCTGTCCTAAATGTGAGGAAAGTACTTTTATCTATAGCTCATTGTAAATCAAACAAACAACAATTAGCATTGGTCAGTCTAGATGCGGAGAAAGCATTTGATAAGGTTCAATGGGATTATTTATTTCAGGTTCTTACACATATAGGTATAGGAGGTTGGTTCCTACAGGCTATTAAATCTCTATATTACAACCCGACTGCTAGTATTTTGGTAAATGGATATAAATCACATTCATTTGAGGTGTCCCAGGGAACGAGGCAGGGATGCCCATTGTCCCCATTATTATTCTTGCTTTATTTAGAACCCTTATTGCGAACCATACAGCAAGATACGGATATTTTTGGGGTTGAGTTGCCGGAACAGCCAGTGAAGATATTGGCGTTTGCGGATGATATTTTCCTCACGCTCACTCGACCAGATAGTTCTATACCAAGATTACTGTCAACACTAGATGAATTCACCTTTTACTCAGGATTCTCCCTAAACTATCAAAAATCATTGGTCTTACCAATTCAGTCTGAAATAAAAGATAATTGGGTTGGCCCATTCCCGTTAAAGTGGGAATCTACAGTAGTAAAATATCTAGGGATATATATTCCGGCGGATCTATCACAACTATACCATAAAAATATAGAGGCCCACAAAACCAAAATGGAAGAGGTAATGCGGGGCTGGCAGGGATTACCCATTTCATTGCTGGGGCGAGTGGCGCTGTACAATATGATCTTATTTCCAAAATGGATTTATATGTTTCAAACTCTGCCACTCATGTTGAGTTATAAAGACGAAAAATGGTTGGGCAGGCAGTTAACCAAATTTCTTTGGCAAGGGAAAAGAGCACGTATATCACTTGTGAGAGCTATGTTACCACGTGTCAAGGGGGGATTGGGGTTGTTGAATTTACGCCTTTTCACAGTAGCTAGTAGTGCTCGTCACCTCTCTGACTGGTTCAGATCGACTCAATTTTTCACCTGTACCAGGTCAGAAATATCCCTCCTGAAACCACAGCATTTTGCCCATTGGCTCCATTCCACGGCAAAGGGAACAAACCTCTCGAGACACTTAAATATAATTTTTCGGCCTCTGCGTAGGGCATGGAGGTTGATGTGTAGAATATATGCTATAAACCCTAAGATGACCCCGTTACTGCCAATTCAAGGGAATTGTGATTTCCCTGTGGGAGATACATCGCGAGTATTTCAAGTGTGGGCCTCGAAAGGGATATGTTATCTCTTTCATGTGATAACGGAGCAGGGGACTATTAAGCCATTTCAAAGTTTATGTGAGGAATTTGGTCTAGCCGAAGGTGACATATTTGCATACTATCAAATTCGCCACTATGTGCAAACCTTGGACAGTAGGATGCTCACTTCAGAAGTATGGGAGAGACTGAAGGATATATTGGATTTAGAGGCCCAACTCCGCACCCCGCTAAAATACTTTCATGGCATGTTGAGAGATAGAATTGGAAAATATGATTATTCGAAAGAAGCACAGAAATGGAGTCAAGAGTTAGTCTTAAATATGAGACCAGACCAGGTAGAGTCTTGTCTAATGTCAGTTTATCATCTAACAGATAATGCCAGTTGGTGGGAGTTGCATTATAAGTTTCTACTAAGATTACATATCTCACCACACAGAGCATATCGGGCTACTCTACGAGAAAATAACAACTGCCCAAGATGTACAGAGGAACAAGCCCATTTGGGCCATATGTTTTGGACCTGCAGGAGAATCAAGCCATTTTGGGTAGCTCTCACAAGACATGTTTCTATCTTTTGGAAAGCTGTTTGGCGCCCGTCACCGGAGCAATTGTTTGACATCTTCCACATACAGAGTCCTATACCACGAGGCATGAAAATCTTCCTGAAAAAAGCTATGTTGATGGCAAGGAAGGTGATATTGCAGCTGTGGTTAGATCCGGCTGGGCCCACGATCGCACGCTGGCGCTCGTCAATGATTCAATTTTGTACTTTGGAACGTTCAGGAATATCAGACTTAACCTCAAAGAAAGGAGATATATTTTGTACCACTTGGGCACCCTTTTGGGACACATTGACTTCATCAGCACGAAGCAAGATTTTGAATTTATAAGCTGGACTGAACGCAAAGAGATAGATATGCAATAGCAGGAATAGGCAACTGTTCGGAGGGAGGGGGGGAACGGGAGGGGGGAGGGTGGGAGAGGGAGAAAACATAGTAACATACTTATTTGTTTATTCTGAGACGAGACTAACTGTTAAACATGGTTTTCAAACTTGTAAAATTAATCTGACTTTCAATAAAGAGATTTATATAAAAAGAGATGATAGAACCTCTGTCCACGTGGGTGTTGTCTACAGACCTCCGACACAATTGGAGGAACTAGATAAAGATCTGATCGCGGATATTCAAAAGTTGTGAAAGAAGAGAGAGGTTCTGTTGCTGGGAGATTTCAATCTGCCAGATGTAGATTGGAAGGTTCCATCTGTCGAATCGGAAAGAAGTAGAGAGATCGTGGATGCTTTTCAAAGTGCTCTGCTCAGACAAATGGTGATGGAACCCACGGGGGAGGGAGCGACGCTGGATCTGGTGCTCACAAATGGGGTTAGTGTGTCAATTGTCCGAGTGGGTGCCCATCAAACAGTTTGGTTTGATATGACAGCTGAAGTGGAGGGCGGCCACTCAAAACTCAAAGTCCTGGATTTCAAGCATGCTGACTTTAGTAAAATGGGGGAATACCTGAAGAAGGAGCTGATAGGCTGGGAGGATGAATGAGAAGTGGAAGGACAGTGGTCCAGGCTGAAAGAAGCTATAAATATGGCTACAAACCTTTATGTAAGGAGAGTAAATAAAAGCAAGAGGAAAAGGTAACCGATATGGTTCTCCAAGCAAGTGGCTGAGAAAATAAAGGCTAAATAGTTGGCATTCCTGAAATACAGAAAAACTCAAGAAGAGGAACACGGGGAGAAATACTGGATGAAACTGAAAGATGCCAAGAGAGAGTTACGTCTGGCAAAAGTGCAAGCGGAAGAACAAATGGCTAGAAAGGTAAGGAAGGGTAACAAAATTTATTCAGGTATATTAGTGAAAGGAGGAAGACTAAAAAGGGAATTGTGAGACAGAAAGATACTGCAATCTGCTATGTAGATAATGAAGAAGAAAAAGCAAATTTGCTAAACAGATACTTTTGTTCTGTTTTCACAGAAGAAAATCCTGGAGAAGGACCACGATTGACTGGCAAAAGTACATATGAGAATGGAGTGGATATAGCACCGTTCACGGAAGAGTGTGTGTATGAAGAACTTAAAAGTCTAAAGGTGGACAAAGCCATGGGACCGGACGAGATCCACCCCAGGATATTGAGGGAGCTCAGAGAGGTTCTGGCGGGTCCTCTTAAAGATTTGTTTAATAAATCCTTGGAGACGGGAGAGGTTCCGTGGGAGTGGAGAACAGCGGATGTGGTCCCTCTTCACAAAAGTGGTGATAGGGAAGAAGCTGGAAACTACAGGCCGGTAAGCCTCACTTTGGTTTTTGGAAAAGTAATGGAAGCGATGCTGAAGGAAAGGATAGTGAATTTCTTGGAAGCCAATAAGTTGCAAGATCCGAGACAACATGGTTTTACCAAAGGTAAATCGTGCCAAACGAATCTCATTGAATTCTTTGGGTGACCGGATAATTGAATCATGGATGTGCTATAGACGTAATCTACTTAGATTTTAGCAAAGCTTTTGACACAGTTCCCCACAGGAGGCTCTTGAATAAACTAGACAGTCTGAAGATAGGACCCGAAGTGGTGAACTGGATTAGGAACTGGTTGACGGACAGACACCAGAGGGTGGTGGTAAATGGAATTCGATTGGATGAGGGAAAGGTGAAGAGTGGAGTGCCTCAGGGATCGGTGCTGGGGCCGATTCTGTTTAATATACTAGTGAGTGACGTTGCCGAAGGGTTAGAAGGTAAAATTTGCCTTTTTGCGGATGATACTAAGATTTGTAACACAGTGGACACCCCGGAGGGAGTGGAAAACATGAAAAAGGATCTGAAAAAGCTAGAAGAATGGTCTAAGGTTTGGCAATTAAAATTCAATGCGAAGAAATGCAAAGTGATGCACTTAGGGAGTAGAAATCCAAGGGAGATGTATGGGTTAGGTGGTGAGAGTCTGATATGTACGGACGGGGAGAGGGATCTTGGGGTGATAGTATCTGAGGACCTGAAGGTGATGAAACAGTGTGACACGGCGGTGGTCATAGCTAGAAGATTGCTAGGCTGTATAGAGAGAGGTGTTAATGCCCCTGTATAAGTCATTGGTGAGGCCCCACCTGGAGTATTGTGTTCAGTTTTGGAGGCCGTATCTTGCTAAGGATGTAAAAAGAATTGAAGCGGTGCAAAGAAGCTACAAAAAAGGTATGGGATTTGTGTTACAAGACGAATGAGGAGAGACTTGCTGACCTGAACATGTATACCCTGGAGGAAAGGAGAAACAGGGGTGATATGATACCTTTCAAATATTTGAACCTCTGTATTAATCCGCAAACAAACCTTTTCTGTAGATGGGAAGGCAGTGGAACTAGAGGACACGAAATGAGATAGAAGGGGGGCAGACTCAAGAAAAATGTCAGGAAGTATTTTTTCATGGAGAGAGTGGTGGATGCTTGAAATGCCTTCCCACAGGAGTTGGTGGAGATGACAATGGTAATGGAATTCAAAAATGCTGGGATAAACATAAAAGAATCCTGTTCGGAAGGAATGGATCCTCAGAAGCTTAGTGGAGATTGGGTGGCAGAGCCGGTGGGGGGAGGCGGGGCTAGTGCTGGGCAGACTTCTGCGGGCTGTGCCCTGAAAATGGCAGATACAAATCAGTCAGGTATACACATAAAGTAGCACATATGAGTTTATCTTGTTGGGCAGACTGGATGGACTGTACAGGTCTTTCTCTGCCGTCATCTACTATGTTACTATCACGCTTATTTTTGAAAGAAGGGCACCCATCTTCCGACACAAATTGGGAGATGGGCGTCCTTCTCTCAAGGTCGCCCAAATTGGCATAATTGAAAGCCGATTTTGGGTGTCCTCAACTGCTTTCCGTCGCAGGGATGACCAAAATTCACCGGGGGGGGGGGGGGGGGGTGTCGGCAGTGCACCGAAGGCGGGACGGGGGCGTGGTTAACAGATGGGCGTCCTTGACCGATAATGGAAAAAAGAAGGGGTCCCGTGGGAGGCGGGGCTGGTGGTTGGGAGGCGGGGATAGTGCTGGGCAGACTTATACGGTCTGTGCCCTGAAGAACACAGGTACAAATCAAAGTAGGGTATACACAAAATTAGCATATGAGTTATCTTGTTGGGCAGACTGGATGGACCGTGCAGGTCATTTTCTGCCGTCATCTACTATGTTACTATGTCTCTTTTTTTTCAGGACCAAGTCTCGAAAAGGTGCCCGAACTGACCAGATGACCACCAGAGGGAATCGGGGATGATCTCCCCTTACTCCCCCAGTGGTCACCAACCTCCTCCCACCCAAAAAACAAAATTTTAAAAACATTTTTTGCCAGCCTCTATGCCAGCCTCAAATGTTATACCCAGCTCCATCACAGCAGTATGCAGATCCCTGGAGCAGTTTTTAGTAGGTGCAGTGCACTTCAGGCAGGTGGACCCAGGCCCATAATCCCCCTACCTGTTACATGTGAGCCCTCCAAAACCCACCACAAACCCACTGTATCCACATGTAGGTGCCCCCCTTCATTCCTAAGGGCTATGGTAGTGTTGTACAGTTGTACAATTGTGGGGAGTGGGTTTTTGGGGGGGGGGTTGAGGGGCTCAGCACCCAAGGTAAGGGAGCTATGTACCTGGGAGCAATTTGTGATGTCCACTGCAGTGCCCCCTAGGGTGCCCGGTTGGTGTCCTGGCATGTAAGGGGGACCAGTGCACTACAAATGCTGGCTCCTCCCACGACCAAAGGCCTTGGATTTGGTCATTTTTGAGATGGGTGTCCTCGGTTTCCATTATTGCTGAAAACCGGGGATGACCATCTCCAAGGACGACCTAAGGACAGCCATCTCTAAGGTCGACCTAAACATTGAGATTTGGGCATCCCAGACCGTATTATCGAAATGAAAGATGGACACCCATCTTGTTTCGATAATATGGGTTGCCCCGCCACTTCGCGGCGCCGATCTTAGAAATGGTTGTCCCGGTTCGATTATGCCCCTCCACATTACTATGTAGAAGTGGGAGATGGAAAGCTGGTAAGCAAATTATTGAAGACCCATCTTTTTGAAAAAATTTACGGAAAGAACCAAAACACATAAAGTCCACACTCACTGTTCACTAATGCATCAATACATCCACTTCTGAACTCTCATCCCCCGTAGTCTCACCTCACTCATACCTTTACCCACAGAAATATGTATACCATACATAATGCCCTTTTAACCTCCCGCTGTCTCTTTCCAATGTTTCAAGGTTTTATTCCAGTGTTTATATTCCTTAACAACACTTTAATTGTCTCGCATAACTCTTCACAATGTAATCCATAACCAAGTTGTAACAAATTGTATTTCCATCATTCATATCATATTGTAAGCCACACTGAGCCCGCAAAAAGGTGGGAAAATGTGGGATACAAATGCAATAAATAAAAATAAATAAATAAGAGAGCAGAAATGATACTAAGTGAAATGAACTTTCAAATAGACACAGTCAATTTTTGCACGACAGTAAAGTTGTCCTGGGCTACATCTACAACCAAACCAGGAGATTTTATGTGTATGGCAGCAACAGAATCGAGCATATATGGAAGTCAACACGACCAGAACAGTGGCGGTGAGGCAGCCTGGGCAAAGAAATCCTATTAATTTGGTGTTTAACTTTTCAGTCCTGCAAGTGATGGAATGCCATCTGGGTTTAATTTGCTCAGAAGTCTAGCTTTTGCTAGACTAGAGGTTAGAAAGGTCAGAGAGAAATGAAACTTTCTTTGTCCCTTTTTGAGTTAATGTTAGTTCAAAGGTATTATTTACCACATCTGGATACCATTATAAGCAAGGCATACTGGACAGTTTCGCAGGCAGATTAAAGGATTAGGCTAATGCTGGTTAGAAGAAGATAGTTTAGATTTAGATATTCTTGATGATTTAGATTTTGTCTTATAAGGAATTCTGATTTCTGCTTATTTTAGAATATGTTTTATTCTGTGTAATTAATAAGTTCTATTTCTATGTAGAATATCTTTTCAATTCAGTGTTACATCAGTGTCTGACTTTTCAAGTGAGATTGTCTGCAGTTTAAGAGGTCATCATCTGGTTTGAATTATCCACAGTCCTAGCTAGTTTTGTGTATGAAACTAATAGGTGAAAGAGGTCAGGACAAGTCAACTCTTCTCCTTGATTAATTATAACAAACCATGTCTGTGTGCCATTAAGCAAGACTGGCCCCTTGGCCCCTTGACCCCTTAATGAATGCCAGAGTCCAGTTAGCAGTTTAAGCTATGACTTGGAATATGAGAAATAATAATAAAATTTAAGAGATAGGTGCCACATTGTCTAGTTTGAGAGGCCCCAGGTCATAGGTCAGTTTAGGAAATATCTCAAACCTATGTAACTGATATTTTGGAGTAAATGTATAGAGATAATTAGTTCAAGACAGGGTAATCAATCTATTCTTTACCATCTGGTGAGAAAGGGGGGCTAGAGAGGTGTAGGACCCTATATAACTGAGAGCAGAAGCAGCTTACGTTAGAAGAGAAGAAGGAGCTGAGACAAGAGAGAGGACAGACAGGAGACGCAGGATCCAGAGAGCTGAGGAAGAGAAGAAGAGACCTAGTGCTGATGTCCTACTTTGTTTGCTGGCAAATAAAGAAGACTTCTCTCTCATTCTGGTGTGTGGTGTTTGACTCCTGAAGTACCACAGATTCTGCTAACAATAGTGGTAATTCCTGCAACAGCGGCATGTGCCAACTAACCAAAATCCAGAAGACTGTGCCACCAGAGCTGATAACCATGTGGTTATCAGGACTCGATTTTTATTTTGTTACATTTGTATCCCACATTTCCCCTTCCCGCAGCCAAGCCCCGTACTACGATCCCCAGAAGCCCTTGCAAGAAGGGGAGAGGAGGCTAGCTCCAAAAGGTTGGAACGGATTTCCTACCTCAGCAGGGGGAGCCATGGCTCAGTGCAAGGTGAGCCAATTACTCCCTTCTCCCCTAGAGGGAGGAAGAGAGATGAAGCTCAGGATTTCGACCCCTATACAGCACCGAAACAGTACTACTCACTCTCCTAACCAAATTCAAGCAGGAAATAGCAATAGGCAAGAGCATTTTCCTCCTCCAATTTGACATGTCAAGTGCGTTCGACATGATTAACCATAACATACTGCTAAGACTCCTAGAATACTTCAGGATCAGTGGTGGCATTCTCAATTGGATTAAGGGTTTTCTAACCACAAGAACATATCAAGTGAAATCAAAAACAAGCATATCGTTACCGTGGAAACCAGGCTGTGGAGTACCACAAGGATCACCACTATCAGCGATCCTTTTCAACCTCATGATGACTCCACTAGCCAAGACCTTATCCACCCAAGGCCTTAACCCATTTATCTACGCTGATGATGTTACATTATACATCCCCTACAAACATGATCTGGCAGAAATCACCAACGAAATCAAGCTAAGTTTAAACATCATGAGCTCATGGGCAAATGCATTCCAACTAAAACTCAATACAGAAAAAACACACTGCAGATTACTGTAATGGAATCTATGCGGGATGCAAGGATCAAATCATAAAGAAACATCAGACCGCCCAAAACACAGCAGCCAGGCTTATATTTGGAAAAACAAGTTTTGACAGCACCAAACCACTCCGAGAAAAATTGCATTGGCTACCAATCAAAGAACGTATCACTTTCAAAATCTGCACGACTGTTCATAAAATTATTTACGGCGAGGCACCGGGATACATGACAGACCTCATCGACCTGCCAACCAGAAACACCACAAAATCTGCACGATCATACCTAAATCTCCACTACCCGAGCAGCAAAGGACTCAAATACCAATCCACCTAAGCATTCAGCTTTTCCTACCTAAGCGCACAACTATGAAACGCATTGCCAAAAGCAGTAAAAACTACGCTCGACCACCTAAATTTTCAGAAAGCACTAAAGACAGACCTGTTCAGAAGAGCATACCCCACCGACCCAACATAAAAATACCTGTACACTTGCGACACAATGTAACCAAATACCATAATGGACATTACCTGACTCTTCTTCCCCCTTTCCATCTCTAAGTTCCCCCCAATTGTGCCTACCATACATGTACCTCATTCTACCACAATATCACTTTGTATTAATTCATACCATGTATTTGTTCAGA
Organism: Microcaecilia unicolor; assembly: GCF_901765095.1. NCBI lineage: Eukaryota > Metazoa > Chordata > Amphibia > Gymnophiona > Siphonopidae > Microcaecilia > Microcaecilia unicolor. Next base: position 48,842,033 of record NC_044033.1, on the reverse strand, counting down.
CCGGAGTCGGCTAACGCCGTTAACGGTAATATGTAAGCCACATTGAGCCTGCAAAAAGGTGGGAAAATGTGGGATACAAATGTAACAAATAATAAAAATAATAATAATAGTATTTACCTGTGCAGAATGATCAGAGGGCTCTAGTGCGGCAAACAATGAGCGTGCCAGGGAATAATGTAGAGCTCATTTAAATTACATTTACATGATCTCATTGGTATTTCCTCCTCCTGATTGGAGAACTACGCTCTGATCCTCCCATGCTTCTACTGCCTTAACCCTACGCCAGCTCAGAGCTGGCATTAGAGTTAAGGGGAAAGCCTCCCTCCTGCTCTGACAGGGCAGTCCAGGCTGTCAGTGTCAGCCCCGGGGGTCCAGTGGATTCCTGGACCCTGCTCGCAAATAGAAACCAGCCTGGTGGTCCAATGGGACCTCTGTCCTCACTCCCCACCCCCACCCCTTCAGCCGCCGCTGCTGTGGGTCCAGTATAACCCATGACAGGGGGCCTGACGATCCTACCCCACTGAAAAGCGTTCCTTGGTGGGCTAGTAGTGGAGGGATCTCCCCGACCCAACTCCCTCCCCAATACCTTAGAAGTTGGAGGAGTGACTAGCACTCCCGCCACCTCAAAATGGCAGCACCCTGCTCTTCCCGGTGCATCATGGGATGCACGGGATGGATATAACTTTCATATAAAAGAGAAATTCCCTTATATGGAAGTTAAACTCCACCCCATGCATCCCATGATGCACTGTTCAGGGTGCTGCCATTTTGAGGTGGAGCCCGCTGAGGAGGAGGGAGTGCTAGTCCCTCCTCCAACTTCTAAGGTACTGGGAGGAGGTTGAATTGGGGGATCCCTCCACCACCATTAGCCCACCAGATCGGGCCCCCTGATATGGGTCACACTGAATCCGTGGTGGCGGGGGGGGGGGGGGGATTGAGGGCAGGGGTCCTACTGGACCACCAGGCTGGTTTTTATTTGCTTGTGGGGTGGGGGTCCACTGGACCCCTGGGGCTGACACTTGACAGCTCGTGTCCTGGGCATGTGTTTGAACGCATGTGCCAGGCGTAATCTGTTTTGCAGCCTCATGATGTAAGCTAATAGTGCACATATCATTTGCATACTATTAGCTTAATCATGAGGGAGTTAGATCAGAGTGCTGTGGCGGTAGGAGTTTTGATCATCGGTGTCTAAGAGGGGAGTGGTGTTCTGAATCAGCTAATGCAGACTTCAGCCTTCTTGCACGTCAGTGATCCTGGTCTTTAACTTGGGAAAGACAGTTCAGGTGGCAGTGATAAGCAGATGCTTTACTCTGATAGGAACTGCATGGATAGAATTTCTGATGTCGTGTTCTGATATGTGTGACAGATTTGTTCTGGGTTGGAATCTCCTGCAGGTCCTGGTAGATTTGTATGTGCTGTTTCCATTCCCATTCTGAGGAATTCTGGGCCAACGTTTCGGTTCCTTAATGTAGAAAGACTGGAGGTTGCAGCTGTGATCCTTCTAAGAGGGGGTACCTTGGTGAGGGGCATTCTTTAGCTCAGAGGAACTTTAAGGCATGCTAGGTTTTTGCCCAAAGAAAGAAAAACAGGAGGCGGGAAGTTGGATATCCTAGTATAAGTAGGACAACACTGAATAGTGTTGATTAAACTGACTAACCTGTGTGAAAATCTAGCACACTTTACTGCAACAGCCCCTTTGTATTTATACAGCAGTTGCAGAGCATGGTCTGTATGTAGGAGGTAGGAAAGATACATGTATACAGAAATAAACTTAATAAAAATGCTATCATATCTCACTTGCCTAATTTGCTGTGACCACTCTTCTGAGCAGTACTGCACATGAAGGAGAATCATTTTCACTAATATCAATACTTACATGGCAGCCTCCATTCTATTCCATATAGAATACTTCTGTAATAGGATTAGGAGACTTGCATGTAATCTCTTGGATCTGTCATTCCCTTCTCCAAAAATCATCAGATTCAAGTCCTTACATGTACAGACTCTTCCCTATCAGCAAAGGATTAGAATGAGCTACCGATTCAGGTAAGAACCGTGAACCACTATTAAGTGTTCCGCAAACTTTTGAACCCCTACTTATTCAAGAGATTTGTGTCACAGAATGAAAAAGCAATCACAGTTGGCGGGAACTAATTCCTTCTGATGACTTCCAATGTCCATGATTTGTTCTAAATGCTATTGGTACTCTGGACAAATGTATTTCTTTTCTTGATGCAAGTCACATTGAACTCTATATGGGAATATTGGCGACTAATAAGAAGTAAAGTAAAGGTAAAACTATTTAAAGAGATCAGTTAGGAAAGCATAGAAAGAGTTTTAACTGTTGTTGTTTTTAAGGCTTTATGTGGTAAGCTTTCTCCTGTTTTTGCATCCACTTTACACCTTCATTAGCCCACTTGGTTGCTATCTTCATAATCATCAAACGTTTTAGATGTACCTTCCTTACGTTGTCTATTTGGAGGAGTGTAGGAATTCTATTTTTTTACATTAAAGGTCCACAGTTGTGGAGCAGACTTCCAGACACACTTTGATCGCTTTGAGATATAAAAGAGTTTAAATCTATGTTAAAGACCTTGCTATTTCAGGAAGCCTATAGCATCTGCCCGCTGTAATTCTGATAAGTGTTTTCTGGCCTGATATAATTGCCTGAACTGTTAATCCTATACAATGTAAATATTGTATGTTAATGGTCATGCTGTGAAGGTAATATGGATAGAGATTGTATTATTTTGTTTTTGTGCTATACTGTTGTTTTATTTATTTTATGCATGTAGGGCCAGATTCTATATTCTATAAGGGGTACCTAGATTTAGGTGCGGTATATAGAATATAGAATGGATTCTACGAAAAAAAGTAGTACTTTGGTTTTGGAAGCATATATAAAAGTAACAGTATTTTAAAAAATGTATTTCATTTACTTTTTCTATTTTATTTTTCTTTGTAGCTTAGTCATGAGCAGTGCCAGTAATTCACTGGCACGCGAATTTTTGACAGATGTCAACAAACTATGCAATGCAGTGGTCCAGAGAGTAGAAGCCAGAGAAGATGAGGAAGAGGAAAGCCACATGGCAGTTCTTGGACAGTATCTGGTGCATGGTCGAGGATTTATGTTATTGAACACACTGAATAGCATGGTTAACCAGGTAATAGTTTTATCGTTCAGTTTGTTTTAAAGTGTTGACAAAAAATGAATAATACAAATGAGTTTGTTGTGTTACCCGTACAGTTTGTATTTTGGTGCCAACATTTTCCTCTTCCCTCTCACCATCACACCATCAATCAACAGTTGGGTTCTCTGGTTCAGTTTCTCAAAAAAAAAAATCCTTTTTCCTTCCTGAATTTGTATGTAAAATTGGTTTAAACATTTTCCCCTTCCCTCTCACCATCAACCAACAGTTGGCCCAATTGAGCAATGTTAGTTACTGATGCTAGGGATTCCCCACTTGTGAGAATCTATAAGCCTGCTTGTCCTCGGAGAAAGTGAAGGTATTTTCCACCCCAAACAATTTCTCTGTGAATGCAGTCCGAGACCAAGAAAATGTGGCAAAATGATACAGAAATATTTGTTTTGGGTTCCACAGGCTTGATCAAAAAGAATTTCTGAGCACACCTAGATTCTTTTACATGTTACATCTCACAAACTCAAGAGGGATATTCTTTTTGGTAAGATGAAAGTTCTGCAGTGAGCACTAGCAGTAAATTTGAGTGAGATTATACTCCACATATCCTGGCTTAGGAGTGAGGTTCATTCCTGTCATGGTATGCGCAAAACTTACCTCGTTTGGAGAAGTTGCCCATCTGAGATAGGCATCTGTTGCAAGGCTGCATCATGAACTGCTGTTCTTATATTTACATCCCTTTTATTTTTTTGGATACTTACTCCCAGTACAAAGCAGGGAGTAAGAAAAGGAGGCTCTTCCAAGAAGCCGGAGAAGACGTATGTAGAAAATCAAATCTTTATTCCAAGAAAAACACTGACACACTTGTCTCTGACTCGACACAGCTGATCCCACAGCAGTGGAGGAACGTGACCAACTGCAGACACAACACCAGAAGGGAGGAGATAGCAGTATGACCAACAAGGCACTTCCAGAAACAACAGGAGAGTGATGAATGTTCAATCAGCAAAAACTTTAATTCATATGTGACCCAACACGGCACCGTGTTTCATCAAGATGCCTGCCTCAGGAGTCTTTTGGTAATGGGTAACAAAATGTGGGTAGTCAATACAAATAGATGGTCACAATTAGTCTGATTTGTAGAAACAGGAACACAATACTTGTCTTGATTGCGGGAGAGGGGGAGAGTCGCACACTGATACCGAGCATATTGAATCTTTGAGGAGTCAGCAGTGTCTTCTAAACCTCATGCTCGGTATCAGTGTGTGACTCTCTCCCCCTCCCGCAATCAAGACAAGTATTGTGTTCCTGTTTCTACAAATCATCAGACTAATTGTGACCATCTATTTGTATTGACTACCCACATTTTGTTACCCATTACCAAAAGACTCCTGAGGCAGGCTTCTTGATGAAACATGGTGCCATGTTGGGTCACATATGAATTAAAGTTTTTGCTGATTGAACATTCGTCACTCTCCTGTTGTTTCTGGAAGTGCCTTGTTGGTCATACTGCTATCTCCTCCCTTCTGGTGTTGTGTCTGCAGTTGGTCACATTCCTCCACTTTTGTGGGATCTCCTTTCTGGATTGTATACTACCACAAGTGATATCTGCTCCATGGTTTTGCCTTCCTTGTATTCTAACTCCTGATGAAGGTGCATTTTAGCGCCGAAACACAGCTGTGTCGAGTCAGAGTCAAGTGTGTCAGTGTTTTTCTTGGAATAAAGATTTGATTTTTTACATACGTCTTCTCCGGTTTCTTGGAAGAGCCTCCTTTTCCTACTCCCTGCTTTGTGCATTTCTTTGCGTAGAAACTTAGTGTACCTCCACCTTTGTGTTGTTTTTTTCCCCCTCCTACTTACTCCCAGTGCCATCAGTAGATTTGATCAGTCTTTCTGCCTGAGAGTTAAAATCCGACTCCATTTTCTCTAGGCCCCATATTTAGGAGTATCTTCTCTTCGCCACCACCTTTCTCCCCAAAAGCAATATGGAATCAAGCCCATTAGTTTGTTATCTTCTCTTTTTGTTGCATTTCTTGCTTGTGTGGCTGATTGCCCTGCCTGTTGGTGGAAAAGATTGGTTGTTTTCCTCTAGTAAGTTCTTCTTAGACAGCAGGGTAATCAACCACACATATCCTCAGTGGTTCTGAGAATGTCTATCCATATTAGTGCTAACTTGTGTGGCTGATTAATTTACTATCTATGGAGAACATAGAGGCAAGGAAATTAGTTTTTATGTAGCTTAGAATTTCATTTTATATAGTAAGGTTTTATTCTTACTTTTACTAAGGTGCACATGCTTATCGCAGTTTAGGGAAAGAGGAAAAGGGATGGGATTTGATATACTGCCTTTTCTGTGGTTGCAATCAAAGCGGTTTACATATTATATATAGTACTTTTTTTGTACTTGGGGCAATGGAGGGTTAAGTGACTTGCCCAGAGTCATAAGGAGCTGCAGTGGGAATCAAACCCAGTTCTCCCGGTTGTCAGGTCACTGCACTAACCATTAGGTTACTCCAAAGGGGTTATCACGGGATGCACTGAGCATCCTGTGGTAAGTTCCAAATGTGTGCGTGGAAACCATACGGTAAAAAATATTTTAAAATTTTTCTGAGAGGGAGGGTGGAGAGTGGGAGCTTCTGTATTAATCAGTAAGCGCACCTACATTGTTGTTCACTAACTGATTAGCACAGGACTAGCACGTGGGCCCTTACTGCCTACAAAATAGGTGACGCTAAGGGCTCGTGTGCTATTAGCATGTGGCCATTAATTTGGAAAATGGAAAATCTGCCATTTCCTGGCCATGGTAAAAATGGTCTTAGTATGCAGTAAGGGTGCACTATGGCCACTTTTTACCGCAGCTTTGCAAAAGGACCTCAGTATACTTTTTTTTATTATGGTTTTCAGGCTTAAAGATAAAACTGGGTGTGCTAATTGTAACATCTACTTTCCATCCAAGAGAAACTGTTTACTTTTAGTTTCCACTTAATGGTTTTGTTCTCACTTTGATGTGAAATTCTTTCAACATGAAAGGCTTGGATAGCTTATATTTATAGAAAAAGTTGCAGGGAAGTATAAAATACCAAGTGGGTCATCTGATTGGCTGTAGTTGATGAGGTGTGGCATATAGTTAAATGGTTTATGTAGTTTTCAAACTCAGGAGATTTGACAGGGAATCTTCTACAGTGTTAGCTCTGTAGTACACAGAGAATCCTGAAAAGGGAGTGTTTACAAGAAAAAGAATAGATGCTTAGATGGATTCGTGTTTATGAGTCCTAAGTACCACAGAGGCTTGCATTTATTTTGTAAGATTACAAGACCTATATTTTAAATAATTTGTTTCTCTTGTCAACATAGGATCTAACATGTCGAGAAGAGTTACTTACTCTCTTATTGTCACTTTTACCCCTGGTGTGGAAAATACCCATCCAAGAAGAAAATTCAGCAGGTATGTTTTTTTTTTTTAATAATCTTCCACTCAATTAAACTTCTGTTAAAACAATTGAAGGAGTATTTCCTGTATAAAATATTATTATTTGAAGGTTTGTTTTAATTTTACAGTCTATGCTGAAAGTACATTTTTGACATGGCACTTTTATTCCAGTAACTAACACCAAGAGTGTGCTAGGATTTTGTAGTCTTATTTTCCTAATATCAGGGCTACAAATCGTAGGATGTGAGTTGAGAATAATGAAAAAAAAAAAACCAAACAAACAAAACTGTTCACCTTCATTTATTTAATATACCATTAGGTGTTAATAGCATTCTTCTTTAGGGTCTCGGATGTGATTGGATTTAATTTATGACATGATGGTTGAAAAAATTGCAAGTGACAACTGGTTACAATTTGGTTGAAATAGAAGTAGCAGTTTTTTTGCATTTAAGTGGTGTATTGCTAGCTGTCCTCCTTTCACTGTCTTGTAGTGATTAATTCCCATTCACTCCCAGGTAGCTCTTAGAAATCTTATAAATATATGTGTGTGTGTGTGCATCATTCACAAATATAAGCTGGACTATTTTATATTATTAATATTGTGAGTGATTCATATATATATATATGTTTCTAACATTTTGAAAGACCTTTATACAGATGCACTTATTACTGGATGGGCATTTGATTTTAGTGGAGTTTTTTTCAGCTTTATAGCTTTTTTTTTTTCTTCCACTTCATAAGAGATTGTTGGATCTGTGATTCATTAGCGGTAGCCACCAAATTGGGAACTGGTTTCCTGTTGCAAGTGTTGTAGCACTGAGGTCCACGTTTCCTTTTTTCAGCTCTTATAATCTTATAAAACAGATGGCTGTAAGTGGATCTTCCTGTGATACTTGGGATTTTAATTACCTGGGCTCAGACTGACTGGTTAAATGTCTCATCTGGACATGCAAGGGGAAGTAAAGTTTCCAGATGCTATAAATGATTGCTTCATGGAGCAGTATAGTCCAGAATCTGACAAGAAGGAAAAGTACTTCAGATCTTGTCTTTACTGGTATACAGGACCTGGTGCTAGGGGCAATAGTGGTGGGGCCGCTAGGCAAGTAATCCCCATGCAATCAAATTTATCATCGTTAGAATGAAAATGATTAAAACAAAATACTAACATTTTTTTCAAGTAAATCCAAAGCAAAATGGCGACGAGGGAGTTGGCTGGACCTCTGGATGGCCAAAAGGTAGAAGGAGTGCTCAGGGAGGATAAAACTAAATGATTTCTTTGCCTCAGTCTTTACTAAGGAAGACTGTGGTGTCATATTGATGCCAGAAACCACCTTTGGTGATGATTTGGAGCAACTAAAGCACACCACTTTCAATCTAGAAGATTCAATTAAAAAAATTGAAAAACTCGATCCACAAGTCGCCAGGACAGGGTGGCATTCACCCCATAGTTCTGGAAGAGCTAAAACATGAAACTGCTATCCTATTGCTAATAATCTGTAACCTATCTTTTAAAATGGCTACAATAACAGAGGATTGGAGGGTGGATGATGTAACGCTAGTTTTTAGAAAGGTCTCCTGGAGTGATCCTGGAGTCTGTAGATCAGAGTGCCTGATGTTGATGCTGAGAAAAAGGGTTGAAGCTATGTTAAAAAAATAAAGTTACTGATGTGGAAAGGAGTCATGGAAAATAGATCTCATTGTGAGATCTGCTGGGTATCTTCAACCTGGACTGTTTGTTGCTGGAGACGGGATGCTGGGCTCAATGGATTTTGGTCTGACACAGCATAGCTTTTCTTACGTGCTTATTGTGTCTTTATACTCGAGTGTGTTAACACAATTTTGAAATCTTGTCTTGAAAAAGATATAGTAGGCTTAGGTATACTTTTATATTACAAATATAAAAAAACTGAAAATGTCAGAAAAGACTGCGTTGGCCCACCTGTTTTGTCACTGGTCTTAATAGTTTTGTTGTCATCTTCCCTTCACTGACGTTTTCCATTTATGCTTGAACTCTGCCAGTGCTTTGGAGCTTGTAACCTCCACTAGAAGTCTGTTCCAGGCATCCGTCATCCTCACAGTAAAAAAGTGTTTTCTCACTTTTCGTTTTTAATTTGCACTTTATTTGGAAGTACATCAGAAACAGTTTACACAGCAGCGCACTGGGCTGAGAACCAATGGAATTTGGTTCAACTCCCACTGTAGTAACTTGTGATCTTGGGCAAGTCACTTAACCCTCTATTGCTTCATGTACACATTTAAATGTTGAGCCCTTCAGAGATAGAAAAATATCTACTGTTTTGATAGTTTTTGGGTTTGCAGGTGGTATGTAAGAAGATATATAAACTAAGGAAATAACAAATAATTCAATTTGCATTACCTAACCAATGCCAAGCCTTAGCTCCAATAATTTTTTCCTCATTACCCCACCTTCTCATCTTTACTTGCTTCCTCATCCAACCCTTTCCTCTTTACTTGACCTGTGATCAGAGACCTCCCATAGAGATAGCCATTGCCATTTAATGGTCATTATTTTGCTCATATGACAAATGCCCCATAAATGTTTTCTATAACTTTAGCTTCTAATGTAAGTGCTATTTGTGTGCTAAAGTTATAGAATACTAGTAATTATGAGCATGAATGTTACATTCACGTGCATAAGTGCTAGATGCTTGCACAGCGGTATTCTGTAATATGAGTGTGCAAGTTGCATAGTGCGTAAATTCAAAGAGACGTGACTGGGAGGAGGCACATGGTTGGGTCATGGGCGTGTCAAACATTTATGCACATAGGTTATAGAATATTTCCATTTGTGCGCTAATGTGCTATATTTAGGCATGCACATTTACACCAGCTATTGACATGGTGTAAGTGAGCATACCTAAATTTTAGCATGCAAATGCTGGCTTAAGCTAGTATTCTATATCTCAGTTTGGTATGTCCGGGGTTGGGGCCAGAAGGTAACCCCTACCAGCTGCCTTCTTTGCCTGCATATTCAGAAAAGAACACTGTTGTCCAGATAGGCTCAGAGAGAGAGCATTTTTGGAGCAAGGTCCGAATTGTTGATGGACTCGAGATCGGTGTTGGCTCTTGCACTGGCATCGGGTGCATCGGTCCCTATGGCTGCTAGACTCATGTCCAACACTGGGAGTGGACATACATTGAGCAAGTCTCACTTGCCTCAACGCCATCTGCTGTGCAGGGCGCCTGGGGACTGGCCAGCATTGGATTTGACTTCATCCTCGTTGGCACTGGGCGGTGTTGATGCTCGGCATCGGACAAAGGCTAAGAAGCACAAGCATTGATCTCCTTCGACGCATGGTGCCAGGAGCACCAGGGCACCGAGGAATCTTGTCCCTGAGAAACATCTGCACCAAGAGGATCATTCCCCTCCTTCGAGGAGCTACCAATGCTGGGGTCTCCATGCAGCTCGGACCAGGTACTTGAGTTGACACTGGCAGTTCAGCAGCGTGTCTCTGAACCAATGCCCCAGCCTTTTCTGATGTCATCCCTCAATGAGCATATCTGGGCCATGCGGGCATACTGCAGCAGAGTGCATTGGCATCAGGGGTGCTTGAGCCAGCCATGCCTCTTCTTGCTGCCTTTCAAGGCCCTCAGCCTGTGGTGAGGTCATTAATGCCAGTGCCGCTCCAGGCAAAGACCAAGTTCCTCACATTCAAGACAGACTCGGTCTCAGCCCTCCCATGAGGCGTTCTTTGCTGAAACCATTATTGAGTGCTCATAGGCGTCTGATGAGGACCCTAGGTACTTCTTAGAAGAGTAGTCCTATGGTATACCATTTGACCCCTCCCCACCAGAGGAGAAATGGACGTTTCCACCTCAGAACCTCTTCTTCCCAGCTTTTGTCCGGGAAATGGTGGCTGCCATTCCAGTTCATTTGGAGACAGAGGGTGAGCCCATGGGGCTGAGATGTTCAAGGTCCTGGACTATGACGACTCCTAAAGAGGCTGTGACTGTCCCACTTCACAAGATCTCGCATGATGTTCAGGTAAAGAACTGAGAGTCCCCTTTTTCGGTCCTTGTCCTCCCAAGAAAATCGATACCATATATTAGATCCAGAGTTCCCCTGGGTTTGATAGGTCACAGTTGTCTCATTATTCCATGGTGGTGGAATTCGCACTCAAATAAGCCAGAAGTTCCAGAGACTTTGCTTCAGCACCCCCAGACAGAGAAGCATGAACTCTGGACTCCTTTGGGCGGAAGATGTATTAGGCTTCAATGTTAATCTCCCATATACAGTCATACCAGTTCTACACAAGCCTCTACTTGTGGAATCTGGTGCTGACTGGCGGATTCTCTCCCACTTGGGCAGGCCGAATCGCTTCATAATCTGGCCAAACAGCAGAAGGCATGTTGTAAATTCCTGACCAGGGATACTTACAATACTTTTGATATGGCATCCAGGATTTCTGTCCAAAATACAATGAAGTGCAGACTTTCATGGCTATGTGTCTCAAACTTAGACCAACGGTCCAGCAGAGGTTGGCGGATGCCACGTACCGGGGGGGGGGGGGGGGGGGGATAAACTTTTTGGAGAGAAGGTGGAAGAGGTTGCAGACCTCATGAAGAAACACACTGATACCATCGATACTGTCTCCTACCAGATGCCTTCTATTATTAGTAATTTTTAATTGGTTTTATGCACTTTAACAGATATAACATACTGTCAAGCTAAACACAGCCATAAAGTTCAAAAACAATTATTACAAAAACATCCTTATTCTCCCACATACACCCCAATTCAATTTGGCTTCCTTAGACCTCAAAACATGGTACAAAAGGGGGCAGGAATTAGTGAAGTTACATACAAAATTCAAAAGTAATTACCAAAGAAATTTATGGTGTCGTTATTCTCAGCTTTTCTTTTAACTCTAACGTTGTTCTGCTTCCAGAAAGGACTTAAGCTGATCAGGTACATAAAAAACATATTTTATCTGATTTAACCTGATGAGACATTTACACGGATAAGCCAGGAGGAAGGATCCCCCTAATTCTACTACTTTTGACCTCATAGAAAGAAACATTTTTCTTTTTTCCTGAGTTGATTTGGTCACGTCGGGATAGAGCCAAATTTTTTGGCCAGCAAAAATGCGGTTGGTTGATTTAAAATACAATCTCATTATTGCATTCAAGTCCTGTTGAAAAACAAATGAGGCTATCAACGTCTCTTTCAGTTACATCTTCCATAGATTGCTCCAAAATAGCTGTGACATTTTGTAAGTCATTTGATTTTTCTCCTTCTACCTTTTTCATTGTGCTAGGTATATAATAAATCTTATTTAATGGAGGAACAACTTCCTGTGGAAAATTCAAATTTTCTTTAAAAAATCTAACAAACCTTACCAGATGCCTTCTGTACCCTTCTTATTGAGGAGGTTTCCGGGCAAGTTGAAGACAGGTCCCTACTACTCTCAAAGGCATAGGTACACACTTTCTTCTCACCCTCCTCAGCAGTCTCAGCGCACTTGTTTTCATCAACAATATGCGCCTAATACCCAGCTAGCTCCCCAGTCAAAACAGGGGATGAGTTTTTCCCTGGCTCCAGCAGAGCATAGCTGCCGTAACAGTGACTGTGCTGGATGACCTACCAGTGTGAGGGGTTGGTGGGAGGCTGAGTTCCCCCCCCCCCCCAAGAAAGGTGGCCCCTTGTAACCTCCGTCCGGTGAGTTCTCCAAGTAGTCCGTCTTGGTTGCGCCCTGCATTGGTGTCAAAGACCACAAAATTGTCCTCCAAGAGCATCTTGCTTCAACTTTCATCACAAGGAAGTACTTGCAGAGGAACTCTGTGCCGTTCTAAGTTTCAACAATTTTTTATTGCTGACATCACAAACAATACAGCCAACAGGCTCAGCATAAATCAAAAGTCAGAAATAAAACAAACGGTATAATAGCCAAATAAGGAGCTCATCATCAAAAGTTTTAACACGTCATCCTCCCTGGCCCCACCCCCATAATCCAGCAGCTCGTACAGAACCTTAAACTTATCTAGAACAGAAATATCCCTTAGTATTGTACAAATGAAACATCCCCTACAGCCCCTCCCCCCTCTAGACCACTCTGAAAATGAAATAACCAGCCACCTTTAACATATTTAACAACACCTACCAAACACACACACATACAAAAAAAAGGAGAGGTGTACACACTGCCATTTTATATGTAGGCCCCTCCAGTTCTCCTTGACCGAAAGCCTGGTAGGCAACGCCAGGGACTTATCCAAATTCAATTTAAAGCCCGAGAAATCCCCATATTTACCAAAGCTCTCCATCAACGTTTCCAAATATGCTTGGGGGTTGACAATATTGAAAGATTACAAGAGGACCGCGTGAGACTGGGGAATTGGGCGTCCAAATGGCAGATGAAGTTCAACGTTGAGAAGTGCAAAGTGATGCATGTGGGAAGGAGGAACCCAAATTACGGCTATGTCATGCAAGGTTCCACTTTAGGAGTTACAGACCGAGAAAGGGATCTGGGAGTCATCGTGGATAGGACATAGACATCTTCTGCTCAATGTGCTGCGGCGGCCAAGAAGGCGAACAGAATGTTGAGTATTATTAGAAAAGGGATGGAAAACAAGCATGAGCATGTTATAATGCCGTGTTATCGCTCCATGGTGCGACCGCACCTGGAGTATTGTGTTGTTCTGGTCGCCTCATCTCAAAAAAGATATAAAGGAATTGGAGAAGGTGCAGAGAAGGGCGACAAACATGATAAAAGGGATGGGACGACTACCCAATGAGGAGAGGTTAAGAAGACTAGGACTCTTTAGCCTGGAGAAAAGGCGGCTGAGGGGTGATAAGAGGTCTACAAAATTTTGAGTGGGGTAGAGCGGACAGATGTGAAGCATTTGTTTACACTTTCTAACAATAATAGAACTAGGGGACACAAGATGAAATTAGAATGTGGTAGGTTTAAAACAAATTGGAGAAAGTTTTTCTTTACTCAGCGCGTGGTTAGACTCTGGAACTCATTGCCGGAGAAGGTAGTGACGGCAGCTGGCCTTGCTGAGTTTAAGGGGGGTCTGGACAGATTCCTGAAGGAAAAGTCCATTGATCGTTATTAAATTTTGGGATTTTGCCAGGTTCTTGGGGCCTGGATTGGCCGCTGTCGGAGACGGAGTGCTGGGCTTGAAGGACCTTTGGTCTTTTCCCAGTGTGGCAATGCTTATTTACTTATGTACCAATAAATCATCTGCAAATGCGGAAAGTTTAAACTCTTGGGAACCGGTATTGACCCCTTGTATGTCTGGATTACTAACAATTTCCCTAATCAACGGGTCTAAAGATAGGACAAAGAGCAGGGGTGACAGCGGACAGCCTTGACGAGTCCCCCAACAAATCTCAAATTCCGAAGACAAGACAGCGTTAATCTGTAATCTTGCTTTAGGAGCTTTATGGAGAGTTCGCACAGCATCCTTGAAAAAACCAGTTATCCCATATCTTCGAAGCACCGCAAAAAGAAATCCCCAAACCACTCGATCAAACGCCTTCTCTGCGTCAAAACTGACTAACAAAGAAGGCTGACCTACCCTCTCCATATGTTCCATCGACAGTAAAAGCTTTCGCATATTATGAGTTAACGTCCTTCCACGGACAAATCCCACCTGTGGCTCCACTATTAAGTCCGGAAGCACCCACACCAATCTATTTGCCAATATTTTTGTGTAGGGTTTATCCTTTGTATTCAAAAGAGAGATAGGTCTATAGGAAGAAGGCTGCGTAGAATTCTTTCCAGGTTTCAACAGTAGTACAATTTGTGCCAATTGAAGAGATTTTGGGATGTCTCCCGAACCTACAAATTGGGTAAAAAAAAGACTGCAAAGTGGGAACAATCGATGTGGAAAGCAATTTATAAAATTCCGCTCTAAATCCATCCGGACCTGGCGTCTTACCCAGAGCGCTTTGCTGGATTACCAAAGCCACTTCATCTTCCGAAATGGGGGCATTAAGCGTAGCCAAATCCGCTGCGTCACAGCAAGGCAAATCCAAACTTCCCCAATATATGTCCCCCTCCAAAGTAGTCTCTTCCGGGTATGCGTACAGATTTTGATAGTATTTCTTAAAAACTGCAGCAATCTCCCGATCAGTATGTACCTTCATAGCATTGCCCCTATCAACCTGAGATATAATCCGAGACCCCCTAGACTGCCTAATCAAATGAGACATGAGCTTTCCAGCTTTATTCCCATGAAGATACAACTGATATTTGTAGTACTTAAATGATTTCAGCGCCCTCTGATGAAGAAGCTCATTGAGAGAAGATTGAAGCGCAATTAGGGAACTTCTCAATCCTGGGGACACGGCTACCCCATATTGACGTTGGACCTGCAATCTCAGCCTTACGCTTGAAGGAAGAATAAGCTATTATCTCCCCTCTCAACACAGCTACGCAGTCTGTGAGTCCATGTGTTTCCCTACCAGGACGATTGGCTGGTGAAGAGCACGTTGAAGGATGGTGCTCAGGAGTCCATGCGGAGAACTATTTGGATGCTAGAGCTACTAGGCTTCATTTTAAACTACCCCATCTACTCCTGGTTCAGCAATTAGAGTTAATTGGAGCCCTGCTAGACACACAGCAGGCGTGTTCCTTTCTCCCTGTGCCGAGGGTGGACACTCAAGTAGCACTCACCACTTGGGTTCGAGCCAGCCAGCAGTTGATAGCTCAGCAGATGTTGAGGTTATTAGGCCACATGGCCTCCACTGTACATGTCACACCCTTGACATGTTTTTACATGAGGACTGCCTAGTGGACCCTACCTTCCCAGTGGTATCGGGCCTTTGGGATAACACTGGAGTTGGTTAAGTCCTCCTCTGGTGTACAGTTCGTTCCAGTTTGACCCTGGGACTTCAATTCCAAATTCCTCAGTCCCAGAAGTTGCTGATGACAGATGCATCCTGCCTGGGGTGGGGAGCTCACTTGGATGGGCGCCACACTCAGGGTGCTTGGTCAGCTCAGAAGACATATCTTCAGATCAACTTTCTGGAGCTGCAAGCAATCTGGAACACTCTAAATGCTTTCAGAGATCAGCTGTACAACCAAATTGTACTCATTTAAATGAACAATCAGGTTGCAATGTATCCAGGCCACAATCCTCTGCTACTTTTTCTAGAAGATTTGCAGGATGATATCAACGCTTGAATTAATATATATCTTAACATCGTTACACTCCTACTCATCCTCCACCTGAAAGGACTATGCTCCAACGCTCATATCCAAGGCAGCAGCGGGGTCAAAAATCCCAGACAGCCTCTCAGTCTAAACAGCCTAATTTTTGACTCCTTCCTAGAGAGCATTGCCACTGTACAGTTGTCCATGCCAGACCTACCTGACAGAGAGAGGCTCTTTCTCTTCAACAGAGATGGCCTCTCATAATTTCCAACCATTGGGGGTGCACACCATTCAGCACGGCTACGCTCTGTGTTGACAAAAGAAGACCTTCCAAACATTTACCAAGAGAGTCTTGTTTCCGCTCCCTCCAAATGAAATTACTTTGGGAAGAGCTCTCGGCCTTCCACCGACAGAATGTAATAAAACCAGTTCCTCTTCCAGACAGGGGTCGAGGGTTCTCTTCCAGATGTTTTCTCATACCAAAAAAGAGGGGGGGGGGGGGAGTACATCTAACTCTCAATCTATGAAACTGAAACAAGCTTCTTCTCAAAGGAAAACTTTTGCATGGTATCCCTGTGGTCATTAATTCCCATGATACAACTCAAAGACTGGCTTTGCTGTAGATCTCAAGGAGGCATGAACGCACATACCTATTCTCCCTGCACACATAAAGTTCCTCTGCTTCTGCTGTGGAACTCTGCACTATCAATACAAGGTCTTACCATTTGGCTTTGCCTCGGCTCCTCAAGTCTTCATAAAATACCTGATAGTGGTAGCTGCAACACTTTGGAGGTGGGGCATATATGTCTTCCCCTACCTGGATGACTTTTTAATCAAGGGATTACTTTGAGCTGAAATTCGAGTTGCTCCACAACTACTACTGAAAAAGGTGTGAGCAAAAATCTAAATAAAAAATAGTCCTCCACTCTGTTAATGCTGTTCTCTGCTTCACCCATGTTTGTTTCACCAATTCAGACTTCTCAAATTTACTTAGCACTGTGTTTAATATTTCAGCTTTGGAGTCGTGTTTTCTACCCACTCTCCATCAAGAGTGCATAGTCTTTTCCCCTGCTTTCTGATTGCAGAGATTGATATTTTGTGTGCAGTATCTTCCTATTTCTGCATACATTTCTTTTTTTTTATTATTATTATTTTATTTATCACTTTTTACAGTTTGGTTCAAGTACAATTCTTGAAATCAGCAAAGATGACTATTAGTCATTTATAATATAAAGGAAATACTTAGAACAATCTAGATTAAGCAAATGCATACATTTCTTTCATTGCCTTATTCTCTTTGGTTTAATGCATTTAAGCATGCTTTACTAAAGTTTACTCCAAGTTTCCCTGTGCTGTGGGGCAGCCGTTTTGAAGGGCCTGCAGAGGACCCTGTTTAAACATAACTGTTCACTAAGCCAACGAGACCAGACTGGGACTGACATTCTTGCTTTTCTATGAAGAAAGAAATGTAGCTTACTTTTAGTTTTAAGCTGTATCATAAGGCTGAAGGTAAGGTAGGGAACGCATACTTGTATGTGTGTTTTCAGCTGCATGTGTGCAGAGTAGTCTTTTGAGCTTTTCTAGCTCTAACTATGGCACTCAAGGCTGGCACAACGGGATATGCAAATTAAGTATGGCTGTCGGTTCTGATTCTTGGGGAGCGAGCATGCCAGGCAGGAATAGGGCACCTCTTTATGCTTATTTTGCTTGCTTATGGTAGTAGTAGTTTGGAAGGGAACCATGCTTAAGCCCTGCCACATCCTGTCCCGTGACAGAAAGTTGTTGGAGGGATGAGAGATGGGAGCTCTGGAGCATGAGCAGTAGGCCCTGTAGTGTTTTTTTTTTTCCTGGACGAGGGGATTTAGAGTGGCAGTGGCAGCAGGCATAGGGGAGGGGGCAGGGAATTTGTGATGAGGTACCGGACATGGTGGTGGTGGGGGGAGGGTACAAATGACTTATCCTGCTGTCCACAGAGAGCATGATAAAAGTAAAACAACTTTGGTAACCCTGGGCAGTGTCTATGAATGTTTCTCATTGATGGTATTAGATGTACCACCATCAGCATCCACATGTTTTGTACAGATGAGATTGGGATTCGGGAGGTGGTGGCTGAAGGAGGAAGGAAGGAAATGCAAAAATATTAATGTGGTCACGTTAACTATAAATTCAGCACAATTATTAGGAGAAAAACAATCAAGTCTGTAAATATGTGAAAAAAATATGAATCTTCTATTTGCAGTGACTGCCGGGTGCATTGTACTAATTTACAGTATTTTTGGCTCTTGGTTAGCATAGTACAAAATGTTTAATAATTAACCTATCTTTGTTGTTTTTCAGATTTTAATCTGCCTTTCTCAGTGGATGCATTGTTGACCAAAGAAGCAAGTTCAAGTTCTCTAAAACATTCTCAGGAAAGGCTGGATGCTCAAGGAAGTTCCCGTTTGCCTGTTCATGTACCCTCCAAATTACTTCCTTCATATCGGAAGACTAGGCATCTTCGCAAAACTAGCCATCACTATTCACTGAGAGATGGACTAAAATCCCAGTTATCTACTTCAGATTCAGAGGCAAATTCGGATGATAAGACATCAACAATGGTTAAGCGTAGGCATTCACATTTTTTACAACCTTTTTTAACTTACCAGCCTAAAGAAAATCATTCAGCAAACCAAAGTGATCCCCTACAATCAGCTGAAGCAAATTTTACTTTAGAAAATACTAGAAATACAATGCCAGGTCAAGAGTTAAATTCTGAAACCTTATGCGAATCTGCTGCAATTTCCATTGTTAATAATATGGAGAACTCTCCCTTTGACTTATGCCATGTCTTGTTATCATTGTTAGAAAAAGTTTGTAAATTTGATATTGCTTTGAATCATAATTCTGCACTGGTAGCCAGTGTTGTACCCACTTTAACAGAATTTCTCTCAGGATTTGGAGATTGTTGCAGTCTGAGTGATCCTTCGGAAAGTAAAGTAGTTTCTACAGGTTGGACAGAGGAGCCAATAGCTTTGATTCAGAGGATGCTCTTCCGGACAATATTACATCTTATGTCTGTAGATATTAATAGTACTGATGAAATGCCAGATAACTTAAGAAAAAATATGACAGATTTATTGAGAGCAACTTTGAAAATCAGAACTTGTTTGGAAAAATCTGTTCCTTTTGTCCCAAGGCAAAAAAGAACACTGGAGGAAATTCAAGAAGATTTTACATTCTCCAAGTATCATCACAGAGCATTTTTGTTGCCAGAACTTTTGGAGGGAGTGCTACAGGTTTTGCTCAGCTGCCTTCAGTCTGCTGCTTCTAACCCTTTCTATTTTAGTCAAGCTATGGATCTTGTCCATGAATTTATCCAACACCAAGGATTTGAACTTTTTGAAATCACAGTGCTTCAAATGGAATGGCTAATCTCAAAAGATGAAGGTGTGTCTTCTCAAGCTTCAGAACATATTAAAGTCTTAATAAACAGTGTTATGAAAATAACCAGTACTGTTAAAAAGGTGAAATCAGAGCAGCTTCATCAATCAGTGTGTACAAGGAAAAGGCATAGACGGTGTGAGTATTCTCACTTTATGCACCACCACAGAGATCTTTCAGGCCTTCCAGTTTCTGTTTTCAGAAATCAGATGTCCAAAAACCCCTTTGAGTGCGTGGAAGGAGAAGTTAACTACCCTGGGAGATGCTGTTGTATTGCAGTATGCTCTCATCAGAGTCTGCGACTTCTACAACAAGTTTCTTTGACCAGTACCTGTATGCAGATCCTCTCAGGTATTAATAATGTAGGAATTTGCTGTTGCATGGATCCGAAATCTGTGATTACACCATTACTTCATGCTTTGAAAGTACCAGTATTAAAAAATTTCCAGCACCATATACTGAATATCTTGAGCAAACTCATTTTGGATCAGTTAGGTGGAGGAGAAGTTTCTTCAAAAATTAAACAAGCAGCCTGCAATATTTGTACTATTGATTATGATCAACTGGCTGAATTCAAGGAGATACTTTATGAAACTTGTATGGATAGTGGTGCAACATCTAATTACTATGGTACTTCCCATAAGTTTCAAGGAATCTTGCCTTGTGGGGGATCAGAAGATGTGCTTTGGAAATGGGATGCCTTGGAGGCTTATCAGATCCTCATCTTTGGAGATGATCACCAGCTCAGTCTTCAGATCACAAGTCATCTGTGTGATTTAACTCAAAAGGCCAATGTCGTAGTTCAGTGTAAGCTGTACACTTACATCATTAGCCCTTTGCTCCAAAGAGGAATAGAGATAGCTCATCATTCTCAGCAACTTGGCACATCTGCTGCTTGCACTTATGCATGCAGCTATCATACCAAATGTTTACCTCCAGGAATACTCCAGATGTGTTTACAGGTCTTGCCTGCCTTACTTACATCAAGGTTAGTAAACTTTTAGAATATTGTTTGATATGTATTTAAGCATGGAGTTAAAACTGAATGGGGGAGAGGTATTACTACTGCTAGTTCTTATAACTTCTATAGCACTACTAGATGTATGCAGTGCTGTACACATATGCATGTACTTTCTGTCTCTAGTGGTCTCACAATCTAAGGTGTGTTTTTTTTTTCTGTACCTGGGGTTATAGAGGATTAAGTGACTTGCCCAGGGTCACAAGGAGCTGCAGTGGGAATTGAACCAAGTTCCCCAGGATCTCGGCTGCACTAACCATTAAGCTACTCCTCCACTGCAAGGATCCAAGTTGGCTTTTAGTTTGCAGTGTAATCATTTTTATGTACATAAAGATAAGTGCATAATAACAGCAAAATCAAACATCAAGTATAATTCTTTAATGTTATGTTATATCCAATCGTTTTATTAATTTTCAAAACAAAGCAAAGCGGTATTTATGTACTTATTAATTTTCAAAACAAATCAGCAGTAACACAATAGTACACATCACAACTTCAGTCGTTCTTGATTCCGTCCCTCCCCTCAACCCGCCCTTCCCAAAGCCATTCATGATATCACTTAATCTTCTTGGAGTTGGTCATTGAGAAGGGATACCACCTTTTCCTCTTCTTGACACTGGCAGATATAGCTATCAAATGCACCATCTCTATAGGATCATATGCACCTGCATACTCCAGTGGGCTAGTGTGGCAGGCCACTCACCAATTCAACAATATATAATGTCTAACTTGCATGTAGCTATATAGTTCTCATGCTTCAACATGGAACTCCTCCTGTAAGGAGGCAAAGCTCCATTCAGATAGCTGTTGCTGACCTAAAAATTGCCCCACCATATGAGATCTCATTCTCTTCCATTTCTGGAAATGTGCCTCTCCCATACCAAAGGGAAAATCCCTATTCCCTCACAATTGAAGATGCTTAGATACTCTGGAGAAGGAGGCCCCCAACTTCTTCCTTACTGAAGTCCATGGCTATCGAACTGGCCGAATCAGCAAACTCTGCTTCCCATATGGGCATGAAAATTTTGCATGCACAGGCCAAAGAATAAGGCCATACTAACTGACCATCCAGCTCTGTATTTGTATACTCGGAGGCTTCCACTAACCAACCTCTTTATGATCCTCAGTGGACAGCTAATATTATACATCCAGAGGTCTATGAAGTCAGTGGGGAAGCTTACTTCCCCTCCAGAGGATACGTTTTAAGATTCAGACTATAGTAGTGTGTGTGGAAATTGGCTGAGGAACCTTCACAGATAAAGCCAGACCATGGGTTAAAAGTGAACAAAAAGTCTTTAATACTGTGATGCAAACAGAAAAATCTAAACCTGTTCCTCTCACAGGCTGTTAAAACAGCTGGGAGTTCAATATTAAACAAAGAAAAAGAGTTCTGGTTTCAGCCAGACAACAGAAGCATTTCAGTGTGCACAGAGTTTATTTAATTTAAATGTATTTATTTATTGGGGACTTTACTATACCACTTTAATTTACCATTCAAGACAAGGCAGTTTACTGGCTAAAATTGCACAAAGAAAGGAACTACATCGATAGATACTAAAGGCAAACACTCCTACCAACCTAAGGTATACTTACACATTCCCAGATCAGTCAAATCCAGCCAGGCCAGGTGCCATAGGCCTGCTGAAAAAGCCATGCTTTGACAGCCAGTTTGAAAGCTTCCTGCCTCCCAGTTACCTTTTGGGTCCTTCAAAGGTATGCTGTATAAGCATAGTCTGGAGGTCTGTTTCTTCCTGCTCTGGGCCTCTCTGGCGTGTCTGGGCTCTGGAGTTTTATTCTACTTGCCTGAACCACACCTTTCCTGCTCTGACCTGACTGAGTCACACACACCCTGCTGAGCCCTCGAGAGCTAGGCTTCTTAAGGTGGCCCTTGTGTGGGAGTGTTTTTAAGGGCAATCGGCAACTTCATCACACAGCCTTATTGAGAAAGTGTAATACTGCAATAAACTTTAACACAGCTGTGTTAGAAGTAATTCCCCTATACAGTTTGTTAGTGTGCATTTTGCATAATAATTGGATTGAGATTAGTGCACTGGTTAGCACACACTTCTTGTTTGCTGTTACCCTTGCTACATGGGAAATAAGCTTAGCACACACACATTAGTTCTAAATCAGAAGCTTGGGGTATTTTATTACATTGGCACGTTGTAGTACTGCAAACATTTCCGCTGTTATGTCGAATATTCACACTAGTTCACCACTCTAATAAAATTACTAACAAACAGAGAGCAGATTGTAATTGAGATATTCTGCTATAGAAATTATGGAAGCTAGTAATAGAGGTAAAGGGAAATATAACAAGATTATATTTTGGTAAAATTTTATCTATTTTTTTGTATTGTGCCACAGTATAAAATTAAGAGGGTTATTTTAGAAACATCTCCATTTGTAAATAACAGCTTTTATATGTGTTGGATGGCTACATGTTGAGTGATGATTTTAGAAAGCTGCTATTTATACATGGAGATCCACACCTAGCATAGATTTTTAAGGTGGAGTGGTATGGGAATGGATATGGTGTGGTTTAGGTGGGAAATAATCTACCTGTATATTTGCTATTTTTCAATGAGAATACACAGAGACCTAAAAATCTCAAAGAGACACATTCAAATATCAGCTTAAAGAGGAAGGTACATAAGTTGGCGGATCCACATCTCCTCATCAACTGACAAAGAGTTTAAAAGTCTGCAAAAGTGGATGTGCCAATAGATATACATGCATCCTGCATGTCCTTATATTATTTTAGAAAAGGCTCTGCTTTATGTATAGAAATGTATTTATTTATTTTTTAAACACGAGCAGTATTGTGAATGCTTAGACCTGGGTATCTCGATTCCCATCCCAACATTCTGAATAAAACTAGCTTCACAACTAACTCAAGAACTTGTTCTATACTATGTTTTGTTTTTTTCTCTGTCCTGAGCGGTATGTGCTATGCATTCTCACCTGCAAATGCAAGGAAAACGTAGTTCAAAGATATGCCAAATCAATTGCAAGCAGTGGCATGGCCAAGGGGGGACCTTGCTGAGCCTCCACCTGTGCTGTTTCAGCAGTGAGAAAGCCAGTGGGTGCTTCAGCTGTGGATTCTGGCACTTCCGTACATGCTCAGTTCTGAGATTGCTTGGAAGTGCCGGCAGCCACTTCTGAAGCCCCTCTCCAGTTTCCTTGCTGCTGAGGCAGCAGGAGTGGGTGCTCGACCAGCGAATCTCTTTGGTTAGTGGGCTTGGGTGTCCCTGCCAGCAAAGGTATAAGTGGGGGGTGGGGGGGGGGGGGGGGGAGAGAAGATCTGAGAGGAAATGCTTGGCCCCACCACTCCACTCCTGGATCTCCCAAGAACTGGACTTCTGGCTATGCCCCTGATTGCAAATATAGATATTTCATAAATGTGACTAACTTTATGAATAGAACACTTTTTGATAATTTACTGTACAGTCTGTTTGTTTAAGGAGATATTTTGTATAGTTGGTATACTTTTGGCCCAGTTTTGAGCTAATAAAGTTTCTGAGATTTTGTGGATGAATAACTTGTGCTTTTGGTTATTTTCTATTTGATATTTTATTCTTGGCTGGAGTGAAAACAAAGCCAATTATTCATTCTGCTCCTGAAAATAGGAAACGTTAGCTAATTCCTGGATAATTAATGTAGATTTTTGTCATTCACTGAAGAGAGGTAAATTTGTAACATTTTTAAACATTTGTGTGTGTTTGTCACTGAGAACCAGAAAAACTTGAATGTGCTTCACATCAGTATTTGATCATTTTCTGAGAATAAGGCAATTAATAGTGATAAAGTTTAATTATCCTTACACTCTTTACTGTGTATATGACTCTAGTGCATTCTTTTTGTTCTGTTTGTGCTTTTACAGCCTGGTTTATTTATTTGTGTTCTTTTTCCACAGGGTAATACGAGACTTGTTTTTAAGTTGTAATGGAGTAAACCAAATAATTGAGTTAAATTATTTAGACTCCATTAGATGTTATTCACTTAAGGTATTTGAAAGCCTAATATGCAGCTTGGAAGAACAGCAGAAGGATCTACTAGTACCAGAATCTGAATCTGGAAGTATAGGGAGCGAACTGAAGGAGTCCACATTATATTTAACTGTTCCTGTTTGTCACCAGCAAACATTTTCAGATGCTTCTCAGAGCCTGAGTAAGTTTTATGCTGGTTTGAAAGAAACTTGTCCAAAGAAAAAAAAAATTACTAACCAAGAATTCCAAATCAACATGATAAACATATTCCTCTGCATGGCTTTTTTATGTATAAGCAGAGAAATGGATTCTGATAGAGACTCAGCCAATGATTCTGAAGATACTTCAGGTTATGATAGTACTGCAAGTGAACCTCTAAGTCATAGGTTACCAAGTTTATCTATGGAGAGCATTGTTTTGCCCTCCCCAGACCAAATACAGCGAACAGCAGATATTTGGTCTATGTGTCATCTGATCTACATGTCAAATTTAGTATTCCAAAAACAATTTCACAGACTTGGTGGTTTTGAAATATGCCATAGATTAATAATGATGCTTATCCTGAATTTTGCCAAGAAGAAAGAAGGGGTTAATGAAAAGAATGAAATGAGTCTATGTGCAACTGAGAACAAAGATTTAACGGATAGATTTTCTAATGAACCTGTTTTAACTGAGTTGTCTTCATGCCTGACTGTCTGCAAAGAATTAGGACTATCGGAAAAAATTATTGGTTCAGATCAGAGCATTGCCAGAGCAGGACTGTTGAATGAACAAGACTTTAGAACTTCACGTGGCAATTCAACGACTGTGGAACAATCTTCAACCAGAGGAACTGAAATTGTGAAAACAGAAATGAGTCTAAAATCAGAAAGCGAGTGGTCACATCAGAGCATAAGACTGTTTGAAGCTTTACTAAGTATTTGTCTTCACAGTGCAAGTATCAGTCAACAGAAGGCGGAAATGGAGTTGTCTTATCAGGTAATATTTATTTTTAAATTTGATATCACTTGCTACCCTAAATATAATGTTACACTAGTAAATATTTAAACATCACAATCGGCTTATAAATTAGTCATGGGTATTTATTTATTTGTTGCATTTGTGTCCCACCTTATCCCACCTCTTTGCAGGCTCAAAGTGGCTTACAATACATCATGAGTAGTGGAAGAATGTTAGTAGAATAAACATTTAGTATTGCATGATCTTGGTAGCATGATGATAAAAGCAAAGTAATAGTATACAAGCAGATGTTAAGAAACAGTTCTGAAGTTAGATAGGCGAGTTGTGCATATTCACATGGGTTGATCTTTTTGATATGCTCTATCAAAGAGATGGGTCTTCAGTAATATGCGGAAGTTCTTTCTTTCGTGGATCGATTTCAAGCTGCGCGGCAAGTGCGTTCCATAAGTGTGTGCTCAGGTAGGTGAAGTTTGACGCATGCATTAGTTTGTATTTCATTCCTTTGCAACTGGGGAAGTGCAGATCAAGATTCAGCACCACTATCAGAATAGGAAATGGTGCTAAATATCTATACAGAGTGGTCAGCACTGGAGCTATTCTGATAGCGGCAATATTGTGTACATCATCTGGCTAAAAGATTTGGATAAAGATAGCACAACATTTTTGTGGGACCCTTATATGGCCGTTACATGGCACCTTGACCCTCTTGGTGGTAATACTGCAAGACTACCACTAGGGATCATTGGTGCCATTTTGAACCCAGCGTAGGCAGGAGTGGGAGTGATAGGATTGCTCCTCACCCTACTCCAAGAAATATGACAAGGTTAGCCCGGGATGAGGGGGCATCAGGAGGGAGTGTGAGCTGGTGGGGCAAGAGAGACAGGTTGTGGGGAGGGGGAGGTTTTGATTTCATATGCTGGCCCTTATAGGAAGTGGTTAAACAATAGAGGCTCTATAGATCCTCAGGTAGTCTATTGAGACAATAAAGGAGCAGACCCCATTACAAAAATCTAAATGTGATTCAACCATAGAATGAAATAGTGTATATAATTTGTCAAAAGTCAAATAAGGTTTCAACTGACATAATATCAGATGCTGCAATATGATCTTTCATAGACAACACACCCAAATTCCTAAGGGGCCCTTTTGCAGAGCAGCAGTAAGCCCAGTGTGGGCTTACCGCTCGCTTTTTCGGGATGGCTGCCGGCGGTAGTCCTGTCCTGCGTGATTCCGGGGGAAAAAGAAAACCCCATGGAAATGGCGCGACAGTAACCCTATGGTAATTGGGCATCGCTGTGTTAGCACAGGAGCTCTTATCGCCACCTCAATGGGTGGCGGTAAGGGCCCCCCCTCACATGGCCATGCGGTAAGAGTTCTTTTACTGCATGGCCATATGTGCTTGGGGGCTTTTTTTAACCTGCTGCGGTAAATGGAGCCTTGGCACGCGGGAAAAATGGCCCTCGCCACCAGCGCAGGGCCCTTTTTCCCGCAGCTTGGTAAAAGGGCCCCTAAGTGATTTAGATGTTCCAATGTAATGCACGTTCAATATCACTGAATCAGGAAATTGAAGAGCAGAGGTAGCTTTCAAGTATATAACGCCTGTTTTATTTCCATTTTAAGCCATAGTTAGCCAATATCCATTTTTCATTTGCTTGAAGATATAAAGATAGAAGCCTTACAGTATCAGTCATATTAAATTCTATTAGAACCAAAAATTGTATATTTTATGCATAAATCATATATTTTACTCCCAGTCAAGATAACACACAACAAATAGGTTGAGTGCACAAATTAAACAATAGGGTAGATAAAGAAGAATTTGAGGCACCCCAATTTTCAGTGGCACTTGAATAAAAACTTGTTGATAATAATTAGTCAAAAAATGTAATGCAATCTAATATCGTTACAAGTATCCCTATCTCAGGAAGCCTGTGTAACAAAATGACTTCCATCAAGTACTGAAGTTAATGGATGTGAAAACTTATACAGTTGAGACATTTTGGTTTCTTATTCTTAATTTTGTGGTGAGAATATAGTCACTGATCTAAACAATAGCAAATATAGATGTGAACACAGCTCTTTAACACGGTACTAACACCTGGACATTGTGAAAGCGATTTCTCATTGGTAAGATATTTGCAGGAGAATAGGAAGTTGGTGAAGGATCTGAGCAGTGCTTTGGGTAAAGAATGTCTTTATCTGATGAAGTCTGTACTATGTAATGTATTTTGTTTGACATTATTATATGCATTCAAAGTATGTATTATACTTCAATGTACTTCCTGTCCAGCTATATTTGGGAGGTTTCTATGACTTGTTTTGTAACAGTTTTTTGTATGTATTTTTTTGTGAATTCCAAAATTTTGTCATATTTAGTTATGCATATCAAAACATGCTCGGCTAATTATTTTTTAAAATTTTTTTAGAGCTTGTCTGTAGAGCAAATACTATCAGAAATAAGAGAACAAATAACTTGGTCTGGAATAGTTGAAAATGAATTGGCTAAACCCCTCTTTGATTCTCTGCTTCGCATTGCTTTGTCAAATTATTCTTCTGATTTTGATCACACTGAAGAAAAAACTGAAAAGGTATGTCATTTTATTAAATTCACTTAGCTGATATTATGAATATAATTTCTGTGTTATGTTTACCTTTGCATATACATGCTTATGATCTGAAAAATCAAAGACCTCATTATGTTGGAGCACAGGGTCACTACAAAGACTGGAAATTGATTCATATTCTTGAATCATCTTCATAGTGTTTGAATAGTACAAGACTTACACATGAGTAGAAAAAAATTTATTGTCATGCATACTGTTACGGAGCTAAGGGACTTTTGTTGTTCTTGAAACTTTTATATTTTTGCTTTGTCTGTGTTTTGAGCTTATTCTGTTCTTTAACTATTTGCTGTTACTTGCTTTTAGTTTGCCCTCCACTACAACTTTCCTGTTTTTCCTTCCTCTGTTTACCCTCTTCCTCTTTTTCTTTCCCTCCCATTACTTGTTCTAGTTTTTTGTCTCCTCCTCCTCTTCGAAATTCATTTCTTTTTTCTCAACCTCTCTAAAATAGGTTCTACATTAAAATAGTCTTGTGATAAGTGTCAGCCATGAGTTGTAGTGATATATTCTATCAGGTCTGAGCATGGTCATGACAACTTGCCTTTTATTAGGCTCAGCTACGATGGCTATGGTTTACCTTTTGACCCTGATCCAGTTGACGTGATGGGATTCATAAGAAAATAAGCATTGCCATATTGGGACAGACTGAAGGTCCATCTACCTCAGTATCCCGATTTCAACAGTGACAAATCCAGGTCACAAGTACCTGGCACGATCCCAGAACAAACACAAAAAGTAGCACATATGAGTTATCTTGTTGGGCAGACTGGATGGACCTTGCAGGTCTTTTTCTGCCGTTATTTACTATGTTACTATGTAATAAAACGGATTTTATGCTACTTATCCTAGAAATAAGCAGTGGATTTTCCCAAGTCCATCTTAATAATGGTTTATGGACTTTTCCTTTAGGAAATTATTCAAACCATTTTTAAACCCTGCTAAACGAATTGCTTTTACCACATTCTCTGGCAACGAATTCCAGAGTTTAATTACACATTGAGTGAAGGAATATTTTCTGTGGTTTGTCTCAAATTTACTACCTAGTAGCTTCCAGGTAAGACGTTCCCTATGCATCAGGATATCGGGGACGTCATTCAGGCTCAGTGGGATGTCCCTGATTCTGTTTTTCGGCCTCCTAAGGCTATGGTGCGTCTTTATCCAGTCCCTGAGGTAGACAAATTTCTTTTAAAGCCCCCTGTAGTGGACGCAGTGGTCTCTGTGGTTACTAAACTTAATACAGTACCTGTAGATGGGGGCCAGTGGCGTAGCTAGGTGGGGCGCAGGGGCAGCGGTCGCTCCCCCAAACAGATTTTTAGAAGAGATGGCGCCTAAGCGCCAAATGCCTGCTGTACTAATAGCTTTCTCTGCCTCCTCCCCCGCAAGTTTTGCACCTACTCCTCCTGTCTCTTCCGCCCGCTCTCTCCCATCTGCGTAGTCGCTCGTTTTTAAAGCCCTGAGGCGTTTTCCCATCCGACACCAGC
This sequence comes from Microcaecilia unicolor, assembly GCF_901765095.1. Lineage (NCBI taxonomy): Eukaryota > Metazoa > Chordata > Amphibia > Gymnophiona > Siphonopidae > Microcaecilia > Microcaecilia unicolor. The sequence goes on along the minus strand of NC_044033.1, from coordinate 48,812,849 downwards.
GATTCACATAGCCAGCCTTCTTCTAGCGTCGGGCCCTCTCCCTCGGATGCGTCCCACCTCTGCGGAAGACAGGAAGTTGCATTAGAGGTGGGACGCGCCTGAGGGAGAGGCCCCCGACGCTGGCAGAAGGCTGGCTATGTGAATCGCCAGTATTGGACGGGAAAATGCCTCAGGGCTTTAAAAACGAGTGACCACATGGATGGGAGAGAGCGGACGGAAGAGACAGGAGTAGGTGCAAGACTCGTGCAGGAGGGCAATGAAAATCACGGAAGAAGTATGTAAGACTCGGGGGGGGGGGGGGGCTGGGCTGGAGAAGGGAGAAAGCGGCCCAAGAAGGTTTAATAGACAGGAGTGGAACTGAGCCTATCTAGTCCGTTGTAAGCAAGGAAGCCAGTTTTGCTTAATCTGTGTCTACTCCCCCGCGCAGTTGTCATTGCTGTTCACGCGAAACAAAGCAAGCAAACTTATGAGATGTTGCATCCACCTTGTAAATTTTGTATTGTTGATCCATCTGTAACAAGGCTAAAGTAGTTTCAGTTGGATAGGCAGTGCCTTAAAAGCTGGAGGAGAAAAGAAATAGCAATCGAATATCACTAAAACAGCTTCATAAATTATTATAGCCGCTGGTAGAAACCGCAATTATAAACTCTATAGGTTGAGCTCATTTTTCTTCACTGTTCACTGATAGGGACACAGGGGCACTACTAGAAAGGGGGGTAATGAGATAGGGACACAGAGAGGGCACTACTGGAATGGGGAGGAGGAGATAGGGACACAAAGAGGCACTACTGGAAGGGGGGAATGGGAATATGGGGAGAATGGTGAAAAAGGGGTGAGATAGGGAGAAAGAGGTAATGCTGGAAAAGGGGGGAAGATGGGGACACAGGGCAATGTTAGAAAAAGGGAGAGATGGAGACAGCAGGAGGGCAGATATTAGAAAAGGGGGAGATGAGGAGACCAGGTAGGCTTGTGCTGAAAAAGGGGGGAGATGGGGACACAGAAAGGGCAGATGCTGAACTTGGGGGTGGGATAGGGACAAGGGACACAGAAGGGAGATACTAGACAGGACAAATCGTGGTGCAGAGGAAAGAAATGTCAGATGGACAAGAGACCCTGTAAAGGCAGAAGAAACAGAGAAAAACAGAAAAGAGACAGTGGAACCAAAGCAAATGAGAAAATAAATTGTTCAAACAGTAGAAAAAGGTATTTTATTTTGAATTTGATTTTAGGAATATGACAGTATTTAAAAATGCACATCGCCGATGTCTTCAAATTAGCAACCCTGCAGGGGTCCGAGTGCATTTTCTTAAGTAATTTTGAATGTACTGCGGCACAGATTTTGATGGGTAGAATCAGGGACTGCAAATCCCACATGAATTTGGGATGTCAGTTCACACTAGGACTGGTTGGAAAATCTCCCTTCTGGCAGCTCTATGCACAGCTATTTCATAGTGGGGACATAAAATGAAAGATCAGTGCCAACAGATGTAGAGAAGGAAAGGAAGACAAGAGGCGAGAGAAGAAATGGAAAGGCCAACCTGGAAAAGAATTTGTATGGCCGACTCATGGAACATGGAAAAAAAAGACTGAGACCAGCCAAATTCCCAGACAACAAAAGTAGAAGAAAATTATTTTTATTTAATACTTTGTAAGTACTGAGATGTACCTGCTTTGTAAAAGGTACATTATTTTTTCTATTTTTATTTTGCGAAGTACATGAGAAAATGCATTTCTGTTTCTTTTTTACCAGTATTGCACTGTTTATAGAGTCTGGCTTCCTTGGGCAGAGAGGAGTGGGGGGTCTATTTCAATTTTTGTTTTTTTTTGTTGTTGCTCTCTATTCTGTGTTAGATTGGTAGCATGGAATGTTGTCACAATTTGGGTTTCTGCCAGGTGCTTGCATCCTCCATTCTAGCTCCCAGCTGTCTGATTTCCCCACGAAGATCCGCTCCCAGCGAGGCTAGGTCTGCCCGCACCCCATTAAGGTCTCTTCTCATCTCCTGCATCCACTCTTTGATCTCAGAAAAATGCATTGTCTCTGCACTGACCGACTCCATGTTCGGCTCGAACAGATCCTTTGGCAAGGAGCTCCCGGAGCACAGAGCCGGTTGCGGGGCCTCTGACATTGGATCTGCCACGCGGTCTGCTGCTATACTTGCGAACCCGAATTGGGACAAATCGGGCTGTCACTGCATATTTTGATTGTGATATTAGCAAATCTGGCCACCCTACCAGCACTTTGCACACTAAATCGCTGCTCACCAGGCTGATTTTATGAAGGGTAATCACACTTTAAACCGAGGGGGAGCAGGAGCTCGTTCTTCAAGCGTCCATTATGGTCGGTGACGTCACTTCCTCCTCCTTTTCCTTATTTAAAAAAAAAATTCTCATTATTCACATTTTATCTGGTGCCATTACCACTGTACCTACCAAAGTAGCTGCTGTAACTAGTTCTGTATCCGAAGTTTCTAATAGCGTGGAAACATCTAGCACTTGGTTATCTTGGGGTTGCTGAAAATCTTCAGATTTAGTAGGCAAATAATAATATACTTGCAGAAAGGGAGGAATATTTTCTTCAGCAACCCCCAATATTTCCTTAATATAATTTTTTAACATTTCACGAGGGGAAACAGCAAATTATTTAGGAAAATTTAAAAAACGCAGATTACTTCTAGAGTACTTTTCAAGCAATTCTGTTTTGTTCCTCAAACTAATCAAGTCTTTAACCATATTGCTTTGAAGTGTCTGCATTTGTTGAAGATTTTTCTCTTGCTCTTGAGTTTGTTGATTCAAAAGTTTTAGTCTTTTGTCCGTTTTCTTTAATTTCCCTTCTAAGACAGTCAAATCTTGACTTAATTTTTGAACCTGGGGGCATAATGCTCTACCCAGGTTCGCTATTAAACACCATAAATTGTCCAGAGTCACCTCATGGGGCTTAGAAAATAAAGTAGTAAATTGGGTAGTCAGTACCTCAGACGTCTGAGTAGAATGTTCTCTCTCCATACTTGCAGTTTCCATCTCCCTCGTTGCTGTAACTGTCGCTTCAGAACTTATTGCTAGAGTTCGCAGACTTGGACTCCCCCTAACTCCCTCAGGTTCACATTCTGCCTCTCGTCGCTCAGCTCCTTCTAATTCTTTCTCATGCCAGGCTAAGGATGCCGCCATCGGGGAGCTGCTTCCATGCGACTGCGGGGGAGGAGCTCTTTCGTCAGGGAGAGGGGAAACCTCCAGCCCTAAGTGCAAACCGGGTCCTCCATTCACCTCAGTTCGAACAAGCGGGCTGCTCACCGACGATGTTGGGATCCCGTCTTATTGCAAAAAAGATTCAATTGAACCAGACTGAGTCGGGGAATTCTGCCGCTGAGAGGCTGCAGCAACGGCTTTACCCCTTCTCTTTGGCATTGCGGTAAGGTACGAATTGTAGACAGCTAACACGCACGTCTGGCTTAATCAGCGGCCATGTTGGAATCTAAATCCACTGTTTATTTCTAGGGTAAGTAGCATAAAATCTGTTTTACTGTTCTGGTATCTTGCCAGGTACTTGTGACCTGGATTGGCCACTGTTGGAAACAGGATACTGGGCTTGATGGACCTTCAGTTTGTCCCAGTATGGCATCGCTCATGTTCTTATGTTCTTAGTTTCCAATCCATGGCAGAGCGGGACATGGGTTTGATTGTGTCCAATGACCTTGAAGTGGCCAAATAGGTATAAAAAGCAACGGTCAAAGTCCAAAGGATTCTTGGGTGCATAAGGAGAGGGATGACCAGTAGGAAGAAAGGGGTGATGGCGCCCTTTTATACGTTTCTGGTGAGGCTCCATTTAGAGTACTGTGTGCAATTCTGGAGACCGCACCTATGGAAAGATATAAACAGGATAGAGTTGGTCCAGAGGGCGGCTACAAAATTATTAAGTAGTCTTGGACATAAAACATAAAAAGACAGGCTTATGAACCTCAACATGTATACGCTGGAAGAGAGGAGGGAAAGAGGAGATATTATAGAAACATTTAAATATCTCAGGGGCATTAATGTACAGGAAGAGAGCCTTTTTCAAATGTAGGAAAACTCTAGAATGAGGGGGTATAGGATGAAGTTAAGAAGAAATAGGCTTAGGAGGAATCTAAGAAAGTGTGCATTTAGGGAAAGGGTGGTGGAAGCGTGGAGGTTGTGGAGACGAGGACTATGTCAGAGTTTAAGAAAGCATGGGACGAGCATGTGGGATCCCTTAGGAAAAGGAGTTAAGGGTTACAGAGGATGGGCATACTGGATGGGCCATTTGGACTTTATCTGCTGTCATATTTCTGTTTCTATGCTACATAACATGCATATTTAAATAGACCCAGGCCTGGTATATTATAAAATAAGCAGTGTTTCTTATTTATCAGTGCTGTGAAAACTAGTGAATTTAGCATTTTTTATGTACTAGAAAGCAAAAGCTATGAATATCCACAATAAATTTTCATGTGTGGGGGAAATTTAATGTGAATTTTTACAGAGAATTGTGGCACTGTTTCATTCTTTGTAAGATAAGTTGTTATTTTTATGTTGCAGCTGCATCAGATGAAGGAGGAGTTAGTGTCTCATCCTGAAGATCTCTCCGAAGAAGCTGAAGTGTCTCAAAGTTGTGGCTTTCAGAATTTTGGTGAAGAAGGTGGCTATGATGCGGACAGTGAAAGTAACCCTGAAGACAGTGAAACCTCAGAAGGTAATTACATGCTTTAGAGAGGCGTATTTTCAAAGCACTTAGGGGCCCTTTTACAAAGGTGCGCTGAAAAATGGTCTGCGGTAGTGTAGACGCGTGTTTTGGGTGCGCGCAGAATCATTTTTCAGCGCACCTGTAAAAAATGCCTTTTAAAAATTTTTGCTGAAAATGGATGTGCGGCAGAATGAAAATTGCCGCACGTCCATTTTGGGTCTGAGATCTTACTGCCAGCCATTGACCTAGCGGTAAGGTCTCACATTTTAAACCGGCTGATTACCGCCTACGCGCCAGAGAACAAAAATATTTTCTGGTGCGTGTAGTGGACGCATGTCAAAAATGAAATTACTGCAAGGGCCACGTGGTAGCCGGGCAGTAATTCAAAACTGATGTGCGTTGGGCGTGTGTAGGCACCTGCGTGGCTTAGTAAAAGGGCCTTTAGACTTACAAAGTTCCACAAGTTACTATAGAACTTTGTAAGTGCTTTGAAAATGAGCCCCAGAGTCGTTTGTATTACTGGCTACTGTAAGCAATTATCTTGAAATATAAATCCAAATAATGCACTTTGAAAAACCAGTCTTAACAACATTTTATATTTCTAAAAGAACAGCTGACTTTGCGCTGTCCTACAGCTGTGTCACATTTTCATGGAAACTCACAGTTTATACCATTTAATTAAATAGCATTGTAGTGTCTGCTGTGTAAACTGTCAGTGGAGTGGGAGGAGCGGCCTAATGGTTAGTGCAGCAGGCTTTCATCCTAGCAACCTGGGTTCGATTCCCACTGCAGCTCATGGTGACCTTGGGCAAGTCACCTAACCCTCCATTGCCCCAGGTACAAAAAACTTAGATTGTGAGCCCTCTATGGACAGAGAAAGTACTTGCATATAATGTGTACAGCGCTGCATACATCTAGTAGTGTTATATAAATGATTAATAGTAGTAGTAGATCTGTGATATAATCAGTTTGTCCACATTTTCAAGTGGCCACTGCTGTATTATAGTGTTGGGTAAGTGTAGATTTTCCAAATGTAAAATACTATATTTTGTATTAAAAAAAAGACTATATATATATATATATATATATATATATATATAATATATAGCAATCTTACTATTTCAGAATGTTTCTATACATAGTTGTTCAGGTAATCATTCAACATCAACTAAGCAGTTTTAAAACTTGTTCATAAAAAACAATATACACAATGTTTTATTCCAAAGTTGAAACTAAATTAGTAAAAGCAATGTTTTAAAAATAACTCAGCATGGGTATGTATCAGCAGAATTTTGTTCAGATATAATGTACCAATCATTATATTTAATAAAACAATAACATATTCAAAAGTATTTATAAATACATAGAACTTTTGTCAATATTGCAAGATACTACTTCCATTATCTAGAATAAACAGATATTTTCTGAAATTATCATTGGTCAAATAGATAAAACTATATGAAATATAAAGTAAATTTAATCAAGTAAAGAGCTTTTGGGTTTGTACAAATGTCCTGATTAATTAATTAGGATTTATTTACCGCCATTTTGAAGGAGTTTACTCAAGGTGGTGTACAGTAAGAATAAATCAAACATGAGCAATAGGCAATTACAGCAGTAAAAATATTAAAATAAGAATACAGAGTATGGCATACACAATATGTACTAGAACATTTTAATTGACATTGTAGGGTATAAGAAAAGATGGAACATATAGATAGGTAAGAGAGTAAGAGGAGTTAGGAAGTAAGGTGACTAATTTAAAGAAAGTTGCACACGAGGTCAGAGAGATGGTTAAATATTATCTCAGTCTGGGTAGGAGTGGTGTGATTTATTATTCCCTCCCTCCCTTGTCCCTTGGGAGGGGAGAAACACCTCAGCCTTGTGGGCTGTAAAATAAGAGAGAGAGAAGCAGACTTAGGTATAGGCGCACCAGCAAAAAATCTTTATTATGGTATATCACTAAGTCAGATACAAAATAAATGTTCTCTCTCTCTTGGAGCAGATTGTTACACAACAAAGCAAATACTGGCTAACAAAATCTGCTCAGCTAACACTGTCCTGGACATCACATATATACTGTTGCAAGTTACATTTCTCATAAATCATGTGATTTCCCCTAAAACTGGAATCAGAAAGTAGCCTATACCATATATGGGTATATCAGTCTCTCCTGATGTTATGTGCACATGCACACTTGGTGGCCATTGGCTAATTACTTATCTGTATAGCGTGCACAACCAGAACAATACCCTTGTGTCCTCTCTCTGTCTATCTCCCCTAATGAAACATTCTGGACATGTTAGGCTCATACTGTGTCCTCAGCCTGTCAGCAACTGCCAAGGTTACCTTATATGAAAAACATACTCAGCTGCAAACAAATGCTATGAAATGTCAGTTCTCAGCTCCTGAGATAGCAATGATTGTTACACAAGATGCTGAGTTAGGTTAACATGTGAGAACCAAACTGACAGTACAGGCCTTAGGCCTAGCCCTTAGTAACAGGCCAAGCATAGGAAGGCGTATACAGTGGATAAACATGTCCTGCTGCAGTATGTGTCAGACTCTTAAGGTCTCTTACCTGAAATATATATTTTTTAAATATATAAGAGATAATTCATATCACACTACCCAAACTAGTAGAGGGAACCATATTCTCACAATAAAGTCTGCTACTATTGTGTGTTTTAAAAAAATGTGCTCCATAACAATGGTCAGATTATGGTAATCTTGGTGAAAGGTACATGTATGTTAATCAGCAATAACATAAACTTATTTTTAATAATAAAATACTTGCAGGGAAATGTTTATGGAGATGAATGAAACATTCTATCATTTAACATTAATAGAAGAGGATGAATTTTGCCATATGTGATAATTGGTATTTCTCACATCAGAATACGTTGTCAGCATGCAGGGTAGATATCAGGCTTCCCTTAACCCCACAGATCTAGTCTGAGTTGGACACGTTTTCTTTTTACAGAGAAAGTTAATGCAGAAAAAAATAGAAGAAAATTGTCCCATCTCAGTACTTGCCAAAATTATATTTGCCAATGAATGCCAGCTCTTAAAAGTTATGAATAAGCCATATGGAATGACATTGTCACTAAAGATGCCTGCATATTAGAAAAGCTCTGTCAGGGCTGAGCTGAAAAAGAGGTGCAAGCCTTCTCGAACAATACATTGTAGAGTAGTAGTTAATGTGGGCAGCCCCTGAGTGCATGCGTTTTCCATGGAAGGAATTTAGAAGGCTTCAAATACTCAATTGGCAAGACTGTATCCAGAGCTGAGAGGGGCTGAAAGTCGAGGGAGTGAAGAAAGCATGGTGGTGGTGAGCACAGTGTTGTTTGAAGAAGTCAAGACATGTGAAAGAGCAGAGGTGCAATTGGGTGAGTTACTCAAGCTTATGCTGGAACTGAAAGCCAAGATGAAGTCAGTATGTTCCAATATATAAAAAATGTGGTAGATGATATCAAAGATATCTGCCTACAGGGCCAAGCGGAAGAAATTAAAAAAAAAAAAAAACCCATGACATTTTGGCTTGATGGATCTGCAAAAAATCCCCACACAGCCATGAAAAAGGGGGTGAGCAATTTGTTGGAAAAGAGAAAATCTTGAGAATAGGACAAGGAGATATAAGTTTCATTTCAGAGGTTATCCTTGAAGGGGATCACTAGAAGGATTGTGTGGCAGTTGTACATGCGATATGTACATGGCATTATATGGGCTGAATCCAGTATATATTGATATTGCCACCACACTGGTTCACCCAAAACATTAGCAAACACTATTTAAAACAGTAGTAAAAGGAATTATTACAAATAATGGACTGCCTATGCATGGTCCAACTATAAAAAGTCTAAAGATGTTCCAGTTGGATAGGCAGTGCCTTAAAAGGTGGGGGACAAAATATTTTATTTTTTTACTTATTTGACATCTTAATTTATTTGAAAGCTTCCTATATGTAATTATAAATACCATGAAATAACAATTGAATATAATTAAAATTGCTTAAAAACTATTGTAGCTGGAAGAGAAACAGTAGTTATAAACTCTGTATTTTGTGCTCATTTTTCTACACTGTTCTATACAATACAGTTGGCCATCACACATTCAAAGTGTTGGCATTTGCATACGACCTGTTGCTTACATTAGAGGACTCACTTACACACTTGCTACAGGCTGTCGAGGAGTATGGAGCGCTATCAAGTTTTCGATTAAATCTACAAAAATAGTTGGTGCTCCCATCTTCTCCAGATCTAATTCAAGATTGGAAAGGGCAATTTCCCTTGCAGTGGGCTACCCAGTAGATTAAATATTTGGGAGTTATCATTCCAATAAACCTACAGAAGCTATATGATAAAAATGTAAGGCCATTATTGACCAACACTAGCAATGGTTACGACTCTGGGCGGCACAGCCGCTTTTCCTGATGGGACGGGTTTCACTGTTCAACATGATGCTGGCCCCTCAGTGGCTCTCTGTGTTTCAGATGCTATGACTATTTTTAAAACGACGGGAGGAGCACCAGTTGAGCACGGTCATCCAGATGTTTCTGTGGGGAGGGAAGCGCCCTAGACTACTGATTGCGGTTCTACAGAAACCCAGGGCCAGTGGAGGACTAGGGCTTCTCAATATCCGTTATCTAACTATAGCATGTTCCATGAGACATATACGAGATTGGCTGACAGGATCGAGTGCATTCTCGGCCACTTTAGTCGAAAGTGCTCTTTCGCCAAGGGTGCATGTTAGCTGGCTCTTGCACACCATCCTAGGCAAGTCAGACAGGGCTGCCTGGAGGTGGTTGTGAAGGAGGCATAAATTCTCTGCTGCAGCAACTCCATATCTGGAGATATATCGGAATCCTGACTTTCCGGTGGGAACAACCTCTTTGGTTTTTGCCCACTGGGGGAGACAGGGAATACTAATTGTATCAGCTGATAAATGAAGAAGGGAAATTAAAGCCCTTGGTGGATCTATAGAAAGAATACAAATTGGACTGTAATTCACATTTTGCCTACATGCAACTTCATCATTATGTCACCAATATAGGCTGGACGCATTTGTCTGAGGATGTGCAAGATACTTTGAACTCAGCTCTCACTGTGAGAGCCAAGAATGATGTACCCTTGCGATACCATCACAGATATCTACAAGATTCCACTGAGGAATTGAACTTTCAAAAGTTGGCTCAGGCTTGGACATTAGAACTAGGAATAGCATTGTCTGAAGAGCAATTTAAACATTATGTTCTGAGCATATCGCGTTGTACATCTTTTACCCGCTTGTGGGAGTTACAATATCGCTTTGCACTTTGCTTATACATTTCTCCCTATAGGGCGTATAGAGCAAAGTTTAACGCCACAGGAGAATGTCCAAAATGTCTCCACAGCCCTGCTACACTGAGCCACATGTTCTGGACATGCCCTGGAGTACAAAGATTTTGGTATCAGATAGTGACAACAATATATACCTATTGGGGCCATAGGGTCGAAATTCATCCGTTATTGCTGTTTTATGTATTCCGATATTCCAAGCCTGCACCACCAGGGTTTAAACAATTTTTACAAAAAGCTATCTGGACGGGTAAGAAAACAATATTGGTGTGTTGGAGGGAGCCCTTGGCTCCTATAATTGGGATGTGGCGCATACAAATGATAAGATTGTTACAGATTGAACGTTGTGAAGTGGGAAGTGCTTCCCTTTTGTCTGAGAGGGGTAGGCGCTTTCGACAGATCTGGGATCATTTTTGGGATACATTACAGCCTCAAGCACGAAGCAGAACTTTGAACCAGCCGTAGACATTATACATATATCTCTTCCGACAGATAAGGGAGAGATCTGGGTTAGTGGGAAAGGGGTGAGGAGGGAGGGGGGAGAAGAAAAGAAGGGCTTGTGGGTTAATTGGTAAGTTGTAAAATAGCTTGTTATTGTGATATTATATTGTTTGAATGGCTTAATAAAGATGAGTTAACCAATACAGATGGCCAAATTTCAGTGAAGATATTCTGTTTCTTGATGGGTTCATCTTAACTGTTGTTGTAATTTGCTTTGGGAAGCCTGGTGTTATAAAGATGGAATATACTGAAATTAAATGGAAGTAAAATTAAACTCTCCTTTCATTGGGGCACATGGATTCACATCTGCATCTGTTTTGTAGAAGTGTTTAATTAAAGGATTGGGTAAGTATATCTGTAAAGCTGTTCAAATGATTTGAATATTGTGCTTTAAAAATATGCTAAAGTTCCCTAACTGACATAATAGACCTCCTTTTACCATGATTTATATTTGTGGCTTCATGAGAGTTGCTGCTAGGAATTCTTCAGCTTATATCGCTATTTAGTATTACTGGTTGTCCTGCACCTTGCATTTCTGGTTTCAGCCAAAGATATTTTCAGCATGCAGTCTCCATGCCTTTACTTCTACAGATTTTTAATTCATATGAAATGTTTTTCAATGCATATTTTAATATACTTATGTTGTTGGAATTGTATTTTGTTTATGTTTTTCATTAAAGTATTTAGTAGAGTTTTTATGTTTATGAAGGTGGCTATTTTGTCAAGAGAGCTATTTTGTCAAGGGCTATTTTGTGGGAGGGGCCATTTTGTCTAGGCAGATTTGTCAAGGGCTATTTTGTTATGTGCCGATTTGTCAAAGACTATTTTGTCGGGGATATTATGGTTAGCCCACGGGCTATTGAAGAACTGAGTTTGGCTTTTGTCAGATTTTAGTTTGTTTTTGGGAAATCTAATAATTCTGGGGAACATTAATAATTCATTTAGAGGACCTGAACACCACCTCAGAAATATTGTTTATCCAATTATTAGGAATCTTGGGTTTTAGAACTCATGTCTCTTGACATTTTATTGATCTTGTTGCTACCAGAATGTCATCTTATGTTAGATTTTTAGAGCCGAGGCCTTGGACGGATCATTACTTCCTTGTCTGATGCATTTAAATGCAAGCTGTGTCTCTTTGTGAATAGGGAGAATTTTGCAACTGAGTGTTTGACTCAGTTAGAATTGACCCAATCTTCTAACTTAAATCAGAAAGTGTCTTCTGTTTTTTACATATTTAAAGTTATATTGGATAAGTTAGCTGCTTGGTGATGGGTTAAAAGTAAACATGTTATGAGAGAAACATGGTGTAATGAGGATCTTGGGGAATTGAGATGCGAGGGGGGGGGGGGGGAGGCTGCAGTAGTTGAAGAAGTGGAGGAAAGATCCTATACTTGGTAACTTGGAAGCCTCTAAATTTTTACTGGCTTCCTATAGAGCTAAGGTTAGGTCAAGTAACATAGTAGATGAGAGTTTTTCATCTCCTTTGCTTTTTCTCACTAAATGTGAGTTTTTTGCGTCTGGGTTTTTTTTCTCTTTTTCCTTCTTAGGGAACCAATGATATTAACCTACTCCTGATAAAACAAGGATATAATAAGTACTTTTGTATTTTTCCTGTTTGGAGGTTTGAGGTTTCAATTGTTTTGTAATATATTTAAAGTGGAGGTTTTTCCACAATTAAAGGGACACTCACAAACTAACTATATATAAACTTTGCAACCTCCTTTTAGAGAGTTAGACTATCAAAAGAATGCAATTGGGGTCACCCATGTGGACTCTTCAAGGCGACTCCCAAGAGACTAACACACAGAGTACCAATACCTCTTGCCCCTATCCCCATCCATCCAATCTCAAATACAAACCCAATCTCTCCTTCCCTCTCTCCACCCCCAGTCTGGAAGCTCCAGTAAAACTGTCTTACGGATTCAACAAATAGCTACGGACTTTAGGAGAAAGACCCTTTCAAATGAGGAGCCAAGTTTGCTGGAAAGTTGTTCAAGCTTTAGGCGAACTTCACTTTGCATCCAATCGCTCCATTTTTAAGAGACGATACAATTAATTTCTCTATTCAGTCAAAGGTGGAGGTTGGGGCTGCCTCCAATTCCTCAAAATACACTTAACAAGCTAAAGCACAAGCTTTCTTCAATAAAGAGTTTTCTCCTTTTTGTAATACCAAGTTAGAAAACAGATGTATGTCAGCCCTCAGTGTGATACGCTGATGCATCGCAGAGTACAAATAGTTCATAATGTGGTGCCAAAAAAGGCGTAAGACTTTACAAGTTCAAAATTTATGAGTATAGGTGGCCAGGCAAGCAAAACACCTGGGACACTGTGCACTCTGTGCAAGTCCAGCTCTGAATGCCCTGTTAGGAGCAACATACATCTGCATCAAAAACTTATATTGCTGTTCCTGTAAAGACACTGAGCGAGTTAATATAGTAACCTGCTTCATCAACAGACGTAAACCATTGCCCGTCACTTGTTCCTGAGGAGGCAGTTATGCATTACAAGCATTGGCCAAAACCTCGTAGTTCCATTTCAAGCTCAGTGCCCCCAAGCTGATTTGATAAAAAGATAAACTGGCCTTAGTCTGTTTAAGAGTAAGAGTCTGTCACCACATCAGCCATATCTTTTGTCAGAATTTATTTATCCAAAGAGCTGATGTAATGATGAACTTGACCAGATGCATACCAGTCCCAAGGAGTCAACAGATCCTCCGCTTGCAGTACAGCAAGAGATTTCATAGTACCAGATTCAGTAACCACATCTTTGACATATTATAATCCCTTGGCATGCCAGCTTTGAAGTATCGGAATCAAGGTCTTTATTCCCCCACAATGGAAGCAATACATTGAATCATGATGATATCTTCATCTTTATGCATAGCCAGAGCCATAACTGCCTCATGGACCGCAACAGTGGATGATGTAGAGAGTAAAAAATTACATGAGAATGCCGAAGATGTAGATAGAAACTACATAACAATTCCAGCAGTGCTCAGATATCAGTCATGAAGTATGTCGCTTAAATCTTTCAAACTCTCATTTCTTAAAAAATAATTTTTGAGGGATCCTCAGAATACCAGGCATACAATGAACATAATTTACTTCTTTTAGTGCCAAAGTAGCCTTTCCTCACAGGAACCAAATTTTTTAAATAAAAATTCCTTGTGAAAAAACTTAATTTTGAACTTTAAGTATTCAATAGAAATCAAACAAAATAAAACATGGAAAAGAAAATAAGATGAAACTTTTTTTTTTTTATTGGACATAACTTAATACATTTCTTGATTAGCTTTCGAAGGTTGCCCTTCTTCGTCAGATCGGAAATAAGCAAATGTGGTAGCTGATAGTATATATAAGTGAAACATCCAAGCATTTCATTGACAGTCTTTAAGTAGAAATTGCAAAACATGGTTTTCATATTACTTACCTTCAAAGTGCTGCTCAAACCACTAGTCAGCTAACCGGATCTGCTGCCAACATGGCCAGGTTTCGCTTCCTTTGTCAGGGTAGCAGTTCGCTGTGAAAAGATAAAAATATGTCAGTGACAGGTTCTGTAAAAGCACACGGCACGTCTTCAAAGCAAGCTCTCAGTACTCATAGTTACACTCCTTAGTAAGCAGCCAATATGGCGCTGGCATCTTTAACCCTTTAGTGTCCAATGTTCCCGTAATAAGCCATATAGGAACAGATTGATGGGAACATTGGACACTAAAGGGTTTTAAAGCGCTATTAAGCAAACACATGACTGGTAAAAAGCACTGATAGGTCCACACTCCTGCATCAACCCAAATCATCAGCTGTCAGATTAATAACCACCATTCTAGTTCTGCATTTAAACCAAGAGGTTGCACAATATCTAGCAGATAGATCCAGCATTGTTATTTAAAATTGAGCATTTGTTCAGCATTCCCACCCTGTATGAACAGTATCAATTATTCTCCATCTAATATCTTGCCAAGAATGTTGTAACTCCTGCCATTATTGAACAATATGGACAGACAAAACTTTATTTATTATCCAGGATTTATGTTCCGTAAGACGTATCTTAATAGGATGAGATGATCTGCCCACATATGCAAAATCACACGGGCTAATGATCATATATACTGTGTTTCTAGTGATGCATGACATATGAGAACGTGATATAACGTGTTGAAATGTAGTAGGGCAAATCCAGTCTAAACTCTCTATAGTCAGAGGGCACCATTGGCATCCCCCACATTTGAAATGACCCAACTCTTCCTCCGGGGTCTTAATATAATCCATCCACTTGTAGGATAAAAATTCTCCAATGGATTTACCACAACAGAAGGCACAAATGGGGTGTTCTTCAAATTGATCATGAACCTGCAAAATTATTCCAATGAGAATGGATAATTGAAACAACTTTCGAGTTCATGACAGAATAAGGTAACACTGCTACCAATCTCTCCTCCTGATCAGGTTGTTGATAATTTAATAATAACTCCCTTTGAGCAAATTTAGCACTCAGATAAGCTCTATGTACAACTTTCTCTGGATATACTCTCTCCACAAAACACAAAAACAATCTTTGAGCTTGAAATTGAAAATCATCAAAAGATGAACAAATAGGTCTAAGATGAAAGAATTGACTGATAGGCAAACTTGCACAAAGGTGGTATGGGTGAAAGCTGTTAAAATGTAGGACCTCAAGCTTAAAAAGTGTTGCCATTTGTTAACAAAATTTTCAGCCCTATAGAGATAATTAGGAAACCTCCAAGATTTAGTTGCCTCACCTATTTGAAAGCCTTGGACCTCCAATCATACAAGAGCATGATTGGATAATATAGGAAGCTCTCAGCCTTCAAAACCCTGGGGAGCAGTGAAGAGGTCACAAATATTATATCTATATAGGACACTGTAGGATGGGCCTGGGCTACATGTGTATAGTCCTTATCCAAGGGATGAAAAATTCACCAAGAGTTCTCCAAGCCCAGCAGTTTACAAAACGGACCCAGCCCTCACGCTGATCTCTGGTCACGAGAACCGACTCCACCCATCTGATCCATCTGTTGATCCATAACTGCATTAAAATCACCTGCCAGTATAATAAGTTAGTGTAAGTGTGGGCCACAAATAGTTGTTAGCTGCTGAAAAAAATGAAAGATTAAACACAGGTGCATATATACTTAACATCACCAATTCAGATCCCAGCATTTCAAAATGTACCAATTCCCATCTGCCAGACTCATCATGCTCCACTCTTATTATATTGTAAAAAGCAACAATTTACTAAATAATATAGCTACACCAGCACTATTTATATTGCCCGTAGAATATACAGCCTCCACCCATCCCCCATTCAATTTTTGGTGTTCAATGTATTGTTTCTTGAAGACAAGCTATTTGCATCCCTTCCTTCTTCAACTCTTGTAACTCCTTAGTGCGTTTAATGGGAGAATGAAGACCAGCAACATTCCCGGAACAGATCTTCAGGGTGGACGATCCCACAATCCTCAAGCACTATATTAATTACAAGCTCCAACAGTGGCCAATTGAGGTCACAAGTACTGGACAGAATCCAAAATAGTGGCAAGATTCATGCTTCTGATCCTAGGGACAAGCAGTGGCTTTCCCCATGTCTATCTCATTAGAAGACTATAGACTTTTCCTCAAAGAACTTGTCCAAACCTTGTTTAAACCCAGATACACTAACCACTGATTCCACATCCTCTGAGCTTATCTATTTGAGTGAAAAAAATATTTCCTCCTGTTCATTTTAAAAGTAGTACCATGTAACTTCCTTGAGTGTCCCCTAGTCTTTGTGCTTTTTAAAAAAGTAATAAATCGACTCAGTATTTTGTAGACCTGTATCATATCCCCCCTCAGCTATTGCTTTTCCAAGCGGAAGAGTCCTAACCTCTTAAGCCTTTCTTCGTATGAGAGGAGATCATCCCCCTAATCATTTCAGTTGCCCTTCTTTAATTCTGCTGTGTCTTTTTAAAGTTACGGCAGCCAGAATTGCACACAATACTCAAGCTGTGGTCGCACCATGGAGAGTTACAGAGGTATTATAATATTCTTTATCTTATTTTCTATCTCTTTCCTAATAATTTCTAAAATTCTGTTTGCCTTTTTCGCCACTGCTGCACCCTGGGCACAAGATTTCAGCATATTGTCCACAATGACACCTAGATCTTTTTCTTGGATGCTGACTCGTAGAGTGGAATCTACCATCAAATAAATTTGGATTATTCTTCCCAATGTGCATCACTTTGCACTTGTCCACATTAAATCTCATCCGAAAAGTGACCATCCCAGGGGACTCTTCAAGATTTATGTAATTAAAAGAGAGGAAACCCCAAATCCATTAGCCGCCTTAACAGGGTATGGTTGATGATGTCAAAAGCTATAGCGAGGTCTAACGCCATACCTTTATTGTCTAGGGCACTTCTAGACTCCACCCAAGAAGCTCCTTTTTTTTCTACCAGGCACCAGGTATATAGAATTTGCTCCCATAACATATATGTCTAGAACATTGTCTAGATGCTTTCAAAAAGAATCTAAAAGCTCATTTTTTTCACTTACATTTTCAGAAACCTAATCCGGTGTCAAGGTATTCTTGTGGATACTGTATGAGTGAACCTAGTGCAGGGGTAGGCAACTCTGGTCCTCGAGAGCCGCAGGCAGGTCAGGTTTTCAGGATATCCACAATGAATATGCAGGAGATAGATTTGCAAGCACTGCCTCCATGGTATGCAAATCTATCTCCTGCATATTCATTGTGGATATCCTGAAAGCCTGACCTGCCTGCGGCTCTCGAGGACCGGAGTTGCCTACCCCTGACCTAGTGGATCGAACTGTTTATTTACAATTTTGTTTTATTTGATCTGTGATTTTGTACTGTTAGTTTGATTTAGTGTTTATCATGTACACACTTATTTCACTTAGCATTTTTATAGACTTGCTTTGACAGTGTTGTAAACTGTTCTGTTCGACTTAAGAAGGGCGGTATATCAAGAAAAATAAATAGATAAATAACTAGATCAAAAGAATGTAATTTCTATTATTGAAGCTATATCTCACATCATTGATCAAGAAGACCAGAACTGTTTCATCACCATGATACTTTTGAATCCACACAGTCAAGCAACAGTGCTTCTGAGGACTCCATGTAGACAAGCAATTGATGGTAAACAAATTTCTTCATAAATATGCTCACAAATGGAAATTGTGAGACGGGATGATAAGAAAGTAAAAGCCCCTCAACTTTCATTTCCATCTTTGAAAATAGGCTGAATAATTGCATGCTTTGAATGTTTAGGTAAAATACCCTGCATCAATGAAGAATTCACTAAGCTGGATACAAAGGTCTTGTCCTATGTTTACGATTTATTGGGTCAGACAAACAATGTGTTGCCTTAACCGCCTAGCATTTCCTCTTTGTCACCTACCATCACCAAGTTAAATATGCCCAAAGAGTGTTGAGATTCTTGTACCTCTGCACGTCCTTCACCATCACAGTTATTTGCTTCCAAAGAATATGAGAACAAAAATGCATTCAAAGGGTCTGCAATATTTAGCAAAACATCCGAGACCAAACTTATATTCTATCTCATTTGAAGTTCTTAAAAAAAAAAAAGCTAAACTGGTGTACTGTAAGACCTAAACATATTTTTGAATTAAACTAGAAGCACTAGTAGATTTTTTTTCAAGACCCTGAATAGATGCCTAGATCTATCACTTTCACCAGACAACAGGGTTCCCCAATAATGTGCAAAATTATTGGAATTGGTGTCTTGAAAGCAGTAAAATTGTGTGACTGAAAGCTGAGAGATCTCCAATAATGCAGAGAATAGTGGTAAAATCAAGAGCTAAAGTAGCATAGGCAATGGAAAGACTTTGTGGGTCAAATGGTCCTTATTGTCTAACATCCTTTTTGTACAATATGAAATATATGCAAGAGGATTTTGGAGACCATTCTATATAATAATTCTCACCTCCAACATTCTATGCGTCTGCCTGCCTGTGTCCATAACTTTCTTCACAGATGGGCTCCGAAGCCCTAGCTGATGTCACTAGACCCATTATGATGCATCCTATATAATAATTCTCACCTCCAACGTTCTGACTTGCCTGGGACTGTGGCTCATTCCGAGTTGGTCTGCTAGGCTCCGTAGATCAGGCTGACATCACTGTAGCCATTATGATGTCAACTTCAGAACCCGGGGAAAAAAAAAACCATGCCTCAGAGCTGATCCATGTCCAGAGGAGGGTCGCTGGACATGGGTGGCTGGAGGGGGGCAGGGGAGAGAGGAGGGTTGCTGGACATGGGTGGCTGCAGGGGGAGAGGAGGATCGCTGGACATGGGTGGCTGCAGGGGAGCTGAGGAAAACCTTGCTAGCGCCTGATTCATTTGTGTCAGAAACGGGCCTTTTTTACTAGTATTTATAGTCGCTGGACATGGGTGGCTGCAGGGGGGGGCAGGGGAAAGAGGAGGGTCGCTGGACATGGATGGCTGCAGGGGGTCGCTGGACATGGGTGACTGCAGTGGGCGCAGGGGGAGAGGAGGGTCGCTGGACATGGATGGCTGCAGGGGGAAAGGAGGGTCGCTGGACATGGGTGGCTGCAGGGGAGCCGAGGAAAACCTTGCTAGCGCCCGTTTCATTTGTGTCAGAAACGGGCCTTTTGTACTAGTATTTATATAAATAGATCCCTTCAAGGTTATCGGTGTATATGAGTTGAACCACCATAGGCATGAGGTTTCAAAAGTTACATGCAGTTGCATATCAGACATATAATTCATTTTGTAGTTATTAATTCTACACTGTTGTTTTTTTTTTAATGTACAGGAGCAGATATCAAAGCTGATGCAGGAGATCTTGGCCCTTCTAATTATCCTGGTAATCTTATGGAAAATATCGCTTCAGGAGAATTAACTTACCCAGAAGTTTGCACTTTGCTGCTCCACTTGTTGTCGGCTGGTCATGCAAACCTAGATTTACTCTCCCATGTTTTCCATGGTTTTCTTAGAATTATACAGCACAAAGAAAAAAATGCTACTTTACTCATCCATCAGGTTTGTATTTGCTGAGATGATGAATGTATTTTTGTTAGAATGTTATATCATAACTAGAAATGTTAATATTAGGTTAGGATTTTAAAAATATGAAGTACGTTGTTCAAAAGCTTTATTCTGACATTTAACTGTCTTAACTCTCTTTGCTGGCTTGATGATGAGCATAGCAATTGAACTGGCCCAATAAAAAGGTATCACCTGCAACATTAGGAGAGAGAGAAAATTGCTATACTACAACATCAAGAAAAAAGGATTGCTCTTCAAAAACAAAATAAAACCTGCAATTACTTAGGACTGAAAAACGTTCAAATTCTGTTAAGTACCACAGATGGATTAAAAAAAAACCCAAACATTTCTATCAATCAGAAGGTTCTTGAGCTGTGTAGGATAAAAGAAAATATAACTAACATTTTGATTCCATACTGGGATTGGTGCTATTTAACATATTTATAGATGATTTGGAAATCAGAACGAGTGAGGTGATTAAATTTGCAGATAATACAAAACTATTCAAAGTTGTCAAAACACATGTGGATTGTAAAAAATTGCAGGGATGCCTTAGGAAACTGGAAGACTGGTCATCCAAATGGCAGATGAAATATAATGTGGACAAATGCAAAGTGATGCACATTGAAAAGAATAATCCAAATCATAGGTACCTGATGCTAGGGTCCACCTTAGGAGTCAGCACTCAAGAAAAAGATTAGGTATCATTTTAGACAATATGCTGAAATCTTCTGTGTAGAGTGTGGTGGCAGCCAAAAAAGCCAACAGGATGCTAGGAATTATTAGGAAAGGGATGGTAAATAAAACCAAGAATACTATAATGCCTCTGTATCACTCCATGGTGCAACCTCATCTGCATTGAATTCTAGTCGCCGTATCTCAAAAAAGATATAGCGGAATTAGAAAAGGTTCAAAGAAGAGCAACCAAAATTATAAAGGGGATGGAACTCCTCTCGTATGAGGAAAGGCTAAAGAGGTTAGGGCTCATCAGCTTGAAAAAGAGATGGCTGAGGGGGAATTATGATTGAGGTCTACAAAATCTTGAGTGGTGTAGAACAGGTAAAAATAAATCTATGCTTCACTGCTTCAAAAAAATACAAAGACCAGGGAACATTCAATGAAATTACATGGAAATACTTTAAAAGCAGAGATATATTTTCACTGAAAGAATAGTTAAGCTGTGGAACTCGTTGCCAGAGGATGTAGAGCAATACAGAAGCATTATAATATTCTTTGTTTTGTTTTCTATTTCTTTCATAATAATTCACAACATTGTTTGCTTTTTTGGCTGCTGCCACACACCGAGCAGAGGATTTCAGCATATTATTCTAGATCTTTTTTTTTTTTTTTGGTTGGTGACTCCTAATGTGGAACTGTAGACACTACTAGAGACAGAGGTAATCACTCAGGGGGTCTTTTACTAAAGCTTAGCTTGAGTTATCTGCAACAGGGCCCATAGGAATAAAGTGGGCCCTGCTGCAGATAACTCAAGCTAAGTTTTAATAAAAGACCCCCTCAGGTAGCAATTACACTGTACACGATTGGCTAGGGATATGACAGTGCCTAAAGTTTTGACCTTAGGTTCTAGCTAGGCAGTCACCAGTGAAGAAATAATGCGAAGGTGGAAATATTTATTATATAGTAACAATGACGACAAGCAAGTACAAAAATATATTATGCAACAAATGCTAAAGATTACACCAATAGATATATGAAAAAAAGGAAAAAAAATCAAACATATAAACGGCGCGTGACCGTACTCACTCGCAAATGCGCAGTAGAGACTTCCCTCTCTGCCCCGTCCCCGCATCAATATGTGATGACGGGGTCGGGACAGAGAGGGAAGTCTCTACTGGCATGCTGCAGACGTCGCTGCCGCCCCTCCATCTGGCCCGAGCACTGTAAACTTACATCAGCACGCAGCAGCAGGCACATCAGCAAAGCTGCCGTCGGGCTTCTTTCTCTGCCTTTGTCACGCCGTCGCCGACGTTACGTCACACGAGGGCGGGACACAGGCAGAGAAGGAAGCGCGCCCCGACGGCAGCTATGCTGATGTGCCTGCTGCTGTGTGCTGATGTAAGTTTACAGTGCTGCTCGGGCCGGGTGGAGGGGCGACTCCGGGGGCGGGGGGGGGGGGCGCCGCCGACCTGGGGGGGGGGGCTCGGAAACCCCCCCATTCCAAAAAACGGCTAGTATATACAGAGCACGTACAAAAACATGGGCTGATGAGACAAAGTCAGCACGGATTTAGTGAAGGGAAGTCTTGCCTCACCAATCTACTGCATTTTTTTGAGGGGGTGAACAAACGTGGACAATGGGGAGCCGGTGGATTGTGTATCTGGATTTTCAAAAGGCGTTTGACAAAGTGCCTCGGGTCTGTGTTGGGACCGCTGCTTTTTAACATCTTTATAAATGACCTAGAGATGGGAGCAGCTAGTGAGGTAATTAAATTCGCAGATGACACAAAATTATTCAGGGTTGTCAAGTCGCAGGAGGAGTGTGCAAGATTACAGGAGGACCTCACGAGACTGGGGGACTGGACGTGCAAGTGGCAGATGAAGTTCAGTGTTGACAAGTGCAAAGTAATGCATGTGGGTAAGAGGAACCCGAATTACAGCTATGTCATGCAAGGTTCCATGTTAGGAGTTACGGACCTAGAAAGGGATCTGGGAGTAATCGTTGATAAGACATTAAAAACATCTGCCCAGTGTGCTGCGGCGGCTAAGAAAGTGCACAGAATGTTGAGTATTATTAGGAAAGGGATGGAAAACAAACACGAGGATGTTATAATGCCGTTGTATCGCTCCATGGTGCGACCGCATCTCGAGTATTGTGTCCAATTCTGATCACCGCATCTGAAAAAAGATATAAAGGAATTAGAAAAGGTGCAGAGAAGGGCAACGAAAATGATAAAGGGAATGGAACGACTTCCCTATGAGGAAAGGCTGAGAAGGTTAGGGCTCTTCAGCTTGGAGAAAAGGCGGCTGAGGGGTGATATGATAGAAGTCTGCAAGATAATGAGCGGAGTAGAGCGGACAGATGTGAAGCGATTGTTTACACTTTCAAACAACAACAAAACCAGGGGACACAAGATGAAGCTAGAATGTGGTAGATTTAAAACAAATAGGAGAGTTTTTCTTTACTCAGCATGTAGTTAGACTCTGGAACTCGTTGCCTGAGAATGTAGTGACAACAGCAGTCCTTACGGAATTTAAAGGGGGTTTGGACAGATACCTGAGGGAAAAGTCCATTGAACATTATTAATTTTTTTATTTTTTTTTGAGGGGGGGGGGGGGGGGTTGCCGGGTTTTTGAAGCCTGGATTGGCCGCTGTCGGAGACAGGATGCTGGGCTTCATGGACCCTTGGCCTTTCCTAGTATGGCGGTGCTTATGTACTTATATTTGATTTCACCACAATAATATATCCTGAGAAGAAATTACCAACATAGCAGCAAAGTTAGGCTAATGACCACAGGTCCTGAGACAATCAGTCCTTCACAAGGAAAGATCATAACCTTGAGCAATATAGGAATAACCATTTGTCTCTCACCCTCAGTAGTCCTCAGCGCTCTCTGTAAATGGTGATGACGTGGATCCTCTTCAGAGCTCAGCTATTCCAGTGAGCCCCTGTTATCAGGGCAGTCTATGTCCTTGACCTGAAAGTCAGCTGGATGTTCAGTGTTGGGAAATCTATAAATCAGCTACCAAATTGTTCCTGGTGCTCTCTCAGCACAGCCAGTCTTTGAAGATGGGTCAGCTCCTGACTTTGGCCTTGGCTATACTTGGCACACAGAAACCCAGTTTACAGGTGTTCTGGGAATCCAGTCTGTCTCTGAGAGATGTTCACACCATCATGTCCTCTTCTCTTCTCTTTGTCCTTTCCTTTTTCCAAGTCCAGAATTGGTACAGTCCTCTGGATCCACAACCAATCACCAATCGTGTACCCTGCCCCACAGGTTACATATGGACATAACATTGAGGGACCTTGTGGGCTTCCAACAAGAACATCTCATCAGTGGTGGTCTTGCAGTGCCAAACTCCCCTTCATGGTTCACAGATGTTAACAGAGACACTGTCTCTGAATCTTGCTCCTCCGTACTTTCCCAGGAGATAAACTGGAAGGCAAGACTGAGTAAACACCATGTCCTTGAATGAAGTCACTAGCACAGGTGTGCCAGGAAAGAAATGCAGAGCCCTTCTAGCCCAGCATCTTCTCTCTCTTTCTCCCCTCCCCACTCTTGAAGCCTTACATCACTGTCCCTTCTGTCTTATCTCCTGCCCTCTCCCCCGTGTTCCAACATTTCTCCCTCTCTCTTCCCTCACTGCCACTGTCTGACAACTCTCCATCGCTCCCTTCTGCTCCTGGATCCAACATCTCCTTTCTCCCCTCTCCATCTCCGGTGTATCTTTCTCTCCCTCTCATCCACCCCGAGGTTCAACATATCTCCCTCTCTCCACTGTCCACCGTCTCTCCCTCTCTTGTTCCATGGATCCAACACTTCTCCCCCCCCCCTCATGCAGCATTCTCTCCCTTCCTCCTTTCCATTGCCATGTCCAACATTTCTGCCTCTTTCCCTCCCTTGTGCCCTGTCTAACATCTCTTGCTTCCTCTCCTCCACCATCATGTCCAACATTTTATCATCTCCCCCTCCTCACCACCCCATGTCCAACATTTACCATCTCTCCCTCCCCACTAGCCCTATGTCCAACATTTCTCCCTCTCTCGTCCCTCTCCCCTCTTTATGCAACATGTCCCTATCCCCCTCCCCTCTACCACCATATGCAAGATTTTTTCCTTGCTTACCCCTCTCCACCTTATGTCCCACAATGCTCTCTCATGACCTCCCCCCCCCTAACCCTCTCACTTCAGAGGGGCAGCACCCTTAATAGCGCCGGTATTGCAGGAAGCAGGCTGAGCTCCCACAATCCTGCATCTGCTTCCCTCTGTCAGTGGCAGCGGTAGCGATTCCCATACACGCTACCTACCACTGCTAACCCGGAAGTGTCTCCTCTCTCACATCCTGTGACTCCTGCCCCAGCAGAAACAGGAAGTTGTGACAAAGGGGACGGGACACGGCAGAGGAGACACTTCCGGGTTAGTGGCGGTAGGCAGCATGTGTGGGAATCTCTACCGCTGAGAGAAGGACATGCAGGATCATGGGAGCTCAGCCAGCTCCCTCCACTGATGATAATCCGGTGCTGATAAGGGTGCTCCAGTGCTGGGTGGGCCTAGGCCCAACCAGACCCACCCTTGGCTGCGCCCCTGATGCACATATACTCACAGACACACTCTCTCTTTCCTGGTACTTTGCTGTTTCTGCTGTTCTCATTCAGTCAGTGCCCCTCCCCTAAACCTGTTCTGCACACCATCATGTAAAGTTCTTTTATTTGCTGCCAGTCCGTTTTCTCACTTTTTACCCCATTCCCTTTATTTATTTATTATTACATTTGTACCCCGCGCTTTCCCACTCAAAGCAGGTTTAATGCGGCTTACATAATAATAAGGATTACAGAGTATTGATATAGACAATGTAAGATATTTATAGTAGAGTAATAAAAGAGATAGGTGGGTAGGGATGGGCAAGGGTGAAGGGAGTAGGAGAGGTATGAGTAAGGGGTAGGTGAGCATGAGGGGGGGGGTAGAGGGGATGGGACAAGGGATAAGCATAGGGAGATTAGGTGGGAGATGTAGTCTGGGTCATTGTCATTGTCACCTGGATATGTGTTGGGTAGATGGGCCATATTAAATTGGATCATTTGGGTAGGCTTGCTTGAACAGATGAGTTTTTAGTGATTTCCGGAAGGGTCTGGGGAGGGCATTCTCAACAACCCTATTCACTTGTTCCACTGGCTCTCTCCAAGGCCCTGTGCAGAGCTCAGCTTCCCCCCACAGCACTTGCAACTCGGCCTCTCATTTCTGTGACTAGAAGCTTTCCTATTGACTGGATCCTACCACAGCCTCTGCACAGAAAGGGGAGAGGAGGCTTGGAGAACTGTAGAGGGCTAAACTTTGAAAAATATCCAGACACTTTAGCCATAATTCTGGCTTCAAGACAGTTAATTTAGAAAGGGGGATTCCTGAAAAAAAAATGGAGCTTTGGCCCCTAGGCATGTGCCTAGTTAGAGCCAGATTAAGGAATGAAACTAGGCACATGCCTAGGGGCCAAAATCCAGTTTTTAAAAAATGTTTTATTCCTTAATCTGGCTCTGAGTTCCTACCCTTCTAAGGAAGGAATTTTCTAATGATGAAGAAGCAAGACTTTTCAGACACATTGGACCCTCACCTTTCTGACCAGTTGTGGAGCTGATCACCAAAAGGGTTGAATTGAGAAGACTCCCTGGGATTATCATCAGACCTATCTCCCTTATTAGCAAAGAGCATATCCCACTGGAAGACCTATCATTTCCTAATTGTATCAGCTAGATAATGAGACTCTCTTCCTGATCCAGGAAGAAAATGAATCTAGATCTGAAATGTTATGAATACTCAATTTCATTGAGATTGAAAGATATGGTAGCAGTACCAGTTACCTACCACCCTGTCAGAGCAGAATGAGGCAAGTACCACCATTATGAGTGCCAGTTGCCAGGAAAATGGATATAAAATATAATTCTAACCAATTTTGGGTTTTAGTTCAGTACATCTGCCACATCACTGAGCAGTAGTGGAGTCAGTTTTAAAGAAAATAAAGTGAACCACAAAGTATTTTAGCACATGTTCGGGAGAGAAGCAAAAAAACCTAGAATTCATCAGTAAAAAGGTTTTTCAATCAGCTATGCTTCCATCAACTCTGTATGATTCTACATTTGCATGGGTATTTGCAAAAAAAGATAGAAAGTTTTGGGAATCCGTATTTTGCTCAAATAAAGACAAGTTTGAAAACCACTTGCAAGATATGCAGGAATGTTAAAAAGACTCGGCACCTTTAGCATATAAACTTTTTGATATATCTGCTTATATTTCAGCTGCAGTCAGAGGAGATGGCCTGGTTTGTATTTTCTGGCTTGTGTGAGGACATTCACACCCGGGTAGCAGGCATGCCTTGCACAGGAGAGAATCTAATGAGAAAAGAAATAAAAGAAACACTTGCAGGCTTATTTTCGAAAGAGAAGTACGCCCATCTTTCAACACAAATCGGAAGATGGGTGTCCTTCTCACAGGGTCGCCCATATTGGCATAATCGAAAGCCGATTTTGGCCGTCCCCAACTGCTTTCCGTCGTGGGGACGACCAAAGTTCACAGGGGCGTGTTGGAGGCGTAGCGAAGGCGGGACTTGGGCGCAGTGGCGTAGGAAGGGGGGCGGGGGGCGGTCCGCCCCGGGTGCACGCCGCTGGGGGGTGTCGGATCCGTGCTGGTGCACTGCCCTCTCTGCCCCGGAACAGGTTACTTCCTGTTCTGGGACAGAGAGAGCAGTGAACCAGTGCGGAGCTGACACACCCCAGCAACGTGCAGTCGGGGCGGATCGGCCCTCCCGCCCGTCCCTTGCCGCAGGTATGCGCTCCAGTGGGAGGAGGGTTCGCCGTGCTGCACCTGGGGGGGGGGGTGCGCAGCGGCGACCCGCCCCGGGTGTCAGCTCACCTCGCTACGGCTCTGCTTGGGCGTCCTCGACCCATAATGGAAAACAAAAGGGCGTCCCTGACGAGCATTTGGACGACTTTACCTGGTCCTGTTTTTCTTACGACCAAGCCACAGAAAGGTACCCGAACTGACCAGATGACCACCGGAGAGAATTGGGGATGACCTCCCCTTACTCCCCCAGTGGTCACTAACCCCCTCCCACCCTCAAAAAATATCTTTCAAAATATTGATTGCTAGCCTCTATGCCAGCCTCAAATGTCATACTCAGGTCCATCACAACAGTATGCAGGTCCCTGGAGCAGTTTTACTGGGTGCAGTGCACTTCAGGCAGGCGGACCCAGGCCCCCCCCCCCCCCCCCCCACCTGTTAAACTTGTGGTGGTAAATGTGAGCCCTCAAAAACCCAACAGAAACCCACTGTACCCACATCTAGATGTCCCCCCTTCACCCGTAAGGGCTATGGTAGTGGTGTACAGTGGTGGGTAGTGGGTTTTGGGGGGCTCAGCACACAAGGTAGGGGAGCTATGTTCCTGGGAGCAATTTGTGAAGTCCACTGCAGTGCCCCCTAGGGTGGCTGGTTGGTGTCCTGGCATGTGAGGGGGACCAGTGCACTATGAATGCTGGCTCCTCCCACGACCAAAGGGCTTGCATTTGGTCATTCGTGAGATGGGCGTCCTTAGTTTCCATTATCGCCGAAAATCAGAAATGACCAAGTCTAGGGATGACCATCTCTAAGGATGACCTAAATGTCAAGATTTGGGCATCCCCGACCGTATTATCGAAACGAAAGATGGACATCCATCTTGTTTCGATAATATGGGTTTCCCCGCCCCTCCACCGGGACGTTTTGCGAGGACGTCCTCAGCAAAACTTGGGCGTCCCCTTCGATTATGCCCCTCTTGATCTCTTAAAGATCATATTGCCACTGTTCAGATTCCCATCGGAATGGGAGAACAACTGTTTCAATGCGAGAGGCATAGTTATATAGGAGAAAGTACTCATTATGAATTTTCAACAGTATCCCTAGAAAATATATTGTCTGCTTTGCTTTCCCCACCATCCCTCCCTTTGTGGCAGTCTTCTTCCTCCATTACCCTTTCTAGTAAAGCCTCCTCTCTCTTTTCCTATAGACGCTGTGTGTACTGTAACATCCTTATAATCTAACTACTGTAATCAGCACTGAACCGTGTTTAGGGGATTTTAGCAGTATATAAGCCCTAATTTGATTTGATTTCTTTGCAGTCTCCTCTCTTCCTCTACCAGATGTCCCTTTGCAGCATGTTTGCTCCCATATCTTTCCCTCACATCTTTTGCTAGTGCTCTGTTACTCTTGTGTCCTGCATTCCTATCCTGTCATTAGCCTACCCTGCCCAAATGACCATGAACATGTATTCTCCCATCTCTTTCCCTCTATTCCTGGCCTTCCTTGCCTTCCCACGTTTTCAAGTAAACTGGGCAATATAAGATTGGTAATCTGGTTCTGGACACTTCATACCCAACTACTGCCTTCCTGCATGGCTTACATATCTGCAGTTTGAACCATTTGGTGCTCTTTAGATCTCTGTAGCTACCTGGGAAAGTTGCTAATACATAGCCTGTCACTCCTGTCTACCCCCCTCCTCCTGTACAGACTCCCCAACATCCTCCTGAAGACCCTCTTACATAAGCCTACCACCCCCCTCCCTGGTGCCTACAGGAACTGCTCCATGGTGTTCCATAGGAATCAGGTAGGAATGATCATCAGACGCTCCCTATACATCGCTGGGTTCAAAATGCACCTGCAATGCCTAACAATAGTCTTGCCAGACTACTGCAAGGAGTCAGGCCGCCATACAAGTTACTCAGGAGGACTGATGGCATCATTTCTTTAGCAATAAAGCAGCTTGCTGTGTTCATCGTAAGCTGTATTATTCAGTTTATATAATATGCATTTGCATGCTTTGCATTTCATTGTTAGATAGCCTGTGACATCTTCAATTAACGTGCATTATGGTAATATAACATACAATATTACTGTTTTAATATGTGTTAAGGGGCAAATAATATAGGTACTGCCCCCTAACTTTAGTTGAATTTTTCAACTGAAAACTCAGGATACTATGTTTTACTGAAAATAGACTACAAATTTAAGGGGTCTTTTTACGAAAGTGTGATAACAGATTTGGTGCATGCTAAATGATAAGTACATAAGTAATGCCATACTGGGAAAAGACCAAGGGTCCATCGAGCCCAGCATCTTGTCCACGACAGCGGCCAATCCAGGCCAAGGGCACCTGGCAAGCTTCCCAAACGTACAAACATTCTATACATGTTATTCCTGGAATTTTGGATTTTTTCAAGTCCGTTTAGTAGCGGTTTATGGACTTGTCCTTTAGGAAACCGTCCAACCCCTTTTTAAACTCTGCTAAGCTAACTGCCTTCACCACATTTTCCGGCAATGAATTCCAGAGTTTAATTACACGTTGGGTGAAGAAAAATTTTCTCCGATTTGTTTTAAATTTACTACACTGTAGTTTAATCGCATGCCCCCTAGTCCTAGTATTTTTGGAAAGCGTGAACAGACGCTTCACATCCACCTGTTTCACTCCACTCATTATTTTATATACCTCTATCATGTCTCCCCTCAGCCGTCTCTTCTCCAAGCTGAATAGCCCTAGCCTCCTTAATCTTTCTTCATAGGGAAGTTGTCCCATCCCCGCTATCATTTTAGTCGCCCTTTGCTGCACCTTTTCCAATTCTACTATATCTTTCTTGAGATGCGGCGACCAGAATTGAACACAATAGTCAAGGTGCGGTCGCACCATGGAGCGATACAAAGGCATTATAACATCCTCACACCTGTTTTCCATACCTTTCCTAATAATACCCAACATTCTATTCGCTTTCCTAGCCGCAGCAGCACACTGAGCAGAAGGTTTCAGTGTGTTATCGACGACGACACCCAGATCCCTTTCTTGGTCCGCAACTCCTAACGTGGAACCTTGCATGACGTAGCTATAATTCGGGTTCTTTTTTCCCACATGCATCACCTTGCACTTGCTTACATTAAACGTCATCTGCCATTTAGCCGCCCAGTCTCCCAGTCTCGTAAGGTCCTCTTGTAATTTTTCACAATCCTGTCGCGAGTTAACGACTTTGAATAACTTTGTGTCATCAGCAAATTTAATTACCTCGCTAGTTACTCCCATCTCTAAATCATTTATAAATATATTAAAAAGCAGCGGTCCTAGCACAGACCCCCTGAGGAACCCCACTAACTACCCTTCTCCATTGTGAATACTGCCCATTTAACCCCACTCTCTGTTTCCTATCCTTTAAGACAACCATAGGAATATAACGGGCATCTTATCATTTAGTGCACCGTAGTAAAAGGACCCCTAAAAGCCTAACTTAAGATCCTAAATTTAAGAACTCAGCTTTTTTTTTTTTTTTATGAATTGGGCTGCAGAAAAAATATATATAGTTAGATGCCAAATAAAGGAGGGGTGGAGGTGGTGCCAGGATTTCTTTTTAGCCTCGGTCAGTGCTTAATATTTTTATTCAATGCGCTACTTATACAGATAGCAGTACTGAATATATGTATTAAGCTCCAGAGCCAGTGTTCAAATTAATGTGGTGACTGTACTTGCTAAATATTGGCCCCTATGGGGTCGATATTCAGCCCATTGCAGTAAGCGGCTGGTAAGCTTCCAACCGTGGGCTTAACTGATCCCCTTATTTGTAGTGTCAGGGCATGTGCTTCTGACATTGAATATCCAGGCTGGCCCATTCCTAACCTAGCTAGTTAGGGGACGGCTGGCTAGTGGTGCTATTCAGTGGCACAAACCAGCTATTTCAGGACATCTCCTGTCCAGTTAAACGCTTTTGAATATCAACCCTATGATTTTAAGGGTCCCTTTTACTAAATTATGGTAAACTTTCAGTTGGTGTGGCTTAATTCAGGATTTTACCACACAGTAGCTGCAAATTTAACATGGCACCTATTAAGGATATTCCCATTATCTTTTAAATTTAGGTTGTGCATTAACATTTTGAGTAATATGTGGTACTTGCTCTCAGATAACACAGAAACACTTAGCGCCTTCTATTTAGGCAGTATGTGGTAAGTGCAGCGCATTAACTGCCAGGTGCCTTTGATGCCCGATCTCTGCTCACACGCCTTGATGCAAAAGCACTTAACACCTGGTTTACTATACGCTAGCTACAAAAATACCACAAAGCCCAACCATTAAGTGCTTCACACCTTTTAGTAAAAGGGCCCCTGAGTATCACCTCCTACTTAACTATTTAAAAAAAATGTAGAGAAAATGTGTTTGCTTTTGGGGGAAAGTGGTTGATTTCACTAGCAATTTTTCATTAGCCCCCCCCCCCCCCCCCCGATCACTAAGCCACGCTAGCACCAACACAGCCCATTCACTTTGAATGGGCTGTGTCAGGGCTGCTGAGGGGGGGGGGGGGGGGCGGGGGGGGGACAAAATTCCCCGGGCCTCGGCTGCCGACGCTGCAGTTCCTGGTCTCACCTGCCTGCCTTCTCGGCTCCGGGCCCCATGCATTCGAAGTGGCAGTCACAGATCGCCTCCCTTCGGGCCTTCCCTTCCTGTGTCCCGCCCTTGCGGAAACCGGAAGTTACATCAGACGAGGGTGAGACACAGGGAGGGAAGGCCAGAAGAGAGGCGATCTGCGACTGCCGCCTTGAATGCAGGGGGCCTGGAGCTGTGGTGGCAGGCAGGTGAGACCGCGGACTGCAGCGACGGGGGGGGGTGGCAGCAGTGGGGGGAGCAAGGGGGGGCGGCAGGGGCTGGGGGAGCGACGGGGGGGGGGGGGGCGGCAGAGGCAGGGCGGCCTTGCCCCTTGGCGGCCCTGGGCATTGCCACGCGGATTAGTAAACAGGGCGGGGGTAAATGAGTAATCCAAAATTACTTTTCCACAATTTAAGATTATATAATAATTTTGGTTACAACATTTAAAATTATATAATGATTTCGACTGTAAAACAAATATGCAAAATGAAATCAAAGTGAGATTCTAATGTGTTTGCCTTGTGGTTAATGATGTACCCCTGAGCCTTTGAGTTTAAAAATACATCTTAAAGGACCTTTTACTAAAGTGCAGTAAGTAGTTACCAGGTAAATTAGTTTGCACTTCCACATGGCCGTGATAACCATCAATGTGCTAGCATAACAGCAAATGCTAATTCATTCAGTGGAATATGTAGGGAATATTTGTGGACTGTGCATTGCAGTTAGCACATGGTAATTGCTGTCACCTCTGCAACTAGTGCCTTTTTTCCTTCTGTCATTCCTGTTAATACAGGAGAAAGATATTACCTTTGCTGAACTGCATGGATAGATATTGGGAACATCCCCAGCAGTTATTGTAAAGATTTTGCAGTTACTACATGGCAATTCTGGCTTTTTTTTTTTTTTTAGAAAAAGGCCCACTTAGTACTGAATATTGACATGCATCCTGGTGTATGTTACTGTTTAATTGGTATTCTTAGAATATTTGTAGTCAAAAGTTGATACTTTGCACTCAATTTGTCATATTGGAAAATGTTTATGGATTAATACTTACACTTAAACTAATAATTTTTTTTCCGTGTTTCCTTTGTTATACAGGGAGCTGTAAAAATTATATTGGGAGGGTTTCAAAATATTTTGATGCAGACAGACCCTATTTTCCAAGGTTGGTTTGAATTATCTACATTATTTAAAATATTTTAATCATAGTATAAATATATCTTGACTTGCTAACTAAAACAGAAACAGTTAACTAGATTAAGGAGCAAGTTACAAAAATATGATGTTTTTGCACTTACTGCACCTTAAGTGCAAAACTTAAGATGTTGTAGATGTGAAACATAAATGTAGGAGGCATGCCGACATCTGCATTCTATTTACTGCACAGATATCCCATGGGCTTGCGTCTTTGGGAGATTGAGTGAAATAGGTATTACAGGCAGGGGCGTATCTGGACTCGGGCGGTAGGGGGGGCCAGAGCCAGAGGGAGGGGGCACATTTTAGCCCCCCCCCCCGGCGCCACCGATCCCCCCCCCCCGCCATTTCCGGACCCCCCCCTCGCCACCAATGACACCCTCCCCCGCTGCTGTCACTTACCTTTGCTGGCGGGGGACCCCAACCCCCCGCCAGCCGAGGTCCTCTCTTCCATGCAGGCTGCGCCGCTGCAAGTTGCAACGCTTCCTGTTCTTCTGAGTCTGACGTCCTGCACGTACAACGCGCAGGACGTCAGACTGAATTCCAAATTCTGAGTCTGACGTTCTGCACGTTGTACGTGCAGGACGTCAGACTCGGAAGAACAGGAAGCATTGCAACTTGCATCCTGCACGGAAGAAAGCACTTCGGCTGGCGGGGGCTTGGGGTCCCCCGCCAGCAAAGATCGGCGACGGGTTGGTGGCGGGCGGGAGGGAGGTGGAGAGGGTCTGTGGTAGGGGGGTCCAGGGCGAAATCTGCGGGGGCCCTGGCCCCTGTGGCCCCACGCAGATACACCCCTGATTACAGGTACTGTTCTTGTCTGGTGATGTTTTTCTTCAGTCGAACCTACTGTGCTCTGAAGAATGGAAAGCAATCATCTGATTGGCAACCATTGTGGAGAGTGCTTCTTTGCTGGTTTTGTTTAACATCTTTGAGTTCTTTAGGGGAAAACACCTATATTTGTATGCAGATTATAATTTTTTGCTTATTTCAGTTCTTAGTTATTTAAGTGCTACCTATGTTAACATCACTAATGTCAGAGGGGGTAGGGAACTAGTGGAGCCGACAGCTGCACGACTGCTCCGTGCACCCCCTTACTGCCAGCACCTGGGGTAGACTGCCCCCACCACCCCACCCTTGGTACGCTAGAGGTTAAGTGACTTGTCCAGAGTCACAAGGAGCTGCAGTGACTTTAACCGCGCAATTAATTTGAATTGAAATTCAGCCCTTGTTATGATGAATTCTTTTATTAAGGATAGGAATGTAATGGTTTAAGGTGAAATCAAACAAAATAAAACATGGAAAAGAAAATAAGATGATACCTTTTTTATTGGACATAACTTAATACATTTCTTGATTAGCTTTCGAAGGTTGCCCTTCTTCCTCAGATCGGAAATAAGCAAATGTGGTAGCAGATAGTATATATGAGAGAAACATCAAAGCATTACTTTGACAGTCTGACAGAGTGGGAGGGTGGGGGTATGCATGGGGACATCAAAGCATTTCATTGATATTCTAACAGAATGGATGTTGGTAGGTGAGAGGAGGGTAATAAACAGAGAAATAAACAAAGAAATACAGCTTTATGTTCTATAATGAGTTAGAAAACCCAGATCCTTATTAAGTCCTGTTTGTTGGGTGTCAAAATATTCAATCATTCTTATTTCAAAGGTCTTACGTTCCTATATTGTTTTAAAATTACCTTTCAGTATTCTTACTGTGAAATCACTGGTGCCGTGTTATCAGATGTCAAGCTTCTTTGGGTCACAACGGTTAAGTGCATGCTCCAGTTAACTGCATGTATTTCTTTGGCCTCAGACCCTTCTTGCACTTAAGTGGATTTCACTGTATATGTACCGTTAGCTGTACTGAAGGAGGGAAATTTTCACACAGTGGATTTACCTGGATAAAATGTTTTTTACCCTCAAAAAACACCTTTTAAAATTGCTGTTACAATTTTATGGCATTCTCTCCTGTTCTCACCAAATCGTTTTTGGAGGGAGGGAGGTTTTATTACTATCTCTTCTCCCAAATATCTGTTTTAACTACAATAACTATTCGAGATCGGGTGATCACGGGACAAGATGGCGGCATGAATTTTCGTGGCATGCAAGCTCTGGATGTTTGTCTCCTAAAACTTTTTTCTTCTTACCAATAATGCCCCATACTAAGTGTAAAGGGTTGGTGAAGGTTGAAACCTCGACGCCTCGACCCCCTGTAGGACAACAATGGACAGATACGCCACAAAAACGCCTACTCCGATATCCGGGGGGAGTCCCGCTGCCTCATGGGAAGGAACTCATGGAGGCTTGGGCCTTGATACCACCTTATCTCCCCCGGACCACCGAGCGCCGCCTCAGCCTGAAGGGCGCCTCCCCCAACAGGGGCACAGCGGACCGAACCCGGTAGTGCAGCAACCCCTGAATCGAGGATTGGAGGTGGCGATGACCGATGGAGGGAAGAAACAAGAAGTTTTTCTTCCTCAGCCTAGTGCTTCGACGAAGTGAACTGGGACGGCGACGCTGGAGAATGTTTTAGAAGCTCATAAAAAACAACAAAGCAGTGGAATCAAATGCATTTATTGGAACAATACCCACAGGTACAAAACAAAAACAAAAAGGCACACAATTGCTTACAAAACAGTAGATAAAAAACAACAAAGCAGTGGAATCAAATGCATTTATTGGAACAATACCCACAGGTACAAAACAAAAAACAAAACAAAAAGGCACACAATTGCTTACAAAACAGTAGATAAAAAACAACAAAGCAGTGGAATCAAATGCATTTATTGGAACAATACCCACAGGTACAAAACAAAAAGGCACACAACTTGTGTGCCTTTTTGTTTTTTTTGAACCATTTGATTCCACTGCTTTGTTGTTTTTTATCTACTGTTTTGTAAGCAGTTGTGTGCCTTTTTGTTTTGTTTTTTGTTTAGAAGCTCTCCAGCGCTTGGAGGCATCAATAGCCAATTCCACTAAAGAAATTTCATCCCTCGTAAGTAAAATAGATTTACTTTCTAATACAATGGAAAATACTAAACAAGAATTTAATACTCAGATGAATGATTTAAAACAAGAGGTGAAGACTATACAGGAATTCAATGTGATAACAGTAAAAGACAGACTTTTTGGCCATTGGAAAATAGAACAGCTTGAAAATTTTCATCGTAGATTGACGCTTCGCCTTTTGAATTTTCCTAGATCTATTGGAGTTAGCCCACTGGACGCTTTTAAGAAATATCTAGTGGAAATATTACAATATACCCCAGAAATGTTTCCGCCAATAAACAAGATATATTACATACAGCCAAAAAAAATTACCTGATTCACAATCAACTCCAGAGGCTCACTCCATACAGAAAAGGGACGTATTGAATATAACAGAAATTCTAGATACTTCTATGACTGAAGAAACTGAAAGGTGGACTTTGATAGTCTCCTTTGTTTTTGAACAGGACGGAACATGTTAAAAGATTGTATTTCAGAAATGCAAAAACACTTTGCTTAGGTAAAAAAGTATGGATGTTCCCAGATGTAACAAGATCTACTCAGGAGAGAAGAAAAGCTTTCTTAGCCATGAAGGCTGATGTTATAGCTCTGGGAGCATCCTTTTACTTAAACTATCCATGTAAATGTGTAGTAAAGTTTTTAGGAATAAAATATGTGTTTTTTCAGTCTGAACATTTGAGTGAATTTATTAAGCTGAAGAAATTGGCTGCTGGTTAGAACAAGCTAAGTGGTGTTAGATAGAGTAGAGATCTTCTATGCTATATTGCTTTAAATTTTGTTTACATTTTCCTTATGTTTCATTTTCCTTCACGGGTCACCAGGTTTTAGTGGTCTAAAGAGGATTAATCAATATGCTTCTAGAAAGTTATGTTAATAGTTAGTAATATAAATCCGTATTGCCTTTTCAAGTTGTGTATGACTTGTAATGTATATTGAAAACGCAAAAAAAAAAAAAACTACAATAACTATTCAGTTTCGTTATACACCATTTGCCCTCCAGAAACAAATTTTATTTTATATGGTCTGAGCCTAAAGAGAATACATGAACTAAATACAGTATGAGGGTTTTGTAGGAGATGAAAAAGTTTGAATGTTTAGCACTTCAGATTTTGTTGTATGGAAGGTGAAAGCTGGTTGTAAAGAGCTGCTCAAAAAATCTGGAAGATGAGAAGAAAGGTGAAAAAATATAGTGCCCATTATTTAGCCTGTGGTGGTCAGCATTTTTAAGCCTTGGGCTGAGTTAAGCTTGGATATGCATTGCTGGGCCATGTTTGGGCTCCTGCATTGAAAATTCAGGTCAGTGCAATCACCCAGTAGTTAACTGGATACCGGCCATATTCAGACCTATACCAGGTTAGTCTTTTTGCTTTCCTAACTTTGTGTTTGCATAACTGGTTAGCAGACTGAATATCGCCACTAATTAATTAAGCGCTGGCTCTGCCCAAGCTCTGCCATGTCAGTCAGAGTTGATATTCAGCAGCATTGCCTGGTTAAGTGCTGCTGAATATTGGTGGCCGGCCTGCTCAAAAGGCCTAAACCCTGCTGAATATCAACCTATAATTTTTATAGGAATTTGAGTGGAAAGGAAAAGAAAAAGATGAGCAAATCCCAACACCCTGCAACACAACATAATCAAAGATCGTACTGGACAATTTACTATCCTCTTTTCCCTCAACCCATGACTCCTGATTCACCTCTATCTCATTTGACCACAACACAATCTTGTATTTGTTATCAACCGAAATGGCAAACGCCTTTACGGTACTTTGCAAGCCACATTGAGCCTGCAAATAGGTGGGAAAATATGGGGTATAAATATAATAAACAAATAAGAGCAAAAGAATGAAATGAGGCAGGTACATTTTAATTGAGTTTGTAACATATGGAAGATGCTTAGAGACTGATTTAAGGTATCCAGGTTTTTCCAGTTATGATAACTTGTACTGCAAGTGTATGCACACATGCACTCCCAAGCCTGGGATGAAAGTTAACCACTGATTATATGTAATGCTGTTGAAAGTGACCAGATTGCGATGAAGTTTTGGTCATTTAAAAAAAGTTTAAAGTGAATAGTTTTTACGTCCTTTCTGGTTGTGATCATTATGGCTGTTTTGAAAGCTGTATTGTAGTTAAAATTTATGATGCAAAGTAACATTTTTTTTAAATGTTATATTATAGTAACTTTTTTCCTCCAATTTAGAGTGCCAGATAGTTTTAACAAAATTGTTGGTGTCTTTAATGGGCTCAAGAACCTATTCAGAAGAGCTGGCCCTTCTCATGAGAATATTTTTGGAAAAAATACCACCTACAGTGAGTATGGAAAGCAATTTAAAATACTTTTAGTATGACTTGCATTTTCATTCCTTGACAGGTTGCAAAGCTGTCAAGTTAGCCAGTTCCAGGAGGGAGAATTTTTAGCCAGTACTGGTTTTGAACTTATGTTTGTGGTCCCTACTTCTACCATCAGTGCTACAGGTTCAGTAATCATAAGATTAGGGATGTTAAAAATCTAGTGCTAAATTAAAATAGCCTTCCTGAAATTGGCAGCTCTGGGATTGCATTTTTTAGGAGAGGCTGCAAAATAAGCAA
Organism: Microcaecilia unicolor; assembly: GCF_901765095.1. Taxonomy (NCBI): domain Eukaryota; kingdom Metazoa; phylum Chordata; class Amphibia; order Gymnophiona; family Siphonopidae; genus Microcaecilia; species Microcaecilia unicolor. Next base: position 48,774,373 of record NC_044033.1, on the reverse strand, counting down.
TTTGTAAAACATAACATTCATCATATGACACTTTTTCCATTTTTCCATTTGCAGACCTGGGGTGTGGTGTATGTGGAGTTTGTGTTTATGGTTGGAAGGTCTGTATAGTGTTTTCTGGGGGGTAGGGGTATTGGTGTTTGTATGGGAAGAGTTTGAAAAGTTTGTATGTGTCTCTATGTGGCTAGCTGGAAAGGTCTCAGGGAATATGTATTTGGTGACTAATATGGGGCATGGAGAGGTGTGTCTATAGAGTTGCATGTGTTGAGCTAGGAATTTCAAAGTACATTTCATGTGGGAAGTTTTAGACTGTGTTTAAAAATTTGGAAAGTTTGCAGCATTCGATGGCCTCACTCAGAAGTATTTCCTTAGAGATCCAACACAAGCTTGTGCTGCTTCTCGCAGTGTTTCTAAAGAGAGACCAGCTCTGATTTTTACCATCTCCGTGCAACTGCAGCTCAGCTACTCTGTTCTCCCGAAGTAGCAACAAAGTTATCAAAAAGTGACTGAGGAGATAGGCGCCTTAATTCCGGGGTCAGCAAAGAGTCTACCCGGGAGAGAATCCCATAGCTCCTGCTTCCGTGGAGCTCTCAAGCAAGCATTTCACTCACCGTTCTGGCTGGCCTGTTCATTGCGCAAATAAATCTGTTGGTCCCATCGAAAGAGCAGAAGCCCTGGGCTTGGAGGGATTAGGACAAGCTTTTCCTTGGTGTTCTCCATAAAACAATTTCAAAGGAAAAAGAGCAGCAAACACAGGTCAGATTAATGTCACCACCTTAGCTCCGTGCCCAAGAATCTACTATAGTTGATTTTAAGAATATAAGAATAGCCATACTGGGTCAGACCAATGGTCCATCTAGCCCAGTATCCTGCTTCCAGCAGTGGCCAATCCAGGTCACAAGTACCTGGCAGAAACCCACTTAGTAGCACCATTCCATGCTGCCAAATCCCAGGACAAGCAGTGGCTTCCCCATGTCCATCTCAGCAACAGACTATGGACTTTTCCTCCAGGAACTTGTCCAAATCTTTTTTAAACCCAGATACACTAACCGCCATTACCACATCTTCTGGCAACGAGTTCCAGAGCTTAACCATTGAGTGAAAAAATATTTCCTCCTATTTGTTTTAAAAATATTTCCATGCAATTTCCCCTGGTTTTTGTACTTTTTTGAATGAGTGAAAAATCGATTCACCTCCACCTGCTCCATACGACTCAAGATTTTGTAGACCTCAATTATATTCCCCCTCAGCCATCTCTTTTCCAACCTGAACAGCCCTAACCTCTTTAGCCTTTCCTCATATGGGAGCAGTTCCATCCTCTCTATCATTTTGGTCACTCTTCTTTGACCCTTTTCTAATTCCCCTGTATCTTAGTTTGAGATATGGCAACCAGAGTTGAACGCAGTACTTAAGTTGAGGTTGCACCATGGAGCGATACAGAGGCATTATATATTTTTGGTCTTATTTTGCATCCCTCTCCTAATTATTCCTAGCATCCTGTTTGCTTTTTTGGCTGTCATGGCACACTGAGCAGAAGATTTTAGTGTATTATCTACAACTAGTATAAAAGGCCCGTTTCTGACACAAATGAAACGGGCGCTAGCAAGGTTTTCCTCATTTTGCAGTTGCCTGTGAGGTGCGATGCCCCCCCTCCCGGCGCCATCCCACCCACGGCGATGCATCTGGCCGCAGCCATCCGACCCACCGTGCCCATCGCACCCACCTTCGCGTTGGTTTGGCGGCGGGGGACCCGGAACCCCGCCACCACAAGTCCTGTGTGCTGACTACGGCGTCATCGTCGGCGTTGGTAGCTGTGCAGGGCGGAGTTCTGTGCGTCTGACGTCTTGCACGTGCAGGACGTCAGACGCACAGAAGCCCTGCCTCCACAGGCTAGGAACGCTGAAGATGACGCCGTAGTGAGCAGACAGGGCTTGTGCTGGTGGGGTTTCAGGTCCCCCGCCGGCAAAGCAACGCGAAGGTGGGTGCCGCGGGGGGGGGGGGGGGGGGGTGCTTGGAGGTCCTTGTGTTCAGCTGCAGCTTTGGGGGGGGGGGTCTACGAATCTGTGGGCGGGGCTTGTATTTTTTGAGGTTTGGTGCGCGGGGAGGGGGTGGTGTTTGATGTGGGAACAGCTTGAATGTTTTGAGGTTTGGTGCGCGGGGGGGGGGGGTGTTGGATGTGGGAACAGTGGTCTCCGGAGTCATTTGCACTCCGGAGCTTTGGAGGTGCGTCCCCTTTCCGCGGGTGGGTTGGCAGGGGGAGGAGTAGGGAAACACGCTCCGCGTGTTTCCCTACTCCTACTCCTCCTCCCCCTGCGTGGGTGCGAACCGTTTGTTTAGTTGAGTTTTTTTTTCCTGCCCTCGACGTCATGACGTTTGACGCGAGGGAGGGGCACGGGTCAGTGGGGTGGCTTCAGCACCATGAATCCACGAACCGTTCTGGGAGACTGACTGACTTCAGTGACGTCAGTATCCTCAGAACGTTAAGGTTGCTTTTTATTGTAGTAGATGACACCTAGGTCTTTTTCTTGAGTGCCGATTCCTAAAGTGGATCCTATAATCATATAACTATGATTCGGATTATTCTTCCCAGTGTGCATCACTTTGATTTTGTCTACATTAAATTTCATCTGCCATTTGGACGCCCAGTCTTCCATTTTCCTTTGGTCTTCCTGCAATTTTCACAGACCGCATGCGTTTTGACAACTTTGAATAGTTTTGTGTCATCTGCAAATATAATTACCTCACTTGTCATTCTGATTTCCAAATCATTTATAAATATGTTAAATAGCGCCAGTCCCAGTACAGATCCCTGTGACACACCACTATTCACCCTCCTCCATTGAGAAAAATGACCATTTAACACCCTACCTTCTGTTTTCTGTCCAATCCTTCCTTCCTTCCTTATCTAGTCAGTTGAGTACAGCTCTCGGTCACTCTATGGATCAGTGTTTGCCATGCCTTCTGATCTCTCTCAGCTTCTTTCAGTTCTGCTATGTTCATTCCAGTATCTTCCTTGATAGTATCTATTCAGCGAATTCTAGGGTGGCCTCTTTTTCTTTTGCCACTAACCATTCCAAGCATGATGCCTTTTTCAAGGGACTTGCTTCGTTTGATGTGACCAAAATAGGAGACCTTTTGGTTTTCTATCTTGGCTTCCAGTGAAATGTTTGGTTTGATAAATTCCAGAACTACTTGGTTTGTTATTTTGGTTGTCCATGGAATATGTAACAGTTGTCTCCAGCACCATAATTCAAATGCATCAATTTTTCGCCTGTCAGCCTTTCTCAGCATCCAAGATTCGCAGCCATATGTTGCTATTGGGAAGGTGATTGCACTGACCAATCTACATTTGGTTGCCAGTTTGATGTCCTTGCTCTTCCAGATGTTGTTCTTGCTACCTATCGTACTTCTTCCAAGTGTCAACCATCTCTTAATCTCAGGGGTACATTCACCATCATGATTAATTTTGAAGCCAAGAAAGATGAAATCTTTGATGACTTCAATTTCTTCATTATTGATCTTGATGTCAACATTCACATTTTTTGTTGATGTCATGATCTTTGCCTCTTTGATGTTCGGGTGCAGTCCAATCTTCTCACTTTCTTCTCATCCTGATCAGACGTTCAAGATCCTTCTTATTTTCAGCCAACAGGGTGGTGGTATTAGCATATCGACCGTAACCTTACACTGGAGAGCCAAGTGAACTCTACAACCAAGAAAATGTTCCACTCAGTGTGGAAATTCAAACGCGTGAAACCATTCTTCCCGAGGGAAACATTCCGCAACCTGATACAATCAATGGTACTAAGCCATGATGACTACTGCAACGGAATCTATGCGGGATGTAAAGAGCAGCTCATAAAGAAACTTCAGACCGCACAAAACACAGCAACCAACTTATATTTGGAAAAACGCGATTCGAAAGCGCCAAACCCCTCTGAGAAAAATTGCACTGTCTCCCAATCAAAGAACTTATTACTTTCAAGATCTGCACCCTGGTCCATAAAATTATTTATGGCTAAGCCCCGGGATACATGACTGACCTCATAGACCTACCAACCAGAAACACAGTCGTATCAACACGTACATACTTAAATCTCCACTACCGAAGCTGTAAAGGACTCAAGTACAAATTAACTTATGCATCCAGCTTCTCCTACATAAGCACACAACTGTGGAATGCACTACTAAAAGCTGTGAAAACAACATACGACCATCTCAACTTCCGGAAATTACTAAACACCAATCTGTTCAAAAAGGCATACCCTACCGACCCAACTTAAGTGTCTGAACCCTGCAACACCATGCAACTAAAGCTTGTAATGAACACTATATAACTCTTCTTCTCTACGATTCTCAATGTGTCTATCAGGGGCATAGCCACGGGTGGGCCTGGATGGGCCTAGGCCCACCCAGTTTGGGTTCAGGCCCACCCAGCAGCGGAGCGGAGGGAGCAGGCAGCGCTGATCCTGCATCTGCCTCCTTCTCTCTGACGGCAGCGCTTCCCAGACGCTGCCTACCGCCACCACGATCTACCTCCTCCCTCTGTCTCACTCTCAACAGCAGTGGTAGCGTCGCGATTCAAGCACGCTACCTCCTGCTTCTAACCCGGAAGCGTCTCCTCTGCAGAGGTGGACCGGGGAGAGAGCCTGTTGTTAAACATTTACCAGCACACCACTGTCTAGTGCCCACCCATCCAACCTGTTGGCCCACCCAAAAATTGACTTCTGGCTACGCCACTGGTGTCTATAACATCACTTTGTATTTGCTTCTCTACCGGAGTTGGCAAACGCCTTCACGGTACTATGTAAGCCACATTGAGCCTGCAAATAGGTGGGAAAATGTGGGATACAAATGCAACAAATAAATAAATATCAGAGGTTGTTGATGTTTCTGCCACCTATTTTCACGCCAATCTTGGACTCATCTAGGCCTGCTCATCGCATGATGGTTTCAGCATACATGTTGAAAGCTGCTGGTGACAGGATACATCTTTGTCATGTGCCTTTTCCAATCTTGAACCAATCTGTGTCTCCATATGACATTCAGACATAGGCGGTTTGGGGAGGCTAAAGGGGGTGGTGTTAGGGGTGGGGCCAGGGGTGGAGCTTAAATCCATAATTATTACAAAATCCTTCTGTAATGCCAAATGTCTAAACTGTCCTATCTCCACTATTCATGATGTATTGTAAGCCACTTTGAGCCTGGGAAAAGGTGGGATACAAATGCAACAAATAAATAAATAATTGTCTGATAACACACAGAAAAAATAAATAAAAATAAAAGTCACAATTAATACCTTTTATTACATTTAGATATTAGATATGTATCATATGTCAAAGAATAAAGTGGTTGCTCAAAGCATATACTAACCACAATCGCTCAGCTGCAAAACACTATGCACAACTTTGTGCAAAAACACGCTCAGAGCGTTACTGTACCATAAATATTACACTGGGCAGAACCTAATACACCAATATACCACCCATATGGAAAATGCAGACCGTCAACAATATGAAATAAGGGATCATATCATCTCAATTCTCATGTAGAGCCACAAAACACCTAATTCATGTTTAATTTGGGATAAAATGCCATAAATAAATAAGTAAATAAATATAAACTTTTAATGTTGAGCATCTGATTCTCAAAGTGCACATATTCCAAACACTATAATGAAAATAAAATGATCTTTTCTACCTTTGTTGTCTGGTGACTTTGTTTTTCTGATCATGCTGGCCCAGTATCCGATTCTGCTGCTATCTGTCCTCTTAACTCTGTTTCCAGGGCTTCCTTTCCATTTATTTCTTTACTTTCCGCCTTTCTTCTTCATTTCTTGTCCTACATCCGTAAGTAAAAGCTGGGTCCTCCGCAGACTTGACTGTCCAGTGGATCCAGCTTCTGCCTATTTTCTTCATCCATGTGCAGTTTTTCTCTCTTCCTTTTCCCTCATCTCATCTCCTTCCTCACTCTTCCCTCCCCTCCATCCATGTCCAGCATTTCTTCTCTCTCCCTTCCTTCTCCTCCATCCATGTCCAACAACTCTCCTCTCCCCTGCCCCCCTCCAGCCATCCATACCCACCCAGCGATTCTCTCCTCTCCCCTGCCCCCCCTCCAGCCATCCACACCCACCCAGCGATTCTGTCCTCTCCCCTGCCCCCCTCCAGCCATCCACACCCACCCAGCGATTCTCACCTCTCCCCTGCCCCCCTCCAGCCATCCACACCCATCCAGCGATTCTCTCCTCTGCCCTGCCCCCTCCAGCCATCCACACCCACTCAGCGATTCTCTTCGCTCCCCTGCCCCCCCCTCCAGCCATCCATACCCACCCTCAACAATTCTCGCTCCCCTGCCTCCGTTGCAGCAGCCGCAGTGAAAGCCTGTCTCTAGCCTTGTAAGCCTTCCCTTCATTTCCGTCAGTGTCCCGCCCTCGCGGAAAGAGGAAATGACGTCAGAAGAAGGCGGGACACTGACGGGAACGAAGGGAAGGCTTCAGATCCTTTTCTCAATAGAGAAACCTCAAACTTGTAAATTTCCACCAATCTCTTTTCACTCATATTTTCTCATTTACCACATAATCAGGCACTCTTTTATAATTTCAGTTCTTTCTATCAATCCTTAAACATGGAGCTCAAAGCTGCATGACCTCGCAGTCCAAATCTTCAGTTGCTCTCTGTTCCCGGGCAGATTTCTAACAGGAGCTGCTCATCCATCTGAATACAGATTAACATACAGACACTCTAAAGGGAATTTTTAGTCAAAAACAATAGATAAATCCTTCATTTTTGGATCAAAACATTTTTGATCAGAGCCATGCCATAACATTAAGGCTGTAAACATTTCCAACAATTTTTACCCATAAATATGCAAATGAGAACCTCCCAAAAAAGGACTAATTTGCATATGATTTAAACAAATTTGAGTACATAGCATACCAATCCCATCTCCTAGCACCTAAATTCTGCAATTAGATTTAATACAAATACTTTTAAAACTTATTTTAGCACTTTTAAAATCTCAGGTGTCAGTGCAAGTCTCTTTGGTATGAACTGCTCATGCAGGAAGCCATCCTCATTAAATATCTCCCTGGCAACCCAGGACACCTCCAGCCAACCCCCCTGCTCTTCCAGCAGTAAGGTAAACAAATTAAACCATAAACCAATTTCTATAACTGGTTACACAAGGCTAGAGACGGGTTTTCACTGCAGCTAGGATGGAGGTAAATCAACAATTTAAATCCCCCAGGGGACTCCTGGGAGAAACAGCTGATCCATCCTGCTGCAGCAGGAGAGGCTTAGCCTCCCCAAGCCTCTTATACCGGACGCCTATGCATTCAGACTGTAGCTTATTGATCTTGATAGAGTGATCTTATGAGTTCAGTCAGGTGTGGTGATGTGCACATCTTCTTCAGGCAGGTCCAGAGCTTGTTGCCTTCAAATAATTGATAAAGCACATGTAGAGATCTCTCTGGTACTCCCTAGCTTTTTCCATAATCCATCGAAGGTTGGCAATATGAGCATGAATGCCTCTTCCTTTCCTGAAGCCAGCTTGCACATCTGACAACTCCCTGTCGATAGTTATACTGAAGCGCTGTTGAAAGATCTTCAGCAGGATTTTGCTTGCATGTGGTATCAGCGCTATGGTGTGGTAATTTGTGCAGTCCTTTGTATCCCTCTTCTTTGGAATTGGGATGAAAACTGATCTTTTCCATTCTTTTGGCCACTCACATGTGTTCCATGTACATTGGCATAATACTGTTAAGGCTGCCACTGGTATGGGCTCGAGCAATTATGTTGGTATACCATCAATTCCTGGTGTTTTTCGGTTGGCTAATTGCTTCATTGCCCACATGACTTCTTCCAGAATATTTGGTTCCTGCTCCGGTGTCTCATCCTTGTCTGTCAGATGGTTCTGTTGTTCACTTTCATATAACTTCTCTGTATATTCTTTCCACTGATCACATATTGCTAGCTGGTCATACAGTTCCTGGCCATTGCTCCCACAAACTATTGCCTTGCGAGCCATGAATGTCGACTGTGCCCTCTGCACAGGGGTGTAGAGTTCTCGCATATGACCTTTCCATCTTCTGGCACTGTCCATTCCAGATGTTCTCTTTGTCCTTTCTGTTTGGAAATCTACATTTAACCTTCTGAAATCTTCTCTGTTCCCCGTTGTTTTGACCTTCCTTCTCTCTTCTTCAATACTGATGGTTGAATCGGAAACCCACTGAGCTAATTTTGATGGTTTCTTGTGTGGGATATGTTCTAGTGCGGTTTCGATTACATGTGTTTTCATTTCTTCCCACAGTTTGTCTGGGTGTCTTTCTTCCATGGGGGATGTCAAATCTGTTCTGTAGTTCAGCTGTGTAGCTGGCGCTGATCTTGTCTGTGTCAAATCTCTTTGCAGCTGCCAATTGTTTGGCATTGCAGAATCTGAGTTTAACTGTGGCTACCAGTAACTGGTGATCTGATCCACAGTCAGCACCAGGGTATGTCTTCACTGCCAAGACTGAACTCTGCCACATTTCCTGACACAAGATATAGTCTATTTGGTTTCTGTGTTCTCCGCTTGGTGATATCCTGGTGTACAGCCAGTGTTTGGGTTGTCCAAACCAAGTATTGGTGATCATTAGCTGATCTTGGCAGAACTGACCAGACAATCTCCTGCCTCATTCTGCTTCCTAAACCAAATCTTCCAACAATTTTGAGTTCTGCCACAGTTACCACTTTGGAGTTGAAATCACCAATAATTTAGATAATGTCCTTATTTGGTGTTTGGCTTTAAAGCATCCTGAAGTTCACAATAGATCTCTTCAACCTCTTCCTCAGGTGATCTGCTGTTGGGGAATGTATTTGCAGGACTTTGATGTTAATGGGGCATATATTTGCAGGACTGTGACGTTATGGGGCTTCCCTCTGATTCGGGTGGCCATTATTCGGTCACTCAATGTCTGATAACTTTCAATGGCTTTGGCAAATTTTTTGTTCATGATAAAGCCCACCTCTTCATCTTATGGTGTCATTGCCAGAGTAGTACACCACATGCTTACTCAAATTGAAAAAAACCCATTGCCAGTCCAGTGTATTTCATTGATGCCCAGTATGTCAGTGCTCAGTCAATTCATTTCCCTTTTCACAATATCCAGTTTTCCTGTGTTCAGGCCATTTCTGTCCAGTAACCAATTCTTAATCCACAGAAGGACATTGCCTCCTATCCCATGATTCCTTAATTTTCTCAGGAGTCTCTCATGAGGAACTTTGTCAAAAGCTTTCTGAAAATGTAGATACACTACATCAACCGGCTCACCTTTATCCACATGTTTGTTCACGCCTTCAAAGAAATAAATCAAATTGATGAGGCAAGACCTCCCTTGACTGAATCTATGCTGACTCTGTTCCATTAAACCATATTTGTCTACGTGTTCTGTAATTTTATTCTTTATAATAGTTTCCACTATTTTGCCCAGCACTGAAGTCAGGCTTACCAGTCTGTAATTTCCCGGATCACCCCTGGAACCCTTTTTAAAAATTGGCATCACATTGGTCACCCTCCAGTCTTCAGGTACTATGGACAATTTTAATGACAGGTTTCAGATCACTAGTAGCAGATCAGCAATTTCATGTTTGGGTTCTTTTAATACTCTGGGGTATATACCATCCGGTTCAGGTGATTTATGACTCTTTAACTTGTCAGTTTGGCTCATACATCTTCCAAGTTCATTGAGATTTCTTTCTGTATCTCCGCATCATCACTCCTGAAAACCATTTCCGGTATAGGTAGATCTCTTACAACTTGTTCTGTAAAGACCAAAGCAAAGAATTCATTCAATCTCTCTGCTACGGCCTTGTTCTCCCTGAGTGCTCCTTTTGCTCCTTCCTGATCTAATGGTCCCAGAGATTCCCTCGCAGGCTGTCTTCTTCTGATATACCTGAAAAAAAAGGTGTTACTATGAGTTTTTGTTTCTGTGGCAAGTTTGGCTTGACAGTACTTATGTTGCTTCTTATTTTTTTCATTTGGATCCTTTTCCCATTTTTTTTTGAATGCTGTTGTTTTGGCTCTAATAGCCTCTTTTACCTCACATTTTAACCATTTTGGCTGTCGTTTGCTCTTTTTTCCACCTTTCTTAATATGTGGAATACATCTGGTTTGGGTTTCCATGATATTTTTAAACAACATCCATGCCTGATTTAAGGTCTTAACCCTTGCGGCCGATCCTTTCAGCTTCTTTTTAACCATTTTCCTCATTTTGTCATAGTCGCCCTTTCGAAAATTAAAAGCTGCTACAGTAGATTTCCTTAGTGACTTCACTCCAGATATTAGTTCAGATTTGATCATGTTATGATCACTGTTTCTCAGTGGATCCAACACCGTTACCTCCTGTACTATGCCCCGCATTCCACTAAGGATTAGATCCAAAATAGCTCCCCCTCATGTTGGTTCCTGGACCAGTTGCTCCAAGAAGCAGTCATTTATTACATCTAGACATTTTACCTCCCTAGCACTCCCTGATGTAACATTTATCCAGTCAATATTAGGATAATTATCACCCATTATTATAGTGTTGCCCAGTTTGCCAGATTTCCTAATTCCTGTAAACATATTTTAATCTTTCTGTTCATTCTGTCCTGGCTGATGGTAGTACAGCCCTACCAGTATATTCCTTCCCTTCACACCTGGAATTTCTGTCCATAAAGATTCTGTGCTGCTATCTGTTTCATGTACAATGTTTATTTTGTTTGACTCTATTCCCTCTTTAACATATAGCGCAACCCTCCTCCAATTTGATCCAGTCTGTCACTTCAATATAATTTGTACCCTGCTAACAAGTGCCCCTTTGATTGTCCTTCCACCAGGTCTCTGAAATGCCTATTATATCTACCTCTTCATTTAGTGCTATATACTCCAATTATCCTATATTATTTTTAAAGCTTCTAGCATTTGTGTATAGACACTTCAAATTGTCTTTTTTTCCTTGTGTCTACAGGCTGCTTTGAAGTTAATGGGGATAATTTGTATCCTTTACTCTGTTCTGACTTTCTTTCATCATTATTGGAACCTCTCTATTGGTATTCCCTAAAAAATCTGTTTCAGTAGTATCCTTCAAGGACTCCTGGGTGTCTGTCGCCTCCCCCCCCCCCCCCTTTTTAAAGTATTCATAAGTCTTCAGTTTCATTTTTGAGGTCATTTAGAACTCCGGTGTAGATACCATCCGGTTCTGGTAATTAGTTACGTCTTTGTTTGCCAGTTTGTTCTCTTAGAACTTCCAGGTTCACTGTGTTGTGTTTCAGTCCCTCTGTGTTATCACCATCAAAGAATGTTTCTGTCTAGGGTATCTCTCCAACATCCTTCTCAGGAAAACTAGGTTGCATCGTATGCTGCAGAATCAGATCACAGTTGTTCACCTCTTAGCTATGGGAATCCCCACTCCTCTGCTGGTTTAATCCTGCTTGTTGATAGAGGAAGCAAAGTTGTTCATGTGTAATACAGGTTTGATTTATCGCATTATCTGATAAGAACCTTCTTCCTCCTTACAAATAAGCAACTTTGCTTTCTAGTCCTATCAGTCTGACATACTTAATGAGTTCTAACTTTATTATTGTCAAAAACAAAGCAGAATAACAACAAAAATGAATAATTGTTTATGTATAAAGCTATTTTACTGGCATAACTGTTGATCACGAGTTAATATTCCATTAATTATTTTCATCTTTTTTATATATTTCTAGGATATACTACTTGAAGGAATTTTGAAAATTGTAGAAACTAATATCGATATGAGCCCATTAAAGCACCTCACCTTCCCTGTGCAGCAGACTTTGGGCAGCATCCATACTTCACAAAAATCTGTCAGTGCACTCAGCATAAAGGCTATAGGGATGTTAAGAAGAGCAAAACATTCACGGGTCAAGAAGGAAACGGACAGCAATGGTCAGGCTCAACACCTACTTTCCTCTTGGCACATTGCTCCTATACACTTGCCTTTAGTTGGGCAAAACTGTTGGCCACATATGTCTGATGGTTTCAGTGTTTCCCTGTGGTTTAACATGGAGCATAATATTGAAACAGGAAGCTCTGCAGAGAAAGGAAAGAAAAAGAGAAACAAATTGGTCTTCAGAGACAGCAGTATTAGTGATGCAGGTATGGATTTAAGTTCTCTTTGTCAAATACAGTTTATAAGGGATGTAAATGGTTTAAAACATTTATGTATATTGTTGACTCACTGATGAAAAGATATAAAATGTAGCCTATATTGTTAATTGTGACCATTTTTTTCTGTTTTTTCCTTATTCCATCTCTTCGTCTTTTATTTTTTATTTGGTATACTGCAAATTGTTATAAACATCATAGCGGTTTACAAATGAAATCTAGAAAAAAAAATAGATATGGCAGTCAGGGGACAAGAGAGAAAAGAGGGAAAAGAAGGTGAAAACATAATACATACATCCCTCCAAAGCTGAAAGAAACCAGTATGCAAAAGAGAATAACAGTCTTGCAGCCCCAAAAGAGTAGGGACTGGCCTACCTACTGCATCCATAAAAATGCAGTGTAACATCTTCTCTAAGTTTCCTTTTGAAATTTTTATGTTACTTTTAGAATACAAATCTAGGGGGAAGGAGTTCCCAAAAGGGGGGATAATGCAGAGGAAGACTGAGCAGCAAGAATGTTTTAGCCTGATGCATGAAAACAAGGGATACTGATGGAAGATTGCCACATAAGGAGCAAAGGGGATGAGAGGGACAGCAAGGAATAATGGAGGATCCCAAAATAATGGCAGACCTGTATAAAAGGCACAATGAATCAACAGGAGAATTTTAAATTTAATTCAGGCAATCATGGTAAGCCCGTGCTGTTTAAAAGTGGGCTAACGTGATCCTACCTTTCTGAATATAGATCAAATTGATGGCTGTTCTTTGTATAAGCTGTAAACTTTTGAGAGAGGAAACTGGCAAACCCTTAAAAAGAGCATTACAATAATCGAGTTTAATTACTAGGGCATCAATGAGAGTAAGAAGAACTTTTCTGTCCAGATAAGGTTTAAACTCTTGCATTTCTTCAAAGGTTTTTTCAAACTTAATAATTCATTTTTATGTTTATATTTAACCAAATTGTATTTATTGACACAAGTGTCCTTCAGCTCTTTTGGGCTTACAAATCAGTTTGAACCAGCCTTTGGTGAGTTACAATGCCTTGAGTCTTCATTCACAACTGTCCGTGATTTTCTTTTCCCTATTGTTATATTCTCTCCCCCACCAAAAAAAATTACTTGGCTCAGCTATTACAACAGTCGGGGCCACATATTGCAGCATCCTCTGGAGTGTGGTATTGAGAAACATGGATCTGGCCTCCTGGGGCTATGACTGCTGTTTCTGCAGTAACCCCAATTAGCTCAGGGAGCAGAATCCTGACCCAAAAATCAACGTCGGGTTCCAAGCATGCAGCAGGCAACACTGCCACTAAATCACTGGGCTGGCTGATTCTAACTTTTATTTATATGAATATGTCATGTTTGTACTGAAGATTATACTTTTTCCTGTTTTTTTTCTTTCTGCAATAATAAAGCTGCCATAGTAGGCACTGATAATGCATTTCTGCCCCTCTTGTATTAGACCCTCAGTCTCACGTATCTAGCTATCACATGTTGGCTTCCTGTATGTGTTTGTGTGTCTGTGTATGTATGTACATACAGTCATAAGCAAAGGTTTAGGCACCTCTGGTTAAATTGTATGTTTCACTGAATACCTAAGAGAACATAAGTTTTGAATAAAAATAAAAAATACAATGCCTACATGATACAAAGTTAAACATTATTATTTCTTCAAATTTTAATTCACAATTACTATTTATATGTTGATTTTAATAGATTCAAATAAAAAAAAAATCGGGTAGATGCAAAAATTTGGACACCTTTCCAGTAGTATTTTGTAGCACCTCCTTTGACAAAAGTTGCTGCTTCCAGATGTTGCATGCAGCTAGTTAAGGTTGGTAGTTAGTAAATCAAACTAAAGTATTACATTTTACTACAGTACCAGTTAGCCACACAAGTTCATAATTCGCAAAGTAAATTTCATTTTTTATTGCACATGGGAACATTACACATTCCTGGCCACAGCAACACAAAGATAACAGGCCCTAAGTGAGGCCCCCAGTTCCTTCCCTGGCATCAAATGTACCCCACCCCAATCCAAGCCCCTAATCCAAACCTCTCAACACATATGTTTGTATCCTCTCAATTCCCTCTCCCAAGCACCTACCAGAGATTTCCAGATAGCTAGTTGGGGATCATAAGCAATCCCTGGATGCTTTCACCCTTTGGATGCCTGAGACAATGAGTTTTTTTTTCTTTTTCAAAATAAATCAGTTAAAAGTAATACCAAACAGTCTTTTGCATTATTTCTGGAAAGTATCATCCAGCAGTTTCAACCCTTAACTCCATAAAGAAAGGCCTTTGCATGAAAATGCTTTCTGGGTACTAGTTACAAGCTGATTATCTGCAGACATCTGCAACAGCATTTAATTAGTGGAGCACAGCTGCTATACAGGAATATTTCATTCCATGATCACACAAATATCAGTGGACTTTCCCTTGAATGATAAATCTTAGTAAGTGCAATCCAAATCATAAAATTTTGCATGTAAATTCATTAAGAAGACAAATTGTTCTTCAAAATATATGCATTAAGGTTTGACTCAGTGGCATTCAATTCCTAGGTCAGTCTTTATTCCCTGTGGTTGACTGGTGCAGGAGATGCTCAGAGGCAGTGCTCACAGCCTCAGGAATGGAGAGAATCCCAAGCTTAGCATTATGGAGACACCCAGTGGCTGATCTTAAGGCCTATTGATAGAATTTCAGAGGGAGCCCTGTTTGGCTCCTAGAAAAGGTTTGCTATTGCAGGGGGGATCTAAACATAGAGGAATAGACTCAGAGTAATTATAATTGAAAACTTATAGGGGCCCTTTTATTAAGCTGTGGCAAAGAGTGGCCTTAGTGCACACTTCAAGGGTCTTTCCCACATGCTAAGGCTGTGGGTAAAAGCAGGGGTAAAATAGCTGATTTTCAGAATTTTCCATTACTGGTGACGCATTTTCCCATTAGTGCGTGAGCCCCTACTGCCACCTCCTTCATGAACAGTGTTATCCCAACATTTGTAGGGCCTTTTACTAAGCTGTGGTAGTGTTTTTGGCACACTAAAAATAAACATGTGCTAAACGCTAGAGAAGCCCATATATTCCTAAGAGCGTCTCTAGCATTTAGCGTGCATTAAAAACGCTACCGCATCTTTGTAAAAGACCCCCTTAGTGCATTTTATTATTTTATCCTTTTCATAATGAAAAGTACCCCTTACCTAGAGATTCCTACTGATCCTTCTGCTTGTTGATTTAAAAAAAAAAAAAAAACCTCCCCCCTGAACAGCTTTGTAAAAGTGGGGGGTAAGGTACTTACAAATGTTCTCCATAAACAAATAGATAATTAGACTAGTGTGGCAACAGCTGCCTCCTCACTAGGCTTTTCTGGACTCTCTGAGTTTTTCCCTTGTCAGGGACCTTCAGATGAAGTTGCTCACTTGTATGGCTGATTATCCTACTGTTTGTAGAGAAAACTGTTAGTGAAGCCATTTATTTATTTTTATTTTTTTGTTATTTTTATTACATTTGTACCCCGCGCTTTCCCACTCATGGCAGGCTCAATGCGGCTTACATGGGGCAATGGAGGGTTAAGTGACTTGCCCAGAGTCACAAAGAGCTGCCTGTGCCGGGAATCGAACTCAGTTCCTCAGGACCAAAGTCCACCACCCTAACCACTAGGCCACTCCTCCACTCCACATTTAGCTTTTTGTTCCTCATAGCTGATCATTTGACAAGAATTTTTAAAAACATATTACAGTGGTCAACGTTGTAGGGTATGGTGTTATACATAAAGTAGGTAGAGTAACATTTTGATCCAAGTAAATACATGGTAGAGGATTTCAGTTATATGGTGGCATCTTCGATCCAAAGAATCAACTGATTCTGCAATTTAGGAAATGAAAGCTGACTTTAATCAAAATTGGATGAGTTATATATAAATAAAAAGTAATCCTGCATTGTATAACCTTGGTTCTCAATCCAATGTTTGGGAATACACCCAACCAATCTGGTTTTTGGGATATCCACACTTCAATGTGCATGAAAGTGTGCATGAAAGATTTCCATGCATTGTCTCCATTATATGTAAATCTATCTCATGCATATTAATTCTGGATATCCTGTGAGATCTGGGTTGAGAATTAGTGCTGCACAGCAGCTGGATATGTGTTGGCGTGATGTTTGTGTTTAAGCTGTGAATACCTTTTTTTTAATAATTACATCAAATGTCTGTTTACTTTTCTAGAAGGTGAAAGAAGAGCTGGATATCATAGTTATGGGGATACACTTGTGGAAGATGGCTGTGTTCATATTATTTCTCTAGGATCAAAAGCACTTATGTTGCAAGTGTGGGCAGATTTGAACACTAGAACCTTTATTTTTAGGTATGATTATTTGACTAAAATATATTTTTAAAATAATTTTAGAAGGGTAACTGACTTGTAAATAAAAATACATTTTTTTAAAATTTAAACTTGTTTTTATATATCACCAGTCCAAATATATTTTCTCTCAATGGTGTATAATTAAAATGTAAAACGTACAGTCCACAGAAAACAGACTTGCAATACATTTACAATATTCTCGGAAGCACATTTAAAGTTTATTTTTATACATTCTGAATTACTTGCATGTTTTTCTTTAACCTGGCAACAATACTAGCTTGGGATTCAGTTTTTGTTTTTCTTTTTTTTTGTTTGGTGGTATATTAAATTCACTAATAAACGTACACTTGAGCTAGGAACTAACTTGTGCACTGAATATAACAGCTTGAAAAGCTGAGTAGTAAATCTAAAATACAAATCCACCTCCTCCTCCCCATCCTATTTCTGCTCCCAGACTCCTATTCCTGCAGAACTAGCTCTTAATGGTTTTGCTAGGTATTTAATTTTCTTTGTTGTAAATTTTGCTGTGAAACTAGTAACTGAACTCTGTGCCTTTCCTAGTAGTTGTTGTATATGGTGACTCCTTGGGGCTAAACTGTGTAGTTTGCTGCTAGTTGACGTATATAGAGACGTATTTTCAGAGCACTTAGACTTAAGTTCCATAGGTTACATGGAACTTTGTAAGTCTAAGTGTTTTGAAAATGAGCCCCATAAATTTTTCCCTGAGAGGACATATTTTAAACATATGTTTCTCAGATTTGCCCCGCACTTCGGTCCGGGTCAAATGGATGCAGCGTACTTGGAATGGGAAAAATTAGGCCTTACGGAACTAGGCCAGATGTATGAACAGGATAACATAATCTCCTATGCAGATCTATGTCAAGGGCATGGGCTCTCCCCTTTGCAAGCCTTACAATATTTCCAGGTATGAGACTTTATTAAGAGACTGGCAGAAGAAGAACTAAATCTGTCTGAAACCCTCATGGAGCAGAGTATGCAAAAGGGGGGAGGTAGAGGCGGGATTACTCGTTTGTACAGAGCCCTCCTGGCATCCGACAACCCATTGGAGTATTATACATCCAAATGGGAATCGGCAATGGGAGTGACCTATGCGGCCACTAGGTGGTCACAGTCCCTCAGATCACTGCTGCGAGTATCAATATCAAGTGCACTGGTTGAAAATGGCTACAAGATTTTATACTGATGGTACTATACCCCTAGCAGATTGGTAAAAATGTTCAAATCAGGGTCTGATCTCTGCTGGCGACAATGTGGTTTAAAGGGTGACATGTCTCACATTTGGTGGACCTGTACACATACACGCCGACTTTGGTCAGAGGTACTCGATATGTTAAATAAAATAACAGAGGTGACCTATCCCCTCAGCATGGATCAATGTCTACTACACTTTAAACCGAAAGGAGTCCAGGGATCTGCTCATCATTTTGCCACATACTTGTTTGTGGCATGCAAATTGATCATTGCGACAGCCTGGAAAAAACCATGTCTGCCGGGGCTCCAGTCGGTTATGGAAAAACTGGACAGGATTCAGTTGATGTCAAAGCTTATGGCTCTCAGAAGGGGACAGATTGTTCAATATTACAAACTGTGGGAAGTATATGATAAATGGAAAAAAGCCAACCAAACTACAAATTCATAACTTTTCCCAGACATGCATGGGGGTGGGGGGAGTTTAGATTAGGGGGGGGGGGTGTAAGAGAAAGTAACGAGGCAGTTATTTGAGGACACTTGTTTACTATGTTCACTTGCTTTCTATGTATAGGCAATTTAAAAATCTTACACTGTATCGTGTATAACAAGATATATTGTGCCTTGAGTACTATGTTCTGTTTGAAAAATTATAAATAAACACATAAAAAAAAAAGAAAATGAGCCCCATAATCTCTCAGTGGGGATACAGGGCAATACTTGCTGCTTTTGTACAGTGCAACATTGGGGTTCAAATGTAAAATACATTATTCAATTATTCTTTCCAAACCAACAAAATATTTTGAATTTGTGCTGTTTAAATCTCCTTTCTCCTCCATGCCAAAGAGAGAGACAGCACGCGCGCACACACACTCACACACACACACACACACACTCACACACTTGTGCCTATGCTCACATATGCATAAGTAGAAGTTGGAAAGAGGTTCATGAGTCATGTTGTACATTCTTTGTCCACTTGTTAGTTTATTACTGCTGGTTATTGTTTGTGTAACAAGCAGCTATTTTCTTTTAACTTCTGTTTCCTTAGATTATGCATAGATCCAAATGATGAAATGAAAGCTGGGGTTCTAGCCCAGGCTAAATCCCATGAAAATATTTTTCTTCCTGGTAAATGGCAGCATTTAGCATTAACATATTTTCAAGAACCAGAAGGAAAGAAGAGCATCCATGGAAATCTCTCGATATGGATCTCTGGTGAAAGGTACTGTGTATTCAAGGATATTCTTCATTATGTATGTTGACCAGTTAACAGAATTTTTTCTGCTAAAATGTTAAGTTACATTTATAGATTACTTTCCTTGAACAAGGTTCAACCCAAAGTGAATTAGAGCAAATCTAATACAAGAGTTCAGTATGTACACGATAACAATAGTACAATAAATGCATCATGGTAACATCAATAAAACGCACCTTTTTTTCTACCAGTCTAGAGGTATAACTCAGTTCACCCCACTCCACTGGAGAAACGAATGTACTAAACCAACTACTAAAGCTTTATATGTGAACTGTGTATTTGTGTATTTATAGTGTGTAAGAGTATATATGTGTGTCTATGCAGCTTAGATGCTAAATGTGAAACCACTGTCGATAAAATGCAGCTGCTATTTTAAACAAGGAGAGAATAACAATGTTGCTCATCAGTAACAGGCATTTTCTACAGACAACAGGATTTATCAGGCATGTAAGTGGGTGACATCTTTGCATGTGCCAGGATAGAGCAGCCTTCCCAGGACTCAGGACTAAATGTAACATTCTGAGCATGTATAACTGTTCTTGTATACAGCAGTCTGCAATTTCTCAGTTCATTTCTTAAATAAAGAAGATATCCAACCTTCGGGAAGGTGGGAGGCATTGTTGTATGATCAGTCCTGCAGTCTGTTGAAAACACCTACTACAGGTGAGCAGCATTGCTTTTTCCATTCACTCTTTGAGGAATTACATCGACAAATGAGGAAAATGAAGTGAGAACTGCCTAAGTACAGCAGGAAATACAAAGTGTTATTTGAGGAGCCATTTGTTAATCAAAATCAGACAAATAAATGGTTAAGGATAAGTGAATTGAAACCTAAAGAATGAACGATTGATAGTTGCGACCCAGTACAGCAGATTACGGACAAGATGGTTTATAACAAGGAGAGGAAAAAAAAAAGGTACAACAGATACCTGTAGATTCTTTCTCCTGGACAAACTCTTAAACCTGCAGATCATCCTGTATAATAATTTGCACCTCCAACGTTCTACGTCTGGATGCCTGGGTTCGTAACACACTTCCCATTGGTCCGCCCTGGCAATGACATCAGAGGGCGGATCAGTGAAAGGGAAGGGAAGCCAGTACCAGCCAGCCACAGAGCGTTGGAGGTGAGTAGAGAATCGCCCCCTCCCTCCCCCCCGTCCTTCCTCCGAGTTCCAGGCCTCCCTCTCCTCCAAGTTCCAGCCTCCCTCCCCCCTCTCCTCCGAGTTGCAGGACGCCCCCTCCCCTTCGAGCTGCAGGACGCCCCCCTCCCCTCCGAGTTCCATGCACCCCTCTCCTCAGAGTTCCACACCCCCGCGCCTCCCTCCCTCACTCTCTCCCCTCTGATTGCATGCACGACCTGTCCTTGCCTTCCTGCATGCAGGCTGTAATTTAAAAATTCTTCCCTCGGGGTCCAGCGTCAGCAGTGAAGGCGAGCGGCGCTTCAGCCTGCCTTCCCATTTGTCTCAGCTCTGCCTCTGGTCCCGCCCTCATTTCCTGTTTCCGGAAGGGCGGGGCCAGAGGCAGAGCTGAGACAGATGGGAAGGCAGGCTGAAGTGCCGCTCGCCTTCACTGGTGACGCCGGACCCCGAGCTAAGAATTTTTAAATTACAACAGGCACTTAGGAAGGCGAGGGCCAGGCGGAGGACAGGTAATGCTTGCACTCGGAAGGGAGAGAGAGAAGAGGGAGGGAGGCACGGGGGTCTGGAACTCGGAGGAGAGGGAGGGAGGGGGTCGGTCCTGTAACTCAAGGGGGAAGGGGGGAGGTGGACTGTCCTGAAACTTGAAGGGGAGGGGGCGTGGAACTCGAAGGGGAGGGGGGCTGCAACTTGGAGGAGAGGGAGGGAGGTGGGGAGGGCATTTTATTTATTTATTTATTGCATTTGTATCCCACATTTTCCCACCTCTTTGCGGGCTCAGTGTGGCATCAGAAACGGGCCTCTTTTACTAGTGTTTTCATAATCTCCTTGTTGACCTGAGAGCTGGAACTCTTTCTCCACAAATGATCCTTGGGTCTTCCTGTTTGTTCCCTCCATGCAATTGCCATTTAGCCAATTTCTGCAATGCTGAGGTTATAATAGAGTCCTTCCCAGATTTAACAATATCTTTCCTCAGAAGTTGCCATAGTTCCTGAACCACAGTGCCTTTCCACAATAGTTACCAAAAATCCAAAGGAAAACAGTAACATCTGATATTTTTTTTATGGAGTAACCCGAACACTTTCTTAAATTCTCTCTGCCTCTGTAGTGTAGTATTAGACAGATCACTCAAAATTCCAATTTGATGATTGTCTCATACAAGTTCTCCAACACTTTTTGCTTTTTTTGAGGAAAAGTTCTTTATCTTGAAAGTTCTGGAGACAAGCAACAGTATCTTTTGAGTAGTCTCACCTCTTGGGCCCCAGCACTTTGTGAGCCATCTCCACTTTATGCACCTGACCAGACTCTCCTCTGCTTTCCTGGTTGTACCCACTACTTCCTGAACTAATTGTTGCACCACCTGCACAGTGTCACTGTAAGCCTCTATTTCAGGAATATCTGTGCTCTTTGTATTTCTTCTTGAGCTGTTTTCTTTTTTTATTATTTTATTTATTGATGTTAAGTAGTTATTACAAAGACAATCTTTGCATAGGAAGCCATAAGAACATATATAAATCCAGAGGGAAAAAATTATGATTTTACTTCAATGAATAACACTTCTGGAACCAAGTGAAGAAATCTAAGAGAAGATTAGGTATATAATCACAAAAAACAAAACAATCAAGCACTGTTTTATTTATTTATTTGCTGCATTTGTACCCCACATTTTCCCACCTATTTGCAGGCTCAGTGTGGCTTACGCTATGTTGCAAAAGGTATAATCATAAACAGAGTAAGAGGTATGGTCTAATTTAACATATTACTGTGTAAGAAATTAGGTAGATAGGTCAGTAGAATTATTTACATAACACAAAATAAATAAGGTAAGATATAATGACCAATAGTGATGTGATTAACATAATCAAATTAGAAGGGATCAGTATTAGTTGGTTTAGATATAGAATGGAATCAAGTCATTAAGGAGGATTTTTATTGTAAGTCTCTTCGACTATGTGGAATAGTGGCTATTCACTTATCTCATAACTGGAATACAATGATATTAGCACCTGAAATCAAATCTATACAGCTTCTTTTCCCTCCAGAAAAAACTGCAGTTGTGTGTGTGTGGGGGGGGAGGGAGTTAAAAAAAACATATTTAACATTATTCATGGAAATAATACATTTGCGTGGAAACCGTAATTGAAATGTTGCGCCTAAGTCAAACACTTTTTGGCAAAAAGTCAAAAACTTTTTAAACCTCACTCGAGTCCATTTAGATACATCTGGAAAAATAAGAATTTTACCCTCCATAAATTTGCAGTCCTTCAAATGAAAATGTAGACATAAAACAGCTTCCTTGTCCAGACAAAGGATGCTAAAAGAGTTGCTTGAGATAGATTTCTTCAGTAGATATTTCCAGAATGTTAGTTTAAACTATCTGAGGAAGGATCTCCTTGAGCATATTCTAATGAACTACTACGCTTCTTAACAGGAGAGGAGACAAAGAGGCTCATTTTCAAAGCACTTAGCCTCCCAAAGTTCCATAGAAACCTATGGAACTTAGCCTCCCAAAGTGCTTTGAAAATATGCCTCAAAATATATCTTATTCAAAGGTGGTAAAGTTGTTTCTTCATAATTAAAGACATCCTTTAAAAATTTATAAAATGCCTCTTTAGGTGTAAGTGTAAGCAATTGTGGAAAGTTCAGCCATCTCAAGTTCAATGACTTAGCATAATTCTCAAAGTTTTCAATCTATCAATAAAGAACCATCTTGTCCCGTGATATAGTAACTTGAGTAGTTTTAATTTGTTGAACTTGAATTTCTATATTTCCCACCTTTGTATCCAAAGCTGAAGTCTTTTTCTCCAGAGCCTGAATCCTACCTACATTCTGTTAGATAGCTGGAAGAATCTTTGAAGAAATAGTGTAAAGAGCTTCTACAGCTTGCCAGATCGAGTCCAGCGTGATTGCTGCTGGTTTGATCAGTGGTGGCAAGAACTTCTCCAGAGCTGCAGCCTGACCTTCCAGTTTCTTCCCCACTATTGGGGCTACAAACGCACCCTGTGATGTCATTATGCCATGAAGGGCCTCACAGCCCAACCTACTCACTCCTGTAGAAGATGCCAAAATCAATCATGGCCCTCCAAGATCCAGCTGCGAGTCTTTCCCAGGAGGCAAGGGAGTAACAGGTCTTGTGGCGTTCAGCGAAACCTCGCCCCCGTGGTTCAGGTTCTTCTCTTCCACCCGAACAGCTGGTATGTCCAAAGCAGCACTGATATGCTGTGATTTCAGCCTGCCGCTACTGGGGGAAAACCACCCAACGAGCATGTTGAACTGATGGTTTCCCACGACACAGGCATAGTTTCCAAAAAAGGTAAGAAAGTGGCAGAACTGATTCTCACGCATCTCACACCACTGCGGCCATCTTGATTCCCCTTGATCTGTTTTCTAAGTCCTGCACCTGGCTGAGCAGGTCCTGGGTGCACTGCTGTATATCCTAGCTCTCCTGCATGACTGTCATAATTTCCTTCTGCTCCCCAACTCTTCTTTCCACCTCATCCATTCGACCTACCAGCTGTGCACTGTCTGTATGGATCTCCTTCATTGTTTCTCTGGTCTTCCTCCACACTGTTTGAAACTTGGTTTTAATTTTGGCTACCCACTTTTTCAGATTGCCTTTAGTGAATGCGTCCTTCTCCACAAACTGTGGGCTCCACCTTCATCTTCCGACGCACTCTTTCCCAAGTCTAAGTGCCTTTCATGGTCACTCGTTTGCTTGCACAGCTTGGCACCTATATGTCCTCTGCTTTCTTTTTTTCCCACCATACTGATTGCTCCACTGCCTAAGACACGCTGCTTTCTGAAAGCTGAATCAAGGACTTTTTGTTGCTTACAAAGGGGAATTACTCAGTTCAGCACTGGAGTTCTGGATTCACGCTGTCATGTGCCTTCCTGACGTCACTGGAAATCATAAATAAATTGTTATTAATTAAGATAGTTTTGTGGTGGATACAAATTTCAAATAGATTAAGATCTCCCAAATCATTTTACTGGTACCTTGGGACTTTAACCTAAACCCACAACTGATAAAGTGTTGGTAACTTAAGCCATTTCATTAGTAACATAGAGACTGATGTATCTTAGGCACCCATTTTCAGCTTCCTATTTGCCTATATATTTAGGTGCTGGAAATGAGTGCTGAGAACCTAAATTACTTGCTGTGACCTGACATGCCCATTTTGGAAGATCGATGTTGTAATTTAGACCTTTGACTTATTAGCTTGATAGTATTTAGAAGTAAAAGTCGGTAAACAAATTATAGGAGGTACTTTTTGTATTGGAATAAGTACATTTGTCACATATCTCAATAAACTAACACGATGACCACGTTCTTTGTCATGCTTTATTTTTTTTTTTACTCCAATCCCAAGAATATGGTTTAGACTATGAGATGAAAATGGGAATGTGTGTGTAATAGGAACTCTGTGGGTGCAGTGGGTCCTGAGCAAACCCAATATTGAGTAAGCGTCTACATTTGTGTCCAGACATCATCAATTTGCATTGTGTTTGGCACCCCAGTCATTTGTGCATGTGTAGGTGTATATGTGTGTTGGTGGTGGGGTGGGGTTTGGATTGATGGTAGGGTGTTAACTCATTTTGGGACATGATTACATTATGACCATTGCTACAGCAGAATAATTTGAACCTTGCTTTTAAAAGAAAACAAAAAGGAAAAAGTATGATGATTTAGTAATCCAAATTGTAGAAACCTTTTTGTTTTATTTTTAGAAAACCTGATGTGAGTTTGGATTATATGCTTCCAAGGAAAACAAGTTTATCATCTGACAGTAATAAAACATTCTGTATGATTGGCCACTGCACATCAACCCAAGAAGATCTGCTTCGATTAGCTGGAAGATGGCATTTTGGAAATTTACTACTGTTCAATGGTATATATATGTTGTTTTATTTTTGCACCGTTATATGTATTTTAGGTATTAACATATAGGGATCAACAAAATTGGTCTTAATTAAAAAACTTGCATAAAGAGAATTAACAAAAAAGGTGTGTGTGTTGTCTAAATCAGCCTCTGAAAAATGGAGAAGAGACAAAGTTGAGAACATTAAATGAAATAGGTGTAATGCATGTTACTTTGATTGAGAAAGTGAAAAGGAAGAGTATTTCCTTTGGGTGTTATAAATGAATGTTTTGTGCCCATTCATCATCTCTGATTCAGCCCATTGAGAATAGTTGTTAACTTTATCTATCATGTCTTATAATTCTCGGATGGTTACAATAAGACATACACACTCCATCAGAACAAAATATAAAAGCACAATAAAACAGCACTAAACAAGACAAATTAACCCCCACTTTCCACACAACAATCATATTGAGTAGGCCATATGAACCACTTTGAGCTTGCTTATGTAAAGGCAGTATGTCAAGTAAAGAATAAATATAAACATGCACCCCAAAATTACAATTTAAAATTTGAACATTAAATTTTGCAATTAAAATATCCTAAAAATCTCTGTAAATAATGCATTGTCATGTCATGCTTCACATTGTTAATGCAAGCCATATGTCTGCTCAAACAGCATTGACTTCGAGTTTTTTTTTTAAGGCACCAAGATCTCAATCGTTCTTAATGTTAAAGGGTAAAGTATTCATAATTGAGGTCCTGCTGCCTTAAATTTAGAACAGCAGTACTCTTCTAATCTGATCATATATGAAGGGATTTCAATCAAAAGATTTAGACTCAAACAAATGTCTGGATGGTTGTTATATCCTTAAAATTGCTTTGATCATTGGAGAGACCAAGTTATTCAAAATTTTAAAAAACAGCAACAAAATTTTAAGCTTAATTCTATACTCAATGGGAGGCCAATGTAGATGTTTTAAAATTGCAGAAATATGGGTATAGCATTATGTTCTTTATCATGATAACAGAATTGATCCTGGGACTCCATGGCCATTTATTTATTTATTTGTTTATTTGCTTACTGAATTTTTTAGCCCGTCCTCCTACAAGAATGGATTACAAGATTACATTGCAGCAAGATATTTCTTGTTTGCATTCTGCTGTTTTCTCTCTAGATTTGCTGTCATAGTGATGATTCGCTAACTGAAGGACATAAAATTGTCTCCCTTTGGAAATTAGAGCAAGGACACCGCTTTAGTAGCCAGTAGGAGCTGAGGTTTTGGTATGCTCAGTGTTTTATCCCTTGCTGGGTTCTGGGCACAATTTTTTGCAGTGCTCCTAGCACCAATTATAGTTTGATCTGACAGTTGAACTTGGGCATGATAATTCAACTGTGACAAACTAGATAGCATTTCGTATAGTTAGTAAGATCACTGCAGTTTTCAAGTATGTGTTCCTGTAATATGACCTATCTAAAATAGTTTACATATTTCACACCCATTATGCACAAAATAGGAACGAGTAGATTGATGTGAATGATATATTCAGCTGTTCATTTATTGTGTTTCAGAATGAGTTATGTTTTTATTTTTCAAAATAGGTGCAAAGATTGGACCAGAAGAAGCATTTTACTTATATGCTTATGGGCCAGATTTTATATCTTTAATGCCTTGTAAATATGGAAAAATGGGGATTAATTACTCCAAGTATATCAGTGAAGATATTCTGCAATGTGAACAGATTAAAGAACTTGTTATGAATAATAAAGATGTGGATATTGGACCACTAATTGTAAGTAACTATTTTTTTAAATGAAAGATGATTTCAAGAGAAAATACCCGTCGCCCCCAAAAGAATATATATCCATCAAATATCAGTAAAGCATGATGTAGTATTGAAGGTGGTAGTGAAATGAAGCTTTAAGATTGGCATACATTAACAATAATAATAAGTGAAACAAACATCATCTTAAAACATGCTAGCAACCCTGAACCTTCAGTCCTTGTGTTTGGCAGAGGGATTACATGCTTGGGGGTGGGGGATTTTTAGGGTCCACTGGACCACCAGGGCTGAGGTCTGCTGGTCTTCCACATTCCTCCCACTTGTCGGCAAATCCTAATGCCAGCTTTGAGCTGGTGTAGGGTTTGCTGCTGGAGCAGCGCCCCTGGGAGGAGTACGGGAGACCCTCTTTTGCATGCAATTAGTGGTCAGAGCTGGTGAGCTTGTTACACACGCTCGTCGACTGATCCTGGGGCAGGGGCAAATGCTGGCGCTAGTCCAGTGCTAATGGCTTCTCGTGCCCGTGTTTGCTTCTGATCGTCTGAGGGCATTTAACTTTGTTCTTTTATTAGCCATTTAAGAACCTCTGTTCATCAGGGGCTGTTGTAGCTTCTGAGGGGAATAATGAGGTAATGGCTGTGCTAGAGGAAATAAATACACCTTCTGCACCTGGGCCTGAGCTCCTGCTCTCCACTAGGAATAAAGAAACTGAAATACCAAGTCTATGTACAGGTTGTTTATTATGAAAAGAAAGTTCTCCGAGGACAAGCAGGCTGCTCGTTCTCACTGATGGGTGTGCGTCCACAGTGGCCCAGGAACGGAGGATTTTTCCAGCAAAAAAATCAAAAAAGCTTTAAGACAGCTTCCGGATATCTCAACACTGAGACCTGAAGGCAGCTTGGAGTCTTTTTAGCCACAGCAGTGTTGATTTCTACCACATCTGCGGGTGAAGCTTTGCCAGCATGTCAGGAACCCTTTCTGTGATGAGTAGTGCAAGGTAGATGGAGACTTGGGCGTCACCTATAGAGCATTTTTATGAGTCTGACTCAGAGTGCTCCTGGGACTCTGGTTTTCTTGGATGAGGAAGGGGTCACCAGGTCTCCTTTCATATCATTTCTCACTTCTCTTTTGAGAAAAGTCCTTAACTGACAAGCTTTCATTCATTGTTTTTGTGAAGGAGATGGCACAAGCCATCCTATTTAAGTTAGAGGTGAAAGAGGAGCCCAGAGAAGCATTCCTCAACCCACCCCTGAAGGCTGTGGTAGTGTCAATTCACAGAATTCTGATGGATGTTGAGGTGAGAATGTGGGAGACTTCTTCCCCATTTATGCTATTAACAAGAAGGTACAGAGTGCAGATGCTCACAGATTGGAGAAACAGCAGCTTTTTCACCCTTCCATGGTGGTTGAATCCACTCTGAAAAGAGCCAAAAGCTTCAAGACTCGCTCCTTGGTGCCCCTGGGAGGGAAGCTTGGACATTGGAATCTTGGTTTTCAGAATGCTATGTTTGTGTCCCACATAGCATCCTAAACCAGTCAACAAGGAGTGAGGAAACAAAAGATGAGGAAGCCAAAGCAGGATGATGTAAAAAAGTCTTTAATGCTTCCAAAACACTGCAAGCGTATTGTCGAAAGACTAGACATGGCCTTGTTTCAGCTGGTGTACCTTCATCAGGAGCCTTGACAAACACAATGCAACAAATATGAGAATCAGGGAAAGTACAGTGTTATAAATATCAATCTTAATTGTGCCAAACGGCACCGTCGATCATCAGATGAAGCAGTGTTTCACATGCAAATAACATCTTATCAGTTCTTCATGAGCATGTGGGATATTGTGCACAGTTCAGTGGAGTTTGCTGACATTCCCTAGGAGAAGGCTGAAGAACTTTGTGTCTTAGTAGCCAAAGGTCCCCCATGGCAGCAACAGATGGGAAGAGGCACAGTGGAGCTAACTCAAAAGCTCTGTCTTTGGGGCTGGAGAAAGTTCTTATGCAGGCTTCTGTCAGATAACATCACCCATGTGTGAGGATTTATGTCCTGTTGTCTCAGAGAACACTTGCTACAGGTAGGTAACTGTTATACTGGCCTATAACTGTTATACTGGTCTGCAGGATTTGACTCCTTTAGTACAGGAAATATGGTGGCCTGCTTAAAGGCTGTAGGCACTAACCCAGAAATCAAAGAAGCATATCTTATTAGTATTAAATTTCTTTATTAACAGCAAGTGAACAAACCATCAGAAAATGATTATAAAAGTTATAACATGAAGTTTGCAATCATAATATGACATAACTTTATAAAAGCTTTTGGTCCTCCACCGCTTTTAATTCTCCCCCCTTCCCTCTCCACCCAACCTGCCCCCTTCCCTTAATGCTTAGAGAGAAACTATATTCTCTTTATGTCCATTTAGATCCCACACTCCCGTCTTAATATCAGTGCTAAAGATCTCAAGTACCCATGCAGGGTTTTGGCTCTTATAATCCCACATGAAATGCTTTTACTAACATAGTAGATGACAGCAGAGAAAGACCTGCATGGACCATCCAGTCTACCCAACAAGACAAACTCATATGTGCTACGTTCTGTGTATACCCCTCAACCAACCTAACATCCTGTTTCCATAAGATCCCCCAATCCCCCTCCCCCCTGTTTCCCATTTCAAACTCTAGGTGACTTGAAATGAAATTCAGTACAAACCAAATTTCCACTTCTAGAAACATAGAAACATGACAGCAGATAAAGGCCACATGGCCCATCCAGTCTGCCCATCCATTCCTTCCACTATTTCTTCCTGTCCCTAAGAGATCCCATGTGCTTGTCCCCATGCTTTCTTGAATTCACCATCTCTCCAAGATATGGCTAAAGTTGGGGGCAGGGGGGGGGGCTGTTTATTAAACTTTTGATGAACCTGGGAGTTTAATGGCGTCCCTTCAGCCTTTGCCTCCCAAATAATTTTGTAATTTGGCCCTACAATGAAAAGTGGACCCTGATCTGTCCATAGAACTAACCAATGTGTAAATTGAGCTAATGCATATTGATCCCCTGGGCCCACTGGGATTCCTTGCTGCAGATTCGCAAAAGACAAACGTGTGCTATGTAATTTAAACAAATTCTCATGCAAACCACCCCACTCTGTGCCGAGCAAGCAAACACAGGATTTTCCATACCCTGTAAAAAAAAAAATGCATTCCCCACTATAGGCAAAAGATCACTGCTATGAGAATTCTGTTTCCACATTATCACAAGACTGCAATTGGGGGTCATAACCACCAATTTGAATCTAAGTGGTAACAGAGCAAGAGCAGAGGAGGATTACTCTTGCCCCAGCTATTATATCAAAGAATTAAAATAAAATCCCACTGTAATAACGCATATCTTCACATATGCCAGATTCATTGTCTAAAATAGCCTATATATGTATACAGACACACACATACTAATATAAATCTTCATCTATTATATCACCAGGGATAGCCTGGTAAGCACTGGTGCTGGGGACAGAGGAGTTGGGGGGGGGGGGGGTTATGATCTTATGATATTTGGATGGGAGAGGGTTGGGACTTTGATTGAGCTTGTCATGGGTGGGGACAGGGCTGATTTGAGAAGACTATATATTCTTTAGTTTGGCGGCAGCTATGCAACCTGCCTGCCAGCGTGGAAGTATTTAACTCCACCTCTTGAGGTGGCATTAATTTCACCCATGGTGTTGGCAGCTGTGATAGTGTACAGTTACGTATTTTGCACTTTCAGTGCTGCCCACTCCCATTCTTCACCCATACCCTACCCAGTTCCACCTCACAAAGCCTTAAGCAGTTAGCACATGATTTTTAATGTGCTGCTGTTTTTAGTGTGTGCTAGCTGTTAGCACAGACCCACGCTAATGAATCCTGTGTATTAAAACATCCATTGACTGTTTAACGCACTTTAGTAAATATCTCTCTAAAACGTTTTAGTGCATGCTGTTTTCCAGCATCACACACTAAAAGCTGTAGGCTACTCCCTAGGCTTTTAAAGTTACCTCCACCCTCTCTAGTGAGGATTGGTGAATAAGTGCTTAGTGTCAAACTGGAGTTTTGGTTTTTATTAGCTGTTTAGATCAAGGCTGGCCCAACCATTAGGCAAACTGGGACAGTGGGTGGGGGGGGGGGGGGGGGGCAACAAAGAACAACTGCTCTTGAAGCAGAACAATAGGTTCTGGAAGAATGGGCAGTTTTGAAATAGCCCATTTGCCCTTCTAAATGACTTTTGGAAACCACTCTCCTTATGTATGTATTTATAAAACTTTAATATTTAAAAGCATGATGTCCAGATTCGTGTTTTAGAAGATTGTTCTGGGAATGATGATATTGGGATGATCATGATTCTTGAATTTAATTATCAAAATCTTGTTGGGGGGGGGGGGGGGGAGAAGGCAAATTCCACCCACGTGAGCATCCGCCTGCAAAATATTCACCATTGTATCTTGATGCATGCATATAGAATATCATATATTGGAAAATGTTTATTACCATGTATATTTATTCACATACTTGTATAAATGACTAGAATACTGGCTTTTGACATAAGGTAAAGCTGCCTCTAACTAGCCGGCTCCTTATGGAATTACCCTTCAAATGTACATCCCAGGCTATGGATTTTCAGCAGCACTATCTACATTCCTACAGCACTTAAGCCTTTTGTGTTAATCTACCAATTGTTATAACAACTTATACTACAGTTCCTGTAAAGTTTATTTAATTTATCAGACCCAACAATCTGGGATGAAATGGAAAATAGATATATATATTTTGGTGGAGGGGGGGGGGGAGGTTGCTAGGAGTATAAAAGTTAATTGAAAGTGGATTCAAGGCTGAAGGCTCACCTTGGGCACCTAATACCCTTGTATTGGACCTTGTTTAGATTGATTGTATTTTAAATTATTTTGCTTCTGTATTGATTTATATTTGTTTTATATTGCATAGTGAAATGTATTTTATGAAATATATGTTTTAAAGTTTTTGTAAGCTGTTTGTGTGAACTGTTAGGTTTCACAACCTGAATTATAAATGCAATAGAAAATTCCTCCCCGCCAATAAAGTTACCCAGTTTTCAGAGTCCAAATGGGGCAGAATGATCCTCAGTTGCTTCAGCACTGGTGGACTGGAATGTCTGGGCATGTGTCTAGGATTGCGTACGATTCAGAAGAGGAATGAGGGTAAATGGATAGGAAGGCTATAAGAGAAGCCCTCTGGATGGGAAACATTTTATACGGTTTGCAGCATAGCTTTTATTGGCAGGGTGCAAGGCAGGCTGCAAAAATAAAAGAAATATAAAATTGTTTTTTTCTTTCACTAACAAAATAAGATAATGTAGTAAGTACGCTATTTAAAATCTAAAGTGAGTGTAAAATTTGAGCTTCTTTGACAAATCATATTTGTTTATGTTCTAGGAAAGTCTTGCTGTTGTGTATACCACAAATTATCCTGCTCAGTATATCATCTATGAGCCAGTTATTAGACTGAAAGGTCAAGTGAAAACTGTTCCTGCTCAGAGACCTTTCAGTTCAAAGGATGTGCAGAGTAATGTACTGGATCCATTATGTCTGAAAACACTCCAGCTTATGGAACACAAAAATCTACAGGACATATTGCATGAGATAGGTGGCACTGGAGCATTTGTGTTTCTGTTTGCTAGAGTAAGAAACTAATATTTTAAAAAATAAAAATTACTTCTTTTTTTCCTGTTTTTAAGATTTGTAGATCATACTGAATGAATGTTCTTTTTCCTTTTGTGTGCACATGGTTCTCTTCTGGATTACAAAATTGTTTTAAAATTATCCCTAATCACTTGAGGATAGGCAGACTGTGCTGTTTCATTAAGCAGGCATCTTCAAAGTCTGATATTCATATACAGAGCTGTAGATGTGCTTTTGTATAAAAGCAGTATAAAAATCCCAGTTTTTTTTCATAATACAAGTTTTTATTCATTTTTATTTTTAAAAAATATTTTTTTAGATATATTTGGCTTGATATTCAGCAGGTGGTTGTACAAGAAGTTAAAGAAGGCAAAAGGATTTGTTCAAGCATTAGTAGGAAAGTATATTATGAGTAAAGTTGTAAAGGTGTTATATTATAGTCGGATAGGTGTTGTATTATAGCTAGTTAAGGGTTTTCGTGGTAGGCTTTGTTAAAGAGGTAAGTCTTCAAGGCTTTGCGGAAGTTAATTCGTAGTATGTAATATTAGGTGAAATCAGGGATGCGGTAAATTCTTTTTCACATCATTATCTGTTTAGGTAGTGACCGCACAGTGGATCCTATGCATGTATAGATGGTGGTGCTAAATATAGGTATTAGCGGTGACCATGCTGTCTTTATCTGTTTAGTTCATAAGGTCTAAAGTAAGAGGATAACTTATCTATTTAGTAGCTAGATATCACCGCTAATTGGATAAATTCTGGTGCTGCCTTCCACCCTCCCCTAATGTGGCTCCTAATTATATGGATGCTATCTGGCCGTTTAGGGCCATGCTTACGAAAGCTTAGTGTGCCCATAGGAATAAAATGGGCTGCACAGCACTTAGCATGTGCTAAGCTTTAGTAAACATGGCCCCTACAAAAAAACTTTCATCCATGGAGATTACATATTGTCTAAGTGACCCTTTTCCTTCTTCCTGGCTAAAGATGCAAGAGCTGCATCTGCTACCAATGTTGTTATCTATGATCTTTCAAAGCT
Organism: Microcaecilia unicolor; assembly: GCF_901765095.1. Lineage (NCBI taxonomy): Eukaryota > Metazoa > Chordata > Amphibia > Gymnophiona > Siphonopidae > Microcaecilia > Microcaecilia unicolor. The sequence continues at coordinate 48,740,909 of NC_044033.1, read as the reverse complement.
TATCATTAGGACAGATCCCTGATCTTTGGAAACGCGCTATTGTTCAGCCTACTCTTAAAACAAACAAACAAAAAAAACCCAATTAAAACCAACCAGATAAAAAAATAAAACCCCACTCTTGATCCATCTATACCTGGTAACTATCGCCCTGTCTCCAATTTGCTTTATGTCTAAAGCATTAGAGAAAATCATGTTTAATCAACATGTCCTTTTCAGAAAAAATACTAGCTCTCCATCCCTATCAGTCAGGATTTCGACCTCATCATAGCACTGAAATTGTTATAACAGCACTTATCAGTGAACTTCACTCCCATTTTGATCAATACAACACTGTCTTAGCTGTTTCTCTTGATCTTTCTGCAGCTTTCGAGATGGTCAGTCATTCCCTCCTGCTTGCCCACTTGTCTTCTTTAGGTATCTTGGTTCACTTCTTTTTTATCACACCACTCTTTTCATGTTATGTTAGTTAATAATGTTTGAGTTCAGGGTTCTCGGGGGTGGGGGGAGGGTTCCCCAAGGCTCCATTCTCTCCCCTCTTCTATTCAACCTCTTTTTGAGCCCGCTTGCTGCTCTTATTCAGTCCTTTGGCATTTCAGTACACTTCTATGCAGATGACATACTTCTGCTATACCCAACTTCCCCGTCTTCCTCTTCTCTGGCTCCACTCCATGCTTGCCTTAAGGCAGTTGCGAGCTGGCTCAAGGAACACCAGTTAGTACCAAATGCCCATAAAACAGTAGCATGTTGGTTCAAGGGTGCACCTTTACCACCACTGTTCCCTATTACTTCTTTTGGTACAACCTTCTTTCTGCTACTTAGGAATCATCCTGGACTTCTCTTTCTCTCTCTTTCCTACCACACATTTCACATCTAACACAAATTTGTTTTCTGGTTTGTTTTTTTCGTCAACTCAGTACTATCTGACACCTTCTTGATACTTCAAACTTTCATGCACTAATTCTTGCTTTCTTTACATCATGACTTGATTATTGCAGCATTATTTATGCTGACGTCCCTCACTCGGCTCTGCATAAATTGCAAACACTACAAAACACGGTTATTAGGTTATTATGCAAGATTCACCGTTCAGATCATACTTTACTGCTGTTCAAAAAATATCACTGGCTTCCTGTTGAGCAATGGATCACCAATAAAGTTGCTCTACTTACCTTCAAGGCTCTTCGAATTTGTATCCCTCTCTCCCCTGCCTTACCATCCCCTACTGTCCCACAAGATCTCTCCGTTCAATTAATGATCATAGGTTACTCTTCTTTCTTTCCTCATACACTTGGAATAGTTTACCCATCACCCTATGAAGTAATACCTCACTTGAGTTTTAAAGCAGACTTAAAAACCTGGCTCTTTCAGCAGACCTTCGGGCAGACTAGCTGACTTAAGCACTGGCTATTCCGTTCACCTCTGCTGTTTACTCTCCTGCCTATCCTTTTCTCTACATATTCTCAATGTGATGTTATATTGAATTATTTCTTCTTTAACTTCTGATATGACTGTATTGCTTTCCTATAATTTAATGGAGTTTCTTTCCTTTTTTTTTTTTTAGTCTGTACACCGCTCTGCTTGTCAGAGCAGTATAGAAAGTCTTAGAAATAAATAAATAATAGTGATTTAATGGCTTGATGATATCCATATAATTATTTTTTTTAAATCTACAACCATTGGCAAATGCATAACTCCTGCTGAATATCAGCCCAGTTATTTATTGTTGTATACAGATTTTACTTGTACAATCTGTTGGAAAACTGTCTTTAAAGATGTATCACTCAGTTGCAGACTAAATTGACTAGTTTTATTTAAATTTAAATATGACCACTTTAAAGAAAATGGTCATCACTTTTTTTTTTCTGGGATCACATTTTTACATTTTGAAAAAGAAAAGTTGTTATCTTATTTTAGAGAACATCATAAAATATTTTGTAAGTCTTTTCAATATATAGAATATGCAAATAATGCTTTTTGCTGTGTTTGTAATATTTTGTTATAACTAATATTATTTCAGATTGTGGATATCAGTAGCTGTGAAGAGACTCAGGCTTCAGCACTGAAAGTTATACTGTCTTTAACAAAATACAATCATCAGAGAATCCAAGAGATTGAAAACTGTGGTGGTTATTCAATGATTAATCAGGTGTTAATCAAACCAAAGTGTATTATTGGCTTCCACATGTTAAAGGTATAATGCTTCCAATTCTTTGGTGGGGTTTGATGTATATTAGTCTTAAATTGTATAAGCCAAAGGCAGATGCCATGATTTAAACTTTCTGAGTGGGATGAATACACTACAGAACCACTTTTGTCTTCTTCCAAAAAGGAGCGAGTTGTTAATGTTAATAATAATAAAAAGTGGTACATTTCATAGGACGAGGAAGGTTAACCATGTTCAGATCTGTATAAGATAGAAATATTTGTAGCTCCATAGATAATATAATTTGTATATTTATGTATGCTAGATATTTAGGTACCAGTATGTACATGAGCCTAGAAATCTTACGTTTAAAAAATATATTTTGTAGACAAGCAGAATGAGTTAATCACACAATGATTCCATTTGTTAGAGCAGACCCTTGGCCTGCTTTGACCTGCATTTCCCCCCCCCCCCCCCCCCCCCAGTGGGCAATCTGGGCAGAGTGAAATCCACTTGCTCCTACACTTGAGGGCTCTGGCAGAAAAATGACAGCCATGACCTCTAGTGGTAGCCTCACAGTACTACCGCTGAGGTCAGCCCATAGCGGTAGTACCACAAGAATACCTCTAGAGATCATAGCTGCCATATTTCTGTCACAGCTGTCAGAAGCAGGAGCGATTGGGGTTTGCTGTAGAGGCCTATCGAATTTTGGTTTCAGTTTTGGCAACGAAACTGGCCCAGAGTACAGATTTGGTTTTGGCTGAAACCATAACTCCCATCCTTGCCCCCATGACCACTCTGCACCGTCCTCTCTCCAAACTGTTGGCCCCCCTCATCTGCAGAAAGTCCATCCTGCCTGGCCAGCCTCAATCCAGCAGAGAACCTGCCCTCTGTGGGCCACCCACTAACTCTGTCCTGCCCCCACACTTAGGCCCTCCCCGGTCTTACCTTTGAAACCATGGTAATCTAATGGCCTCTTTAGGACAGGAGCTAACCCCAGTCACTTCTGTCCATGATGGCTCTCATGGCAGCCATTTTGACTTTGGAGCTGGCTGGGGGCAGGATTGACTTGGGATTGCTCCTGCCCAAAAGAGGGCCAGGGAAGGGCTTACATGTGGGAAGAGGATGGAATTGGTGAGCTGCTTTGGGGCGGGTTTTCTGCCGGGGGAAGCTGGCCCAGCAGGATGGGCTTTCTTTGGAGGAGGGGGCGAGTCGACTGTTTTGGCTTCAGTTCTGACAGAAACTGAATAGCAAATTTAAGCCATGATTTGGTTTCGGTTGCCCTCTAGTTTGCTCCTTCCCAGATTGCCCTCTGGCCCAGAAGGGGGCCTACTTGGATATAGGGGGAGGGGCTTCTATGGTTGGGAGCCCAAATTTTGTTAGTGGTGGAGATTGGAATGGGGGAGGCTGATATCCCCTTATGCAGGTCTTGGTTGAATACTGGCCATGATGCATATAAGAGCTGGTGGCTAGAGCATGGCCAGATAGCTGTAGATATTCAGTGCCAGTGGTCCAGCATTGAATATTTGGGGTTAATTTAGCTGACAACTGTCAGAAGTTAAAAGAAAATGCTGACTGCCTCTGGCTGAATAATGACCAGCATATATCTAGAGCATAAAACATATCAGAATAAAGCAGTCCTGAGTGTTCAAAGTCTTATAAAATTGCTTTGTCCAAATAAAAACTGGTTGCCTACATAGGAACTAATTTTTTAACAGGGCACCTTAAAACCTTTTCAAAAAAGTTTCTGTTTTGAGTCTGATTTTGTAACAGGACACCTATGTGGGAAGTCCACAACAGTGTAGCTCCAGTAGTGCACAGATGCCTACACACATATTTACACTTGCTTCAAAGATGATGTAAATGTATGTGTGTGCTCCAAACTAGAGAATGACACGAAGACATGTCCTCGCCCCATCCCCGTGGGTTGCATAAGAACATGAGAGTAGCCATACTGGGTCAGACCAATGGTTCATCTAGCCCAGTATCCTGTTTCCAACAGTGGCCAAGCCAGGTCACAAGTACCTGACAGAAACCCAAATTGTGGCAACATTCCATGCTACAAATCATGACTATCTCAATAGCAGACTATAGCCTTTTCCTCCAGGAACTTGTCCAAACCTTTTTTTAAACCCAGATATGCTAACCGCTGTTACCGCTTCCTCCGGCAAAGAGTTCCAGAGCTTAACTATTTGTTCAGTGAAAAAATATTTCCTCCTATTTGTTTTAAAAGTGTTTCCATGCAACTTCCTTGAGTGTACCCTAGTCTCTGTACTTTTGGAACATATAAAAAATCGATTTACTTCTCATTCCACACCACTCAGGATTTTGTAGATCTCAATCATTTCTCCCCTCATCCTTCTCTTTTCTAAGCTGAAGAGTCCTAACCTCTTTAGCCTTTCATCATATGAGAGCAGTTCCATCCCCTTTATCATTTTGGTTGCTGCTGTTTGAACCTTTTCTAATTCCACTATATTTTTTTGAGATATGGCGACAGAACTGAATGCAATACTCAAGGTGCGGTCGCACCATGGAGCAATACAGAGGCATTATAGGTTTTTTGGTCCTATTCACCAACCCTTTCCTAATAATTCCTAGCATCCTGTTTGATTTTTTGGCTGCCGCCGTACAGAAGATATCAGCATATATTCTACGACAACACCTAAATCTTTTTCTTGAGTGCTGACCCCCAAGGTGGACCCTAGCATCAGGTAACTATGATTTGGATTATTCCTTCCAATGTGAATCACCTTGCATTTGTCCACATTAAATTTCATCTGCCATTTGGATGCCCAGTCTGCCAGTAATATTTGTTTTAACAACCTTGAATAGTTTTGTGCCATCTGCAAATTTAATCACCTCACTCGTCATTCTAATTTCCATATCATTTATAAATATGTTAAATAGCACCGGTCCCAGTACCGATCCCTACGGCACCACTATTCACCCTTCTCCTTTGAGAGAAATGACCATTTAACTGTTCCTTCTGTTTTCTGTCCAATAACCGATTCCTAATCCACACCAGAACCATTCCTCCTATCCCATGACTCTTTAAGTTTTTCAGGAGTTTCTCATGAGGAACTTTAAAAGCTTTCTGAAAATCTAGATACACTACATCAACCGGCTCAACTTTATCCACATGTTTATTCATGTCTTCAAAGAAATGAAGCAGATTGGTGAGGCAAGACTTCCCTCCGCTGAACCCATGCTGACTCTGTCTCCACCCCATCCCTGCAGGTTCTGTCTTTGTCCCTGCCCCGTCCCCATCCCCATCGGCTCTGTCCTTACCTGCAGAGGCCTCGAACACTATGATTTTATATTAAAGTATAAACAGGAACAATATGCTGTAAAAATGTTGTTTATAAATCACAAATAGAAAACAATAACAACAATGAGCAACTATAACAAACCCCTCCCACCACCCTTTACCCTGCCAACTCCAACAATAGCTGACTTCTACTTCCCCAAGGAATCCTAATCCACGGGTACAAAATACAACCCGCTCTGTATGCCCTAATGGGGGAGAAATATGCCATATGAAGCACTGTTATGATTTTTTAATCTGTGGATGAATAAGTCATCAGCAATCTCAGGAGTCAGCCTAGTTCTCCTGTCTTCCACATTCCTTCCTGCAATAGAAAATGCCTTCTTAGATGTGCAGGATTCCCCATGCAGATTTTGCTAGTTGTGGCCAGCATGTTTGCTTGTTTTTCCAAAAAAAATCAAAATATCATCGTTTGCATCACTCAAATATAAACAGCCCAGTTCATTAACAGGCTTCAAAGTAAAAAATGACATGGGGACAAAGTTTGTCCCTGTCCTCACGGGCTCTGTCCCGTTCCTGCCCTTTCCCCGCGGGCTTTGTCCCCGCCCCATCCCTGTGGGCTCTGGGTTTTGTCCCTGTCCCCTCAGTTACCATGGGACCCCATCCCCATGTCATTCTCTACTCTGAGCATGTACTTGCATATTTTCTAAAATACACATATATACATTGCAACTCTGCAGTGTATCCCTTCAAATACTTAAATGCAGATTGCATAAAAGCAGAGACACAGTTTCCATGTACATGCTATTTATATGAATAAATGGCCACACAATTTAATAGGTTGCATAGAAGCCTATGTGCTTTTATAAAATGTACACCTGCAATGATATGAAGAAGGATGTAAATGTGTGCCTGTGTGTGTACATTTATGGGATAATTTTCTAGAATTTTTCTACAGACAAGACCTGTTTTACATGCAGTAAAGGGCTTTTATAAAATGTGTGGCTTAAAAAAATACTTTCATGGAAAATGTGTACCTTTTGCATGATCTCCACATAGGTGTTCCCGGTAGCTTGGATTTGAACAGAGTGGAGGTAGAATTGTGATAGACATGTATATTCGATCCAATGTTTGCATACATGCATTTAGTGCACACAAATTTATATCTTCAGAAAGTGTGGTGAATGCATGGAATGGCCTCAGCAGAGAAGTTGGAGACAAGGACTGTATCTAAATTCAAGAAAGCAGTGGAGGATCTCTAAGGAAAAGGAAGGGAATGCAGATGGATGGTCCAAACAGGCCTCTGGTCTTTGCTGTCATTTTCCATATTTCTATGCAATCATAGTAACATAGTAACATATAGTTACTATGTTACTATGATTGCATAGAAATATGGAAAATCTAGAAATGGAAATACCGTATACCTCTAAATATGTAATACTAATGGAGCAGACTGATCTGAACAGAAAAGCTTCTCTGCCCTCATTTTCTGTTAAAAAAAAAAAAAAGAAAAGAAAGAGAAAACCAAGCAAACTAACAAAAACTAGGAACTATCTTCTGGCAGGTAGTGCAACCAGACGTAATGTTCCTATAATCCAGATACAGCACACATGGATAGCATGGCAAAGAGAAATCATACCAGAAAAATAAGGCCAACCAATGCCATTCAATGCACTGATTAAAAACAAAAAACCATAATTGAAACTATAAGGGGGAAAATAGCCAAACTGAAAAACTCTCCAAAACTGGACTTTACTGGAAAAATACTGTTTGAAGAAAAAAACAATCATTGGGCTCTGTGAAAAAAAGGCAGTGAGGACCTGCACAACCACTGTGTAATTTCAGCCTGCCAATAGGTGGGAAAATGTGGGATACAAATGCAACAAATAAATAAGTTAATAATGGACCATAAGAAGGCCTTGAACCAAAGGAAAATGCCTAAAGAAGCTGCCTGCACACTCCTTCCAATCAATCTAGCAGTATTCCAAGGCTAATTTAGGGGTCCTTTACTAAACTGCGGTGAAAAGTGGCTTTAAGCAGCAGCAGTAAAGTGGCAGTTTTTCCCTATTTTGTATTAATTGCCGTGTGCTAACAGTGCCCTGTAGAAGCACGTTGTTTCTTTAAAATCTGTACTTTTGTGTTTAGGATTCTACATGGAGAAGCACCAAAGTATCTGATATGACAAACAATTTATTTTTTGTGCCCTAAATATAGTCTAATCCTTTCATATCCTTTAAAATACAAAAAGTATCATAATGCAATCTTTGCATTTCAGGCAGAAAAATATTAGAATTCTCTTCCTGTCTTTATTATTAGATCAGAGACATGGTATTTAAAGTTTAAAAATCTTTTGTAGGTGGTAAGGGCTCATGTGCTAAACCTGTTCTAACCAGTTAGCACAGGAATGCTCACTCTCTACCCCCTGACACTCCCCCTCTAAAAAAATAAAAAATTCAGAGCATGCATATTAGCGTGCAGCAATTTGACTTTTACCATAGGACACTTGAGCATGTCCCATGGCAGGCCATTTTCAGCTGCGGTAAGTGTGCGGTAGCGCTTATTGCAGCTTAGTAAAAGGGCCTCTTAGATTTTAAGCTCGGGATCTCTGACTATTTTGCAGCTCTATGATTCCTTTGCTTATATAATTGTTTATAGCCTGTGTAGTGTTATGTACAGTGCCAGCGTTATAAAAATATGAAAAGTTTGAATGCTGTTCAAATACATTAAAGTATCTTATTCCCAGTGATTTAATATAAAACTGTAAAAATATCAGCTTGCTAGTTTGAAGTAATTCTAGATATTTTTTTTGTTTTTAAGACCCTTCTTGAAGGTTGCTGTGGTGATCAGATTCTTACCATTGAGAATGGACAGTTTAAGCTTGATGTAGATTCTCCTGCTATAATCCAAGATGTTAAACTGCTTGAAGTTTTGTTGCTGGATTGGAAAATATGGTCCAAAGCACAGGTATTAGAGTTTTATTGTTATTTGAAATCAAATTAAGGCAAAATGCTGAGAGGCAAAGTTTTAATGAACAAGCAGAGAAAGTAAAACCTGAAAAATAAAAGATAACCCATGTAATTTTCATAATAACAAAATCTACAGCTTTTTCAAATGCAATACATAAAACCTGACATGGCCATGTTTTGGCATTTGTCTGCCTGCATCAGAATAAAATATAAATAAAAAAAGATCATGACGATCTATGAATGAAAAAACCTTGAAAATGAGAGATTAATTTCTTTTTGAAATTTCCTAGGTAATGTTTTCTTCGATTTTAGGAGTTTGATTATATTTACTAATCCTGCACAATTGCAAGAGCGAGATATCAGTGTTGAGCAGGATCTGATGGCTCATGGTTAGGGAGCAGTAGAGTCCCGACGTTAAGATTAAGAGAGGCACTTTCAAAATCTGTACTCTGAATATGCATGTATTATTCTTTCTTTTTTATTTATTCATTAATACACTTCATACTCCAATGCATAGCAAAAATTTATCTAAACCTCTTTGCCACTCTTCATCTCAATCACTTAACCCAGAAAAAGCCAAGACTCCTCATTTTTCAAACACAAGATGAAGGCTTAATCCTAAATATATAATAGTCTTCTCATTTTTGTTTTCCTTATTATTTGCAGCCTGGGATCTGGGAAACTCTACTAGCTGCTTTAGAAGTCTTGATTCGAGCTAGTCATCGCCAACAGATGTTTAACATCAGACAATTATTGAAAGCTCGAGTGGTTCATAATTTCTTGCTTGCCTGCCAAGTTCTACAGGTATGTTAGATATTCATCTCAAGTGTTTACCTAAAATATGTTACATTTGCATAATACAAATTCTGCTCTGAACCTTTTATACCTTATTAATAAGTATATGTGTTGTAATCAGTGTCATGGCACAGATGTCTCAAATTACATTCTGTTTGAAAAAAGAGAGATCATGGTTCAAGCAGCAAAGTTGCTGGATAGGGCACCTTTACACAGGATAATTATTATATTACAAAAACATTTTTCAGTCTAAGCAATGAAATTTGTGAAATAGTACATTTCTAGGTCAAGTCTTACCAGCCTGTTATGTTCTAACTTCAGTATCTTTAGCTTGTTCCTAATAGTACTGCAAGATAAGCTTTCAGTATTTTATCCACATCTGTCCTCTTCATCATGCATACTGCTGTCTAGATACTACATCATCCTGACCTGAAACTTTATACCTTTGCCTATTCTTCATGATTCATCTTCTGTGAGTCTTCTCTAATTATTCCCTGCATGCCTTGCTTTCTCTATTCTTCCTCCTAGCATCTTCTGCCTATCCCTACTGTACTTTGTCCCTAGTTTTGCTTCTACCAGAGGAGGCTGGGAAGTTAAAAAAGTTAGATGGTACAACAAGTGATAAGTCATCACTGTACCTTATCTTTCGTTGCTCCATTTTCCATCCTTTATATTTTTTCACCTCTGCTTTTGTTGATTAATCCTAAGCTTTTCCTAACTCTTTTTTGTTTTGTAGTCTTCTCTATTTCTTTCCTGCTCTTGAAACTTTTCTTCTTGTCATCTCATTTATACAGCTTCCTTTTTTGTCATTTCTTCCACCTTTGTCTGCTTATCGATGTATTTGTTTCTCCCGGCCTGGCTATTTTGCACTTCTCCATGGTCCGGCTTATCTCTGTGCTTTCTCTTTCTACCAGTCTAGCATGCCCATCCATCTCTCCCTAAGCCTCCTGAGTTTCCTTTCCAGCCCTTCTACCTTTTTCCTCCTTGCACAGACTGGCCTGTCTTTCTTCTCTTTAGCCTAACCAATCTGTCATTATTTTCCTTTTCTACTTCGTGTTCTATGCCTTTCTTATCCCTTGCAGTCTCTCTCTTCTCTCATTCCCTGTTTCCCCTGCTCTTCCTAGAATTACTCCTTCCCTCCTTCTCTCATTCTGGTCTTGCTGGTCTTGGAGGGGCTTGTGGAGTAATTGAGGATTGTAAGTGAGAAGGGATCCCTGTATGCAATGCTTTGAGTGTCAAAGTAAGTATCGTGGACCCGGCGGGTAAACATTGTTTAATTGATATGGAAGGTTCAGCTTGCGATTTCTGTGTCTTTAAGTAAAATTGTAATCTGTAAGTTTAAAGTGCCTGCGAGCACACATTGATGCACTGTGTTTATAAAAATAAAATAAAATAAAAAAAAAAAAAAGAATTGCATGACTCCCGACACAGAAATTGTTTGCTGAAACGCAGCCGTGTCGAGTTCTTTTTCCTGTGCCACGAACAATGGTTGATGAATCGAATATTAAAGGCTTATTGACATTTAAAAAAAACAAAACAAAAACAAAGTAAGTATCAGTTTTTCTGAGGTCACATAAGTTTTATATAAATAATCCTTTATCCGTTTTCAAGCAGTAAGGTGGACACATTCAGTTTGGTGAGACCATTATACACCCAAACCCAGTCCTCTTTACATTCCCTTTTCCAGTTCCTAACCTAGGTAGAAACCTCACCAACCCCTATAGTGAGCATACTATACACTTGGAGAGATTGTGCACCTTGTGGTTGAGAATGCCCTACACAGTTAATTGAAGTAGGTCCTCCCAAGCTCTTCCCTGTTGCCCTGGCTTAAGATGAAATATCAAGCCTGAACATAATAATAAAACTCAATATGTCAGAAACCATACTGCTTCCTAAGATCATACTGCTTCTGAAGATCTTCAGAGTCAACCAGCTGCCCAGTCCTAGCCAATTCCTTAATCCTTCTGCCTAAAGAGGTCTTTGATTGTAACCGTGGCTCAAATGCTGAGTTGTAGCATATTGGTTCAAACCCAGAGAATTGCGTCTTTTGTACTAGCTGCCTACTGGTTAGTGCAGTGGGCTTTGATCCTGGTGAACTGGGTTTGATTCCCACTGCAGGTCCTTGTGACTCTGGGCAAGTCAACCCTCCATTGCCTCAAGTACAAAATGTCTGCATATAATATGTAAACTGCTTTGAATGTAACCACAGAAAAGTGTATATCAAGTCCCATTCCCTCACCCCCCCTTCCCTCCCATACATTAAGAGTAATTTTAATATAGGGATTTTTCATTGCAGAAACTGATTTCTGTTCTTCCTGCAACCATATAAACACTCCAAAAGGAGTGTCCCCCACTTGAGCCTGCTTTATGTGTACCCACTGCCTCCCACCTCATTCTTTTTTCCATTCATTGGGCTGCCTGGTAGTAGGACTTAAAATTAGATACATTCAGGCAACCTTTGCTCTTATGTAGGTATAGGACATTCCAGGTACTTTGGGAGGTTTTCTCTTCCAAATAAAACAAAATGCTTGCTTAGGATGTTAAGGATTCGTCTGACAAGGTAATTGGTAAAGCTTGAAATAGAAATATTCGACATGTCCAGTGCCTTCGATATGGTTAATCATGGAATATTATTACATATACTAGAATACTTCGGAGTAGGAGGTGTAGTTCTCAAATGGTTCAAAGGATTCCTGACCACAAGATCATACCAAGTAACAACGAACGCGACCTTATCACCCCCATGGATTCCTGAATGTGGAGTTCCCCAAGGATCCCCCCTTTCACCAACTCTCTTCAACCTAATGATGATACTTTTAGCGAAGCTTCTAGCCAATCAAAACCTTAACTCCTACATATATGCTGACGATGTCACAATATACATCCCATTCAAACATGATCTAAAAGAAATTCAAACATGATCTAAAAGAAATCACCAACGAGATCAACCAGAGCCTCCAAATCATGCACTCCTGGGCAGACGCATTCCAGCTAAAGCTCAATGCAGAAAAAACACAATGTCTTGTACTCACTTCACAACACAACACAACACAAACAACTACTCTACCATAACCACACCATACTGTTCTCTACCCGTCTCACAAAATCTGAAAATTCTTGGAGTTACCATTGATCGAAATCTCACACTAGATGCCCACGTGAAGAATACGATGAAAAAGATGTTCCACTCTATGTGGAACCTCAAAAGAGTGAAACCGTTCTTCCCGAGATACATCTTCCGTACCCTGGCACAGTCAATGGTAATAAGTCATCTCGACTACTGCAACGCACTATACGCGGGCTGCAAAGAACAGACTATCAAAAAGCTCCAAACAGCCCAGAATACAGCAGCCAGACTCCTATTCGGAAAAACCAAATATGAAAGTGCAAAACCCCTAAGAGAGAAACTTCACTGGCTCCAACTCAAGGAAAGCATTGCGTTGAAGATCTGCACGCTTGTACACAAAATCATCCACGCAGATGCCCCGATCTACATGCTAAACCTCGTGGACCTGCCTCCCAGAAATGCCAAAAGATCAGCCCGCAAATTTCTCAATCTGCATTTCCCCAGCTGTAAAGGACTGAAATACAAGCTGATACACCCCTCCACCTTCTCTTACATGAGCACACAGTTGTGGAATGCATTACCTACAGCCCTGAAAACTATTGAAGAGATAACTAACTTTCGCAAATCTCTGAAGACACATCTTTTTAACAAGGCCTGCAAAGATAACCCTTAACCTTATAAAACTACCTCATCAACCCATCCAGTTATTAAAATCCACAGTTTACATCACCCAGCCTAACACCTCCCCTCTCTCTTCCCTTACTTAATTTTGTCACATTACCAATTGTATCTGATTTAATCTTTGCACATTACAAACTGTATCTGATATCCTTTAGACTATGTCATAACTACACTCTGTAAGCCACATTGAGCCTGCAAATAGGTGGGAAAATGTGGAATACAAATGCAATAAATAAATAAATAAATATACTCATTGTAGCATTGGCAGTACGTCCCAACTATGATAGCTCAGTAAAGTACCATTGTTTCAGAACGTGCTTAATGTTTCTAACTAGGGTCCCATAGATGGAAATGGGACTTGATATACCGCCTTTCTGAGGTTTTTGCAACTACATTCAAAGCGATTTACATATATTCAGGTACTTATTTTTGTACCAGGGGTAATGGGGAGGGTTAAGTGACTTGCCCAGAGTCACAAGGAGCTGCAGTGGGAATTGAACTTAGTTCCCCAGGATCAAAGTCCACTGCACTAACCACTAGGCTACTCCTCCACTCAACCTATAAAGGTTCCGCCAATCTTTTGGGATTCAGATTCCTAAATATTGCACCCCATTTTTGGCCCACTTGAATTTAAATTTATCTTTAAACCCGCTTCCATATCCTTCAGAAGCCCAACACTGTCTCACACTTCCTTGAATTGATTTTAAAGCCAGAAACTTGCTTTGTTTCTGGATCTCTTTCAAGTTTGGGTTAGGGTAACAATGGAGATGTTAGGGAAAATATAACATCATCTGCAAATAAAGCAGTCTTGTATTGTTTATCAACATTTATCACCCCCCCTTCCCCCCAATATCCCCTTGAGGCATATTTTCAAAGCACTTAGCCTTCCAAAGTTCCATAGGTTTCTATGGAACTTTGGAAGGCTAAGTGCTTTGAAAATATGCCTCCTTGTTACCTAATTCACTCAGGAAAGGATTCCACGCAGAGCCCAAAGGGAAGGGACTGGACTTTTCAGTTCCGATTTGTACACCCTTTCTAAAATGCCGTCTAAATATATTTAAGTTTGAATAAATATAATGTATTCATATGAGAAGACCTGGCAAGGTTGAGGGTGAACTGTCTATGGAGGTCCTTTTATGCAGCTCAAACCTTTTTGCCAAAAGTTTTTTTTCTTTACAAGTGAAGAGTAGCCTTTCATCACTGTTGATAAATTCACTTAAATTCTGCTTTTCAAAGTGTAATGGACAAAACTAGGATGAATTGAGCCCTTTAAGCTATTTACCATTTTAGAGCAGTTTTCTTTCAGTGAATCTTGGTGCTAGTAATAGCCAAGTTGTTTTTTTTTCTTAATTGTGTTCAGTAAAACAGTTTGTGTTATTTTACATAAGTGTTTTCTTTATCAAATAAGATAAAAATTCTTTGACACATGTAAGGTTTTGTCATGGCCTGTTGAGCTCTATTTTAAAGTTTTAGCTATTTGAAAATTTGCAGTGTTAATTCAAGGTAGAAATGTATAGTAAATGCTATTTTCATTGATAGAAAAAACAAGAAAAGGGAGATATACTCTTGATATGGATGAATCTATTAATTAAAAAAAAAGTCTTTAAGTCAGCAGTTACGGACTTTTATACCATGCTATGTTTTATTTAACTAAGGGCACATGGGAACTTGGTATTTGTAACCCTGGAGTTTTATTTTTAAGATAGTCATTTGCAAGATTGCCCTTGATTTTGTGTGCAGTGGCCATCTGCATTTAACATATGTAATGCAAGCTCTTTACTTCCTTGCCAGTTGGCATTTTCATCTCTCTCACTGATTGTCTATCTGCTCTTTCATTCTGATTGTTCTTAGAGGCAGATGCACTAAAGCTAAATGAGCCTTTAATGACCCTCCAACGAGGAAAATTTGATCCGTTGCATGCATCAAAGGGCTTTTACCGAGGAAGCCAGCAGCTAACGAAAACGGAATGGAGATGAGCAATTAGTGTGAAAACCCCATTGAAACGACATGCACTAACCTTTTCCGATTGCCTTTACGCAGGAAAAAGGCAGGAAATCTAACGAGAGGTCTGGACCTCTCGTTAGGACAGCTCTGTGCCAGGAAAAATAGTAAAGTGAAAAAACAAACAAACTTTGAGCCAATCCCAGCGCATTAGCAGAGCTAAAAGCGCTGTGATTGGTCCAAAGGACGTCAGAAAACACATCAAATAAAAAAAATAAAAAAAGGATCGGGAGGGGGCAAGGGCGCTCATCAGGAGCGTCCTGTATGGACGGCCTTGCCCCCCCCCCGCTGCTCCCCACTTTCCGCCGCTCCCCCCCCCCCCCCCGAAAAAGCAAAATGCTAGCTGCCCCGGTCCCCCTCCCTTCCTGTTCCTGTGTTCTGCAGAGCTAACTCCGCCTCCTGTCATTCTTTCGCCCCGTGCCCCGCCCCCGCTGCCCCCCCTGAGGTCAACTACGCCGCTGCCCCCCTCCACCGAGACCCCCCTCCCTATTAACAACCCGAGCAGCGCCTCTCACCTCTTTCAGAAGCGCTGCACGGGCAGGAAGATCTATTGTGCCGGTTGTACAGAGTCTCCATGACGTCTCTTCTAACCTGGCCCAGGCCCCGTCTCCTTCTGACGTAGGTTACTTACGTCAGAAGGAGGCGGGGCCTGGGCCAGGTTAGAAGAGACGTCATGGAGACTCTACAACCGGCACAATAGATCTTCCTGCCCGTGCAGCGCTTCTGAAAGAGGTGAGAGGCGCTGCTCGGGTCGTTAATAGGGAGGGGGGTCTCGGTGGAGGGGGGGAGCGGCGTAGTCGACCTCAGGGGGGGCAGCGGGGGCGGGGCACGGGGCGAAAGAATGACGGGAGGCGGAGTTAGCTCTGCAGAACACAGGAACAGGAAGGGAGGGGGACCGGGGCAGCCAGCTAGCATTTTGCTTTTTCGGGGGGGGGGGGGGAGCGGCGGAAAGTGGGGAGCAGCGGGGGGGGGGGGGGGGGCAAGGCCGTCCATACAGGACGCTCCTGATGAGCGCCCTTGCCCCCTCCCGATCCTTTTTTTATTTTTTTTATTTGATGTGTTTTCTGACCGGGTAGCCACGTGTATGTGTTGTGGCTTTTTTTTTTGTTTGTTTTTACGTTTGCAGCATGCGCAGAGCAGCCAGCAAAACGCTTGGCTGCTCTGCGCATGATTCAGGGGCCGATTACAGATGTGTATTGTGATTCTTTGATACATTGTACGTTTGAATACCGATCTGAGCATGTGTGACTTTTTTTTTTGGTGCATTCTTCGTTTTTTAAAAATCGTTAGGGACTTTAACGATTTTGATTTTTTTACGTTTGGTTGCTGCATCTGCCTCTTAGACTGTTCAAAAACAAAGGGCAAAGCAGGCTTTTCCCTGCCTTTTTTTTTTTCATTTTATCTGTTTTCTCTTTGTTGTTTCTACTTCATGCTGATTCCAGTCACACAAAAATTCAAGTTTTTTTTTAACTACAATGAAATGAGATGACCTCTGTTAAATTCAATTTGCTTTAATCGATCTAATACTTCTCATTGACCCATTTCACACAGACTTAAACTATTGAACATCTTTTCTATTCCATGATCATTTCGAGGCTAGACATTAGCAATTTACTTCCAGTAGCTTTTATCCCTGCAGACTGGTTGCTCATCATGTCCCAAGGGTCACTTGAATTTTCCCTCTGATTAATTTATATATGTATATGCTTTCCCTTTTATATCACCAGTCTTTCACTATCCCCTGAGTTTTTCCCCAGTAGCTTCTGTTCCTTTCATTTATAACACAGGTGTCTGATTTCAGCTTTTTCCCTTCTTTTTCTTATCTTTATGCATTTCTTTTGTATTGTTCTTTAATTATTTTTATTGTTGGAGTCTTTTACATGTTATAATGGCTTTATTTCTTGTTTCTGTACGGTATTTTGATCTAAAGCATCTTGTGGAAGTGTCTAAATATTGATTAAAAGATGTTTATTGTTCTGCAGAATTACTGTTCTCAGAATGGAGGGAAATGTTATATGGAGACCCGAAGATTAGTATTATGGCATTTTTCTGACCCATTTCTTTGCCCCTTCCTTCAACTGTACACCAAAAATTCGTATTTCTAATGTATAAAATCAGTTGAAATGAGATAATATAAAGCAGTTTAGAAGGATTTGAGAGTGCTTATTTAAAATTACTTGTTAATTTCTTAACGTGTACAAATGCATTTCTTTTTCAGTCAGTATATAGACGATCTATTACATTTTCCTTTGCAGGAACACCGAGAAGGGCACCTCACGTCCATGCCTCGGGAGGTTTGTAGATCATTTGTGAAAATTATAGAAGAAGTGCTTGGATCTCCTCCAGACCTGGAATTACTGAAACTGATCTTCAACTTCCTTTTAGCAATTCATCCTCCCACTAATACATATGTGTGCCACAATCCAACCAACTTTTTCTTTTCCTTGCATATCGGTAGGTATGATATTGTACTTATCTGAAATTCAACATTGGTTAACAGTATGTGTTACCATTGTTAAAACATATATCTACCATAGGCCTCATAAGAATAAAACGGGCTCTGTGGTAGATAATGTGCATTAACTGCAGTAATGCACACTGTTAGTAAATAACCCCCTAAATGTATTCTTTGGGCATGTTGGCACTAAACTATTTATGCAGTGTGTATGATTATAAGAGGGTAAATGAGGTTTATATATGATAAATACACTTTACATTTCTAGTTTATGTTCTTAGTTTTATTGTCTCATGTTGTACCTTATGTTTTTGTATAGTAGTCAGACTTCTTGTGCATCTCAAAATACTGAATTTTCAAATCTGTGAGGTATAAAATCCAGTTTTTGTTAATTTTAATATGATGAGCCAGCTTAGTGACCCAGCAGCAGTGCTGTTTGGAAGACTCAACCTGGTCTCTCTTTGTGCAAGTTGTCTTAAGGAGAACGTATTGGATTTCACGACAGCCCTTAATTGCGAATTCCCACATATATGCTCATTGACCTTGTTTGACCATGGAGAAAGCATAGTTCCATACTTGTAACTGGTGTTCCCTATGAACAACAGGATAAATCTGTTAGATATTCTTTTCCAAGGGGACAATTGGTTTATACATACCTTTTCATCTCCCTTTGGAGTTGATTTTTTTTTTCCTTATAAGCAGGCGCGTAGCCAGACTTCGGCGGGAGGGGGGTCCAGAGCCGAGGTGAAGGGGCACATTTTAGCCCCCCCCCCCTGGCGCCGCCACTGCTGACACCACCCCGCCATTGCCGACACCAACAACTTTGACCCCCCCCACGCCGACGACCCTCTCAACCCCCCTCCTGCCGTCAACCCACTGTCGCCCTCTGCTACCTTTGCTGGCGAGGGACCCCAACCCCCGCCAGCCGAAGTCTTCTTTCTTCGTTTTGTGTCTGAGTCTGACGTCCTGCAAGTACAACGTGCAGGACATCAGACTCAGAAACAAAATGAAGAAAAAAGACTTCAGCTGGTGGGGGTTGGGGTCCCCCGCCAGCAGAGGGTGACGGCAGGAGGGGGGGGGTCCAGGGCCAAATCTACGGGGGCCCAGGCCCCCGTGGCCCCATAATAGCTACGCCCCTGCTTATAAACTCTGCTATGATTGAAGGTGTACTGTAGTCCTGGCTACATATGAGCTGAAAGGCTTTCTAGGCTTCTCTAAGTCTGATTATTAAACATGCTGTCCTCTACACGGTTGAATGATATCCACATGTGGAAATGATTTATCCTGCAGTCCTCAGAGAGCATTAATTACAGGTAGGCAACTTTGTTGAATAAATATGATATAGCCTCTAGTCGATAGCAAGGAATAGAAATTTTGAAGGGGTGAAATTAGATGAAGTAACAGTAATTGCTTTTCATTAGTTTTTTAAAAATGAATTGTTAAGTGAAATTAAATAATTCAAATGCTAATCAATTCAGCGCTCAATTATGTTTCTAGACGGCAAGCTTTTTCAGGAAAAGGTGCAGTCTATTGTGTATCAGAGGAATTTCAGCTCTGGAGAACGGTCTAATACTAGTCCTGGGGTTCTAATCACAAGTCCATCTGACTTTTCTGCAGGACCATGTGAAGGTAAAATGGCATTTTTATCAGATACATGGGATAATTATCAAAACTGTGTTGGCAGGTAAAAGGTCTGTGGGTGCTACCTGCAGATTTTAAAGTTTTCAGAAGGAAAGTATTGTTTTCAAAAGGGCCCCAAAAAAGTAGTTTTTCTTGGAAGTGTTTTTCCATGTATAGTCTACTCTTGCACCAGAATTGAGGTTAAAGGTAGGTGTGATGTTGACCAGTGTATACACTTTTACCTATGTACCCGTGCCCTTTCACCTAGATGAATAGCTATTTACGTTGGTAAAGACAGGCCTCAACAAAATTTCATTAAATCTAGGAGCCAGCCCGAAAACGTGGACGCCACCAAAGGAGACCTCCTTCCCATCCCTTCAACATTGTCCCCAGTGAAGGTTGGGGTGGGAGAGGTGTGAATCTCCTCCCAGATCAGTAGTAGCTCTTTCATAAACCGATTTTCTAAGGTTCTTTTCCTATTTTGTGTCTGGACAAAGTTTAGTAAATCAGTTCCTTAAGGTTCCTTTGTAAATCAGTGGCAGAAGTCAACAGTCTCCCTTCCCAAGGTATGCCATCAGCTGTGTGACAGCACCCCCTGCTGTCACACAAAGATGCAAAGATGCAATTGCCTCGTTGGTGATATGCAACATAGCCTGTGTCCCCACCAGTCTCTCTGCCATTCAACTCCTCCCCTCCCAGCCTTCACTTTCTCTCTCTCTTATCCCGCACCCCCAGTCTTGACACAGTCTCTCTTATCCTGCAACCCCAGCCTTCAGTACATTCTCTCTCTTTCTCTTATACTCCCCAGCCTTCACCCCCCTCTCTCTCTCGCTCTCATACCCCCCCCCCCAGCCTTCATCCAGTCTGTCTCTCTCTCTCTTATACCCCCACAGCCTTCACCCATTTTCTCTCTCGTATCTTCCAGCTGTCACCGTCTCTCTCTCTTTCACATACCCTCCAGCTTTCATCCAGCCTTCATCTCTCTCATACCCCTCAACCTTCAACAAGTCTCTCTCTCTCTCTCTCTCTCTGACACTGCCACCTATTCCCTTCACCTTGCAGGCTGCACTCACAGAAGAAAAAGAATTCTTCCCAATCCCCTGCTGCAATTTGGCTCTGTATGCTTGAGCCACACAGTACAGGAAGTTTGTACTTATCTCATGGTTTGAAGTCCTGCAAGACTTTGTGAGCTTCCTGAATCATGGTCTGAAACTTAGAGTCAAAACGTGGCACAGTGCAAAAGCAGGAAACATACCGTTAAGGCAGCTGTACAATCCAATTTCTAGATGCCATGGTGACCTGGTGCCCAGGATTTGAAAATGAGCCCCATTGTATCTTAAATACCTTATGGATATGTAAGTATATATGTATGCACACACATCTAAGGAATTACTATAATTTTTCAAATCAAATTTGTTTCCATTAATTTAAATCAGATTTGGAATTCAATAGTTGATATCAGGTTGGAATTGCTTCTAATTTGCAATTGAATATGAAATTGATTTAGTGTTTGGAGCTGACTTTGAATATGAATTTAGATGTCGTTGGGATCTGAACATGAATGTGTACCATGGTTTATATTCCATTGTTGTATCATAAATTAAATACTTAGTATCCTTTTTTCCTATGGTATCAAAAATGCAAACAAAAAAAACAAAGGTTGTCAAGCTCTGTAACTTGTTAAGGATCCATTGACACAAAAGAACAATGGTATAAGACTGCTTGAAAAATGGACAGTCAAAAAGGAAACCTAAAAACACAAATAAACATCGTGTGATTCTGTCCATGAAAGGAAAGCAAAATTGAACACTCAAAGGGAAAAAGTAAAATAAATTCCAAAAGCAAAATCCAGAAAAGGAAAATGATTATGAAAAATATGAAACATAGAAAGCATTAAATGTAAACATTAGAAGTTCTCATCTTAAAAGTAGTCATGCTAAAAGTAATCCATGGGTATGGAATATCTTTTTATAACCTAAATTGAAGGAGGCAAGAATGAATGAGGTATACAGTGAAATAAACAAATGTAAGATCAAGTGTGCTGTAAATAAAAAGGAAATTAGTACTTCCAAATTATAACTTGTAACAAAGATCCTTGTATATTTGTAGTTAGAGACATTAGTGTGGATCCCTGTCAGGGAGTAAACATGAAATAGATTAACAAACTGTTAAATTTGATACAGTAAAAGATAGGATAATACAGAGGCTGGTCTTGCTGAAACCCATTCAATTATTAAAAAAATCTCAAATGATTACCCTTAGCATCCTCCTCTTGACGGGTGTCTTTCATTGCAGCATAGCATGTGAAAGAATGACACAATGTGGCAAAGCGCAAATCTGCAGGGTTTTTATTGGACCTTTGCACCTGTCATTCCAGGCGTGCCATTTGAGTTATTTTTGCCTATCCAGCAACTGTATGGAGGGGACTTTTCTTTTATCCACCTTTTAAAATACATTTGTTGGCCAGTAATAAAACTTTTAACACATTTTTTCATAGCCCTAGATGGAAGTCCCCCCTCCCCCAGCTTCCCAACATCAGTAAACCAAAATACATTCTAAAGTTGTTCTACTACATGCTAGATCTTTGCTGTCACCTGTGTCTACAACCCATGAAGGTGGAGGCATTCTAAAAAGGAATGAATCCATGTTCCTTTGTTCTGCTTTCATTTAACACAAATGTCATTCCCCCGAGCTTCACCTGGAATCCTTTGGTTCTCATAATTTACGCCGAATGCAATATCTCAAACAAGATTCCTATTAATCAGCAATTTGATCCCTTCTTTCCATAGATGTACAAGATCCTCCTCTGTGACTCCAATATATTCCAGTCCTCTGACCATAACCTCCCCAAGTTGTACATACATGTGCCTGCAATCCACTTGTGCATTTCCATACTAAATAAAAAGTTTATTGAACTGTGGAGGGAATTCAAAGTCTTCATCCAGCTCTGTTACCCTCAGTTTCTTTTTGTTGTTTCCATAATGTGCCAAAGTAATCTTACAAAAAATGCATTAGATGTCCATTTGGAAGTTCCCAAGCCCCTTTGACTTGCTCAAAAGAGGGAAAATCTTGATCCTTTTTAGCAAATCTCCCAATCTTCTACATCCTCTAGAGGCTCAAAGTTGAAACCTAGAACATCCTAGGTCAGGTGCAAAATCTGGATTCCCCACCAAGGACGGAAAAGATGAAACCTTTGGAGAGATGTTCAGAATCTTTGTTTTTTGTTTGCACTCAGCTATGTAACGCACTGCCGTGCAACCTAAAAACGATCTACGAACTAACAAACTTCCGCAAACTACTGAAGACACATCTCTTTAACAAGGCTTACCACAAAGATCAACCAATGTGAATATACATAACTCCTCCACATATAGTCAGTCAGAACTGTCTTACAGTATCTGCTTGTTATACTACTATCGTGTTTTTTCATGATCATGTTGCCCAAGATCCTTCTGTAACACTAAATGTCTTTCCACCACTCATGATGTATTGTAAGCCACATTGAGCCTGCAAAGAGGTGGGAAAATGTGGGATACAAATGCAATAAATAAAAATAAATAAAAAATACTATTGGAAAAAAGGAAACTGAGTATTTGGTTTATGCTACAGCAGTGGCATACAAACCATGGTACACATTCATGTTCAAATTCCAGTGATATCTAAATTCATATTCAATGTCAGTTCCAAATTCTAAATTAATTTCATATTCAATGGCAAATTAACAGCAATTCCAAACTGATATCAATTGAATTCCAAATCTGATTTAAATTAATGGAAACAAATTTGATTTGAAAAATTATAGCAATTGCTTACATGTGTGTGCATACATATTTATTTATTGCATTTGTATCCCACATTTTCCCACCTCTTTGCAGGCTCAATGTGGCTTACAATACATCATGGATAGAGGAAATGAGAGTAGACATTTGGTGTTACAGAAGGATTTTGGGTTGCATGGTAATGGAATACATGATAGTAATAAAACAGAAGGCATTAATTTACATTTCTGGATATATGTGAGAGTTTCACATGCTTTAGTCTTTATGGTATATCTTGTCAAAGAGATGGGTCTTTAGTACTTTACGGAAGTTGGTCAGTTCATAGGTCGCTTTCAGGTTACGTGGCAATGAGGCATATTTTCAAAGCACTTAGCCTTCCAAAGTTCCATAGAAACCTATGGAACTTTGGAAGGCTAAGTGCTTTGAAAATATGCCTCAAAGCGTTCCAGAACTGCGCGCTCATATAAGAAAAGGATGCGTGTGTTAATTTGTACCTTAGACCTTTACAGTTGGGGAAATGAAGATTAAGGAATGTGCGAGAGGATTTTTTTTAGCATTCCTGGATGGTAGGTCTATCAGGTCTGACGTATATATACTTACATATCCATAAGGTATTTGAGATACAAAGGGGCTAATTTTCAAAGCACTTAGACTTACCCCCACCTTTCTTTCTGCAAAAATACACCACCAGTTGTTGTCCCTTTGTCTAATTTCCTCCCTCACTATCTTGTAACAATGAGAAGTGGGCCCTGCTGTCTGCTATGGTGGTTCTAAATTCTGATGGTAAATATTTTTTTGCCCATGATATAAGGCTAGCACATGAATATCCAGGGTCCTGAGTCCTTACTTATTAACTTAGCTAAACTAATTATAGCAGATTTCCTTCTACATGAAAACGATCTCAAATACTTTTAAACTATCTTTCATCCTTCTCCGTTAACCAAAAAAGTGCCATTTGCAAGGGTCATAGAAGTTTGGAAGGGCCACCATTTTAAGTAAAGCATTGTGCCCCAACAGTGATAGCAGTTGGTCTTTCAAATGCCCACATATGCGTTTGTTATGTTCTATTGGTTGAGGACAGTAAGCATATACATGATTTTGACATCTGCATTTAAATATATACCCAGATATTTTACACTGTCCTAAGTCTTGCCCCATCCTTGACCATCTTTAAATCTAGATTGAAAGCCCACCTCTTTAACATTGCTTTTGACTTGTAACCACTTATAACCACTCGCCTCCACCTACCCTCCTCTCCTCTTTCCTCTACACATTAATTGATTTGCTTGCTTTATTTTTTGTCTATTAGATTGTAAGCTTTTTGAACAGGGACTGTCTTTCTTCTATGTTTGTGCAGCGCTACGTACGCTTTGTAGCGCTATAAAAATGCTTAGTAGTAGTATTTTAGATGAAAGGCAAAGTCCCTCTCTCCAAAGGTTTTTTCCCCAGTATTTCTGATTTTTCAGTTTTTCAGGCCATAGAAAGCTTCAAACTGTTAGCATATAACCTTGGGGATATATCTCACTGGATTGCCTAGAAACAACAGAACATCATTGGTGAATAAGTGTATCCTTTTGTTCTCTATCCTCTAGCTGAATGCTTTGAATAAACAGCAATGGGGAGAGAGGGCAGCCTTGATGCATTCCTCTCTGTAAGAGAAAAGGGGAAGTGAGTCTCCCATTTATAACGTTTAAAGTGTGTTCACTTACACACAAGATAATCTATGGAGAAGCCCCTGAATACATTCTTACACTTAATCGATCTGCCCTCTAGGAATGCCTAGAGCTCTGCAAGGACTTACCTCCATCTTCATTATCCCACCTATAGGCATGTAAAATACAAGACTTTTTATGCTTCGTCCTTCCCCTTCATCAGCACAAAATCCTGGAATGTCCTGCACGACAACTTAAGGAGCTCATCGACCATCAGCAGTTCAAGAAGTCCTTAAAGACCTTCTTATTTGCCAAGGCTTATTCCCCTGGCTACTCCTCTGTTTAACCTCTGCCACTTGTTGGCTCTTCACCCCTGCCCTTTGCCCGTGTCATCCCGTGTACCTTCCCCTCCTGTCACATTCTGTTTCTGTGCCATCTCTATATTGAATTGTATACTCTTGACTTAATGTAAGCCACATTGCGCCTACTTATGTGGGAAAATGTGGGGTAGAAATGCACCAAATAAATAAATTAATAAGTAGTTGTGCTTCCAGATTTTCCAGACGCTTGTCAGAAAATACTTATTAATTTCAATTCAAACTATATTGAATTTGTAAGCAAATTTCAGAGATGAACGAAAAATCTGCTGCCAATCTAAATTGCCACCTAACAAAATGGCTTTTGTTATGTATTCATGATACGGAAAGAAATATTTAAAAGATTTATCTTTAATCAGAATGAGGATTTTGTATTCATCTAAGCATTTATTCTATCTTATCTTCCTAGACAATACAGCTTCCATGTCTTCTTCACACACAACACTTTCTGTGATGCAGAAACAACGTTCTAGAAGTCTACCAGTTTCTCCTCTCTCTTCTCCTCAAATGATTTCAAGGAAGGTTGTTGGCAGCTTGGGGAGGAGCATAAATGATTTAAGAGAAGCTACCGGCAATTATACTGCCGACCAACAGGAGAACTGTAGTTTTGCTGGGAGTTCAGAGACCTTAAAAAAATTACAAGAAGAACTGGCAATCAGCAGTTGTGAGTCAGCAAAAACAGTTTGTGTTTCATTAGAGTTACCGGCGTCCCCTTCATTTATTGAAATCTCAAAAGAAGAGTTAGACTTGCCTGTATTTCATGGCACAAACAGAGACACGGATGTAGAAAATGTCTTTGGTGATGAAGGTGCTGGAGATGAGTTGTTCTTATGCCGTCCCGATAATCTGAAAAGGCTGTCCTCTTTCCAGAGAAATCATGGTAATTTTACAAGCCTGGGGTTAGCTTTTCCTGCACAGACTGGATCATCTGCGTTTGCAAGTTGGCCAAGTACTACAGAAGAAAAATTAGTTCCTGAAGAATGGGAAAACTTTTCCTTTTCTCCACTTTATGAACCTGACATGTCTTACACTATGGATGACAGGTACTTTTTCTGTCCTTTTTTTGGCTTCCTTTCTAGATGGAAGTTCCAGCTGCATTGTATGATGCCAATAATTTGAGTATGTTCATGCCTTCTAAAATACTATTGATTCAGAAGTATTAGATATAAATTGGCTGTCAAAATGTGATATGAAGATGCAGTTTACGTGAACTACATTATACATTTATGTGTCAGTGTTTAAAATAAGTTTTCTTCAGTTTGGCAAATCCTCTTTTCTTATATTCAATTTTATTGATGTTTTTAATTAGTAATTTTTTTACTTTGCCAATGATAACTACAGGATCCCTAAACGTTTTGCAGGATCCCCCAAACATCACAGGATTTCATGTTGTTTATCTCCCCCCCCCCAGGGATTAGCAGTGGCTTTCTTTCACATCTGCCTTAACAATTTATGGCATTTTCTTGAGGAGCTTGTGCAAACCTTTTTTTTTTTTTTTTTAACCCAGTTACACTAACTACTATGATTCTGGCGCTAGAAAATAGTTTAAGTTTCTAGCACCGGGGATGTGCCTGGCAGTAATCAGTCAGCGCTGCACACTGCCAGTTAGTACTGGAACCCCTACCGTCTCCTAAAGAGGAGCCGGCAAGAGCTCTCCCAAGAAATAGCCACATAGCATGTGTTTAACTTACCGCATGGCCATTTCCTTATTTAAATGAAAAAGAAAAAGCTTTTTACTGATGATGGTAAAAGGGGTTCTTGCCGTGCAGCAAACCTGCACGCCAATGTCACTGTAGAGCCCCCTTTATGCCATTTAGTAAAAGGGACCCTAAATGCGCTGATGAAAAAATAGGGAAAAATATTTATTTTAAATGTACTACTTAATAACTTCATGACCTGTCCTTTAGTCTGTGTACAACTGAAAAAAGTGAACATTTGATTTGCATTTATCCGTTCCACTCCAGTCAGGATTTTCTAGATCTGTATCATATCTCCCCCTCACCTCTTTAGCTTTTCCTCACAGCTGTTCCATCTCCTCTATCACTCTTTCCCTTCTTGTTGCGTTTTTTTTTTTTAGTTTAGAGGCATTATGGTATTTTTATTCTTCGTTTTATTCTCTGTTCCTCTCCAGATAATTCTAGGATTCTGTTTGCTTTTTCGGATCCAAAGGTACAAGTAGGAAAGCACAGCAAAATCTTTAGAGTAGGGATGGACCAATAGATTTCCACAAAAAAAGAGGGACTAGAGGTCACACACCAAAAATCTTTAACAAAATAACAAGTCAGTGTTTGTAACTTTGATGAAATCAAAGTACAAAGACTCACAATAACATCACAATGTCCACCAGAGGATGCTGAAACTGAACCCAAAGACCCGACACAGACCCGTGTTTTGGCATATGAGTGCCTTCTTCAGAGGTCACAATATCGGAGTGGGAGGCCCAGAGGGAAGCAACAATTCCCCATGGCATGTGTCTCTACCAATAATTTGTGAATTGCAACCCTACAATCAGATATTGTGATCTTTGAAGAAGGCACTTGTGTGCCGAAACACAGGTCTGTGTCGGGTCTTTGGGTTCAGTTTCGGTATCCTCTGGTGGACATTGTGATGTTATCGTGACTCTTTGTACTTTGATTTCACATGCTTTTTTTGGATGCCGACAAACACTAAAAAGAAGATTTCATTGTATTGTGGGTCATGAGTCATGCATTTGATATAGTGCCTTCTCCGAGGACAAACAGGCCATGTTCTCACATGTTGGTGACATAATCCATGTCACCCAGTGCGTAGTGTTTTTAAAGCTTATATATCTTTAAGAGCACGCGCTAGCATCCCTAACACGTGTGCACGAGTGCTTTCCTGCCTGCCGCGAGAGCATGGGACCAGCAGCCTCTCTTTATCTGCAGTGAGGAGAGAATACGGTGTCCCCCGCTCATCACAGCGTCTGGTGCGTGAGTTGATTTTTTTTGTTTTTAGCTTTTTTATGCTTCCTCGGTACTGCTCTACTCTTACCTCTCTGTACACTCCTCCCCTGGAACTCCTTTCATTGGGTAAATCTCTCTTATCTGTACCCTTCTCCTCCACTGCCAACTCCAGACTCTGTTTATTTTGATGTTCCTTTCCAGATCCCTTCTTTCTCTCTTTGTGTCACTGCTTCTACTTGTGTTCCTTTCTGAATCCCTTCCTTCATCCTATGCATCAGCCTTTCTTCAGATGTTTCTTTTCAAAGCCTTTCTCTCTCTTTATCAGCTTTTCTTTTGTTCTTCCCTTCTGAGGCTCCTTTTTCTCTTTCTGCATACACCTTTCTTGTGGAGCAGCTGCCTAGTCTCTTTGTCTCTTCCCCCCCCCCCCCCCCCCCCATTTCTGCTATAGAAGTCTTCAGTTGTGTTAAGATGTTATCACTAATGTGTTTCTTTTCTTTGAAGCTGCCAGGTGCCCTTGACCTGGATTGGCCACTATCGGGGACAGGATGCTGGGCTTGATGGGCCTTTGGTCTTTTCCCAGTATGGCATTACTTATATACTTATGATCTTTAAAATTAAAGATCTTAAATTTGTGTGTGTTGCTTTTTGCATCTTTTCCTTTGGAAGTGTTCTTCTTTCCTCCAGTTTGTGGCAAACTCTCATGGTATACCCTCTTGATTTAAATATAGGGTTTATAGCATAAAGGTAGCAAACATTATCTTTCTTTGTAGGAATCTGCTTAATTGTACTTAATCCTTTTAACATTTTTAAAAACGTTTTTGGTTTATCTATTACATAGTAACATAGTAGATGACGGCAGAAAAGACCTGCACGGTCCATCCAGTCTGCCAACAAGACAAACATATGTGCATACCTTACCTTGATTTGTACCTGCCTTATTCAGGGCACAGACCGTACAAGTCTGCCCAGCAGTACTTCCCGCCTCCCAACCACCAGTCCCGCCTCCCATCACCGGCTCTGGCACAGACCGTATAAGTCTGCCCTCCACTATCCTCGCCTTCCAACCACCAACCCCGCCTCCCAACCACCAGCCCCAGCACAGACCGTATATGTCTGCCCAGCACTAGCCCCGCCTCCCAACCAACCAAATCTGCCACCCATTCTAGGCTAAGCTCCTGAGGATCCCTTCCTTCTGCACAGGATTCCTTTATGTTTATCCCATGCATGTTTGAATTCCGTTACCGTTTTCATCTCCACCACCTCCCGCGGGAGGGCATTCCAAGCATCCACCACCCTCTCCGTGAAAAAATACTTCCTGACATTCTTCTTGAGTCTGCCCCCCTTCAATCTCATTTCATGCCCTCTCGTTCTACCGCCTTCCCATCTCCGGAAAAGGTTTGTTTGCGGATTAATACCTTTCAAATATTTGAACGTCTGTATCATATCACCCCTGTTCCTCCTTTCCTCCAGGGTATACATGTTCAGGTCCAGTGGGTGGATGAACAAGTCCACCATATTCTTTATTTGTAACCAGGTTGTGATTTTCATTTGCTTCTGCCATCTCTATCCCTAGTGCTTAAGCTACCGGTGGGCATCTTTTTATCCTGGCTGATGTGTGGCTAGTATGCATTCTTTCTTTTATTTCCTACTGTGCTTCAATTGTAGTGTTGCCTTACTGAGATTCAGTATAGATTTTATTCATTGGTGTCACCACATGAAGATACTCAGCAAGATTTGAGGAGAACTCACAGATACATAGCAACTGCTGAATTTTCTGTTGTGTTCAGTTTTGAGCTCTTATGAGAAAATTGGTATTCTGCTATCCTTGGAGAATGATTGTTAGGGGAAAGCAATATCACTTTATTGGATCATGAATGTTACTTTGCAAATATGAGAAAATTTAATAAGAAATAAAATTCAGAACAGTATCATGATTATGTAGGATATATATGGGATTTTAATAAATGGACTTGGAAAAATTCCGCATTTTTAGGTATAACTTGTCTGGAATGTTTTTACGTTTGGGGAGCGTGCCAGGTGCCCTTGACCTGGATTGGCCACTGTCGGTGACAGGATGCTGGGCTAGATGGACCTTTGGTCTTTCCCAGTATGGCACTACTTATGTACTTATGTACTTATGTACTTATGACACAATAATACCCGAATTTACTCATATTTCCAGAGTTGGTAGTTTGTTCTGCATTCAGGAATTTAGTACTGGTGATCATAATGATTTTTTTTTTTTTTTTTACATTTGGAGGGGCATTTTTGAAAGGGATGTCCTTGCAAAACAACGAAATTCAGGGGCGGGGAAACCTGTATTTTCGAAACAAGATGGACGTCCATCTTTCGTTTTGAAAATACCATCAGGGGCGTCCAAATCCTTAAATTTGGATGTCCCTATACATGGACTTTTCTGACTTTTGGCGATTTTCGAAACCAAAGACGTCCATGTCAAAAACGTCCTAATGCAAGCCATTTGGGCATGGGAGGAGCCAGCATTTGTAGTGCACTGGTCCCCCTGACATGCCAGGACACCAACCGGTCACCCTAGGGGGCACTGCAGTGGACTTCATAAATTGCTCCCAGGTACATAGCTCCCTTACCTTGTGTGCTGAGCCCCCCAAAACCCACTACCCACAACTGCACACCACTACCATAGTCCTTACGGGTGAAGGGGGGCACCTAGATGTGGGTTTTGGAGGTCTCGCTGTTTCCTCCACAAATGTAATAGGTAGGGGGGTATGGGCTTGGGTCCACCTGTCTGAAGTGCACTGCAGTACCCACTAAAACTGCTCCCGGAACCTGCATGGGCGGTCATGTACCTGAGTATGACACCTGAGGCTGGCACGACATATTTTTAATGATGTTTTTTGAGGGTGGGAGGTGGTTAGTGACCACTGAAGGAGTAATAATGGGAGGTCATCCCCGATTCTCTCCAGTGGTCATTTGGTCATTTTGTGCACCTTTTTGTGCCTTAGTCGTAATAAAAAAACGTCCGGGTGAAAACGTCCAAGTGTTCATCAGGGACGTCCTTGTTTTTTTCGATTATGGGTTAAGGACATCCAAGTGTTAGGCACGCCCAAGTCCCGCCTTCGCTACGCCTCCAACATGCCCCTTTGAACTTTGGCTGTCCTTGCGACGGAGTGCAGTTGGAGACGTCCTAAATCGGGTTTCGATTATACCGATTTGGATGTCCCTGGGAGAAGGACGTCCATCTTCTGATTTATGTCGAAAGATGGATGACTTCTTTCGAAAATGAGCCCATTGGTGTCACAATAATAATAAAAGTGTATTTTATTAACTAATACTTCTGATGTAATCACTGTTCCCTTGATCAAGGATCTGAAGAGCTAGGAATTAGTGAAAATCCTATCATTCAAGTAACTCTTCTACTAAAGCAGCAAATTGAGTTCTGTCATTAAATGCTCAACTTGAACTACAAAAAGTTTGGTCAGTAAGCATTGTTAAATTTGGATGTCAAGATTTTTCTTCTTTCATTTCAGTCTATCCATTATTAAAATCAGTTTGCTGCTTGTGTTTTTCCACATTTAAAATCTGGAATTTTTCTCAAAATGTTGAATTTTTTCTTGCCAGGCATTAATGAAAACAAATGAACAAAACAAACATTTTTTTCTTTGCCTTAAAGTCTCTCTCTCTCTCAGACCTTCACATTGTTAGGTAGAAGAAAGATAAGATTTCTGTGTTGCCTAAAAAATCTAAACTCTCCCACGTTTCTGTTAGTACATTGCTTTTCAGCATGTTCTAAACTTGTTCTGAACTCCTGTCCATCAGATTCATGAGGAAACTAATTGCAAGAATGTTGATTACCAATTTTCTTCTAATTGTTTGTGGTTTTTTATGCTGCCTGTACAGTTTGAGTCTGACACATGTTTTTTTGTTTTTAGATCATCAGAAGATTGCATTGTACTTATATGCTGTGGGCTTTATGATCTTTTACGTGGAGTTCTGCTAATCCTTCCAGATGTAATGCTTGGGGATGTGATGGACAAATTGATCCAACCAGATATTCTTATTGTTCTCGTCAACCATCCTTCTCCACTGATACAACAAGGAGTTATTAAAGTAGGTATTTATACTGTGAAATTATTTCTTGCATGGAAAACAAATTATGTTTGTTGTATAGCTCAGTAAATAGAAGTATTTTATTTTGTGCCTTGTATCTGCTATGCATGATCAGTAGTCATTTCATTGTGTAACGTTGTTTATTTCTGTTGACAGCAGCAAACCATAGGTAGGACCCATGTAGCAAATCATATTTCTGTATGCCTATTCAGATTCTACTGTACATAGTAGAGTGGCCACTGCAGTAGCGTTCTGCAAGGAAAGATATATTTTTAAAACTTTTTTTTTTCATTTGGTGTTGTATCTATTCTCATTTTGGTCAATTTTGTTTTAGTGCACACTTACATGAAATAGCATATGCTAAACTCAGTAGTACATTCTGTTTTATGTTTGTATATACAAATGGGGATACTTTTTAAAAAGGTTTTCTGTGGAAAATTCCTTCTGTAAAATTACACAGTGGTATAAGGTATGGTATTGCATACTTAGATCTACCATGCGTAGGCATTTCTGAGGGCGTAGTTTAAGTGAAGCAAGGGTGGAGTTGTTATTATGTGTATGAGCTCCACTCACTATTAACCAAGGAAAGAATGTGGAAAATATAGTCCATGGTACTTATATTTTTGAAACGGTATTGACCTTCTGCCGGCAAGGGGGATTGGTGTCCCTAGACTTGCCTGACTGCTGGCCTCAGACCTAAGACAAAATATGCAGAAGTAGTTCACTGATGTGGTCCATTCAGTGATAAGGTGCAAAAAACTGCTATTCTCATCAAGTAACATAGTGGTACCCTTAAAAACCCTCTCTCGGCCCAGCTCCAACCTGGCTTCCTCTCCCAGGCAGTATTAGAGCAGAGGGCAATGGAAGTCCTATTGCTCTCATAGGTGTAGGTATCCTCCATCCTTCCACTCCTCCAAGTCTAGACAAAGGTTTCGCTCTTGTCATAGGCGGTCGGTGGCCCAACTGTTTGGGGAGGCTAAAGGGGTTGGGGTTAGGGGTGGGGCCAGGGGTGGAGCTTAAATCCATAATTGTCTGATAACACACGGAAAAAAAATAAATAAAAATAAAAGTCACAATTAATACCTTTTATTAAATTTAGATATTAGCTATGTATCATATGTCAAAGAATAAAGTGGTTGCTCAAAGCATATACTAACCACAATCGCTCAACTGCAAAACACTATGCACAACTTTGTGCGAAAAAACACTCAGAACCTTACTGTACCATAAATATTACACTGGGCAGAACCTAATACACCAATATACCACCCATACGGAAAATGCAGACCGTCAACAATATGAAACAAGGGATCATAATATCATGATACGTGTAGAGCCACAGAACACCCTAATTCATGTTTAATGTGGGATAAAATGCCATAAATAAGTAAATAAATATAAACTTTTAATGTTGAGCACCTAATTCTCAAAGTGGACATATTCCAAACACTATAATGAAAATAAAATGATCTTTTCTACCTTTGTTGCTTAGTATACAATTAATCTGAGGAACTACGACCATTTTTATGAATTCCATTCTTCCCCACCACAAGGGTCCAGCACTGCCATGCAGAGATCTTGGACATCATTGGATGTAAGTCTCTATGAAATAATATTCTTAGATAATGGAAAACATCCATCATCCACCTGAGCTCAAAATTTCTGATATCCTCCTTTATCATATCAAGATGCATTTGCATCGCCTCTGAAGTATTCCTGTTTATATTCTGAGAAAATTCCTTTACAGTAGCAAAGAACAATGTAAGCGATAGTCTAAGTCGCAATAGGAATATTAACATGCTGTATGCTGCAGTTTTACATTCTACTTCCAAAAAAATTTATCCTGCTACTAGTTTAAGCCTGCCTAATAGGAATCAGATTAATCAATAAAGGAGAAAGGAGACACCGAGACACCCCTGCCACGTACCTTTACCTAACTCCATCTCTATCTGAAAAGCCCCATTAGCTAGTATTCCTGATTTAGGTGACGTGATACAATGCTTTTATATGTAGGATAAAATGACTACCATAGCTGAACCAATCTAATACCACAAACAAATCTGACCATTCAATATGGTCAAAGGCCTTCCCTGCATCTCCAGGAAAGTGATTAAATAGCAGCTCATCCATAGCTTCTAGAAGAAATGATAGAGGGAAGACTTGGATCTTTAAAAAATACTTGATGTTTCTGGCAATTTCTCTTCTTCCTACTTTGTACAGGAGGGTAACAATCTTCTCTGTAGGTGTTTCAGTATCTCATTTTCCCCCAACAAATTCACTTATGTGAAATGTTAATTTTATTTTAATTACATATGAATTAAACTCACCAGGCTTTGAAAGCATTAATCCTCCTGGCATGACCAAAAAATATCTAGATCTGTGATCCTACTTTAAAGTATTTTGCTGCAGAGACATTCCTTCTCTGCTCCTCCCACCCAACCAGCGCCATTATATCCCCAGTCTCTTGTTTTCCTCTGACCCCCCCCAGCTGTGCCCAGCAGTTTCCCCTTCCAGCTTTACCTTTGGCAGCTTACACAACTGTGGCAGTAAGAAAGCAGAGAGGCTTCTAGGAACTAGAAACCCACAGCAGCAGGGGGTGGAGTTGAAAAAATGTTCCTGCCATGATCATCCGTTCAACCTCTGCCAGAGCTGAACAAGTGCTTCTACTGCAATCAGCTGATTCCAGGGAATAAGTGGGGGAGAAGCATAGGCGCCCCGTAAAAGAAGCTGTGACCTTTTCTGCCGCCGCCCACCCCCCGCTGAGCCCTCAGCTCCCCGACCTTCCTGCAGTGGCCGCCCAGCGTTTAAACCTTTTTAAGTTGCAGCGATGGCTCACTTCCGCTCCAGCCTTTCCCTTCTCGCTCAGTGTCCCACCCTCGCGGAAACAGGAAATACCTCATCAGAGGAAGGCGGGACACTGAGCGAGAAGCGAGAAGGGAAAAGCTGGAGCGGAGGTGAGCCGTCGCTGCAACTTAAAAAGGTTTAAACGCTGGGTGGCCACTGCAGGAAGGTCGGGGAGCTGAGGGCGGGCTCAGCGGGGGGGGGGAGCAGCGGCGGAAAAGGCGAGGAAAGGTCACAGCTTGGCTGGGGAGACTTAGCCTCCCCAAGCCTCTTATATGGGGTGCCTATGGCTCTTGTCCAAAACAGCAGAAGGCCCAAAAGTCCCAACCTGTGTTGCAACCAAAGCCAGGAATGGGGTTTTGACTGCCTTCACAAAAACATAGTTTGTCTCTGTATTTATTCTGAACAATGTACCTG
Source organism: Microcaecilia unicolor (assembly GCF_901765095.1). Classification (NCBI taxonomy): domain Eukaryota; kingdom Metazoa; phylum Chordata; class Amphibia; order Gymnophiona; family Siphonopidae; genus Microcaecilia; species Microcaecilia unicolor. Next base: position 48,705,840 of record NC_044033.1, on the reverse strand, counting down.
TAAGAGGGAGTATACATTTTTTTGCATCTAGATATAGCCTTTTATAACCTCAAACAGTGAGTTCTCAAAATATTCTGAATAGGATTCCATCTTCAGTTAGTAGACCAATCTCCAAATTGCCAACCAGGAACACGAAGTACATATACATACATAAGTACATAAGTGTTGCCATACTGGGACAGACTGAAGGTCCATCAAGCCCAGTATCCTGTTTCCAATAGTGGCCAATCCAGGTCACAGGTACCTGGCAAGATCTCAAAACAGCACAATACATTTTATGCTGATTATCCCAGAAATAAACAGTGGATCTTCCCAAGTCCATTTTAATAATGGCTTATGGACTTTTCTTTTAGGAAGCTATCCAAACCTTTTTTTAAACCCCACTAAGCTAGCTGCTTTTACCACATTCTCTGATAATGAATTCCAGAGTTTAATTACACGTTGAGTGAAGAAATATTTTCTTCGATTCATTTTAAATTTACTACTTTGTAGCTTCATTGGGTGCCCCCTAGTCCTAGTATTTTTGGAAAGAGTAAACAAGTGATTCAAGTCTACCCGTTCCGCTCCACTCAGTATTGTATAGACCTCTATCATATCTCCCCTCAGCCGTCTTTTCTCCAAGCTGAAGAGCCCTAGCCGCTTTAGTCTTTCTTCATAGGGAAGTCATCCCATCCACTTTATCATTTTTGTCGCCCTTTTCTGTTCCTTTTCTAATTCCACTCGGCCTTTTTTGAGATGCGGTGACCAGAATTGCACACAGTATTCAAAGTGCGGTTGCATCATGGAGTGATACAAAGGCATTATAAATCCTCGTTTTTATGGGGTTGTGTTGTGTTTATAAAGTTTTATGAGTAAAGTGGTGTAGCTGTGTTAGTCCACTTTTAAAGGTAACAAATAGAAATATCACAAAACATAGAAAAGAAAATAAGATGATACCTTTTTTTATTGGACTAAGCTAATATATTTTTTAATTAGCTTTCGAAGTTAACACCTTCTTGAAATCAGAAATGAGCAAATGTTAACAAATATCAGAATATATAAGTAAAATATAAAAACATTCCAATGACAGTCTCACAGGAAGAGGGTGGGGTGGGTTAGATGAGAGACGGGGGAGAGATGGATGGGTGATAAGACAGTGACAAAGCAGTATAATTTTATGGTTTATAATGAGATAGAAAAAACAGATCTTAGTTAAGTCTTGTCTAGTGGCTGTCAAAATATTTCATCATTTTGACTTCAAAGGTCTTATGTTCCTGGATTATCATAAAATTTCCTTTTAGCATTCTCACCATTGAGTTTTTTCCCAAGGCACAAAGCATTCAAACTAGAATGCTTATGTGCAATGTTCAGCACATGTAAGATAACAGTACGAGGATGCTCTTTCTCTGACCCCCCCAGGGCTGCCGAGAGGGGGGGGGGGGAATTCTCAGGGCCCGTCTCTCTCGCTCTCCTGCTTATGACAGGACCCGGGTGATCGTGTCCCAACAGGAGCAGGAGAGAGAAAACTCTGACGCTGGGCCCCCCTTGGAGGCTAGGGAGGACTCTGAGGAGCAGACACAGCAGGCTGGCGAGGGTCTCCCCCAGGGCCCGTCAGCAGAAGAGATCTTCCTCCAGCGCTGCTCTTCTTCACTCTGCCGCATTGCCTGGGCTGCTTTTCCCCTCAGGCCGCGCATGCCCAGTATAGCAGGGTCAGGCCACGTGGCAGAATGAAGAAGAGCAGCGCTGGAGGAAGACTCTTCTACTGGCGCAGCCTTGGGATCACCGCTAGCCAAGGTATTTACAGTTGTGGCAGGGGGTGGCAGCGGTGACATCGACGATCCTTGGCGGGGTGGGGGAGGGTGACAGTAACCCTGCCCTGGGCCCGGCTGAGTCTCTCAGTGGCCCTGCCAACTTCTTAGGGCCTAGTCTGTGTACCTGTTCCACATGCAAGGACTCTAGGTGCTGGCTCAATTGTAATGATTGGGAGAGCCAAGTCTCCAAGAATCTGCTCACCTCCACATTCGCTATGGCCTCCGGTAGACTATCTAGGCACAGATAATTCCAGTGGGAGCGATTTACCAAGTCATCTACTTATGCTTTAAGTCTTTACCTGCTTGCATAGTTAAGACTATACCTGGGCTGCAGACTCCGTGCATACCAGCTTGCTAGTATGTTGCTCATGGGTATCGAACTGTAGCCTCAAGCTGTCCAGCCTCTCATGTGCTGACTCAGTCCTGTCAAATAACTGCTGTCATTTCTTGTCTAAAGCTGCCTCTACTGCCACGGTGACCTCAGCGGTAATCTCAGTATTCCAGGCAGAACTAATGGAGGGACTTCATGGGCGGCTTTGGTTCGCCATCTTGACTTAACTCCCATGCAGCTTTTCCTTTTCATTCTTGAGCATTTTGGATTCTATCAGCCAGGATGTCTCTGTGAAGAACTATCCTGATCTGGTACAGGAGCGTTCCACTCCTTACAACTTCTAAATGTGTGAGGTTTTAGCAATGGTAAGTGAAGATTTGTGTCGGGGTGCAGAAGCCAGGACATTCAGCGTCCAATCCCCTTCATTGTGTCACATGACCAAAAAATTCGTATTTAATTAAAAAAAATATTAAAGAATATCACCAATAGTAGTACAAATTTGCAACATGAGAACACTGAGGGGGAGGAGTGATGTCACTTCTAGAGCCAGAAGAAGTGCCAGAACGTTATCACCACCCCCTTCCCCACCATTCCAGCACAAATTAAGCCCTGTTTTTAGCTAATAATAGACTAGAGGAAGTCCTGCCTGACAGCGGGAACAGGTGCACAAGCATGTAAGTCTACCAGAAAACTACTTGAAAAAGTTGCTGTTGGTACTGCTTCCTGTACTGGGTGGTGTTGGTGGTGTAACCCATTCATGAGGATTTAATTCCTCCTGTCCTTGGAGAACACCTGCTTACAGGTAAGGAACTTTCTTGTTACTATTTTACATGTATGTCCTTTTATTATAATATCCCTTTTTGACAACATGAGGTTAGACCAAGCTTATAGAGTGCCAAAATCTGTATAGAACAGCTGGCATGTTCACATTCCCCCCAATGTTCAAAGCGATTTAAGTGGGCAGGAGAGGATCCTGCCCACTTAAACCGCCTGTTGCTGTCTGACCCTCAATAGTCAATGGCAGTAAACCGGGCAGTGCCACTGAATATCGCTTCTTACTGGCCCCATAAAAAGTGAGCAATTCAGGGGGCTGTACTGGTGGTGGTTTTAGGGAGGAGCCCGGGATTATGCAGGTGTCAACAATATTCAATGTTGGCACCCTCATAGATAAATGAGTTAATTTAGAACAACTCAAAAGCTTAGCTATGGGGGCCCTGGCACCGAATATCGGCCAGGACCTGCATAACTATATTTGCCCCTGAAAGTCCCCCCCCCAAATAATCCCCTTTCCGGCCTCCCAAAGAGCCCACCCTTTCTCCTTCCTCCCCCTTCCTCCCCCAGCCTGTGATACTTAAAGCCTCTGACCCCTGTTGTGAGTCCCTCCGAGGTGTAGGTAGGCTCTCCGGGCCTACCTGATGTCCCTGGTGGTCCGTGAGAGTCGGAGGCAGGAGTGAAGGCATAAGGGTTGGGGGAAGGGAGGGGCAAGTATCTCAGGCTGGGGGAGGGGAGCGGGGCTTTTTGAGAGGACAGGAAAGGGATTGGGGAGGGGGGCTTTCCAGGACCAAATTAGGTATGCGAGTCCCTGCTGATATTCAGCTGGGCCCACTTAAGATCTGGCGACCAGCCCCCAGTATTCAGTGCCGGTGTCTGGACATGGCCTGACACTTAATATTGGAGGCTAATCTTGCCAGTGATGGTAAGCATTTTAAAAAATTCTGACTACCGCCGCCAGCTGAATATCAGGAGAGGGATTGTGTTTGTCATAGGGCTTGAGAAAGTTATACAATGAAAATGAAATTTAGCTTATATTTAAAAAACTATGGTGCCCTGCTATCATAATTAGCTTCTTTTAATATTTTGTTAAATGTGTTATAAAATTTAAGGCTAATTTTTTTGACATGACTCACTAAGGCTTTTCTCCCATTCTGTGTCTCTTGGGTAAAAAAGCTTATTAAATCCAATTCTTTGTGAACATGAACTGTAGAAAATGATTTTGTAAAAATAAATTACTTCCAACCATTGAGTTTACTCTAAAGAAGCAAACAAAATTAAGTATGTAACTTTTTAATTTGTGTTATAACACGTTTTAAATTTATGAACACAAATGTATACATCTTAAATTAAAATATTTCACTTTTTCCCAGTTACTAGATGCATATTTTAACCGAGCATCCAAGGACCAAAAGGAAAAGTTCTTGAAAAATCATGGATTCTCCTTGTTGGCAAATCAGTTGTTTCTTCACCATGGAACTCGAGGTCTGTTGGAATGCTTTTTGGAAATGCTGTTTGGACGATCTGTTAACCTGGACGAAGAGTGAGTAAATCTGGAATTAAAAGTCTTAGCCCTCAGTATGACTCTTTTTTCCTAGGGCAAGGCTTAAAAAATATATTAAGTGCTTCAATCCTAGTCTACCTAACAATTTGTTTACAATCCACTAGAAGAGTGGTTGTGAAAAAATAAGTCACTTGGTGGCATTCAGCTTATTTGTACTTATTGGTGAGAATGTGAGAAATTAACAAAATGTTTCAGGTTTTCTGAGGCTTTGCAAATAAATGAAACTTAGTGGACAATCTTCAAATATATGTGTATGCCTATATATTTATTATATCTTAAAGTGCCATTTCTAGTCACTTTCATGGTGGTCATCTGTTTTCTTTTAAATTCATAACTGATATTTAATCAAGAGTCTCACAGGATCAAATCATTTCTTTAAGCATATAGTCTAAATCACCTAAAGCTTCTTTTCTCCCCGGAATGAACAACATTTGCAGTTAGATGAAAGTAATCTAGAAGTTGAATTTGGGGGGGGGGGGTCTTCATGGACAGCAAGGGAATGGAGCCATGAGTCTGGTGGGTGTTGTCAATGATATTGCCTGGATCTGAAACTTCTGCTCTTCCTATTAGTTCTAAAAAGCTTAGTGTGCATTTCTAAACAGACATGGCATCTCCCTCTCAACTAAGAGTTCCCTATCCCACTTTAGTCCATGATATAGCTTAAGGGCTGCCTTTTTAAAGTGGATAAGGGGGCAGAATTTTGTGGCGTCATTCCCTTGCTGTCCTTGGAGAACCCCTATTACAGGTAAGTAATTTCACTTTCTTTGTGGACAAGCCAGGAGTGGAGCCAGAAGTCTGAGTGATTCCAGAGCTGGCGGTCATGCAAACATCAAATGGAAGGTAGAATCAAGCAAGAAGATTTTTTATTTTTAATACAGATTGGCCAAATACACTCTCTATATGAGAAAAAGTATCCAAACTATAGTAATTAGTGAAAGTATAAATAGAAGTACTTGTCTTTTGCAAATGTCTACGATGGAAGTAGTTCTAGGATTTGCTATCATGGCAGACTTTGCACATAATTGGTGACTTACGCAACCTCTTGATGGTTCACTGGCCTTTTTATAACAGACTTTGATGCAGTCTGAAATCCACTTAGGTTGCTTACTTACTGCACAACCTATCTGTTTCTCTTATATGAGTCAGAAAGTTGTGATTCTTTCCTTATGTTTTTGGTCACCTTTAAATGGTAGATTAAAGCTCTTGTGCAATCCATCTAATCCAGAGTAGATTTAGCAGAGTTAGGGTGGAGTTTAGTGGGAAGAAACTGGTAAAATAATGTTCTGATTAAGGTGGAACTCTGAAAATGCCTTTGATAGAAAACTGGGGAGAACTGTGTCTCATAAGAACTGAGTACATGGGTAATGGCAAACCAAGGCCTGAAGTTCACTTATCTTTATTTATTTATTTATATTTATTTGTTACATTTATATCCTACATTTTCCCACCTATTTGTAGGCTCAGTGTGGCTTACATAGTACCGGAACGGCATTACAGACTCCGGTGTAAACAAATACAAAGTGATGATGTGGCAAGATAAAGTTCATGTGGCACAGCCACACTAGGGAATCGTACAATGGAAGAGTTGTGTTATGTCCATTATGTTCTTTAGTTTTGTTGTGTTGCAGAGATCAGGCATTTATGTTGGATCGGTAGGGTGTACCTTTTTAAACAGGTTGGTTTTTAGTGTTTTCTGGAAGTTTAGTTGGGCATACGTAGTTTTCAAGGCTTTTGGTAATGTGTTCCACAGTTGTGTGCTTATGTAGGAAAAACTGGACACATAAGTTGATTTTTATTTGAGTCCTTTGCAGCTTGGGTAGTGCAGATTAGGTGCGTTCGTGTTGAATTGGATGTGTCTCCTCAAAGTGCCTTCACCTCCAACCCCCCATTCACTTTCCCCCCAGACTCTGGCTGAGTTCTTTCATGATAAGGTTCACAAGATTAAACTTGAATTCTCAATCAGGTCACCTCCACCTCTCCTTCCCTTAGCCCATTCTCTCAACCATCCAACCCCTGCCTCCTTTTCTTCCTTTTCTGAAATCACTGAAGAGGAAACTACACATCTTAATTCCTCCTCGAAACCAACTACCTGTTCCTCTGATCCTATTCCCACCTATCTACTTAACACTATCTCTCCTACTGTCATCCCTTTTATCTGTCATATCCTCAATCTTTCACTGTCCACTGCGACTGTTCCTGATGCCTTCAAACATGCCGTAGTCACACCACTCCTTAAAAAAACCTTCATTGGACCCTACCTGTCCTTCCAATTATCGCCCCATCTCCCTCCTCCCTTTCCTACCCAAGATACTTGAAAGTGCTGTTCACCGCCGTTGCCTTGACTTTCTTTCATCTCAAGCTATTCTTGATCCACTTCAATCTGTCTTTCGCCCCCTTCATTCAACTGAAACAGCGCTTGCTAAAGTCTCCAGTGATCTGTTCCTGGCCAGATCCAAAGGTCTCTATTCTATACTTATCCTTCTCGATCTATCTGCTGCTTTTGACACTGTTGATCATAGCCTACTCCTTGATACGCTGTCCTCACTTGGATTTCAGGGCTCTGTTCTTTCCTGGTTTTCTTCTTATCTCTCCCAGCGTACCTTTAGCGTATACTGTAGTGGATCCTCCTCTACTTCTATCCCACTGTCAATTGGTGTACCTCAGGGATCTGTCCTGGGACCTCTTCTTTTCTCCATCTATACTTCTTCCTTTGGTACTCTGATCTCATCCCATGGTTTTCAGTATCATCTTTACGCTGATGATTTCCAGATCTACCTCTCCACACCAGAAATCTCAGCAGGAATCCAGGCCAAAGTATCAGCCTGCCTGTCTGACATTGCTGCCTGGATGTCTCAGCGCCATCTGAAACTAAACATGACCAAGACTGAGCTTCTCATCTTTCCCCCTAAACCAACCTCTCCTCCTCCCCCATTCTCTATTTCTGTGGATAACACTCTCATCCTTCCTGTCTCATCAGCTCGTAACCTTGGGGTCATCTTCGACTCCTCCCTCTCCTTCTTTTCACATATTCAGCAGACTGCTAAAACCTGTCGTTTCTTTCTCTATAATATCAGCAAAATTCACCCTTTCCTTTCTGAGCACACTACCAGAACCCTCATCCACACTCTTATCACCTCTCACGTAGACTATTGCAACTTGCTTCTTACAGGTCTCCCACTTAGCCATCTCTCTCCTCTTCAATCTGTTCAAAATTCTGCTGCACGACTAATATTCCGCCAGTGTCGTTATGCTCATATTAGCGCTCTTCTCAAGTCACTTCACTGGCTTCCTATCCGTTTCCGCATACAGTTCAAACTCCTCTTATTGACCTATAAGTGCATTCACTCTGCAGCTCCTCAGTACCTCTCCACTCTCATCTCTCCCTACATTCCTCCCCGGGAACTCCGATCACTGGGTAAATCTCTTATCTGCACCCTTCTCCTCCACTGCTAACTCCAGACTCCGTTCCTTTTATCTTGCTGCACCATATGCCTGGAATAGACTTCATGAGCTGGTATGTCAAGCTGCATCTCTGGCCGTCTTCAAATCTAAGCTAAAAGCCCACCTTTTTGATGCTGCTTTTAACTCCTAACCCTTATTCACTGTTCAGAACCCTTATTTTATCATCCTCACTTTAATATTCCCTTATCTCTTGTTTGTTCTGTCTGTCTGTCCTAATTAGAGTGTAAGCTCTGTTGAGCAGGGACTGTCTCTTCATGTTCAAGTGTACAGCGCTGCGTACGTCTAGTAGCGCTTTAGAAATGATAAGTAGTAGTGGTAGTAGTAGTTGGTAGGTCGATCAAGTCTGTCATGTATCCCGGAGCTTCACTGTAGATAATTTTGTGAACCAGAGTGCAGACTTTGAAAGCAATGCGTTCTTTGATTGGGAGCCAGTGTAGTTTTTCGCGAAGGGGTTTTGCACTTTCAAATCGCGTTTTTCCGAAGATAAGCCTAGTTGCCGTGTTCTGAGCGGTCTGAAGTTTCTTTATGGTTTGCTCTTTGCATCCCGCATAAATTCCATTGCAATAGTCTACATGGCTTAGTACCATTGATTGTATCAGTTTGCGAAATGTTCCCCTTGGGAAGAATTGTTTCACACGTTTGAGTTTCCACATTGAGTGGAACATTTTCTTTGTTGTGGATGTCACTTGGCTCTCTAGTGTTAAGTTGCGGTCCATTGTAACGCTGAGGATATTCAGGCTGTCTGAGATACGGAGGGTGTAATCTGGGGTGTTGATAATTGTGGGTTTAGCCGCACTGTGTAGGGATGAGACATTTGTGTTTTTTCTTTGTTTAGTTTTGGTTGAAATGCATTTGCCCAAGAGTCCATGATGTTCAAGCTGATCTTGATTTCGTTGGTGATTTCTGTCAGTTTAGATTTGTAAGGAATGAATATTGTGACATCGTCTGCATAGATGAAAGGGTTAAGGCCTTGGTTGTATAAGGACTTGGCTAGTGGGGTCATCATTAAGTTGAAGAGGATCGGTGATAGTGGTGATCCTTGTGGTACTCCGCAGTCTGCTTTCCACGGTGATGATATGTTTGAGTTTGATTTTACTTGATATGTTCTTGTGGTTAGGAAACCCTTGATCCAGCTAAGTATGTATCCACCAATCCCGAACTTATCTAGTAATCTTATTGATATATTATGGTTTACCATGTCGAATGCGCTAGACGTCGAATTGGAAGAGGAGGATGTTTTTGCCTATTGCTATTTCCTGCTTGCATTTGGCTAGGAGAGTGAGTAGTACTGTTTCAGTGCTGTGGCAGGGGCGAAAACCTGACTGTGATTTGTGTAATATTGAGAATTTGTTTATATAATCTGTAAGTTGTTTGGCTACCATGCTTTCTATCAGTTTGACTGACAACAGAACGAATGCTACTGGACGGTAGTTAGTGATTTCATTTGTTTTTTTTCTTGGTGTCTTTTGATATCGGAGTGAGTAGGATATTGCCATTTTCCTTAGGGAAGAGACCTTGCTGAAGCATGTAGTTTAGGTGGGATGTGAGGTCTGCTATGAAGCGGTCAGGGACAGATTTCATTAGGTAGTTGGGACAGGTATCTAGTTTACTGTGACTGTCAGAGAATTCTGATCGCCTGTGCAACTGCATCGACGGTAAGGAGGGCAAATTTTAACCAGGCTCGGTCAGCCGTGTATTCTCCAGTGGTTGGGTCCAACTCATTAAGGAAGGTTTCGATGTCAGTGTTGTACTGAGGTAGTGTGTTGCGTAGGTTTGCAGTTTTTTCATTGAAATACTGAATTTTTTATTGAAATTTTTTCATTGAATGTCTGGTGATAACTATCAGAAATAATAACTTTTATGGTAGGTGTAGAAGCGAGGCTTGGGCTTGTGTCAGCTGCATGAGCACTACATTTAGTCCCTTAATGATGCAAGCGGTTTTGTTGGTGGCTTTGTCTTGAAGAGTCTACTCATGAGTCTGGTTACCAAGGATTTAATAGATATTAGTCGTTTCTCCATAGATTACTGAGAAGTGCAAACATACTAAGTATGTTCCAAATTCATTTTGGAAAGGTGTCAAAAATAGTCCAGTAGTAGGGATAGGGTAGGTAGTAGGACTTTTGGCTCATTGAGCATGCCATAGAGAAAAACATTTCTATTTTGAGCTATAGTTTGTTTTCTGGAAACCTGAAGGATTTGAAATATATCTTTGGTTATTGATAAGGAAGCTGCTAGTTGGCCTTCACAATCTTAGCTATCAGCAACATTGACTGAAGGTTGGGATGGAGAATATATCCCACCTGTTGGATTAGAAAGGAGGGGTCATCTAATCATAGAAGGAGATCTTTTGATATGGCTACAGCCTTAGAAACCAAAACTGACAGGCCAGAATGGTTCCATTAGTATGTCACATGTTTAGCCTCAAAGAAGTTTCTGAATGACTCGACAAGGTGGGGGGGGGGGGGGGGCTTGTTAGTATTACTGGAATTCCAAGTTTTTTCTTCCAAGGCATCTTGGAAAAGTCTGTTCTTGGCTGGTCTTCTAGAGCTGTAGTGCTGGGAAGCAAAGAAATTGATTGCAGGTATGCCCTAGTGATCTATTATGGCTTGGACTACTCTGTTGCTGAGAAACTTGGGGGTTCATTTTCAAAGCACTTAGACTTACAAATTGCCATAGGTTACTATGAGGGGCACTTTTGGTATGACATCTAAGTCAGACTTTGGACGTTACATGCTAAACGTCCCAAATCCGAATAGCAAATGTAACCATTTTCGAGAAAGCAAAACTTCTCTTTTTTTTTTTTTGAAAATGCCATTTGTAACAAGGTTTTGTGCTCTGAGCGTTTATCTTTTTAGGCCATTAAAAAAAAACCAAACAAACCCCATGCACAAGTGAAAAACATAGAAAATCAAGCCATTGGATGTAGGAGGGGCCAGCATTTTTAGCAGACTGGTTCCCCAGACATCCCAGGAGAGCAATGGGGCACCATAGGGGGCCCTGCTGTGGATTTCATATAAATTCTCCTAGGTACACATCTCACCGTTGCTCTCTTATCTTGTCTGCTGAGTCCTCCAAAACCCACTACCCTGAACTGTACACCACTACAGTAGCCCTTATGGGTGAAGGGGGGCACCTATATTTGGGTACAGTGGGTTTCTGGTGAGTTTTGGAGGGCTGGGTCCACCTGTCTACAGTGCACTGCACCCATCACTATACTACTCTGGGGACCTGTATGCTGCTCTAATGGACCTGACTATAACATTTGAGGCTGTCATAGGTGCTGATGACTATTATGTTTAAGCCTTAATTACTAAGAATAGATTATTATCCATAAAGTATCAAATTCTGTTCATTACCATAACAGTTATGCACTCTTAATATTTTAATATTTTAACATATATCATTCTCCACATCATTATTAGAATGTAACCTTTAACAAATATTATGTCCTCCTAATGGATTAGTGTTCACACCTTCTTGTAATGTCCAAAATCATTGTCCAAGGAGGAGCACAGTCTTGATAATCCTTGTGGATAGATGAACAATGTGTCAACTTCGTTCTGTGTTATATTTTTCTCCTCAGTTCACTTTGATCAAACCAATACCTTATAACCATGGAGGTATTTAATCAATGCAGTTCAAACGATGTTTGTATTTTGCCAATATATTATCCCAATGAAGATCTTAGGTCAGCATAGAATACAGCTCTGCACAGGGTTGTATTTTGCCATTGGCGTCTTCAGGAGCCATTCAACTATCACTGCAGTTCAGTGACTTCAGCATATTCAAAGAGATTTTCAACTGCCACTCTCTCCTAGTAGCGTAACTGTTAATAATAACACAGCAACGGTAATTTTTAATTTCTTCATCATTTTAAGCGCTGTTACATCATATGGAAGACTGTTCAGATTGAACTGCCCTTCCTCATGTTTGAACCATCGTAAATTCTGTATTATTTTTATTCACATTTTTTGGGAATGGGAGGGGGTCAGTGATCACTGGCGGAGTAAGAGGGGGTCATCCCTGAATCCGTCCAGTGGTCATCTGGTCACTCAGGGCACCTTTTTGTGTCTTATTCATTGTAGAAGTTACAAATAGAGGACGAAAGAGATAATATTGTAGTCTTTACAAAACTCTTTCTCTTATGTGATAGCTTGCCAGACTAAGTGTCTATATATTCACTGAATTTGTACAAACAGGTCTAGACTAAAATGTTGAAGTTTTCACCCTAGACATTTTGGTTTTGTTCCATTATGGCTGTAAAGTGCCCAAGTGTTAGGTATACCATAAGCCCGCCCTAATCCTGCCTTCAAAATACCCCTGACATGTCCCCTTGTGATTTGGACGCACTGCAGATGAAATGCATAGATAAATGTCTGCAAAGCAGGTTTCAAAAATACCAGTTTGGATGTTTAAGAAGAAATCCATCCCAATGGTGCTTTGACACTTTTTGGATACATAAGTACATAATAAGTACATAAGTATTGCCATACTGGGAAAGACCAAAGGTCCATCAAGCCCAGCATCCTGCTTCCAACAGTGGCCAATCCAGGTCACAAATACCTGGCAAGATCCCAAAAAAGTACAAAACATTTTATACTGCTTATCCCAGAAATAAGCAGTGGATTTTTCCCAAGTCCATTTTAATAATGGTATATGGACTTTTGCTTTAGGAAGCCGTCCAAACCTTTTTTAAATCCCACTAAGCTAACCGCCTTTACTACATTCTCTGGCAACAAATTCCAGAGTTTAATTACACGTTCAGTGTGGTTTACATTCTAGGTGAGACAAAAGCAAATAGTGTTAGTGTTGAGGTTTGAGAAACATTAGAGACCATTGGATTAATGCATGAGACTAAAAACATTAAGGGAAGGATAATGGATGATACTAGGAGGTAGAAGTCATGATGGATTGTTACGAAGCAGTCTTTGGGAAGAGAAAGGTCTTTAGCCTCTTCCTGAAGTTGAGGTAGCTGTTTTCTGTTCTGATGGGAATAGGTAGAGAGTTCCATATTTTGACTCCAAGAATGGGGAATAGAAAGTTGAAAATCTTCTGATTTTGAATTGTCTTTTGGAATGGTGATGCTAGCATCAGTTATTGTTTCATTCTGTTAGACTGGACAAGACATAGCAAAGTGGTTTTAGCAGTTCAGAGGTGAAGCCCTGTAGGATTTGAAAAACAAGCAGCTTTGAACCTGAGTGTTTCTGCTGTGGGAAGCCAGTGCAGTGTGTTAAGATGTGTTGAAACACTCTATTCAATGTGTATATTAGTCTAGCAGCTGTATTCTATATGATTTGCAGGTTTTTTCTGATATTGACACATCTTCAGCATTGTGCCAGTCTGGTGTCAGTTAAGTACTGAGGTTGATGGTTTTTGATTTTAAATAAGTGTGAAAACTTGCTTATTATAAACATAAAAAATTAGAAGATCTATCTCAGCATGGGAGGCAGACAATTAGTATGCAGATCTGGAATAGCTTTGTGCTATTAGAGATCGCATAGCCGATTCAATTGCTCAAAGATGGCCTCCAAGCTGTATTTATTCCAGGAAGATTTGCTGGGTAGCTTTGTTTGCATAGTTCTATATGATTTTTACCACCTTTGCTTGGTTTGGACACTCCTTTTTATATTTCTAACTTTTCATTTAGGAGTGATATTCTTTCTCCTTGCTTTTTCTGAGACTATTTGAGATTCTGCCAGGTACTTGTGGAAGCAGGATACTGGTCTAGATAGATCATCGGTCAGCCCCAATGTGACTATTCTTATGTTCTAATTTTTTCTTAAATTATTTTCCCCCTTTATTGCTCTTTCTCAGCTCCTATCCTCTTCCCCCTTCTCTGTCTCCCTTTATTTTCTTCCTCTACACTCCTGATTTCCATTCCGATAGAGACTTGTTTAACTGCAGTCAGGTGTGAACTTGCCTTCTACTGGAAGCATACCAGTTCTCTGAGTATTTGACAGTGGATCTATAGATTAAAGAGAGTGATGTTAATTGAGCTGTTGTCAGGCAGGAGACTCATGAAAAATTCAAACAGGAATGGGATGTATTGCTTCAGTATTTAAAAGAGAACTGAACTAGGTCAGTGCATGCTAACACCCAGGACAAGGGAATCGTGGGGGGGGGGGGGGGGGGGGTGGATTATGGAATCTAATTGAAATTTCTTTTACATTAAGGAGTTGGCTTTATTAGCTTTGGAGGATGCTAGTTGGTTTATGTAAAAGTATTGCAGATGGCTGTATTTGCTTTGAATAACTTAAATAATAAAAAAGAAAAGGGGGAACGGAGGAAATTTTGAACAACTCTTTTGTTATTTGAAGTTATAGGCTGATTCATGGAAAAAAACAGTTGTTGTTTACCTAATGGTTATTGTATGCTGAAATTGTAAATAAAAATTTACAGAAAAAAAAGGAAAGAAGAATATTATTCCAAACGTTTATTAGAAGACTAGTAAAACATGCCCGTTTCTTGCGCAAATGAAACGGGCGCTAGCACTTTTTCCTTCTGAACCTCCCCCCCTCCCTACTCACCCCTTCGGCGTTCTGAAGACACTGACCGCCATTGTTGCGGACCTTGGCACACCACCTTCAATCTGCTGTTTCGTTGGTTGTGAAGCTACTGACGCCATTGCTCCGCCCTTGACGTCATCACGTTTGATGCGAGGGCGGGGCCCCAACACAGTGTTTTCGGTGGCTTCACCACCACGAAGGCTTCGAACCGGAAGGAAGTGCCCGGAGGACCTGACAGTGACGTCAGTGTCCTCAGAACGTTGAGGGTGAGTTTTATTATATAGGATACTTCCCTCAAGTTCTCATGGTGTTGCTTGCACATATTTTTTAGGTAGGGCTGTGTTAATAACAGGGAGTGAAAATATTTAAAAATATAAAAAGCAGCAACATTATGGGAAACCCATGTGCTCTGTTTCAAATGCTGTATAAGGTATGTTAAATGGAAAATAATTTTGTGTCACCTTTTTTGACTTTTTAGGAAGACAAAATAATGCAGTTAGTCAAATCTATAATCAGCTTAACTTCTATTATTTATTTAAATAGGTTTGATCTGGAAGAAATGAAAAATATTAGCCTTTTCCGGAAGTGGTGTGTTATTCCTGTTCTTGGACTGATAGAAAATTCACTTTCTGACAGCACTTTCCTACACAATTTATTTTATCTGCTGCTTCAGATTATGAATTCCTGTTCGAAGGTGGCAGATCTTTTACTCGATAATGGATTGCTGTTTGTGCTGTGCAATACTTTAGCGGCCTTAAATGGATTAGAACCAAAGTAAGTGCTAAATTTAATCCTAAATCGGTTTATATTTATGATATTAATATTGTATCAATTGCAACAACCAGGTATGTGTCTACCATATATAAGGAAGTCAGCCTAGCACACCCTTGCTGGTCTAACAAGTTATCCAATGAGTTTGTCCTTTGCCTAGCATTGATCTAGCTCTACTTTTTCACTATTACTACTCTCTTGCTTTCCTGCTGTCCAGTTGTCCTGTTCTGGTTCCTGCTGTTTTACCTGCTTGTGATCTGTTTGCTGTCCTGGCTGCCTTTATGTTAGACTAATAACAAGAAAGGATTTCTATCTCAACAAACCTGGTTGTTGCAGGTGATACACAGATGTATGTTTTCATCATGTATATATAAACACTGTTATCCAGATACCATTTATCAGAAAAAATGATTTTGTCTATGCAGTGACGCTTTCATCTATACAAAGTTTAATATTTTTGCTAAAGGGATGCTTCCACCACCATGCTACTAAAACAATTTCAACAACTAATTTGCAAATGTAGATCGCTATTAAAATGCAGTGTTGGGCTTTTCCTCATCTTAATTCACTGCAGGAGTCACTAACCTATGGTATCTCCAATACTGCAAGTTATTTTATTGACTCATGTGGTACATCATCATGAATAATGTAGCCTTTTATCATCTTTGCAAGCTGCGCTATTTTTTCTGCCAAGAAGCATCTTAATGGAGCCAGGCATTAAAAGAATCTTCTCCCCTACCCCTAAAGTCCCCCTCCCTGTGGTTTGTGTTCAGGGGAGGGATTCGGGAGAAAGAGGCAGATGGTTCTTTTAATGCCCAGCCCCTTTAAGATGTGGCCCAAACAGAAAAAATAAAGGTAGCTTTATTCAAGTTACTTAATGAGATGTTTTGCACATTTCATTATTATGTATCCCACATGACTAAAATTAACACATTATTAGCACATTTTTGTTGTTTAATTTTCATTATTGCTGTAACCCACTTTAATAACTACCCTAGTGACATTATTTCAGCACATTGCGATCACAACCCATAATTAGAGATGACCTGTATTTGTTTAACTTATGCGGTTTTATATAGGATACATTTTTATATAAGCAGAGCTGGTAAATTGAAAAATTATGCATTTTAAAAAATATATATGTAACACAACAAGGCTTTTATATCTGTCCCTTGTTTATTTCTTTTGCATTCAAAAATATGGTTCCTTTTATTCCATAATTAGTGTGATTTTTCTGGGGTTTGTTTTATAGTATCTCCCTGAATGACTACAAGTTACTCATATGTGATATACAACAGCTGCTGGTAGCAGTAACAATCCATTCGTGCAGTTCCTCAGGTTCTCAATATTTTCGAGTTATTGAAGATCTGGTAATACTACTTGGATATCTTCAAAAGAGCAAAAATGAAAAAACACAAAGTAAGTTAAATTGTTTTGAGAGATTGAGTTAAATAGTTAAAACATAAAAGGATTTCATTGTGTAATCATAACTATCATTAAATCATAACTTTTTTTTGGAACTTCATTCAAAAACTGTATGCTAGGTTCAATACAGAGCAAGATTTACAACATTTAAAACAAAATACAATATAATGAATTAAAACCTGAATAAATAGTAAACTTATAGTATTCCTACACAATACATGATGTGCATGTTAACTTCTATTTTGCTGTTCTGTGATTTGATAAAAGTTGAAATCATTCTTTCTTAAAATTTTTCAAAGTTACAGAATTAGGTTAGTCAATATTACAGAGGTCATTTTAGAAGCTTTGTGTACCATCTGCAAGTGTAAATAATGGCATTTACATGTGTAGATTGAATACACATGATTGAGTAATGGCATTTACATGTGTAGATTGAATACACGTGTAAATGTCAATTTAAAAATGCTGCTGTTTACATGTGTAAATGGCCCGGCACACACAGATTTGAAAGGGACTTGGTTTGGTCAGCCCAGAACTTGTGTATTTCCTATTTTGCAATGGGAAAATGACCTCCCCTTCTCCAAGCCTTACTATGGCACACTCTCCTTGCTCTGCCCTGCCCCCCAGGGCCGCCTAGAGACATAGCGGGCCCGGGGCAGAACCGGACCTACACAAGCTGCCCCCCTCCCACCTGCCTGCCCCCCTTACCTTTCTGTCTTTGCCTCTGGGCGTGGGAGGGGGCTGGCAATCTGTTTCCTGCATGCCTGTTCCCACAGTCTGTCCTTTCCTGCTCCTGTCTGTGCCGGGAGTTAGGACCTGGATGATTGCATTAACGCGATATCGCACTAATGCAATCATCCGGGTTCTGGGTGGCATGCAGGAGCAGGGGAGGAGAGACTCAGAAGCAGGTAGGAAGAAGAAGCTTGCTGGGCCCAGGGAATTTTGCACCCCCTCTTGGCGGCCCTGCTGCCTCCAATCTCCGTATGAGTCACTGTCACAGTGTTCTGTCCTCCCTCACCCTCCCCATGGCTCACTATTACCTTGCTATCCCCTACCACCCCACAATCACTTGCTCTGTCCTTCTGTGAGGTAATTTTATCAAGGCGTTTAAGTGCATAAATTGCTTTTGTAAAATTGGTGTTCATGTCAGCCAAATGATAAGGTGGCCTTTTTAAAAATTACCTTCATATGTGGTAAAATAAAATTAACTTGGCCCCATGAATGGGGCCTTACATTCCAATTTTCAGCCAAAACTGTGGGGTCCTTTTACTAAGCCATGTAAGCTTCTACGCGTGCCCAACGCGTGCCAAAATGGAGTTACCACCTGACTACCGCGTGGCTCTTGTGGTAAATTCATTTTTTGCGCGTGTCTGAAAAATATTTTTTTATTTTCGGGCACGCGTAATGGACGTGTGCCAACTGGCATTTGACACGTGTAGGTCATTACCGCCCGGTTGCTGCATGAGTCTTTACCGCTAGGTCAGTGGCTGGCGGTAAGGTCTCAGACCCAAAATGGACGCACGGCAATTTTCATTTTGCTGCACGTCCATTTTCGGCAAAAATTTTAAGAAAGGCCTTTCTAAAGGTGCTAAAAAAATGGATTGGCGCGCACCCAAAACCCGCGCCTACACTACCGCAAGCCATTTTTCAGCGCACTTTTGTAAAAGGACTCCTAAGTGGCCAAAGTTTGAATAGATATATGTGTGAATATGTAAATATGCCTGCACAGTAGCATATAATTTTTAGATCTTGCACAGACTTTTAAATGAGTAGAAATTAATGAAAAATAAATACAAATTTAAAATATATGATTATAGAACATATGCAGCCTCTTGTAAGATTTCATTATAGTATTAGTTTGATAAATTTTATATCTGCCTGTTTGGATTTCTAAGTATTGAAGCAGTCATTAAAAATGCTGGGGTTTTTTTTCTGTTGCCCTACAGATATGGCTATTGCACTACAATTCCGAGTTCTCCAAGCAGCTATTGACTTTATAAAAACTACAGCAAATCAGGATTCTCAAAATCTTACCTGCTCCATCCATTTACCATCCACACAGCACCATGCAATATACCAAAAACGTAAAAGTATTGCTGGTACGTAGTGATATTAAATTTTTTTATATACTATAAAAAATGTTTGACTCATGAACTTATTCAATGAGGTAGTAAATGTAGTATTACATCTTGGGTTTACAAGATACTGCAAATCTGAAACTTGTTGGTCACGTGATATACTTTAGGTTAACTCAAAGAGAATGATGTACTAAGAAATGTGAACTATTCTACACACTATACTAAAACACAAACAATACTGGGCATAGGAAAAAAAAAACCTTGTAGTTAAGTGTAACTTAGTATGGTCTGGACAATGATTTCTTCCTTGTATAATATATCAACAGAATATTCACAACATTTCAGTATAAAAAGCTCTCACAAAACTAATGAGTACATATTATATGGAGATATACCATCTTGTCATTAGTGAAAAGGAAATGCTATAATCACCACCAAAATCTGTATTTATTTCAAACAAAATCATAAAAATAAAAATATAAACCATATCAGCTAGTGCACTTGGTACCACCAGTGTATTGACAAAACTATACCAGTTTCTGAGAGCCAAATTCTTTCTTTCTTTCTTTCTTTCTTTCTTTCTTTCTTTCTTTCTTTCTTTCTTTCTTTCTTTCTTTCTTTCTTTCTTTCTTTCTTTCTTTCTTTCTTTCTTTCTTTCTTGGGAATTACCATCAATGTGTGCTGTTTTCTTCAGACAGATTATCTCAAACGGTGACTATGTGTAGTCCTGAGAAATTAGCGATATTATAGACAGACTCAGACTGGAACAAGCAGGAGCATATCAAAGGGTCCTTTTATCAAGTGCTTGATAGGATCATCCAGATACCCTAGAGCCTAATGGAGGGGAATGGGCAGCGGAACTCCTTTTTGTTTGGGGGTGCCCGAGCTCTACCCCTAGGACCACCCCCAGCTCCACTCAAGATCCCGCCCAAGATAATACCACTGATGCTGTCTCCTTTCCAGCCTTCCTCCCATGCTTTCTTTAAATAGACAAGCCTATCATCAAAGGATTTTTAAAATAATTCTTTTGCCCAGCACTTCAGAATCCACAAAAATATAGCTAACAATATTTAAATGAACTTCTTTTGCTGATATTAAAATTTCTTTGTAAAATCCTTAGAAGAAAAAAGTACAGTTTACTTTTTTATACTGTGCATAAATTGTACCCAATATATCTGAATGTATCTCAGCTTGAGCTGCTACTGAGAAAGGTGCAAGCTAAATTCAAAACCAATATCAAGTACCAGCATCTCCCATCTACTCTATCTCTCTGTATCCCCCTCCATATGCTCCCCAGTGTCCAACATCTCCCCTCCATCTCTCTATGTGCCCCGTGTTCAGAATCTCCCTATGTCCCACATGTCCAGCATTTCTCTTCCATCTTCAAGATGGGGAATCAAAGTCGGCAAAATTAAACTAAAGCAACTTAAAATGAGCAAAAAAAAAAAGCTAACAGACCTCAAACCACATGAATCTGATGTCCAGGTATCATTTAAGAGGAATTCTAGGAAAGAAAAGGAGTCTAAAAAAGCTTTGCAACTGGATTAAAGGAAAGATTCTTAATGCAAGAACATATCTATCTGGTTCTGTGGAAGAAGACTGACTGGAGGGGCTTCACGACACACATACGTGAGTGATAGTGTAAACACTTCCAGGCTTTTCAAGATCTAGCTATTATTGTTCCATCCTTAGCATTGTCTGATGAAATTATTCATCCTGCTTATCCATGGAGGAATCATTTGCTGTGTAATAGCATTCTGCTACACAGTCTACTAAGGGCCCATCCCATCTACTAAAACAGTTACAGTCTAAAATGTATTATCAAGGATCTGCAATCTATCCTGGTCAATAATGCTACTACTTCTCACAGGCTTTTGGTGAGGGGAAGGGGACATTGTGCTCAATATATGGATGGACACTATGTACATATTTCATAGCAGTAAATCATTAAAGGTTTGTAGGCAGGTTTGTCATTTTATTGTGTATGTGGTTGATATTTCATTTTATTGTCTTTTATTGGCATGCAGATAGTGTGGCCCTGAATGGCACTGCACGCAGCATCTCCAACCACTCCCCACTTCCCATGAGTACCAGCATGATGCCTTCAACTTGATCCCTAGTGGTAGTACTGCAAGACTACAGCTAAGGCCCAGAACTGTCATTTTGAACTTGAGTGGAAATGGGGGCAGGAGCATTGGGGTTCACTTCTGTCCTGCCACTATACTACCAGAGAAAGGTCTTTTTATGTGCTGGATGGGGAAGAGTTCTTCTGGTATTCATTGGTTCTGGAGGGTGGAGGAGTGTCATGCCTGTACTTATTGGAAGGTTGAAGGTGGGTGGAGTTGCTGAGTGAGGAATCAGAATGATGTAATGCATGGGGTCTTGGTAAATGTATCCTTTTTTACCTTTCTTCTATTTTCCGTTTATAATGCTTTTCTACTATGAGCAAATATCAGAATATTGGAAGAAATGGGATATTAAACATCCATAATCATGGGAATTCTTATCGCTAATGTAGTAAATCAGAATCATATTGTAAAGTGCACGTAAAGACATTATTTTGTGTTATCTAGCTATATTCCTCCATGGAAAGCAAACCTGTAGCTCTTTGTATTCCTAAACAGTATGTTCAATGGGATTAAAAATATTTGAGAATATTTGTGAGAAATTCAACTGACGTATTATAATTATTTAAAACCAAGGTTCAGTTGCAATGAAAGAATCCATTATTCCACGAATGCCAAGGCAGCACTTTTGCTCCTATGGTCAACTTCCGATGCTGTCTACCTTCAGTGCGTCTAGCCAGAAATCATCTCTCCAGTTTCCTACTAGATCTGCTTCATATATGTTCCCCAAAGGACCAGGTGCAGTAATGGTAGCAGCAACAGAAAACATTTTTAATGAAATGTTTTCATGGGATTAGATTAGACGTGATGCATGTCTCAAACTAAAATATAATAATTCAGTTTGGAATTAATATTTTTAGTATCTACTTACCCATCTGACTCTAATTCATTGTTGCAATATATAGCAGTATGTATAACCTCTTAACAGCGAACGGTTTATATTTCAAGATTGTGTGTAAAACAGCATTTTTTTTCAGTAGGCTCAAATGTTGTGAATAAAAGAAATTTTGACCTGTGAAGGATAACTTTCACATACATCTCAAAATATGCAAATTTAATTGACCATTTTGGCATTTATAAATGTGTGTAGTCCAGAATAACTGTCTGGTCAAATAAGCCATTATTTCAATTTTAGCTATCTTTGGAAGATTCTTTAATATTGCACACAATTTTTATTCAGATTCAATAAATTGCCTCTTTCATTATGACTTTTAAAGAAGGGGTGTAGCCAGACAGCTGATTTTAGGTTGGCCTGAGTCCAAGGTGAGTGGGCATGGAATTTGTTCCGCACCTCCTCCCTGCTCCACTGTGTACTCTCTGCCCCTTCTCCCACCCGTCCTCCCGTAAACCCAAAAATTAAATACCTGAACAGGCGGGAATCCCTAAACCCCGCCAGCTGAAGATTTATTCCTCGGGCAGCCAGCACACTTCCAAACAGCAGTTGCCTCAAGAGGGCGCTGCTGACTGCAGGCTGTGCATGCTCAGTGCTTGCACATATGTAAAAACTGAGCATGTGCAGAGGGCCTGGTGTTGGCTCCCAGCAGATACTTAAAAGAGTGCTGACTTCCCAGGGAGGAAGAAGTTTTCAGCTGATGGGGTTTAGGGATCCTCGCTAGCCACAGCAAGAATGCCACAATTTTGGGTGGGCCTGAATCCAAATTATTTGGACCCTGGCCCACCTGTAGCTACACCACTGCTTTAAAGTATATTGTGTAGTTTCTGCTAACTATCACTTTTAGTCTGTCTTTCCTTGACTTTATGCTTTTTAGTTCTTTCTTGATCTCTGTGTACCTTAATTTTTATTTCATCCAGAATTTTTGTATTTGTTTCATTTTTGTAAATACAATCAGAGTACGCTCTTTCATCTGGTAAGAGCCTTATTTTTGGCATTGTGACTACTTCAGTTTAAATATAATCAGAGACATGGTAGAGCTCAGTCCTAACTTAGTTGTTGGGAATACAGGTTAGCTAGCTCCCTGTAATATTAACAGAGTGAAAGCTTGGTTGGAATCTAAGGGGCCTTTTTATTAAGTTGCGTTATGCACCATTGCATGCCTAATGCAACAAAAATAGCGCAGGACATGCTAAAGTGTTCTGCATTAGTTTTGCTATCTGCAAGCGCTAAGCATGCGGTACTTATTTTTTTTAGGGTTTTTTTTTTTGAGGGAGCATGTCAGGGCAGAGAATGGGCTTGGATGTGCTACTAGTGGCCTAGTGGTTAGAGTGGTGGACTTTGGTCATGGGGAACTGGGTTTGATTCCCACTGCAGGCACAGGCAGCTCCTTGTGACTATGGGCAAGTCACTTAACCCTCCATTGCCCCAGGTACAAATAAGTACCTAAGCCGCATTGAGCCTGCTATGAGTGGGAAAGCGCGGGGTACAAATAAAAAAAAAACTATCTTGCTGATGTTACTGCCTCACTAACTGGTTAGCGCATCCATAATACGGGAGCCCTTGACACCTCCTAAATAGGAGGCGGTAAATATTCCCAGGTAAATATTTTTAAATGGCCACTAATGCTAACATTAGAATACAGCCATATATTCAAGAACTAGAAAAAGGCCAAATTTATGACCACACTAGAAATGGGCTTAGTGAGCGGGAAAGTCCCACATAAGGGTGTGCTAAGCCCATTTTGTAGTACAGCTTAGTAAAAGGGCCCCTAAGTGCATTCACTGAAGCAGTGGAAAACATGCACTTGTCTATGATGACAATGTAGTTAACTCCAAAACCCTGACCAGAATGCTTTTATTCTCACTCTGAAGTAGCAGTATGGAGTTGGAAGATAGTTTTTAAAGGATTTTATGTAAAAACATTGCAGTAAATTAACATCTTTGTTTTTTCTGTAATAGGTTTTCTCGAGGGCTTCCCAAACCCACCCTTGTTGTATTCATGCTCTGTCACAAATTTCAGATTCAAATGATGTCAACTTCACACACTGTACTTAGACAAAATATTTACAGTGTAGAATGTTAGTGTGTGTTTCTAGAAATCATCACTCCTAACTTGGAATGAGATCTGCATGATCAACCTTTTGGAGCTAGATGGAATGTGATAGAGCCCAGTAAGAAAGTTTTATCACCAAAGACGATATAGATCCCAACACTGTTCTTAAAAGTATAATTCTGAGTAGATTAAATGCTTCCATTCTCTGGTATAATTGGATGACCCATGTAGTGTTTGTCCCTTTGTTTCCCCTCCAAGTATTTGCTTAGGTAGTGCTTTGCCCAATGCTGTTTGGCTCTAGGTTTTTGTTTGTTTTCCTTATCTCTGTTTTCAGGATCATTGAATGTTTCTTCATTGTTTGTTGCCACAGTCACTTTCTGAAGGGTATCTTGTTGCTGTTCACAATGACATCACAAGTATGTCTTTTCACCATCAGCACTGATACTAATTTTGAACGTGTTCAGTACTGAAGTATCCTCCAATTCCACATGAAGCATTTTCAGTGATTAAGAAAAATTTATTTTATTGGGATTTAGTAACCACCTTTATACAGAGATTCACACAAGGCGGTATACAGCACGTACAGTTTAACACTACACCTCCAATTGTGTTGACAGTATAACAATACTAAAATGGCCAAATATAAGCATAAATACAATCTATGAGGTAAACTTGGGAATGGCAAATTGAAGTCTAGTAATAGGATTAACACAATAGAGTATCAGAAATATATACTCTGTAGAACAATCGTATAACAGAAATATGATAAATGTCATAGTAACATAGTAGATGATGGCACATAAAGACCTATACAGTCCATCCAGTCTGCCCAACAAGATAAACTCATTACATATGGTATATGATACTTCATATGTATACCAGATCTTGATTTGCCCTTACTGTTTTCAGGGCATAGACCGTAGAAGTCTGCCTGGCACTGTCCTAAAATTTCTGAAGTTGTTGTCAAATCCCCAGAAAAACTCCACTCCAGTCCCAAGTTTTTTCAGCCACAATCAGGGCATAGACCATAGAAGTCTGCCCAACTACAATTGTTCTACCTAAACTCTGCTAAGCTTCTTTGGATCCATTCTTTCTAAACAGGATTCCTTTGTGTTTATCCCATGCAGTTTTTGAATTCTATTACTGTTTTCATCAAGACTGCCTCCCGCAGGAGGGCATTCTAGGTGTCTACCACTCTCTCAATGAAAAAATACTTTCTTACGTTATTCCTGAGTCAGCCCCCTTTTAACCTCAGTTCATGTCCTCTAGTTTTACTGCCATCCATCTCTGGAAAATGTTTGTTTGCAGATTAATACCTTTCAAATATTTGAACGTCTGTCATATCACCCCTGTTTCTTCTTTCCTACAGGGTATACACGTTCAGGTCAGCAAGTCTCTCGTCGTACGTCTTGCTGCGCAAACCGCATAACCATTTTTGTTGCTTTTCTTTGAACCACTAGCAAGATATGGCCTACAAAACTGAACACAGTACTCCATGGGCCTCACCAACGACTTGTACAGGGGCATCAACACCTTTTTTCTGCTCGTTACACCCCTCTCTATGCAGCCTAGCATCCTTCTGGCCGCGGCTACCACCTTGTCGCATGTCAGGCAAATACAACTATTTGTATATTACAATAAAACATCTTAATAGGTAGCCAAGGGGGCAACTGCAGTTAATAGATAAGAGAAGATGGGTAGTACAAAGTCGATTATGATAAATAGATGGATGGCAAAACTAAAGGCAAATTATATGTACATTTAAATAAGATATCAGTAACTGGTCAAAGTTGTTTTACCTGTAATACAATGTTCCCTAACTTTTTCAGCCGATAAAAAAGGCATCATCTTAATTTCTTTTCTATGTTTTGTTTTATTTTGTTACCTTTAAAAGTGGACTAACATGGCAACCACATCACTTTACCTTGAATTCAGAAACTTTTGCATAATTCTGGATTTCTTGCACTGGGAGAGACTAACAAGGTTGCACAATGCACATCTTTCAACCAAAGGTTCTAATGTAAATACAAACAGTAATGCAGACAGTGAGCAATCCCTTTATCCATCAAATTAAATATTCCCCCAAACCCATTTTCTCAAGCATCTGGATCATAAAACTCCAGTAAACCTGACTGAAAGCCTTTTCTGTATAAATTGCAAAGAAGAGCCATCCATAAAAGATTTAGGGTGAAAGTTATTAACGTGGGCTACTGTTGTCAGATTATTTAGCACAGGGTCTCATTGTATAAAATGGGACCCTGTTCTAAAATAACATGACTTGTAGTAAAAACAACCTGACTTAACAGTAGTCCATGTTTATAACTTCCCCCCTTAAAACCTTCTAATTTTATTCTTGCATACCTATCTAGCATGAAGCCCCCTGATCTCTGTGAGCCCGTTGAGTCATGCATTGCAAGACCCTTTTAGCCAAAAGTCAGCATTGTAATATCAAAATTCAATAAAGAAATTGGTCTATAGGAGTTGCATAATGATGTGTCCTTCCATGATTTAGGCAGAACAGTGACTCTTGCCTTCAATAAGGAGTGTCCTAATTTTCCATCTTCCCTTATTGCATTAAACATCCTCAATAGATAAGGGCCAATAAGCTTCTTTCATGTCTCTTTAAATTCATGTATAATCTTGAGTGGAGATCTGTCTTTCCACTATTTGGAAATATGTGGAGGGTAAGCATAGGCTGGGAAGGGGTGGTTCTTTCTATTTCAGTTTTTGGGCAATGTGTTCAAACATGCTAGTGGTGAAATTGTGGTATAATCAATGCAATGTTTGGACCAATATTTTAAAATAAATGTTTTGGTTCCAATAAAATTTCAAATAGAAAAGAAATGTATTTAATAGACTAAACTAAACTTGTATACTTTTGTTCAGTAGTAATATAGATATTTTAGGCAACTCCAGTCCCATAGATAATTCATAATCTCTTCCAATCCACCTGCACCAAAACTACTTCTATCAAACCCTTTATGAGGAGGGTCTCCGACAATAGACGATGTATTCTAGAATAAGAGCCAGTAACTTGTGATGATATACAGTGGGGGAAATAAGTATTTGATCCCTTGCTGATTTTGTAAGTTTGCCCACTGACAAAGACATGAGCAGCCCATAATTGAAGGGTAGGTTATTGGTAACAGTGAGAGATAGCACATCACAAATTAAATCCGGAAAATCACATTGTGGAAAGTATATGAATTTATTTGCATTCTGCAGAGGGAAATAAGTATTTGATCCCTCTGGCAAACAAGACCTAATACTTGGTGGCAAAACCCTTGTTGGCAAGCACAGCGGTCAGACGTCTTCTGTAGTTGATGATGAGGTTTGCACACATGTCAGGAGGAATTTTGGTCCACTCCTCTTTGCAGATCATCTCTAAATCATTAAGAGTTCTGGGCTGTCGCTTGGCAACTCGCAGCTTCAGCTCCCTCCATAAGTTTTCAATGGGATTAAGGTCTGGTGACTGGCTAGGCCACTCCATGACCCTAATGTGCTTCTTCCTGAGCCACTCCTTTGTTGCCTTGGCTGTATGTTTTGGGTCATTGTCGTGCTGGAAGACCCAGCCACGACCCATTTTTAAGGCCCTGGCGGAGGGAAGGAGGTTGTCACTCAGAATTGTACGGTACATGGCCCCATCCATTCTCCCATTGATGCGGTGAAGTAGTCCTGTGCCCTTAGCAGAGAAACACCCCCAAAACATAACATTTCCACCTCCATGCTTGACAGTGGGGACGGTGTTCTTTGGGTCATAGGCAGCATTTCTCTTCCTCCAAACACGGCGAGTTGAGTTCATGCCAAAGAGCTCAATTTTTGTCTCATCTGACCACAGCACCTTCTCCCAATCACTCTCGGCATCATCCAGGTGTTCACTGGCAAACTTCAGACGGGCCGTCACATGTGCCTTCCGGAGCAGGGGGACCTTGCGGGCACTGCAGGATTGCAATCCGTTATGTCGTAATGTGTTACCAATGGTTTTCGTGGTGACAGTGGTCCCAGCTGCCTTGAGATCATTGACAAGTTCCCCCCCTTGTAGTTGTAGGCTGATTTCTAACCTTCCTCATGATCAAGGATACCCCACGAGGTGAGATTTTGCGTGGAGCCCCAGATCTTTGTCGATTGACAGTCATTTTGTACTTCTTCCATTTTCTTACTATGGCACCAACAGTTGTCTCCTTCTCGCCCAGCGTCTTACTGATGGTTTTGTAGCCCATTCCAGCCTTGTGCAGGTGTATGATCTTGTCCCTGACATCCTTAGACAGCTCCTTGCTCTTGGCCATTTTGTAGAGGTTAGAGTCTGACTGATTCACTGAGTCTGTGGACAGGTGTCTTTCATACAGGTGACCATTGCCGACAGCTGTCTGTCATGCAGGTAACGAGTTGATTTGGAGCATCTACCTGGTCTGTAGGGGCCAGATCTCTTACTGGTTGGTGGGGGATCAAATACTTATTTCCCTCTGCAGAATGCAAATAAATTCATATACTTTCCACAATGTGATTTTCCGGATTTAATTTGTGATGTGCTATCTCTCACTGTTACCAATAACCTACCCTTCAATTATGGGCTGCTCATGTCTTTGTCAGTGGGCAAACTTACAAAATCAGCAAGGGATCAAATACTTATTTCCCCCACTGTATAATCCCTTCTCCAACCCATTTTAAAATCTCCATACATCTACTAAACATTTTAAACGTCTACTTCCCCAAACCTGCGTCCCCCCACCATAATTATCCATCCTGGAGTTGATAGCTAGTCTTTCTTCATACATCCCCCTCCCACAAGCACTATTAAGGCCTCTCCGATGTGATCCCCAGAACTTCAGTGAATTGCCTCTGATTGTAATTTGAGGCACGGATACTAAGCTAGTTTACTCTCATCAATTTTCAAATCCACCATAATATAATGACCCTTTACATCTGTCTTTACTCCCATCACCTCCACATTCTGCTTTCATGAGATTAGTACCCCACCCCTCCTAATCTGGGTTCCAAGCTTTTATCTGTAAATATTTATATGGGAAAAATTTATTATGCAGCATAAAATATCTTACTGCAGGCTGTACTTGGGCATCCTGCAGTAAGTTCCAAATCGGCACGAGCTAACCATGCACAAAAAATGTTTTAAAATTTTTATTGGAGGAAGCATGTCTGGGGCAGAGAGTTGGCATTCTTGTGCTAATCAGCACGTCTGCATTACTGCGCGCTAACTGGTTAGCATAGGATTACCATGTGAGCTCTTACTGCATACAAAATAGGTGTCAGTACGTGCTCACATTAGTGTATGGCCATTAATAGAAAAAATAACAAATCGGCCATTTTCTGGCTGTGGTAAAAATGGCCTTAGTGCGCGGAAAAACCCACGTAAGGGTGTACTAAGGCCACTTTTTATTATAGCTTAGTAAAATACTTTTACAAAAAAATTTAACAAAATGGTTAGTTGCTTCCATATTTCTACAGCTATAAAATAACTAGGATCAGGCCTGAGGGCCTGTATCAAAGAAAGTAGTTTCCAACTCAACTTTCAATTCCCTAAAAAAAAAAAAAATTAACCCCCCCCCCCCCCCCAAAAAAATAGTTACTTTAAAAATCCTTCCAGAAAAATGCCTCATGACTTAAATAGCTGTGCCTTACAACACGAAAAAGCACATTAAAAAGGAAGATCTTACATTTTTATGATGCCAAAGAGCAAAATCACCAGCTAAATCAAAGAGGGGATTGATTGATTGATTTTTATTTACTACATTTATATTCTGCCTTTATCCAAGGCGGGTTACAATATTCACATACATAGTCTTGAACATGTAACAATCGCTAAGCATGTTAAGGTAAAACATGTCATTAAGACTGGTCCTAACAAAAAAAAAAAAAAAAAACAACCAAACAAAGAGAAAGAAAGGTCAATCAGCTAAGTCTTCATGTAGCCAAAAAGGCTTTTACAAACAGATGCATTTTTAGCAGCCGCTAGAATTGTTGAATATCTTTGTATGGACTCAGGTATCCGGGTAGAGCATTCCACACGGGCAGCAATAGAGAAAGCCCACAGTTGTGTCTCATGCAGGAGCAGAACAGCTGCCTTTGAAATGTTAAAATTTCCTACAGTAAAGATGATTGACAAGTGAATCAGTGCATACATTAAAATTTTTAAAAAAGAACCCCCACCCCTTATAGATCTATATAGCATTATATAAAAAAGGAGTAAATGATGGCATATAGGGGGGGGCCTTTAAGTCTTCCTAGTTTCACTCCTTGTGCTGGCTTTCCCCTCACTTATGCTTTCTCGAATTCATTAATTTTTGTCTTCATCACATCTCTTGGGAAAGCTTTCTATGCATCTACTACCATTGCCTGCCCTTCTCCCCCAAGTTTTGAGACCTTAACATCTGCAAAGTTGAAACAAAACATGCTAAAAACCCATGCGTTTTAACATGTAAACTGGCAGTGCGGTTACAAAACCTATGAAAGGTTTAACCTTACTGTAATCCAGGCTGCCAAGTATAAGCAAGTGATTGATGTGGTTGACTTTGGAGGACATCTACACAAAGAACAGCAGCTATCATTTTTAAAAGCAACCCCGATTTCTATTTGTTTGCTCTTTATGTTGTGATCAGGTTCAAAATATGATGGTCATGAAAGTGTAGATATTTCAAGAATTTTAATCCTCTTCCTGAAAGAACGAAACTGAAACTAGAATGGAATAAGGATATGTTGAATTTGATTAATAGATTTATTAAATAAATTTCCAGCCACATTTCCAATTCTAAATATTTAAGCCTATTTCTTTCTCTATAGTAATCACCGTTATGAAAATAAATTAACGTACTGATATGTTGTATGTGAATGACTGATACTGATAATGTTTTGTTCTGTGATGGAAGGTCCTCGCAGATTTTCTTTTGCTCAGGCTGATACACTGCTGATGAGAATGCGTTCAGTGGCAAATGATGAACTTACAATAATGATGCAGCGGCGAATGAGCCAGGAGAATCCTATAAGAGCCACTGAGACTGAATTTGTTCAGAGGCTGCAGAGACTTACTGTTTTAGCAGTAAATAGGTTAATTTACCAAGGTAGGAGCAAAAGATTTAAATGGTTTAATTTTGAGATAGTTGTTTATGCAAAGAGTACTTTGTTTATATTAAACATTTCATTCTTTGATATATCCATAAATTTGTTAATAATTCTCAGGGAAGTTTTCAAATTGTCTATACAGTTGCAAAGTATATGTGGACTGAAAGCTAATTTTTTAATAGAAATTACCTTTGTTGTTCATTTTGAAAATTAGCTATTACCAAACATGTTAAAATTACCAATGTAACTTTGCACCTGCTATTTTGTATTGTGACTGAATAAAAGGAAAATTGGGTTTGTATATCAGGGGCATAGCCAGACCTTGCGGTAGGAGGGGCCAGAGCCTGAGGTGGGGGGGGCACATTTTAGTCCCCCCCCCCCCCCCACCGCCTTGCCACTCACCCCACCGCCCTTCCACACTCCACAACAGCAAATGGACAAATCCAAAAAGTACAATAGTAGAAACATTGCATCCAAATAACTTAATTTTAGTAAAACTGCACCGCCTTGCCGCTCCCCCCACCGCCCTTCCGCACCCCACGGCAGCAAATCTTTTCTGTGGGGGTCCCCAACCCCCCGCCAGCTCAAGCCTTCAGCACCAGTCTCTGCCCCCGCTGCATTCCCTGCCCTGCTCTTTCTTCCTCTTCACCTCCTGCATGCTCCTTTAAGTGAAACTGAGCGTTCAGGATTAACGAGGAGTCCTCTTTACTCAGAAAGGTTTATCCTTTAAATTGAGATATCTCCGTGAATACTGAAGTCTTTTTTTTTTCTCCACCAACTCTTCATTGAAACTTACAAGATACACCTTCAAATATGTGGTATATAATTGTAGAATTATTGTCATAATATTGATATTGAATTCTACAGTTTTCAAATATTGTTAAGGTAATTGAAATCACCCATTTATTATTTATTTATTTATTTATTTGTTACATTTATTATACTGTTGCCCAATTTGCCAGCTTATCCTAACTTTTTAAAACATTTTTTCATCTATCTGTTTGTTCTATCCTGGCAGATGGTTGTATAGCCCTATTTGCCCTATCAGAATACTCCTTCCCTTCGCATATGGAATTTTTATCCATAAGGATTCCACATTGCCATCTGTTTTATGTAGAATATATAGATTGTTTTGGCTCAATTCCCTCTTTAACATATAGTGCAACCCCCCCACACCAATTTGATCCATTCTGTATCATTGCAGTGTAATTTGTACAATGCTAACGTAGTGTCCCATTGATTGTTCTCCTTCAACCAGGTCTCTGGGGATGCCTATTATATCTACCTTTTCATTTAGTGCTGACTCTGGTCCCGGCCATTTTGAATCGGCGCTGGGACTGGAGTCAGCAAGAAACAGTATGCAGGCACTCCGGGCAGGAAAGAGGGGGGTCTTTCCTGCCCTGAAGAGATCACTAGACCACCAGGGCAGTATAAGTACATAAGTACATAAGTAGTGCCATACTGGGAAAGACCAAAGGTCCATCTAGCCCAGCATCCTGTCACCGACAGTGGCCAATCCAGGTCAAGGGCACCTGGCACGCTCCCCAAACGTAAAAACATTCCAGACAAGTTATACCTAAAAATGCGGAATTTTTCCAAGTCCATTTAATAGCGGTCTATGGACTTGTCCTTTAGGAATCTATCTAACCCCTTTTTAAACTCCGTCAAGCTAACCGCCCGTACCACGTTCTCCGGCAACGAATTCCAGAGTCTAATTACACGTTGGGTGAAGAAAAATTTTCTCCGATTCGTTTTAAATTTACCATACTGTAGCTTCAATTCATGCCCTCTAGTCCTAGTATTTTTGGATAGCGTGAACAGTCGCTTCACATCCACCCGATCCATTCCACTCATTATTTTATACACTTCTATCATATCTCCCCTCAGCCGTCTCTTCTCCAAGCTGAAAAGCCCTAGCCTTCTCAGCCTCTCTTCATAGGAAAGTCGTCCCATCCCCACTATCATTTTCGTCGCCCTTCGCTGTACCTTTTCCAATTCTACTATATCTTTTTTGAGATACGGAGACCAGTACTGAACACAATACTGCAGGTGCGGTCGCACCATGGAGCGATACAACGGCATTATAACATCCGCACACCTGGACTCCATACCCTTCCTAATAACACCCAACATTCTATTCGCTTTCCTAGCCGCAGCAGCACACTGAGCAGAAGGTTTCAGCGTATCATCGACGACGACACCCAGATCCCTTTCTTGATCCGTAACTCCTAACGCGGAACCTTGCAAGACGTAGCTATAATTCGGGTTCCTCTTACCCACATGCATCACTTTGCACTTGTCAACATTGAACTTCATCTGCCACTTGCACGCCCATTCTCCCAGTCTCGCAAGGTCCTCCTGTAATCGTTCACATTCCTCCTGCGACTTGACGACCCTGAATAAATTTTGTGTCATCGGCGAATTTAATTACCTCACTAGTTATTCCCATCTCTAGGTCATTTATAAATACATTAAAAAGCAACGGACCCAGCACAGACCCCTGCGGGACCCCACTAACTACCCTCCTCCACTGAGAATACTGGCCACGCAATCCTACTCTCTGCTTCCTATCTTTCAACCAGTTCTTAATCCATAATAATACCCTACCTCCGATTCCATGACTCTGCAATTTCTTCAGGAGTCTTTCGTGCGGCACTTTGTCAAACGCCTTCTGAAAATCCAGATATACAATATCAACCGGCTCCCCATTGTCCACATGTTTGCTTACCCCCTCAAAAAAATGCATTAGATTGGTGAGGCAAGACTTCCCTTCACTAAATCCGTGCTGACTTTGTCTCATCAGTCCATGTTTTTGTATATGCTCTGCAATTTTATTCTTAATAATAGACACCACTAGGCCCGCCAGCCTGCCCGTTTGTTTGGAAATCCGGACAAACGGGCTGGCTGGCAAAACCCGCCCGGTTGCCCGGCCATGTCCTCAAAAAGAGGAGATGTCCAGGTAAAACCGGACATATGGTAACCCTAGCTACAGTAGTGCTTCAGTAGCTTTGCTCTTACAGTGTCAGTACTGCATTTGGAGCTATTTGTGGTCACTTGACCCATGTATATGTGTGGCAATCTGCTAGTCTTCAAAGAAATAGTTCTTCACATAAAATAACAGTAAATGATGGCAGATAAAGACCCGCACAGTCCATCCAGTCATGGATCTGAATGTTGGACCAGAGCTTGAACTGGCAGTTCTCTCTTTACAAACTGCAACAAAAATCAGAACACCAGAAAAATTAGAACTCAAATCAAGCATTAAAATATACATTAAAAAACTGCTTCATTTCTCTATCGTTGTGAGCACTTCAAAATCTCCAGGTGCAAGTTACACTCCTTCATGATCAAATACTGGCATCACAAATAGAGCAGCTGGCAATTTGCCACAATGCTAACCACATATAAGGAGTTACATTTGATACAGTCTTCGAAGAGTGGTTTATAATTTTGGTTGCACCAACAATCTTGCAAACTGACAGCATTTTAATCACTATCAACCTGAAGGCGTCTTGCCCTCCCCCTCTGAGGTATACTCATAGCATATGATATGAATTTTTAAACCACAGTATAAGATATCAAGTCTATATGTGAAATAATACAAAAGTGATTATGTATAGAACAAAAAAAATCATTCTACCCCAACTTCTTTTTCTAATAAGTTTAAATCACTTTCTGTTTTTTTTTTTAAATAAATAAATAAAGGAGCTTATATTGAGAGGCACTGTTGCAGTGTGGTAGCACTGTTCCTATGTACAGTTGTTGAGAGACTGTCAAAACATCACTTAATATAGCCATCAGCCAGCTTTTCCTAATAATACGGTTTCGTATATTTGCTTTTAATTTCATCAAAACTCTGATATGATTGATTGATAGCAAATGTTTCACTTTTATAGTTCAGTTTCTTTCTGATTCACTGAAGTAAAACATAAGACTATTTAAATAGAATAACCAGACCTCAATCCCACAGAAAAGCAGGTTATGCAATAAAAATTAGTAATTTGGGGATCTGATTAGATGGCAAGCACTGTAACATAAATGGAAGTATTTTGATTTTCTGTAAGGTAATACTATAGTATATTTGTTTAATCTATGGATGCCATTCTAAGACTTTTAATATTCTTTTTTTAAGATTTGAGTGAAGATTGTCTTGATGTGCTAAGTGGACCGGAGTCTACAGTCCAAAATAGGTTCTCAGGATTCCAATTTGAAACTTCTGAAGGAGTAGTTCAACAAGACTTACCTAACATCATGAAAACCTTTAAAAAGGAAATGTTTAAAACCATGGTTGAAGGCATTAAAATATATCTTGTGAGTCTTTAGATGAAGTATTTTTAGAAATGTCTTATTAACCCTGGTTAATGATTTTACTTTGTAGAATACTGTTTGTTTCTAGGAAAAATAAATTTTGTCCTCTTAACAGATGCACTGATTAAGTATTCCTAGGGCCCAATACCCAGCCTGTGGTAGTCAGCAAATATAAAGAGGCTGACCACCAGAGGCAATAAATGACCCAGATATTCAATTCTGGGCCTAATCATTGAATATTTGGGTCTGGCCAGCCACCAAAAATGATCTGAGTAAAGAGCAGTATTTAGATGTTATTTTAAATTTTATCAAATTACTCTTTATTAATACAATTATTCCATCATTATTTAAAATCCACACTTTCTATAGTCCATTTCAGTTGTATTCATGTTCTTCCAAAATTCATAACATACATTAATGCTGTTTCAGCTCATTGTCCATCAATTCTTTGTACAAACAATTCCTTTCTTGCAGCTCTACACAGTGCTGTGTTTCACCAACGGCGTTTTCAGGAGCTGTCTAAACATCGCATTAGCACAGCGATATATCATTCTGATTCATCCATTGTATATATAAGACAACTGCAATGGAATAAACAGATTTTACATCCAACTTCTTTTGACACTATCTCTCAGACAGGAGATCTGTTCAGTGGATTTATCCCGTGCACCTCCGGTCAATCGAAAATAACATCTATTCCTATAAGGTTTTGAGAGAAATGAAATGGGCACTAGCAAGGTTTTCCTCGGAGTGTGTATGTTTGAGAGAGAGAGAGTGTGTGAGAGATGGAGTGTGTGTGTTAGAGAGAGAATGAGAGAGAGAGACAGAGTGTGTGTGATTGTGTGAGAGACGTGTCTGTGTGTGTGAGACTGTGTGTGTGTGACAGAGATAGAGTGTGATAGACAGAGAGCATGTCAGAGAGAGTGTATGTGAGAGACAGTAAGTGTGTGCCCCCTTCTCGCAGGTCACCAACCCCCCCTCTCGCAGGGCCCCCATCCCCACCCCACCCCCACCTCTCTGGTCTCAGGACCCCCTCCCCACCTCCCTCTCCCCTGCCCCCCTCCAGCCATCCATGTCCAGCGACCCTCCCCTCCCCCTGCCCCCCCTCCAGCCACCCATGTCCAGCGACCCTCCTCTCCCCGCGCATCAAACCCCCTGGCCACCCGCAGCTGCCACTGGTAACACTGTCCAGCTGCTACTGCTTCTCCTGTTGAGCAGCAGCGGCCGCTACAAAAAGAAAAAAAGCAATAAATGTTTTGTGGTGCTGCACTTGATGTTTAAAAACATTTATGGCTTTTTTTCTTTTTGTAGCGGCCGCTGCTGCTCAACAGGAGAAGCAGCAGTGGCCGGACAGCGTTACCTGTGGCAGCTGCAGGGTGGCCAGGGGGTTGATGTACTTCGGGGGGGGGGGGGGTGTTTGATGTGCCAGGGTTGGGGGGGGGGGGCTTGGGTGATGCGCCGAAGGGGTGTTTGAGCGGCGCACTCACAGCTGATTCCCAGGCAGGGGAAGGAGTAGGGAAACACACGGAGCAAGTTGCTCCGCGTGTTACCCTACTCCTCCCCCTGCCTGGGAATCAGCTGTGAGTGACGTCAGCCCGGCTACGGAGCCTAGCTCAGCAACTTCAGGAGCCACGGACACAGGCAGCTACATTAGAACGTTAGTGGTGAGAATTATTATATAGGATTTCTTGAACAGCACTTCTTTTGCCTTTTTTTTTAATCTCAGTTACTCATATGGAGAACCATATCAGTTTCCTTTTTCTCTTTTATTTACTTTCCTTGCATAAAGGTCTGTAGCCTTTTTTTATAGCTCATTTTAGCGTGGAGCACTGTTTTCGTTTCTCATATTTCTTCCCATCCTGTCAACCCTTTCTTCAGGTATTCCCCCATTTTACTAAAGTTAGCATGTTTGAAATCTGTGACTGAGGGGCAGATGCACTAAAGCTAAATGAGCCTTTAATGACTCTCCAACGAGGAAAATTTGATCCGTTGCATGCATCAAAGGGCTTTTACCGAGGAAGCCAGCAGCTAACGAAAACGGAATGGAGATGAGCAATTAGTGTGAAAACCCCATTGAAACGACATGCACTAACCTTTTCCGATTGCCTTTACGCAGGAAAAAGGCAGGAAATCTAACGAGAGGTCTGGACCACTCGTTAGGACAGCTCTGTGCCAGGAAAAATCATTAAGTGAAAAAATAAACAAACTTTGAGCCAATCCCAGCGCATTAGCAGAGCTAAAAGCGCTGTGATTGGTCCAAAGGACGTCAGAAAACACATAAATAAAAAAAAAAAAAGGGTCGGGAGGGGGCAAGGGCGCTCATCAGGAGCGTCCTGTACGGACGGCCTTGCCCCCCCCCCCCCCCGCTGCTCCCCACTTTCCGCCGCTCCCCCCACCCCGAAAAAGCAAAATTCAAGCAGCCCCTGCCCCCCTCCCTTCCTCACTACTCTCTCACCTCAGCTCCGCCTCCCGACATCCTCCGTCCTGTGCCCCGCCCCCTTTTGGGGTCGTCGCCGCCATTCCCCTCCTCCATCGGGCCCCCCTCCCTCTTACCGGGCCCGTGCAGCGCCTCACTCCTCTGTCCGAAGGCGCTGCACGGGCAAGAAGAAAGCTGATGCCTGCCTTCGCCCAGCTTCGATGGCGCGTCTTTCTCCTGCTGGGCCCGCCCCTGTCTGACGTCGGTAACCTACGTAGGTTACTGACGTCAGACAGGGGCGGGCCCAGCAGGAGAAAGACGCGCCATCGAAGCTGGGCGAAGGCAGGCATCAGCTTTCTTCTTGCCCGTGCAGCGCCTTCGGACAGAGGAGAGAGGTGCTGCACGGGTCCGGTAAGAGGGAGGGGGGCCCGATGGAGGAGGGGAATGGCAGCGACGACCCCAAAAGGGGGCGGGGCACAGGACGGAGGATGTCGGGAGGCGGAGCTGAGGTGAGAGAGTAGTGAGGAAGGGAGGGGGGCAGGGGCTGCTTGAATTTTGCTTTTTCGGGGTGTGGGGAGCAGCGGGGGGGGGGGGGGGCAAGGCCGCCCGTACAGGACGCTCCTGATGAGCGCCCTTGCCCCCTCCCGACCCTTTTTTTTAATTTTTGTTTTGATTTGGGAGCCATGTGCTTGTGATTTGACTGTGTTTTGACTGTTTGTGGCATGCGCAGAGCAGCTAACATAACGCTTGGCTGCTCTGCGCATGATTTGGGGGCCGATTAACGATGTGTATTGTGATTCTTTGATACATTGTACGTTCTATACCGATCTGAGCATGTGTGACTTTTTTTTTTTGGTGCATTCTTCGTTTTTTAAAAATCGTTAGGGCCTTTAACGATTTTGATTTTTTTACGTTTGCTTGATGCATCTACCCCTGAGTACTACGTGCTGAGTTGAGCACTCCTAGTCGTTCTGAAAAGTTGGTTCTTATGCCAGCCAGTGACTCAGAGGGCAGGACTGTTGTCTCTCTGTCAACAGACTGCTGGTAAAAAGAATTGTTTTAACAGATAAGTGATTGTAAAGGTCTGTTTGGTTGAAACAGTGATAATTGCCTAAGATTGCATTGTTTCTTAAATGTAATTATTCAAAATGATTGATAATTTTTTTCTTTTGTGTTAAACATTTTCAGGCAGGGTATTAAATACCAGAAAGGGTAATACATTACATTATTGGATACAGCTTTTTACATTTTTGTTTATATTCTTTAATATGATTCTTGTTATTGCTTCCTTTTTAAAAGCATTGTAAATGCATTCTGTACTGAGATATAGTGCTTCACGTGAGTATATTATTGGGGTCATTTACTAACCTTTAATGCACACAAACACCATTATCTATCTATGTATTTATATCCCACATTAACTGAAAAGTCTAACAAAGCAATTCTATAACTGGATGCCCCTATGACACTTATGCCATACGTAGACTGTGCATTACTTTTCTGTAAGGTAGGGTGTAAGTGCTATAATGCATAACTGTAAGGAAAGCATACATGGGAGCGGAGCCTGGGCAGGCCATGGGTGTGTTGCTAAGCATCACATGTAACTTATAGGATACTACAATATCTACAAAATCCAGTGATCTATAGTGTTCAAGGAATATGGTTTAGAAGTGTCACTCTGTGGTATTATACTTTTCCACAACGATTTACACACTGCAATTGTCACCGGTCTATACCTCCTCCCTTCCACTTTAATCAACATTTCACTTATAGAGTACTATCAATTATGCACATTACGTAGTACACTTAAATATACTAACCTACGCCAGCCATTGACCAGGCTAAGTAGTCACACCTAAAGTTTGGTGTGCCAGTGTGACTTTATGCTAGTATTCTGTAATGGCTTAGGTGCACCCAGATGCCATTATAGAATTGGCATTCAGCATGCAATATTGTGGCGCCCACAGAGGAGCACCAAGTTATAGAATTGCCCCAAGAAGATAGCAAATTAGCATGCATAATAAAAGTATTAAAAATTAAACACATAGAATATAAATGAAAAGATTACAATAAAAAATACAACACATATGTAAAACAATATGGCTTACATTATTTATCCCAGCACCCATTTTATGTGATGGTGTCACGAAACGCTTAGCCACCCGCCTGGGGTTACCCCGCAGCCACTTAGAGGGTCTATCCCCAGCACAACTCAGGTCTGCCTGCACCTGCCGCTTGTGCTCTACACTATCATTCACAAACCCAACACACAAACTAGCAGGATTCTTTATCAGTCCAGATAAGCAGAGTGAACAATTTCGTTTATTCTCATAAAAATTGAACACTGATCAAAAATGTGCAAACAGTAGCAAGTAATTGAAAAATGGATCAATTAGAAAACTAACCAAAACATCTATATACTGTCTAAACAGTACCTGGGAAGATCAGGACATATAATTCTTCACAGAACCTTAGAAAAAAGATCTGTCTCTTTCTTCTTCCAGGCTAAGACTGAAGCAACACCAGCAGTACTGGGTAATTTTTCAAACTCCAGGCCAATCAGAGCCCAGAACAGTCAAGTTCCAAAGAAAAACTGGTTACATCACTACAGACACTTCCTATTATCAGTGTGCCAAATAAATAAGCATGCACCATCTGTTGGCCAAACAGGAGAAATACATTTCAGAACATAATGCAGGAAAATATCCAATACATTTTACATGCTTAAAACACACTGTTCCTTCACAGATGGGCCGTGCAGTAAATTGCACATGTTGACAGCTAGTAAATATCTACCTGTTTCTGCAAAACTCATTCAGTGAAGCTTTGTTAAACAAAAATTATTCTTTTCCTGGCGCAGAGTACAGGAAGAAGTAGCAGTCCTAGGCAGCAATGGAAAAACATATTCTGGTCCTGCAAAGATACTTTTCGAGTACAGCTGGGACGACTGCTTGTGCATATTTTATCTCCGGATCAACCATTACAAGACAGAAAGCAAGCATTAGAAATTGTGCACGAACCAAAGTATCAAGATATAATGAGAGAATGTCTTAATCCAGGCTTGCAAGTAAGTGTTATAGCTCTTGGAATTGGTCTAAGAAACCTTTTCCTGTTGTTCTTCAAAGTTAACATACCCTGTTGTGCTTGCAGTGATTTGCTTTTCTACCTGAGTGATGTGAAGATCTCATATAATCTTAGACAACATAGATAATGTTTTTTGTGGGTTTTTTTGTATTACAATAAAAATAACACGTCTTTTTCTGTTTTAATTAGCATGGGCCCAAATTAGCCTTGTATTTGTATGAGTTCATGCATGACCACAAGGAAGAACTGACAAAGGATGAACTTACAGCCGCAGGATTGTTCATGAATGTACTAAAGTTATCTGGTTACAGATGTATCCCACCTAGTGCCCCCCCAAAGCCAGACCTCATCAGAGCTATCAAAGAGGTATGTGAATATTTTTTTGTAGTTTCATTTTTATTGGAATTTTTTAAAACATCCTGCAGCATACAACCAGCGTAACCTCTGTACCAAACAAGTTAGACATCCAACAATATTTCTTCACTCTGTCACATAGACCATACCCTTATACCACCTTGGCTCTCATTCTTATCCCTCCTTCTCCCCATTACATCCCTTATTCCCTCCCAACCACCTCAGAAGAAGGGGAGTCTTCCTTAATCCATCCCATGTAAATCAATTGTTTTGTAGCCAAAACGTCACAACATATGTAGTCTGGGTCTACCACCATCTAATGTGTAGTTGTACCTTTTGTACCCAGCATTCCAAACCTTGTCCCTATTCCACTGCCTCCTCCACCAACCCCTTCTCACCTTCCCTAATTCATCGTATTCCCTCCCCCCTCTGTCATTTATATGATTTGCTCTTTATTTTATCTTATTGCTCTAAGTACACAACTGGTCTTTCTCATTCCTCTTCCTCATTATACTTTTCATTCTAAATATGTGTTAACTTTTCCATCCTCCCAAAATGCTTCAAACAACTCTTCCAACTTTGCAGTGTTTTAGGGCCTCTAAAGCTTTCCAGTGTCCTGCTGTATTGCACCTCACAGCCATTGCTCCTATTCTTATTAATTTCTCTCTCTTTTTTTTTTTTTTTAGTAATGATACTAGGTAACAGCTCCAATAACAGTACCTTGGGATACAAGTTCAACTTCCTCCTAGTTATAACCCATATTTCCATTACTACTTTGTTTCAGTATTTTCATATTTTGGGGCAGTACCATGAGATGTGCCATAAAGATCCCTCTTCCTCAATATCACAGGACATACAGAATTTTGAAGGCATTTGAGCAATTTGCTTATCAAGTACTTACCTGCTTCCATAAATACCCTCTTCCATGTTGCCTCGGTCTCTAGGTCCTTTTCCCAAACTTCCAAAAATTTAATATTGACAAACTGCCCACCTCTCAAATAGTCATACAGTTTTGTAATTACTCCTTCAGGGTTGTCATAGATTCCCACCAGGGCCATAGCAACCTAAAAATTGCACCCTGTGTGATTTGACTACCATGGCGCCCCGCCCTGCCCCCAGAAGGAGGTTGGGGGTCTTTGGGAGGGGAGTGCAGGCTCTTCAGGGTAAGGGATTTTTTTTAGGAGAGGGGCTTCAGGAGAGGGATGGATGCGCTTGGAGAAGGGTGTACAGCTTTGGAGATAGGTTTCACAGCCAACTGATAGTCTGCAGGGGGGCACCAGAGACCCTAGGCATGGCCCTGAACAAAGTTATACTGTTTATGTATCCACTACAGCGATCTGGCCCTTCTGGCAATGTTAGTTGTAATAGTATTGGAAGGATAATCAAGAAATCATTGTCAATTAACTGTTACCCATAGATTGAGATCAGTTTTATCGTGGGTCTCTACTCTGTAAGATTAATCCCTTGAATTAGGCCTACAACCAAACACTACTTCAAGGGAGTTAAAAAAAAATCCTATACCCTGAAAGAAAAATCTAAATCACTGAATATCCCAATAATAGGTAAGGAAGTACATTGAATTTCACCCATAGAGTAAATCTGAACAGGTTCTTAGATCTTACACTAAAACTACCAGCTTCCTCTATCCCACAGAACAGGAGTAGGAAAAAAAAATAGGGTTGGTACTTTGATAGGCCATTTTTCATTTCCTTTATCCACAAGTATAACAGCTTCTACATTTGAAGTATGGCAAAGAAACAACGAGCCCCCTAAAGCTGCATCTCCCAATACAGCTTCTTCCTCTGTCCAGACTGAATGCTTGGACCAAGGCAAGATTCTTGTTTCATGTAATAAATGTATGTACCTTGAATCTGTCATGAAAGAAGTACAAGAACTAAGAGAGGAGGTGGCAAAACTAAGAAATATCTGTGACAACCAGAAATTCATCACAGAGATGCATGTTGAAACATTGGGGGCTTCTAGTAAAGGGAGAGAAGATCTTGAGCAGACAGAGCACAGCTCGACACAGGCCACCAGATCCTGCAAGATCAACCCTCCAACTCCATCTTCTGGTGAACTGAAGAATTGGTTCGCAGCCCTGGAGGCAGAAGAGCTAGAAACATCTCAAAAACAGGAGGAAACAACAATGAAAAATCCCAATACCACTGGTCAAGTGACCAATAAGAAGTGAAAAGTAGTGGTTGTTGGAGATTCACTTCTAAGGGGTACTGAAGCACCCATCTGCCGACCAGACATGTTGTCAAGGGAGGTGTGCTGTCTGCCTGGTGCTAAGATTTGTGATGTTGTGGAAAGATTGCCTAGACTCATCAAGCCTACTGACCACTCTCCTATGCTGCTCATCCATGTTGGCACGAATGATACTGCTAGGTATTCTACTGAACATATCAAGTGAGACCATGGTTTGGATCAGAGGGTGAAGCACCTAGGTGCACAGGTAGTGTTCACATCGATCCTTCCTGTTGAAGGTAAAGGCTGAATGAGAGAAGCTGACATCCTAGAGCTAAATGTATGACTGCGTGGATGGTGCAAACGTGAGTGCTTTGGTTTCGTAGACCATGGGATGATTTTCCAAGAGCTACTGAGCAACAATGGTGTCCATCTTTTAAGGAAGGGATGGAGTGTCTTCAGCAACAAACTGGCTAAAGTACTA
The DNA here is from genome assembly GCF_901765095.1 of Microcaecilia unicolor. Lineage (NCBI taxonomy): Eukaryota > Metazoa > Chordata > Amphibia > Gymnophiona > Siphonopidae > Microcaecilia > Microcaecilia unicolor. Next base: position 48,662,162 of record NC_044033.1, on the reverse strand, counting down.
AAGAGGGCATTAAACTAAACTTTTTGGGGATGGGTAAAAAAGACTCCAAAGTTATAAATAACCCTCAGGAAGGTAGGACATTGAATGCCTCTATAGAAGAGGAAAAAAAGTAATATCTGGAGAGCCTTATATACCAATCTGCGCAGTATGGGAAACAAACTTCTAGATCTAGAAGCTACAATGATAGAAGCAGACTTGGCTTTAGTGGCAGTCACGGAGACATGGTTCACGGAGAACCATGACTGGGATATAGCTATACCTAGCTATAATCTATTCAGGAAGGACAGGGTAGGAAAAAATGGTGGAGGAGTGGCATTATTTGGTACGAATAAAATTAAAGTGACAGAACTGCAGGACACATGGGGTACAGAAGGAGCGCTATGGGTTAAACTGGAAAGAGGGAAAGGAAAATGTATTTACATTGGAGTAATATATAGGTCACCTTCACAGTCAGAACAAATGGACAAAGACTTAATTGAAGACATCTACAAGATAGCTAGGAAATGGGAAGTACTACTGATAGGTGATTTTAATATGCCTGATGTCAATTGGGGTGATTTTAATATGCATGATATCAATTGGGGCGCTCGTGCTTCAGGGTCGTCCAGAAGCAAAGGGATCTTGGATTCCCTACAGGAAGAATTGTTTCAGCAGTGGGTAATGGAACTGGCACGGGATGGAGCTATTCTGGACCTGGTGCTTACAAATGGAAAGAATGTTTCTATTATGATATAGTAGAAAGAGGGAGCGAAGTACAAACAAAACTCCAATCAAAGAAAAAAAGCACCAAGGGCCTTAAAAAAAGGGCACAGTTCTTTTATTATCAACGTCAAGTAAAAACAGTTATTCATGAAACACCCGACACGGACCGTGTTTCGGTGCTGTCGCACCTACATCAGGGGTCGCAATGATGACGGGGAAGGTATTTTTAAAAAATCCAAAGCAGCTGAATTATCGTCTGGTATATCTCCGTATATTCAAAAAATTACAGCTGATACTCTCAGTCAATGCCGGTATAAATGCATATAACCTAATGACATTGATAAAGATGTTTGTTGTTCAATCTCTCCGTGTATTTAGAAAATCAATGTTTCTAAAATACAGAGCTAGTCCTTTCTGTCAGTATTGGTGTCCGATAGACAAATTTGTTGGATGGGAATAGCTGAAGGAAGTAGAACAGCAGTGGAGAAGACTGAAAAGAGCTATTTTAAAGGCAACTAACCTTTATGTTAATAAATTACATAAAGGAAAGAGGAAAATAAGTCCGCTCTGGTTCTCTGTCCTAATTAGATTGTAAGCTCTGTCGAGCAGGGACTGTCTCTTCATGTTCAAGTGTACAGCGCTGCATATGTCTAGTAGCGCTATAGAATTGATAAGTAGTAGTTGTAGTTCTCGAACATAGTAGCCAAAAAGGAAAGGAGATTAGCCTTCATGCATTATAAGACGACTCAAAAAGAAGAAGACAGGCAAGAATACGTGGATAAGCCAGGAGAAGCTGGAAAAGCTGTCAGGAAAGCAAAGATGCAAATGGAAGAAAAATAGCTAATGTGGGTAAAGTTGGGGGATAAGATGTTTTTCAGATCTGTAAATGAACGGAGGAAGTGCCATAATAGAACTGTAAGGCTCAAAGTTGAAGGGGAGGAATATGTGGAAGCGGATGAGGATAAAGCTGAACTGTTTGACAACTATTTGTGTTCTTGAATGAAAGGCCAGGGATAGGACCGCAGAAAACACATTCAAATGGGGATGGATATATAGTAGACGAAGACCCGTTCTCAGTGAACTGTGTTTGTGATGAGCTAGCTAAACTAAAAGTACACAAAGCGATGGGACCTGATGGGATACATCTGAGGGTGCTCAAGGAACTCGGAGAAGGTCTGGCGGCTCCACAGACTGACCTCTTCAATTCTTTCTTAGAGTCCGGAGTGGTCCTGGGGGACTGGAGAAGGGCGGATGTGGTCCCTTTGCACAACAGTTGGAAGTAAGGAGAAGGTTGGGAATTACAGACCTGACAGTCTGACCTCAGTGGTGAGTAAACTAATGTAAACGCTTCTAAAGCGGAGGATTGTGAAGTTTCTCAAATTGAATGGAATACAGGGACCCGAGGTAGCGGAGGGGCACTAGATGTGGTGTACTTAGATTTCAGCAAAGCCCTTGACACGGTTCTGCACAGGCGACTCATAAATAAACTGAGTACCCTCGGTATGGGACATAGAGTTACTGACTGGGTTAAAAATTTGTTGAATGGAAGGAGACACAGGGTAGTGGTAAATGGAGCTTGCTCTGAAAATAGGGATGCTTATCAGTGGAGTACTGCAGGGATCGGTCCTAGAGCCAGCTCTTTTTAACATCTTTGTGAGTGATATTGCAGAAGGGCTGTCTGGTAAGGTTTGTCTCTTTGCGGTTGATCCCAAACTCTGCAACAGAGCGAAGCTTGAGGAATGGTCTGATATTTGGCAACTAAGTTTTAATGATAAAAAATGCAGGGTCATGCACTTGGGTCACAAGAATCCAAGGGAACGGTACAGTATAGGGGAATGAAGTGCTTCTGTGTACAAAAGAAGAGCGGGACTTGGGGGTGATTGTGTCTGATGACCTTAAAATTTCCAAACAGAAAAAGCGACGGTCAAGGCCAGAAGGATGCTTGGGTGCATAGGGAGAGGGATGACCAGCAGGAACAAAGAGGTTATAGTGCCCTTGTTTACAGTGGGGGAAATAAGTATTTGATCCCTTGCTGATTTTGTAAGTTTGCCCACTGACAAAGACATGAGCAGCCCATAATTGAAGGGTAGGTTATTGGTAACAGTGAGAGATAGCACATCACAAATTAAATCCGGAAAATCACATTGTGGAAAGTATATGAATTTATTTGCATTCTGCAGAGGGAAATAAGTATTTGATCCCCCACCAACCAGTAAGAGATCTGGCCCCTACAGACCAGGTAGATGCTCCAAATCAACTCGTTACCTGCATGACAGACAGCTGTCGGCAATGGTCACCTGTATGAAAGACACCTGTCCACAGACTCAGTGAATCAGTCAGACTCTAACCTCTACAAAATGGCCAAGAGCAAGGAGCTGTCTAAGGATGTCAGGGACAAGATCATACACCTGCACAAGGCTGGAATGGGCTACAAAACCATCAGTAAGACGCTGGGCGAGAAGGAGACAACTGTTGGTGCCATAGTAAGAAAATGGAAGAAGTACAAAATGACTGTCAATCGACAAAGATCTGGGGCTCCACGCAAAATCTCACCTCGTGGGGTATCCTTGATCATGAGGAAGGTTAGAAATCAGCCTACAACTACAAGGGGGGAACTTGTCAATGATCTCAAGGCAGCTGGGACCACTGTCACCACGAAAACCATTGGTAACACATTACGACATAACGGATTGCAATCCTGCAGTGCCCGCAAGGTCCCCCTGCTCCGGAAGGCACATGTGACGGCCCGTCTGAAGTTTGTCAGTGAACACCTGGATGATGCCGAGAGTGATTGGGAGAAGGTGCTGTGGTCAGATGAGACAAAAATTGAGCTCTTTGGCATGAACTCAACTCGCCGTGTTTGGAGGAAGAGAAATGCTGCCTATGACCCAAAGAACACCGTCCCCACTGTCAAGCATGGAGGTGGAAATGTTATGTTTTGGGGGTGTTTCTCTGCTAAGGGCACAGGACTACTTCACCGCATCAATGGGAGAATGGATGGGGCCATGTACCGTACAATTCTGAGTGACAACCTCCTTCCCTCCGCCAGGGCCTTAAAAATGGGTCGTGGCTGGGTCTTCCAGCACGACAATGACCCAAAACATACAGCCAAGGCAACAAAGGAGTGGCTCAGGAAGAAGCACATTAGGGTCATGGAGTGGCCTAGCCAGTCACCAGACCTTAATCCCATTGAAAACTTATGGAGGGAGCTGAAGCTGCGAGTTGCCAAGCGACAGCCCAGAACTCTTAATGATTTAGAGATGATCTGCAAAGAGGAGTGGACCAAAATTCCTCCTGACATGTGTGCAAACCTCATCATCAACTACAGAAGACGTCTGACCGCTGTGCTTGCCAACAAGGGTTTTGCCACCAAGTATTAGGTCTTGTTTGCCAGAGGGATTAAATACTTATTTCCCTCTGCAGAATGCAAATAAATTCATATACTTTCCACAATGTGATTTTCCGGATTTAATTTGTGATGTGCTATCTCTCACTGTTACCAATAACCTACCCTTCAATTATGGGCTGCTCATGTCTTTGTCAGTGGGCAAACTTACAAAATCAGCAAGGGATCAAATACTTATTTCCCCCACTGTAAGTCCTTGGTGAGGCCCCATTTAGAGTACTGTGTGCAATTCTGGAGACCACACCTACGGAAAGATATAAACAGGATGGAGTCAGTCCAGAGGGCGGCTACAAAATTGGTAAACGGTCTTGAACGCAAAAAATATATGGACAGGCTTGGGAACCTCAACATGTATGTGCTGGAAGAGAGGAGGGAGAGGAGATATGATAGAGATGTTTAAATATCTCAGGGGCATTAATGTACAGGAAGTCAGCCTTTTTCAAATGAAGGAAGACTCTGGAATGAGGGGGCATAGGATGAAGCTAAGTGGAAATAGGAGGAATCTAAGAAAGGATTCATTTAGGGAAAGGGTAGTGGAGACGAGGACTGTCAGAATTTAAGAAAGCATGAGGCAAGCACGAGGATCCCTTAGGAAGAGTTAGTAGACTGGATGGGCTATTTGGCCTTTATCTGCCGTCATGTAAGTCAGGCCTTGACAAATTTTCCTTAAATCTACGGAGCCAGCCCAAAAGCTTAAAAGTCAGCAGCTGAGACCTCTCAATTCTCCTTCCCCACCACTTCAATATTATCCCCAGTGAGTTTTGGAGGGGTGGGGGGGGGGGGGGGGTGGTATCAGCTTCCAGATCAACAGTACCACTTTCAGAACCTGATTTACTAGTGCTCTTTCCCTGTTCTATATCTCTGGGCAAAGAAATTCTGGTAAATCTGTCTCTTAAGGTACCTCTTACGCATAAAATACTGGTGGCACCTGGAATAGTTTTTAGTGATTCATCCTGTAGGAGTAGTGGCTTTAGGTCGTTTATGATTTATGATATATATGTCTACCTCTTCCCTTTGTGATATGATCTATATATTATACCTAAATAGACCCCTTACCACTCTTCACGACAACCCATAGCAACTCACCTGCTCCTTTCTCACTTTAAATGTCTCCTTGGCTTTTATTTTGTATCTAGCATATAAACCTAATACCCTTGCTTTTTTTATACATGGTTTTCCAAGATGTTTTTCTCCCTTTCTCTTTTGTTTTCTCTTGCTCTCTTGACTAGCTCTTCTGTCTCTAGTTCAGCCTTCCAATTTTCAACCATTATTTTAAATGTCTTCCATTTTTCTACATTCACTGCATTAGGTTGCTAATACAGGTTTCTGTACACCTCCCCATTCATTTGATGTTATGGCTTTTATACTTCATGCCATAGTATGGAGCCCCATTTTTAAATTTAAGTTTAAAAATTACAGTTTACAATATAAATACAGCATTTCCTTTCCTATCATTGATCTCACTGTTGTTTTCTGTGTTTTTCATATCTTTCAGGAGAAAAATAAGTATGAAACAGAAGAAAATAGTAACAAGGCAGCTTGGGAGAAAACTATTTCAAATAACCTGCAAAAGTAATAATCCCAATCATTTAAATTTTTTTTTTCAATTAGTGGGTTTTTGGGTGGGGATGGGCTCTGCAGTGCCTAGGTTAAAATAATAATAATAATATTAAAAAGCTTTATATTTAATGTGGGCATGTTTCTGGGTGGGGGTCAGCTCTGCAGTGCCCAGGACATTAAAAAAAAGCAAAAGGTTTTGTATTTAATGCTGGTGTGCTTTGGGGTGGGGCGGGGATACCATACTAGGGGAGGGTATGGGTAAGAGGGTAGAAAAGGGCTGATTCTAGGCTACAGGTAGGGATGGAGGGGGGCTGAGGGAGCAGATGCCTAGCTATCGGATGGATGGTGAAGAAGGGAAGGACTGATGCTGGGCTACGGGAATGGATGGTGAGGGTAGAGTAGAGAAGGGAAGGGAAGGGCTGATGCCAGGTTATGGGGATGTAGGGGAGTAGGGAAAAGAAAGGCTGGATGGGGGGAGGGGGTTAGGGGAAGGGAAAGGCCAATGCTGGGCTACAGGGATGGATAAGGGGTAAGGAAAGGAAGGGCTGATGCTGGGCTACAGGACAATTTCTAATTTTTGGTCCTTAATTCTGTAATTGATGAAGGTTGGTCTGAGTTCTGCATTTGAACAAGCAGGTGAGAGATTTTGCTGGCATGTGGTTTGTTGGGGAATCTGGGAGTCTGACTTGTCTGGCCTTTCCAATGGGATGCATATTGCTGTTGTGTGTATTCACTTCTGCATTTTTAAAGGTACTGTTATTAGTATTTCTATTCAGAATTGGTTAAGTTTGCAACATAGGTACTAAGAAGCTTCTTTGCAGGATTTACTGTTACTTCACAAAGTACCTGGAGGTGAAGGGATTTTGTGTTGCCATTATTGAGGTGCTACCAGAATTTAAATACATTTTTCCTGTGGAAAGCTTTAAGAGGAAACATTCTAGCTATGTTCTGTATGCTACAAATTCCACAGTAGGTAGAAAAGGAAGAAGTCTTCAAAGGTATATTTACCAAATTTTAAATGTTTGATTATTACAGCTTAATAAGGCATATATATTTATTATAATGTAAAGTTGAAGGATATGTGCCAAACTGTGGTCATTTTAGTTTGTCAGCACCATAAGGGAGATAGAGTAGAGCCGGAGGAAGGGAAAAAGACTTCAAAGTTTACTTAATCAGGCATTTGTTAAAGCAAAATTTGAAGGATATATGCTATTGCTGTAATTATATTGCAGGATCCTGTCATGTGTATTAAGATGTTTGCCATTATTACAGACTTATGTCTGGTCAAGTTTAAGATATGGGATAATGTAACTTTATTACAAATATCTGTTTTTCTATTAAGTATATATGTGGTTTATATTGATGCAGGGAAGCCGTTGGTCAGACTTGTTAGAAATCCATCATTACGTGCTACTCATAGTGCCCACCCATATTAGCCCAGGTCCACCCAAAATGTCAGGTCTGATGGACAGTGTAGGGTATAAGCAAACATGGAACATATAGATAGGTAAGAGAGTAAGAAGAATTAGAAAATAAGGTGACTAATTTAAAGAAAGGTGCACATGTGGTCAGAGAGATAGTTAAATATTATCTCAGCTAGGGTAGGAGTGGATAGACATGTCCTGCTGCAGTATTCCTTCTGAGCCCTCCCCTCCATTTGATAGGAGACCGTCTCCACCTGACAGCAGGCTCCATATTCTCACAATCCTGCCCACCTCCCTTTGGCGTTGTCTCTCTTCATTTCTTATTTGTTTTTTTACTTTACTATTAAAATGAGAGAGTCACGTTTGCATGGCGAGCGGAAAGGCACTCTTGCATGCGCAGTAGGGCGCGGCTCTCACTCTCCTCAAAGCTGTTGCTTTTTGCTAATGGCTTAAATGCTGGACCGGGCGATGTGGATCGGCGTCTCCCTTGTTGTGAGACTATGGAGCTTGCTGTCCTTGGAGAATACCTGCTACAGGTAAGTATCTTCGATATCTCTTTTTATAACAATGTTGAGGTTTTATATACTGTTCATACTACAAGGATAGAAGGCAAAATCCCCTTCATCCATTCAGCAGTTATTGGGCCTCTTTTACTAAGTCACGCTAGTGATTCTTGGCATGGCAAATGAGAGGAAGCCCATTCAATTCCTATAGGCTTTCTCTCGTTTGCCACACAGGAATCGCTAGCGTGGCTTAGTAAAAGAAGCCCATAGTGATTGAACTGTTATTCCTTGCATCCATATTAGAAATTATGCCAAAAAGTTGTATATCAAGAGGACAATAATAAAAAAAAAACCTTTGTGTCTTAAATGCTGTTTTACCCCGTATGCACATAGTGGTACCATGCACTTTATCCGTGGAGTTTAGCAGCATTCTAGGAACGGAGTTAGGTTGGGGAAAAGAAATATACCCATAGTTTTGCCTTCAGAAGTATCCTCTCAAATAACAGGTGCAAATTTGTGTTGATACGTTTTTGCTTAGAAAAAATAATGCGTTAGGGAGGATCCAAATCTAATTTTTAACCCTAAAACCTAATCTCTAAAAATTGAAAAATAAATCTTTGGTCTGAGTGTTCATATTCATAAATTACACATTACTGAAAAATATAACCACTTGTATGCAAATATCTACATATAAATACCTTAACTATTTTTCATTAAAACATTTTACCTAAATAAATTTTTGTGTGCTCAGAAGTGTTCAGTACCCAGTATTTCACCAATGAAAAAGAAACTATTTTTCTGTCATTTCACATTTTTGTTTTTATTTTTACATTTTACTTAGCCCATGTAATTATGCTTTATCGTGGCAGACCTATAGAAGTAGATGTAAACACAGAAGAACACAGTCCTTGCAGGCTAAAATCCACAAGAAACACAGCGAAGATGACACAAGAATAAGGTCTTAGACGATGTGTAAAAAAGTCCACTTTAATCGATGAGTCCAGACCAATAGAGTAACACGAGGAGACTCAACACAGCCGTGTTTCGGCCAACCGGCCTGCCTCAGGAGTCATTATATTTTTTTGGAATGGTCTGTGAAGTCAAGCTATGTCTGTCAATCTGTATTAGAACAGAGACCTCGTTCATAGAGCTCAATACACTGAAAATACGTTGTACAGGGTCAGCAGTTGAACGTCACCTGTTTAAAACGCAAAAACATAAGCAAGTACCCATGAAGTTTGAAGCTAGGTAGATTCATTATTTACCTCATAATGCACCACATTTATTCTTTTGCCTGGTGATAACTCCAACAGAAGTTCTAAAATTACTCATATTCTGTCCTCCTTTTCTGTCTCCTTATTTGTCACAAAAACCAAGGATACAATGAGCAAAATGAGTGTAAACAATAGCATAATATTATTATCTGAAGACCAATAAAAACACATAAGACAAATTATATTGAACCATACAGATGAGTCAGTAGAGTCCTGTGTCTCTCACAGCTGGTAGGATCAGTTGCCAGCTGGCAGGGTGATGTTTGGGTGGTCTCTGGCTTCTCAGTTGCTTTACCTTGCCTCTTCATATCAGACACAGCTAAGAGTTGTTATTGTCATGTGCCAGGCTGTCAAGGCAGAGGCCATTCCTTTGCAGGACTCAGTGTTGTTTCCCCCACCCCCACTCTGCATTCCTTTATGCTTATGCTAACCAGGGTCTCACATAGCTATTCAGTTGTTTTCCATGGTAAAACAAACCATACATTTTTTCCACTCCTCATTTTTTCCTCCTTTTTCTCTCCTTTCATTCTCAGCCCTTGATTTCTTCCTCCAGGGGCCAATGTATATATGTTGCTTTCCTCGTTTCCAACCCAGCCTTGATCCACTATTGTTCCCTACAGGCAGCAGAAGAGTCATTTCATACTTGCTCTATATAAGTTCTAGGAAAAAGAATAAGAGCTTGCCAGTCTGTTGCCATTTGTGAAATATATTCTTGGCCCTCAAAATAAGCTCTTCTTGGACTATCAGAAATCCTGAAATTTCAGAATGCTTACTGTAATTTAACACAAACATATGTATTAAAGTGAAATCAAGTCCGCATAACCCTAAACCAGAAGGATTAGCAATGTTGTTTAAATATCTGAGGGTAACCTACCTGAGAAATTGCAGCTCCACAATTACTGCATAATATAATTTGTCTTGGTCTCAGTTTACATACGTGCAAAGTTTTTTCATAGTGGTGACTTAAACAAATTACAAGATTTCTTCTTTTCATTTCTCCTAAAATTTGTTTTCCTTCAGTCAGAAATGAAGGCATTTTCTCTTTCATCAGATCTCTCTGTCTAAGAGATTTTAAAGGCTGATGTATATTACTATTTTGATCATTTGCCTCACCACAAACAGGATATATTAATGTAAAGTGCTAGAAAATCGTTGATTTCCAGCAGCATAGATTTTTACTTGTTTTGTAACTTTATCAAGTTTTCTTTGTGTGTGTTTACAGTCTTTTTCAGCGCCTGGATACAAAATCAAAGGACATTTCAAAAATAGCCGGGGACATTACCCAAGCAGTATCCTTATCACAGGGAATGGAGAGAAAGAAAGTAATCCAGCATATCAGAGGAATGTACAAAGTAGATTTAAGTGCCAGCAGACATTGGCAAGAACTTATTCAGCAACTTACACATGATAGGTGAGCATGGTTTACTGTATCAAATGTTTGGGTGTTCCTGTAGTATTTTAAGAGGTAGATTGGCACATTGTGAATACTGTAAAGGATATGAATCAAAATATGTTTAAAAAACAAAGTATGTTGCTCTTCTTTAGCACTCACAAGGGTGGCATAGCAGCAGTAAGACTAAAAGTAGCCTGAACATAATTTAAGCTCTACTGCTAAAGCAAATTTAGGTGAAAGCCAGATCAATGCAAAATTGTTTTAGATAAGCCCAAGATATAGAGGTATATTAGAATAGATAGAGCATATTAATAATAAAATAGTAATAATGTTGGATGTAATTTTTTCTGACTCTGAACATCAGGCTTAATATCTTAAAGCTAGAGCTGTCGATATTGTGCTTTCTTCTTAGTATAGTAACTGTATTTGGATAGTAGTAAGGTCTTGAATTGTAATTTAAATATATTTTTGTGTTAGGTGTCAGTCAAAATAATTATTTTCTATTATTGTTTTCTGGTGGGAGGTTTCATTTTCCTTTTCCTTACATCATTCTTGCTTTTTCTCTCCTTAGGCTTAGGGGCTGCTTAGACACATCCAACTTCATGCGACTGTTTTAAGTTTGAACATTTACAAAACCTTTGAGTCACTTTTCTTGTCAGACAGATTGCGATTTGATTTCTCAGAATTTTCATTTCTAATTTTTTGTCCTTCTGTAATTAGGGAAGTTGCGGTGACCATGTTAATTTAAGCACAGGAATTTAATATGTGTATTTAGCACCACTACCCCACTCATTCTATAACCTTGCATGCATAATTTTACAGTTAGTGTGCAAAAGTGCACATGAAAGTTATAGAATACTTACACTTATGTGCCTAACTTATTTGATAAATTAGCTGCTAATTGGCAGTAACAATGGATTATTGGTAATAATTAGTTAATTAGAGCCAGTTGGCAGTAATTTGCAGTTACACATGTAACTGCACTTAGTATTCTATAACATAAATTCTATAGCATACAACTGCAAGGGAGGTGTGGGCATGGGCAGGTCACACACATGCCCAGCACTTATGCACTAAGGTTGTAGAATACCGACAGTTACATGTTCAACTTTAACATTTAGGCACAGGCACTTACATCAGACATTGACATGTAAATGGCCGTGCCTAAATGTTTGCACCTAGCTGCTGACTTATGCAAGTATTCTATAATTTGTTACATTTGTATCCCCCATTTTCCCACCTATTTGTAGGCTCAGTGTGGCTTACATAGTACCGGAGAGGCGTTTGCAGACTCCGGTGAGAACAAATACAAAGTGATGTTGTGGTAAGATGAAGTTCATGTGGCATAGCCACATTAGGGAAACGTACATTGGAAGAGTTGCGTTTTGCCCATTACGTACTTTAGTTTTATTGTGTTGCAGGGATCAGGCATTTAAGTTGGATCGGTGGGGTATGCCTTTTTGAACAGGTTAGTTTTTAGTGATTTCCGGAAGTTTAGGTGGTCTTACGTCGATTTCAAGGCTTTTGGCAATGCGTTCCATAGTTGTGTGCTTATGTAGGAAAAACTGGATGCGTAAGTTGATTTGTATTTAAGTCCTTTGCAGCTTGGGTAGTTCAGATTTAGATATGATCTTGTTGATTCTGATGTGTTTCTAGTTGGTAAGTCAATCAAGTCTGTCATGTATCCCGGAGCTTCACCGTAGATAATCTTGTGGACCAGGGTACAGATTTTGAAGGCAATGCGTTCTTTGATTGGGAGCCAGTGCAGTTTTTCGCGGAGGGGTTTTGCGCTTTCAAATCGCATTTTTCCGAATATAAGCCTAGCTGCCATGTTTTGAGCGGTCTGGAGTTATGCATCCTGCATAAATTCCATTGCAGTAGTCTACGTGGCTTAGCAACATTGATTTTATCAGGTTGCGGAATGTTTCCCTCGGGAAGAGTTGTTTCAGGCGTTTGAGTTTCCACATTGAGTGGAACATTTTCTTTGTTGTGGATGCCGCTTGGCTCTCTAGTGTTAAGTTGCAGTCTATTGTAGTGCTGAGGATTTTCAGGCTGTCTGATATAGGAAGGGTGTAGTCTGGGATTGTTGATGTTTGTGGGATTGTCCGCACTGTGTTGGGATGAGAGGATGAGACAATGAGATTTTTCTTTGTTGAGTTTTAATTGAAATGCATTTGCCCATGAGTCCATGATGTTCAAGCTGAGCTTGATTTCGTTGGCGATTTCTGTCAGTTTGGTATTGTACAGAATATACAGTGGTGGAAATAAGTATTTGATCCCTTGCTGATTTTGTAAGTTTGCCCACTGACAAAGACATGAGCAGCCCATAATTGAAGGGTAGGTTATTGGTAACAGTGAGAGATAGCACATCACAAATTAAATCCGGAAAATCACATTGTGGAAAGTATATGAATTTATTTGCATTCTGCAGAGGGAAATAAGTATTTAATCCCTCTGGCAAACAAGACCTAATACTTGGTGGCAAAACCCTTGTTGGCAAGCACAGCGGTCAGACGTCTTCTGTAGTTGATGATGAGGTTTGCACACATGTCAGGAGGAATTTTGGTCCACTCCTCTTTGCAGATCATCTCTAAATCATTAAGAGTTCTGGGCTGTCGCTTGGCAACTCGCAGCTTCAGCTCCCTCCATAAGTTTTCAATGGGATTAAGGTCTGGTGACTGGCTAGGCCACTCCATGACCCTAATGTGCTTCTTCCTGAGCCACTCCTTTGTTGCCTTGGCTGTATGTTTTGGGTCATTGTCGTGCTGGAAGACCCAGCCACGACCCATTTTTAAGGCCCTGGCGGAGGGAAGGAGGTTGTCACTCAGAATTGTACGGTACATGGCCCCATCCATTCTCCCATTGATGCGGTGAAGTAGTCCTGTGCCCTTAGCAGAGAAACACCCCCAAAACATAACATTTCCACCTCCATGCTTGACAGTGGGGACGGTGTTCTTTGGGTCATAGGCAGCATTTCTCTTCCTCCAAACACGGCGAGTTGAGTTCATGCCAAAGAGCTCAATTTTTGTCTCATCTGACCACAGCACCTTCTCCCAATCACTCTCGGCATCATCCAGGTGTTCACTGACAAACTTCAGACGGGCCGTCACATGTGCCTTCCGGAGCAGGGGGACCTTGCGGGCACTGCAGGATTGCAATCCGTTATGTCGTAATGTGTTACCAATGGTTTTCGTGGTGACAGTGGTCCCAGCTGCCTTGAGATCATTGACAAGTTCCCCCCTTGTAGTTGTAGGCTGATTTCTAACCTTCCTCATGATCAAGGATACCCCACGAGGTGAGATTTTGCGTGGAGCCCCAGATCTTTGTCGATTGACAGTCATTTTGTACTTCTTCCATTTTCTTACTATGGCACCAACAGTTGTCTCCTTCTCGCCCAGCGTCTTACTGATGGTTTTGTAGCCCATTCCAGCCTTGTGCAGGTGTATGATCTTGTCCCTGACATCCTTAGACAGCTCCTTGCTCTTGGCCATTTTGTAGAGGTTAGAGTCTGACTGATTCACTGAGTCTGTGGACAGGTGTCTTTCATACAGGTGACCATTGCCGACAGCTGTCTGTCATGCAGGTAACGAGTTGATTTGGAGCATCTACCTGGTCTGTAGGGGCCAGATCTCTTACTGGTTGGTGGGGGATCAAATACTTATTTCCCTCTGCAGAATGCAAATAAATTCATATACTTTCCACAATGTGATTTTCCGGATTTAATTTGTGATGTGCTATCTCTCACTGTTACCAATAACCTACCCTTCAATTATGGGCTGCTCATGTCTTTGTCAGTGGGCAAACTTACAAAATCAGCAAGGGATCAAATACTTATTTCCACCACTGTATATTATGACATCGTCTGCATATATGGAAGGGTTGAGGCCTTGGTGAGATAAGGATTTTGCTAGTGGAGCCATCATTAGATTGAAGAGTATCGGTGATAACGGTGATCCTTGCGGTATTCCACAGTCCGCTTTCCATGGTGGTGATATGCTTGAGTTTGATTTTACTTGGTATGTTCTTGTGGTTAGGAAGCCCTTGATCCAGCTATATCATAAAGAACAACACGCGTAACTCTACTTTCTTTAAGTTACCCAGGAATGTTCTTTAATGTCCTCTGCTTTCACACTATCATGCATCTAACGTCTATGGCTTTAACACTATCATGTATTTTACCATCATGTAACCAAAACTTCTGCTAAAACAAATGTATACTCTTTTCTATTTCTAATATTATGTATTTCACCATCATGTACCCAAAACTCGCTGTAAAACCAAATGTACATTCTCTTCTATTTCCAGCATCCACGATGAATTGTAAGCCACATTGAGCCTGCAAGAAGGTGGGATAATGTGGGATACAAATGTAATAATAATAATAATAAGTATGTTTCCACCAATCCTGAGTTTGTCTAGTAATTTTATTAATATATTATGGTTTACCATGTCGAATGCACTGGACATATCGAATTGGAGGAGGAGGATGTTTTTGCCTGTTGCTATTTCCTGTTTGAATTTGGCTAGGAGAGTGATTAGTACTATTTCAGTACTGTGGTGGGGGCAAAACCTGACTGTGATTCATGTAGTATTGAATGTTTGTTTATGTAATTTGTGAGTTGTTTGGTTACCATGCTTTCCATCAGTTTGACTGCCAACGGGATCGATGCTATTGGACGGTAGTTAGTGATTTCATTTGTTTTTTTTCTTGGTATCTTTTGGTATCGGGGTGAGTAAGATATTGCCATTTTCCTTGGGGAAGAGACCTTGCTGAAGCATGTAGTAAAAAACAATAAAGCTATACAAATACCTTAAAACCTAAAGAGTCCCCACACCCCTATTCCCTTCCACCAACTGCCCTCAAATCTCAAAAACTGAAGAGAACCTGTGTTCTTCTAGCTCTCTCCAGTACCCAGAATAAACAAAATCCACCACTCCATCACTAAACGTCCTCCCCAGCTACCTATTTCCAACCCCACCCTAACAGCAATAACTCGTTTGAAACCAATCCAAACCCAGGCTAAAATGTGACATTGTACCATTAAAAAGTATGCGCATAATTGCAGAAGGAGGTGGTGGCGTAGCTAGAACACTGGCTTTGTCCTTCTGGGATAAGGATTTCAAATCCCATCACTGGTGCCTGTGCACCTCCACCCTCCCTACAGATATAGAATTTGCACATAGCATCCCTATATGCCTAACTTTAGGCAACCCTTTCTCATATGAAGCACAGATACAGTATCCGGTGACCATTCTGTTTTTATTCCACATGCAGATCTGAGTAAGCTACCTCCACATGTGAGGGGTCATGTTGTTTGAAGTTACGTAAGAATGGTGTGGAAGAAATTTAGCCGGAAGATAGGAGAGAGTCCTCAGATTAACCTGCTTCTTCCTTTGGTGGGCAGTGCAGATTTTGAATCTGACTTGTTAGGTGGGGTCTTCAGTAGGTGGGCGGCCAGGCAACTTAGATGGGTTGGAGATCTTTAATGATCAAGGTCGTATGTTATTGTCGGACGAAGTACAAGTTCATTGTGAGTTAGGCACTGTTGATTCCTTCTCTTTTGCTCAGTTGAGTCACTGTGTATTGAGTTTGAAATGACCTCATCTATCTGTCTCCTATGCACATGTCTTTGTGAGCTGGGTTAAATTGGACGTAGAGGGAAAGATACGTCTTAGGTACCCCCAGATGTGGGGTTTGTAAAAGTAACTTGTGCTTGACTGGAAGATCTATGCTGTGAGGTTGATGCATCCAGGTTGCAGGCTTGTTTCCAAACTCTTCCTTCTCTTTTGACTGTGTAACTTTAAGGGAATTGGAATATACATTTTTGTTGAGCGTGCATATTGCCTCTTGGAGAGCCTTTAAGGCCCATCTGTGTGGATGGGTGTTGCCCAAAATGTAGCATTAGTAGAGCTAATCTGGCCCACATGTTTTAGCTCTGTCCTGTTCAAACTTTATAGTCACTATTCTGGGCCCAGATGTAACAAAAATACTTGCTTGTGACTTAGATATGTTACCCCATCTCTTCCTTTTTCAGGAGAAGGAATTGGCTGGAGTACGTCTAGTAGCACTATAGAAATGATAAGTAGTAGTAGTTTTACCTGAAGGAGATGCATCATTTTTTTTCCCAAACCCTCCATTACTACCAAAGAAAATGATACTACTGCATTGGGAATTGCCAATATCACCAAACTCCTCTCAGTGACATAAGCTTCTGTTCGACCTATTACTGATTGAGCACAGGAGTGTGGGGTTGGGAGACACTTGCAGATGGAAGACTTTTCAATTTATCTGATAGAGATAGGAGCCTGGTATTAAATGGCTGATTAGTTTTTGTTTTGTACTTTGTTGCATGTGTGTAAGATAACTTGTTTTGTTTATGCTACTGTTGCCACTATATAATAATGCAGTAATGTTTGCATTGATCTGACTGAAGCTGACTGCTGTTCAGGCTTTGGTTTGGGGAGGGGTAGAGGATGGGTTTATAGGTGCAGAGGAATTTAAGATTTGGAAAATGGAAAAACCCATGTTATCTGTTTTGCTGCTGTGTCCTACATGTTCATAAGGAACTTAGCCGAGATTGGGTGGCAGAGCCGGTGGCGGGAGGCTGGGATAATGCTGGGCAGACTTATACGGTCTGTGCCAGAGCCGGTGGTGGGAGACGGGGCTGGTGGTTGGGAGACGGGGATAGTGCTGGGCAGACTTACACGGTCTGTGCCCTGAAAAGGACAGGTGCAAATCAAGGTAAGGTATACACAAAAAGTAGCACATATGAGTTTATCTTGTAGGGCAGACTGGATGGACCATGCAGGTCTTTTTCTGCCGTCATTTACTATAATGGCTCCTTTGACATATTCCTTGTTATAGATGATGGCTACCTTATGTTCTGTTTAGCATAACTAAACAGAGCATATTTTCATTGTTAGTGCAGGTAAAAACCCACTGAGCCCCAGGGGTTGCCATTGTTTGTGTGTGTGCTATGTTTTGATGTGGTTGAGCTCAATAATGATGTTGAAACAAACAAAAAAAAACTTTAGGCGGTCTGTACTGAATTACCCCCATACATGTAGTCAGTAGGATGGAACCCCTCTCTTATGAGGAAAGACTAAAGAGGTTAGGGCTTTTCAGCTTGGAAAGGAGACGGATGAGGGGAGATATAATTGAGGTCTACAAAATCCTGAATGGTGTAGAACAAGTAGAAGTAAATCGGTTTTTTACTTGTTCCAAAAGTACAAAGGCTAGGGGACACTTGAAGTTACATGGAAATACTTTTAAAACAAATAGGAGTAAATATTTTTTCATTCAATGAATAGTTAAGCTCTGGAACTGTTTGCCGGAGAATGTGGTAACTGGTTTTAGTGTAGTGTATCTGGGTTTAAAAAAGGTTTGGACAAATTCCTGGAAGAAAAGTCCATAGTCTGCTATTGAGACAGACATGGGAAGCAACTGTTAGCCCTGGGATTTGTAGTATGGAATGTTGCCACAATTTGGGTACTTGTGACCTGACTTGGCCACTGTTTGGAAACCAGGATACTGGGCTAGATGGACCATTATTCTGACCCAGTATGGCTACTCTTATGTTCTTACATTCTGTTATACTTTTAGTTTAGGCCCACTAATTAGTGGACAGTGGCTGAATAGTACCTTTATCTGAATGATTTTTGCAGCCTGCCCTTCCTCCACCCTTCCTCCACCCACTGACTGTATGGATAATATCAGGTAATTTAGATAGATTTTTGGCCCAATACTATCCTTATAGTGTATGAAAATGACCAGATAGAGCATAGTTTTAGATTCACCAACTGACATCTGAATATTGACTCCATAGGTTTTGTTTTGTTCAGCCACAGACTGTAGTGTTTAGTGTGTTAAGGCACATGAACATGTCAGGTGTGTCGCAGTAGAAAAAGGTTGAGAACCACTACTCTATAGTGATAGCACTCATAGAATCCAGGGCTAAGTTTGGTAATAGTTTTGAGAAAAATGCCAGCTCATCCTTTTCATTGATGATCTTACACTGCCTGACAACTAAAGTTGTATACAACCCTACTGCAGCTTCTACAGTGTCCTGGAATGCGTTCAGGAAATTGTCAGTGTCAGTATCGTACTTGTTTTCCTAAGCCAGCTAATGGAGGCCTGTGTATTTCTGAAAGAGAAACTGTGTGATAAACATATCTATTCTACTTGAGCCTTCAGGTCTTGTCTATGGTTCAGATGTTTTTCACTCCCATTCAAATTCACCTGTGTATGGTATTGGACCAGACAGGAGAAAGTAGAGGCTGGCCAAAAAGATGACCCCATCAAAGAAAATAAAGTTCACACAGACTCAAGTATACCTTCTAACCAAAATACTGTGGACTTCAATCTCTGGTGCTCAGTAAAAATAACATGGAGGAAAAGACCTCAAAAGGCCATGATACTCAATGAAAACTCACAGAAGATATAGTACTCAATTGACACACACATCATCATTGGCCAAAAAACCTCCATGTACTCTTTTTCTTATCTTTTCTTTGCTGTGCTTTAAAACAATGTATAGTGCAAATCACAAAATCTTCAATAAACAAACTTTTAAATTGCAAGATGGCACTTATCTTTTAGCTCCCCCAACGGGGTTCTGTTTCGCCCAAAAGCTTTATCAAGGGACTATGTATCCGTGTGGCATTGCATATGCTGTCTCACCACGTGCTACTTTTCTTAAGAAATTCTGTAAACCAGTTTCAAAATGGATAGGCTGGAGTGGGGCTTTGACGGCAATTCCAGTAGGTTTAACATAAGGACAAAATCAGGCGGACTTCTATGGTCTATGTCCTACAAACACCAATGAAAGACTCGGGATAAAGTATATAATATCACATTCATTGTTAATTTAAGTATGACATGATAATGAGTGTGATTATTGGGCACACTGGATGGACCATTCAGGTCTTTATCTGCCATCACTATGTAAGTTTTATTCTTGTTTTGTATTTTGAATTTGCATTAAAAAAAAGAAAATCTTTAACTGTTACATGCTCATCGAAGATCCTGCTCCAATACTTAGCTTACCTGTTAGAGTTTGGGATTAGCAGTTCCTTGGTCAAGGTGTACTTGAGCCTAGTAGCAGAATACCATGGCAAATAATGAGAACTCATTTCACATAGTAGCAAGCAAATTCATTAAGCCATTATAACATTTAAAACCCCCACTAAAGAACCAGGGGAAATATGTTTTACCGGGGGACAAAGCATGCATCCAAAAAAACAACTGAAATGCAACAGTTGGATAAGTCTTTGCCCTCCCCCCCCCCCCCCCAACCTCCCAAGTTGATACTTTAGGGAAGCATCTTTGGTGATAGTTGCATCTGTGAGTCTGTCGGGATAGGTGTTCACAAAAATTGAACACCAAGGTGTGTCTGTATTAGACCATGGATTTTTATAAACCATGTTTACTATTCTTGGGGTGCACTGATATGAAATAGGAAATGGAAGTCTGTTTGTAGGCCTGCCCAGACCATTCTCTCTTTCTGCCCTACCCATACCCCCTTGCCATCTAGATGTAGTGAGCATCCCCTACATGTTTAAAATCTGCCATTTACAGCTGGGGTTGCTTCTAAAATAAGGGTCTTTACCTTTTGGCTATAAAGCAACAAAAAGCTAACATTTTGCAAAGGGATGTAGACTTCCTGTAGCAACTATTTCCAGTGTTAAAGCTAGGTCCTAACCTTCACTTGTTCTTGCATTGAAATTTATTGTAATTAAGTTTTGAGAAAAGTGGTGTGAACTCTAGTATTAAAAGTCTCAAAGAGATGATAGTTGGTATTAAAGAATAACATTTGCTTTAAATGGAGATATTGAGTGGTATCTTGCACCCTTCTTTTCTCTGCCTGATATGTGTTTCTGGTTCCTTTTCTATTGAAACATCGACATTCTTATTTATGTATTTATTGGTTTTTAAAACACCTTGTATGTATATTTCTATTTAGTCATACGATTTTTGTATGGCATTGTTGTATTTATCACTTGTACCTACTGAGCTTGTAAAATAAAAACAGTTCACAGAAAAACTTTCCAATATATTCACTTTTCAGAGCACTTTGGTATGATGCAGATTGCTACCCCACTTCTTGGCAACTAGACCCAACCGAAGGTCCCAACAGAGAGCGGCGACGTTTGCAGAGGTCCTATTTAACAATTCCTAACAAGTATATTCTTAAGGATCAGCAAAAACAGGAAGGTAACTTTTAAATTACTATACTGAAATAGTAATAAATTGTATTATTTCCATGGATACAGTGAGTGTTTTGATAACATTATTCCTTTCTTTGTTTTCCACAAAAGTAATCAAATCACCGTTGTCCTACTTATTTGAAGACAAAACTCATTCCTCTTTCTCTTCTACTGTAAAAGACAAAGCTGCAAGCGAGTTGATAAGGTAATTTTAAAACTGAGAATATTATTGCATTGATAATGTAGAACATATTTTTTTTCTTTGTCTTTCCCAGCAAGACCTTTCTTCTGACTTCAGTTTTCAAATAATTTTCAGATATTGCTAATAATTCCTTTCTCATTTTTATTACGAAGTCATTTTCAGTGGACACAGTGGTCATTTTCATTATCGGTGGACACAGTGGTGCTCATTTTCAAAATACATAGATTTACAAAGTTACATAGAGGCTCATTTTCAAAGCACTTAGCCTCCCAAAGTTCCATAGAAACCTATGGAACTTAGCCTCCCAAAGTGCTTTGAAAATATGCCTCATAGTAACCTATGTGCTTTGTAAGTCTATGTGCTTTGAAAGCGAGCCTCTGCATGTCTCATTTTCCTCACATAAAGCTGCCTCTTGTGGCAGGGGGAAAGTGTTAGTGTTGTAGGACTAGAGAGTCAAGAACAGCCCTTTCCTCACTTTATCCTACCTTTCCTCAATGGTAAAAGGTTGTGTGGATCATATGGTTCTGTTACTAAATCTCTGTCAGAGACTTTTTTTTTTTTTTGCAACTGGGAATTCTAAATACCAGAAAAACAAACCAATAAGCCAGGAACAGTAGATAACCACAATAATATGCATGTATTCTTTATCTTACATAAGGCTTACAAACTAATGGGTTTTCTGTGGGGCCTAGTGCTCTCAGTGGTTAAATTTAGCCATTGAAAAAGTAGGTAATCCCAGAAGCATTACCATGGTTAAGCAGAGAAAGACTTAACCACCTACTGCTGATTCTTATTGCTGTGAATTCAATTAATAAACTCACTCACTTATAATCTTCTAAACAGACGGGGGTAATCCACTAAGAAATAGTCCTCATTCAATCCAGCGTCTCTATATTCTACAAACTTTAACAGAATTATAAGTCACAGACCTCAGTAGCGACTCGTTTCACAAGAGCCAGACACACTCCTGGCTCGCCTTGCCTCCTCACTGGTCTGTATAGACTTAACTCATTCAACTTACTTGATTTAACTTTGCTTCATACATTTTTTATATATGATTTTTCATATAGTGTGCAAAGATTGAGGACTAGACCCTGATGCAGCCTATGCAAAACATGCTGCATGTCAGCCTGTGGTCTCTCAATTGAATATGATAAGTATTATGAATATTTACATATTTTTTAAAGAAAAGTTTTTGATATAACAATCATATAATCATATATAAAAAAGTATGAAGCAAAGTTAAGTCAAGTAAGTTAAATGAGTTAAGTCTATACAGACAAGTGAGCAGGCAAGGCGAGCCAAGATTGTGTCTTGCTCTTATGAAATGAGTCGCCACTGAGGTTTGTGACTTATAATTCTGCTCTGCACAGTCTATAAAAGTTTGTAAAATATAAAGATGCTGGGTTGAATGAGGACTGTTTCTTATTGCTAGGCATAATAATTTTGCTGTTAGTCCATGGTGATTAAATGGCAGGTTTAATCTAGTGGTCAAAGTTTGGTTTTCTAAGTTTATTATCATTTTTAGTCACAACTATGTGCAACTGAAAATGAACATAAGATCTTTAAGTGTTCTGGGGTCAGCTCAGAATTGATCCCTAAGCTATCATATTGTTGAAAGCAATCAATGTCAGACCTCTGTAGTTGTCTTTTGAATATGTACTTGGACACCATGACTTGCTTCTGTGTCTTTTATGAGTTACATTTTTACTTTATTTATAAGGCTTTATATACCACATTCCTGAATAAACATTCAATGCAGTTTGCAATTAATAACAAATAGTACAATATCACAACAGAATCATAAAAAATACAATTAAAAAACAAAACAGAGAATTACAGCATAAAATTCAACAGAAACATTAGCTGTAAACCCAAAATAAAAGCATAGCATTAAAAATAGATATGATCACCAACATTCTATCCATCTGCCTTTGTAAGAACATCAAAAGCTTCCCTTGGCTAGTTTTCAAAGGCCTGAATGGTTTATACCAATGAATTGTAACCTACAATAGGATTTCCAATCTGCAGCATCTTAAAAAGTAACACCAAAGCCTTAAATGATATCCACTGTTCAATAAGCAGCCAATGTAACTACACCTTGACCTGAAGAACACTGTCTCATTTCTGGAATTCCATAGCTATCCTGTCCTCTGTATTCTGGACTATCTGCAGCCATCTTATTCAGATGTGCGTTATAGAAGAAGAAACTGCATTAAGCCAGAATACCGAGCACAAAATGATGAACAACAACAATGCATAGAGGTGAACCATTTAAAAATGGTTTCAGTCTAACCAAATAAAGTTTGAAATGCATTCCACATAGCTGAAATTTGAGATCCAAAACTAATCTTACTGTCCAAGAATACTACAAGATCTTTAATTGTGTCCTTTGGAGACCCCAAATCACTTTTCTTCGTTTTTATTTTATTTATTTTTTGTTACATTTGTACCCCACACTTTCCCACTCATGGCAGGCTCAATGCGGCTTACATATTGTATACAGGTACTTATTTGTACCTGGGGCAATGGAGGGTTAAGTGACTTGCCCAGAGTCACAAGGAGCTGCCTGTGCCTGAACTGGGAATTGAACTCAGTTCCTCAGTTCTCCAGGATCAAAATCCACCACCCTAACCACTAGGCCACTCCTCCACCCTAAACCAATCACCTTTTCCAAATAACAAAACTTCAGTTTTCTGATCATTCACACAAGGCCACCACTTGTTTCTGATGCTTATTATACATAAACACAATCTCCTCCTGTCTGATTGTATCGCTGGCATAACTTCTGCTCTAGTAAATAGGTTTATTTGCTAATTTTACTTATACATTTTCCTGATTCTTGGACCTTATATTGTGGACTGAGTATATTGAAAATGTTTTTCTGTTTAGTTAATTTTCTCTTTGTTATTGTATAATTTCTGATATTTCTGATAACTATTTCGTTTATGAATGTTATAAAAGAAATAATAAAGAAAATTAATAATAAAAAAACACAATCTCCTCTGGCATGGTTCTAATAGAAATACAATCTGTATGTCATCAGCATAGACAAAAAAAAAGCAATCATAGAAATATACTAAAGTACCCAATGGGCAAAGAAAAATATTGAAAAGAAGAGAAGAAAGTACTGAACCTTGCAGTACTCCTGTAAAATTCTCTCCTACTCACCAGTAGAATCTCATTTCCCTTATCCTTAAAAATTCTTTCCCAAATAAAAGAACCATGCCATTCCAAAACTTTACCTCCTAACCCCACTTCCCTATATGTTTAAATGAAAAGTTAATAATCCACCAAATCAAAGGCAAAAGAAAGATCTACAAAAATCAAAATTGCTACCTCTATCATGTCCAGGTACGTATATAACATAAGATTAGTTATACTGGCTCAGACCCATGGTCTACCTAGCCTAGTATCCTGCTTCAATAGTGGCCAATCCAGGGTTACAAGTACCTGGAAGATTCCCAAATAGTAGTAAGATTCTATACCACTGATCCCAGGACGAGCAGTGGCTTCCCCCGTGTCTGTCCCAATACCAGACTATGGACTTTTCCTCCAGGAACTTGGCCAAATCTTTCTTTTAAAAACCCAGATGTGCTAACCACTGTAACCACATCCTCCGGCAATGAGTTCCAGAACATTTCCTCCTATTTGTTTTAAAAGTATTACTGTGTAACTTCATTCAATGTCCCCTAGTCTTTGTACATTTTGAAAGAATAAAAATTTGATTCATTTTTACCCATTAGATTTCTATCATATCCCCTGTCAGCCATCTCTTTTCCAACCTGAAAAACCCTAACCTCTTTACCCTTTCCTCATATGAGAGGAGTTCCATCCCTTTATCATTTTTGTCACCCTTCTTTGAACCTTTTCTAATTCTGCTGTATCAAGGTGAGGTCACACCATGGAGCAATACAGAGGCATTATAATATTCATTGTCTTTATTTTCCATCCCTTTTCTAATAATTCCTAGCATCCTGTTTGGTTTTTTGGCCGCCACCACACACTAGGCAGAAGAGTTTAGCATATTGTCTACAATGACACCTAGGGACCCTTTTACTAAGGCATGTAGGCACCTACGCACGTCCAACATGTGGCAAATTGGAACTACTGTGTGCCCCGGGTGATAATTCCATTTTGACAATTACCGCCCAGTTAATGCATGAGACCTTACCGCTAAGTCACATATAGTTGCTAACAGAACATTCTAATAGAATTTGGCCAATAACTCAGGCCTATAGTACACTGTACATGTTAGACATTCCAGCCTTTTTCCGCCCTGGAAAAGGGCAGATTATAAATAATAAATCTAATCTAAATCTAAACTTTTACTGCAACCCTGTCTTAAGGGAGTTAGTATACACTCATTCTGCACCTGGACTAGCATGCCACACACACTGTAACTTAGATCAGTTCCTTATCCCTTGCTTAACTATGCAACGAACTTGCCTTGAGTTTAGCTAGCCATCAAATTATCCCAATTGACTCAGTACCACACATCTTGCTCCCATCATATATCTGCTCTTGGTCCCTCAGCTATATGGTAAGCCATATTGTAGAAAATCTTTAGCATCATATCTATGTTAGTTGAATGTTCTAATGCATGCTTATTAGGTGTATCAGTATTATGCTAACATTGTATTATATCTCTGGTACTTGAATTCCAGTGCTGTTCAATGTGTACATTTTTGATACTGTTTCACGGTAGTTCTATTATTAGATTTCAATTTACTGTTTTCAAGTTTACCTCATTTGTTGTATTTATGTTTATTCTTGGTTATTTTACTATTGTTATGCTGTTAAAATTGTAAGTCTTATGTTAAACTGTATGTGCTGTACACCACCTTGGGTGAATCTCTTTATAAAGGCAGTTAATACATCCCAATAAATAAATAAATACTGAAGCAACTAGGCTGTGCTAAATTTAGCTCGATGAAGCACAAGTTAGTAAACAAGTGGATGAGAGCTCATTAGCCCTGTATTCACATATTTTGAATATGTGACTTTCTTTTTTAGATACTCTGTTTTCACTCCTATAGGACAAGTTAGTGTGTAGCACTAACACAGACACACACACTAAAAGTAACATGTATTAATACGAGTCATTTTATCATTTTGAAAGTGGTAAAACCCATTATACCTTAAACGTAGAGGCTACTTTCTTGTTTTGTTTATAGCTATTTCAGTGAAGAGATCACTCAACAGATTTCTGTAGGGTCTGTTAGTTATTTTCTATAGTATAATTAAATTACTTGAATGTCCTATGCAAATAATTCAAGCCTGTATAGTCTTTCTACATACATAAGCTTATTATATAGGTGATCCTTTATTGGACCACTGTAACATTTGGATATACTTTTTAGGTAATGAGTAGTCAAAACTGAATGCTTACCCTTAAATGTGTTTTGACAATCACCTTGTAAAATGAAAGGATGATGTCCTTGTTCCTTGATTCTAGTGACCTTCTACTTCCCAATCCATGTTTAATGCATGCCAGGGTGCTCATCTTTGGCTGCTGCTGCTTGATTTGCTTTGTGTACTGATTCTGTTTATCATGTTATATACTTACCCAGATCTTTTTTCTGATTAGTGTTAACAAGTAGTGTCCCATTCGAAGTATTTAGCTGTTAGTTTTCTTCCTAATTTCCTAAAGTATTTATACGAGCCTTTGTATACTGAACAACATGTAAAATTAAGATACCATATTGGAGTACACTACACTGGCTGTGATGTGTTCAGATTGGAGATGAAATCACTTTGACAAGCAGCTGGTTATGTGCACATTTTACTGAGTTGTACTTTCCAATCAGATGCTTGTTACATTATGTGTGTCTCTTTTTTTGTTTGTTTGTTTTTGATTCTTTAAACATAAAGAATTAAAAAAATCAGTAAAGACCTTCCCAATGTTTTTTTTTTTTAATAAAATTTGTTTATATGCCTATTCACAGGGTTAACCGAAGGTGTATCAGTGTAGCTCCTTCCAGAGAAACAGCTGGTGAACTATTACTAGGTTTGTGAATATTTTTTTAAATTTCTTTATACTGCAAGTGATTATGTCATTAAGTCTATTTGTGTGCATTCTTTGATTAAGTAACACTTAACATAGACATTTCTAATGTTTCAGTTTTTCCCCTTTTTAATTTAGTGCTTTTCTTTCTTTTGCGTGCATTTGTATCTTATAGCTATGTACACAGAATCTGAAAAACATTGTATGAACTCCATTTTGCATAGCAGCTCTACCTGAGAAACAGGACATCCAGGACAGAACAGAACATACACATTTTCTTGGTATTTTACAAAAGGCTCTGCTGTAATTGCCAGAACATATAGTAGGAACAGCAATTTTATAAAAATAGCTGTAGACAAAAAGAGTAGCATCACTCTGCAGCTTCCACATGTAAGTGCCATCATTTTAAACATGGAAGTGGTGATTTTGCAACTTCCACATGTAAATACTGGTACTTTAAACATATACCTTTCAATTTTCAAAGTTATTTAAGCAAACAGGAGAGGCTCCTGCCTGCTTAAATCGCTCAAAGCTGCCCAACTGTTGATATTCAGCTGCACTTAACTAGGCAGTGCTGCTGAATATTGGCTTTGACTGGCCATAAAAAAGCTGTTCTAAATTCAGCTGCCCCTATTGAATATCAGCTGGGACCTACATAACTATGTAGAGCCCTCTGAGCCCCCTCCTGCCCACCAAAACAGTCTCCCTCCTTCCCTTCCCTCTCCCCCTAGCCCGTGACATTCACAACTCGCCTCCCCTAGAACAAACCCCCACCCCCTGAGGTTTGATAGACCCAGGCCTACCTTCAATCTCTGGTGGTCCAGTGGGGATGATGGGGACATGCTGGAACCCCACTCGCCCTTATTGGCAGCATCCTCAAAATGATTGCCACAACCTCTTGAAAAATAAAGGAATGTGTTTCTATCAGTTTTCTTCTTGAAGATGGTGGTCTCAAAACCATTTGTTATCCTTAACACATAGATATCAGAAAATGAATCTCTTCTCTGTGGTATGTGATTCATTTAATGTTTTTGAATTCAAAAAAGTCAACAGGTCATCTAATACAGTGTTTCCCAAGTCCAGTCCTGGAGTACCCCTTGCCAGTCAGGTTTTCAGGATATCCACAATGCAAATCAAGTTCATGCATATTTATCCACTCCTTCCATTATATGCAGATCTCTTTCATGTACATCCATTGTAGATATCGTGAAAACCTGATATCCATTGTAGATATCGTGAAAACCTGACTGATTACTCTAGGACTGGACTTGGGAAACACTTATCTAATATACCCGACTAAAGCAAAAGTACATCTATAGTGTTTGCTTGATAACTTGTTGACAAAATCCATTGTGTCTCAAATGAATCCATAAATAAAACTTGCCACGGAGGGTGCCATTGTCGCCCCCTTGGCCACCCCCGATAGCTGTTGATAATTATTTTTTTGTTTGAGGATTGTTTTTATCAGCCATGGTGGCTAAGTATACTATAAACGATGTAGAGATTGATTGCAACCATCTAAACAATGTGTAATACCCCGTGGTATTAACATATATAAAGACTGCACATCTAGTGTCACCAACCACAAGTCATCAGCATCTTCCATATTGATGTTTGACAGCTTTTTCATAAAGTTAGTCTCAAATCTCGAATGTACAAAAATGTTGACACTGCCTTAGGACATAAGAAGTAGTTGATGGAAGCTGATAAGGGCTAAAATAGTGACCCTTTACTGGAAACAATTGGTCGACCTGGTGGATTATTTAAAGCTTTATGAATCTTTGGGAACATATACAAAACTGGGACTATATCTTCTTTGTATATAAAAACTATCTTTCTCGAGATGTGATATACCCTGCTGAAAACCCCATATCAACTAAATCTAATGTTTGTTTTTGCAATCAACTCATGAGGAGAAAATTTTTCTTCACCCAACGCGTAATTAAACTATGGAATTCGTTGCCGGAGAACGTGGTGAAGGCGGTTAGCTTGGCAGAGTTTAAAAAGGGGTTAGACGGTTTCCTAAAGGAAAAGTCCATAAACCGCTACTAAATGGACTTGGGAAAAATCCACAATTCCAGGAATAACATGTATAGAATGTTTGTACATTTGGGAAGCTTGCCAGGTGTCCTTGGCCTGGATTGGCCGCTGTCGTGGACAGGATGCTGGGCTCAATGGACCCTTGGTATTTTCCCAGTGTGGCATTTCTTATGTACTTATGAGGTCAGCATCCAAACATCTATACTCAGTGGCATTGGAAAGTTGTCTCTCAACCTCTATTTATGCATGCATGCATTTGTGCCCCTCATTTTCTAACCTAGTGGTAAGTTCAGTGTGCCTTACAATTAACTTAGGTAGACAAGTATCAAGTTGTGAGGGTGAATGCAAGCCTGCTTCAGTTATGTCTGTGATCTTGTGCTATGGTGTGGTGGCCGAGATCTCCTTGGCTATGTGATTTCGTTAGAAAGGAATTTCCTGAAGAGATGAGCTTTTGTTTATTTTCGCAGTGTTGGGTAGTTGTTCGTGCCTTTTAAGTCTTTCGGTAGAGATATCCAGGTTTTGGTGCAGACATATGTGAAACTGGTTATGTGTAGATTTGTATCTTAGGCCTTGGCATTGGGATAATGAAGAGTTAGATAGGATCTTGCATTCTTGTTTGCGTTGCATATTGGTAGATCTATCAAACTATGCTATATGATTCTTATATTCTGCTCAGTTCAAAAGAGATTCTGAGCGGATTGCAAACAATAAGTCCTTCAGGAGAATTTACAATTGCATATCTAAAACATTGAAACAAAAAAAAATCTTCCTCATCAATTGCACATATAAAATATTAATTACAGTTGTATATCTAATACATTGAGAAGTATCTTTCTCATCAAATACATTCTAACTTAAAAACACCTTTCTCATCAAACAAAAAAGACTTTAACGCTTTCCTGAAGGAATAATATTGTGTTGTTCTCCAAATTTCTAAAGACAGTCTGTTCCAAAGCCTAATTCCCTGGTGTAAAAAGGAACTCTCTATCATGATTTTCTTCCGAACACCCTTAAAAGATGGATAATTTAATTTCAAACAATGTTCTAATCTACCTGAGGAAAAGGCCAGCCATTAATTCTGGAGTGAGGCCGAAGATTATTCTGTGGACCACGGTGCATATCTTGAAGGATATGCGTGCTTAGCCAATGTAAGTTTTAGAGTAGTGGACTTGCTCTTTTGAATTGTTTTTTTCCGATTATAAGTGTAGCTGCTGTGTTTTGTGCTGTTTGTAGTCTCTTTAGTGTTTGTTCCTTGCATCCTGTGTCGATTCCGTTGCAGTAGTCTACATGGGAGAGGACCATGGTTTGGACGTGTGCGGAATACGTCTCTGGGGAGATGGTTCTTTATACGCTTGAGTTTTCACAGTAACTTCTGGAATTTGGGGATGGGTGTTCCCATGGCGTTGATGTTTGTGAAGCGTTCAGTATTGTGTGGTAATGTTAGTATTAGGCAATGTGGCTTTTCTATGTTTATTTTTAACTCTTCAACATAGTCACATTGGCTCCATATCACCACCACCCTACCTTTGTCAGCTTTTGTAATGGCCACTTCTTACTTTTTAACGGTTTCAAGAGCAGCTAATTCCTCACAAGTACAATCCTGCTCATTTTATAATTTTGTGTGCAAAATTGCACACACAGGTTACAGAATAGTGCCAGTTACGTGCATAACTTAGTTTCATGATTAGATGCAAATTGAAACTAATGACCAATAATTGGCGACTATTGGAGTTAATTGGTAGTTACATGCGTAACGGTCCTTAGGCTGTATTCTATAATGCTAGCATCTAAATTCCATAGCATGTAACTGCGAGAGGGGCGTGGATGTGGGAAGGGCAAGGGGTGTGCTTTTGGGATACTGAGGTTTTATTCATGTACGTTTTTCTTTAGGAAAATCAGGAATGTATTTTGTGGAAGACAGTGCTACAGATACAGTGGAAAACTCTGTAAGTATGCAGTTTTACTTGTATTTTGCTACAATCCTTATTTTATAAACCATAGAGATGTTCATTAATGTGCCTTAAAAAAGTTAGTATACAGTAAATAAATCTAATATATGGTAACCTATGAATTAGTGCTAATGCATGTTAAAAGGCTTATATGTTTTTTTATTAAAATGAATGCATGAAACAAATCTAGGGCCTCTTTTACTAAACCGTGCTAGTGATTCCCATGCCGCAAATGAGAGGAAGCCCATTCAGTTCCTGTGGGCTTCCTCTCATTTGCTGCACTAGGAATCGCTAACACAGCTTAGTAAAAGACGCCCTTAAAAAACTGAAAATATTTGAGCCCTATACACATCCTTAATAAACAGAGGCTAATGGGTTTAAACAGCCTTTTGATATTTCTTCAAATTCAGTTTCTTGAACAACCATGTAAGACATCTTTGTTGAATTCCATTTCTTAACAATTTGTAAAATGCATCTAAAAACAGTTTTTAGTATTTTGGAGAGTTAACACTATCATAATCAAGTCTCCCCTGTATGTGGCCACTTTTCCCATAATTTAATGTGGCCAAGTGCAAAGTTGTGCAAATAGAGAAGAATAATCAGTGGTGTAGCCATAGGTGGATCAGGGCCCACCCTGTTTGGACTCTGGCCCACCCAAAATTATGCACTCTTGCTATGACTTGCAGAGGTCCTCAAACCCTGTCAGCTGAAGATTTCCTCCTTCTCAGGCAGGCAGTGCTCTTTCAAACAGCAGCTCGCAGCACTTGCATTGAGCTGAAACCAGCACCAGCCCCTCTTCACATGCTTAGTTTTCATGCATGCACAGCCTGCTGGCCGTGGCATCAGCTCAAGGAAAGTGCTGCTGGCTTGTTTGGAAGAGTGCTGACTGAGCAGGAGGAAATCTTCAGCTGGCGGGGTTTGTAGATCCCCTCCTGCTCAGGTATT
Source organism: Microcaecilia unicolor (assembly GCF_901765095.1). Taxonomy (NCBI): domain Eukaryota; kingdom Metazoa; phylum Chordata; class Amphibia; order Gymnophiona; family Siphonopidae; genus Microcaecilia; species Microcaecilia unicolor. The sequence continues at coordinate 48,630,551 of NC_044033.1, read as the reverse complement.
TAATATTGTGGGCTTGCAGGTGGAGGGAGGGATGAAGAGCAGAGCAGAGGGGGGTAGGGCATGAATTCCATGCCCACCCACCTTGGACTCAGGCCCACCCAAAATTGGCTGTCTGGCTACGCCCCTGATCTAAATTATAACTACAAATTAGGGGTCACCATTCAGGAAAAGGATCAAGGCAAGGACAATTAGTTTGAAATCTTCTGCTCAGTTTGCAATGGTGGCCGATAAAGCAAACACATTATTAAGAATTGTTAGAAAAGGAATAGAGAATAAAACAAAGACTACCATTATGCCTGAGGAGGAAGTGACATCACAGACGTGGAGGGGCATTTTCGATATGACGTCTAAGTCTATCTTTAGACGTTTTGCAAAGAACGTCCAAAATCTGAATTAGAAAGAAGTTCATTTTCCAAAAAGAAAAATGTCTATATTTTGCTTTCAAAAATACTGTTTCTAACAAGATTTTGTGCTTTGGACATTTTGTGTTTTGGTCCATTTAAAAAACAAACAAACATCCAAGTGAAAAACGTAGAAAATCAAGCCATTGGGATGTAGGAGGAGCCAGTATTTTTAGTAGACTGGTCTCCCAGACATCCCAGGAGATAAATGGGGCACCCTGCTGGACTTCAAAAACATGCTCCCAGGTACACATCTCACCGCTGCTCCCTTATCTTGTCTGCTGAGCCCCCCCCAAAACCCACTACCCAGAGCTGTACACAATAGCCCTTATGGGGTGAAGGGGGTACCTATATGTGGGTACAGTGGGTTTCTGGTGAGTTTTGGAGGGCTCACAGTTTTCACCACAAATGAGACAGGTAGAGGAAGATAGGGACCAGAGTCCCCCATGCCATGGTGCACTGCACTGACCACTACACTACTCCAGGGACCTACATGCTGCTGTAATAGATCTGGCTCTAACATCTCAGGCTGTTATAGAGGCTGCTAATTCACATTTGTAGGAGGTGGGAGGGATTCAGTGACCACTGGGGGGTTATTGGGGAGTCACCTCTGATTCTGTCTAGTGGTCATCTGGTCATTTAGGGCACCCTTTTGTGCCTTATTCATTATAATCATAGGTCTAGCTCAAAACATCTTAGTTTTAGTCCTGGATGGTTTTGTTTTGTTCCATTATGACTGGAAAAGGTCCAAGTGTTAGGAATGCCCAGATCCCGCCTTTAACACGTCCCTGAAATTCCCCCTTGTGATTTTTGTGAGAAAAACGTCCAAATGCAGATTTATGCCAATTTTTGGACATTTTCTCTTTTGAAAATGAGGTCCACAGTAACATAGTAAATGAAGGCAGATGAAAACCTGCATGGTCCATCCAGTCTGCCCAACAGTCACATTCATTATCAAAGCATTATTGAACCAACAGTCAAACAGTATTATTACAACATTTTCCCATTTACTCATTTTCCCCTCACCCACTGACCCACACTAATACCATGTGAATGTGGTATAAAATATTCATATTTGCTCTTGATCTGTCCTTGCCATTTTCAGGGCTCAGACTATAAAAAAAGTCTGCCCTGCACTGGCCCTACTTCCCAGCTACTGGAGTTGCCGTCTAAACCCATTCCAGCCAATCCTGATCTATCTGGAGGAGTGGCCTAGTGGTTAGATTGGTGGACTTTGGTCCTGGGGAACTGGGTTCGATTCCCACTGCAGGCACAGGCAGCTCCTTGTGACTCTGGGCAAGTCACTTAACCCTCCATTGCCCCAGGTACAAATAAGTACCTGTATATAATATGTAAGCCGCATTGAACCTGCTATGAGTGGGAAAGCGCGGGGTACAAATGTAAGAAAAATAAAATAAAATACACGGGACACAGACTGTAGAAGTCCAGCATTGGCCTCACTTTTCCACTGCTGCAATCAAAGCCCATTCCATCCTATCCTGTCTTCTACGGGACACAGATCATAGAAGTCCGTCCAACATTTGCTTCACTTCTCTGCTACTGGAGCTGCTGTTTAAGCACCACTCCTGCATATCATAAATGATCTTATAACTGTTGATGTGTTAAGTTTTGTTTTGCTACTATTCTCTTTCTGTTTAGGGATCCTTTGTGTCTATCCCATGCATTTTTGAATTCCATCACTGTTTTTCTGTCCTCCATTGGGAGGGCATGCCAGTTGTCCATCACCCTTTCCGTGAAAATGTATTTCCTACTACTACTTAACAGGGTTACGCAGCGCTGTACAAATTAACATAGAGGGACGGTCCCTGCTCAAAGAGTCCCTGATGTTACTCCTAAGTCTACCACCCCACAACCTCAAATTATTATGTCCTTAGTTTTACCCCATCTCCATCTCTGAAAAAGATTGGTTTGTAGATAAATACTATTCAAGTATTTAAATATCAGTACCATATCTCCTTTATCCCTTCTTTCCGCTAGGGTATACATATTCAGGTCATAAGAATATAAGTATGGCTAAGTATGTCCTTAGCAAGATATGGCCTCCAGAATTGAACACAATATTCTAAGTGTGGTCTCACCAACGACTTGTACAAGGGCACTAACACCTCCCTTTTTCTGCTGGTGTTTCTTCTCACTATGCAGCCCAGCAACCTTCTGACCTTGGCTACCACTTTGTCACATTGTTCGCAGCTTTGAGATCCTCCGACATTATCACCCCAAGGTCCCTCTCCCAGTCCGTGCATATCAGCTTCTTTGGATTTTTTACTCCGTTAATGCATCACTCTGCACTTCTTCACATTACATTTTAACTGCCAGACATTAGACCATTCTTCTAACATCTTCAGATCTCTTCTTATGTTTTCTACTTCCTTCGGTGTTTCCACTGTGTTACAAATCTTTGTCATCTGGAAAAAGACACACTTTTATTTCAAAGGCGTCAGCAATGTTACTCACAATATATTAAGCAGATTCTGCCCCAGTATCGATCCCTGAGGCATGCCACTACTCTCCTTTCTTTCCTCCTAGCAAATTCCATTTACTACCACCCTCTTGTCAGTCAACCAATTTCTAATCCAGTTCACTACTTTGAGTCCTAACTTCAGTCTGCTAAGTTTATTGATGAGACTCATATGAGGAACCATGTCAAAGGCTTTGCTGAAAACCAGGTAGACTACATCTAGCACGTGTCCTTGATACAATACTCTGGACATCCAGTCAAAGAAATCAATCAGATTCGTTTAGCATGATTTTCCTTTGCTGAAACCATGTTGTCTCAGATCTTGTAAGCCATTGGTTTACAGGTAGTTCACTATTCTTTCCTTCAGCAGAGCCTCCATTATTTTTCTAACCACTGAAGTGAGGTTTACCCACCTGTAGTTTCCAACTTCTTCTCTGTTACCACTTTTGTGAAGAGGTGCCACATTCGCTCTTCTCCAAGCCCACAGAATCTCTCCTGTGTCCAAGGATTTGTTAAACAGATCTTGAAGAGGACCTGAAAGAACTTTCTCTTCTCATGCAGTGGTTTTTTTGTTGTTGTTTGTTTGTTTTTTAACTTTTTTTTGCCGATTTTCAGCTTTTTCTCATCTAGTCCTCCTCAGCCTACTGGCTACTTCTGTTCCGATTAATTCCTTTATTTAGGTTTTTCAGCATTTTTGAGGCTTTTGTTTTATTTTTTTTTGGACACTTTATTATGAATTCATGTTGCCCTAACATAGAATATATAAGAAAGAAAGAGAGAAAATAAATAGGAAATCTCCCAACAGAAGTATTTATTATTCCTCCATTGGCTTTTTTTTCTCTTCTTTTTGTTTAAGAGCATCCCATAGCTAGGAATTTTTACTTACGGGTACTTCTGTAATGTTTGTCCTTTGAAAAAGCAAACTTGCTTTCCTGTGATAGATATTTCAAAAGACAGCAAAGTCTACCCACTTTCCTGTGAGTTGACTTTCTGCTAAGCTTAATATAAGACCAAAAAGAGCTGTGCGTGATGGTGACTACCAGATTACCATTCACACATTCAGTAAAAATATGTGAAAAGTTCTGGAAGTTTCTAAGGAGGAGATCTGTCCTAAGCTTTATCAGGTGATATCATTCAGGTGCAGACTGGTTAGTCTGCTGCCCTTGGAAAACACTAGTTAAAAGTAAGCGGCTTTGTTTTTCCTCAGGCACGTTTAAGTAGAGGAAGAAAAATACACCAAGTACATGTCATTTGCAAAAGTATGTGGAGTATTTCTCCCTTCAGCCAGCTGCCAAAAAAAAAAGCAAGTGCAAAATATACAGGCCGTTCTAAGGGGCATATGGTAAATGAATTTTCAGAAGGAAAGTACTCACTTTAATTTCCCTGAGGAAATTTGGGTTTAATACATGTGCTAAATTGCCCATGTAGTTTCCAACTTCTGATGTGTGGGTTGTTTAAAAATTGGCCCCTTTCTAAGCATTTTGGGAACAGAGATACATTACATGAAGAGATCTCACATAAAAAGAATACTTTAATTTGTATGTAGCTTTAATACAGATCACGTTTCAGTCTTGCTAAACATTGTTTTTAATAAAAACTCTTTAACTATATATTTTTAAAGACTTTCCATGGAGAAACTGAGCCAGCATCATTTTCTTGGACTTATGAAGAAATCAAGGAAGTTCATACACGTTGGTGGCAATTAAGAGACAATGCAGTGGAAATATTTTTAACTAATGGCAGAACTCTGCTTCTGGCATTTGACAGCATAAAGGTATGGTAAATAGAGGTTTTCATGCTGACATATAACATAATACTTGATCAAAATTAATTTTGTGTACACATAGCATACATACTATACAGAAATATTTTAGAAAAATGAATATTCAGATGCAGAATTTATATAGGCGAGCACTGGCATATGAAATACAGAAATGTATGAGATATTGGAAATGAGTTAGTCATTTTCACATTCCCTGGTGGGTTTGGCAGATCTAATCTGTGGATCTCAAGCTAGAATCCTACTAGTTGCAATGTAGGAAAAAGAAATCAGTGAATAACCAGAGTTCTAAGAGGGAGCTGTCTTATAAAATTACAACATGCTTAAAAGTGTGTGTGGTGCAGTTAGGCATGTACTTGTATGTGACTTTAGAATAGGCATGCTCAAGGGAGGAGTTTGGGCTAAAGTGTGGTTCATTCCAAGTTACGAGAGGCAGTGGACTATTGTATCGTCTTATCGAAGTCTGACAGTGAGAGACAGAGAAGAATTACTCACCTGTTAAGTGCAATTCTACATAAGTGATCTCTGTCATGTTGTATGAGAGAAAGTTTTTACATATAAAAGAGATGACAATGGGAGAGCCAAGGTGGCCACAGAAGCATAGAACGCTCTCTGACTACCGTTCATGATGGTAAAGAAAAAGGGAAAGTTGAGGCTCTTTCCCTTAGAGCCTCAGCCACAACCTTTGACTCTCTCAGGTCCAATGGATACTTACCTTCAGCGGTCAGGTTCAATATCTTTGGCAGTTGGTGTGTCGTCGGCTGCATGTAGCTTCGACTCTGAGTTATCTTTGATGCCCGACTTGCAATTACCTCCGTTACAACCTTTCTTGGCAAGTCTTGAAGTCCCGGCTATGGAGTAGCAGCCGAAGCTGCTGGAGTCCTCTGTAGCACAAGGGAAGGTTCCTGGGACACAAGGAATAGTGGTTGTTCCACCTCCAGATCAGTACGCTGGGAGTTTGTCTCTGGGGGATGCCTCAGCAGACCTAGGAACAAGCCGTGGATTGACCCTGGAAAAAGGTACTGTTTCACAGGCTATACCATCTGAAATAGTTCTCAAGAAGCTTCCTGTGTTTAACTTAGAGACTGTTTGGACTGTGGTGTCTGATCTTAGTATGGCTCTTTTAGTACAGTTTGCCTCTATTAACGTTGGTATCCAAAATAATTTATCAAATATAACAAGTTGTCAGAAGCAAGTTGATATGTCAAGAAATTTGGAGGAACATGGCCAGGTTCACAATATAACAATATTTTGTCCCCACAGATTTGGCTTTTGTGGGTTTATTCTAGAAATGATTTGTATATTGTATAAAGATCCCTGGGTTCATGTTTTAATGAATGGCATCCTCTCCCCTCAGTTTAGTCTACAAAGGGGCACATGCCAGTGTTGTCTTTTGTCCCCTACTCTGTTTGTCCTATGTATAGAACCACTGGCCCTTAAATTTTTGGAGGCCCCAGATAGTCATAGGATAAGGGTGGCCCAAAAGGAGTTCAAATTAGCATTATTTGCAGTCGACTTGCTGGCAGCTTTTCAAAGACTGAAGTTTTCTCTACCAAGAGCCTTAGGTTTGTTGATTGGTTACAGCCAGAAATCTGGCTTGTGGGTACATCTAGATAAATCTGAGGCTTTGTGCTTGACTAAGGACTTAAGTAAAACATGGTTGGGGTATTCCCCCTTAGCTGGGCAGTTAAAATGATGAAATATTTGGTTTATATAGTCCAAGAAATTTGTTCAATATATATTCCTGTAATATCTCCAAATTAATGCGGGAAACTAAAAGGTTCTGTGATGGGTGGCAACATTTCCCTCTTTCGTTGTGGGGTCTTATACAGTTGTTGAAAATGATCTTATTGCCAAAGTGAATGTACCCTTTACAACATTTGCCACTAATTAAACTGAAGGGTTTACACAATTGGAGCAAGCTGATTAGATGATTTATATGGGGCACAAAACGACCGCATGCTTCTCTGTGAAAATTGCAACTGCTTCGCAGGGAGGGAGGTCTGGGTTTGCCAGACTTTAGAACTTATAATTTCGATTTACAATATGCCAGAGATTGGGTGTTTCAACCTTCAGATTTCTGTGATATGGAATTTGAAAAGGAGATAGGTGAATGAATAACATAAGCTAGTAACCTTCCTGCATTAAAAAAAACAAAACATGTTTTGATTAAACCTGTGCAATGGGCATGGACTTGGTAGCAGGTGTAATTCCCGATATTGTTCTTTTAGGACATACATGTTTAATCCCTTTCTGAAAGGGATTAAACATCTGTGAACTTTCCACGCTCTTGTCCCATCCAAGATATGCCCAGACCATGCCTCTTTGCCATTTGCATGCACTTGGGTTTGATACGTGCATATCCTGGCTTTGTAAATAGAGAGTTGCACAAGGACACAAATTTCATGCATCCCCGCTCATCCCCACTGGATTCAAACCCATACCCACCCGTACCTACTAAGATCCATTCCATTCCCACCCATCTCTGCAATTAATCTCTTCCATACCCACAAGAGTCAACCCTATTATTTACTTACTCGCAGCCCTCCATTTCCTCCTGACCCCCAACAGCCTCCTGCGTTTTTTTTGTGTGGTATTCACTACTCAACCAAAGAGTGTTCCAATCCTCAATCTGGTGTTCCAACTTCTGGTTTCTTCAGGATTCCCTTGAACCCCATTCCCTTGCAGCTCTCTGAGTGTACAATGGGGACTTAGATGTTTGTTGCAGATAAACATTTAAGGGCCTAAGTGTATGTGCCCTTAAAGTACCATATGCTAACTGCAATGTGAAGTCTATGCCTTTCCACATCCAAAACCTGCCCTTTTCCCACCCCCTGAACAGCATGCAGTTAGTGTGTGCTGTCATGACTGCGCAGCAACATTTAGCACACCCATGTGTTAACAGTGTACACATGTGGAGGAGTATTTTTGGTATGACGTCTAAATCCAATTTTGGACATTTTGGGAGAAACATCCAAAAATCCAATAGCAAACATGGCCATTTTCAAATCAGAAAATCGTTCAACTTTTTATTTCAAAAATGTTCATTTGCTACATGTTTATGTGCTCAGTGCGTCTATCTTTTAGGAACATTTTTGAAAAAAAGGTCCAAGGGAAAAACGTACAAAAACAAGCCATTGGGATGTATGGGGGACCAGCATTCTTAGTAGACTGGCCACACAGACATCCTAGCAGAGCAGTGGGGCACCCCAGGGGGGAACTTCAGTGGACTTCACATAAAAGGTCCCAGGTACACATCTCATTCATTACCCCCTTATATTGTATGGGGAACCCTCCAAATCCCACCTAAGAACCTACTGAACCCAACTGTACACCACTACAATAGCCCTTATACCTGCAGGTGTCACTTATATGTAGGCACAGTAGGTTTTTGGTGGGTTTTGGAGGTCTCACACTTTCCACCACAAGTGTACCAGTTAGAGTGGAATGTGGGCCTGGGTCCCCTTTTCTACAGTACACTGCACCGACCACTAGGCTACTCCAGGGATATGCTTACTGTTTCTTTCACATCTTTTGGGGGTGGGAGGGGGACAGTAACCACTGGGGGAGTAAGGGAGGTCATGCCTTAATTCCTTCCAGTTGTCATCTGGTCATTTAGGGCACCTTTTTGTGACTTAGGAATGATTGAAACAGGTCTAAACCAAAACATCTAACTTTTAGCCATGGATGTTTTTGCGTTATTCCATTATGGCAGAAACATGTCCACATTTTGGGAATGCCTAAGTACAGCCCCCAACACACTCTTTGGGATTTGTATGCACTGTAGAGAAAAAACATCTCAAATCTGAGTTTCAAAAATCATGATTTGAAAAATGTTCAAATGCCACATTATGCCAATTTTGAGACATTTTTCTCTTTTGAAAATGAGCCCCTTAGACTTTTATCTTAAAAGCCCCATTCCTATTTTGGATGTGCATGGTCTGACATTACACATGTCACACATCTAAATCTTTGTTTTAGAAAGTCAGGATATACATGTCCAAAATCCAAATACATGTATATGGCAAGGAGGCATGATCTTGGATGTATTTTGGGCAGGGCAAAAATACATATGGCAGGATTTACACCTGCTCCCAGGGAAGTCTACATTAGAGAAAGTTGCATGCTTGTGCAGTTCTTCACTGCCCCTTTAATCCCCCCTAGAGTTTTTTGCCCCTTCTATGACAACTTCAGAAAACATAGATGTGTATGTTTCTAAAGTGGCTGACAGACACATGTAGATTCTTTAAATACTAACATAACACATGAATGTGCTGGCTCATACATATTTATGTTGCCATGTTGACTCCATTGATATTTCAGACATTGATGCTTGTAAAATGGATGTTCCACAGCTGGTGTACACATGTCCATTCCTGGATGTATTGTAGATCTGTTTCTACATTGGCAGATAACTGTTCTAAAATACTAGCGGAAAGTGAAACATCCCGATCTGGTCATCTTGATTCTTATTTGTGCGTCCTTTCTTTCTAATATCCACCTTTTAATAATCAGACCCAATTATCTTGGACTTATTAGAAATGTTTATATATGTTATTACTTGTGAATACAACAAAGATTTTTTTTTTTTTTTTAGGTCCGCGATGATGTGTATCACAATATCCTAACAAACAAACTTCCAAATCTTTTGGAGTATGGGAACATTACAGCTCTCACTCAGCTGTGGTGCACAGGACAAATCACTAATTTTGAATACCTGACTCACCTAAACAAACATGCTGGACGCTCCTTCAATGATCTTATGCAGTATCCTGTATTTCCATTCATTCTTGCTGATTATACTAGTGAAACACTTGACCTAAGTGATCCATCAATTTACAGGTGACTTAAAAGTAAATTATTTGTAAAAATAATTGTATATACACTCTACATGCTAACAGAAAAAGTCTAGTTTAATTTTTAATGAAATTTGCCAGAAATTTGTAATTTTATTTTTATAATCTGGGTACCTCCTCGCCTTGAGAATCCAGTTGACCTTTACCCTGTGCTTGCACTCTAAAGTAATGTTGCACAAGCAGCTATCATCAATTTTGGCAATAAAGGTCAACACAGTGGTAATAGGTACAACACAAATGAGGACCTGGTTATCATATTGGTCCAACAGAATTTGTAGAAGTAAGTGTCAACAAACTAATTACATTGCTCTGTGATGCAAGTTTCAAGTTTATTCAGTTTTGATATACTGCTCTTGCGGAACCTTTCAGGGTGGTTTAAATAAAATAATCATATTTAGGTATGATTTAAGTATTCTGTACTGTTATTCTCACCCCCATCTCAGAAAAGATACACGTAAACTAGACAAGTATAGAGAATAATAAATGATACGATAAAGGAGATAGAAGGGCTCCTTTGCAAAGAATGTTTTGAATTCTTTTTTGTCCTTCTAACTGCAAATAAATCAACTGTAGAGAAAAACGTTTTTTTAAATTGAGGCAATTACAACTAGTCAGATCCTATTTCAATCAAGGTGCTTTTGCTTTGTTGGTCCAGTTCTTAATATTACCTCATCTTGATTATTATAATGTCCTTTACTTGGGTTTATCCTCTAAGCGTCTGAAAAAACTTCAACTAATTTAGAATACCTCGGCCAAATTAATTTTTACTCAATAAATTTAGTAGTATGTCACCCGACATAGCTACATTAGTTACCTGTACATGAGAGGATCCTTTTCAAATCAGCCTGCTTGATGTTTATGATCCTTTATGGGGTTACATGTCAACCATGGTGACATTGTGACTGATAGCATCTCCCTGGGAGGAGGGTGGGGCTGAAGCACTTCTGGTGAGGGGAGGACTGTGAGTTATCAACGGGTGTGATCGTGGAGTGCTAGAGAGCTGGGGTTTTGATGCTGGGGAGTTATATGGGCTGCACTCATGGAGGGAAGGGTGTGATCATAGGCAGAAGGGGGAGATGTTTGCAGTGAGTAGCCAGTAAGGTGATGTAAGAGGGTAGCCCTTATTGCACTTACTGGCAGTTGTCCTGCACTTATTCATGATGCAGAGCAGATATAAATCCCGTAGTTTATCTATTGAGTAATACATGTGTATCCCCTATAAAGAATTGAGAAGTCACATGTAAATGCTAATCCTGCCCTCACTCCGCTCATGGAATGCCCACAGAGGTAAAAGCCAGCTTTCTGAAATTGTTTTTTTTACATGTAAGCTATATGCATGTTCATATCACGAATAGGAATTCGATAAAGCTTACACATTTTACTTAACAGGAGCTGCATAATTAACAGCTCTTCTTAGAAAGAGATAAGTCCCAAAGCTGAGTTTCAATTTCTAAATCTTGTTCAGCTAATATGGAAATATTTTCATACCACCTCTCTAAATCTTCCTATATCAATTTTCAGGCACACAGTCATCATACAATCAACTAAAGAAGTTATATAGTCCACCTTCACTGACCATCAAATATTCATACCATGGAACTACTTCATTACATAGCCTAGAGCAATGATTTTCAACCCATGAGATAGATCTGTATGCTCTGCCTACTTAGTTTATAAATCTATCTCATGCATACTCATTTTGGATATCCTGAAAACCTGATAGTCTGGTATGCCCCGAGCACTAAAATTACCAATTACAATTAAAGACTCCAGTCTAATATTAATTGTAGAGATAAATTCAACATTGAGGAAAGGGTTATTAGTAAAACAGAAACAAAGTAAATTGTGTCCATTTCAATCAGTAATTTCTATCATTATCATTCATTTACAAAATAATACATGGTTTGGCACCTGAATACATGTTGGATTTAATTGATTTACCAGCTCAAAATGCAGCTGTAAAATCCAGAGAATAATTATACTTCATTATCCTAAATATCAATACATCACATTCAAGTCTATATTATGCAAAGATTTCTCTCACATAGGCACTAAATGGTGGAATGATTTACCAGATGAAATTAAACAAATTTCTAACTATTTAATATTCCAAAAATTTCTGAAGAATTTTCTCTTTGAAAAATTCCTGAAATAAGTATGTTATCCTTCAAATTCTAGTATTGCTATAAAAGCCTATGAACTCTACCTAAGTTGCTCTATCAGATTGATCTTTACATCACTGTTTGTATCTGCTTTTACTTAATTGTTGTAAGCCATATAGAGCTGAATAATTGGTATTCGGATGTGGGATATAAGAACCAAAATAAATTATGTTGAAGAACCTATTAATTCACTAAGGTATTTCTGATGAGCAATATCACTTCATTACTACTACTACTACTATTTAGCATTTCTATAGCGCTACAAGGCGTACGCAGCGCTGCACAAACATAGAAGAAAGACAGTCCCTGCTCAAAGAGCTTACAATCTAATAGACAAAAAATAAAGTAATCAAATCAATTAATGTGTACTGGAAGGAGGAGAGGATGGTAGGTGGAGCTGAGTGGTTACAAGTGGTTACGAGTCAAAAGCAATGTTAAAGAGGTGGGCTTTCAGTCTAGATTTAAAGGTGGCCAAGGTTGGGGCAAGACGTAGGGGCTCAGGAAGTTTATTCCAGGCGTAGGGTGCAGCGAGACAGAAGGCGCGAAGTCTGGAGTTGGCAGTAGTGGAGAAGGGAACAGATAAGAAGGATTTATCCATGGAGCAGATAAATCCATCTCCCTGACTGCCAATTCTGGGTTGATGGTCAACAGCACAACCACAAGGGCAAGGCTGATTTAATACCATACCATGACTCAGTTGTACAACAAATATCAGATATCTGAGTCATAACCAAATTATGCAACAACTGGATCTTGTTCTTGACAGTGAATTAAGTACGGAATATCCAGTTAAAAAACTTAGATGGTAACTTGACGGCATCTTTAATTACGGGTAGGTAAGTCAGACACCGCATAAGAGTGTCACCTCTAATCAACCTTCAATTTCAAGAGTATCTCAGACCAAAGGGCTCATGTTTGCCTCTATTTGTTATTGTTTATTTATTTTAAAACTAGTAAAAAAAGGCCCGTTTCGGTATGAAATGAAATGGGCGCTAGCAAGGTTATCCCTCTCTCCCTCCCTCGCTCTCTCCCTCTGTCCCCTCCAAGTCCCACGGCCCCCTTTCTTCCCTTCCGATTTCCAGGCCCTCCCCTCCCTCTGTCCCTCCAACGAGTTCCAGTCCCCCCTCCTCTCTGTCTCACAGACACGTCCTTGCGATGTCTCCACCCACGGCCCTCCCCTCCCCGACACTGACCCTGCCCATCCCCCTATACATGCACATCGCCCCCCCTCCAAAATCGCCAATCCCCCTCTGCTACCCTCCCCCCCTCTTACTGGGGTCCCGGCGGCAGCAGTGAAGAGCCTCCTGAGTCTGCTGCCTTCCCTTCTCTTCGCTCTGATTCTGGTCCCGCCCTCATTTCCTGTTCCGCAAGGGCGGGACCAGAATCAGAGCTGAGAGTGAACAGAAGGGAAGGCAGCAGACTTGTGAGGCTCTTCACTGCTGCCGCTGGGACCCCGGTAAGAGGGGGGAGGGGAGAGTAGCAGAGGGGGGTTGGCGATTTTGGAGGGGGGGCGATGTGCACGTAGGGACATCTCTGCAGCTCCCGCTGTTCTTCAACACGTGTCTCTCACTGGGATCGTAACCCCCTGCTGACGTCAGGCAAGCAGGGCTCTACTGCTGGCCAGTGACGTCAGCAGGTGGTTACGATCCCAGTGAGACACTTTAGAACGTTCACATAGCAAATTATTATATTAGATGTTTATACCCCCTGCCTACCACTAGGTTGCTTACAATATTAAAAAATAAAAACATAAAATTCTAAATATAAATATTAAATCAAAACATCCACAAAACAATATCAAAACACTGAATCAAGAGAGTCATGACAGGAAAACTATCTAGAGTTACCAAATAACTCAAATACTAGTGAAAACTTGCACGTACAAGTGTGTCTTTAAAAGGTTAGAGCTCAGCTTGGAAAACAGATGGCTCAGATGAGATATGATAGAGGTCTGCATAGTCCTGAGTGGCGTACAATGGGTAAAAATGAATCAATTTTTAAAAATCTTTCAAAAAGTACAAAGACTAGGGGACACAATGAAGTTACATGGTAATACTTTTAAAATGAATAGGAAGAACTGGAACTTGTTGCTGGAGGATGTAGTTACAGTGGTTAGCATATCTGAATTTAAAAAAAAAGGTTTGGACAAGTTCCTGGAGGAAAAGTCCATAGTCTGCTATTGAGATAGACATGGGGGAAGCCACTACTTGCCCTTGGACTGGTAGCATGGAATCTTGCTACTGTTTGGAATTCTGTGAGGTACTTGTGGCCTGGATTGAGCACTGTTGGAAGCAGGATACTGGGCTAGATGGACCATTGGTCTGACCTTAACAATGGAGGTGAGAGTCACTCCCTAGGGAATGAGATCTCTTTAAGCCCGGATGCCCGATCCCCGCCACAGTGTCAAGCTCCCCGGTTTCTGTGTCTGATTGGTGGGCGCATGAGTGTGCTATGGCTTCAACTCAGATTGCAAAACAGAAAAAAAGCACACAAGGGCCTTCAAAATTGGGACAATAGGTGATAATTCAGAAAATGACCCGACACGGGTCGTGCTTTGGTGTAATTCCGCTTGTGTCAAGGGTCAGAATCATTCCAAACTTCTAATGGTGTCTTGTGGAAAAATGACAAGGCTTAAATAAAGATAAGTGTCACTCAGATTGTCTGCAGAATCGCAAAACAGTATCGCCGCTTCTTGATTAGAAGAATGCCGTCGGTAAAGAAAATACTGCTAAAACCAGATTGCAACATTTCCAGGCCAGAGTGGTACTGCTGTGTCAGTGGCATTAGAACAAGTATGTGCAGAGGAGGGAGAACAGCTTCTAAGAGGGAAGATGACTAGAGCCCTTCCAAAGGCCAAGTGAGGAAATGTGGCTGAAGAATCTGATTTGAGAAATTTTACCATTATAAGTCTTCCACATACTCTAGTAAAACAGAAAGACAAAGACATCTGAAATGTCCGTAGAGAATATTTTGTTAGCTACCTCCAGTTTAGCATAGACAGCTATCCCTGTAGTGAAAGACCTAAAGGTTCAGATTTTAGATTTACAGAGAAGATTGCAAAAACTAGAAACCTTTGAACATGACTTTCTGGGATAGTCTCTGAGGAGCTAGAAGATGTACAATGGGTGCAGGATGTTCAAGAAGTGATACATAAAGATATTAAGAGTTTGCGTTTGAAACTAGAAAATGCAAAAAAAAAATACTAGAAGTGTGAATTTGAGATTAGTAAACTTCCCATTTGATAGCAAAATCTCTCCGAAAGACATGTTAAAAATGTATTTTGCTGAGGTCTTTAAAGTTGGATTTGGAATAAACAAATTTAAACATAAAGTTGGATTTGGAGCAGATTCCATTGATTTTGAAGGCTTATTTTCTTTAAAATCAGCGTCGTTATCAAACCATAATGGGAAACCGTACTTAGACCCTTTGGAAGCTGTACCTGAATCTGTGCAGTTGGATGATGATAAGGCAACAATGATAATAGCTGTGGGTAGTAGCTCAAATAGAGACTGGATACTACTACTACTTAGCATTTCTATAGCGCTGCCAGGGTTACGCAGCGCTGTACAATTTTAGCATGGGGAAGGACAGTCCCTGCTCAAGAGAGCTTACAATCTAAAGGTTACAAACTATGTAGTCAGTGTAGGTAACTTACAACTTATGTAGTCAATGTAGGTAGCTTACAATCTAAAGGTTATAAGCTATGTAGGGAAGGTGGTTAGGCGCCAAAAGCAAGGGAGAAGAGATGGGCTTTGAGTAAGGACTTGAAGATGGGCAGCATGACGTATGGGCTCGGGAAGTCTGTTCCAGGCATAAGGTGATGCGAGGCAGAAGGGGCGGAGTCTGGAGTTAGCGGTGGTAGAGAAGGGTACAGATAGTAGTGATTTGTCCTGAGAGCGGAGGTTACGGGTGGGAACATACAGGGAGAGGAGGGTAGAGAGGTAAAGGGGGGCTGCAGATTGAGTGCACTTGAAGGTCAATAGGAGAAGCTTGAACTGTATACGGTAGCGGATCGGGAGCCAGTGAAGCGACTTGAGGAGAGGGGTGATATGAGAGTATCGATTCACGCGGTAGATAAGACGTGCGGCGGAATTTTGGACAAATTGAAGGGGGGATAGATGGCTAAGCGGGAGGCCAGCGAGAAGAAGGTTGCAATAGTCAAGACGAGAGGTAACGAGCGAGTGGACGAGGGTTCGGGTGGTCTGTTCAGAGAGGAATGGACGAATTTTGCAAATATTAAAGAGGAAAAAGCGACAGGTCTTAGCTGTTTGCTGGATATGGGCAGAGAAGGAGAGGGAGGAGTCGAAGATGACTCCGAGATTGCGGGCTGAAGAGACGGGGAGGATGAGGGCGTTGTCAACAGAGACGGAAAGTGGGAGAAGAGGGTTTGGGTGGAAAGACAAGGAGCTCGATCTTTGCCATGTTCAGTTTCAGATGCCGGTTGGACATCCAGGCAGCGATGTCTGAGAGGCAGGCCGAAACTTTGGCCTGGGTTTCGACTGTGATGTCGGGAGTGGAGAGATAAAGCTGGGTGTCATCAGCATAGAGATGGTACTGGAAACCATGTGATGAGATCAGCGAGCCCAGGGAAGAGGTGTAGATCGAGAAAAGAAGCGGTCAAGGACAGATCCTTGAGGAACCCCAACAGAGAGCGGGATGGGGGTGGAAGAAGTGCCGTTAGAAAATACTCTGAAGGTGGATCAGGTGGACAGGGAGGAGCTGGATCAGGCGGACTGGAGCAGGCTGGATCAGGCAGACTGGAACAGGCTGGTGCAGATGGACTGGGACAAACTGGATGAGCTGGGTCAGGCGGGCTGGAACAGGCTGGAGGAGGCGGACTGGAACAGGCTGGTGCAGATGGACTGGGATGAGCTGAATGAGCTGGGTCAGGCGGGCTGGAACAGGTTGGAGCAGATGGCTGGAACAGGGAGAAGCTGGATCTGACGGACTACGGCTGGAACAAATAGGGAGAAGCTGGATCCGACGGACTACGGCTGGAACAAGCAGGGAGAAGCGGGATCCGACGGACTGCAGTAAGCTGGAGCAGGTAGTAGGTGGGTTGGAACAAGCTGGAGTAGATGGCTGGAACAAGCAGGGAGAAGCTGGATCCGACGGACTGCAGTAAGCTGGAGCAGGTAGTAGGCTGGTTGGAACAAGCTGGAGTAGATGGCTGGTATAAGCAGGGAGAGGCTGGATCTGGCTGGGTCGGGCGGACTGCAGCTGGAACAAGCAGGGAGAAGCTGGATTCAACGGACTGCGGTAAGCTGGAGCAAGTAGCTGGAACAAATAGGGAGAGGCAGGAGCAGGTAGCTGGAACAAACAGGGAGAAGCTGGATCCGACAGACTGCGGCTGGGCGAGCTGGGCGGCAGGACTGGAGCAGGTAGGTGGAACAAGCAGGGAGAGGCAGGAGCAGGTAGCTGGAACAAACAGGGAGAAGCTGGATCCGACGGACTGCGGCTGGGCGAGCTGGGCGGCAGGACTGGAGCAGGTAGCTGGAACAAGCAGGGAGAGGCAGGAGCAGGTAGCTGGAACAAACAGGGAGAAGCTGGATCCGACAGACTGCGGCTGGGCGAGCTGGGCGGCAGGACTGGAGCAGGTAGGTGGAACAAGCAGGGAGAGGCAGGAGCAGGTAGCTGGAACAAACAGGGAGAAGCTGGATCCGACAGACTGCGGCTGGGCGGCAGGACTGGAGCAGGTAGCTGGAGCTGGCTGGAACAGGTGGACTGGAACAAGATGGGGTAGAGGAGAGCTGGGCAGCAGGGCTGACACACTCTGGAACAGGCTGGATTAGGTGGGCTGGAACACTCTGGAACAGGCAGGATTAGGTGGGCTGGAACAGAGGAGAGCTGAGCGGCAGGACCGGAACACGCAGGAAAAGACGGAGAAGACGGACTGGAACGATCTGTGGCAGGAAACAAATCAATTAGCTTGCCGTCTGGACCTGGAGCTCCGTTGAGGTTTAAACGGTGGTGCGTTTAAACCTGGACGAGTGGTGCTGGCCGGCGATGGAGTCTCCCGGTCGGGCGCTTCAGGCGCTGCCACGCGGGCAAGTCGCGTCCGCGTGGACGGGTTGATGGGCAGGGGTGCCAAGCCTGGTTCCTGGCGGGCTCTCTCCTCGCTCCGCTGTGACTCGATTCCCGGGCAATTCCTGCCGGGGGGGGGGGGGGGCGCGGCGGCGGTGCGAGGGTTCCCGGGTCGGCGAGGCTGAGGCCTGGTCAACCAGGGTATCCACTCGAGAGGATCCCTCCCGGGCTGTTCTGCCGAGGAGTAGGCCGTCGGACCGTGAGCTTCTGGAGCGACTTCAGTCCTGTTCCGCAGGTGGTTCACGTCCACGTGGCGTATTGATCTCTGGTGTGTTGGGCTTGTAAGCGCGCCGGGCAAACCTTTTCTTCCCCCTACTCTGTGATTCCCGGCCTTCCCTCTCCTGTCTAACTAGATCGGGAATAGGTGTGAGATGTGAGTGGGGGAATCGCGGGTCAGTTCCCGGTGGCTCACCTCAGTTCTCGAAGAGCTGAAGTCAGATCCCGTAGCATCAGCCCCTTTTCCAGGGTCAGCGGGATCTGCAGAGTGAATCAGTTCGTCCCAGTGCTGTTGCTTCGCTACAGGAGGCAGCGGTGATCCGTCGGGACTGTTTGTCGCTTTGTTGCAGTGGCTCCGCAGGAATTATTAGTCAGCGGGCCTTTTCTTTGTCGCGTGGTCCGCTAGCCGCGTGAATTGCTAGGCCGCTCCGTTCTGAGTTTGGGTGGTAAACGTGGGCGCTCCGGCCGATTGAGATACTCAGGTATTGCGCTGCTCCTCTGGCCCCTTTCGGGCAGTTCTCCACTCAGGTGAGGTGCGCAGATGGTGTTCCTGCCGCTTCGTGCTTCTATTCTTCTGCTGGCAACTGGGGTAGTGGATACTCAGGCAATATTTAAAAATTGTCAGAATATGTTTAGAAATATAAGAGTGTCAGTATTTCCTGATTTGTGTAAAGAAACTCAGAGAAGGAGGAAGCAATTACTGTTACTAAAGTGTGGAGTCCTTAACTTAGAGGTAATCTTCTTTCTGAGATTTCCCTGTAAGTTTATTACCACCTGTCAGGCTACTAAATATGTACATTGGGATCCAACACACTTGACCTTTTTTTTTTTTTTTTTTACTACAAGAAGGCTTTCTAGCCCTCCTTAGTAGATTCGTGAGGGGGTTAGTAAATAATGTTCCTCTCCCTTAACAAGCTCAGGCTCATCAAAAGATTTCACTCTTCTTTATTTCCTTCATTTACATTCTTGAGTCCCATTATGGACTATAGTAGGCTATAACAATAATTTATTTATTTATTTATTACATTTGTATCCCACATTTTCCCGCATAGCAGTAGGCTCAATGTGGCTTACAGGTTCTGGAGAGGAGAGTACTAACTCCGGGAATATATACAGAGTGGAAAATAGAGTAGCAGTAGGTGAAAGGAAGCTGATAAGGTTCCGGAAAAAATACAACTCTGAGAAAAATATATAGTAACATATAGAGAGAAGTAATCCCAGTAAGGCTGATAAGTCTCCGGGGATGGGACTACAGCTTCTAGTGAGCAATACAGAGTAGGATAAGGGTAGAAGTACACTTAAATATAACTGGAGTGGTAAAATTCGTACAGTTTGAAGTAATAGGATTATGTGGAAGGGGTATTGTTCATTTCTTAGTTCATGTGATTCATTGTTCATGAATTCAGGTCTTCTGGGTTGGCTTTCCGAAAGAGGTGAGTCTTGAGGTCTTTTTGGAATTTTAGATGGGTGTTCACAGTTCTAATGTTTCTAGGTAATGAGGAAAGGAGGAACAGGGGTGATATGATACAGACGTTCAAATATTTGAAAGGTATTAATCCGCAAACGAATCTTTTCCGGAGATGGGAAGGCGGTAGAACGAGAGGACATGAAATGAGATTGAAGGGGGGCAGACTCAGGAAAGATGTCAGGAAGTATTTTTTCACGGAGAGGGTGGTGGACGCTTGGAATGCCCTCCCGCGGGAGGTGGTGGAGATGAAAACGGTAACGGAGTTCAAACATGCGTGGGATATGCATAGAGGAATCCTGTGCAGAAGGAATGGATCCTCAGAAGCTTAGCTGAAATTGGGTGGCGGAGCAGGTGGGGGGAAGAGGGGGTGGTGGTTGGGAGGCGAGGATAGGGGAGGGCAGACTTATACGGTCTGTACCAGAGCCGGTGATGGGAGGCGGGACTGGTGGTTGGGAGGCGGGAAATACTGCTGGGCAGACTATGGTCTGTGCCCTGAAAAGGACAGGTACAAATTCAAGGAAGGTATACACATATGAGTTTGTCTTGGGCAGACTGGATGGACCATGCAGGTCTTTTTCTGCCGTCATCTACTATGTTACTACGTTACTATGTTAGGTAATGCGTTCCAGAGCTGGGTGCAAATGTAGGAAAAGCTGGATGCATATGTTGATTTGTATTTTAGTCCTTTACAGTTTGGGTAATGCAGGTTTAGAAACGTTCTTGATGATTCGATGATGTTTCTAGTTGGTAAGTCGATAAGTTCGGTCATGTAGGTTGGGGCCAGATCATGGATTGTTTTGTGGACCAGAGTGTAAATTTTGAAGGTTATTCATTCCTTGATTGGTAGCCAGTGCAGTATTTTGCGTAGGTGTTTAGCACTTTCGAATCTTGTCCTTCCGAAAATGAGTCTAGCTGCCGTGTTCTTCGCGGTCTGGAGTTTCCTTAAGATCTGTTCTTTGCATTCCGCATATACGGCGTTACAGTAGTCAACATGTGATAGTACCATTGTTTGAATTATGTTACGGAAAGTTTCCCTAGGGAAGAATTGTTTAATCCGTTTGAGTTTCCACATTGCATGGAACATTTTCTTCGTGGTGGCAGAGGCTTGGCTCTCCAGGGTTAGGTTGGTATCAATAGTAATTCCAAGGATCTCTAGTTTGTCCGATATTGGGAGAGTAATAATAATATGGATATGTCATGTTACTATTTGAATATTTGATATTCTGATGCTGTCCCTTTGAAAAGCCTGTTTTTCTGTACAAGTTTATTTGAATTGTAATTGATATAATCCTATAAATAAAGTTTAAAAAATAAACTTACTTTGTCAGAGTGTACCTTACCCCCCCTTTTACAAATCCGCACTAGCGTCTGCTGGTGCGATAATGCCAACATAGCCCGTTCAGAGTGAATGGGCTGTATTTGCATTGCTGCACAGCTTTGTAAAGGGGGAGAGGGGGTTAGTGTCTTAGCCCATATGATCATTATGTACAGGAGAGGCTGATTTCTTTCCAAACCTTAATGTCAGATTTATGCAGTGCTTCCTTCATTTGAATCCTTCTATCAAGCCACCTATACTAGTATGGAACTCCAGCATGGCTGTGTTCCTGCAGATGAAATTCCCTTTTGAATATCTAGTCTCTAGAAGACTAAAGCACCAGACATGGAAAGCCACTCTTTTGGTAATGGGTTATGTCAGCCCACAGAGTCACAAGGCTTTAAGTAGTAACTTGTCCACTTTATACTAAATTCTATCATACCAGAGTGGTGTTTGCCAGGTATGCCAAGTTGCTTCCGAAACGTTTGTTGGATTGCCATCATTTTTCTGAAGGCTGCATGCCAATAAATGTTAAAGAGCCCTCTTAGATTGTATGAGAATCATTGTCATCTGTCTTGAGCAGACTAAACACCTTAAATAGTCTATCCAGGCTGCATTTTCTTCATTTACATCCAAACTACTTTGATTCATGAAGGGTAATCCTATAACAGGATGCTTATGTGGGATATTTAAAAGGCACCTATTTTAAGTCCATTTTAGAATGGCAACATAGACCCATTGGTGCCTTAATAAATCTGCACTCTGAATTAGTCCCTAAAGCACACACATGCCAACATACACATTTGTACCTTCTCTGAAAAAGGCATACATATATGCATGTACTCTGTGTGCATGCACACATCGTAACTTCACTTACCTACATGCAGCATGGATACAAGTATACACATCTTGTTAGCACGTGTACTTACAGGTAAGTATATTACACTCATAAAAGACCTTTTCCATATACAAAATAGGCTTTGCATGGGCATAAAAATCTTTATAAAATTACCCCATTTCATTTTGTCAGAATCATGGCTTTGTCCAGGGCCATTTTGAGATCAGTCTCTTAAGATTATGTACATGGCTACAACAAGAACTTAAATTCATACCTTTATATGTCGTTATATAGTGCACACAACAACAAGAAGTTTGGACAGTCTATTCCCTTTTGGTCTCTTTGATGGTTAAAGCCCAACTCCAGCTTCTCTCAGGACCCATTCTTTCATTTATTTTATTTAGAGTTCTGTTGTACAAAATAAATGTAAGAGAGGGAACTCCAACCTGACAAAAACACTTAGTACTACTACTACTAATAGCATTTGTATAACGCTACCAGACGCACGCAGCGCTGAACACTTGACATAGAGAGGTAGTCCCTGCTCAAAGAGCTTACAATCTAGGTAGAACAGATAGACAAGACATAGAACGGGCAAGGGAATTAATGGGTAAAGAGGAGGAGGGCAAGTGAGTAGTGGTTAGGAGCCAAAGGCAGTAGTGAAAAGGTGGGCTTTCAGCATAGAAACAGGAAGAGATGGAGCTAGACGTATGGGTTCGGGAAGACGGTTCCAGGCATAAGGTGCTGCGAGACAAAAGGAACGAAGTCTGGAGTTAGTGGTGGAGGAGAAGGGGGACGACAAGAGAGATTTGTTCAGAGAGCGGAGTTCATGGGGAGGAATGTGGGGAGAAACAAGAGAGGAGAGGTAATGAGGGGTCATAGAGTGGGATGCATTTAAAGGTCAGTAAGAGGAGTTTGAACTGTATACGGAAGCAGACAGGGAGCCAGTGAAGTGATTTGAGGAGTGGGCTAGTGTGGGCATAACGATTCTGGCGGAAAATAAGTCGTGCTGCAGAATTCTGGACAGATTGGAGAGGAGAGAGATGGTTGAGTGGAAGACCAGTGTGAAGTAAATTACAATAGTCCAAGCGAGAAGTAAAAAGGGTGTGTGGATAAGGGTTTTGGTGGCGTGTTCAGAAAGGAAGGGGCAAATTTTGCTAATGTTAAAGATGCTTAGTACTGATGTGTTTGAGAGATTGTTGTTTTCCCCTGTTTGTTGTGGAAAGTCCTTGGAAGTCCCAGTTTTGTGACTTGGTGATTCATCTTAGGGAAAATTAAGTTGCTTGTTTTTAACAAGTGTTCTTTGAAAATAGCAGAATCACCAATCACCTATATCCACATTAACGTAGCTCTGTACACTTGAAGATGAAGAGAAAGTCCCTGCTCGACAGAGCTTACAATTTAATCAGGACAGACTAACAGAACAAATAAGGGATAAGGGAAATAATAAGGTGGGAAAGATAAAACAGATGTTTCTGGTATTAGGCTTAGTAATATAACTGGGGCATGCTGTATAAGTGTGCATGAGGACGCAGGACATTGTATGTATGCCCAGAGGGACCATCATGTTTTTCCTAGAAAGATCTTGAAATGTGTGACTGGTGATTCCTCTGCTTTTAGAGAACACTTGTTGCAGGCAAGCAGTTTTATTTTAGCAAAAGTTTGGTTTTACATTACTCTTTGTGTTGCTCTTTTTAATTTAATGTTTTATTCATCTAATGGTGGATGACATTTGCACTTAAGTTGATCAGTACAGTATAAACTCTCCCTTGAATATACTAGTAATATTAAAAAGAAGCAAGGTATTTCTAGGAAATGCAGTTGGAAGGGATTTAATGAACTCAAGTGTAAATGTCATCCACCATTTACACTTGTTAAGTATGAAAATGACTTTTAAAACTTAAGTCATATATAAGCCCTTGTTTAAGAAGTATTTATATGTGTAAATAGCAACATTTACAAATATAGATAGTATACATTTTCAAATTGCAATTTTCTAAAGCCATTATTTGCATGTAGATCTCCAGGATGCCTAGCTTTCTAAGGGGAATGGTGTGGACATGGTTTGAGCAGTCCACAAAAATGTGTGTTTCCCATTTTAGAATGGAAAAACAAACCTACCTATTTGAAATCATTTCTTTGTCAGTTTTTAACCAGCCCTGAGGCATACACAAACACCAATAAAGGGGCAGTTGCAAAACAGCATTGACTCCCTCCCCCCCCCCCCCCCCCCCCGAAGCTCACAGCAGGAAGAAGGTGCACCTCTGAGCTTACCCCTGGCACCTACCAAGGGTTTCCTGCTTGCCCCTTATTTGGAAGCTGACCCCTAGCGTTACTACTGCCAGGCTGCTGCTAGGGGTGACTGGCATCTCTTTGAACCCTGGTGGTCATGGTCCAGGATCTCTTCTACCCCCTTCACTAGCCACCAGTGAAATCCCTGGTAAGTGCCAAGGATGAGATCGGTAGAGTGGGGTGAGGATTGGGGTGTCAAGAGCAAGGATTTTCCAAAGCTGCAGCAACACACATTAGGAAGAGTAGGACATTTATTTCCTATGTGCGTTTTTTGTTTAAATCACTGCTTTCTCTGGACATCCTGTCACATTTTATTTCATAATATTGAATTTATATACCATCTATCTGAAATTCTTTGTTTGCCAGTGGCCTTCTAGGTATTTCATAAAATGCTCAACCTCCAGAAGAGCCTTTTGTAAAATAAAAGGAGACATGAGCATTCCCTGACCTGGACATTTGAATTCCCAACCCAACGCGTTGTCTAAAATGGACCTTATAGTGTATTATAATGTATTTTCTAATTTTTTAATATGTATATCTAAAGTTTTTTTATTGACCATTCCTCCATTGCAGAAATCTGGCAAAGCCCATAGCTGTGCAGTCGAAAGAAAAGGAAGATCGTTACGTTGACAACTACAAGGTCTGTTAATAGAATTTTGCTTTTTTTCTCAATTTATATATTTTTTATTCTTTTAAAATTGTAATGGAAATAACATAAAGGAGGTGATTTTATAAGTGACTTGAGTATGTAAAACCATCTTTTATGCACTCAAGCTGGTTCTTGAAAAAAATTACCTGGAGATCTGTGCGGAAACAAGAAATGAGGGTGGGACCAGAGGCAGAGCTGAGAGTGAAGAGAAGGGAAGGTAGCCCGCTGAAGCGCCGACTCGCCGAGCCTGCTCGCCTTTCACTGCTGCCGCCAGGACCCTGATAAGATGACTTTTAAATTCTGGGCGGCATGCAGGAAGGCGAGGGGCAGGCGGACTCTGTTGAGGGAGATGGGAGAAGAGGTCAGGCAGCAGGCTGGCTCCTGGCTGGGAGCTTCTGGTTCCGGCCAGGAAAATTGCATGATGCAGCGCCCTTGAAAGCAGGCGCCCCCCTGCTGTGCTTACCCCGCTTAGCGGGTTAGGCTGGCCCTACTGATACATCACCTTTCTGTGGCACAATCAAAGTGATTTACATATCATTTACGAGTGCAATAATAGTTACATTGCAAAGGAGAAGAGAGAAAGGAAGAAAAAAACACAATGAAAATAAAACTGCAGAGCTCCTCAAACTATACATCCCAATGCCCTACCTCTCCCAGAATGGGTCCTCAAACACTGAAGTAAAGAAATGTGACCTAAGTTCTTTCTTAAATCTTTGCAGGCTGGGCTTAAGCCTAAGAAAATTAGGAAGAGAATTCAAAAGGGAAGGGGCCAAAAAGTAAAAGGCAAAGCAGCAAGTGCTCTCAAACCGTGCCAGCACTGGCACCGGAAGAACCAACCTATTTTGGTTCTGGGATCTCAAAGATCTTGAGGGACAGTATGGAGTCAGCAAATTGGAAACATAAAGAGGCAATTCAGAACAAATTTTTTTTTTTTTTAACCTAGGGCAACATGCCGTCTGCTCAGTAAGCTTAGCTATAAACAGCAAATTAGATATAGGTCTATAGCGAGGGAAGGAGGCCCAAAGGGAAGCAATCTGCTGCCCTGCTGCCTGCAGCGCTTTCAAACAGAGGTGAGAGGTGCTGTGATTTCAATGCAGGGGGCCCAACCCGGTGGCAGATGGTCGACGACGGCGGCCCTGACCATAAAACTATAGAATATTTTGCTTTTACATATCCCAACCTCAAAATTTGTCAGATTTAAGTCAGTTTTCCAGTCCTCATTTGTTTTTGTGGGAATAAAATTCTGGAATGAGCGTCTGGGCATTTTTACATCTTTCAATAGTCTTTTGCTATTTAGAAAAATCCTTAAAACATGGCTATTTGAAACATTTTCGAAATAAGTTTAATACTGGATTCTCTTTTATAGTTTATTTGATTTTTGTCTTTTTTTTCTTGATTGTTACATCCCAGGTATTCCTGGTTCTTTTTGATGTAAACCTCATAGAACCAGCACTGTTTAGTTTCTCAGAATATTCTAAATAAATATTTGTGAGATATATTTCCATACATCTGGCCTGAAAACCCAATTAATTTAAAAATGGGCCCTTGTAGACTTGCATACCCTGTTGTAAACGGTGATCATTGACTCAGTCTATCCATAAATTATTGAAAAACTAATTGTAGTTTCAATCAAAAATAAATTGTGTTTGGTTATTTTTCAGTTCATCTGAATATATCTACATATATTGCATTTATATTAAAAGTGCTGTTAATTATGCAAGCATGTTCTCACTGTTGTGCTTTATTTGTACTGTTTTTAGTACTTAGAAGAGGAATATCGCAAAGGTGCCCGAGAGGACGACCCAATGCCACCTGTGCAGCCTTATCATTATGGATCACATTATTCAAACAGTGGAACTGTGCTTCACTTCCTTGTTAGAATGCCTCCCTTTACTAAAATGTTTTTAGCTTATCAAGGTGAGTTTATTTCCTTTTCATCTGCATTGTGAGTTATATTGAAAGTAGAGTGTCTGTATACAGTGGAACCTCATTATAGCATGATGATTGGGATCCATAAAATATCACGTTAAATGTGGGGTCACATTATATCAGGGTCAATGGAACATGAACAGATATGAACCAAAAATTGATCTGCTACAAAACATTTATTTGATATAAACCAAGGCATTCACACAACATAAGAACATAAGAATAGCCATACTGTGTCAGACCAGTGGTCCATCTAGCTCAGTATCCTTTTTCCAACGGTGGCCAATCCAGGTCACAAGTACCTGGCAGAAACCAAATTAGTAGCAACATTCAATGCTACCAACCCTGGGACAAGCAGTAGCTTCCCTCCATGTCCAGCTCAATAACAGACTTTTCCTCCAGGAACTTGTCCAAACATTTTTTTTTTAAACCCACATCCTCCGGCAATGAGTTCCAGAGCACAACTATTCTTTGAGTGAAAAAATATTTCCTCCTATTTGTTTTAAAAGTATTTCCATGTAATTTTATTGAGTGTTCCCTGGTCTTTGTACTTTTTGAAAGAGTGAAAAATTGATTCTCTTTTACCCGTTCTACTCCACTCAGGATTTTGTAGACCTCAATCATATCCCCCTTCAGCCGTGTCTTTTCCAAGCTGAAGAGGCCTAACCTCTTTAGCCTTTCCTCATATGGGAGGCGTTCCTTCCCCTTTATTATTTTGGTCACTCTTTTTTGAACTTTTTCTAATTCCACTATGTCTTTTTTTGAGATACGGCGACTAGAATTGAATGCATTGAGCATTATGATTGAACTACTGTATATATACAATGCTATTGAAACATACACTACAGTACTGTACTGTGCTAGTACAGGAACGTATCTAGCATGGTCTGTTTTCTTATTGCAAACTGTTGGCTTCTTGCAAAATAACAAATGCTTAGTGGCTGTAAACTTTTGATACTGTCCACGTTCTGAGTATCTAACCATCCCAAACTTGCCTCAAGATGTTCTTTAGCCTCTGACACTTTTGGAGGAGCAGGAGGAACATTGTAATCATGTTCCTCATTGTCAGAGTTGTCTTCTGATGGCGTGGCTTTGACTTTTCGCTGTACATTTGCCACAATTTCTTCATCAGTCACATGCTCTTGAGTGGGACATTAGTGGGACACTCATCATCAGCTGACACAATTTAGGTATCATTATGCAGATATTCAATTATTTTAAGTGCCTCTTCAGCTAACTGCATGTTCTCTGGAGGAAAGCCAAAAAACATCTTCTTGGTCATCACCCTCTCTAATTGTATCTGAAGGGAATACAGATCCAAACCTCTTTATCCAGCATCGCTCAATGCAAGTTGCCGAGATAGCATCCCAGGCCTTTACACTAAGGTGGCAAATCTCCTTCAGGTTGAGTGATGCCAGCGTTGCATCAACTGTGTCATCAATTGTGGCAGTGTTATCTACCACAGCAAGGAGTGAGGAAGCAAAGAATGAGGAAGCCAAAGCTGAGTGATGAGGACAATTCAATTTGTTTCCAAAGTACTGCTAGTGTATAATTATAGTACAGCAAGAGGCCCTCACTGGATGCCCACCGGAAGGGTGGAAGGCCAGATTTTAGGACTCAGGCTGTAAAAATACCAGCTAGGTTTAAAAATCTATGACTGGCTGAGCAAGGACTTGCTTTTCCTGCAGGTTAATATGTGTTCTACTTTGAGACCTATCCACTGGAATAGTGGTGGGCCAAGCTACATAGCTTTAAACAGCTGAAAAGCACTGACTAGGCCTGATAACAAGATGATGGCCTTATAGCAGAGAGCCTGCAAGAGCAAGGACTGCTTGGTGAGTTCTAATGAAACCTGGTGCTACTTCCAATTTGAGTGTAACACACATGATGTAGAAATTAAAGACAGAAATGATAAGAAGTTTGGTTCATAACACGGAGTCTGTCTTTAATAAGTTGGCACCCAGATCACAAGATGTTATGAAATTGATATATCCATATTTAGATATCTTCATAAGAACAAAGTGTTTACAAAAAAGGAAATTACACAATAGCTTGCAATAGCTAATGTTTGGATGTTTGGATGTCCGTATCTAGGGAAGTGTTTACAAAAAAGGAAATTGCACAATAACTTGCAATAGCTAAAACGGAAAGAGGGGCACCTGACCGGAGGGCATGACTCATAGATTAAGCAAGATTAGAGAAAAAAAATCCCTTCCCATAGACTTGTATTAGGACCAGATACTATATAAGAGAAGGGCATCAGATAGATCGTTGGAGGTTCTCCCCAACGCATCTAGGACGCAGAGCTCCAGTCAGCTGAATCCAGAATTTGTCTGATGAATGTATCTGATTAAAGTCTGATTTGGTAAGAATAAAAAGACTATTTCTTTAACTACACTGTTTCTGTCCTTGCTTCAATTTATTCTCTATCTTCTATCTGTTTTGCAAACTAACACACACACACACACACACACAAGTAAGATTTCTCACTGAACATAAATAGCCAAAGATTCATTTAGATCCAAAGAGACAGAAAGCTGTGGTCATGGGAATAAGATTCGAACTGAGCCTTCTGATGCCTCCCCAACAGCGATACCCATGGGAAGGGGTCTCACAGGAATTCAGGGAGGTGGTTAAAAAGATCTCAGAAGAACAAACCCTCTGTACACCTCCGTGTGGAAGGATCCCACGGGGGTCTATAGAGGGGTAATTAAACACTAGCAAACAATCAAAGGACTTGAAATGGCAGTGTTTCGGCAGGTGTGCCTTTTCATCAGGAGCCCTAATAACAAAAAAATGAATACAAATCAATAATAAAATGTAACTTGGAGCAAATAAATCAAAAGAATTCACTAAACCAAGCTGTGCTGAACAGCACAGTCAAACAGCAAACTGTCAGCATTTTGCATGCAAATTATTACGTCTGATAGTGCGTGAGGATATTTAAACAATCTGTTCTCGCCAAAACCATCAGCTGTGCAATAAAAGAAAACAAAAAACGAAATACTGAAAAAATTAAAAAGTAAAAATGGAAAACGATGAAATATTTCTGATCTGAATTGCATTAATGAGTGTAATGAAAACCATATCTTAAATAAAAATGAATCTAAGAAAAGAAATCAGAAGTTGAGCCGTAATAAGAGACCATGGAGGACCCCACAAAAAAAGGTTCAAAGGGCTCTTTGGTTTATGTTTCAACATTTTTTATTGATGACATAACAAAAAGGATATCAACAATCCCTCAGAAACAAGGAAAGCATAGTACAAAATCAATCCTGCTAGATCAATGCAACGAACATCTCACATCATCAACATTTTAACAGTTTCTTCCCCCTCCATACCCTTAACCCCCCCTCCCCACCCCTTCAACCCTCCAAACATCCAATTGGAATATACATGTAACAGCACTTTCAACATATTCAGTCCACTTATACGATCACAAAGACTGATAACCAAGAGAACGTAATCAGCTCGACCACCTCTGTCTGGCACTTGCCGGTGATCTGGCTGCTGGATAAATGTACGGCCCAGCAGGATGCTCATATCCAGCAGACCGCCAAGACCTGTCGTTTCTTTCTTTACAACATCCGTAAAATCCGCCCCTTTCTTTCCGAGCACTCTACCAAAACCCTCATCCACACCCTTGTCACCTCTTGTTTAGACTACTGCAATCTGCTTCTTGCTGGCCTCCCACTTAGTCACCTCTCCCCTCTCCAGTCGGTTCAAAACTCTGCTGCCCGTCTCATCTTCTGCCAGGGTCGCTTTACTCATACTACCCCTCTCCTCAAGACCCTTCACTGGCTCCCTATCCGTTTTCGCATCCTGTTCAAACTTCTTCTACTAACCTATAAATGTATTCACTCTGCTGCTCCCCAGTATCTCTCCACACTCGTCCTTCCCTACACCCCTTCCCGTGCACTCCGCTCCATGGATAAATCCTTCTTATCTGTTCCCTTCTCCACTACTGCCAACTCCAGACTTCGCGCCTTCTGTCTCGCTGCACCCTACGCCTGGAATAAACTTCCTGAGCCCCTACGTCTTGCCCCATCCTTGGCCACCTTTAAATCTAGACTGAAAGCCCACCTCTTTAACATTGCTTTTGACTCGTAACCACTTGTAACCACTCGCCTCCACCTACCCTCCTCTCTTCCTTCCCGTTCACATTAATTGATTTGATTTGCTTACTTTATTTATTTTTTGTCTATTAGATTGTAAGCTCTTTGAGCAGGGACTGTCTTTCTTCTATGTTTGTGCAGCGCTGCGTATGCCTTGTAGCGCTATAGAAATGCTAAATAGTAGTAGTAGTAGTAGTTATAGCCTCCCATGTTCCGGCCAGACGAGACTTATGGACCAACAATGCTTGAGATGGTTCTCCAGAAAACGATCAACATAATCACTGTGATCATACGACAGTATTGAGCCCCTAGGGGGACCCTTCAGGCTCTTTGGTTTAAATTCTGAGATTGATTACAGTGTATTGATTTAAACCTTTTTTTTTTGGGGGGGGGGGGGTCCTCCATGGTCTGAGTTCTACGTTTTTAAAGGACACGGTCATTAGCTCCCTCTTTAATCTTCCTTATAGTATTTGTTCATTTTTAATTTATTTGCTTCAGTAGTGTAATACTGAGTTTATTACTCATATGATACCGCTTTTCGGCACTGGTTTTTTCCATTTATTCACATTTCATTTGAGATCTACCGGCACTGGACACTACTTTCTTGGTATTGTAATTTTCTGATACATGTTCATGGAACATGAAATGGTATCCATCTGCATTTGTTTTTTGATTTGACTTCTATTGTACAACTCATGTTTTTGGCACTATAAGACTTTTCTAACACACTCGTGCAATAATATATGACTTGGCTTCAATCCAGCTCCCTTGTTTTAGAAGCTTTTATCCTATTTGTTGACACTGGCTCTTCTTACATTATCATGATAATAGATATTTGATGGTTATAACTGCTTTTCACAACTGTTTGCTGTGTTTTCTCCCGATTTCACTTTCAGTATTTGTTTATTTTTCATTTATTCCTTTCAGTGGTATGCTACCTTTACTACCTGTATGATATTGCTTTCAGTCGGTCCATCTGTAAAAAGTCAAAAGCTCTTTCAGTTGGATAGGCAGAGCCTTAAAAGGTGGAGGATATATACTTTTTTTACTTATTCGACAGCTTTTTAATTTATTTGAAAGCTTCCCATATGTAGATATAAATATCACTAAAACAGCTTAAAAAATTATTGTAGCTGGTGGAAACAGCACTAATAAAGGCTGTATCTTGTGTTCATTTTTCTACACTGTTCTATACAAATAGTAATGGTCAAATTTCAATGAGAATATCCTGTTTACTGATGGGTTAATCTTAACTGTTGTTGTAATATGCCTTAGGTAGCCTGGTGTTATAAAGATTGGAAGTAAAATTAAACTCTCCTTTTATTGGGGCACATGGAATCACATCTTCATCTAATCTCTTTTGTAGAAATGTTTCAGGGACAAGTAGTTTTTATAAGTCAAAATAATAAAAATATTTTCTTTCATGCAGATCTCTCATTTGTTTAAACATAACTAAATGGGCTATAAGCCCTTAATTCAGTCCACTGGTTTTCTTATAGTTTGTCCTTGTGGTGATGTATACTGTGCCAAAACTGTAAGTATATAAGTGAGAATAAATAGAAATGCTACTAGCAATAAAGAACGACAACATGGATGCAGCAGCCCGTCTCTTTTTATCCAGCCTCCTTGGGTTCCTGCAGCCGGCAGTGATTCACAGTCAGAGGCCATCTCCATGGCTTTCCTTATGCCATGTCTCACCCTCTCTATTGCAATTTCCTGTTTTGACGCTAAACAGGAAGTTGCAGTAGAGGTGGAATGCAGCAGGAGGAAGGTGGCACGGAGATAATCTCTTACTATGTGTGTATCGCTGCTGGCTATATGATCCTGTAAGTGAGACCTGCGGGGAGGAAGATGGTGAAGCACTTATGCCTGAGGGCAGTGTTAGCAGATGCTGATATAGAGTCCACTTCTCTGCAGCTTTGAGTATACCCGTTCTGTTTCTGGCTATAGGGATTCAAATTCAATGGAGATTTTTATGATGAGCATGCTCATGGGTTGCTCAATATCCTGTGCATATTTTGAGAAATTCAGCTTGTTCGAACATTGAGTGGTAGAGTGGTGGACCAGGTGGTTAATATTATACATTACTTGGACAACCAGTTTGAGGGAGGGGGTGGCAATGCCTACAAGTGGATGCCTTCTGTGCATTTAGAATTAGCAGATTAGTTCCCTACAGCCAGCATGCCTTGGCCACTTTGGGTTTATAGGTACGTGATGTCAGAGTATCTCAAAGGGCCCTCCACATCATGTTGCAGAAGTCCAAAACCAACCAGCAGCAGAAAGAATTGGTCATAACTCTGATTTCAACAAGGTCAGAACAGACCTAAAGCCAGAAAGAAGCAGCTAAATCATCAGAGTTCAGTATATGAAGATTATATATTTATCCCTCACTGCTGAGGCTCTTATTCTAAACTTTGGGAAGTACACTAAATAAAAATGTATTTTCAGAAATTATTCATCCTTCCAAGGAGATTGTTTTATTCAGGAATTGGTATTTCTCAGCACCCACACACATACTCCTGTTTTTATTTTATTATTAAAAAAAAAAAAAAAAAGCAATCAGAATTTCACTCACCAACTCTTTCCACTTATCTCAGCTAAACAACCTCTTTGAACCTACTGCTTGAGCCATCAGCCAGTCAAATGGCTTTTAACTGTCACTTGATGATTCTCATGCACACTTCTCTGCAGTCATATTCTCCTCTCAATGTACATGCTCAGCACAAACTTTCAACCAGCCAGAACATTTATAAATTTTAAACTGTCATTACTATTTATTTTTATCATTCCCCATTCTCATTTGCACATTTCATCCAAACCTCTTGTCTTTAATTTGAACACTGTGCAGGCTCACCCTGAATTAAGAATTCATCCCATACCAGGGACATATATAGCACTGGCTGTATCCTCTCAAGCAACTTCAACACAGCCAGAGTTTGTCTACTGTACTTCCATAAGGCTATTATAGCACCATTCAATGTATAAGAGGAAAAAAGGCCTCACAGAGCTCCTAGACTATGAACATCTAATGGAGCTTAAACGGATCACTTTAGACCCTCTGTTCATCATTGGCCAAAAACCTCAAATAATTTGTGATGTTTTAGAGTCCTTCACAACACTAAATATTGATAAATTCTTATCTTGATTATGTCTTGTTATCTTGCTATACCAAGCTACTTAACAGGGTGATATAATGAATATATGTAGTTTGAAAGAACACTTATCTTTCAGACCGCTTACGCTAGGACATTCAAGCACTTAACGTTTCCTTTCTCTCTCCTCGCTCCAAGCCAACGGTGGCCAGCATTTCGTCTCGCTGCGTCAGGGTCTTGGTGGCGGAAACTGCTTCTGTGGGCATAAAGAGAAGAAGAACTTGTTAACTTATGTCCTTGATGTCTTACATACTCAAAGGAAGTCTCAAAGTAGCCTTACTGGAATCGGGTTGTACTAGAAGTTCAGGACACAGTGATTGTACAATAATGACATCTGCTAAGTAATCCACTTCCAGCTGTTGAGCGAATTCAGGCTAAAGTTTATCTTGCATTGGGATCTGTTCTTCCAGGAGGTTGTCAAGCCTAGCTCTGTGTTACAGCTATATAGACAAGGGGCCTAGACCCCTTACTGAAAGAACCAGGCACACCCATTAAAGGGGGGCCGACCACAACCGGGCTGAAGGCCAGCGAAGACAAGTGTGGGGGAGGGTACAGGGAGGGCCTAGCTAGAGAGCAGAGGTAGTAGTGGGAGGGAAACAAGGGGTAGCAAGGGAGGGGGCAGGAAAGAAGGGGAGGAGCAAGGGAGGAGGAGAGAGGAATTTGAACTGCACAGGAAGTCCTTTTGAATTTGGAAGCAGGAGAAGAGCAAGAAGATTTTCTTGGACCAGTTCTCAGATTCCCACATTGTGGTTTTGAAAGACTAGCTTTTTCAGCTTTCCTTAATCCTGGGCTCTTGCCATTTCTCTTTGCTATACTTCTGTAACTTCTTTTCTGTGTTCTCTCATTTTTATTAATGCTGTAAACTGCCCTTTTGGCTTTGTGTCCTAAGGGCAGTCTAGCAAGCTTTATGAATGGATGAAAAAACACATACAATGTAATCAGTCCAAGTGTCATTTCAAAACAGGTCACTTACTACAAGTTTGTATATGTGCAGTCCATAGGAAGCTTGACAGTAAAAGTATCATGTCCTCTTCATGCTTTGAAACAGCAGTAATAGTAGCAAAACACATTACTAAAATGGGGCATACTTACTGGGTAAAATCATGCTGGTTAAAGTCTAGACTTACAAATACGTTAGCTGTAACTACAGCAATGGGCTTCCTTGATTTGACTGGGCATTCCAGATAAGAGATCCTAACTTCCTCTCAACACTGTATAATTCTAGCTATACCTGTAAATTATTTGCTGTAAGATTGAGAACATTGTCAGAATTTAGTAAATCACTATTAAATAAGTATTTTAGACTTATTTTTGCTATTTACTTTTTTAATCTTTAAAAATGTGCAGTAATTTCTCCTAAAGTTAATATGGTCCTGCTTCCCAAAGGATCCTTCTGTTTATTGTATGAATAGATCAAAAATGTGCATTGTAAACAGCATCTATATATTTGAATAATAGCATATTAACTGATGATGATACATTGAATTTGTTTTCTTCACAGATCAGAGTTTTGACATCCCAGACAGAACCTTTCACTCGATGAACACAACCTGGCGTCTCTCATCATATGAGTCAATGACAGATGTGAAGGAACTTGTCCCAGAGTTTTTCTATCTTCCAGAGTTCTTAGTAAACAGAGAAGGTATTGTATGTCATAGCATAATGTGACAGCAAAAGAGATGGTCGAAGTACAATAAGAATACAAAAAAGCACTAAGGGCCGTTCAAGTATGGGATAGTCAATAGTCCTTTATCAGACCTGACATGGACTGTGTTTTGGCATCAAACACCTGTGTCAGGGGTCGATAGAGTCAGTCTATCAAAAATATTAGGCTAAAAACCATACAGGTAGTAAACCAACGGCCTAGTGGTTAGGGTGGTGGACTTTGGTCCTGGGGAACTGAGGAACTGAGTTTGATTCCCACTTCAGGCACAGGCAGCTCCTTGTGACTCTGGGCAAGTCACTTAACCCTCCATTGCCCCATGTAAGCCGCATTGAGCCTGCCATGGGTGGGAAAGCGCGGGGTACAAATGTAACAAAAAAAAGTTAAGTGTCTCATCCATGGAGAATCAAAGGGTGTCATAGTACACCAGAATCCTAGAGTTGGTGTCAAAACGTAACTTAATAGAAAGTAATATTTTGGGGTGGGGAGGGTAGGGGAAAAGGCATGTAGAAGAGATACAAGCTGTGGAGTATCAGGTAGCAGAGGGTTCTTTGGAAGTCGAGAAGCCTACTTAAGCACAGAGGGAACCCAGTGTCTAAAGGAAGGTGTTTCAGAACCTTATTCTGCTTTCTGTATTCATATGGTGCAAAACTGCTTTCGAACTTGACGCCATTGACTGCTTTGGAAAACCTTATACAGTAAAGACTATATTCTAGGGGGAGGGGGGAAATAATAATATTTGGGAATATATATTTTTATGTATGGTATATATATAGTGTTTTTTTTTAATTCATTTTTATCTGCAGGTGACACAGTGGGCCCTTTTACCAAAGTGCTACACACAGGTTTTGTAATTACCCAGCATCTTCCCATATGGTTAACAGAGAGACAATATACATACCATGTGTTAACTGCATTGTAGATGCACTTAATGTCATCTATTAAGGTGGTAGTAAGTGATCTGCATTATCTACTGCAGTTAACAGTTAATATGTGCTAAGTTACCATCATTGCTCCATTCCCAACCCAGTTCCTCTCTGTGCAGTTAATATGCCAGCTAAGTGTCAAGCCTTTGTGTTAGTTGTTAGCATGCAGTACTTCCCAGGTTACTTCTTAATGTATTTTAGTAAAAGGTCTCCAGTGTTCTTAGCTTCTATTTTAACATGTTAATCATATTTGATATGTACCTATTAATTCAGCTATTGAAAATGAATTTAGATGGCTAAAAAGTAAAAATTAACCCAGTATTCAAGTAGCAACACCTGCTACCCAGACAGGTGTGATTTTCAAGTACATCATCCTATTTCACTTTGATTACTCTATACCTGGGAATTTCTGCAAAGTTGGTAAATCAACTCCAGCTTTTACAAAATACCTCTGCTAGATTGATTTTTAGAGCCCAGAAATATGATAGCATCACTCCCCTGTTGACAAGGTTATACTGGCTGCCAATCTAGGCCCAAGTTTTGTTTAAGGTGGCTTGTATAATTTTCAGTGCACTTTGAGGTTTCATCCCAGAGTATTTCTCACACTCCTTAGTAATTTTTGCATCTAAACATTCACAGCGATGGCATTGTTTTGTGCTTGAATTCCCTTCTATTAGAGGAATTTCATTTAAGCAAAATTTTGATTCATCTTTCCTATTCCAAATAACTAAGCTTTGGAATGGTCTCCCTTTACAAGTAAGACAATTTTCTTCTTTCTTGGGTTTTCATCGTGCTCTGAACCTTTTTATTTTGCAAAACATTATGCCAGTAATAATTGAGTATTGCTTTTGTATGTGAATCTGTCTTAATTTTGTAGTTCTGGTGTATGCTCCAGTCTTAACTAAAAATTGTATGTATGGGCAACAAATATAGTAAATACAATAGAATAAAATGGTGATAATTCCACTGGAAATTATTATAGATTGCCCAAGCACTGTCTGGATAGTGCTGGGATAGTCCATGGGTAGACCCAGGGCAGTGCCCGGAGTTATCCAATTAGCAGCAGTCTGCTAACCAGGTAGCTCTCCAAATTATTGAGTGGAGGAGTGGCCTAGTGACCTAGTGGTTAGGGTGGTGGACTTTGGTTCTGGGGAACTGAGGAACTGAGTTCAATTCCCACTTCAGGCACAGGCAGCTCCTTGTGACTCTGGGCAAGTCACTTAACCCTCCATTGCCCCATGTAAGCCGCATTGAGCCTGCCATGAGTGGGAAAGCGCGGTGTACAAATGTAACAAAACAATTAAGATAGGACAACCTTTATGTTGTCAAGATAGCAGGCTGAATATCACTGCCATCCAGATAGTGTTGAAAGTAGTCACCTTTTCCGGATATTCAGCATCAGCCGCTACTGGAAACCATCATTGACTATCCAGATTTAATTCATTTGCAGCTGAATATTGACACAAGCATTTCCAGTGTTTAAAAATGTTAAAGTACCTTTCTAGTAGCTAGTAGTTTGTTAATTTCCAGCCAGTAATCACATGGGACTGCTGAATTCAAAATAATTGACATGATTTCAGTTAACTAGTCTGGGTGGAGACTACTAAATAAGGGAAATCAAACCCCCCCACTCGGTGCATCTCAGGAACATGGGGCCCAGATGCTGCCATTTTCCAAGATCGCATCTACTTCTTCAAGGTAGGATAGGGTGGGAGGTTTGGGGGGTACTGCTACTGTAGACATCAGGGATTTGTTTTTATGTTGGGTGGAGGGAGGGCCAGGCCTTGGGATTTTATACTTTTAAGTTGGGATTTGTCCTCAGGCTCAAACAGTACTGATAGCTTTGGTCAGACTGAAGGGCATGAGGACAACTTGGCTGGCTCCCAGAATGGAGACAGAACATAGTAGGAGGGGAGGGGGAGGTAAGACGTAGTTTGAAATCTGGGGGAAGAAAGGGTGTGATGCTATATGGTGGGGGATGAATGAGGGGCTTAGGATGGAAGGGATTCTTGAGGCGTTAGTTGGGTTGGAGGAGTGTATGGAGGGAAAGGGAGGGCTTTGAGGTAGAGGGTGTTCTTTATGTGCAGTTAAAGGGGTATCCGGTGGGAGGGAGAGGGTTCAGGTGATAGTGGAGAGGTCATATAAGTACATAAGTACATAAGTAGTGCCATACTGGGAAAGACCAAAGGTCCATCTAGCCCAGCATCCTGTCACCGACAGTGGCCAATCCAGGTCAAGGGCACCTGGCACGCTCCCCAAACGTAAAAACATTCCAGACAAGTTATACCTAAAAATGAGGAATTTTTCCAGTCCATTTAATAGCGGTCTATGGACTTGTCCTTTAGGAATCTATCTAACCCCTTTTTAAACTCCGTCAAGCTAACCGCCCGTACCACGTTCTCCGACAATGAATTCCAGAGTCTAATTACACGTTGGGTGAAGAAAAATTTTCTCCGATTAGTTTTAAATTTACCACACTGTAGCTTCAACTCATGCCCTCTAGTCCTAGTATTTTTGGATAGCGTGAACAGCCGCTTCACATCCACCCGATCCATTCCACTCATTATTTTATACACTTCTATCATATCTCCCCTCAGCCGTCTCTTCTCCAAGCTGAAAAGCCCTAGCCTTCTCAGCCTCTCTTCATAGGAAAGTCGTCCCATCCCCACTATCATTTTCGTCGCCCTTCGCTGTACCTTTTCCAATTCTACTATATCTTTTTTGAGATACGGAGACCAGTACTGAACACAATACTCCAGGTGCGGTCGCACCATGGAGCGATACAACGGCATTATAACATCCGCACACCTGGACTCCATACCCTTCCTAATAACACCCAACATTCTATTCGCTTTCCTAGCCGCAGCAGCACACTGAGCAGAAGGTTTCAGCGTATCATCGACGACGACACCCAGATCCCTTTCTTGATCCGTAACTCCTAACGCGGAACCTTGCAAGACGTAGCTATAATTCGGGTTCCTCTTACCCACATGCATCACTTTGCACTTGTCAACATTGAACTTCATCTGCCACTTGCACGCCCATTCTCCCAGTCTCGCAAGGTCCTCCTGTAATCGTTCACATTCCTCCTGCGACTTGACGACCCTGAATAATTTTGTGTCATCGGCGAATTTAATTACCTCACTAGTTATTCCCATCTCTAGGTCATTTATAAATACATTAAAAAGCAACGGACCCAGCACAGACCCCTGCGGGACCCCACTAACTACCCTCCTCCACTGAGAATACTGGCCACGCAATCCTACTCTCTGCTTCCTATCTTTCAACCAGTTCTTAATCCATAATATTACCCTACCTCCGATTCCATGACTCTGCAATTTCTTCAGGAGTCTTTCGTGCGGCACTTTGTCAAACGCCTTCTGAAAATCCAGATATACAATATCAACCGGCTCCCCATTGTCCACATGTTTGCTTACCCCCTCAAAAAAATGCATTAGATTGGTGAGGCAAGACTTCCCTTCACTAAATCCGTGCTGACTTTGTCTCATCAGTCCATGTTTTTGTATATGCTCTGCAATTTTATTCTTAATAATAGCCTCCACCATCTTGCCCGGCACCGACGTCAGACTCACCGGTCTATAATTTCCCGGATCTCCTCTGGAACCTTTCTTAAAAATCGGAGTAACATTGGCTACCCTCCAGTCTTCCGGTATTACACTCGATTTTAGGGACAGATTGCATATTTCTAACAGTAGCTCCGCAAGTTCATTTTTTAGTTCTATTAATACTCTGGGATGAATACCATCAGGTCCCGGTGATTTACTACTCTTCAGCTTGCTGAACTGACCCATTACATCCTCCAAGGTTACAGAGAATTTGTTTAGTTTCTCCGACTCCCCCGCTTCAAATATTCTTTCCGGCACCGGTGTCCCCCCCAAATCCTCCTCGGTGAAGACCGAAGCAAAGAATTCATTTAATTTCTCCGCTACGGCTTTGTCCTCCTTGATCGCCCCTTTAACACCATTTTCGTCCAGCGGCCCAACCGACTCTTTGGCCGGTTTCCTGCTTTTAATGTATCTAAAAAAGTTTTTACTATGTATTTTTGCTTCCAACGCTAATTTCTTCTCAAAGTCCTTTTTTGCCCTCCTTATCTCCGCTTTGCATTTGGCTTGGCATTCCTTATGATCTATCCTGTTACTTTCAGTTGGTTCTCTTCTCCACTTTCTGAAGGATTGCTTTTTGGCTCTAATGATTTCCTTTATCTTACTGTTTAGCCACGCCGGCTGACGTTTAGTCTTTTTTCCCTTTTTTCTAATACGTGGAATATATTTGTCCTGAACCTCCAGGATGGTGTTTTTGGCAGACAGTGGTGGTGGAGTATCTGACATAGTGGGGAAGGGCATAGGGAAGGGACAGTTAGATGTGGGAAAGCCTAAGTGCATATGGCATACTGTTATTGAGAATAAAAAAATACCTTTGCAGAAATTCTCGTTGTATGAGTTCATTCCTTGCAGCATAGGCATGCCGGTGTGATTGAACCGGCTTTGATACTGGTGTTGCCTGTACCTCCTTGTCCTCTGTTCCCTTGTTATGTGGCTCCAGTCCCTCAGGGAGTGGTATTCTGCACTATTGCACTATAGTACTAGGTTGTGCATTATACAACAAGCCAGGAAAATCTTGCAAACCTTTTCAAGTTTGTACAGTAACTCCCTTCTACATCTATCCAGGTACCTGAATCTGGGTTTGATGCGTCCAAAGGTGAATTTGGTGATGGCGCTGGTGTCTTGGTGGGCCCTGTTGTAATAATCCTTGGCTTCATTTTATTTATTTATTTCCAAACTCTTTATATTCCACAAATTAAGCCTATACAGGCAACTAGGCAGTTTACAATAGCTAAAAAAAAAAAAAAAAACCCAGGTCCTTTCTCTAACTGCAGGTGGGGAAAAAGAGAAAAGGAAAAAAGTTTCATTGCTGGGTCTGATGATGGAAGTCATCAGCCACCTTCTCTGAGGGTAGCCCCAATCACCTGTGCGAGATAGGAAGAGTGACAGAATGGACATGATGTGAGTGGAAAAACAGAGCTATGCGATGGGGTACTGCACCAGCTGCCTACATATTGCTGATGAGAGCTAGGCTCTGGTATACGGAACTGTGGGGTTCTGTAGGTGTCAGTTTGTGCACTTCATACCTATGAGGCATCCACCAGTGATCTTTCCACTCTCAAAGCAGTCATGAATCCCAGATTGTGCCAGGATATATGAATCGTGACATGATCCTTGGAATCATAGGAAAGTGTCAGTGATCTTCCTCTCTGCATTGCACATGACTTGCATATTCATAGAGTGGAAGGCCTTTCTGTTGCAGTAGATGAGCTCTCTCCCTTTGGGTGGCTTGAGGGCCCTTTGGGTGCAGTCAGTGACACCAAGGAGAGAGTGGTAGCTGACTATCTCATAGAAATGAGATATAGAAGGTTGTCTCTGCCACATGATTTGGGGGAATACAGTGTATTCAGCAATGTGTTTAAGAAGGGCTGTGAGGAACTGTGTGATGCACAGGGAGATGGCTGACTGGCTGAGGCCTGCTGTGACTGCCAGGGAGGTTTGGAAACTGCCAGTGGTTAGAAAGGGTAGCACAGAGGTGGCCTTCAGGTGGATGAGACCGGGTGTCCCCTGTGAGTGATGGGGTGGGGGAAGAGGCTCCAAATTTTGGCAGAGATGATGAATATCTTCCTTTGTCAAAGCAGTAGCACCCTATGCACTTCTTTTCATTGAGTTCAAGGAACTATGTCCTAGGGCGTATATATCCTGTGATAAGGATGTGGCAAGTTGGGCCTCCTC
Organism: Microcaecilia unicolor; assembly: GCF_901765095.1. Taxonomy (NCBI): domain Eukaryota; kingdom Metazoa; phylum Chordata; class Amphibia; order Gymnophiona; family Siphonopidae; genus Microcaecilia; species Microcaecilia unicolor. The sequence goes on along the minus strand of NC_044033.1, from coordinate 48,588,428 downwards.
TCCTCCCAGTATTCTTCATGCAGGATGGTCTCAACAGTCCAGATGTTCAGACATCTCATGGCTTACAATTCCCACCGCCAACACTCAGAGCGCTCTGAAGAGCTGGCAAGGGAGGGGGGCATTTGCTCTGAGACTGGCACCTACAAGACGTCATGAGCAAGAGTTGCTATGATTGTGTAGAGATAGTACTGGGTCAGCTGCACCCCGAGTGAGAACATCCAAAGGAGGGGGCTAGGGAAAGTTTGGGGAAATGCAAAGACATCTAATAAGATGCGCTCTGAGCATATCTTGTTTATACTTAGAACTTGATAGTATGTGAAGTCATTTTGATCAATTGATAAGGTCCAAGAACCCTGGTGACAAAGCTGGGGTCCATTGAAATGAATAGGGTGAAAATAGTATAAAAATGGGAGTCAGAAGGGTATTAGAACAGAAGGAAGGCTACAAGAGAAGGAGGGTGACAGACGTGTCGTGGACTGCTGTTCAAACCATACGAATACCTGTTTTGCCTGTACTGCTGTTGGTAAGATGGAAATAAACTATCTTCTTATATCCCAGCGAGTCCTTCTGATTATGGAGTCCGTTAATTCCTGGACTGTGTAAGATCAGTCTGGGGGAGTATGAGGTCAGAATAGGTGGGGGAACACGCAAATTATATACAGCTCCCCACCACCAACACCCAGAGCACTCCATACACCAAAACCAAGAATGTGACAATGTGAAACAGCACAGACGCTGAAAGACAACAGGACACAACTCTCAGACACCACCTAACTTGCACACACATGCAGACTCAGAACACAAGGGGCTAGGGAGTGAGAGGCAGCTGGACATACACTGACAGAGAGAGGCTAGGGTAGGGCAAAGACAGGGAGAAATGTGGAGGGGGCTCACAGATGGGTACACGACATGGTGACCAGGGGGGGGGGGAGGGGTTGGGGGCAGGGAAGGCTGAGAGCTGAGTGGGAGAGAGAGAGGTTGCACTGCTAGAACTGATGGGGGTTGAAGACAACCAGTGTGGGTGGACAGTGATAGCAATCGGGCTCACAGACTGTCTAAGCTATCCTCAATTTAGCAGCAATGCTGGCAGTCAGAGGGATATCCTACAGTGGCACTTACTCATCTTTTATAGGTGGTCTAAGTCACGTGGACGTCAACATGCTACCTGAAATCGGGGATACATATTGAGAACATCACATCACCCATGATACACCCTCAACACATCTCCAGCCATCTTAGATGTTTTTGTGGCTTATATGTTTAGCCCCAGCCTTTTATAAAATGGTTCTTATACATTTTAGGAGTTTGTCAGTGTACTGGGATATTGACTTTTTTTAATGATGTTTTTACTGAAAATATTTTAGATGACATTGAGTATATAAACACAAAAGACCAACAACAAGTGATCAATGCAAGAGGATATAAGTATAATATGATACAAAATTGATACGAGTCCTAAAAATAAAAGGGAATAGTTAAATCAAAGACAGAAAAGCATCTAGTTTCCTCCATTTTTGAATATGACTGTTATACAATGTAAAAGTGTTAACTAATATGTTTTCATATTTTCTATAAATAAAAACCCAATTCCACCATATGTAAACAGTTAAATTCGCCCTTTCCTCTCTGAGCACACCACCCGAACTCTCATCCACTCTCTCATTACCTCTCGCCTTGACTGCTGTAACTTACTCCTCACTGGCCTCCCACCTAACCATCTATCCCCCTTTCAGTCCATTCAGAACTCTGCTGCACGTCTTATATTCCGCCTGGACCGATATGCTCATATCACCCCTCTCCTCAAGTCACTTCACTGGCTTCCAATCAGGTACCTCATACAGTTCAAGCTCCTCCTTCTAACCTATAAATGTACTCAGTCTGCAGCCCCTCATTACCTCTCTACCCTCATCTCCCCTTACGTTCCCACCCGAAACATCCGCTCACAGGACAAATCCCTCATCTCGGTACCCTTCTCCACCATTGCCAACTCCAGGCTCCGCCCTTTCTGCCTCGCCTCACCCTATGCTTGGAATAAACTTCCTGAGCCCTTACGCCAAGCCCCCTCCCTGCCCATCTTCAAATCCTTGCTCAAAGCCCACCTCTTCAGTGTCGCCTTCGGCACCTAACCTTTATACCTCTATTCAGGAAATCTAGACTGCCCAATTTGACTGCCCCTATTTGACCAACTCTACATTTGTCCTTTAGATTGTAAGCTCCTTGAGCAGGGACTGTCCTATGTTAAACTGTACAGCGCTGCGTAACCCTAGTAGCGCTTTAGAAATGTTAAGTAGTAGTAGTAGTTAAATGAGTATTATCTTCCAGTGACTGATGATCAGTTTTTGGGTGACAGAAATTAGAAAATCAAATAAAAGTTTGTCTTCTTTCAAAAGTTGAGAATTCAACACAATGCATTTTCAAATGACATATTTTAAGGAGAGAAGTTCCTGGATCTGAAGAATGTCAAGGATTTTATTCCAAACCTTTGACCAAAATAGTTAGAGATCATTGCATTCAAATATCATATGAAAGAGGTTACCAGTTTCAGAATGACAAGACCAACAAAGGTTGTTAGGTGATGATGATCCAGTTTTATGCAATTTTATTAGGGTTTAAAAGTGGTGGTGCCAAAGGAAATATAAAGACTGAGGAATCGAAGAGGACTTGGAAGCTGTTGAACTATGGATCCAAAAAATTGTTCACTAATCATCATTTAAGAATTCCTTTTACATAATTGAAAAACTTTGTAAAATAAAGAAGCTTGATGAGAAGAAAATAATAATTTGTTAATAGAGGTATCAAACAATCATTAGAGAAGAAATTACATAACAGATTTGTATTTTTAAGACATGATGTAATTGAAACCAAGAAAAACAAATTGTGAATAGGGTTGGTTAAATTTGGTTGTAGTGATCAAAGTTTTTGAAAATCCCATTGATGGATAACTGATTTATATACCAATTATATTTCTGCCAAACAGGCAGCTAGTAAGTTTCTTATTAATTAAAATTGTAGTATTGTTCTAGATAACTGAATTATTTATTGAGATTTATTAATTACCTTTATGAAGAGATTCACCCAAGGTGGTGTACAACAGCTTGACGTAACTTAAAATAGTAAAATGACCAAATGTAAGCATAATACATAATCAATAAGGTAAACTTGGAGACAGGCAAATTAAATTCTAGTATTAGCAATGACATGATACAGTATCAGAAATATACACATTAAAACAGCACAGTAGAATATTCATTTAACACAAATACGGTAAATGTCAACAGTATACAAATGATACACTATAACAGGCAGCATGGAAGAACATTCATATAACATAGATATGATACTTTCGATGCCAGCACAATACAAATGATGCACTGTAAAAGGCATGCATTAGAACATTCAAATAACACAGATTTGATCCTCACATTGGTTCAAGATTGGATTACTGTACTGACAATAAGGGCCTGGACCACTACATGCAAATTCTCCAAGGACATATAGAGACATAACTGCTGAATCATACTCAGGGCCTAGCCACTACTGAAATCAGCTTGGAAAATGTCAGTTGTTAGTCCACATACACCTCCAGACTCTTAATCACATTACAGAAAGGAATCTGAATCTCACAAACTGAATAAGAACTGATGAATGCCACTTCTCCATATAAAGAGCTTTGTATTTCTTTAACAACAGTTCCAGATCTGCCAATCCATTCCTCAGTAAACTCATCTCCTCCTTCCCTTCACTCTTACTTGGGTCTAACAGTTGGAAATTATCTGTATAAGAATAGCATTTTAGCCCCAAGTCCTGAATCGTCCTACCCAAGGGGGGCCATATAGATATTGAAAAATATAGAGATAAAACTGAACCCTAAGGTACACAACTTATTGAGAGCTAGGAGAACAACAATCTGTTACAGTCCTCTGAAACCATAGTAAATCATACCCCAATCCTACTTCCCTCAACTGCTCCAAAAAATACCTGATGATGTACTGTATTGGAAGTTGCAAAAAGAGCTAATAGAATAAAATTGCCTGTCTACCTCTATCTTGACACAAAGATCAGCAATTGTAAATGTAACACATCTCCACCTTACCTATAATTAGAACTCTTTTTTCTTATATCTGCTTACTTAATTTCTATTATGTTATTCAGGTTCTCTACGTAACACTAATTGTTATCTTCCTATCTATTATCTACCAATATCGATACATTGTAAGCCACATTGAGCCTGCAAATAGGTGGGAAAATGTGGGATACAAATGCAACAAATCTATATATATAAAAGGCACTTTGAAGCCTCAAGCCGGAAACTTGAGGCGCCCGAGATATCCGGTTTGGCCCGCAGGCCCCAGTCACTGTAGCTCCGCCCTCGCGCCAAAACGCGATGATGTTGAGGGCGGGGCGGCCCTCGCGTCAAAACGCGATGACGTTGAGGGCGGGGCGCCCCTCGCAACCACGTCACTGAGGGACGAAGAGGAGAGGTGTGCAACTCGGAACGGAGGCACGGAGGGGGTGTCTGCGACTCGGGAGGGAGGGAGGACAGGGGGGGATTGCCCTGCTAGCGCCCGTTTCATTTTTGCCAGAAACGGGCATTTCTTACTAGTAAATAAATAAAATGTAGTTCATTACAGATAGCAATAAAGTCTTTGTCCCATGATTAACACAGAACCTAAAATGTAATCCATTTGGCATTTGCTTTGCATCTGTTCTTTATACTAACTTCTCTAAAAATACACTGATCTAAAATTCCCGTTGCTCTGTTGGTTCTCGAAAAAAAACCCGTGATTGCTTACTTGTTCTCTGATGACAACAGTGCAGTGAACCACACAAACAGTCCGTCTTTCCTTGGGAAGTTGTTTTCTATGCTTGTCTTCTAATCTTACCTAACCTGATAAACTGAACAGGTGCAGGTTTGGTGGCACATTGGAAACCACTATGCATGCCTAAAACTTTCCAAGAAAGCTCTGGAAAATCTTCTGCACTACAATTCTGCTGCCCATATCTTGAGAACATTGAACTGCTGTAATCAGAAACTCTTTTTTACAGGTAAGCAGTTGCACTTTATTTAAGACCTCTATTATAGTAGTAAACAGAAGTTTTAAAACCTTTGAACTTAAATGGTTTCCAGCAGTGTCAGTCCTTTCAGTCTTCTGTTGCCATGAAATCTGTCGATTGATATCTGTGAATAGGCTTGAATCATGAAATACTGTATTATATTTGTAACACTGGTTTTTATATAATGTTGAAATTAAAGTTGTTGACATAGTCATTATAGCTATGTTCATACAACATTATTTTAGTAGACATGTTAATGAATGTCAATTGTGTTTTGATTCATATATCAAACTGCTTTATATTTTTAGGTTTTGATTTTGGAGTACGTCAAAATGGTGAACGAGTGAATCATGTCAATCTCCCTCCATGGGCTCGAAATGATTCCCGCCTCTTTATCCTGATACATCGACAGGCCTTGGAATCTGACCACGTATCTCAGACTATTTGTCATTGGATTGATCTAGTATTTGGACATAAGCAAAAGGGAAGATCTGCTGTTCAAGCTATCAATGTCTTCCATCCTGCTGTGAGTACCTTATGTAAAATGTTTATATTTTTGTCAATGTGTAGTTGATATAAACTGTACCACGTTTAAAATAAGGAGAATATATTCTAGTTCTCTAGAATATATTAATGGTTTAATTAATTCCTTTAGAGCAGCTCATCCTTCTTTATGAGAAAGATGCAAAATCTCCAAAAGTTTTACTCAAACCATTAATATTGTATTATTTCATTTAAACTACTATGTCTAAGCTAGCATGAGAAAGAGGTACCAAGAATATATTAAATACATTTTTATTTAAGTAATGCATGTGCTTTTGCTTATTTTCACAATGCTCCACAAACCCTACGCCAGCTTCGAGCTGGCGTAGGGTTTGCCGTGGGAGCAGCGCCAGTGTTTGCCACGCTGCCCACTGTGCATTGGGGAGGAATAGGTAATACCCTCTTTTGCATACATTTGCATGCTACTTGATTATCGGGGCCTGAGTTACTTTTGATTACCTTAGTCTCAAAGGCAAAAAGAATAGTTATCCAAGGAGGACATGCATTTCTCTTACAGTTTGACCTATCGGTGGCCTTTGATACTGTCAATCATAGCCTTCTTTTGGAAAAACTGAGTTACTTGGGACTAACAGAAACAGTTATGGAATGGTTTAAAGGATTTTTGGGAGAAAAATCCTATGTTGTGAAAAAGAAAGGTGCCCTCCTTAATCTTGGAAAGTTGTGTATGGGATTCTACAAGGTTCTCCCCTGTCTCCCATATTATTTAAGAACATAAATATAGCCATACTGGGTCATACCAATGGTCCATCTAGCCTGGTATCCTATTTCCAACAGTAGCCAATCCAGGTCACAAGTACCTGGCAGAAACCCAAGTAGTAGCAACATTCCATGCTCCCAATCCCAGGGTAAGCAGTGTGTCTATTTCAATAGCAGACTATGGACTTTTCCTCCAGGAAGTTGTCCAAACCTTTTTTAAACCTAGATACACTAACCACTGTTACCACATTCTCTGGCAACGAGTTCCAGAGCTTAACTATTCGTTGAGTGAAAAAAATATTTCCTCCTATTTGTTTTAAAAAGTATTTCTATCTAACTTCATTGAGTTGTCCCCTAGCCTTCGTACTTTTTGAAAGAGTCTGCAAAATCCTGATGGTGTAGAACGAGTAGAAGTGAATCAATTTTTTACTCTTTCAAAAAGTACGGAGTAAAAAATTGATTCACTTCTACTCGTTCTACACCATCAGGATTTTGTAGACTGCAATCATATTTCCCCTCAGCTGTCTCTTTTCCAAGCTGATTAGCCCTAATCTCTTTAGCCTTTGGAGAGGAGTTCCATCCCCTTTATCATTTTGGTCGCTCTTCTTTGAACCTTTTAAACCTTTTCTGTATATTTTTTAAGATACAGCGACCAGAATTGAGCGCAATACTCAATGTGAGGCCACACCATGGAGCAATACAAAGGCATTTTAATGATCTCAGTTTTGGTCTCCATACCTTTTCTAATAATTCCTAACATTCTGTTTACTTTTCTCAGTGTACAGCGCTGCGGACATGTAGAAGCTCTGTAGAAATAAGGAGAAGGTTTCACCATATCAACGATGATGCCTAGATCTTCCTGGGTGGCGACTCCTAATGTGGAATCTTGTTTCATTAGTTATAGTTTGGATTCCTTTTTCCTACATTGGGAGGGATCAAGAGATTCGAATGAGTCTGAGGGGCTCTTGTGTGATGGAATGAATCAGGTGGAGGTTGGGCAATTGTTTTTACCTGCTAGGCCCAGTTCTTCAGAAGTAAGGGAGCCCACTTGAGGAACACTATATTTGAAATTGCTACTTTTGGGAACATGTAATACCCCATGCTTCAGCAACACAAAGCTAAATTTATGGCCATAAAATTTCTCCCAATAAAATGAGGTTCAAATGTGCTGTTTTACCACAGTATAGCAAATAGGTCCCTTAGAGGCCAGTGTATGATTGTAGCTTCACGAACAGGGTGGAATATGCAAAAAATATCAAACAATATGCATTACTATATTTACAAGTTATATAACATGCTATTTTATAGTTGAGAAAACATTTGCAAACCTTAATTGCAAAATCACTACTTAGCCTAAATAGAATTGCATGCAGAAAATTATGCAAATGGGTGATTTCCACTCAGTGAACTTAGTAACATAGTAGATGATGGCAGAGAAAGACCTGTACGGTCCATCCAGTCTGCCCACTGGGTTTTGTTAAATTTTTCACATGAAAATCAAATCAAGATCTATTTGCATATTATGTGAATAGACCAGCATCATGGGAAAAATCATCTCACAGTATTGAACTTTTCCCATGGAAACTTCAGTGGTTTGGTTTATTAGCGCCTTAGTGTTGTTGTAGATATTCCATGAAGGTTTTTACTACTACTACTATTTAACATTTCTAAAGCGCTACCAGGGTTGCGCAGTGCTGTACAATTAACAAAGAAGGACAGTCCCTGCTCAAAGGAGCTTACAATCTAAAGGACAAAAAGTGCAGTCAATCAAGATTGAGGCAGTCTAGATTTCCTGGATACAGGTACAATGGTTAAGTGCCGAAAGCAACATTGAAGAGGTGGGCTTTGAGCAAGGATTTGAAGATGGATAGGGAGGGGGCTTGGCGTATGGGCTCAGGGAGTTTATTCCAAGCATAGGGTTTCTACTTGTGTGTGTGTCTATGTATATATAGAGTTCATATAACCTATATAATAATTTGGACTTCCAACGTTCCATCGCTGCCTGGCTTTCTGGGTTCATAACATCTGATGACGTCAGCCAGCCTCCAGTGTTCCATTCCCCGTCACTGCCCTGCCCTCGCGTCAAAGCGTAATGACGTCAGTGGGCGGAACAGTGAGAGGGAAGGGAACGCTGGAGGCGAGCTGACGTCAGGAGGGATGTTACGAATGGAACGGAAGCCAGCGCCAGCCAGCCAGAGAATGTTCAGGTGCAAATCGAGGGGAGGAGAGAATCATGGGACATCAAAGGGAGGGAGGGAGGAAGGGGGAGGGCAGGGCAGAGGAGAATTGATGGATGGGATGGGAGAACAGTAGAGGAGAGAATCGCAAGACACGGATGGGAGGGCAGAGAAGAGGAGAATCGCTGGACATGGAGGGGAGGGAAGAATTGCTGAACATGGAGGGGAGGGCAGGGAAGAGGAGAATCGCAAGACACGGATGGGAGGGCAGAGAAGAGGAGAATCGCTGGACATGGAGGGGAGGGAAGAATTGCTGAACATGGAGGGGAGGGCAGGGAAGAGGAGAATCGCTGGACATGGAGGGGAGGGGAGGCTCAGGGGAGAGACAAAAAAATCGCTTACAAGAGAGCCTTTCTAGGGCTCGTTTCATTGTTGAGCAAATGGGCTGGGTTCCACTAGTTTTATATAATTTTAGATCCCACTGCTGGGCTCAGGACTTGGGGCGGCCGGATATTGTTCTAGATTTTGATCAGTTGTCGGCCTGTATACCTACACTGTCGATAAATGCAGATATCCGTGAATGCCAATATCGTATTTTGCACAGAGCATACTTGACTAAGGCTCAAATCTTTAAGATGGGAGGGGTGGCAGACCCCCTGTGTTCAAAATGTGGGAGGTAGGCGTGCTCCTTTTTTCACTGTCTCTGGGAATGTCCGACAATCCAGGCATTCTGGACCAGGTTGATTGTTTCTTTGGAGGCGCTGTTGAGGATGACAATTTTATTTTTCCCCCTTGGAGTAATCCTTGATAAATACAAATTATTTGCTCTACCAGGTAGAGGGGCTCAATTATTGGTGCACAAGGCTTGTATATTGGGCAAACGGCTCATTTTGAGTACGTAGAAAAGTGATTCCCCGCCAGAGTATTGGCACTGGCGAAATAAATTACATGATCTCTTGTTGATGGAGTGCAGAATGGTTGGATCCTACCCCCGGAGACAGGCATTTTTGACAACTTGGGACCCGTACATACAATCTTGGTCCCCAAGGGCTCATAGCTTTGTACTAAATTACCTATAGAAGTATTGATATCCCCGTTTTTTTGTTTTTTTTGGGGGGGTGCAGGGGGCAGGGAAGACTGGGTGAAGGATTTATAGTTATTGAAATGTATTTGATGGCAGGTGTTTTCATGTTTTGCACATATAATACATACAGGGGAAGGGTGGGGATAAAAAATTTGTTAAAAGTTTGATAACAGATTATATTGTTTTGCCTTTACTGTGTACAGTTTTATATTTGAATCTCTGTATATGTGTATTTTTGGATGTGTTTACTCTGAATTGTCATCAGTAAAACTGTTGAAACATAATTTTAGATCCCATGGCCATAGTCTGTCTTATATTTTGGTTATTTTCTTTTACATTTTAGACATACTTTGGAATGGATGTTTCAGCTGTTGAGGACCCAGTTCAAAGACGTGCACTAGAAACCATGATAAAAACATATGGACAGACCCCTCGTCAACTCTTCCAGACAGCGCATGTGAGCAGGAATGGATCGAAGTTGATCATGGAAGGAGAACTTCCTGCTGCCATGGGATTATTAGTACAGCTAGCTTTCAGAGAAACTAGGGAGCACACAAAGGAAGTCACTTATCCGGTATGTTACACTTTGATTTAAGTATTATGGAGGTCTTTTTTAGCTCTAGTTATCTGCAGCAGGACCCATAGGAATAGAATGGGCCCTGCTGCAGATAATTCAAGCTAATATTTAGTAAAAGACTCCCTATATTTTTGTTGGAAAAGGTCAAAATAACTGCTAAACCCTCAAAAAGATTTTGTGAGCAGTGAGGAAGCCATTTGTAGCTACACATGTGGTGCTATGTCATAGTCGGGACACATGGCAGTAAAGCTAGAAGGTCAAATTTACTAGAATACTTTGCAAAATTATGTAAACCTTTATGTAACCTAGAGCAGTGAATTACAATGTAGTTTACACCATTGCTTTTGAACTTATAAAAATACTGCTGAAATATATTGCTTTAGTTCAAAAAAAGTAATTATTACAGCATTCTCTTCCCAAACAGAATTATTCATAGCTTCATATGCCAGCCTGCTGGGACCTGGAGAGAGAAGGTTGTAGCTGCAAGTGACAGCCTGCTTTGGCCCAAAGAGGGGAGACTGTAGCTGTAGGTGTCAATCCCGAGGGCAGAATGGTCAGCCTAAGCAACCAGGATGGAAGAATGAGAGAGAGAGAGAGGGGGCTAGAGGAAAGGGGCAGAAGAGAGAGATCGCTGAGGGAGGGGTTGTAGAGAACAAAAGTCCTGGAAATTCAAGGGAAAAGACCCTGGGGTAAGAAAATAGAGAGAGGTGGAACTGTGGGAGTGGAAAGCAGAGAACTGGGAAGAAGGAGAGAAAGTGAACACCAGGGGGTGGACAGAAAAATTGGGGTGGGGGGGGGCAAGAGGTGAGGAGTGGTTGACCCTGGGAAGGGCAGGAACTGAAGAGCAAATTGGGGCTTTGATTCTGAAATGAATGGGAGGGAGAGTTCAAGTCTGGGGTGGTGTCAAGCTAAAGGGGGAGAAATCTAGAGATCAATTCTGAGGATGTAGCTAGGGTTTATGTTGGAGGAATTCTAAACAGGATATTGATGTTAAGCATCTTTGAATAATATTTTTTTCTGTATTGTGTAAGAAGTTATTACTAAATCCAAAACACTCTTCTATGAACTAACAATTCATGTACCACTTATAAAATAGCATATATATAGCAAAACAGTGTGATTACCATGAAGAGGTATACGATACCTGGTGATGCTGCAAGTTTCAGTGTGATTTATAGCTGATTGAAACCGAGACACCTTGACACAGCTATGGCAAAACTCTGGCCATTGTTAGTGTGGTTTGCAGCACAAATTGAAACGCATATTGTTTTGAAAAAACTGTTTTTGCACATTTTCATTTCTTTTTGTCACTGTATAAATAGGTAACCAGCCAACTTGATATAGCAGTTAGATTTAGCGATATAATTACTTGAAGAAGTTTTTTATGCCCATGATTGAAACCACCCTATAAGTCCTGTCATTAAATGTATGTGAATTTAACCGGTCCAAAAACATCAGCGGGAATGCTAGATTATCCAGTGAATGAACCCAGCTGTATCTAATAATTGCTTTCTCTTTGTTATTCTTCAAGTTCCAAAGTCATTGTCAACCAGCATATCGAGATTCTTGGAAAATTCAAATATTTATTATCACAAAATCCAATATATATTCTTGACTTGTACAAACATTTTTCAATTTTGTAGGAAAGTTTTAAAACACTTCCAAATTGAGCAGGATAGGTTCTGAGGCTTTTTCCCCTTCATTGTATATTATTTGAGCAAAGAAAGGCTGCAGAATTTTAAAATATTGTTCACAGAATTTTCAATTCTTTTGCACAGAATTCCTCTAGCAGTAGCTATATTTTACTGCAGTGCATGCAAAGAAAAAGTATTTCAACATGTAATCATTATTTAAAAGCTGCACCTACTAGCCAGACTCGGGGTTCATGTTTACTGAGTTCTGGAAAGTGCTGTGCTCTGTGATGTCTGAACCAACATTTGTTTGCTGTGCTGGGTTGACTCAGTGAAGGATGGGTGTTCTTATGGGAAAAAATCCAGCACAGCTATGAATGAAGGCTTATGGCACTGTAGTCCAGTAGAGGCCGATATTGTTTTATCTTGAGCCACAAAGAAGTTGGCTAGGTCCAAGTGCTGTTTAAAGATCAAAACCCAAAACATTTTTAGGGATATCTATTTACTAGGCTATAAATACGTTATAACTTTATTGCTTCTTCTTGACCATGGTCTTTTAATTTGTCTAAAATTTTTCTGCACTTTCATTCCAGAGTCCTTTGCCATGGATAAGAGGTTTAAAGTGGGGGGAATATGTAGGGTCTCCAAGTGCACCTGATCCAGTTGTTTGCTTTAGCCAACCTCACGGAGAAAGATTTGGCTTATTACAAGCTCTACCAACTAGAGCCATCTGTGGATTATCCAAAAAGTTTTGCCTGATGATGGTATATAGTAAAGAGCAAGGTAAAAAAAAAGAAAGTATGAAGAATTATCTTTATATCATACTATAGAAAGTTCACAAAAGGTACTCTTAAAAATAATATACAAATACTATTGCATTATGAAGTAAAAGATAGTAGAAAGAATCAAATAAATGTTTTGATTTTATTGTCTTGTTTCCAAATTTTTGATATCTTACTTAACTATACCGTCTCTACTTTAGGTGTAAGGAGCATGCATAGCACAGATATCCAGTGGTCAGCAATTCTAAGCTGGGGATATGCTGATAATATTTTAAGACTGAAGAGTAAGCAGAGTGAACCTCCAATAAATTTTATACAGAGTTCACAGTTGCATCAGGTACAGTACATGCTAAAATTTGACATTTGTTCAGGTTCTTCCATTCTAGAGTTTCTAATTATAATTTCAAGTTCAGAGAGGATCACTTGATGCATTGTGTGGAGCAGACATGCTGCTCTGGAGGCCCCCCTCTTTTAAAAGCATTTTTCGGCGATTTTCTTAACTTTTGCAGTCACCACATTACAGCATTAGCTGAATGATTGCATGAACAAGTTCCTCTTTTCTTCCTGAGAGGCGCCATGATATCAAAAACTAATCAAAAGGAAACAAAGAAAAGCCACAAAGGAGAGGAGAAAATGGCGGAGCCTCCCAGCCCCATGGTATCAGCTTTCACTGCATATCAACTGGAGCAGCTTCTCACACTGTCTCAGGCATTGGAGCCACAGCTGACAAAGCTCTTACTACTACTACTTATCATTTCTATAGCGCTACTAGACGTACACAGTGCTGTACACTTGATCATGAAGAGACAGTGCCTGCTCGACAGAGCTTACAATCTAATTAGGACAGACAAACAGGACAAACGAGATTCAGTCACTAGTATCTAACCATAGAAACTTTGCTCACGGAAACAAACCGCCGAACTGGAGAGCTTGAGTAGCGGGCATCCACCATGGAAGATGGTTAAGTAGCCCTAGAGACACAGGTAACGTGCCTGCATGAACAACTGCGGGAACATGTCCTTAAGTTGGACGATATAGAGAATTGCACCAGACGTAATAATGTATGGTTTGTGGACTTGCCTGAAACTATCCCTGAAGCTACTTTGCTACATTGTCTGGCGCACTGGCTCTCTGGCAAAGACCTGGAAAGTGCTCACAGGCTGGATCACAAAAGAGATGGTGCCGTGCAGCCCCGTGCAGTGGTGGCTCAGATTTTAGACTTTTCACACAAAGTGGAACTTTTGTGCCTGTACAAATGCAATAAAGACCTTCTGGAATCTGATGGAGATTCCATATTGCTTTTTCAAGATTACTCACCAGCTTTATTAGAGCGTTGAGATCAATTCTTTCCCTTGTGCAACGTTCTTTCTGATCACAAAAAGCGTTTTCTTTTTTAGTATCCTGCTGTTTTAAAGATCTATTCTGAGGGCCAATGGCGAGTGTTTGAATCAGTTGCGGAGGCCCAGGATTTTATTAATCAGCTTCCTAGTTCACCTGACTGAACTTGACAACTCTGGACCTCACTTTAATGAAGGCCCTGGTAGGGCTCCTGATTATTTCCACTGTACATCTGTACATAAGTAATACCACACTGGGAAAAGACCAAGAGTCCATCGAGCCCAGCATCCTATCCACAACAACAGCCAATCCAGGCCAAGGGCACCTGGCAAGCTTCCAAACGTACAAACATTCTATACATGTTATTCCTGGAATTGTGGATTTTTACCAAGTCCATTTAGTAGTGCTTTATGGACTTGTTCTTTAGGAAACGGTCTAACCCCTTTTTAAACTCTGCCAAGCTAACCACCTTCACCACGTTCTCTGGCAACGAATTCCAGAGTTTAATTATGCGTTGGGTGAAGAAACATTTTCTCCGATTTGTTTTAAATTTACTACACTGTAGTTTCATTGCATGTATATTATTGCTTTGCACTTCTTTCTGAATATGCATGTCATTAATGGTTTTTTGCAGGTGGGACTCAACTCATTACTTCTAGTGTAGTGGGGGCTCTCCTACCTCTATGTGGACCTTGTGTGCTCCTATCACGATGTGTGGTGGGATGGGGTATATTAGGTTTTGGTTTTTGGGGGTTTGGGTTGGTTCATTGGGGTTCACTGCTGGGTCAGAGGTATATGGAGATATTGTCAGCATTTTTTGGGCTGCATGGCATGACTGGCTCAACTGTCTGCATTGGTGTATTTGGGATGTCTGCTCTTGGAATTATTTTTGTCTTGGGGTGGGGCTGGGCACCCTAATGTTTTTGTGTCAGAATCTGTGGATATGCTATTTCCCCGGTGTGACCCTGAGTAAGTCTCTAAGCCGCCCTATTTGTCTTCTCTCCTGGAATGTTTGTGGAATGTTAACCTCTCCCGTTAAACCCACAAAACTTTTGGCCACCTTAAAATGGCAAAAAACAGGTATTGCTTTTTTACAGGAAACGAGACTCTCAATGGCCGAGAATCTCAAATTGCAGCAGCATTGGATGGGAGAGGTTCAGTGCTTGGCGGTATTGATTCATAAGTCTTTAGCTCATCAGACCAAACTGTTAAGGACCAAGAGGGCTGTTATGTGGGGCTTCAGGTAAATTTACAAGGTCAGACTGTCCTGCTGGTTATGGTATATGCCCCAGTTGCAGCAGAGACTGGGTTCTATGCACATTTGCTGTCACTTTGCCAACAATACTCTCACTTGCCCATAGTGTTGGCGGGGGACATGAATCATGTATATGATCCGGGGATGGACTGATCTGGCCAAACTCGTGACTGTTCTTCAGGGAGGGCAACTTTGTTGGAATCTTTTTGTGTGGCCCTTGTTTAAGTGGCACTTGCTCCACCTGGATGAAAGAGGTTTTACTTGTTCCTCTAGAGCACATTATATGCTTTCACGGCTTGGTTACATTTTTGTAACTTGCAGCCTGTTTTCCCAGGGTCTGCTTGAATTGGGCCAGAAGAGATCTTGCATCATGCTTTGATTTGGCTAGATCTGCAAGTCACACCTAATTTTTGGCAAACCCTGGGATGGTGTTTTCCTTTGTATTTATTTTTTTCCGCTAAGTTTTCTTCTTATCTAGCAAATAAATGGTCTGATTTTTTTCACTTTGAACCAGCAGCATATTGATGACCCAGTTCTTTTTTGGTCCACTGCTAAAGTAGTGCTCCGCAGAAATTATTATTTCTTATGTCAGTGCCCATAACAAGCATAACACACAGGGTATAGTGGAGCTGGAGCATAAATTACAGACGATAAAGAAAAGGTATGTGCAAAACCTGTTCCCTTATTTGAGACCTTTACTGCCACTTGAACGGCCTTAAACAGCCTGCTTCGTGAGCTGGTCTCTAGGTCCTTAATAAATGTATAAGTTCAGCAAAAAAAGCAGATAAATTGCTGGTGCAGGTCACTAAGACGCCAGTCGCGTTTTGTTCCTGCTTTGCAAATACCGGAGGGTACAGTTTCCTCCAAAGTAGAGGAAATTGCAGCCATTGTTCATCAGCATTTTGCCGCTCTTTATGCTGCTGATGGAGTTAGCCCAGGGATGGAAGCACGTGTGAAACATTTGCAGTCTTCTTGCATGCCCCACCTTTCCGTTGAGGACATGGAGGCCCTTAATCACCCCTTAGCAGCAAAAGAACTACAAAGGGCCATTTGAGTGCTGAAACTTTTCTCTGCACCAGGTTTGGTCGGGTATGCTGGCGAGTTTTATAAACTTTTGAAAGGGCAGATTATTGGCCCTCTTCTAGATTATTATAATACTAGTAAAAAAGCCCCGTTTCTGATGCAAATGAAACGGGGGCTAGCAATGTTTTCTTCTGTGTGCATGTGGGAGTGTGTGTGTCCCTGCCCTCTGGCCTCTCTCCCCTCCCCCCTCTGAGTCCTTCACTGTTACAGAGCCAGCGATTTGATTTCGTGCTCTGCTGTTTTCCTTCACTGACTGTGTTACAGAGAGGGCGGGGCAGACACTCATAGGGAAAAAGGATATCTCGCCCCCTTCACACTTCCGGCTGGAGGCTTCATAGAACGTTGGTGTTGCCTTTTATATAGAGAGATTGTAATTGTGGACCGCAGCTTTTCCCTCCACACTAATATGGCTCTTATCAGTCTTTTACCTAAGCCAGAACAGGAGGCTACACTACCTGGGTGATACCAATTGATTTCCTTTATCATTGTTGACGTCAAGCTTTTAGCTTGGGTCCTTGCGGACCGACTGGCACCTCTCTTACCTACCTTAATAGCTGAAGACCAAGTGGGTTTTGTTAGAGGTTGTCAGTCAGTGGTTAATGTTCATAAATTGTTGTTGGCAATACTCTATGTTTGCGAAATGGGGGAAGCGTTCTTGGTGACGAGCCTTGATGTGCACGTGCATTTGATCAAGTAAGTTGGCCCTTTATGTTTACCTTGTTACACTGTGTGGGCCTGACAGGTTGGTATCTCCAGGCTATTATAACGCTCTACATGTCCCCGCAAGCCTTCCTACTGGTTAATGGGGTTCGCACACCGTTATTTCCCATCGAGGGACCCGACAAGGGTGTCCTCTTTCCCCGCTACTCTTTCTTCTTTCTTTGGAACCCCTTTTATGCATTTTTCGGGCAGCAGAGGAGGGGAAAATGGTATTAGTGCAGGAACATACCTTAAAAGCATTAGTATATGTGGGTGATTTGATGTTAATTTTGGATGAACCAAAGCATGCTCTTCCAACTTTGCTTCATATTCTTGCTCAATATGGGGAACTGGTGGTATTGAAGTTTAATCTGAATAAGTCTCTGGCGCTTCCGCTTTCCTCATAGATTCATGCCAAGTGTGTTGGGACTTTTCCATTGAAGAGGGCTGAAGAGCAGATATGGTATTTTGGAATTAACATTCTATCTGATCTATCCAAACTATATGATTGCAATATGCACCCTTTATTGTCTGAAACGAAATGATTATTGCAACTCTGGATCGCCTACTCTCTTTCTTTACTAGGCCACATTAATTTGTTAAACATGATGCTTGCTCCCCGATGGCTGTATGTTTTCAGATGTTGCCCCTCTATTTAAAGGGACATGAGGAGCGCCTCCTACATAGGCAGTTACAGCACTTTCTTTGGTGAGGCAGGCACCCCAGACTTTCTCTCTCAGTGCCTCGAGCTCATGTTGGCTTGGAGCTTCTGAATATTAGATATTTGATTGTAACCTGCTCCGTGAGACATATTAATGATTGGTACACGGGGACTAGTTCATATTCTGTAACTTCTTTAGAAACCTCTTTCTCTCCTACAGTGCACATCAGTTGGCTGCTACATACTATGCCCAGAAGATCTGTTCCTGTGCTGCGGCATAATCCTATTCTACTTTCAGCTCAGGCTGCTTGGAGACAGCTCTGTAAATGTCACTGTTTCTCTGCGGCCATTTTTTCTAACCCTGACTTTCCTCCTGGCTCTGATTCTCCTGTATTTATGCAGTGGCGTTCTTTGAGAATACAGTACTTAACCCAGCTCTTGACTGAAGAAGGAAAACTTGAAATCTTTTGGGAATCTTCAAACAGAATTCCAACTACCATCTACTGACTTTTTTGCTTATGCTCAACTCACGCATTATGTTTCTGGTTAGGGATGGGTCAATTTTAGCAAAGATGTTCAGGACACTATCAGTACTGCTCTTACCTTGAGATCTCAGAACCGAGTGCCATTGCAATATCACCATCTCTATCTCCAGGATACTATAGAGGATTTGGATTACAATAAACTGGCTTCTCTATGGTCCACAGGTTTGGCTACATCAGTAACTCCTGACCAGGTAAAAAACTATGTGTTGAATGTTCAGCGTCTTTCTTCAAATGCCAATTTTTGGGAATTACAATATAAATTTGCTCTCAGTCTTTACATTTCTCCTTCCCGAGCCTCTTTTGGTGCTTCAGGGTCATGTCCCAAATATCAGGATCCGGAAACATTGAGTCGCATGTTTAGGACCTGTCCTCTGATTGCTCAAGCGGAGTCAGCAGACAACAAAGGACTTCTGCTGTCGAGATTTTGGGTCCCCCGCCAGCAAAACTACGTAACGCAACGGTGGGTGGGATGGGGGGGGCATCACGGTGGGTGGGATGGCGGCGGGGACATCGCGCGGAGGCAGTGACAGCAAAAAACGAACAAACCTCCAAAGCTTGTCTAACTAAATATTCCAGAGATCTCAAGTCTCTTGGTATGGATAAATGAACCAGTGCTTGCCAGGACATTCTTTCTGCAACTTTTTCCTACCCCATTTGAAGACTGTACCTCCTGGTCTAGTGCCCTGAAAAATGCAGTCGATCAAATTGCTACCTTATGTCCCTTCACCTTAAACTTCATATCTGTCATCTTGGAGAACTGCATCTTCTAAAAAGGGAAACCCACAAAGCAAAATGTGGTCTGGAGGTTCACTAGGTTCCCCTCAGCTAGTGTTATTTGTAGGGAACATCAAAGAGATTATTTGGATAGTTCTAAGAGAGCCCAGATTACTTTTAGCTCAAATTTAATTACATTGTGTGTCAACCACTGAAAAAGTCTCTTTCACCTTGCTACGAACCTTGTCACCGCCCCCCCAGCCCCCCTGACACAGTCACATAGCCAGAGCCTAATGCCCTTACTAGTTTTTCACCCATAAAATCCAAGATCTCTGCTTCAGCCTTCGCTGCCCGTTTTCTTCATCTGGCCGGAGAAGGCCTAGCATTGAATATCCAGATCTAATTTAGCAGGCGACAGTCAGCACTTTAAAAACCACTGACTGCCGCTGGCTGAATATTAACCTATAATTTGCAGTCTACTTAAAATATTAGAATATTCTAAAATCTTATATCCTCTGTTTTTCTGAAAGGTAACAAGTTGTGCCTGGGTCCCTGACAGTTGCCAGCTCTTCACGGGTAGCAAATGTGGTGTCATCACAGCGTATATGAATAGATTCACCAGTAGCACGGTACGTATTTAACAAAATATTAATTGTTTTTTTCTTCTTTTTCGCTTTCAGTTTTATAATCAGTGGCATGTTTTAGATTCCTTTGCTTCTAAGGGAATTCTGAGAAAAAAATGTAAATTGTTTACAGTATTTTAAAATTCTGCATACTTGATTTGTCCAAATAACACAGCCTTTGAGTAATTAGTGTTGCTAATAATTCAAAATGTATTACAAAAAATGGAAAATGCAGATATTTTAATTGAATTGTGTGGAATTACTCTTCATAGTCTTTCTTCTCCCTTGCCCCCCCATAAAGTTTGCACTCTCTACCCCACCTCCCTCTCTGTTCTCCTCTTGCCCCCTCCCCCCATTTTCTCCGCTTTCAGTCTAAACCTTTTACTTCCACTCCTGCTTCTGTCTTCCCATCCCCTCTTACCTTCATTACCTTTCTCAGCCTCTCCTTCCCTTTACTGAGTACCAGTATCTCTTGCTGACCTCCCTCCCCATCTGTCTTCCCTTTCTGTGGCGCTCACTATCCCGCCTCTTTCCCCTTCCTGTACCCCGGTATATCTTCTCTTCCTCCCTTAGCAGGCTATTTGTACATATAAGACAAAATAAAATATTTCTTAAATGCCTCTTTCTACGCGTTGATGTCTCAAAATTGGTTTTCTATGCGAGCTTCAGCAGTGGCAGTAAAATCCATGCTGCTTTCTGCTGTATACCCAGTAATCATTACTTACTGTTTCTGCTGTTCAATTCTTCCAGCTGCACTGTTTGAACTGCCAGGAGCATATTTCAGAGTCCCAGGCAGCTCAAGCAATGCTGCTGTAAGAATCACATAGTTGCAACTGGAAGGAGATTGCTTATGTTTTCTGGACCAAAAGATAGAGATACATCTCAGTTACCGGAAGTATATCGGATTTGTAATGGGGGAATACCACTACCAGTATCACAACATGCTCTGTAGCCTTATATCTGCACCATGTCGGTTCATAAAATAACTTGCCATGGTAACTATACGTCTAGCGGTAAGGGCTCAAATGCTACACACACAGTGCTCATGCAGCGTATGACAATGTGGCCGCGCTACGTTGGCAGATTCTGTTCTAAAATACTGGCTAATCCTAAGACACACTGACCTGCACGTCTTCATTCCTACTTCTACGATCTTATCCTCAGAAATTATTGCTGTATATATTGAGATGCTTTTCTGTCTTTCTTTAAGCAAGAATATCACAAGTCTATGAATGATGTTGATACTCATATGTCATATGAGAAATTTTCAAACATTAGTTAACAACAGGTAAACTTAAAAAATAAAGGGCTCCTTTTACAAAGTGGCGCTATCAATTAGCATGCGAAGAAGCCCATGGGAATTGAATGTCTCATTCAGCTAATCAATAGCACTGTTTCATAAGAAGAGCCTTAAATTTCAGCTTTTATATGAACTTTTATTTTCAATAATAATTATGTGAATATGTCTTGTTACATTTTTTGTGTGTTACAGCCATCTGAGATTGAAGTAGAGTCAGAGATTCACCTGTATGGTCACGTAGCAGAGATAACCAGCTTATTTGTTTGTAAACCATACAGTATAATAATCAGCGTAAGCAAGGATGGAAGCTGTATTATATGGGATTTGAACAGGTATACTGAGCCGAATAAACATTTTCTTCTTTACTTATTGTGAATTACAATGTTTTTTTACACATTGAAATCATTGTCCGTTACAAACATTAACTCAAACAGGCACATAATCTGTGGATGCTTGGGCATTTAAAAGAAAATGATTTCCCATGATTCTCTTATAAACTAGAAAATAGCAAATCATTTAAAATGAAAGGATTTCAGCAGTAATCCTAGAAGGCCAGGCAATGGTCCTTCAGACCCCTAGAGCAACAGACTGGTCTTCTGTGCACATCGTATAGAGATTACCAAGGAAAGCAAATTTAGCAGTAATGTGGTAGCTGTATTTCTGGTGTAGCTCTGTAGAAATAGATTTTTTATTTGGTTTCAAATTCTGGATGTACAGAAGATTGTGACATTAACCAACCCTTATCCTTTAAGCCTGTGAAATGTGAAGGATCAAAGAAAAAAATTCCTCTATTCAAGCATACTTCTTTTTTTTTTTTCAATTCTCTTTATTGTCATCAGTACAATACATGCTTATAAAATGCATGATCTAGTACAAACCACCAACTCTTATAACATCAAAACTTTCGTCACATAAAAACATAACCAGTGTACATAAAGCACAATTGCACTAACATTTTCTTCTATACCTTCCCCTCCCCCCTGCCCTGAACCCCCCCAGGCCTGCCCCCCTCCCCCCCTATATGATCTTCATCGGTTCTAGGAAACCTTACTATCTTAACATATCTTCTAGTTTCTGCCAGAGCACTGCGTACTGCCTGTTATCTAAATTTGGAGATTTCTTATACAATATGTTCTCGTGCTTTGCTATATCTTTAACCTTTGCCACCCAACAGGCATAGGGTACTGGTTCCGCCCTGATCCAACACTGCAGGATAGTTTTTTTTGCTGCCAGGGTAGCCATATATAAGAACCTCCTCTGCGGTTGAGAGAGCCCCTGTTCCAGGAGATCTGCCTGGTCCCCCAGTAACAACGCTGGATAGGACCATTCTACCGTCCCCTGGATTATTGCGTTCAGTACCCCAAATATTTGATTCCAAAGTTCTAATTTAGGGCATTCCAGGAAACTATGCAGGAAGGTGCCTATGCCTGCCTGGCATTTGGGACATATGTCTGATTCCCACAACTTCATTTTCTTCCCCTTTTCACAAGTGATAAATGCCCTATGTAGCAGTTTAAACTGGGTTTCTTGCCAGTCTGCACATTTAACAAATTCGGCTAATGACACAAACAGGAAATCAAACTGAGGCTGCGTATATTCAGTTCCCAGCTCTCTATTCCACGCAGCGACAGCTCCTCCCCTCCCCCCATCTGGTATAGCCATCTTCGTCAGCTTGTACCACATAGATAATTTATTGGCCTTCGGGGGTAAACATATCACTTTTTCATCCAATTTCCCATATGACCATCCCTTCCCATACTTCCTCCACACCTGTAGCCAGTAATGTCTTGCTTGTAGGTATTGTAACATGTGATTGTTTGGAACCCTCCATATTTCCTTCACTTGCGAGAAGGGAGGGAAGCCATCGCTCTCCGTGGGTACCAAGTCTCCCCAAGTCACACACCCTTTTTCTGCCCATCTTTTAAATACAGATGGTCCCATACCTGCCGGGAAGTCTACCAGCCCCACTATTCTCTGAAAGGGCGAGACAAACGGGCTTCTATCCTGTCTGCTCCTCCACCACTTCCATGCCAAGCGGAGCGGTGTAAGAAAGCTATACTGCTTGTTTGCAATGGTACCCAGTCCTGGTGATGTGTGTATTAAATTTATGAACGAATATGGTTTACACCAGTCCTCCCACCATTGGTTTGGAGTAAATTTTGATTGGCCACTGATACCTTCGTAGATTATACGCATCAGGGCTGCCACATTGTAAAGTCGTAACTCAGGTAGGTTAAGGCCTCCCCCCTCCCTGTTACGTATCAACATCTGGTGTCCTATGCGTGCACTTTTATGCCTCCAAATAAAGGATCTTATAATGGATCTAAATAGCCTCTCGTCCTGCCTCTTAATCCATATAGGTATTGCTTGCAATGGATATAATAGCTTTGGTAACAGAACCATCTTAACTAATGCTATCCTGCCATAAAGTGATAGGGGGAGATCTTTCCATCTCTCACAAGTTATCCTGATCTTATCAATTTGTTCCAATATGTTTTTCTTATACATCACTTTAGGGTTAGTACTCAAGAAGATCCCCAAATAGCGCATTGCCTGTGATACTGGTGGTATAGGGAGCCTGCCAAATCCTGGTTTATCTTGGGTTCCTGATAGTGGGAGTAATTCAGATTTTTCACAATTGACCCTTAACCCCGATACGTCCCCGAATTGCTTTACTAAGAGTAGTGCCTGATCTAGGTGAGTGAATGCGTCTTGCAGATACAAAAGGATATCGTCTGCAAATAAGTTGATGCGGATCTCCTTCCCCCCCACCATGAGGCCCCTAATCCTGTCGCTTTGTCGTATTTTAATCGCCAATGGCTCAATTGCCAGCAGGAACAGGATTGGCGATAGTGGGCACCCCTGCCTTGTTCCCCTTTGTAACTCAAAGTCTTCTGTTAGGGTGTTATTTATTATCAGCCTCGCTCTCGGCTTAGTGTATAGAGACTTAACCCATTCAATAAATCTACCACTAATCCCATATTTCTCCATCACCCAAAAGAGATACTGCCACGATATGCTGTCGAAAGCTTTTTCCATATCTAGCCCCGCTATCACCTCGTTCCCTTTTGTTCCTTTATAGGTGTGTATTGCTGCCATTGCCCTAATAAGATTCATTGAGGCATATCGACCTGGGACAAAACCCGCCTGGTCCTCCTGTACCACTCCAGAGAGCGCCAGATTCATTCTTCGCGCTAAAATAGCTGCAAGAAGTTTGACATCCTGATTTAACAGGGATATGGGTCGGTAAGAACCCACCTGGCCAGGATCCTTTCCTGGTTTAGGGATTAAGATAATATGTGCTAGATTTTGATTATTTTTCCCTTCACCTTCACCCCCTGATAAGTCATTATAAAAGTCAACCAGTGGTTTAGTAATATCTGTCATTAAGATCTTATAATATTCCGGCCCATATCCGTCTGGGCCTGGGGCTTTAGTCAGTTTTAATGCTTTAATGCCTTGCCTGACCTCCTGCTCTGTTATAGGGGCGCTTAAGTGTTGTGCCTGCTCTGTGTTCATCTGTGGTACCTGTAAGCCCTCAAAGAAAGCGTCCCTCTTTGGTAGGTCCAAGTCCCTTACTGCGTATAATGACTGGTAGTAGTGAACAAATTGTGTATGTATTTGAGCCTCTTCTTGGTATACTCTGCCTGCGCTATCTTTTATTGATGTAACAATCTGTCTTTTCCTATACGGTCTCACTAGGTTTGCCATAAGTTTCCCTGCCTTATTGCCCCATTGAAATAATTTGAATCTCTGATAGTATATATCCCGTTCTGCTCTGGCATTAAGCAATTGGTCAATACATTTACGGAGCCGACCCAGTTTCTCCCTGTGCTCTTTATCCATGCTTCCCATATGTTGCCTGCGCACTTGCTGGTACTCAGCCGATAAAGTTAATAACTCTGCCTCTGTTTTTTTCTTTTTCCCAGCGGTATACGCCAATATATGGCCTCTCAGAACAGCCTTGGCCGCCTCCCAGTATATCACTGGACTCACTCCCGGAGTATTATTATCCCTTTGATAGTCTTCCCACTTCTCTCTCAAGTATGTTTTAAACGCTTCATCTCTATATAGTGCAGGGGAGAACTTCCATATCCTCTCTGAGGTCCCCTTAGTATATTCTATAGAGTACCCTATAGCTGAGTGATCTGACAGTGTGTTGTCTAGTATTTGTGCTGCTTTTGAGACTGGAAATAGGGCCTGTGATACAAGAAAGTAGTCTAGTCTAGAATACGAGTTATGTGGATTAGAAAAGAATGTAAAGTCTGAATCATAGGGATGCAGAATTCTCCACACATCTATCAACCCCAGTTGGTGTATCAGAAAATTGACTCCCCTATGTTCCCATCCCTTTGTTTTGGGTTTACTTGGTTTACAATCAATAGTGGGGTCTGCAGTAATATTGAGATCTCCTCCCAAGATTCTCTGGTATTCCGGGTACCGCGCCAACTGTGCTACTATATCTGAAAAGAATTTATGGTTATAGGTGTTTGGCCCATATATGTTGCAAAGGCTGAGCTTTCGGCCCCACAGCTCTCCCATCACTATAACGTACCTTCCCTCTTTATCTTGTAATACCTTGTGGATGGCTAAAGGTAGCTGTTTGTGTACCAAAATAGCAACTCCCCTTTGTCTGCTGTTAAAGGATGAGCTAATTACCTCTCCCACCCACCCTCTCTTCAGTTTCACATGCTCTGAATTGGACAAGTGGGTTTCTTGGAGAAAGGCTATGTCCGCTCCTTCCTTCCTAAGCCAGGATAGTATTTTAGTGCGTTTAACTGGGGAGTGAACCCCATCTACATTCAAAGATAGTATCTTCAAGTTAACCATCTCCCATTCTTTTTTCCATAATCTGCATGTCGTCTATTTTAATCTTTTTATGTTCCCGGTTGGCCTCCCAGCTGGACCCACCAGGAACTTTCTGCTCCTGAGTATCGGTTTCCATCATAGAGTTTTCCCATCTTTCCCTTTGCAGGCAATTCTCTTCCCCCCCACCCTTCCCTTCCCCTCTCGAATTCCCCTTGCTGTCCCCTTCCCCCTCATTCACACAGTCCCTAATTCTTCTCCCTCCCCTCCCTCCCCCTTCCCCTTCATATCTCTTCTGATTCCTCCTCTTCTTCATCCTTCTCCTTCCCGTCTTCATACAACAAATACAAACATCATTACTCCTCCCTCGAATACTTTGCCCAGTGATACATCCCCTATCCCCATATTCCATTATCATCTCCCCCTCTTGAAAACAACATTACACAGTCCGTGTACATAACATTCTTTTAGCTTGCTAGAATTATCTCTTAGAATATTGCTCGAGATCTCTGTACTCTGCTTCATTACCACAGTTCCATGTTTACTACATCACCTATTCGCTTAATGTCAGACTTCATAGGATCAGTATCTTTGTTAATAACCTGTTCATGGCATTTTTTGCCTGTTTGGGGGCATGATTTTTCCCGCTGATATCTCAGTTCTGACCCCCGCCATATGGAATCTCTTGACAATAACTGTTACCCCCCCATCTGGGACTTTCCAGTTAGGCTCTCGCTGTACGAGCACAGAGTAAAAACATTATTAAATCAAACCAGTATATCCCATTCGATCTGTCCCTCGAAGAGGTGTCACCTTCCTTAGCTATCCTCCTGCTGATACCACTGTGTTCAATTTTCCCGTGAACACCTTTCCAGCTAGATTCTCTTTGTGTAATCAAAAAATAAATTCAAAGTTAAAGCACGCCATTATATCCCATTCGATCTGTCCCACGGGGAAATTTTACCTTCAAATAGCTATTCTCCTGCTGGTACTTCTCTATTCAAACGTTCCATATACGCCTTGGCTTCTGCTGCTTCTTGGAACATCAGAGCTTTTCCTTCGTGCCACACTTTTAGCTTTGCAGGGTATAAAAGCGAAAATCTGATGCCTTTGCTGTACATCTGAGAACACGTGGGAGCCATTGCTCTCCTTAGCTGCGCCACCGCCAGGGAGTAATCATTAAACAATAAGAGCTTATGTCCCTTGTATTCCAGCTGTGCTTGCCTAGATCTTCCCTGCTTTAGCAGCGTTTCTTTCTCTCGCCAATTTGTATAATGAGCAATTGCTGTTCTGGGTTTATTATCTCCTTCTTTCCTGCTCCCGATTCGATGCGCACGGTCGCACTGCCATGTGCCGATATCTTCTCCTAGGCCCAACTGCGTCGGTAGCCACTCGCTAAAGAATTTATATAGTTCTCCCTCTTTTACTTCTTCGGGAAGCCCTACCACTCGCAGATTGTTGCGTCGGTTTCTATTCTCTTGTTCCTCTACCTGTGCCTTGAGGGCTGCTGCTTCTTTCTGCAGGTTCTCAATCTGGGCCGCCATATCCGTTGTTGTGTCTTCTTGGGTAAGCATTCTCTGTTCCACCTCTGTTAGCCGGCGGGCCTGCGTGTCAAATTTCTCATTAATTTCCTCAACCGCCGAGTGGATTTTGTTCAAACGGTCTTCCAATGCCGCTGCTACAGTTGAGGAAATCTCTTTCGCCCAATCTCCCGCGTTTTTCTCCGGCCCAGGTAGGGAGTCTGAGGGCGTCGCCATCTTGGCCGCCTTTCCTGCGGGAGTGTGCTTTTGTTTTAAGACGCCCTGATTTCTAGTGGGCATACCGCTTGTCCCGTTTCTTCGATTGCAGTCCCCTTTTTGCTGTGCGTTCTCTGACCTTTCGCTCTATTCTGGGGTCTTTCAGGGTATAAGAAATGTTTCATATAGCCGGTTTTTGCAAAGGATTCGAGGGAGCTCTCCCTTCTTGCTGCTGCTCAGGAAGCAGTCATCACGTGACCCCCCTCAAGCATACTTCTAAACTGTGCTTGATGGACCTTCAGTCTTTCCCAGTATGGTGATACTTAAGTTCTTAAGCTCATTTTCAAAAAGAAGCTTCCCGTAGAGTTTCTGCACATTTTTATGCCTGCTGTGAGGTATTTCAGTATGAAATTCTCACACATGGCCAACCTCTTCCAAACTAACCCACCTCTTTTTTTGCCAGAGGTAAAAGTACCATCACTATAAGCAGCTAGATGTGGAGGGGAGCGGTTGGAGGTAGGAGAATATTCAAACTCCCCATTTCCTGAGGTAAAATGCTGTTTTATGCATGGAAATGGCTTTAAAAATCCTCTTCAACCTGCTACAGTTCAATGGGGAAGCTCACCCAGTCAGGCAGGCTTTCAGGGTATCCACAATGAATATGCGTGAGATAGACTTGCATGCACTGCCTCCTTGTATTGTACATCTATCTCGTGAATGTTCATCGTGGATGTCCTGAAAACCTATGCCCCGAGGACTGGGTTGAGAAGCGCTGCTCTAAAATTCATCATTTGCTTATTTCTGTCAGACCTAAATAAGTGGCAGATCAGGAAACAAAACTTGTTCGTGGCTAATAAGATGGCTACATCAATGAAGTTTTCCTAGTTACTAAGGGGCCCTTTTACTAAGCCATGTAGGCGCCTATGCACGCCAATTCAGAAGTACGGGCGGTAATTTCATTTTTTATGTACGTCCATTATGCATACCGGAAAAGATATTTTATTTTCCGATGTGCGGTGCAAACTGGGTGGTAATCGGCATTGTACACAAGCTGACGATTACCACCTGGTTAACACGTGATACCTTATCACTAAGTGAATGGGTGGCGGTAAGGTCTCAGGCCCAAAATGGACACGTGCCAATTTTCATTTCGCCGCCGCAACTCCATTTTCGGCCCAAAATAAAAGGCCTTTTTTTGCAGGCACACTGAAAAATGAACCTGCTCACGTCCAATACATTCGTCTACAACAGCGCAGGCCATTTTTCGGCACACCTTAGTAAAAAGACCCCTAAGAAAATCCCTTGGAAATTAATTTCTGGAGACTGAGAGCTAGATTTACTGAAGTGCCCTACCATGTTACAGGGGCGTAGCCAGCCTTCCGTGGGGGAGGGGTCCAGAGCCCAGGGGGAGGGGGCACATTTTAGCCCTCCCCCGGCGCCGCCCCCCCACCGCCGACATTGCCGCCCCCCCTCCCGCCGCGAACCCGCCGCCGCTGCAGCCTACCTTTACTTTTGCTGGCAGGGGATCCCACTCCCCGCCAGCCGACGTCTTCTTCTCAGTCGCTTCCTGCTCTTCAAGTTGTTTGCTGACGTCCTGCACGACGTCAGACTCAGAGAACAGAACTGTTCTCTGAGTCTGACGTCCTGCACGTACAATTACGTGCAGGACGTCAGCAAACAAATTGAAGAGCAGGAAAGACTGAGAAGACGTCGGCTGGCGGGGAGTGGGATCCCCCACCAGCAAAAGTAAAGGTAGGCGGCGGCGGGGGCGGGTTCGCCGGGAGGGGGGTCCTGGGGTGAATCTGCAGGGGCCCCGGCCCCCTCAGGCCCCACGTAGCTACGCCACTGCCATGTTATGTGCTAGTGCTGTTGACATTCATCATTAGTATATAGGTCCTAGCTGATGTTAATGCACATTAGCATATTTTAATAATGTAATCCTATATTAGATGATATTGTTCTGACATGAAAAGGTTGAAGTGAAGATTTTCAGAGTTATGGTTGCTTTGTGTATTGTTAATTCACTTATAAAAATTATGTGAAATAAATTAAGAGATCAAGGTTAAATGCAGAGCAGTTATCCAGCTGAAAGGAAAAAAAGAGACACTGATAATGGAACAGAAATTATGGTGAGAAGATGAGATGTGCAGAGGGACATATAAATATATGTATAGGAAAGAGCTAGTGAAAAAGATCTTCCATGAGAAAGCAAGTAGAAGTATGAAGAAAGGATAGAAAGATTTGGAGAAGAAATAAGGGAGTGTAGGGAATAGGCCTAAATAAAATTCATTTGTTTCTGTTGGTATTTTATTTTATCTCTGATGAGAATAAGCCAGTTAGAAGTAAAGAAAACAATAAGAATGGAAAGTTGTGTTTGCCGTAGTATCTGTAACTGAATTTCCTGGCCTCCTTCATTTATAGTATAACTAGCCGTTAAGCCCGTAAAAACGGGTGAGATTTCCAGCTACCCTCCTCGCCGCCGCTCCCTCCCCCCTCCGTGCCGGGCCCCCTGTACTGACCTGACAGTGCCTCTCACCTCCGTGTGAAAGCGCTGCAGGCAGCGGCAGATCGCTCTGCTGCTGCCTGCAGCGCTTCCACACGGAGGTGAGAGGCGCTGTCAGGTCAGTGCAGGGGGCCCGATGTGGAGGAGGGAGGGAGCAACGGCGGGGAGGGGGGTGGTTGGTGCGCACGATGTTCGTTTCCAGGCGGCAGCGTCCGACAGTGACTCCGACTCCGTTTCCCTCTCCCTCTCTGTTCCGCCCTCTGACATCATCACATCTTGACGCGAGGGCGAGACAAAGAGGGAAGTCTCTACTGAGCATTTGCAGGTGAGTCGGTCACTTGCCGTTTATATGTTTGATAATCTACTTTTGTGGGTTTTTTGATTGAATTATTTTATACATTAATGCAATAATATGTTACTCTTTTTGTTTGTTTAGTTTAAGACAATTCTATCTAGAATTGTTTTTTTTTTTAATCCAGTGCAGTTGAGGTGGTATCACCTTAGCTTGAATAATGAAGTGCCATGTTCAACTATCTAAGTTGTTTTAAGATAACTCATTTCCTGGAAAGCATGACAATCCAGACAGTATGAGTGAATATTTATTGGTATTTTTACAAGCAGTCTCTTTGAGGGTCTTGTGTCTTATTTTGTTCAGGCTGTGCTATGTGCAGAGTCTTACAGGCCACAAGAACCCTGTGTCAGCTGTTTCTGCCAGTGAAACAACAGGTGATATTGCTACTGTTTGTGATTCAGGTAAGCATACGACCAAATTAAAAGTCTGTTTAGATTCGTAGTCCTCTTTATAGTAGCTTTCTGCATGAAGCTTAAATCTTCTAAGAAGCTGAAGATTTGGTTTTATGCTTAAAACTGGGAAGGGCAATTTTCTAATGTTTTTAAACACCTAAATAGTGTAAACCAGTGGCGTAGCCACAGGTGGGCTTGGGTGGGCCAGGGCCCATCCATTTATGGCTCAGGCCCACCCAACAGTAGCACATGTTTAGTGGTAACTGGTGGGAATCTCAAGGTCCGCCAGCTGAAGATTTTCCCCTGATGGTAACGAAAACGCTACTCTCCATGACACCGGCACCTGCGCATGCTCAGTTTTCAGTGCATGCCTGCTGCCAAGGTAGAAAGAAGCGTTTTTCCACCAGCTGAGATACTTTTTTTTTGGGGGGGGGGAACACTTGGTGCCCACCCAAAATCTGTTGTCTGGCTACGCCCCTGGTGTAAACATGGTTTTTGAAATGGTAATTTTATGGGTGACTTTAACACTTAGTACTGAGGGGTAGATGCATCAAGCAAATGTAAAAAAATCAGAAACGTAAAAACCTTTACCGAATCTCAAATAACGAAGCATGCTCCAAAAACACAGCCCCAAAAAGTTTGGTGCGGTATTGGAAAGAACGATGCACTAATCCCCGTCGGTAATCGGCTCGTAAAGCATGCGCAAAGCAGCTGCTGGCTGCTCTGCGCATGCCAGAAACGTAAGAAC
Source organism: Microcaecilia unicolor (assembly GCF_901765095.1). Classification (NCBI taxonomy): domain Eukaryota; kingdom Metazoa; phylum Chordata; class Amphibia; order Gymnophiona; family Siphonopidae; genus Microcaecilia; species Microcaecilia unicolor. Next base: position 48,557,107 of record NC_044033.1, on the reverse strand, counting down.
AAAAAGAAAACACAAACACGTGGCTCCCTACTTTCCCCTGCATGTCTCCACAAACATTAAAGGATCGGGAGGGGGCAAAGGCGCTCATCAGCAGCGTCCTGTATGGATGGCCTTGCCTTGCCCCCCCCCCCCCCCCCGAAGTCCCCGCTGCTCCGTTTGTGAAATAAAAGCTTTTAAAAATGAAACCTTTGCAGTTGCTGGGCTCCCCCTCCCTTCCTGTGTCTCTCTTCTTTAGTCGGCAATGCTCCGCCTCCTGCCCTCCTCCACCTCCGTGCCCCTCCCCCCCGATTTCGTCCCCGCTGCTTCCCCCCCCCACCGGACCCCCCCTCCACCACAATGGCCGGTGCAGCGCCTCTCACCTATGTTTGAAGGCGCTGCACAGGATGGATCAGCTATTCTTTAGCTCTTCTGTCTCCTCCGATGTCTCCTTTTTCTTCCTGTGTCCGCCCTCCTCTGACGTCAGCTATCTACGTAGATAACTGACGTCAGAGGAGGGCGGACACAGGAAGAAAAAGGAGACATCGGAGGAGACAGAAGAGCTAAAGAATAGCTGATCCATCCTGTGCAGCGCCTTCAAACGTAGGTGAGAGGCGCTGCACCGGCCATTGTGGTGGAGGGGGGGTCCGGTGGGGGGGGGGGCGCAGCGGGGACGAAATCGGGGGGGGGGGGCACGGAGGTGGAGGAGGGCAGGAGGCGGAGCATTGCCGACTAAAGAAGAGAGACACAGGAAGGGAGGGGGAGCCCAGCAACTGCAAAGGTTTCATTTTTAAAAGCTTTTATTTCACAAACGGAGCAGCGGGGACTTCGGGGGGGGGGGGGGGGGGGGCAAGCAAGGCAAGGCAAGGCCAGGCCGTCTATACAGGACGCTGCTGATGAGCACCTTTGCCCCCTCCCGATCCTTTTTTAATTTAGTTTCCTTTTTTATTTTAGGCACAGGGAAGCAGGGAGCCACTTTTCTTTTAAAACACGCCAGCAATTTGGTTTTTCATCGTGCAGGGGGCAGTGGGGAGATGACAGCTCAGGCTTTAACGACAGGTCTGAGCTGACGTTAAATTTCTGGTGGTAAGTGAATCGTTGCTATCGTCGGTATGGTTAGTGCATTCCGAATTGTCTACATTTCAATGGTAGTTTCTCATTTGCATCCCAGTTTCGTTAGCTGCTACTACCGTCGAAAAATAGGCTTTAGTGCATGGAAAGGATAGGAAATTCTTCCTTAAGGGCTCATTTAACGATGAAAAACGTTTAGTGCATCTGGGCCTGAATTTTTACTTGTTCAGTTAGGCTCCTACAAACATGCTTGTGGTAGATGCACTGACAAATAGGCACAGAGAAATCACAGCAGCTACTTTTATGCACTGTCCCTCTTCAAAATGAACCTCTGTGTAGAATTAAGAGGGAAAGAACTTACTTACAGAGTTCCATAGGAACCTATGGAACCTAGGCTTACAAAGTGCTTTGAAAATAACCCTCATAATGTGCCACAAGTTAGGCACCAATTTGGCATGTAAGTTTTGGAATTCACAAGAAATTAAGGGGTCCTTTTACTAAGCCACAGTAAAAGTTACGGTAGTGTGGACGCGCGTTTTTGGTGCGTGCTGGGCTATTTTTTTACCATGGCTGGAGAAAAAAACTTTTTTAAAATGGTGACAGTAAGTGGCCGTGCACTACAGTTAAAAGTAGCACACAGCTATTTACTTCCTGAGTTCTTGCCACCAACCATTGACCTAGCGGTAAGGGCTCAAGCGCTACACACACAGTGCTCATGCAGCGTATGACAATGTGGCCGCGCTACTGATTTCCGCCGGGAACAGCCCCCGCGGTAGAAAATATAAAAATATTTTGTGCCACAGGAAACAGTGCGCACCAACTTGGAAATTACCACCAGGTGAGCGCGCTGACCGGGCGGTAGTGTCAATTTGATACGTGTTACACAAGTGGTAGCCCTATCACTGCTTTGTAAAAGGGCCCTTCAGATCCAAAACGGGGGTAAACAGCAGTTACATATGCAAGTGCACTTAGGCGTTATTCTGTAAGGTAGCACCTAAGTGCTTTAGCGCATCAGTGCAAGGAGGGCATGCATGTGGGCGAAGTATGGGAAGGCCATGGGCAGGTCGCACATTTAGGCACAGCACTTATAGAATGCTGTACAGAATATTAGACAGTGAATCCCAAAACTATGAAAATTCAGCAGTGTAAATAGAGAACCCCACCCAATTCACAAATGTGATAAAACCTAAATCCAAAGTAAATTTTGATGCGAGTTTGCGGAGAGCTCAGTATAGGCTGTCACTGCAGCCAAGCACAACTTCAATGAGTTTATCTGCTAGGTAGCGGCTCACTGAAAGGCTCTATACATCATAACTTGCTCTCCTATGAAAACTCACAAATAAGCAGTGATCAAAAATCGTGAACACACTAAATAAGTGAAAATAACTAAATCCTTAAATGAGATTCTCTATCAAAATTTATTGCCGAAGCTCATACGATGGAGGAAAACAAAAAAGCTTCGCCAAAAAGCTATATTGAAGAGTGAGGTTGACATCAATTGCCTCTTTGACTCTTAATCACACTGGAAATGGAGAAACAGAACGTGAGCAAACGTTTCTGAATTTTGTAGCTCCTAATCATGAGTCTCAAATGTCCTACAGAAATTTCTGTTTCAAAGAAGGTCTTCCTCAGGGACGCCAGTGGATACAATGAAAATGTCCTCCATCTCCAAATGATCCTGCGGAAGTGCCTAAATATAACATAGTAATATAGTAAATGACGGCAGATAAAGACCTGTACAGTCCATCCCAGTCTGCCCAACAAGATAAACTCATATTCATTTTCAGTACTCTGATTGGGGGAAAACGGCAGATGTTCTGTCATTTGTGCTACCTCTCTGGAAGTTATTTGAGCTCTTGGGTACCAATTAGGTCTGCTCTCAACAACCACAGATTGCAAAAAAATACAGGAGCAAGAGGTCAAGTTTCCAAAAACGGGTGGGAAAAAAAAGCAGGGAGAATTCATCAACATTGATTTGCTCTCTCTCTCTCTCAGAAACTGTAATTATTCATTAAGATCATTAAAAAAACACAACGAATAACCAGATCCCTTAGATCCAGGAAGGAATACAACTTTAGTTACCCACAAAGTTTTCTAATAACACACACACACACTTGAATCCAACAAAGTACTTACTTTCAGGAACAGAAATCCAAGTATTTCTGGATTTCAGATCATTCTGCACCACCCAGTGTATTGAGTACATCTGTAAACTGCGGAACTTCTAATGCAAAGCTAAACTTCAAGCTAAAGTGATAGTGTCACTCAGTTTTGCCTGGCTGCGCACTGCACTTTCCCAAGTGATCGGTTCAAAGGGAGCCGCCCCGACCCGAGGGGTCCCCCAGCTTTTACTCAGCCAGGCCAGCAGCTGCTGGACTTGCAGCCCCCTGCTAATGGCTCCCACCTCGTCTTCCAAAAGCTCTTAGGCGGCAGCCAGGCGCGACTGCTTCCAGTTCTTGTTCTTCTTCCACCACATCCACAGGAAGAGCCCGATCAGCACCCAGCTGACGCTGAAGCCCAGGTAGCCGACCAGGTAGACGGGGATCAGGCAGAGAGACACCCAGACCAGGTAGGAGAGCACCTCCAGCATGAGCTGGTTCACGGCTATTGTGTGCTCCTTCTCCCCAGGGGACTCCCCCAGCTCTTGCTTGGCTTTCGGGGCTGTTTCCATGCTCCTCTTCGTGATGCTCCTGCGTCCATTACCTGTTTCAAAGTTAGAGAAGTAACCAATAATCCATAGGAAAGTCATGCTCCATTCAATACTTTCAATAAGTCCATGAGGAATTGACTGCATTCAGTTCAAATATCCAGTATTGTTCACGCATGGACAAGAAAGCTTCACGGTCTCCCTGAAAATGAAAAGAAATTTGTTCTATCACAAACCACTGCATCTTTTCAAAAGTGTGTCCATATTCGATACAGTGGTTAACCATAGGGGTTGTTAGTACCTGATTTTTAAGTCTGCTTCGATGTTTTCTTAGGTGCTGTCTAATTGCCCTGCTAGTGCGCCCCGCATAAATCTTTAAACAGGGACATATGATTACGTAAACTACATTTGTAGACAGACAATCTGTCTCACCTTTCAGTTTATAAAACTTCAGGGTGACTGGATTTTGCCAGACCTTCAGAGTCAAAGACATCGGGCACGCCTTGCAGTGCCCACAAGGTTTGTGACCTGTATTACGCATATTCTCTAATTCATCTTGAGAATTAAACGTAGTAGACACCAGATGGTTGGACAGATTCTTCCCCCGATGTAACTGGAGGACATGCCAGTGTTTGTGTATGCTCTGAGCTATATCAGCTGATTTCTCCGAATGAGACAGAACACATATTTGCCTATCCTGAGGTTCTCTATGATTGTATTTTAATAAGAGTTCAGGATTAGCATAACGAGCCCTAAGATATGCTTGTTTGACTACACGACCAGTGCCCTTCGCCACAAAGTGCTGTGTTAAAATCTGGGCTTGCTGTTGAAATTTCTCCGTTGTGCTACAGATCCTTCTAATGCGAAGGAATTGACCAATCGGGATTGCTTTTTTTAGTTGACGAGGATGACAGCTATCATATTGAAGATAATTATTTCTATCAGTGGACTTGCTATAGACAGTAGTAGCGAGGCGGTTCTGTATTCTTGATACCGTGGTATCTAAAAAGGTAATTTGAGTCTTACTGTACGTATGAGTAAATTGTAAATGGGGATCCAAGGTGTTGATCCAAATCATAAATTCCTCCAGTTGTTCTTCAGATGCTTTCCATACAAAAAATATATCATCAATGAACCTTACCCAGTTGGAGATCTTACCTATCCAATTGGAGGAATAAATGAATCGCTGTTCAAAAATCCGCTATACTAGGTGCTGCTGCATTGCCCATGGCCACCCCTTGTTTCTGCAAGTAAAACTTATCAAAAGAAAATTTTTCCTTAAAATCAAGGTCGTTATATTCATCAAAAACTGTGTAGATACGCTGTGATCTGTTGATCTACTTGTTAAACATTGTTGAACTAAATGAATTGCTGCTGTTTGCGTGATACTCGTATAAAGAGTTTTAATGTCTAGAGTTACTAATAGGCAATCTGTAGGAAGATCACATACAGCTTGGATCTTAACCAAAAAATCGGTAGTGTCTCGTATATACGACTGTATTTGGAGTACCAAAGGTTTGAGAAAGTGATCTAGAAACTTAGATAAAGGTTCCAAAACAGTGCCTCTCAGGGAGACAATCGGTCTCCCTGGGGGCCTATGTAAAGTTTTGTGTATTTTAGGAACCATGTAAAATTTTGGAATGCTGGAACTTTTCACTTTCAAAAATCTTTGTTCAGCTTTAGTGAGTTGGCCCTGGGCAAACGCCTCATCCTCTATTGAGGCAATTTCACCAGTAAGGTGGAATGTAGGGTCTTCATTCAACATAGTGTACCATTGAGGGTTATTGAGATGTTGAGAAACCTCTTCAAGGTAATCTGTACGATGTCAGACCACTTATCTGCAGGCTTGATAATTAAGCGAGGATCTGTTTTTAGTTGCTTAAGAGCCTGCATTTGAATTTGGGTAACATTGATACAATTTTTGTGGAGAGGCTTGTTCCATTGTTGAAATGTCCAGTAATACCAGCTCTCTAAAAGTAGAAATCGCCGGGTCCATAGTACTTGGAGGAAGCCAATGGAACGTGTCCGAAAAATAGATTCATCTGTAGATGGGGAATCAGCAAAATATAATTTAATCTGCAATGACTGTATTATCCTCGCCAAATCTCTTCTAGCTGTAAAGGGCTAATGTTTGACAGATGGGACATAAGAAAGTCCCTTGCTTAACAGATTACTTTGTTCCTGCGTGAGAGGGACTCCTGATATATTGATGACTAATGAGTCTTCGGGCTGTATGACCGTGTTTGTGGGCAGTCCCGATTGTCCAATGGCGTGTTTTGGGTGAGTCCAGAATTTGTACATTTTCCCGGGATAACAGAACAAGATAAAAACATCTAGGGCAAAAATTGGGACATTTTTATCTGGACCTGTTTCAGTCATGACTAAGTCACAAAAAGGTGCCTTAATTGGCCAGCTGACCACTGTAGCGATTAAGGCATTACCCCCCCCCCCCCCCCCACTTAATCCACCAGTGATCACTGACCACCTTCCACCCCTGAAAGATTTGACAGTGACAGTACATACAGGCTCTATGACAGCTTCAGATATTATATCTATTCATATTAGAGCAGCAAGCTGGTCCCAGGAGTAGGCATGGTCAGTGCAGTGGACTGGACTGTAGAGAAAGGGACACAGGTCCCGTATCCCACTCTAACTAAAACACTTATAGTAGAAATTATGAGCCTTCCATAACCCACAAAATATCAACTGCACCTATAGATAGGAGAGGGCTTTTGTAGTGATGTACAGTTAGGTACAGTAGGTATTTAGGTGTTCCTGCAGGGCTCACGAAACAAAATAAGGGTGTTAAGGTGGGATTTGTACATGGGTCTCTTTATGTGAAGTCCAGTGAACTGACTACTAGGCAACCCCTGTGCTCTGCTGGGATGTCTGTATGGCTAGTTTACTAGGAATGGTGTCACACAGCCATCCCTATGGCTTCTTTTTGTGCGCTTTTCTCTGAGACATTTTTTTAATGGTACCTAGAGAAATACATACTGAGCATGAAAACATCTTGAATTTAGAAATTTTTAAAACAAAAAAAAATAGGCCTTTTTCCGGTTCAAAAATTGATGTGTTCAGGATGAGAATTTTAGATGTTTTCACCAAAATGTCTACAATTGGACTTGGATGTCATATCGAAAATGCCCCTTTAAGTGTCTTTATAAAACAAGGCCAAAGTAAACTAGGTGTGCCGTTATAAAATTACCCTTTATGAGGGCAGTTCTATAACAGGGCGCCTATTAGGAGCCTGTTATATAAATGAAAGCAGACGTCTTGCATGAGCAGGTATATTCGTGCCCTTATGGTTAGACACAAGCACTTAAACCAGTCATAGCGCTGATGTAAATGCTTACACCTAAACACTAGATATACATGTGTAACATGCCTATGGAACTTTGGAAGGCTAAGTGCTTTGAAAATATGCCTGTATAGTATTCTATGTAAAATATGAAGTTTCAAATAAACAAAGTGACAGTCTCGCTTTATTGTCACCATGTTCAGCTTTATCATTAGCTAGTCTTGCTCAGCTAAAGAAACAATAAGCAAGAGAGTACGTCTGAAAAATTTTCTCCCCCTGAAGCAGCGGTTGGGTCCCGTGAAACGGTGGGGTGAATGATATAGCTGCTATGATATACTACACTTGAGTTAAGTGGCCAGTTTTTTCACAAATTTAAGAAAGTATAAAAATGTAAAATATTAAGTAAAAGTGAAGATAATTGGTTTATGGCAGTGATTGATAAAGCAGGTTTATTCAAAGATTTTTTTTTTAACCTGAATTAACCTGCATTTTCTCAGACCTTTTCCTCCCCGGTCTATGATTCTATTTTGTATTTGAGTGCAAACAGTGAGGCTAGCTAATGATAAAGCTGAACATGGTGACAGTGAATTGAGATTGTGACTTTGTTTCCATGTAAGATATGCACATATTATAGAATAGCACTTACATTTTTGGCATTCATGTGAGTATTTTCACCTCACATTCATGTATATGCTGGTTCTAATCTTTTATGTGTGTATTTGGTATGTAAATGTTAGTGCTTTCTTCATAAAATTGCCTCCTAAACATTGAAATTGTTGTGTTTCAGTGGGAGGGGGAAGTGATCTCAGGCTTTGGACAGTGAATGGTGACCTTGTTGGACACGTACACTGCAGAGAAATCATTTGCTCTTTGAGTTTCTCTAACCAGCCTGAAGGAGTATCTGTTAATGTGATTGCTGGTGGATTAGAAAATGGAATCGTAAGGTAAGGATCTCTTCTGTTTTTACCTAATGTATTCAGGCACATTATAGAGGCAGTTTTAAAATTGACTGTAGTGAGACAGTCTGTAAGTACTTTTGATTTGTGGGCTTTGCTCCAAACTTCAAAGCAAAGTATGCATATATTTTCACATTGATATTTGCACCTGCTATTTTGTGCAGGTAGTTTTTGAATGGAAAATATCACATGTGAACTGAAAGTGCAGCTGGTTCATGAGGCAAAATTTCCTCTCCCACCTGCAGAGCCCCAAACCCTTAAAGGTAGCTAAAAATACAACATTTTTACCTATGACAGTGGCTTTTAAAATGACCTAGTTACAACTGTACATTCTGGGGACAAGTTTATAACCTACAAACTACATAAGTGGTTCTAAAATATGTACTTTGGAAAGATTTTCAACTAGAACTCATATGGGTACTTCCTTCTATATTCAGCTGGCATCAGGCAGGGACCCCCGGATATTCAATGACAGGTCGTATCCAGTGACCGAGATTGAATATCCAGTTTCATCTGCGGCAGCTTAACTGGTTAAACCAATATTCAGCGCTAATTGGTTAAGTGCTTAGCAGTTAAAGATAAGGCTTCTATTTATGTGGCCTATCTTAACCACTAAACTTAGCCGGTTAACGCCTAATATTCACGCTGAACCAACATAGCCAGTTAGTGACCAGCCGCTAAGCGCTAATATTCAGTGGGGATAACCGGCTGTCTCATGCTGAATATTAGCAGTTAGCCGGCTAAGCCCTTCATGAATCAAGGGAAGGGGCTCTCTCAGGCCCCAGCTGCCTCTGCTTCTCTAGGCAGCCCAGAAGCAAGGACTGCATCAAGCCACAACTGCTAATTACTTGCTATACAACCTGGCTACAGGACATGCCTTGTGCAGTATTTGACATGCAGATACCAGAACCCCAGTGGGGAAGGGGAAGATATCATTTTATGGTTGAAATTAGCAAATGAAGGAACTCTTTTACCAAAGGGTGATAAAAGGGACCCTGTGGTGGCGGGCCGAGGCCCCCTTTTACTGCTGCCTGGTAAAAGGAAAATTCCGGCTGGGACTGGAAATTTCCATGCAGTAAATGAAACATTTGCCATGCGGCTATTTCCTGGTGGAGCCCTTACTGCCTCCTGTTTAGGAGACGGTAGGGGCTCCAGTAATAACCGGGCAGTGATTACTACCAGGCGTGCCCCTGCCGCGCGCACACACAAAAATATTTGCGGGAAGGAAATGGCACGTGATGGGGGCCAGAACTAGCACCGGGCTCTGGTAGAGCTGGATCGCTGCATGCCATTGGTGCAGTTAGCCCTACTGCAGCATAGTAAAAGGGCCCCAAAGTGTTTATTTTATTTATTTATTTATTGCATTTGTACCCCACATTATCCCACCTTTTTGCAGGCTCAATGTGGCTTACAGAGTGTTGTTATGATGCAGTCATTACATGATCTTAAATACAGTCGATAATAGGCTGAAGGTAAGTGTTGTGAGAGGTGTTTTTGATGCACCTGAGTAGTTTGAGGAATGATTTATTAAGGATGTTTTTAGTAGGCTTTGTTGAAGAGATATGTCTTCAAAGATTTGCGAAAGCTGGTTAGATTGTCCATCTTTTTCAGGGCCATGGGTAATGCATTCCATTAGCAACATTGTTGGATTCAAATATTGTCAATGAATGTGACTATTCTGCAACCAAAATTATAAAAACACGTTTTCCAAGATTGCATCATCATATATAATTACCTATATGTGATTGGCATTGGTGCATATTTGCCAAGTGCCCTGTTTGTGATGCCAGTGTTTAATTATGAAGGATTGTAACATGCACATAGTGGCAGGCGCGGCTCTAGCCAGCTTGATGGGCAGACCAGAGGGACTGTTCAGCTCTTTATCACCATTAGTTACTATTTTACTTTATTGTTCCTCAAATTGAAATGAATGCAGTACAAAAATATTTTCCAGTATGAAGATAGTGTACTAAAGGTGCACAGAAGAAATATTTTAGTTCTGAGGTTTTTTTTTTTTAATTTGAAAAGGCCATTTATTTATTTAGTTCTGCATCTGTGCCCCAGTTTCCCACCTATTGATGATAAGGCCAATGCAACATTTTATAGAAGTGAACAGCAACAACATTACAAGCAGCCAACAGAAATGACAGTACAATCCCAGTGCCTTAGGGAATTACTTTTGCAGATGACATGACCTTTTAAGAAAAAGATCAAACTTGCTCCATATTGAACCTGAATGTCCCCAACTCCCTCCCGCAAACAGTTTCAAATGACTCCATGGTTACATACCCACCCATTGTATATACAGTGCTTCAAGAAGTAAGCTCAGGTGTCCCCCCCCCTCCTTTCCCCATCATTCCTCCGCACACTGCTCTCAGCTCCATGTCACAAATATACTGCACTTTCACGTCTGGTGTCTGCTTTATGATGTAGGGAACCAACTCTGTTTTCCATAAACAAGCCAAAGTCAAGCAGGCACTGGCCAAGCACAAAGTGAGCAGCTGCTGCTGTGCCAGAGTAAAGTCTCTCATCTACCTACCATACAAATATATTGCAGGGTCCCATGGACTCTGTCTACTCAACCAACTTTGAAGCTGAACTTGCATATTTCTCCAGAAAGCTCTGGCCTTTTCACATGTTCACCATATATGCCCCATGACTCCCTGCATCTTCCCCAATAAAGTGGTGACACATATGGAAACACATGATGCAACCTGACAGGAGTTAAGTGCCAACAATACAAAATTTTAATACTATTTCCCTGCTGTGGAGATTGTGGCTAGTGCAGACTCCATGGTCTCCCATTCCACTTCCTTGTAAGGAGTACCCAATTCTCCCTGCCACTTAAATCACTGACCTAAAGACACCTTACTTATGTCCCTCAAGTGTCTATAAATAATTGCAGTTAGCCATCTGGCACTTAGGAAGTCTTCACAAAAAAAGACTCCTCCCCCCCAAGTATCTGTTACATAACAAGGAGGCATATAAACTGCCAACTCTTCCAGTAGGATTTGAGGTGGGATACAACAAAATAAAAACTGATACAACCATCAGGAATTACAAATAACAAACAAAAATTTAACTATAACATTAAAAAAATTCATTGATTGCACTGAAAATAAATAAGCCTTTAAAGCCTTGCAAAAATTTTTAAAATGCCTAAAAAATAAAGACGAAGATCAATGAGAAGACGATTCCAAAGCTGAACTGCAAGGAAATTAAATGAATGAGAGAAAACAGCTTTAAATCTAATTTGTGTAACAGAAGGTAAAGCTAAAATTAGTGAATTACAAGTCTGAGACCTAGCACTAGATTGTAAAATTCTAAAAGATTGTAAAAGATCTTCTGCACAGACACCATACAGAGATTTAAAAATCAGGCATAGTGCTTTGAAAACAGTCCTTGCTTGAACTGGCAACCCGTGCAATTCCAACAACAAAGGAGAAACGCGATCAAACTCTGATTTATAAAAAATCACCCTGGCTGCAGAATTCTGGACCAGCTGCATTTTAGACATATTTTATAGCTACTCCTAAATATAGGGAATTACAATAATCCAGCATAGAAAGAATAGATAATTGAACAATTATCCTAAAATGATCTTGTAAAAAAAATAAGAGTGAACCAATCTAAGTTGCCTCAGTTTAAAATAGGCCTTCCGAATTAGATTATTTACTTGCAGCTGTGTTAACATTGAAAAATCTAATAAAATAGCCAAGATTCTAGGTTGTCTTTCAACTGGTAAAATATAATGTCCTTCCAAAACAACAGATTTGGAAGTATTTGAATCTAATAAACTAAACCAAAGAAGCTTGGTTTTTTTCGGTGTCCCAAGTTAATAGACCAATCAACAATTTTTCTTATGCTATCCTGAACCATGGACGAAATGGAATCAATACCCTGCCTAACAGGAATTAACAAAAAGATGTCATCAGCATAGGACATTCTCGTCCCAGAACAATTTTTCCCAAAATACTCATGTAAATATTATACCATAGAGGAGAAATGGGAGAACCCTGAGGGACTCCACACAGTGGTAACCCCACCCATGCTGTGCCCCAACACTGCCCTTATACACTTCTACCAGCAAAGTACACGCAATCATGTCATGGCATGTACATTTATGCCAGGCAATATTTTATAAGTCATTTAACACATATAAGAGAGTGACTATATGAAATTGCTTCCTAAGGAGGTAATTTTAAAAAGGACTTACATGTGGAGAACAGCTTTTTCTGTACTTGAGTAGACTCATATTAAATTACCCTGGAGGTATACATACACAAAAGAGGTGCATACTTTTGTGTGATAAGTATATGAGCAATCCTGAAGGTGGAGAATAGATGGTATTGGGGCAAGATCAACATTTATGCATCTGTTTTAAAACAACTATAAGTCTTTACCTATTTATATTGTTGTGAACATTAATGATTTGCCTTTCCCAGCAAAGGGTTATCATTTGGTGAAGTTGTATTTTAAACTATGCGTACATGTGCTAATTCTTTTTGACATTTACACATACAAGTTTAGATCTCCCTCAGAGCAGTTGTAAATTTTCATTGTAGACATAATGACAGACTATATGTTGTGCAACTTTTTATCTGATATCTTCAAGGCCATCTGCAGTAGTTATGGGTATTTGATGGGAGGTTGGTGTGCAGCGAAACTGATAATACACTGCCATTAGAACTACTAGAAAAAAAATCCATAAGAAGCGATAAGTTGCTAAAAATATGAGCAGATAACTGTTTTATCACAGTGTTGCTTTTCTTGGGTGTTGATGAATTTGTTTTTCGGTTGAAACATTTTTTTAAAATATCTTGCTTGATTGGAGAGGTTACTTTGGAAAAGGAAGTAAAAGGATTATGAACTTATATTTTTTTTCTTTCTCTTCTTATTCTTAGGTTATGGAGTACCTGGGACTTAAAACCAGTTCGGGAAATTGCATTTCCTAAATCAAATAAACCTATTGTAAGGTAATAACATTCTTTTTTCCATTTACTGAATCTATAATTCTTTATATTAGTTTTTGCAGCTGTTGTCCTCCTCTCTTTTCTTTTCCATGCCTCTATGGGATATTTAAATTAGTTATGATAATGTTAGCCTTTAGGTACAAAAGATTTTTCTTCATAGATTATTATTATTTTATCCTTTCATTTATAAAATATGTTTTTTTAAAAGCAGACTCAAACCCCCAGATTCTATATATGGTGCTCAAAATTGCGTGTACAATTTTAGTAATGAGCCAATTAGTGCCAGTAATTGGATGCTAACAAATAATTATTTGAGTAATTTGGCAACAATTTGGCCTTGCGCATGCATCTAAGCGCTATTCTATAAAAATGCATGTGCAAATATTTTAGCATGCAGCTGAAAGGGGGTGTGGCCACGGGAGAGGCATGGGCGGATCAGGGGCATTCACTAAAGATGTGGGGAGTATTATAGAACTTGGGTGTTCCTGGGGATATACGCTAGGTTCCAGTTGGTGTAAATCCTTACACCCAAAGTTGGGTGCTATTCTGCGTGCTATTCTATAAATGGTGCCCAACTCAGGGCACTGTTTATACAATAGTGCTCAGTGCGCATTTTTTTCCAGAGCCCAAATTTGGACACCATTTATTGAACTTAGTTCAAAGTGACTCAAAATATGCATATTATATGTAATCATAGGAGCCCTTAAGCTGTGGTAAGCACAATGCATGCTTACCGCAATAGAAAATGGCATACCATGGGGTGCACTTAGGCATCCCATGGTAATTTTGCCATGTGTATGCACTACTGATGTGCTGAAAATATTTATTGGTAGGGAGCGTGTCGGAGGGGTGGAGAGTGGGTGGCAGGGGCTTATGCACTAATGCCCACACGCTAATGTGAATATAAGCACGTGGCCATTATTAGAAAATCCCAAAAATCGACCATTTTACCCTAGCACTCTTTGAGGGTCTAGTTTATGACTCTTCTAGAGAACAGGCATAAACTCACATACCTATCCTTCTTGCCCACAGAAAGTTCCTGCACTTCCGCTGTGGAACTCAGCATTATCAGTAAAAGGTCTTACCATTCGCTTGGCTTCGGCTCCTCGAGTCTTCACAAAATGCCTGATAGTGGTAGCTGCAGGTGGGGAATACACATCTTCCCCTACCTTGATGACTGGTTAATCGTGGCAGCTTCCCGGGAGGTGGCACAGACTTCAATTCTGTTCACCATAAGGCTCCTAGAACTCCTTGGGTTTGTGATAAATTTCCCCAAATCACATCTTCAACCTGTTCAGACCTTAGAGTTCATCCGGGGCTCTCCTTTACACTTCTTAGGGTCAAGCCTTCCTCCCTCAACTAAGAGCAGACAGCATAATGAGTCTCTCTGCTCACATTTCCAAATTCACCCACGTATTTGCTCATCAGATGCTCTGCCTCCTAGGTCATATGCAGGCTTATTTTTGAAAGAGAAGGACGCCCATCTTTCGAAACAAATCGGGAGATGGGCGTCCTTCTCCCAGGGTCGCCCAAATCGGCATAATCGAAAGCCGCTTTTGGGCGTTCCCAACTGCTTTCCGTCGCGGGGACGACCAAAATTCCTGGGGGCATGTCGGAAGTGTAGCAAAGGCGGGTCTTGGGCGTGCCTAGCACATGGGCGTCCTCAAACCATAATCGAAAAATAAGGGTGTCCCTGACGAGCACTTGGATGACTTCACTTGGTCCTTTTTTTCTTACGACCAAGCCATGAAAAGGTACCCGAACTGACCAGATGACCACTGCAGGGAATCGGGAATGACCTCCCCTTACTCCCCCAGTGGTCACTAACCCCTCCCAACCTCAAAAAAAGTGTTTTAAAATATTTTTTCCAGCCTCTGTTCCAGCCTCAAATATCATATCCAGCTCCATGACAGCAGTATGCAGGTCCCTGGAGCAGTTTTAGTGGGTGCAGTGCACTTCAGGCAGGCGGACCCAGGCCCACCCCCCCACCTGTTACATTTGTGATGGTAAATGTGAGCCCTTCAAAACCCACCACAAACCCACTGTACCCACATCTAGGTGCCCCCCTTCACCTGTAAGGGCTATGGTAGTGGTATACAATGGTGGGTAGTGGGTTTTGAGAGGCTCAGCACACAAGGTAAGGGACCTATGTACCCGAGAGCAATTTATGAAGTCCACTGCAGTGCCCCCGGTTGATATCCTGTCATGTCAGGGGGACCAGTGCACTACGAGTGCTGGCTCCTTCCATGACCAAAGGGCTTGGATTTGGTTGTTTCTGAGATGGGTGTCCTTAGTTTCCATTATTGCCGAAAATCAGAAACGACCAAGTCTAAGGACGACCATCTCTAGGGACGACCTAAATTTCAAGATTTGGGTGTCCCCGACCGTATTATCGAAAGAAAAGATGGACGCCCATCTTGTTTCGATAATATGGGTTTCCCCGTCCCTTCGCCGGGATGTCCTGCGAGGATGTCCTCAGGAAAACTTGGGCGCCCCTTTCGATTATTCCCCTTCAAGGTGTCCACAGTCCATATAATACCATTTGCTCGATTCCACTTTTGAATTTCTGAGTGCACACTCTCCTCTCAGTGGTCCTAAGCCACAAGATTACTCTCGACCAGTATTTGAGTTACTCCACATCTACCACACTCTCTACAGTGGTGGATGGTTCCCCAGATTCTCACCCAGGGACTTCCATTTCAGCCCCTTCTACATCACAAACTCATCATCACAGATGTTAGGTTTGGGTGCTCACCTTGATGGTCTCCACACACAGGGTTCTTGATCCCCTCATATGAATCCCCTGGAATTGCAAGCAGTCTGGAAAGCCCTCAAAACTTTCCAAGACTGCATACTCAACCAAATAATACTCATTTGCACAGACAGCCAGGTTGCAATGTATTACCTGAACAAACATGGAGGAACAGATTTTTACCACCTCTGTCAACAAGCAGTCCAGATATGGACTTGGGCAGCTTCTCGAAATATCTCTTTAAGAGCTGTTTACCTAGCCGGCAAACAATGCTGTTGCAAACAAATTGAGCAGAGTCCCTCAGTGTCACGAATTGTCCCTCAGCATTCCGGTAGCTTGTCGAATATTCCAGCAGTGGGGAACCCCAGTGATAGATCTGTTTGCTTCTGCTTCTCAGAACAACAAACTACCCTGCTTTTGTTCCAGGTTTTCTACGCCCACCGTTTAGCCCAATGCATTTTTGCTTCACTGGACTACTGATATTCTATATGCCTTTCCCCCACTGCCTCTCATAGGGAAAGCTCTTCTCAAACTATGTCAAGACCAGGGGGGCTTGATCTTAATTACTCTCTACTGGCCATGTCAAAAAAAGTGATTATGAGTGGCTGAAGTGTGAAGGAGATTACCCACATTCTGACAATGGTGGAACTTATTGCACCAATTAATGGTGCTAGAACAGCAAGATGTGCAGATGTCACCAAGCCAGAAGCAGGCAATTTTGTCCATTTAGGGGGAGTGTATACACTTTTTGTCACCCAGAGCGTGAAACATGATCCTTAATACCTTTGCATAGGAACTTGGGGAAGGGGGGGGGGGGGGGGAGACTAGGTCAGTTGTAATTTTGAGTTTCAGAGACTGGGAGATGCTTACTATTATGGTCACTAGCCAGACTACTGGTCTAGTACCTCTGGCACTTTAAACGACCCTTATCAAACCTATTCTTAAGAAGTCAAATCTTCATCCAATGCAGGTGAAGAATTACCAGCCAGTATCAATCTCTAAAATTCTAGAATCGGTGGTCTTCTTTCAGCTTCAATCACATATAGAATCAATCAGTGATTTACACCCAGAGCAATCAGATCAGGTTTCAGTACAGAGACTGTCATCACCGTGCTTGTAAGCGAACTCTACAGCCACTTGGAATCGGTCCAAATTGCTTTAATAGTATCACTTGACCTTTCAGTGGTGTTTATTTGATTGACCACAGTCTTCTGTGCTTGGTCTCCTTAGACATTTCAGGAGCAGTAATGAATTGGTTTTCTTCTTTCATAGGGCAACATACATTCAAGGTGACATAGCCTTCCTCTATGTCTTCCTTTCACACTTTGTCTTGTGGGGTCTTACATGGATCTATTCTCTACTTTTTGATCTTTTTGTTAGTCCTCTGGTACTACTAATCCAGTCTTATGGTATCAGTTCTTACTCTTATCCAGACGATTTCTTACTTATATATTATGCTGATCTGAAAACTGTTAATCTACAGCCTCTTCAGAACTGTTTACATAAAGTAGCATCTTGGCTACTAGATCACTGACTTATACTGAACCCGGAAAAAACAGTGGCCTGCTGGATTACATGCCCTTTTCTCCTCCCTATTTCATGCACACTCTGTTCAATAGGCAAATTACTCCAGTTAGTTCATTTAAATACTTAGGAATTATTATTGACTCAACACTTTCTTTCTCCCCACAGATTTCTCAAGTTCTTAGAACTGATTTTCTACGTAAGCTGAGGTCCATTTGTAGTATGGTTGATTTCAACTCTCTTTGTTCTCCGTTACATTAACTCACAATATGACTACTGTAACGTCATTTACGCAGGCATTACGAAGTCTAATCTTCAGTATTACAGACCTTTCAAAACACTGCAGCATGAATTATTTGCCATGCGAAACGTCACTATCATGTTACACCACTTCTTAGGCAGTTTCACTGGCTTCTGATTAAGTTTAGAATAACGTTTAAGAATCTAACTCTAATGCTCAAGATTCTATATAGCAATAATCCTGCTTGTGTGGCATCTTTAATCATTCGTTACACTCCATCTCGCACTCTCCGATCTCTTAATGTTTGACAGTTTTATTCTTTGTTACTAAATGCTTTTTCTTTCCTGTCAACCAATGAAATTCCTTTCTATTTCTTTTCTTTTTTTTTTTTTTTGGTGTATGATTTTGTCTTGATTCGATAGTGAATGAATCAGTAAGCAGTATAGTAAATGAACGATAAATGATATCATCGAGCCCTGGGAAGGGTGGGCGAAGAAATGGGAGGAGGAAGGAATATGCTAGGATCTCAGGCAGGCTGCAAATGACTTGCGAAGTGTAAGAAATAAACAGTGCTATGGGACAAGAATACAAGAGTGGGGGGGGGGGGGGGGGGGGTAAAACAATTGAAAATTTGATGGAGTAGGCTTACTTAACAAGATTAGTGTGTTTATTTAGGTGGGAAGTTACAACGTGGACTACCATTAAGACGTGTTATTTCACTGTTAACCCCAGGTTTTAATAACCAGGTCTTATTGTATAAAATGGGACCTATGCTAAAAAAACACAAATTAGTGGCAAAATAACAAGTCTTGTCAGTAGCCCACACTGATAACTACACCTCTCAGTGTGGTATATTAATACTGTTTGTATTCTGTGTTGAGCTATTTGTCAGTAAAAAAAAATGTGTTAAAATTAAAGCAGATGCTATATGTTCCTGGCTGCTACTTTTGTATGCATATACCCCTAGACAGTTTTATAAGTTCCTAAAAGACAGTTAAGTCTCTTAGGGGCCATCTTACAAAGGCACACTGAAAAATGGCCTGCAGTAGTGTAGATGTGTGTTTTGATTTGAGCGTGCACAGAATCATTTTTCAGCGCACCTGTAAAAAATACCTTTTTAAAATTTTGGCGAAAATGGATGTGCGACAAAATGAAAATTGCTGTTCATCCATTTTGGGTCTGAGACCTTACCGCCAGCTATTCACGTAGCGGAAAGGTCTCACGCGGTAACCGGGTAGTAATGGTCTACGTGAGTAAAATGCCAGTTACCGCCCGATTACAGCCCGCATGCCAAAAATGAAATTACCGCAAGGACCACGTGGTAGCCGGGCGGTAACTCAAAATTGATGCGCGTTGGGTGCGTGTAGGTGCTTACGCGGCTTAGTAAAAGGGCCCCTTATAAAATTACCTTCTTGCTGAACACTCCGAAAGGAAATATTACTCTTAAAATAGCTGAAATATTAAAAATGAAAACACTATTATTGCTGCAATAATAATTTACTGATTTGTATTCATTCCTTAGTAGCAGAGGTAGGGTTCCCATCCTTGCATGCCTTATAGCTCCTGCTGTTGTACAGTAGAGAAAATTGTATTCTGATTATTAAAGGTCATTTAAATTTTTTCCAGTCTTACATTTTCCTGTGACGGTCATCACTTATACACAGCAAACAGTGAGGGAACTGTGATAGCCTGGTGCCGGAAGGACCAACAGCGCCTGAAACTGCCCATGTTTTACTCATTCTTCAGTAGCTACGCAGCTGGCTGATGGTCAGACTTACATATAAAACATTCCATCCTTGAAGGAGTTGAAATCCAGATTAAATGGACTTGGAAGAGTGAGCCTTGCTCCACAGATTGATCTCCTTTTCTGATTAAGTAGCTAGATATCACAGTGCAAGTCAAAAAAATATTGTAAGTGTATATGAATTTGATTTGAGATGTGTGCAGATCTCAAGACACTTTTTTGCCATGTATGTTCAGAGGTCAGCAGTGCAATGTCATGTCCAGATGCCCCTATTGAGCTTAAATAGTATAAGATGTGATGGTACTTTTTTAAAAATTATTATTACATAAACTTAAGTATTTCAAAGGCTGTTGCGTTGATAAGGACCTTATTTCTTGTATTCTTTATGTTCTAAAATATCAATAATGTCACATTTTTTGTTTTTACTCAGTGACTAAATATTTATATAATTGTCTACATATTTATTATTATACACTTTGTTCTTCCTTCTAAACATTCAGCATTTGAGCAGCAATTTATTTGTGTATTTTTGCACTTACCATTGTATGAAGTGTCTTATTTCTTAATTATTTTAATCACCAAAGTACAGCACCACAATTTAAAAGTTTTAAATTAGGTTCCAAATGTTGTGATCATTTATATTGCTATATAGCATGCAAACTTGTGTTGCTTTCCTGTGTACAAGAATGTGGAAATAGATTTTCACTGTATTTTTTAGTTTTGAATCTGCCTTGCTTCAAAGAAGTACAAACTTACGTATTATAGGAAATTCAAGTAAATTTAATTTTGTGTAGCACTAACTATCAGAACTAAAATGGAAACTAGCCATCATGCACAGTGTAAGGGTTCTAAAGTCGAGACCTGCACCGGAATGGGGTTTGTGGGATTCACATGGGGATGGAATCAATTTCTGTGGGGTTCCCGTGGGGACGGAAGCAATTCCTACAGGGTTCCTGTTTAAGTATAAGCTGCACCTGCGCCAGCCTCTCACCTCCAAGTTCTTTGAGTGCTGCCTCCTCCTCCTCCTTGCTTTAACAACGCAGATGCGGAAAGTCTTTCATTAATCCTCTCTGCTCCAGGGCTGATGCGCAGGCCTCAGCTATGACACAGACATGAGCATCAGAGGTCACCTGACATACTGGCGCGTGCATGTGGCAACCTCTCAGCACACAGAAACAAGTCTTACATGTGTGCACCAGAGTGTTCCTAGTTTAAACTGTTCCTTCCTTGCCTGCAGTTCTGTGGCTCAAACCTAATGAGAGACAGAGCCGACTGGAAATTTTTTTTTAGGTACCATTAAATTCTTGTAGGGATGGGTGAGAACAGGTTGAATTCTTGTGGGACGGGTATGATTCCAGTGGGGATGGGTTAGATTCCAATGGGGATGGGTTAGATTTCTGTTCCCGTGCAACTCTGTATTCTAAAGCCTATATAACAACTAGTAATATCCACTGTGCATCATGTGAAATTTTATTTTTTAAACAGCATTATTAAAATTCATGAGGTAGCTCCTCTTCAGTTCTCTTGAGCCCCCTTGTGCCAGACTTATTCAGAAGAGAATCACAAGTTGTGTCACACAAGCTGTAGGCAAGGCTATATGGGATGAACCTGGAGAAAGCTGTATCTGGTCCTCATGTTAATACTAGTAAATTCCACTGTGCTCATCCAAATATGGTTTGCATATGTTATGCAGCATACTTGGGGGTTTTGCTGGGTTATACAATTTTAAACTTTCACATTGAGGAATGTATATTGTAACAGAGAGCCTACATTTGGTCAGGGGCAGTTAGGAAGGGGTTGC
The DNA here is from genome assembly GCF_901765095.1 of Microcaecilia unicolor. Classification (NCBI taxonomy): domain Eukaryota; kingdom Metazoa; phylum Chordata; class Amphibia; order Gymnophiona; family Siphonopidae; genus Microcaecilia; species Microcaecilia unicolor. The sequence continues at coordinate 48,536,121 of NC_044033.1, read as the reverse complement.
TGATTGGAAGTTATTGTAAAGGGGGCATCAAAAACTCACAGAATGGGGCCTACATCAACCAAGGAGACCTGTCTTCCAAGGAAAAAAAAATCCCTAGTGAGACTCAGATGTGAAGGAGAAAGGGGGCAGAATGCATGATGAGCACCGGATGAGATGAATCAGGTAGGAGAGGCTTATGTTTAAAAGAATCTGAGACTGATCTTCTCTCTGTCCTGTCCACTTGAATTAGTAGGCAAGAGACAGAGTAAATTGCAGTCACTGCTCAGAGAGAGGGCTAGATGTTTCTTACTAGTGGCCACCTTCTGCAGTCACCGCCTCTTGCTGCCGCCTTCTTATCGTGCTTCTGAAGAAATTGTCCATATTCCTCTGCCAGCAGGATCTTCACCACCTCACAATGACCAGTGACCTGCCACTGCTGATGATGGTTTTTTTCCCTGCATTTTCCAAGAACATGTCCTGTGACTTTACCAGGGCAGTCATGAACTCATAATGTATGTTAACCAATTTAAAAGAAACTGTATCTTCATAACCAATATGAGTCAATACACTTTGCTGTATATGAAGCAATCTGTGATGCTGTTACGAAAGAATTTAGGATAATTATGCACCAAGGAGTTTAAGAAATGTACATCCTAATGGTTATTATTGCTACTTATGCTGCTGAAATATTGCATGCTACATGCTGGCAACTCTTTGGCGAGGGGAGGGGGGAATTTTCAAATTCTCACTGGTGCAAAGTCTGCGGGTGTGTCTAACTCATGGATTTTGTACTAGTTTTGCTTTGAAATTTACTGTAGGGACATTTGCACTTTTTCTGTAGACAATATTTAGAGGTTTTTTATGAAGGTAAGCACGTATTTTAAGCAAAAAAATAAATTCTTTGAAAATTGCCTTCTCTTCCCCAACCCCAGCATAGGCCTGTGTTTCAATACCAAAATATAAATTATTTTGTCACACACAAAACAATCTCATATTCACTTAGCTTTATGATCAGGAGATCTATTTACATCTCATTTATCAAGTTAAGAATCCAAATATGATGATTTCTAAATCAGGTAAAAGTTGTGACTATGATGGAGATAGGAAGTAGGAAACTAAATGCTTTTAAATACTTTCCTGTTACAATGGTGGAGTGTTGGTTTCTAGTATGAAGACTAAAAAGTGATACATTTCATTAATTTACTTTCTGGCATACACTAATTGGCAGTTTGCTAAGAATCTACTTGCAATGACAGGCTACATTAACTATTTATGCTGAAAATTGTATTATTGATGAATGGAGGAAAAGACTTCAGTGTGCAATCAATTCCTTTTTAGTCGATTGACAGATTAAAGACAGTTTGATTTTTAGCCATCACAAGTCAAAAACCTCCTCCTCCCTTTCGTTATTATGTATCATTTTAGGTATTTTTTAAAATTTTAACTAATAATGTCCTTTCTCATTCTTCAAAGATTTGACTGTAAATAAAAACCGATGGATATAACAAAAACGTAGCTGTCCCACAGGCTTTAAAGCTGATGGAATGAAAAAGCCTATGGACAGCTACGTTTTTGTTATATCCATCGGATTTTATTTATAGTCAAATCTTTGAAGAATGAGTTAAAATTTTAAAAAATACCTAAAATGATACATAATAACGAAAGGGAGGAGGTTTTTGACTTGTGATGGCTAAAAATCAAACTGTCTTTGTCAATCGACTAAAGAAGCATTGATTGCACACTGAAGGCTTTTCCTCATTCATCAATAATACAATTTTCAGCATAAATATAGCCTGTCATTGCAAGTAGAGACTTATTATGTGAGGCAAGCTGTCAGCCATTAGATTTTTATTTTTGTAGAAATCTGCAAAGTATATTTTCAGAGGAACTCTGTATTTGTTCAGTTTGATATTTTTTTTTATATATAATGCTTCTCATGATTTTATTTGTCATATACCTCTTATATAAATTCTTCTGTGCTTCAGGATTTTTACATGCACCTGTGATCTTGATGCCAGTGCAAAGATAATAGAAACAATGTATACCTGATTATGGAGGTGTATATATACGCTTTGCAACTTCTTTATGGCATATGATATGCGTATAGATGAATTTGTTGATAATGTTTGAAATCTGTAAGCTGGCAAGTTAAATTTACTGTTGAAATTATGAGATGAAACATGTAGCAAAATGGTGCTAAGTATGTTGCAGTCCAATCAAAATAGTAATGCTTTCTGATTATGAGAAAATATTGTCAAACATTTATTAGCAACAATGGATTCATAGTGGATATTGTTGTAAGTTTAGCAGTCTAGCTTACTTACCACAAAAAAAAGTCCTGTATTAATGTTTTGGACATGATTCCATTGGTTGTTAAGCAAAAAAAGAAAAAAAAAAAGGAAAAATGATATTGTATAATATTGTGATATGTGTTGTTGACAGCTTTATAATTTGGATTGTGGAGTTAAGACTACAATAGAAGCAGCTTTTTAAAAAAAAAGTGTTTACAAAAATGTAAAGTTAAGAAGATATCAGAATCTCAGGAACCATAAAGTCCACATTAAGGACCAATTAATTATACTGCATGCATTTAAGAAATCCATGGTTGCAGTAATAGGAAATCCATTACTATGTGGAGCCCTTTTAAAGGTATAAATCTGAACCATGATCTTTATGGAAAAATAACATCCATGAAGTCCTCAAAATCTGTACTATTCCATAAAAGTCTTACTTTAACACATTTGTTTTACAGCAATATAATCTTCTTTCATAAGTTTTTTTTTCAGTATGTACATGTAATCCTTTAGACAGCTACAGTGTTCCACAGCAGATGCTCTGGAAACCCACTGTGAAATATAGCGCTAAAGGCTGGAGTTACCAACAGTTACTAATAAAGCACTTTAAAGGCATTGGCGCATAAGTCCCTTTGCATAAAATGGGACCTGTGGCAAAATAAAATACATTCACAGTATTAACACGCAGCAGCACTTGCTATTAACTCTAGCACTATATGCTGGATCTATGTGTGTAACGTAAGTATCGCTTTTTAAAACTTACTACCTGTTTACAGAGTGGTATTTAGGGCTGCCTTTAATCTCATAAGGTAATGACTACTTTCAGTACAGGTCAAATTTGTGCACTTGTGTTGGTACGTTGTCATAGATAGGAACAGATTAACCCTCTTTTAATGTTTTCTTAGTTCACAAAGCCTATGGTATTCTAACAAATGTTGTGAAATAGCATTCCTTCAGTGTATATTCTCTGTCAGTTATGCACTTCTACTTAAATCTTCCCCCTTCCCCCCCCCCCCCCCAAAAAAAAAACAATTTCTGACCTGTGTATGCTGTAATATGTACAAGAGGAGTATAGCATTAAATTAATAACATTTCTTTATTTCATCCAGTGCAATGCTATTAAAACTGCTGGGAAAAAATCTATTAAGAGTGTTATTTTTATATTTCATTTAATTATATTAGCAATTTTGCTCATTTCATGTGTGCTTTGTTTTGTGCTCATACTGTGATAGAATATGTGTGCTGGATGTGTTTTAGTAGAAGTTTAATTCCATTTCCTGAAAAATATGTTTTAAACTTCAGTGTCATGCAGCTCCAAGCTATTTTGTTATCAGTACTTTCTAATAAAGATTGAGAGCATATTAAATATGAATTTGAGACTGGCAAAAATTTGTATGCCTCTTATTGTGTGTGTGTATATATAGAATGGTAAAGGTGTATTCATCAATATTTGTGTGTGTGTGTGTGTGTATATAGAATGGTAAAGGTGTATTCATCAATATTTGTGTATTTTGTGTGATTAGTAGTAGTCGTGTGTATTGTCCCTTCAGTGTGCTCATGTCTCTGCTTCTTATTCGGTGTATTTATATCTTATAATTCGTAAGGGTAATTTTATAACAGATTGCCTAGATTGAGATGGTAAGAAGGTGCCCATTTGTAGCCTGTTTTATGAAGCTACATAGGCACATTTGTAGGGTGTTAAGTTCTAACGCATACTTGGTGCATGTGATAACAACACAAAGCTCATTAAAGCATTTTTCAGTAAGTAATCTTTTTGCACGTGCTAAGCTTGTATTTATATTTTGAATTTCTTTTTGAAGGGGATGTGTCAGGGATGCAGAATGGGTTGTGAACACCACTATTCATTTAGCATGTTGACATTTGGCTATCACATCCAGGAGTGGTTCTGGGCCATGATGCAGGAAGGGATGAGGTGCTTTCTCAGCCGGCACGATGCTGTGGCATCTAGGGCATTGACATTGGCTCCACAGGAGCTGCAACCCATTCTCAAGGTTTGTGCTTTGCCTAGTGCTAATGTCTCGAGGAGTTCCAGAGCAGATACACTCCCAAGACTCTGTCAATTTCCAGTTCCTTGAGGAAGGACGCTTCCTCGGAACAGCAGAGGACATTGGTTCCTTGGCATTCTCATCCTGGTCCTAACCATGGAGGCAGAGTCTGAGACAGGCACAGACTCACACACTTTCGGGGGGGGGGGGGGGGTGTTTTTATGAGTCTGATTCGGACTACTCCAGGAGAGCATAGTTGCAATCCCAGTAACTGTCCTTGATGCCCTTTCAGCAGGAGGGAGGCTGAATTTTTTCCAAGAAAGGTGGCCCCTTGTAACCTCAGACCAGAAGAAAATGTAGGTTCCCCCCCCCCCCCCCCCCCGGGAGGTTCAACAACGTTATCATCAGTCAAATCCTGGTTGTCCTTACCTGACACATGGTGATTTGGTAGAATGTTCAGCATCAAGTTCATGAACAGATGAGAAAAATTTCAATTTTGCCTCCATTCATTTTAGATCATCAGTTGCAACTAGCTGTAAAAGCTATGTTCTAACCAATTCTAACAAAGTTCTTGATTTTTAAATGAATACGTTTTTAGCATTTTGAAATTATTGAAAAGAAATAAAAGTAAAAAATAGTTATATTAATGATTAAAATGAACAAATAATTCGGACCTATGACTACTACTACTACTATTTAGCATTTCTATAGCGCTACAAGGCATACGCATGAAGAGGCAATGGCATGTTAAGAGTTTACTGATCTCTTGACAAATGAACTGCCACCATACTGCTTGTGCCACTCAGGTCCTTGAAACTAAATATTAAAATTGGGTATACTGTAATTTGGTGGATACAGAAAAAAGAAAAAAAAGACTAAGTTATTTATGGAGTATGAAGTGATTGATGGAGTAGTATGTGATTTGTTAATACCACACACAGAGTATATGAGGTGCTTGACATTTCTTGGGGTTTGCTGTTTATATGCATGTGGGGAACATGTTATTATGCAGACAGTGTAATTCTTTTTTTTATGTGGTCAGAGTAATCAAGTTCTTATGTAACTAAGTAGTCAGCGGCTTTATAGCTCAGTCTTCCCTTTTGAAGTCATTACAGAGAGCTATAAAACATATATTTTGAACCTTATATGTACTGTTATTAATTTACATTGCTGCAGTTTTGTTTTATGTTGTTGTGCTGTTGGATGGAAAATACATTGAAAATACATATTGAAACAAAGGGGTTTTAGAGGCACAGGGTGCTTTATACAATATTTACATCAAAATCAGTGGGGATTTTCAATGATCTAGGGTGGTAATCCACCTCTAATGAATATTCCTGCATGGGTGAGTTGTATCTCTGAGAAGTTCACTCTTTCACTTAAAAAATGTTTGCACTACATATTTTCTTTGAATATTGTAGCGGTTTTCATTCCTGGCAGCAACATGGAACAAACAATATAATTATATGGATTAAAATAAGTGGAAGTGGTATCTTCTAAAAAATTATGGTGTATAAGATAAGTTCCTTAATTGATTTGATTTGCTTACTTTATTTTTGTCTATTAGATTGTAAGCTCTTTGAGCAGGGACTGTCTTTCTTCTATCTTTGTGCAGCGCTACGTACACCTTGTAGCGCTATAGAAATGCTAAATAGTAGTAGTAGTAGTAAGTTCCTACACAGCTTTGTTAATTTAGTACTCCGGATATTAATGTTTTTCCCAAAGCCATAGGAGCCAACTTTTCAAAATTAGTGGGGGTGCTAAGCCCAGTGGAAATAACCCCTTCCTGGACACATACAAGGAATTTTCTCAATATTGGGGGTGCTCAAGCACCCACAGAGTCGGCTCCTATGCATCAAGATGAAAGTGCACTGCCAATCTAGACTGCAAGAGCGCGTTGGCTGCTTATCTGGAGTAGACCAAAGCCCATAGAAAGTCCACCCAGCTCTTTGTTTCTTTTGACCCCATTAGGATTGCCATTGGTAAACACACTCAATTAGCTCACAGACTGCATCTCCTTTACTTATGCCCAGGCTGAACTGACTCTGGAGGGTCAGGTCAAAGCTCACAACATCAGAGCCATGGCTGCATCATTTGCCCATTCTGGATTCAAGAATGAAACTAGAACCAATAGAGCACAGACTTTAAGGAATTGTCAACTCACAAATTTGAGCTCATTTTTTGAGATCCTTTCCCCTTGAAGTAAAACACTTAGAAAATTTCTCTGTGTACACAGAGATTCTGGTTTTGCTTAGCTTTGTAATTTTATATTAATCACACAATAAATACCAGCCTCAAAACAGTAGTAACAATTCAGCAAAACAATAAATTCTTCAAGTTACGACTTTGAGATCATACAACATCCCATGAAGAGAAAACTGCTTGATTATTTAAAGATGGAGAAAAAGTCTCAAACTTAAGTGACAGCAATTTCACCACTGTGTACAGCTGTCATAAATCAGTCGGACAAAGATAGTAACAACCGCTCCTGGAAAAAATACTGAAGGTTAAGCACCAGGAAAGAATCTAAATTGCACTTATCTGCTTCTTCAGTGATGACAAGCACCTTCCAGCATCCTTAATATTGAAGCATTCAATGGGGCATGTCGGCAGTGTACTGAAGGCGGGATGGGACGTGGTTATGAGATGGGCGTCCTCGGCGGATAATGGAAAAAAGAAGGGCGTCCCTTATGAGCATTTGGATGACTTGGTCCAATTTTTTTCACGACCAAGCCTCGAAAAGGTGCCCAAACTGACCAGATGACCACCAGAGGGAATCGGGGATCACCTCCCCTTACTTCCCCAGTGGTCACCAACCCCCTCCCACCCAAAAAAAAAAGTAAAAACATTTTCTGCCAGCCTCAAATGTTATACCCAGCTCCATCACAGCAGTATGCAGGTCCCTGGAGCAATTTTTAGTGGGTACTGCAGTGCACATCAGGCAGGCGGACCCAGGCCCATCCGCCTCCCACCTGTTACATTTGTGGTGGTAAATGTGAGCCCTCCAAAACCCACTGTACCCACATCTAGGTGCCCCCTTTACCCTTTAAGGGCTATGGTAGTGTTGTACAGTTGTGGGGTTTGGGGGGCTCAGCACCCAAGGTAATGGAGCTATTCATGGGAGCAATTTATGAAGTCCACTGCAGTGCCCCCTAGGGCATGTGAGGGGGACCAGTGCACCGGTCCTGGCATATGAGGAGGACTAGTGCACTACAAATGCTGGCTCCTCCCATGACCAAAGGGCTTGGATTTGGTCGTCTTTGAGATGGGCATCCACGGTTTCCATTATGGCTGAAAACCGGGGACGACCATCTCTAAGGTCGACCATCTCAACATTTAGGTCAACCATCTCTTAGGTTGACCTAAATGTTGAGATTTGAGCATCCCTGACCGTATTATCGAAACGAAAGATGGACGGCCATCTTGTTTCGATAATAAGGGATGCTCCGCCCCTTTGTGGGGACATCACATAGTAACATTGTAAATGACGGCAGAAAAAGACCTGCATGTTCCATCCAGTCTGCCCAACAAGATAAACTCCTATGTGCTACTTTTTGTGTATACCCTACTTTGATTTGTACCTGTCCTTTTCAGGGCACAGACCGTATAAGTCTGCCCAGCACTATCCCCGCCTTCCAACCACCAGCCCCGCCTCCCACCACCGGCTCTGGCACAGACCGTATAAGTCTGCCCAGCACTATCCCCGCCTCCCGCCACCGGCTCTGCCACCCTCAGAGATGGACGCCCTTAGAGATGGGCGTCCCCATTTGAAAATGCCCCTCTGTATGATCTAAGTAGTAACTTGAAGAATTTATTGTTTTGCTCTAATTTTATATGTGAAAATGACCAGAATGTGTACTTTTACATAACCTGCGGGTGTGCAAGTATTGTACATAAGTACATAAGTAATGCCACACTGGGAAAAGACCAAGGGTCCATCGAGCCCAGCATCCTGTCCACGACAGCGGCCAATCCAGGTCAAGGGCACCTGGCAAGCTTCCCAAACGTACAAACATTCTATACATGTTATTCCCGGAATTGTGGATTTTTACCAAGTCCATTTAGTAGCGGTTTATGGACTTGTCCTTTAGGAAACTGTCTAACCCCCTTTTAAACTCTGCCAAGCTAACCACCTTCACCACGTTCTCTGGCAACGAATTTCAGAGTTTAATTACACGTTGGGTGAAAAAAAATTTCTCCAATTTGTTTTAAATTTACTACACTGTAGTTTCATCGCATGCCCCCTAGTACTAGTATTTTTGGAAAGCGTGAACAGACGCTTCACATCCACCTGTTCCACTCCACTCAATATTTTAAATATCTCTATCATGTCTCCCCTCAGCCGTCTCTTCTCCAAAGTGAAAAGCCCTAGCCTCCGTAGTCTTTCTTCATAGGGAAGGGCAGAAACCTCATTTTTAAAATTTAGGGCTGTTTAGAAAACACCTTAGCGGTTAGTGCAGCAGGCTTTGATCCTGGGAAACTGGGTTTGATTCCCACTGCAGCTCCTTATGATTCTGGGCAAGTCACTTAGGGGTTCTTTTACTAAGGTGCCCCGAAAAATGGACAGCGTTAGTGTAGGTGCGTGTTTTGGGCGTGCACAGATCCATTTTTCAGCGCACCTGTAAAAAAGGCCTTTTTAAAATTTTTGCCTAAAATGGACATGTGGCAAAATAAAAATTGGTGCATGTTCATTTTGGGTCTGAGACCTTACCGCCAGCCATTGACTTAGCGGTAGGGTCTCATGTGGTAACCGGGCAGTAATCATCCACACACAAAGAATGATGAGTAGCGCCCAGTTTCCGCTATGTGCAGGAAAATAAAAATTATTTTCTGGCGTGCGTAAAACATGAAATTACAGCCCAGGCCTTGCATTATCCAGGCAGTAACTCCAAAATGATGCACGGGCGCGCTTAGGCACCTACACGGTTTAGTAAAAGGGCCCCTTAAGCCTTTATTGCCCCAGGTACAAATAAGTACCTATATATACTATGTAAACTGTTCTGAATGTAGTTGCAAAAGTCACAAAACGCCAGTATATCAAGTCCCATTCCCTTTCCTGAATCTTGTTTTGTTTTTCCTTGTGTCCAATATTTATATATTGCAGTGGCATTCCTAGGGTGGCTGACACCTGGGGTGGATTGCCGATGCGCCCCCCCCCCCCGGCGAAAGGCCACCTCCCCCGTGAAAGGACACACCTCCCCCCCCCCCCCCCGGCAAAAGGACACCTCCCCGGGTGCATTTTTACCTGCTGGGGGAGTGCCGCGCGCCTGTCTGCTTTGCTCGGTCCATGCTCCCTCTGCCCCAGAACAGGAAGTAACCTGTTCCAGGGCAGAGGGAGCACGGAACGAGCGGAGCAGACAGGCGCGCGGCACCCCCCCAGCGGCGTGCACCCGGGGTGGACCGCACCCCCCCCCCCCCCAGGAACGCCACCGATATATTGTCTTCTGGATAATGCTGCTGTTCTATGCATCATTCCTTCCCTTTTTGTTTCAGTTCATTGTCTTCAATTTAAATCCCTTTTCCGGTGTGTCACTGTTTCTATGTTTACAGTTTTATTGAAATTCTATACATTGCCATGACGTTTTCTGCAAATGGTGGCTTTTCAAATACTACTAAGGTACTTGTGACCTGGATTGGCCACTGTTGGAAGCAGGATGCTGGGCTAGAAGGACCATTGGTCTGACCCAGTATGGCTATTCTTATGTTCTTATTAAACAGGCAGAGTTGCAATTTACTCAGGTACTTTACAAAATATGTGCAAACATTTCTGCCTGCTTCTTCAATAGAACATGAAAATTAAAGTTTAATGAAAGAAAAAAAAATATAGACAACAATTATGGAATAGAGCTCATCTGCAGAATGTATATAAGAATGTAATATCAAGCTTGACCAATATAGATATGGAAGAGATCAAATGATAGTATTAAAATTAAGCAAGTCTGTTGAATCATGTATATAAGATTTTATTTCTGACACCATAGAATTATGAAACATATCAGTGGCTCAGACTATGATTAACGCTTGCCAGGCAACTCGCAGTTCTGCGGCTGGCTTCTGACCGGCACATATCGTTTTGAGAATAAGTCCAGTTTTTTTATTTGATACAGTGACTTCCAGTATTTTGGAGAATACATTTTAATGTCTTATTGATAAGATTCAGGTAATGTACCATTTTTCTTTTTCTCATCAGAGAGATCAGACAATACAAAAAAATTGCAGTTACCTTCATTATACGGTCCATTTGGAAGTCTTAATCTTTTAATCTGGAAGATCATTGCGGCTAGTTCTTCCTCTCTATCTGGTGAGCAGGGCAGGGGGAAGTTACACCGGCATTACACCGGTTTCTTTTTATCACATTTATGTTTCTTCTTTTTTTTCTGTTGCACAAAGTGGTTCACAACGGCATAAACTTACTGAGCATAGACACTCAGTCTTACTTTTAGAATAGACTCATAAAGTTTGCACGCTTTGGGGATCATTTCGAAACCTGGCACTGAGAAGAGGGGATTTGTGTGTTGGCTTATCTATTGGGTTTGTAAACAGAAACCTGAAGATGGTAGAGCCTTTCAGGCCTAGTAACTGACGTGCCCACTCTATGCCTCATCTACTCCACAGATGACCTGCCCACTCAGCTTGGTTGTCCTTAAGCCTCTTCTAAACCTGAAAAAGGAACCTCAGTTTCCATTTAGTATAATTCTAAACACTGAAGGGGTTTGCTGCCATAACAAAAACAAGAAGAGGGGCTCAGTAATCCCAAAATATCACCTAGTAGCCAGACTCTTGTATACAATACACCACCATAAAGATGGCAGATATACTTTGCAAACTTCAACATTCCAATAAAAAACTGAAAATAATTTTTTTCTACCTTTATTGTCTGGCCACTTAATTTTGCTAATTGAAGTTGGCTCTTGTCTATGGTTACTGCTTTCCTGATTTCTCCTATATCTCTTTCCAGGCTTTCCTGTTCATTTGTCATTTTGCTCTCCTGTCTTTGTCACATCTTTCACTACAATCATCTCTGACTCTGATATTTTTGTTTCAGCTTTCTTCTATTTTTCTGTCTGATCAGATTTCATTCATTCAATCTCCCTTTTTTCACTTTGTCTACCTACAACTTCCCCACAAAGACTCCAATTCCCCTTCCTCTTATTTCCCAGTCCCTTTAATTCTTTCTTCTTCCCCCGTGCTATCCAGGATCTCCTTTCTCTCTCTCTCCCCCACCCATGTCATGCAGTAGCTCTCTTCCCCCCCCTCCCCCATGGCCATGTCCTCTCTCTCCCCCTACCAACCAGCATTGCCTTATCTGTCTGTCTCTCTTCATCCATCCAGCATTACCTTGTATCTTTCTTCTCCCATTCAGCATCACCCTCTCTCTTCCCCCATCCAGCATTACCTGGTCTCTCTCTCTCATTTCTTTCCCCATCTAGCATCACCCTACCTCTCATCCACCATCTCTCTGTCTTTCCCCCATCTACCATCACTCTATATTTCTCTGTTTCTCTCCTCGCCTCCCAAATCCAGCATTGCCTTATCTCTCTCCTCTTCCCCTATCCAGCATGATTTGTCTCTCGTCATCTCTCCCTGTCCCCATACTCTAGCATTACCCCTTTTCTCTATATATATTCCCCTCCCTCCCACTATTCACTATGCTTTGCCTCAATAGTCCAGTGGTTCTCAACCCAGTCCTTGGGACACACCTAGCCAGTCAGGTTTTCAACAATCCCACAATGAATATGCATGAGATAGATTTGCATGCCCTACCTCCATTGTATGCAAATTTATCTCATGTATAAATTCACTGCAGTTACCCTGAAAACCTGACTGGCTACTGGGTTGAGATCCCCTTCTCTAGTCCGATTCAAAATACAAGCCTTCAGGCACTATCAAAGTCTCTTCCTCAGTTTGATAGGGTAACACCTCTTCTCATGATCCATTACTGGCTCCCTGTTTCATTCCAAATCCAATATAAGATTTTCTAACTTTCAAAGCTTTGCATTTCGGTACTCCTTATCTTTTGGCCCTCACTATTCCCTATACTCCATTGCGCATCTTAAGTTCTTTAAACGATCACCGATAGGTTTTGCTGAGTCCTAAATTCACCCAACAAGAGCAGACCAGATGTCGTGCTTCCTTTTCCATTGTCCCTTCTACCTGGAATAATGTCCCATTGTCTTTTTCAAGAGAGCTGTCTATGCCCAAATTTAAATAATTCATAAAAGCATAGCTTTGTCCCCCATTTTTGGTGTCTCTTTTGATGTGGCCTCAAACTGGTATTTATGTTTCTCTGTCCCATCTCCTGTTGTCTGTAAGTATCTTCAATGATTGTCTCCTCTGTCTTATGAATCAGATTGTAGTTTTTTTCTTTTTCCAATTCTTTTGTCTTTTTAGATTGTAAACCACCTTGCTCTGCTTGTCGGTATTGAACAGTATAGCAAATACGAATAAACCATAAGTAATGCATGACAATCCCCTTGCCTCCAGCACTATGAAACAAGGAACACTTCCAAATGCTTACTATGTGCATAATTACAAATATAGAAGCGTTTATGGTGTGTATGTTTCCACCAGAAACTGAAGCCTGTATTAAAGTTTACAATGATTATCAAGCCCCAAGCGTGGCCACAGTTCCTGAAGGGATGCTGCAGAGGGGCGAGAGCCTCAGCCATTGCTCAATGGCAGTATCTAGATCCAGAGTACATACAGGGGGCTCAGGCCGAGGAAGGACTGTTGCTGCAATGGCAAGACTGGGAAGTGGAATTGAAATGAAAAAAAGGAGGAGGGAAAGAAAATGCTAGGCAGTTGTGGGAAGATGATTTATAGCAGCAATAGCTTGATGAAAGCCAATTCTAATTCAGCTGGAAGACCCAGCGAGCAGGAGGAATTTCCAAGCTCAAAAGTCTGAAAGGGTGGGCAACATTGCTATTGCCCTGAATTGTCCTGATTTTCTTGGTGGCTAATAATTAAAAACAAATGAGCTGAATTCTGTAGCTTTGGAGATTCTCTTCCAGCATCTGCTCCCTCTCTAGCAGAGGGACACAAGGTATTACATTTCCTTGTGTGCATTTTGGGTTTAAAACTCAATTTCATTCACGCCTGTAGCTTGTGTCTGTGCTTTTTCCTGTCTTCTAGGCCTCAGATTCACATAAGCCAAGATGAGAATGGCCCCTACCAGCAAACCAGCAACTGCTGCCACAATTGGTACCCAGAAGGGAACTGTGCCCCCTTCCTTTGGGGGAGTGTTCTCCTGCTCCAGAGGGCCACTGTTTTTCATTGTAAAGATGTAGGGCTGCATCTGTATGGGAGGAAAAACATAAGCCATTGGAAATGGAAATGTCGTCTTGGGTGGGGGTAGGGGTAGGGGTGGGGGAGACAAAGGTTCAAGTTTCTTTTTGCTAAATGTCACCCATCTCAGAGAAGAAAGAGCAGAGGAATCAAGGATTTATAATAAAGGATATGCATTCATTTGAAATGATCTGGACTTCCCATATCGTTTCATGTTGTTTTTCAGCTGAAAATGACAGGGTACCCACCTCCCCCAATATTTATTTTTTGTCCTGTGTAGTAAATTTATTTATTTATTTAACACATTTATACCCCACATTTTCCCACATAGTTGCAGGCTCAATGTGGCGCTTAGGGCTACTACTACTACTACTATTTAGCATTTCTATAGCGCTACAAGGCATACGCAGCGCTGCACAAACATAGAAGAAAGACAGTCCCTGCTCAAAGAGCTTACAATCTAATAGACAAAAAATAAATAAAGTAAGCAAATCAAATCAATTAATGTGAACGGGAAGGAAGAGAGGAGGGTAGGTGGAGGCGAGTGGTTACAAGTGGTTACGAGTCAAAAGCAATGTTAAAGAGGTGGGCTTTCAGTCTAGATTTAAAGGTGGCCTCCTTTCCAACAGTGCTTGCATGCATGAACAGTGCACATGTCTGCACAGTATTAAAAAAGTATGCTTAAGAACAGACTGCTGAAAACAAGTGTGCACTGCTCAAGAACAGTACTGCCTCCAAAATCTGGAAAAAAAAAACCCCCGACACAGGGAACCAAACAAAAAAGAAGTTTTGGAATGCACTTCCCTAGTTATAACTAGACTTTCCACAATCTGATTAATACCATTCTGGGTTTTTTTTAAATTTTTTATTTAATTCAGGTTTAGAAGCAGTTGTTCTGGAGGTTTTGCAGTGTCTGAACATGGTGGGGAAATAAACAACAGGAGGACAGGTGCAGGATGAAGCGATTTCTCTCTCCACCTTTTCTTTCCTTGTTTGTCCCCCTCCTATGTCCTCCTCTCCATTCTCTTCTTACCAGAGTCTCACTCCATACTTATTTTGTCCTTGTGTCCTAAACCTTCTCGTCTTATATTTCACAAATTTAGGGGTCCTTATACCAAGCTGTGGTAAAAAGGGCCCTAGCAGGGACTGTTTTTGCCATGTGCTAAGGCCGTAAAAAGGCAGACAGAAATGCATGTCCAAGTAGTAAGATTGCTCTTACCACGTGCCCATAGGGTGGGGGGAGCACTTATTACTACTCATTGAGGTTGTGGTAAGGGCTCCCAAGCTAACCCAGCAGTAACCGGGTAGTGCGCAGTTCTGCCCAATTACCGGCATGCTCAGAAATACAGGCTGATTTTCCCTAGCATGGGAAATGGCGTGCACAGGGGCTGGGACCACTGCTGGTGCCTGCGTTGGGATGGCGGTAGCTCCAGATTAGCGTGTGGTAAGCCCGTGTTGGGCTTACTGCTGCTTTGTAAAAGGGCCCCTTAATGAAATAACTATTTTTCCCATTCTCTGAAGGCTGCCAATGTGTCTCCTCCACTATTTCTGCTGCACCTGCTATGCAGGCACCTACTGTTTAGGTGCCATTCCCTGCCCTACCTGCTTACAATGTGCATGAGCACTGCTACCTTCTGTAACCCATGCTGGCCATTCTTGTCCATATGGCTCCTCCCTGCAGCCAGTGGAGTGGAGAAGTGACCTAGTGGTTAGAGCACCAGCCTTGACATCTAGAGGCACCCAGTTCAAATCCTACTGCTGCTCCTTGTGATCTTGGGCAAGTCACTTAACCCTCCATTTCCTCAGGTACAGTGGTGGAAATAAGTATTTGATCCCTTGCTGATTTTGTAAGTTTGCCCACTGACAAAGACATGAGCAGCCCATAATTGAAGGGTAGGTTATTGGTAACAGTGAGAGATAGCACATCACAAATTAAATCCGGAAAATCACATTGTGGAAAGTATATGAATTTATTTGCATTCTGCAGAGGGAAATAAGTATTTGATCCCTCTGGCAAACAAGACCTAATACTTGGTGGCAAAACCCTTGTTGGCAAGCACAGCGGTCAGACGTCTTCTGTAGTTGATGATGAGGTTTGCACACATGTCAGGAGGAATTTTGGTCCACTCCTCTTTGCAGATCATCTCTAAATCATTAAGAGTTCTGGGCTGTCGCTTGGCAACTCGCAGCTTCAGCTCCCTCCATAAGTTTTCAATGGGATTAAGGTCTGGTGACTGGCTAGGCCACTCCATGACCCTAATGTGCTTCTTCCTGAGCCACTCCTTTGTTGCCTTGGCTGTATGTTTTGGGTCATTGTCCTGCTGGAAGACCCAGCCACGACCCATTTTTAAGGCCCTGGCGGAGGGAAGGAGGTTGTCACTCAGAATTGTACGGTACATGGCCCCATCCATTCTCCCATTGATGCGGTGAAGTAGTCCTGTGCCCTTAGCAGAGAAACACCCCCAAAACATAACATTTCCACCTCCATGCTTGACAGTGGGGACGGTGTTCTTTGGGTCATAGGCAGCATTTCTCTTCCTCCAAACACGGCGAGTTGAGTTCATGCCAAAGAGCTCAATTTTTGTCTCATCTGACCACAGCACCTTCTCCCAATCACTCTCGGCATCATCCAGGTGTTCACTGGCAAACTTCAGACGGGCCGTCACATGTGCCTTCCGGAGCAGGGGGACCTTGCGGGCACTGCAGGATTGCAATCCGTTATGTCGTAATGTGTTACCAATGGTTTTCGTGGTGACAGTGGTCCCAGCTGCCTTGAGATCATTGACAAGTTCCCCCCTTGTAGTTGTAGGCTGATTTCTAACCTTCCTCATGATCAAGGATACCCCACGAGGTGAGATTTTGCGTGGAGCCCCAGATCTTTGTCGATTGACAGTCATTTTGTACTTCTTCCATTTTCTTACTATGGCACCAACAGTTGTCTCCTTCTCGCCCAGCGTCTTACTGATGGTTTTGTAGCCCATTCCAGCCTTGTGCAGGTGTATGATCTTGTCCCTGACATCCTTAGACAGCTCCTTGCTCTTGGCCATTTTGTAGAGGTTAGAGTCTGACTGATTCACTGAGTCTGTGGACAGGTGTCTTTCATACAGGTGACCATTGCCGACAGCTGTCTGTCATGCAGGTAACGAGTTGATTTGGAGCATCTACCTGGTCTGTAGGGGCCAGATCTCTTACTGGTTGGTGGGGGATCAAATACTTATTTCCCTCTGCAGAATGCAAATAAATTCATATACTTTCCACAATGTGATTTTCCGGATTTAATTTGTGATGTGCTATCTCTCACTGTTACCAATAACCTACCCTTCAATTATGGGCTGCTCATGTCTTTGTCAGTGGGCAAACTTACAAAATCAGCAAGGGATCAAATACTTATTTCCACCACTGTACAAACAGATTGTGAGTCCTCCAGGGACAGGGAAATACCCAGTGTACCTGAATGTAACTCACCTTGAAATACCACTGAAAAAAGTGTGAGCAAAGTCCAAATAAATAAATGAGAACAGAGCTTTGCTATACAAATAATCCTTTTTTTTTCTTAAATAAGGATCCAGGATTCCCTTGTAAGAAGATGAATAGCGGTTCCTAAATTGGGAGTCTTTATTATTCACAGGCAAAATAACCGGTGCTTCTGCTCTACTTACAGCTGTTGGACACTTAAGTCTGGATCTATTGTGGGAGAAGTCATTGAAGTCTTGCTTCAGACCAACAGGCTCCAGCTAAGAAAAAACAAACAATAGTAAGAAGATGAAGTAAACGTAAAGATACATTTCCTACTGCTCATTTAGAATCCCACCCAATGTGTCTATGTACCATGTTATTCCAGAGGGTGATGGCCATTTCAGCATGACCTCGTTCACTGAAATGGAAGCAGTCCACAGAGAAGAAACTTGGGTCTGGATTTCCATTCTGTAGAAAAGAAAAAGCTTCATTTAATTGTTCAGCTTGACTTTAGAAAGTATATGCTTCTGGTACCCTGCATCTCTACGATGACAGAATTAACTGGCTGCTGGGTCTGTCTGGCAGGCTGCAGGTACAATAAAAACTAGGAGGATGAAATTTAGCCTGTGGCGCTCAGTGTTTTGCTGACTGCTGATGGCGTTATGCCCGGAAATTCAATGCTGGGCCATGCATGGGCTTCGGCATTGAATTTCTGGGTTTGCGGAGGCGGCAAAAACATAACCGCTTAAGTACGATATCCACTACTACTACTTATCATTTCTAAAGCGCTACTAGACGTACGCAGCACATAACCAGCACGTAACCAGCTATGGGGCACCACAGGAAGGTAGGACTGACTTTTATGTGGTCATATTTATGCAGTTATCCTGGCCAATTAAGTACTGAATATTGGCACTTAACTGACCAAGTGCTGACTTCTCCCCCGGAACACTCTCAAAATACTGGGTTTTGACATAGGCACTAACTGGACATTTTCAGGAGCACAAACTGGCTGTGAAAATGACCAGTTAGCCCTGAATAGGTGATTTATCCAGCCAGGAGCCATTTCTAGCCAGTTAAATTGATTTGAATATTTATTTATTTGTTACATTTGTATCCACAATAACAGTCAATACTGCGGGTCTACTCACACAGAGAGTGAGACTTGAACAAAGAATGGAGGGAGGGAGGAGACCTCAGACTGGTGAAATTCCAGCAAACTGCTGATAATGCTCTGATTAGAGGGTCACCGTAAATCAATCATTGATCTCGACCCAACCACCTCCCTCTACCTGGAACAATATATTTTTTGTATAAAAATGTTTTTGAAAAAATGCTTAATCCACCATGTGTCCCAAAATTCGTTTCCGAGGTTGCATCAAGCTAAGTGGTTTTTCTACATTATATGCTGGTTGAATTTTGGTGGTGCAGAGCTGTGACTGCTGGCTGAGTGGCCCAATCTTTAGCTGGAGTACCATTACTATAATAGCACATGTATTTCCCCTCATGATCCCTAATCTCTAGTGTACATGGACAATTTAAGTTCTCTTCCTTGCCTATATTCCTTATGAACGTGCACATAAGAAACCATTAAAATGAGACTGCTGTGCATTTCGTGCACAGGTGAGCAATTCCCACTATTACGCACGATGCTCATTCTCTTAGAGATTCAGGGCTTGGCATGCTTAATAAAGATCTACAAGTTACCACGATTCTGCTGGAAGTCAATGTGGTCATCCCCTATTCTCCCCTTGTTTCTTGGCAGAAGTTCAACATAAATCAACTCACATTGTCCAATGGGACGATGGTGTTCCTGAAGAATGGCTGGACCACGACAGTGAAATCTTCACGGGATGCATACCGCCCACTGTGGATCATGGCACTGCTTCTTAGCTGCATATTTTCAGAAATATAAAAAAAGAAATTAAATGGCAAAGAAAACCTGGGCAAAAATAATACTGTGATGGCCAGTGGGGGAACCTCCTTGTCAGGACTGCTTCTCAGAATATTCAGACTGCATGCTTATCAAGTGTATCTGAATACATGCAGTCTAAAGACTAGCCCAATTTGTAGATTGTGGCTATAGTGGACCAGGCTGTGGCCTTCATGGATGAGATTTGAGCACTCTTGCCCTACAACTACAATTTAAGTTCTCTTCCTTGCCTATATTCCTTATGAACGTGCACATTGGATAGCAGAGCCGGTAGTGGGAGGCGGGGCTGGAGGTTGGGAGGTGGGGTTACTGCGGGGCAGACTTATACGGTCTGTGCCAGAGCCAGTGGTGGGAGGCGGGACTGGAGGTTGGGAGGCAGGGATAGCGCTGGGCAGACTTATATGGTCTGTGCCAGAGCCGGTGGTGGGAGGCGGGGATAGTGCTGGGCAGACTTATACGGTCTATGCCAGAGCCGGTGGTTGGGAGGCGGGGCTAGAGCTGGGCAGACTTATATACACAAAAGTAGCACACATGAGTTGTCTTGTTGGGCAGACTGGATGGACCGTGCAGGTCTTTTTCTGCCGTCATCTACTATGTTACTATGTAACTACATAGAAATGGAAATCTGGGTCTTACTTGAAAATCCCGGTTGACTCTTTTCATTTCATTTAGCTCTGGAGATCTATCGCTTGGATTTATGAAGCATGAGCACAGATTCCTGAAGGGTAAAAAAAAGGTCATAGTGGTCTTCCAAAACATATATTTCCATAAAAGAAGGGAAGATTGTACAGTTCCTAGCTTTACTTTAGTTCTGTGCTTCTGTTCTTCATGCAGAGATGTGATCATATGCCTGTGCCACATAAGTGTTGCCATACTGGGACAGACCGAAGGTCCATCAAGCCCAGTATCCTGTTTTCAATAGTGGCCAATCCAGGTCACAGGTACCTGGCAAGATCCCAAAACAGTAAAACAAATTTTAAGCTGTTTATCCTAGAAATAAGCAGTGGATTTTCCCAAGTCCATCGTAATAATAGTTTATGGACTTTTCTTTTAGAAATTAGTCAAACCTTTTTTAAACCCTGCTAAGCTAACTGCTTTTATCACATTCTCTGACAACGAATTCCAAAGTTTAATTACACGTTGACTGAATAAATATTTTCTCTGGTTTGTTCTAAATTTACTACTTAGTAGCTTCATTGTGTGCCCCCCAGTCCAAGTATTTTTGGAAAGCGTAAACAAGGGACTCACCTCCAGGCATCATCCCCCTCACTTTATAACAAGTTGTCTAAAATAACATGCCAATTATGAAAGTAAATTATAGAATACTAGTACAGTACAGTCTCGATTATTGACGTAAACGGGACTGATCCGTTGTTGGATAATACAGAAAACAATGAATAAACCCCCCAAACAACGCACAAACAAAGGCACAGAGTTCCCAATTTTCCAAAACTTTTTCTAAAACAAAGATTTTTAATAGAAATAAATACAATGTTGTCAACGGGGGGGGGGGGGGGGGGGGGGATCTGTCAGATATGCCGGATGGTAGGATTAGTGAAGGTCAGATAATGGAGACTGCACTGTACTTATGTGCGTGGCTACTAGTTATGTGTGTACACTTATGCACACAACTGCCAGTGCATAAATGCAAGGGGGTGTTCACGGGGGGGGGGGGGGGGGGGGGGGGGGAAGAAAGCATGGGAGTGGCCAATTTATGCATGTAGCTTACAGAACACTTTACGTTACACGTGTAACTATGCATTTGGGCATGTACATTTGTACATTTATGCCTGCTATTGACATGGTGTATGTTTGGGGGCCTAAATTTTGGTGTGCTGATGCCAAATTGCACGAGTATTCTATAAGACTGTTTACACGCTTAAGTGCTCTTAGAGAATAGACTCACAGCCCGTGTAATTTGGGCACTTATGTTTATGGGTTTTATTTATTTGAATAATGAATTTGAGTACATATTTGAATATGAAAATAATATTGTACAACACAATCAAATCTCAAAAAATAAAAAATAAATAGAGGAAAACTGTTACAATGTTACATTTTAAAAGGAAATAAGAGGGGGAGGAGAAGAAAAAGAGCTCTTGTCAGAGATCACAAAGAGCTTTAAAAAAAAACAACCCCCCCCCCAAACAAGTATATAATGCTTTTGTATTGCTCCATGGTGCGTCTGCACTTTGAATATTGTGCTCAATTCTGGTCACCTCATCTCAAAAAAGATATAGTGGAATGAGAAAAGGTACAGAGAAGGGCAATGAAAATGATAAAGGGAATGGGACGACTTCCCTATGAGGAAAGTCTAAAGCAGCTAGGTCTCTTCAGCTTCAAGAAAAGACAGATGAGGGGAGATATGATAGAGGTCTATAAAATAATGAGTGGATTGGAATGGGTAGACACGAATCACCTGTTTACTCTTTCCAAAAATACTCGGACTAGGGGGCATGCAATGAAGCTACAAAGTAGTAAATTTAAAATGAATCAGAGATAATATTTCTTCACTCAATGTGTAATTAAACTCTGGAACTCATTGCCAGAGAATGTGGTAAAAGCAGTTAGCTTAGTGGTGTTTTAAAAAGGTTTGGCTAGCTTCCTAAAAGAAAAGTCCATAAGCCATTATTAAAGTGGACTTGGGGAAAATCCACTGCTTATTTCTAGGCTAAGCAGCATAAAATGTATTGTACTGTTTTAGGATCTTGGAACCTGGATTGACCACTGTTGGAAACAGGATGCTGGGCTTGATGGATCTTCGGTCTGTCCCAGTATGGCAGTACTTATGTACTATGTACTTAAGAAGGAGTACAGAGGGTTGTTTTTGTTTTTTTAACATCTACTTGGTCTGTGAAGAGGTATGGATGATACACTACTACTACTTAACATTTCTAAAGCGCTACTAGGGTTATGCAGCACTGTACAATTTAACATAGAAGGACAGTCCCTGCTCAAAGAGCTTAAAATCTAGAAGACAAGTTAACGGTCAGTCCGATAGGGGCAGTCAAATTGGGGCAGCCTGGATTTACTGAATGGTAAGAGTTAGGTGCCGAACGCAGCATTGAAGAGGTGGGCTTTAAGCAAAGACTTGAAGATGTAAGTAGAGAAGGGAAAGGTAATGGGACTTGATATACTGCCTTTCTGTGGTTTTTGCAACTACATTCAAAGCGGTTTACATAGTATATACAGGTATTTATTTGTACCTGGGCAATGGAGGGTTAAGTGACTTGCCCAGAGTCACAAGAAGTTGCAGTGGGAATCAAACCTAGTTCCCCAGGATCAGCATCTGTTGCACTAACCACTAGGCTACTCCCGTTCAGAGGAGACCCAGAGCTATTATTCTGATGAAACTGTTTGACTCTTTTTGCAACCACCTTAATTTTATGGACAGACTCTAATTGTTTTATTTTTCTTTTATATTTACTTTACAGGAAGGCCCTTTAAAGGGGAGTTTCATTATAAACTTGAGAATGGTCTCCAGTCCTTTTTTTCTGCCTTACTCATTTATTGTGACTCAGTGTGTTTAATCATAAAGTATAGTAGCTCATTGTCAGGGGACACTTTATGGTCTGTGCACTATGAGAGAGAAATAGGGAGGACTGGAGTATATTTAACCACTAACAGTATTACATTTGTTTTGTAAAGGGAATGGGATTTGATATACTGCCTTTCTGTGGTTATGATCAAAGTGGTTTACATGTAATATACAGCTACTTCTTTTGTACAAGGGGCAATGGAGGGTTAGGTGATTTGCCCAGGGTCACAAGGAGCTGCAGTGGGAATTAAACCCAGTTCGCCAGATTCTCCTGCTGCTGCATTAAGCATTAGGTTACTCCTCCACTCGTCTGGGAATCCCTAAACCCCTAGCATTCTGAAATATCCAATACACCTTCTGCTCAGTGTGCTGCTGCGGCTAAGAAAACAAATAGAATGTTAGGTATTATTAGGAAAGGAACTGAAAACAAAAATGAGGAAGTTATAATGCCTTTGTATCGCTCCATGGTGCGACTGCACCTCGAATACTGCGTTCAATTCTAGTTGCCGCATCTCAAAAAAGATATAGTGGAATTAGAAAAGGTGCAGAGAAGGGCAACGAAAATGATAAAGGGGATGGGACGACTTCCCTATGAGGAAAGGCTAAAGCGGCTAGGGCTCTTCAGCTTGGAGAAAAGGCAGCTGAGGGGAGATATGATAGAGGTCTACAAAATAATGACTGAGGTTGAACAGGTAGATGTGAAGCATCTGTTTACGCTTTGCAAAAATACTAGGACTAGGGGGCATGTGATGAAGCTACAATGTAGTAAAGTTAAAATGAATTGGAGAAAAGTTTTCTTCACTCAACGTATAATTAAACTCTGGAATTCGTTGCCGGAGTATGTGGTAAAGGCTTAGCAGAGTTTTAAAAAGGTTTGGACGGCTTCCTAAAGAAAAAGTCCAAGACCATTATTAAATGGACTTGGGGAAAATCCATTATTTCTATGATAAGCAGTATAACATGTTTTGTACTTTTTAGGGATCTTGCCAGTTATTTGTGACCTGGATTGGCCACTATTGGAAACAGGATGCTGGGCTTGATGGACCTTTGGTCTGTCCCTGTATGGCAATACTTATGTACTTATGCACTTGGTAGCGTTTCATTGCTGCTGTTTTTGGTTTGTTTGTTTTAATTTGATCATGGTACTTACGGCTTTAGTACAGTGCAACCCAAAGTCTGTTGATTAAGTTGACGCAACCCTTGGATCTCCATTATCTCCACCATGTTCACAAAGGCTCGAGGGACCTGTAGAGACACCACAGGAATATCAGATAGGCTAATGAAGAGAAGATCAAATATCACCTACCCAGTGGCAGAAATTAACAGAAAGTAGTCAATGAACAGATATATTTTGGGGTCTGTAAAGCAGTAAATAATGGACCAAGTAGGATGCCTTACACTCACATAGACTCAAAGCTGAGAAATTAGTGTGAGGTATAAGCATCTATTGGTCGCAGGTCCTAGATCTTTAATGCTTTATTGTTACCTGAGAGACTGTGAAAACACTTGCTGAGAACTGTATGGTCCCAGAAGAAAACAGAACAGTTGTTCTGGAGGCAACAATACAACAAGTTTCTTGGGAGATAAAGGGTCAATTAACAAACTGGTTTGAAAGTTGGATTGGAGGGGAGGGATTAGGGACAGAGCTGACTCAAGGGCATCTGACACCCTAAACCTTCAGCTGTCCATTCCCCACCAAGGGGTGTATCAAGACCCAAACCTCCATACCTAGCATCTCCTCTTCCCTACCTCCTACTCCCAAAAGTTATCCAGCACCTCCTCTTCCTCACGTGTTCTCTCTCTTCTTTCCTACCTTCCCCTCAGGTGTTCTGCATCTTCTGTTCCTTACTCCATCCCTCCCCAGGCAAGGTTCTAAGCACCTCCCCATTACCACCTCAGCCACCCCCCCCCCCCCCATATAGGCATCCAACATCTCTCTGCATCCTTCCCCTACTCCTAAAATCGTTCAGCATCTCCCCTTCCTCCCACCAACATATTTAGCATCTCCCTTACCTTCCTTCCCTGAAGTGTCCAGTATGTTCTCCTTCCTAACTGAGGTGTCCAGCAACTTCTTTTCCCTTTCCCCTGTCTCCAATGTGTCCAGCATCACCCCCGAGTGTTCAGGAATTTCCCTTCCCTACCTCCTCTGGGGCGGAGCTTAGGTAACCATCAGCTTGTTTAAACAAACATCTCTGGCTGGCACAGAGCCCTGAGCATCTGTGCATGCTCAAGGCCTGCCAGATCTCATCTTTTCTGAAACAGAAAGCTCGGAGTGCATGAGATTTGGCAGGCCTTGAGCATGCGGATGCTCAAGCCCCACTCCAGCCACAATGGGTCTTTTTTTAGAAAAGCTGATGGCTGCCTTAGTGCCTCCCTCAAATTGTGCCATCCTATGCAGATACCTAGTTTTCCCTGTGGTCGGGCTGGCCCTAATAGGGACAGGATGGTAGAGGCTAACTGGTGGAAGAGGTGAGTAGGGGTTGAGATTGACTGGGATGGGTGAGGAGAGTGTATGAGTGATGATGGGTTCTGAAGAGGTGGAGATAGAAGGAAGATGGACTGAGAAAGAAGATGAGAAACTGAGGGAGAGAGATTTTGTTTTAGTCATTCTTGAGTAGCTGGGCTGGCTAAATCAATGGAGGGGGGCTCACTTGCCCAGGTGCTGTCTGCTTTGTCTGACAATGGTCCTGGCTCTTACATGGAAGCAATTAATCAAAAGTGGCCCCTGCTTGAAAAACTGAAAAGGGGGCATAGAGGAGTAGGAAAAAATGGATATGGATAAAGAGAATTCTCAACCGTACCATACCACAGGCGTATCATCCTCTAGGACAAGTATTTCTCATCATTACAGTTAACAGCCGCTGAAAACAGCAACCCCATCTATCCTGTTACTAAGCTCGATGGCATTGTGAATCTTACCTCATTATAGAGAATATCCAGAGCGTCTTGAATGTGTCTTACATAGTTTTCCACTGAATATGTTTCCTGAATGAAGAGAATTGACAAATTTAATTAATTCATACCTGGAGCTCAGAACAGCCACAGCCACAGCCACATGCACAGTGACCAGGGGAGAAGAAGATGGAGATAACCATTTTATATATAAATTAAAAATACTGAGAAGAACTCTTCTAGTGCCTTCACCCCCTTATAAGAAAGGCTCCCACTTCTAGCAGAAGCCATGTTTTGATATCTTACAACTAGTGGAGTAGCTAGGATTGAATGGGCTCTGGGTGGAAAAATTAAGATGGACCATTATAATACCATATTTCCCAAGGTAGGAAGGGCTGACAACAGGTCCCCTTCAATGCTCCAGTCAGGGAGTGGTAGTGAGGCTTCTAGTGGGGGGATTGGAAGTTGAGGGGTATCTGAGATTGAGTGTGGGTGGGTTGATATTGGAGGTAGGACTGTGTCTGAGTCTGGGGGTTTGTAGGTAGGGCAGGTCAGCACATACATGCGGTACGTAGGACAGAGTATATGGGATGTCTATGATGGAAGAGATGTCTAAGAAACCTTCCTCTGCTCTGGATACCTTCGCTTCTCCCATTCCCTGTTTTGTAAGGTGTACCAAACCTCAGCCTTGGCTGATCTCTAGAATCCACTACCTATGTTCCTCTGTCCGATCTGCTGAATGCCTTTGGTTGAGATCCCATGCCCATCTGACTTCATACATTTCAAATTCTTGCTGACCTCCTTCCAGTCTGTTCTTTCACTGGACTACTACACACACGTGACAAACTATCTTGTCTCAAACCCCCAACATCTCTTTGCCACATTGAACTCTCTCCTTAAAGTGCCTTCACCTCCATCCCCTCCTTCACTTTCTCCCAGACTAGGGCTGAGTACTTTCATGATAAGGTTCACAAGATTAATCCTGAGTTCTCAACCAAGTCACCTCCACCTCTCCTTCTCCTAGTCCATTCTGTCAACCCTCCTTCAACCCCTGCCTCCTTTTCTGAAATCACTGAAGAGGAATGTACACATTTTCTTTCCTCCTCCAAACTGACTACCTGTTCCTCTGATCCTATTCCCACCCATCTACACTGTCATTTCCTCAATCTTTCACTTTCCACTGCAACTGATCCTGATGCCTTCAAATATGCTGTAGTTACACCACCCCTTCATTGGACTCTACCTGCCCCATCTCCCTCCTCCCTATCTTATCCAAGATACTTGAAAGTGCTGTTCACCACTGTTGTCTTGACTTTCATCTCAAGCTATTCCTGATCCACTTCAATCTAGCTTTCACCCTCTACATTCAACTGAAACAGCCCTTGCTAAAGTCTCCAATGACCTGTTCCTGACCAGATCCAAAGGTCTCTATTCTATCCCCATCCTTCTTGATCTCTCTGCTGCTTTTGACACTGTTGATCACTACCTACTCCTTGATATGCTCTCCTCACTTGGATTTCAGGGCTCTATTCTTTCTTGGTTTTCTTCTTATCTCTCTCATCGCACTTTTAGTGTATGCTCTGGTGGATCCTCTTGCACTTCTATCCCACTAACAGTTGGTGTACATCAAGGCTCTCTTTTGGGACCTCTTCTTTTCCCCATCTATACTTTCTTCCCTTGGCGTTCTGATCTTCTCTCATGTTTTTCAGTATTACCTTTATGCTGATGACTCCCATATCTACCTCTCCACACCAGAAATTTCAGCAGGAATCCAGGCCCAAGTCTCAGCCTGCCTGTCTGACATTGCTGCCTGGATGTCTCACCACCATCTGAAACTAAACATGGCCAAGACTGAGCTTCTTATCTTTTCCCCTAAACCCACCTCTCCTTTCCCCCCATTCTCTATCTCTGTGGATAACACTCTCATCCTCCCTGTCTCATCAGCTCATAACCTTGGGGTCATCTTTGACTCCTCTCTCTCTCTTTCTCTACACATATCCAACACTGCTAAAACCTGTCGTTTCTTTTTCTATAACATCACCAAAATGTGTCCCTTCCTTTCTGAGCACACTACCAAAACCCTTATCCACACATCACCTCTTGCTTAGACTACTGCCACTTACTTCTCACAGGTCTCCCACTAAGCCATCTCGCTTCCTTTCAATCTGTTCAAAACTCTGCTGCATGGCTTATATTCCGCCAGTGTCACTATGTTCATATTAGCCCTTTCCTCTTATTGCCTTACAAGTGCATTCACCCTGCAGATCTTCAGTACCTCTCCTATCTTATCTCTCCCTACATTCCTCCCTGGGAACTATGTTCATTGGGTAAATCTCTCTTATCTGTACCCTTCTCCTCCACTGCGAACTCCAGGCTCCGTTCCTTTTATCTTGCTGCACCATACACTTGGAATAGACTTCTTGAATCAGTACCTTAAGTTCCAGCCCTGGCTGTCTTCAAATCTAGGCTAAAAGCCAACCTTGTTTTATAATTCCCACCTTAAGTAATTCGCTTATCCCTTATTTGTCCTGTTTGTCTGTCTTGATTAGATTGTAAGCTTTGTCGAGCAAGGTCTGTCTTTAACATGTTCAGTGTACGTCTAGTAGCACTATAGAAATGATAAGTAATAGTAGTAAACCATGTTTGTCTACGTGTTCCGTAATTTTATTCTTTATAATAGTTTTTATTATTTTGCCTGGCACTGAAGTCAGACTTACCAGTCTGTAATTTCCCGGATCAACCCATTCCTCAGGGTACACCTAGTCCCTTCGGGTTTTCAGGATATCCACAATGAATTTGCATGAGTTAGATTTGCATGCAATTCTATCTCATGCATATTCATTGTGGATATCCTGAAAATCCGGTGGGACCGGGTTGGGAATGGCTGACATATACAAACATCCTCCCTAGCAAGACACAAATAAACACACACACACACACACGCGTCTGCTAAGTTTCAGGAGGGCCATATATGTGTGAGTAGGTTTATTGAAATTATGGTTTCATTGTTCTATTATATATTGGCTAATGCATGTTTGTGGCGAGTATTAAATAAGAGAACACATCATGCCTTCGGGATGATATGCACAGACTGTCACACAGGTTTCCTTCCTCAAATATAGATAACTTGCTAACTTATGCTCTCATTATTTTTTCACACAAAACAAATGAACAGATGGCCAGATAGCTCTAGGTCATGTTGGCCTGGGCAAGCTAACCAGACTTGGCTTTAACCCACTGCATCTATAGGCCTGTAGTTCTTCTCCTTCTTAAGAACCTGGAACCACAAATTCATGCCTGGAATAGGAGTAAAGCCAGGACCAACTCAGTCTGTGCCTTTGACCATACAGCTAGTTGGGCCACCCCAGTTCTATAGTATTAAGAAAGATCCAGTGACTGGCAAAGGCTCTGTTTGCCTGAAATCTCATACGTACGCTGTCCAGGCAGTACTGACACAAGTCATTGCCTCCGATGAAGACAGTGATCAGTTTCCAGTCTTCCTGAAACTGGATTTCCTAGGAGAAGAGAAGAAGGACTCAGAGGAGAATGCATATCTACAGGTAGTGGTCTGCAATCACAATGAAATGGCAAGATACGGTAAGAAAGAGAGAGAGAAAGAAAGAAAGAAAGAGAGAGAGAGAGAGAATCATACATTTATTTCTTTTATTATTTGTTACATTTGTACCCCACACTTTCCCACCTATTTGCAGGCTCAATGTGGCTTACATGATACCGTAGAGCTGTTAATAGACTCTGGAGTAAAGCAAATACAGATAATGGTTAAGTTGGGGTAGGAACCACATGAAGGAACATGTGGTGGGGCCGTACAGAGGATGGCAAGGACAGATGAAATTGTTTGGTGATCAATATGGACTGTGGTGGTGTAGTGTCACTGATTTCAGGCATTTAAGTTGGGTCAGTGGGGGAGTAAGCCTTTTGGAACAAGTGGGTTTTTAGATTTTTTCTGAATTGGAGGTGGTCATAGGTGGTTTTCATGGTTTTTGGTAGTGCGTTCCATAGCTGTGTACTGATGTAGGAAAAACTGGATGCGTAGGTTGATTTGTATTTTAGTCCTTTGCAGCTTGGGTAGTTAAGGTTTAGGTATTGTTGTGCTGATGCGGAAGTGTTTCTGGTTAGTATGTCAATTAGGTTCATCATATATCCCGGTGCTTCACCATGGATTTATGTCCCTACCTATAGCAGTTTAAGCTCATACACTGATGACAGGTCCTGGCAGAGAGACGGCAATCCTCATCATGAATAAGGCTGCCAACTGGATCCAGAATCACAAGACAGAATTGATCCAGTCCTGCATGCAGGGACTTATAGTTCTGATTTCCCCATTGCATTCCCTAATAAAAGCAAGACTACAAGTCCCAGCATGTACTGGGGTAAACCCAGGACTGGATCAACCCAGTCCTATAAATCTGGATCCAGTTGGCAGCCTTACTCCTGATACGTAAAGGCTAACCTACGTACAATAGCCCTGTGAAGTGCTCTCTGCACACACAACAAGCCAGTTTGATTTTCTTATGGGAGATTTGGCCAGTGTACAAACAGATTCATGTTATGAGGACATTAAATCACCCACATTATCAGAGCTACCAAGTTATCCAGGTCCAGGAGAGAAATGTTTTGGCAAGGCTTGGTTTTAGGCTTACTTCCCAAGGCAGGGTGGTATTTTGTAGTCCCTGATTCTACTCATGAAAAATGTATTAATTTATTTGAAAGATTTGATAGCGTACATCACGGTGGTTTACACAAGAAGAGTGCAGACGGGTCCATAATGCATCAGGATAGGGTTGTCAAAAATCCAGGTCTAAAATTTCCCATCTTGAACCAGGTAACTTGGCAGCAGGCCAAAATGGAACCATCCTTAGCTCAGAACTTACATTTGATCTGTTCAGAAGTCACATTATGATGTCATTGAAGCCATGTTCTCATGAACAGAGGGCTCTCACTGGATAAATGCCGCAGACTGGTCGACATTTAAATACTTGAAAGGTATTAATATAGAAAAAAAATTATTTTCCAGAGAAGGGAAAGTGGTAAAACTAGAGGACATGAATTGAGGTTGTGGGGTGGTAGACTTAGGAGTAATATCAGAAAATTCTATTTCACAGAGAGGGTGGTGGATGCCTGGAATGACCTCCCGAGGGAGGTGGTAGAAAAAAAACTATGGCTGAATTCAAAAAGGTGTGTGGGATGAACACAGAGGATCTCTAATTAGAAAATGAATGATAGAAAAAACAAAACTTACAGGGTTGCATATGTGTTTGCATGTGAAGTGGTATTTAGATGGCAACTCTGGATGCATCAACTGAGGTCGATGCTGGGCTGGCTTGTATGGTCTGAGTCCTGCATATGGCGATCTGGATTAGGATGGGCTGGAGAGACCTTCGAAGGAAACTTCAGTAATTTGGAACGCTAGGACAGTGCCGGGCAGACTTTTACAGTCTGTGTCCCACAAATGACAAGACAGATTTGGATAGATTGGAGTGGGCTTTGATGGCAACTCCAGTAGTTGGAACATAAGGTCAGAGCCAGGCGGACTTCTATGGTGTTCCCAGAAAAACCAAAGAAAGACCTTGAATTGATAATGAATGTGACTGTTGGGCAGACTGGATGGACCATTCAGGTCTTTATCTGCTGTCACTTACTGTGTTACTATGTTTTATTCAATATAGAACACAGGTAGGGTGAACAAGATAGTGGAACAAAGTAAAAGCTTTGTGTATGTATTGATTTTATAGTGCTTTCAAAGGTTACCATAATGAGAATGATCAGAATCTAATGGGATTCTGATAAGATCATGGTGGAATTTCTGTCCAAGCTGGGACCTCATTGATGCAGTTCAGTGGAAACTCTTTGTGTTTAAAATTTTAGATGGTCAGGTACCAGATTATCTTGTCGATGCTATTTTAATGTATTCTGCTCCTAGAACTCTTCGTTCCTTGCAAGAGATCAGACTGATAGTGCCTTCTGTATTAAAGTGTTATAGGATGACTACTAGAAACAAGTCTATTATTGGCCAAGGTATAGAGATCAGTTGTTACTCTACTTTTAGAAAAGCGATTTAAATCTCTCCTGTTCAATCAATACCTAATGGATTTCGCTGCTGATACTTAGATTGGTTTGATTGATTTATTGTACTTTGGTGGATCTGTCCACTTACTTTTTTTCTTGGGATCCTCCTTGAGCCTTTCAGGTACAGAGGAATAGAAATGACCAGATTAGATTAGATTAGAATTACGCCCGTAGTTTAAAAACCACTGACCACCATGGGCTGAATATCAGCCCCGAGATGTCTCTGCGAAGGAGAAGCCCATAAAAAAAGGTTTCTCTCTCTTATTATTTTCATCAGTTTTTGAGAATGGTTTTCTGGTATGCAGAAGATAAGCAATTTACTCAGATAAAATAGTTTTTACCAGTTCTAATCAGCTCTGTGAAGTTGACCCTCCTTCACACAGCTGAAGGTAACAGCAGGCTTTTAGTCTTATTGAGAGGCATATTATTTAGATTGTAAGCTCTTTTGGGCAGGGACTGTCTCTTTGTATCAGGTGTTCAGCGCTGATACAAATGCTAATAATAATAATAATTATTATTATTTAGGACAGAGAAGGAAAAGTTTGCATATAGATTCAAGTTTTCTCATGTACTATCTACAGAAATGCAGGTGCAAGTGGCTATGCAAACTTTGCACCCATGGCAAGGTCCAAAGCAAATGCACACATGAATTTTGTTTCTGAAAAGGTATACAAAGTCTGTGGGTAGAAAGTAGGCACGATCTTTTCTCCCTTTATGTTTTTAGGCTTGTTCCACTCAGAGACTGGGGGGAACACCCTAGAGCTAGTTAATATTGCCATTTGAAAATGGTACTGGTTAAATACTAGCCCACAAAAATGAACTATGTTGACAAATTATAGGTGAATTAGCCAGATAAGGGTGAGAGGAAAAAGGAAAGTGACCCGGGACAAGATGTGTGGCTTTCACTAATCGCACAATTCAGTGTAAAGGTGTTTGATAGTTGGAGGATAAACATGGAAATTTATTATCGCATAACTTCTCAGCACTGCGGGACTGTATGACTGGCAAATGAGTGCCGGTATGGGGAAAATGTAGTAGTCAAATCATTATCTTTGATCCTCAGTTCCTAACAATTTTTCACACTTCCAGGTACAGCTGAAGGATTCACACAGTACTTACGGTGCTGCTTTTCATCAGATCAACCAGGGCACGGGCTTGGGTGGACATATTGCTGTACAGAGAGAGAGAGAGAGAAAAATACTCATTTCAGAAAGCAAATAAATGGCCTCTCAGTGGAAACAAAAGCTGAAAGCGAAGGGAAACCAGGGTTCATGTCCCATTAATGCTCCTTTTGACCTTGGGCAATTCACTTATCCCTCCATTTCTTCAGGTGCAAACATAGGGGCCGTTTTAATAAACAGGTCACCTAAAGTCAGATGCCAATCTGTACACATAAGTTATAGGATACTAGCTTTTATCTGCGTGTTTGATTGTTGGTTACCTGTATAAGTGCTACCTGCACCCTCAGAGGAATTATATAGCATTGGTGAGCAACTGGCTTAGCGTATAAATGCAAAGGGGGTGTATAGGTGGGTGGGGCTTGGGCAGAGCATGGGTGGGTCCCACATAACTTACTGAATACTGTAAGTTACATGCTAAGATGCTGCATTTAGCCATGTGCATATACGCCTGCTATTGACATGGTGGAAGTGGGCACCACTGTTCCCACTAAGCTGAGCGGGAGTCCTCCAGCTACAGTCCTGCCAGTGGGAGGTGCTGTTTCACTATCACATTTTCAATAGTGAGGGACAGGCAGGGTCTGCAGGACTCTAGGGAACCTACCTCTCTCTAACCATTGAAAACACAGTATTGAAACACCACCTCACTGGCAGCAATGTAGTTGAGGGACTCCTGCTCAGCTTAGAGAGAACAGTGATGGGTGCGCCTAAAGGTTAGAAGGCAGATGCCAGTTTACATTAGGATTCTATACATGTTGGCACCCAAATCCATTATATAATTAGCGCTTAGCGCGCTACAATCTTGGCACCTAACTTTGGCTGCCCTTTCTAGAATTGCCCCCACAGTACATGAATTAATATATGGTGCTGGTGCGTGGCAGCGGTAATCGTTACCACATTAGCATGGCAGCGTAGGCTAATTCATGTTACTGCATAGCCTGGTGGTTCCCAAACCTGGTCCTGAAGGCACCCCAAGATGGGAATGATAATAGCAGATCAGTGATAGATAAACAAACTTTATTCATGCAAATAGCAAAATAATAATCGAAGAGTACTAGATGCCATGATTATTGCTAATTTCTTATGTGTTAATTTTTTAAAATTTTTATGTGCTAGTTATTTGCCATGATTATTGCTATAGTTATTTCTGTTTATTATCATTGGTATTGATGATTTTAGTTTTAATCTAATATGTATTTTATTATGTCATGGGTATTCGTATATCTCCCGTTGTTGTTTTTATTATTATTTAGTTTATAATGAGCTTGTTTTAATCATCTTTATATTATGTATGTTTTTAATTGTTCTTTAATTAATTCGTTGTTCTTGTGTTTAATTTTATCATAATTCAAATTTATTATTTTGTAGCCCCTGAGGCAGCCCTTTTTGGGCGAAACACGGCCAGTGTCGGGCGATGCAAGGAGTTTTGCTATTTGCATTAATTAAGTTTGTATATTTATCACTGATCTGCTATTACCATTCCCATCTTGGAGCTTGCGGATCAATTGCCTTTCTGTTTTTTGGGACCTGAAGGCACCCCAGCCAGTCAGGTTCTCAGGATATCCACAATGAATATTCATGAAAGTGATCTGCATGCACTGCCTCCCCTGCATGCAAATCTTTCTCGTGACTATTCATTGTGGATATCCTGAAAATTGGACTGCCTGGGATGCCTCCAGGAACAGGTTTGGGAACCACCGGGCTATGCAGTAATATGAATTAGCCCATTATGGGTAGGGAATGGGTGTGGACTGTGCATTGTAGTAGGGTATGGTACTTTACGGTGTATTGTCATTGATGCAAATAGTGGGGATGCACTTACCTCACAGAAACATACTTTTCTATGCAGTAACTATATGAGACCATGCTGGGAACACCTTCAACAGCGCACAGGCTTATCACTCTCCACAGGTTAATTTGTGCGTCTAACAGTGATAAGCATAGGAGCTAGCTCTGTGGGTGCTGAGCACCCCCAATGTTGAACAAGCTCCTTCATTGTGTCCAGGGAAGGGTAATGGTCTTGAGTTTAACACCCCCCAATCATTTAAAAATGTATTTATTATTTTGCTCACACCTTTTTCAGTAGTAGCTCAAGGTGAGTTACATTCAAGTACACTGGATATTTCTCTGTCCCAGGAAGGCTCACCATCTAAGTTTGTACCTGAGGCAATGGAGGGTTAAGTGACTTGCCCAAGATCACAAGGTGCAGTGGTGAGATTTGAATTAGCCACCTCTGGATTGCAAGACTGGTGCTCTAACCACTAGGCCACTCCTCCACTTACTTTATTTTCTTGAGATCCTCCTTGAGCCTTTCAGGTACAGAGGAATAGAAATGACCAGATTAGATTAGAATTACACCGGCAGTTTAAAAACCACTGACCACCATGGGCTGAATATCAGCCCCGAGATGTCTCTGTGAAGAAGAAGCCCATGAAAAAGGTTTCTCTCTCTTATTATTTTCATCAGTTCTTGGCACCTATGACAGTAAGTGGAAAACTTTACCTTACTTTAGTAAAAGGGCCCCTTAGATTGTAAGCCCTCTGGGGACAAGGAAATACTTGCTGTGCTTGAATGTAATTTGTGTTGAATTACTAATAAAAATGCGTGAACTAAATACACCCCCTCTCAAAAAAAAAGAGATAAGCACAGAGGATTCCCAGTTGCACAGAAGGGAAGCGAAAGCAGTGATCACAATGTAGTCTATGACACTGGACCAGGAATGGGAATGGGCAGAACAGATGGGAGGTATATTCTTTAGCTGTCATTCTCTGCTTCTATGTAGAGATCGGCCTATGAAAAATAACTTTGGCAGTCCGATCACAGAGTATGCAGAGAAGCCAAGTTACCCAGTTCCAGGGTGGAGATTTTGGGACAGTTCTGGTTTTGAACTTACATCCCAAAGCAGTGGGATGATTTGTAGTGACTGGTCCTTCCCATAGCTTGTCATTGCATATGAAATAAGCACATTTTTTTTCCCAAGTAAGCTTTTTTAAACAAAACATTTGTCATAAAAATTGGCACATACATTAATAAATACTATATCCATTGACAAAGAAAGAGGTTTATTGTAGATCCTTATCAGTAAGCCAGTTTTCTGTGGATATGTTTGGCTGTTCAGAACCAGGGAACCTCATGCTAAGCAGGGATTTGAAAATATGTATACAGCAGATCCAATAAGTTCCTTTATTTTTCAAAGACATGTCCACAGTGGGGTGGGGGGGGGGGGGGGGGGGGGGAATAAAAAGCATCCCTACTGTTCAGCCAGACATGAAGGCATCCTTGGCTGAATACTAGTTCTAAAATAAGATGTTTGCCTATAAAGTAATTTCAGAAACCCACTCCTCAGTCGCAGGGAGCATCCATCTAGTGGCTGACAGGAGTCCTCTGTTGTTGCCCAATGCGATTGAAGAAACAGATGTGTCAACCTCACTGCTCCCCCTGCTGGACATAACATGGATGCGATGCTAAGGCTTAGCTATTTACTCTTGTCAAATCATGGGTTTGTAAACCTTACTCTCAAGCAGAAAATCTCTGTTTATCTGGTAAGACCCAGATCATGGCAAAACGTTTTAGATATCATTACAAAGGTCTCTTTGTTAGGCCACTCCTGGGCAGATCGCATTCCCTGCTATAATTTACTGCTTATGAATGACCCACATTCACTGCACACTTACTGGGCTTTGGATCCAGATACAGCCATGTTAAATCCCTTGTTTTCCTTCCCAATGCCAGTAGAAAAGCCACGTAGTCTTGGATTAAATTTTTTCAAAATATCTTGAAAAAGAAAAGATGAAACACAGGTATGACACTGTCCACTTCTTCCTTTTATACTTAATGATGATATGTCATTTTTATAGCATTACTAGATCAACACAGCACTGTACAATGCTGATAAGAATTCAGGTACAAAATGTCCCTGCCCCCAAGAGCTTCCAGTCTAAGTGTGCACCTGAGGCAATGCAAAATGAAGTAACTTGTGCAAGGTCACTAGGGATGTCACTGACAGCAGTGGGATTGAAACCCTGGTTTCCCTGGTTCTCAGCCCATTGCTCTAACCAGTAGGTCACTTCCTAACTCTCCTCATCCCTCAATCAAATCCAGACTGTGTTTTCCCTCTCCTCCCCAGTTAGTGGCTCCCTGGTATTCAGGACTGCTCTTGGCCTGGTCAGACAAAAGAATCCCAGCAGAGTCAGCCATGCATGCCACCTCTTGGGCATGGTCAGCTCCACACTGACTGGTGGTACTTTAAAGAGACATAAAGTGGCATAGTCATCAATGTGGGATACCATTAAGATGGGTTATTTTACCAGTAACGTGCTATTTCAGCACAGGTTCCATTTTACGCAATGAGATATCGCTAGAAATGGAAAGCTTTTTTGTAAAGTTTGTTCTAAATTGTAAGAAATATGAGTAAGGTAATTTTGAAGTCCAGGAACACTTGATTATCAAGGACAAGTCTCCTTTAAAGTCTCGGATGAATCCGATTGGTCTGTACCGTCAACGTCCATTTAAAATGCGGCCGCCATCTTAAGAAAAAAAGTGCTGGTTAAGATAGACGCCGACATGTATACCAGGTACGGATAAAGAGTTAAAGTAATATAGTAACATAGTAGATGACGGCAGAAAAAGACCTGCACGGTCCATCCAGTCTGCCCAACAAGATAAACTCACATGTGCTACTTTTTGTGTATACATTTCCATGAACTCTCTAATCTCTCAAGAAAAGTTTTAAAATGAAAACTGTTCATTTGTTTGCAGGACGTTGTAGAAAACTAAGGGTGCAGCTCCTTAGGAAGCACCAGCGAAACAGGAGCTCGCTGTCGGGCGTACCCATTAATTCCAGAGCAACAGCAGCTAAGTGCCAGTTTAGTCTTCATTATATAGGATGAAACATGTTAGATAAAAATTAGAAAAGAATTAGAAAAATAAATAGCGGGGTTTTGACTTATGAGGATGCTCGCCAGCTGTTCTATAAGAGGAAAAGCCAAATCTCTAAAGTAAGCAGCCGAGCAGAGCGGGCCACTGTGTAAGATATATCAGTGTGCACCGAGTATCTGAAGTCTTTCCCTCGTAGTTTGGAAGAAAACATAGAGAGACATTTTACTTGCAAGGTGTGGATATATAACTATATATGTACAAGCACTTATAAAACGTACATATTTAAATCCATTTAAATATCTGGATTCACAAATTTTTTTAAATAAAAAAGTTTTCAAATCCTTCTGAAACAAAACATAGGAAGGTTGATGCTTAAGACCAGGAGGTAGATTATTCCATACTCGAGGAGCCTGGTATAAGAAAGAGGTCTCCAAAACTTTTAAATTTAATACTTTTAACTGATGGGCTGACAAGGTCCATCCGACGTAATGACCCATTAGAACTTAGTCTGGATGAGTACAAGACCAACTGAGGGGCCCTTTTACAAAGCAGTGGTAAGCTCAACGTGGGCTTACTGCTTGCTCTTTCGGGACTATCGCCAGCCCAACGCGGACAACGGCGGTAGTCCCACCCCGAGCGTGTGCCATTTCTGGGGGAAAAAGACCCCCCCAGAAATAGCTTGCGTGGTGGTAACCCTGTGGTAATCGGGCATCGCCACGTGCTGCCCGGTTACCACTGGGTTAGAGCGGGAGCCCTTATCGCCACCTCAATGAGTGGCAGTAAGGGCTCCCTGTAGCATGGTCATTCAGTAAGAGTTCTTTTTCCACATGGCCAAATGTGCTGTGGTAAAAAGGGCCCTGGCACATGGAAAAAAATAGCCACCAGTGCAGGGCTCTTTTTCCAGCAGCTTGGTAAAAGGGAAAGGGGGGGGGGGGGAAGGGAAATGGGACTTGATATACCGCCTTTCTGTGGTATTTTGCAACTTCATTCATATACACAGGTACTTATTTTGTACCTGGGGCAATGGAGGGTTAAGTGACTTGCCCACAGTCACAAGGAGCTGCAGTGGGAATCAAACCCAGTTCCCCAGGATCAAAGTCTGAGGGCCCCTGAGTGACCTGGACTGGGGTTAAACTGTGCCAGATCTTAAAAATTATACAGCAAGCTTTAAAAAGTATGGTATTCATGCCTGCAACGGCAGCCTGTGTAATTCCTTCAATTGGGAATTCGCATGGTAAACTTACTCCTCTTAAAAATCAGGTGAGCCGCCATATTTGCAACAATTGCAAACAATTCCTCAATTTCACTGAAATGGCTAGATATAAAATATTACAGCTCCAGCAGGAGAAGGGGTTCTCCTCCCTTGCAAAATCAACTCCCTCATCCCATCAAGATGCAGCTCTTTCCAGAAGTCTGACTGACTCATAAGAGGATGGGGAACGGGGATGGGACTTGATATACCACCTTTCTGTGGTTACAATCAGAGTGGTTTACATATTACATACAAGTACTTATTTTGTACCTGGGACGATGGAGGGTTAAGTGACTTCTGGAGTAAGGTTGTCTGGATAGATAAGCCAAAAATTGAACTTTCTGTTCATAACAACAAATTAGTTTTTTTTTATAAAAAACAAACACCTCCTTCTTAAGTACAATCTCATTCTACCAGTAAATGGTGGTGGTGGAAGTATCATGGTGTGAAGCTGTTTAGCTGCATCAGGACCTGAATGGCTTGTGGGGATTGCATACATTAGAGCAAATTAAGGGCCCTGTTTACTAAGCTGCGCTATAGGTGTGCTAGATGCCCTTAGGAATATATAAGCTTGGCAACACAATCCTCTCAGTACTTACTGGGTAAAGTCGTTTCTGTTTCCAGTGAGCCATCTCCACCAGCACTGCAGGATAACAAGATTGACAGTCAAGTGAATAGCCAGTGGTAGTTATGCTCACCACAGAGCAACGTTCAGGATGATCAGGGAGATTACATGTTTGGACACAACAAATAGGAATAAATATTTTTTTCACTGAAAGAATAGTTAAGCTCTGGAACTCACTACTGGAGGATGTGGTAACAGCGGTTAACATATCTGGGTTTAAAAAAGGTTTGGACAAGTTCCTGGAGGAAAAGTCCACAGTCAAAAGTCAACTATTGAGATAGACATGGGGGAAGCCACTGCTTGCCCTGGGATTGGTAGTATGGGATGTTGCTGCTATTTGGGTTTCTGCCAGGTACTTGTGACTGGAATGGCCACTGCTGGAAGCAAGATACTTGGTGGCTAGATGGTCTGACCCAGTATGGCTATTCTTATGTTCTTATTTCTCAAGCACTCATACAAACATACGTCTGTTTTTTTTTTAGAAGAAGAATTAATGAACAAAGTAATGCTACTTCAGGAATCTCTGAAAGGAAGGGTGGAAAGATGGAATGAAGGATCTGGAGGGGTGATAAAGGAGCTGAGTGTGAGTATAGAGAGACAGGGGACTGTGGAAGGCATGAGAGGATGTGGAAACGGGATTTGAGAAGAAAAAGGAGGAATGGAACCATATAGTCGTAAGAGAAAAAAGAAAGGGGTTGGATGCCATGAGGGGTTGAGTGATAGGGAAGGAGCTAGTTGGTGACAGAATGAGAGTCAGAGGAAGGTAGATGAGGGTTTTGGAGGAAGATGGAAATGGTGCATTAGGATGTTGATGAAAGAAAGAGGTGGAATAAGAAAGTGGGAAAAGAGAAAGAGAAGTGACAGTGGATGTGCTGGAGAAAGGATAAAAAAATAGGAGAATGAGGGACAAAACCTAACTATGATTGGAGAGGCTGAGAACATTGAAATGGAAAGAAGAAGAAAGAGAAAATTAGTGTCGGACAGATGTAGAGAAGGAAGAGAAGAATATAGGAGGAGAGAGAAGAAATGGAAAGGAGACCTTGGAAAATTAGAAGACTCACACAAGGAAAGTGAAAAAGAGAGCTTGGAACCATAAGAATAGCCATACTGGGTCAGACCAATGGTCAATGTAGCCCAGTATCCTGCTTCCAGCAGTGGCCAATTCAGGTCACAAGTACCTGACAGAATCCCAGTCAGAAGCAAGATTCATGCTACTGATCCCAGGGTCAAGAAGTGGTTTCCCCCTTGTCTATCTCAATAGGCACTTTTCCTTTAGGAACTTGTCCAAATCTTTTTTAAACCCAGATACGCTAACCACTGTTACCACATCCCTCTGGCAAAGAGTTCCAGAGCTTAACTATTTGTTGAGTGAAAAAGTATTTTCTCCTGTTCGTGTTTAAAGTATTTCCATGTAATTTCCTTGAGTGTCCCTTAGTCTTTGCACTTTATGAAAAAGTAAAAAAATCGATTTACATTTACCCATTCTATACCACTATCTAAGTATCTTGTAGATTTCTATCATATTACCCTCAGTTCCAAGCTGAAGAGTCCTAACTTCTTAATCCTTAATGCCCAAAGAAAGCTATAGAAAGAAAAACATTTGGGGGTAGAAATCCAGCAGGATTTAACTGAGTATGAAGGCCCCAGAGCAGATTTCCATGGTACTTAACTGGATGGTGCTGCTGAATTCTGCTTTAAGTGCCATGGCAATATCCAGTTAGTGCCAGGGCAGTCTGGAGGTGGAGCTGGGAGTTAGTTACTTTGCAGCAATGTTCAGTTCATTAACCAAGTAAGAACCTGGATAAAGTTAGGTCAGCAAAAAGGCTGTCCTAACTTTACGCAGATAGTTATCCAGGTAACATAGTAAATGACGGCAGATAAAGATGTATGATCCATCCAGTCTACTGGCCTGAACATCAGCTGGTATCTGGATAACCTCTAGTGGTCAGTCAGTATCTGCATATTCAAACCCAATAAATACTTCAGTCAAGTTCAGCTGGCAGTGTCAATTTTTCCTCTAAGCTGAATGGGAGTCCTGTACCTACATCCTGCTGGGGGTGGGGGGTGGGGGGGGGGGGGGGGGGAGGGGTGCTCTCAAATGGTATGTCAAAGCTTGAAAAAGCTTTGTAGCGAAACATGTGTCATGTCGGATGATAAGTTCCCCTATGCCGACTTACCATTTGAGAGCCAACTTTTGAAATGAATACAATTTTTTTCTATTTAATAATTATTATCAAGAGATTACTATCTAGCAGAATAGAAAGTATTGTAAAGTAGGATGGAGGGAGGTATGGATGAATGACGATATCGGTATGTAAATTGCAACGTGGTACTGCTGAGGTCCTTATACCAGCTAAGTCTGAAAGTATTTTACATGAAAAAAGGTTGAGATCTCTGGATTTATGGACATCGATGTATGATTTGATGGTCCAGATTAAGAAGAATATTTTGCCATATTTAAACTTTTATAAAATAGGCTCAAAATTGGTGTCTTTTTAGGCCTCTCATAT
Source organism: Microcaecilia unicolor (assembly GCF_901765095.1). Classification (NCBI taxonomy): domain Eukaryota; kingdom Metazoa; phylum Chordata; class Amphibia; order Gymnophiona; family Siphonopidae; genus Microcaecilia; species Microcaecilia unicolor. Next base: position 48,494,208 of record NC_044033.1, on the reverse strand, counting down.
AGGTGTCGATATAAAATCAGGCCCAGCTTTGGGAGGATTCCATTAAGTTTTTGTTTGTATGTTTGTTTCTAATTTGTGGTCCCTTATTTTGCATTAGGTGAGGATCTGACTGTGTTTTGTGTGTGTGACCAAGGTGAAAGATTCTACTAGCTTGTAGTTTTCATGTAGGGATCTGTAGCAGTCTCACTTTTTCTATTTTCCTGGTAATAGGTGTATTGGTGCTCTGGAGCCCAGTGTATATTTCCAGTGCTAGGAGCCCTGGGAGTTAGGGCTGCTATAGTATGATAAGTTTGCTATATAGACCATCTCATAAGGAGCAGTGACAATGCCAGAATGCTGGCATTTTGTGAATGAGGCAAAAAGAAATTTCTGTTCCAAAAAGATTAAGACCATGTTAAATTGTATAGCTTCTGTAAATAGTTACTTTCAACTTATTCTTCACAGCAGATTTTAGACTGCTTTGTTTCAAAGGTGGCTCATATTCTCCCTCATTCTACAACAGGTCACTTAAATTTACATACTGATTGTGCATGTAAATTTATAGAAAACTTCCATCTATACAGGAAAGAGTACACTTATGCATGTAAACGACAGCATCGTGGCTAATCACTATTCTGTAATTATGGCATGGCACATAGAGGGGTGTTCAAAGAGGAGGAGCATGGGTTGACATAATAGGCGTAGTTTGACTGTTCCACGGGGGGGTGGGGGGGGGCAAAGGGTGGGCTGTGACACATTAGCAAATTTATTTGCATATATATCTCTTATATATATTCATTATGGTTATCTAAAAAAATAGACCGGATAGGAACCCAGTGAAGATTTTTTTCACTAAAATGAGCTAGCACCAAGGGAAATTTGTCTCATGGTGCCCCCCCCCCCCCACTCACATCCTCATGAATCATCAAGGGGCGTACACGCTGTCACTCACCCCTTCCCCTCACTACTGCAGTCTGCTCTTTCTTTCTCCCTCTCTAAAGCCCTCCTCTTTCTCTATTCCTCTCTCCCTCCTTCTTTTGCCAGCTCTCCCTCTTCCCCCAGTACTCCAATATTTTCTCCAGGTTCTAGATGTGGAAATGCTGTATTTGGGAGGCAAAATGGCTGACAGTGACAGCAAAGTAGTTTCTTATCATCCAGAATTACATCTTCGATGGGTTAGTTTTGTGTATTCCATAGCAGTTACAGGAATGAACCTCACTCTTAAATCAGGGTACGTTGCCTGGAGATGATCTCAGACTCAAACGTACTGTTAATGCTCATCTCAACACTTTTCATTGTGTCAAAAACAGCCACCGACCCCCAACCCCCTCCAGCCTTAATCTTCAATGCCGGTCTCCGGCGCATTCGCTGATCTGTGCTGTGAGTCCTGACTGACATCCTGCATTCACGTTCTGCACGTTCTCGTGCATGCAGGACGTCAGTCAGGACTCACAGCGCTGAAGATGACTAAGGCTGGCGGGGGTTGGGGACCCTCGCCAGCAAAGGTACCTGGTGGCAGCGGGGGAGGGTCAACGGCAGCGGGGGGGGGGGGAGTGGAGGTCAAACGTGGCAGGGGGGGTTGAAAGTAGAGGGGGCCAGGGCTAAATCTGTGGGGACCCATGCCCCCGTGGCCCCACCTAGCTACACCCCTGCAATGCAGTAGAGTGAAGAAGAGCAGCGCTGGAGGAAGATCTCTTCTGCTGGTGGGGCCTGAGGGACCCCCGGCCAGCCTACTGTGTCTGCTCCTCCAGGTCCTCCCCAGCCTCCAAGGGGTTCCGGAACTGGAGTTTTCTCTCTGCTGCTCCTGTCGGGATATGATCACCCTGGTCCCGTCAGGAGTGAGAGAGAGAGAAACCCCGGCGCCAGGCCCAACTTGGAGGCCCAGGCCTGGGGAATTTTGCCACCCCCTGCCACCCCCTTTCGGTGGCCCTGATAGAATAGTAAGAATTACTAGAAACGTTTTGGAAAATAAAACAGGGGATATCATAATCCCTTTATACAGACCTATGGTGTGACAACATATTGAATATTGGTTGTAATTATGTAATTTGTTGCATCTCAAAAAAGACAGCAAATAGAAAAGTTTCAGAGAGGGATGATCACAATTAAATGGCTCCGCCACATGAGGAGAAGCAAAATAGGTTAGGGCTATTCATCCAGGAGACAGATGAGAGGAGACATGAGAGGAGGAAGTGGAATGGCTATATAGAGACCAGTTATTTACCCTTCCATAATACCAGGATTAGAAGATTTTCCACAAATCTAATAAGTGGTCATTTAAAACCAGAGAAAATATTCTTACACTCAGCAGAAATTAAACTGTGGATATGGTAAAAGCAGTTAGATACATTTGACAAAATGAGTTAGACAAGTTTCTGGAGAAAAAGTCCATAAATCATAATTAGCAGGTTATCTTGGAAAATCCAGTGCTCATCCTTGGGTATGAACAAGAAGGATTTGAGCTAATCTTTGGCCCCTTTTTATTGCAAATCTTTGGGATCCTGCCAGGTACTTGTGGCCTGAACTGGTCACTGCTGGGAGACATGATATTGGGCTTGATGGACTTTTGTTCTGAACCCGTATGGCAGCTTCTGTATTCTTATGATCAAAGAAAGAAGGGATCTATGTACAGAATAAGAATTCAAACATACAATAGATTCTGAGAAAAGAGACAAATTCTTTTCTAGCCAAACTTATCTAATAAACACAGGTGTAAGCATTCACCTCCATGAAAGGCCTCGCCATTCTGTTGCCAGGTTCCCCAGATTTGTGGCACGTAATCCAAAGGCAGCCTGCAAATCATTTTCATAGTAATTATAAAATAAGAGAAAGAATGCAAAGGGTCATGGATTTGATATATTGTCTTTTGTGGTACAACTAAAACAGTTTACATTTATTATAAGCAGGTATTTTCTCTATTCCTATAGCCAAACTGGGTCAGCCCTGACAAACTGAATTGACTGTGGTTTTGCCCACTGCATCTGATGTCTCTAATACTCTTTGTAAATAAAGCCTTGGACTCCTGCATTAATTATTGCAGGTCTGAAATACTTAATTCAGTTTTACTCTCCCCTTCATTCACCTTATGGGATTGCTCTAGGTTTCGAGACGGATGAGCTTCCATTTATGTTCATTGTGGCCAGTGTTCCTGCTAAGCTGTGCAGGAGTCTGCTGCCTTTGTTCTTTCTGCTAGGGGTGGTGCTAGGGGTTTATAATTTTTAATCTCTTGGAAAAAGCAAGTTCTGCAGGACTCCAAGGGGATTGGTTTGCTCCTGGCGACTGAAAACGCAGCTCCATCTCCAACAGTAAGAACGTGGGCAGAATATTTCCTTGTAGCTTAGATGGAATGTTGATTGTGGTGCTGATTTCAAAATTCCATTAACATACATGAAAGTTGTCCAGTCTTCAGACTGTCGAAATGGTACAAACTCCATGAGTACTTTTAACCCAGGGTCTTTGCATTAATATTCAAAAAGAAAGTAAGCGAGGACTTTCATTTTGAAAATTTGGTGCTGGTATAAATTATACATGGACTTTTGCACTTGACTCTTCATCCTCTGACCTAAACACACCCTAGGATTATCCAATCTCGATGAAGTAAAATTTATCAGCTTTAACATCTTTTTCAGATCCCAGGCTGGTTTGGTTTGGCTCCTCAGAAACATTTGAGAGCCATTTAAGGCCTAGCCATGTCATCTTCCTCTGTGACTCTGACATGACTAAGACTAAATCCAACATCCATATCTTAATACCAAATATTTCCATCATCCACACACAGCTGCATAAACTAGTGAAGCCATTACTTAAGACATTCAGTCTTCTCATTACAGTTCTGTGTACTGGTCACATTTTGCGTAGTAACATAGTAGATGGCAGATAAAAACCTGTATGGTCCATTCAGTCTGCCCACTAAGATAAACTCATAGTATAAGGTATGATACGTATACTTGATTTTGCTTTGCTTTGGCTGTTTTTTTTCTTGAATTTCATTTCAAAAAATTTTTTTTGTAGGAGCCTTTTCTATAAAAGAACATAAGCGCCTATGTTTTCTTAAAAAATAGAATGTTAGCATAACTGGGTATTAATGCGCTTAACATATAGGCGAATAAATGTAAAACAGGGAGTAAATATCATTTACAACTGTACTCCAAAATCACGTCAAGAGCGTCAATGGTACACATCAATGCTAAATAATCATAAGAAAAATAATCTTACTTTTACATTTATTTTGATAAGATTTTTTAAGAAAAATTTTAAATGAAGATTGCTCAGTTCACATAATGCAGTCACCATACAGCGAGACTAACTAGATGAGATCCATCCTCGTACAACTCATGTACTCATATCAAATAGTAGCAAAATTGCCATACCTGCCATAGAGTCGTCGATGTAAGCGTTAGCACCTACAAGCTGCAGAGATGCGCATAACTTACAGTATTGTTACGCATGTAAGTGGGAGCTCCGCCCATAATCTGCCCCACCCATGTATACGCTTTCCAAATACATGCCATGTAACTTCGTGGGCATTTGTAGCTTAGGTAGCATGCTGACATATATGTGCGCATATGCTAGCATTGTAAACATTTATACACATATGATGCTAAAAAAGACTGGTGCTAAGCATAATTCTATAGTTCCGATTCCTGTGCCTTAACTTTGGGCACCAGATTTTTGCCTGCTGAAACCTGATGTAAATGCGGGTGCCAAAGTTGGGCAAAGAGACCCAGTATTCTGTAACAATGCATGCAACTTTTTGGAAGACCCCCAAAACGCCCATACCCTTCCCATGGCCATGCCCCCTTTTGAGTCACATGTGATGGCACCATGCGTTATAGAATAGGGTGCAGCCAGATGTATGTGCAAATCCTAATTGGGGCCAATTAACATCAATAATTGGTTGTTAGTGGCCAATTATTGCTTCTTAATAGCTTGCTAGTCAATTAAGTTGCGTGTGCATCTTGGGAACGTGGTGTATATAGAATCCAGGGGATAATATGTATGTAAATATTACTGCCTAGTTTATAGAATTGCTCTAATAACATATTAAAAATGAAACAAAATTAATCCCCACCCTAAATTTTATAGTGTTTTTTTCTTTCATTTCATTTTGAAATTAAGGTGGGAAGTTATCAACATGGGCTACTATTAAGATGTCTTATTTTATGGTTAACCAGTTATTAATAACTAGGTCTCTCTGCATAAAATGGACCCAGGGCTAAAATAAATCATTAGCATTCTATTTTCTTACTAAGAGAGACTTCAAGGTTCAGTAGCCCATAATCCCTGATATCCTTCACTTTCTCTTACATCCCCCGTTAATTTTTACACCTTCCTCGTTATCATCACAATGGTCATCTTTCACTCTTCCAACTCTTGAACAGTGCTTTCATGGTTTTCCTCTTTCCTTAGTGATTGTTCTTTCTCTGTACAAATCTCAGTCATCATCTCCTTGTGTTTCCTTTCTTGTGGTGTTCCACAAAGATCCACTCTTTCACCTCTTTTATTCAAGGTCTATTTTAACCCCTTAGCCACTCTGATTCAGTCTTCTAACATTAAAGCATTTCTGTATGCAGATGATATCTTGTTGATCTGCCCATCATTACCAATCAATATTGATCTGACTATCCTCCAAACTTCCCTCAAGCCTCCTGCTGTCTGGCTAAAGGAGCACAAACTGGTCCTTAACCCAGATAAAACAGTTGCCTGCTGGTTGACTAGTTTGTTATCCCAAACCTCTACTATTTCTGTTCTCTTCGATCTTCCAATTCCTACTGTCTCCTCTTTTCACTATCTGGGAGTGATCTTCGACTCACAGCTTTAAGAATCAATTATCCAAAGTTGTGAGGTCAGGCTTTCTTGTCATGTATTGCTATGCAGACACTGGTTCATGATTTTCTAAATTCTCAGCTGGACTACTGCAACTCTATCTATGCAGGAATTCTAACTATCAATTATGTCATCTTGAAAAGATCCAGAATACAGTTATTAGATTGCATTGCCATGCCCATAAACATGACCATCTACACTAGCTCCTGGTTCATTTTTGCGTGTTATTTAAAGTTCTTTGTTTAGCCCAAAAGGCTTACTATTAAGGCTCCCCCTCCTTTTTGGCCTCTTCAACATTACTGTACAAACCTTCTCATTCCATAAGATTCTAGATTCTCACTGTCTAGTTCTCCCTAACCCTAGACAAGCCCACTACAAATCAACTAGATGCTCAGCTTTCTATTTTCTAGCTGCTAAGCTTTGGAATGACCTCCCTCCTCAAATCTATATACAGCAATTTTTCCAAAAGTTTAAAATGGCTCTTAAAGCCTATTTTTTTCATTCAGTTCACCCTGACATTAGAAGGACCTCTGGTACCTAGTTGGGTGTCTGCTGCAACACAACATTTAAGTATGCTAAATAGCTATCTGGTTGCATGATATTTTTATTGGTGTTTATTTCTTTTTATCCCATTGGTGTTATGTTTGTTCACTGCCTTGACCAGTTTGTCAAGTGTACAACATTCAATAACTACTCCCCTAAATGAAACAAGCCTGTTTTGGTGCATTTTTCATTTCATTTGAAAAGGAGCGAATATCTCTAAAGCTTATTGAAGTTTTGGTTTTAACCATAGTTACCCAAGAGAGCTAAAATTTGTGGTGAGAGAAAACTTCAGGTGAGGAAAGAGATGAGAGCTTCTGCTGTTTAGTCAGTGGGTGGGTCCTTTGACTGATCAGTAAAGCTGCTGTCTCCAGATTGGAAGGATAGCTCCTTATGTTGTATGAGCAGAGAAGCAGAACTCAAGAATAATAAAAAAAAAGAAAAACCAAGGAGCAAGGCTTTATAGGGTAGGTCTACCTTCTCTAAGCCAATGACAATTTCCTTGTCTTGCCAGTACATCCGCTCAATACTTACGGTCAATGAATCTCCTAGAGCTGCTACCACTTTGATGTCAGCTGGTCGTAGCTTATGGACTGCAAAACACAACCAAAACCCTGGTTTAATGACAAATTGCTACAAATGAAAAAAACTATGTAGGCAATTAGAAGGAAAATGGACCAAAAACAAAACGGAAATAAAAAAAAACATATGGCGGAAAGCCATAAGAACATACAAGAAAATAAAGAAGGCCAAAGCAGAATACTACAGCACATACATGCACCCTGAACAAATCAGTATGAAAAAAATATTCAAACTAATGAACAATCTACTGAAAACCAAAACCGTATTAGCATCAACCGAAACACGACCAACCGCAAATGAGCTTGCACAATATTTCGAGCAAAAAAATAGTAAAGACAAGAACAAACCTTGTGAAAACACAAACACTCATCACAGACTTCCTACTCGATGGCAAAACCGACGACAACCACTTCATAGCAGATAGAACCTGGACCGCCTTTAAACCACCACCAAAACAGTTAAAACATTACTGACTAAATATGCACATGCACACTGAATGCTAGACAACTGCTCTAACTACACGACGAAAAATCCACCAGACTGGTTCAACGAACACATCACATACATGTTTTTGAATGGACAGTTCCCATCTGTTAAGGGTGACATCATGCACACCCCAATTCCTAAAAACACCATAAACAACACCAGCAATATCAGAAACTACAGACCAGTAGCCTCAATACCACTACTGACCAAAATGATGGAGGGTCTGGTAACACAACAACTAATGGAATATCTGACCCATTTCTCAATCCTCAACAAGTCTCAGTCGGATTTCAGACCACAACACAGCACAGAGATGGCTATAACCACCCTGATAACAAACTTCAGAAGTCTAATAAGCCACGCAAAGAAAATACTACTACTACAATTTGATATGTCAAGCACGTTTGACCTAGAAGACCACACAATACTAACAGCCCTGCTCAACAACATGGGAATCAGCGGCGTGGTGGCAACATGGTTCATCGTTTTTTTAAGGACCAGATCCTACATCATAAAGATGTCCAACCAACTATCAGCCTCCATGTCTTCCTTCTTCAACAAGCTGTTCATTTGCAAACACCTTTGCTTAAGGAGTGCACTCTTACCTGATGTGGGAATACTCTCGGAGGGACCACTGTGAGGGCAAGACAGGTCACTGCCCCAGTTCTTAAAGAGAATGAGAGAAAAAGATATGGATAAAACACTGGGGAATCCATTCTAAAGGTATATTTTCAAGCAAACTGAAATCCTTCCCAACCAGAAAAAGTGTTTTCGCTAGCCTCCTACTCCAATTGATCTGCCTTGAAGGTTCTTTGCATCTTTGTCCCACTGTATATGCAGAGATGGATTATAAGATTAAAAAATGACAGCTCATGATTCAAGGCTATGTGGCTTGTGAGAGGTTCATACACAATCTATCCCTCTTCTATCATAATCATAATCAAACGTCATGTGGTTAATATTCAAATTAATTTAACCGGGCAAGAGAAAAGGAACAACTATCCACCATTATTCAGTGCCACTTAACTGGGTAATGCCACTGAATATTACCACTAACTGGCCATCCTCTAACCAGCTAGGACAGGAATGGGGTGGGGGTGGATTTAGTGTAGAGCGTCAACTTGGCCGGTTAACGGTGATATTCAGTCCACTAACCAGCTAAGTAAGCAAATAAAGTTAGGACTGCAAGACAGCTATAATCTAACTTTATGTATAATGTTAGGACTGCAAAACAGTTGCTAACTTTTATGTACTGAGTTAACCAGGCACTAAGCTCTGGGTCAGCACACATAGTTGGATATTCAATGCAGGGAGCCATGCATGTACTGGTTGTTCTGCCCCCATATTCATGGAGGCAGGGTGAAGGGTAAATTGTTATGTATATTTAATATGAGTATTATTTGTATTCAATTGCATTGTCTGTGTATAGTTAGCACTGTGTATTAGGACTGTTTTCCTATAGTTTGCAGTTCCTGTTATTGACTCCTCCTTTCCCTATTGGCTGTGAGCTCTGAGCTAGGGCCAGCCCTTCCTCTCTGCCCCTGCAGGCTGTGTGAGAGAGCCCAGGCTTCACTAGCATGCTTTTGTGATCAGCAGATGTTCTAGGGGCTGATTTATCCTTAATCTACTGTAATTCTATCAAGATTTTTCACCATCTCCATTTCCTCTGAGTTTCTTCCCCTTATTCCCCTTTGAGTGTTACAGCTTTTCCTCTCAGCTGGGCTGAGATTCTGGCCATCTCCTTGCCTCTGAGGTGGCTAAATACAGACTGTCCTCCAGATTCTATATAGCGCATCAAGAGATCAGTGCTGAAATCGGCATGGATTCTATAAAAATGTGCATAATTTAACAAGCTTAACAAGCTAATGAGTACTGATAACAGCACTTAACAAGCAATAATGAGCACTAATTGGCACTGATTAGAATTTAGGTGCACAACTCGCTAAATGTATTCTGTAATGATGTGTGTTGAACTTCTAATGTGCACAGGCAAAAAGGGGCATGGAAAGGGGCATTTCATAGGCATTCCAAAATTTACATGCCTAGTTATAGAATATGGCCCAGTGCGCCTAAATCTATGCGCATAGATTTAGGCGCTGAAATATCAACTAAGCATATTCTTAGTCGGTGCTGATTTCAGTGCTGATCTTTTAGGCACCATATACAGAATCTCCCCCTCTATGTGCAAAAGGCAACAATTCTCTTCTAAGCAACTGAACTGTAAATTGGATTTTCTTTGTTTATTCTGAGTACTACAATAAACAAGATTTGCTTAAGAACCGAGAGTCTACTGGTAAAGCTTCTACTTGGAGATGGTTTATGTTGTCTGTTTAAGTACACTACACTTTGCCTAGAACACTATACTTGCCTAGAATAGTTCACTGATACTGAATATCCTGGATTAGGTCAGCCTGTGGCTGGAAGAGGCTTGCAAGCTGCTTACGACTGTGGGATGAATTTAACTCCCACAATTTCAAAGTCCATCACATATCGCAATGCTGACCAATGTCCCCTCTTTGGGAAGAGCACATTCATTTGAAGACATGGTCCTTGAGCAAGACCGTAAGCAGGGGCCACCATATCCTTGAGTTGATGGTTGTTATTTGTGAATCTTTTGGTTTATCCCTAGTCCAGTCAAATATGGTCATAATGTAGCATTGTTTCTATTACTCCTCTGCTCAGCTGGCCCTAACTAATAAATCTTGTTAAGAGTTTTAGCACAAAGGCCAAAGAGATGGTCAGTGTGGAAATTATACCTTACCCGCAGTCCATCTAGAAAAGGGTGCAAATATATAATAGAAAGAAACATGGACTATGACAGTAAACACTGCAGTGCTCATCTGACCTGCCCAGAACTCTTTCCTATTGCTTTACAACTGTCTACTTTCAGTACCCTGGAACTGTGCTTGTCCCTAGCTTTCTTGAATTCTGCACTATTTTGAAGAGGTGGAATATAGGTTTTTAAATTTAAATCAACTAGTTTCTTCTGCCACTTCACCTCAGAGGCTGTTTCATGCATCTACTTCTCTCTGTGAAGAAGTATTTCCTTATTTTGCACCTCAGTCTACCCCCCCTCATATTATGACTCCTTGTTCTAGGACATCCTTTGCAGAGAAATAGTTTTGCCTTTTGTGCATAAATCTGGGGGTATTTGAATCTCTCTATCATATCCCCCTTTCCTCTCCTCTCCTGTTGGTTATATAAATTTAGGTTCTTATGTCTCATTTCGGTGCATACTCTAATAATTTGATCACTTCCTCCTTTAAAAAAAAAAACCCTTTACCTTGCAAAGTTATCAGGGTCTATAATCTGAATCCTTCCATGAGCACTGAGTGCATAATTAAAGAATTACTTCAAACAACTCAATTAATGCAAAAAAAGATATCAATTCTTTGCTAAATATTCATTTATCCATGAACTGTAATAATGGTGGTAGTGTAATGTTGCTGAAAGGCATTTAATTTCATCAATATTGCCAAGCCCTACACTACTTGCAATAGGAGACCTCTTTGGGCTGCAGACAAGGTTGATAATTACCTCTATTGGCTTCTGGGTGGGTAGCGTGCTGGAATAAGAGTAGTTACTGTTCTTATATGTCCTTAAGAAAGGATCGTTCTTCAAGAAAAAGAAGAAGAAGTTAAACAAATGAAATGATGAAATACTAAAAACCTGCTAGAAAATACATGTCCTGTATTACAGTATATTCACCTGCACAAATGTGTACTAGACATGATCCCGTCCATATTTTTGGACTGGAGTAGCTTATTGGTTAGAGTAGCAGGCTGAGAAACAGGGAAGCCACAGTTCAAATCCCACTTCTGCTTCTTGTGAACATGGGCAAGTCACTGAGGGGCCCTTTTACTAAAGGGCTTTAAATCCCTAACATGCACTTAGGGGCCCTATTACCAAGCTGTGGTAAAGGGGGCCCTGTGGTGGCACCAGTGCATGGATTTGCAGCAGGTAAAATAATTCTTTTTTAATCAAATGGCTGTGTGGTAAGTTAAGCACTTGCCACATAGCCATTTCCTGGGGGAGCCCTTACCTAAATAGCAGACCGTAAGGGCTGTCCGATAGCTGCGAGGTAAGCGTCCAGCACACACCAGAATTATTGCCGGGCTCCTGCAGTGGCCTGGCAGTAGGGCTGATTTGCTGTGTGCCATTGCTGTGGTAGCTCTACCACGGCTTTGTAAAAGGGTCCTTTAATGGGCAAGAAAATGCTTACTGCAAAATGTGTTAAAGTGTTTTGAAATAAGTTCCCCTTTTCCATGTGCTAACTATGCGTTATCTTTTTAAAATATTTTTTTGGAGGGGGCATGTCATAGGCGGGGAATGGGCATGGACACGTGATCTAGCTAGCACATTTTGAATAGCACACACTAATGCAGAATGTTTACTGTATATTTCCATTTCACACAAAAACTTCTCGCCAACCAAGGTGAAGGAAGAGATTTCAAAAAACAAGTGAACATGTGCAGAGGCTCATTTTCAAGGTACATAGAACTTGCAAAGTTACATGGAGGTGTATTTTGAAAGCACCTATGGAACTTTGTACGTCTAAGTGCTTTGAAAATAGGCCTCCAGGTAACTGTGTAAGTCTGTGCTTCGAAAATGAGCACCATAGTATGTCAGTGCTGCCACCTGTTGATGAATTATGGATGTGGAGGCATTACTTTTCATTTAACCCTTGGTAGGAGGCAGTAAGTGCTTTTGAATTAATTTTTTGCAAGTTCTGTGTGCTAATGGAAAGATTAACATGGGACCTGAACAACAATAAAAATTAAAAAGCCATAAAAATTCCTAAAAACTGCCACTTTAAATCTGGGCTCAGCATGTGGGAAAGTCCTATGTTAAAATGCGCTAAGGCCAGATTCTAACACCCTTTAGTAAAAGGACCCCTTAGATTGTAAGGCCTCCAGGGATAGGGACATACCTGGTGTACATGATTATAGCTTGTCTTGTGCTACTACTGAAAAATATGAGCAAAATCAAAACTAATCTTTCATGCCACATAGATACTGCTCAATCAAAATTCTTGAAGTTGAGATAGATATCACAGTGACGGCATAAATATCTCATCAGAAAAGAAAATCACAGCACTATTAATTCATTAACTCATCAACACTGGTTGACTCCTCAGTGGAGACTTGCTTCACATGAAGCAAGTCTCCATAAATACCCCAGGACACACCCTCCCTACCTCAGACAGCTTGAAAATACTCGGCGTCACACTCGACTGCAACCTTACTCTCGAGAGCCAAGTAAACTCTGTAATAAAGAAAATGTTCTACTCAATGTGGAAGCTCAAACGACTAAAACCTTTCTTCCCAAGAGAAACCTTTCGAAACCTAATACAATCAATGGTCCTAAGTCATTCAGACTATTCTAACGGAATCTATGCGGGAACAACTCACAAAAAAAACTCCAGACCCTCCAAAATACAGCAGCCAGACTGATATTCAGTAAAACAGGATATGAAAGTGCCAAACCCCTTCGAGAAAAGCTGCATTGGCTCCCAATCAAAGAACGGATCATCTTCAAAATCTGCACTCTAGTCCACAAAATTATATACGGCGTAGGCCCTGGATACATGATAGACCTTATAGATCTATCAGTAAGAAAGAGAGTCGGATCATCAAGATCATACCTAAACCTTCACTACCCAAATTGCAAAGGACTGAAATACAAAACAACTCACGCATCTGGCTTCTCCTACATAAGCGCACAACTATGGATTGGCCTCCCAAAAGTGGTGAAAACAATCCATGATCACCTGAACTTCAGGTAATCACTAAAAAAACAACCTCTTCAAAAAGGCCTACCCCAACGACCCAACGTAAACCTCTTCACCCAGGAACATAACATTACTAATGATCATACTGGACATCAAGCAATCTCCATCCCTTCCGATCCTCCACATATACCTCATTCGATCACTATACAACCTTGTATTTGTTATCAACCGACTGGGCAAACGCCTTTGACGGTATTATGTAAGCCACATTGAACCTGCAAATAGGTGGGAAAATGTGGGGTACAAATGCAACATATAGTAACATAGTAGATGAACCTGCAAATAGGTGGGAAAATGTGGGGTACAAATGCAACAAATAAAATTAATAACTCATGACTCACCTGCCCTCCACATCAGGTCAACATACCAGTGATTCTGGCAGAAATAGGTATCAGTGGCACAGTATTTACTTGGTTCAAATCTTCTCTGTCAGATAGACAACAATCAGTTCTGTTTAGCAACAGCACATCATTAGCTTGGGCACTGGACTGTGGGGTCCCACAGGGATCCATACTGTCTCCCATTTTATTTAAAACCTACATCACGCCTCTAACTGAGCTGCTTCGGTCAATGGTCACAAACTTCTACATCTATGCTGATGATGTGCAACTACTTATATACTCATTGAACCAGATCTACCCACAGCTCTGAGTAAACTGACTGCCTGCCTAACCACAACTCAGAAATGGACAAACAACAACAAACTTTGCCTGGACCTAAATAAAACAGAGATTCTTTGGGTACCAAACACAAGTGAACAAATACCCACTTTGGAAAGTATGAACTCCCCCTAAAATCATAGGTCAGGAATCTCGATATACTACTAGACTCATCACTCACTCTGATCCCACAAATTCAAACAACCTTCAAAAACTGCCTCTATCACCTATGGCAGCTACAAAATCTCTCTCTATATATTGAGAGGACAAAATTTGACCACAGTGGTGATTGCCTCAGGGGTCACTATGCACAACTTAGGACACTGAGCTAGCTAAGAGAAATGTCTGGTGCAGAAGACAAAGCCAATAAAAGCAGCAGCCTCCACAGCCGCAGTGTGGACTGTAACACACCATGGACAATTCACAGCTTTTATTGACTGCTGCTTTTAGTGACCCCTGAGGCAGGCGGCTGCATCCGCTGAAACGCAGCCGGTGTCAGGTCATCTTGTTTTGGTGTCCTAACATATCTGCTTTGAACTATATCTCCTTGGTGGGCTTGGTCATTGTGTCACCCTCTACTCCTGCTTTGGTTTCTCGATTTCCATACAGGGCATCTTTCTGCTTCTGCTTTGTATATTTACAAGCTCATGATATCTGCAGTCTGGATAGGTAGACTGGATGGGCCATTTGGCCTTTATCTCTCATCATGTTTCTCAGCCACACAGATTCCATGGAAATCTCAACAAAGGCAAGTCCCTGAGATACCAAAAATGTGCAGATTGCACATCAGTCTTTAGCCACATTAGCCTGCTTTGAAGCCTGAAGACAGGAAGAAGGAGAACCTTGGAATAAAGTATGTGTTAATCCTCCCCCCCCCCCCATTCCTGTTACTTTACAACTGTTTACAACTTTGAAAACTGATACCACACCACTATAGCATCACAATCTCAAATTTGTTTACATATTTAGGCACGGTCATCCTTAGCATGGTTTTCATTGACCTCATGAAGGGAATGTAGCTCTCAAAAGCAAGTAACAAATGTTTTAAAGTTAGTCTGATAAAGTGGTCTCAGCTACAATTTATTCATTTATTTAATTAGAAGAATGGGGAATGGGATTTGATATACGACCTTTGTGTGGTTACTTATTTTGTACTTGGGGCAACGGAGGGTTAAGTGACTTGCCCAAAGGGGGCTACATTAAGGGGGCCTTTTACAAAGCCACACTAGCAGTTTTAGCTCGTAGTAAAAGTCAACTGGTGGTAAACGCCGAGATGCCTGAATGGCTGATTTTTACTGCGAGCTAAAAACTCTAGCATGGTTTTGTAAAAGACCCCCTAAGGTTGGACGGATTCCTAAAGGGCAAGTCCATAAACCGCTACTAAACGGACTTGGAAAAATCCAAAATTCCAGGAATAACATGTATAGAATGTTTGTACGTTTGGGAAGCTTGCCAGGTGCCCTTGGCCTGGATTGGCCGCTGTCGTGGACAGGATGCTGGGCTCGATGGACCCTTGGTCTTTTCCCAGTATGGCATTACTTATGTACTTATGTCCTCTACTTGGCTCACTTTTATTACATAGAGCAGTGATTTAACCTATTGTGATGTCATAGTGGCTCATTCCACCAATAAGAGCCAACCTCATTAGTGATGTCACAATGGCTTGATTGTATAGAATGTTTGTACGTTTGGGAAGCTTGCCAGGTGCCCTTGGCCTGGATTGGCCGCTGTCGTGGACAGGATGCTGGGCTCGATGGACCCTTGGTCTTTTCCCAGTATGGCATTACTTATGTACTTATGTACTTATTTATAAACTGCCTTTATGAAGAGATTCATCTCAGATTTTATTGCTTGTTGATTTTTGCTACTATTTCTCAGGGTGAAACTACAAATTCCAGAAGGCAATGGATGGGTCTGCCTCAAAAGTAGATTCTGATTAGTGAGGAATGGTCAGAGAAGAATAATGGTTGGGGAGAAGTGATTGTCCTGCAGTAGCAAACCAAATAAACGGAAAACCTATTCACCTGAGTCGGGCAGCTGAGGGTAAGATTAGCCGAGAAATGCAGGGAATCCGTTTTCTTGCCTAAAGGCTGAAGCTAGAAGAAAGAAAATTGTTTTGTTTAATAGGGTATCAGAGATAGTAACAGTTTCATTTTGAAGCACAAAGCCTCCACACACAAATAGAAGACAGGATGTTCTGGAGAAATGGTTGTCAGAAGTTGGCTTTGACTTGATGGCAATCAAGAGTTTGCGTGAATGATGTCTGTTTAGGTCCTGAAGTTTTATATGCTTTTACTAGATGTTGATTTTGTTTGTGTTCTGAAGCTCTTACTTTACTTTAGATTGTAAGCTCCTTTGAGCAGGGACCGTCCTTTTTTGTTTATTTTGTACAGCGCTGCGTAACCCTAGTAGCGCTCTAGAAATGTTAAGTAGTAGTAGTAAGTAGTACATGTTAAATTTTACACTGCTAAGAGGAATGACTTTTTGGATTAGTGGTATGAAAATGTCATAAATAAATAAAAATATAAACGTACTTTTTTCTTCTCTTCCTCACCTCCCCCTTCTACTTTCCTTTCTTCTCAGTCTTCTCTGCTATCATTTCGTATCATTTATGTAACTTCTTTTTTGTCTTCAATATTCATTACTTTATGTTTTGTGAAACTCCTAATGGCATTCATGTGTACTTAGGTAGTCTATCAAGTATTTTGAAATAAATGTATAAATACCCTATGTACCAGTTATCACAGCTGAGAAGGGTGCTATGGGGATGTTAGTCAGTAAGCACCCTGGTGGGATAAGTTTATATAAGAAACACGTGCACTTCAGATGCTGAAGCTCAAACCACAAGTGAGAAGGATATTGTGTAGACCATGCTTGTGCACAGTTACTTTATACTTATCTGTCCCCTTTATGTGTCTTTCTCCCTTATCTGGTGTGAAGTCCTTACATTTTGACTGGAGGAGAAGTCCTTCATAATATTGTCTCTTAGCTAGGGTCATCTTTTCCTCAATGATGCTTCCTTCTGGCTTTGTGTTAAGGGCTGAAGGTCTGACTGGTTTTATAGCGCTTTGGTCTGTAGACTATATTGTCTCTCCTTTCATTGGCTGTAGCAGACACGTGGTTGGATACAAGACCTTGTTGGTACCCAAGGAATTGGTGCAAACTTGTAGTGGGGTGGCGTGACCCTTAACTAGGTTTTAGCATCTGTGGTTGCTGTGCAAGGCCAGCGGCTAGAATTTCCACTTTACCAATGTGTGTCCTAGTTTTATAGGTATCTTAACAATGGCCCCTTCTGGCTCAACATCAGTCTCTGAAAGTCCATTTATTAGTCCCCTTAAGGCCTAGTGCTAGAAAACAAACCAGACTGCCTTATCCTAATTAACTCATTTCTAATATTAATCCTATTACATATAATCCACCCGACCTCTACCATAACATAAGCACATACACCTCCATGCAGCACACAGATGATTCTACACACTGACAAACATACCACTCATACACACATCTTTCCAATTTTGTTTGATAACCCAATGCACATACATTTACCCCATAGCGGCCCTACCATATTGTTCCAGAGAGCTCTTGAGAACTGAGCGTGGGACTTCTGACTCAAGTGAAAACAGTCGGGAGCAAAGAAGGAGATATCTGGGCGCCCATCCTAAAGGGAGATAATGGAATGAGAAGGTGTAATTGCCAACATACACTGAACATTCCAATATGGCTGTGAAATGAGGTGGCCCCGCACCCATAAGAACAGAACATGATGTGGGTCTTCATACAAAAACTTCCTGTAACAGTGGTGAATATGCCCGTGTAAACCACAAGGGACAGAGCTACTTTTATTGTGCTTCTATAGAAAGTGAAGGAGGAACACAAGTTGCCACCAAACAACTGAGTTTCCAAGATGGTCCTATGAATATAACAGACAGGAGAAAGTACAGGCTGGCCAAAAGACGAACCACCACAGGAGATGTTGCTTAATCACACTTTATTCAGAGCACCAGTAGAAGAACACAATACTGGCTGTGTCACAAGGAAAGCAGTTCAAGTGTTCAGCATGCGGAATCACAGAGGCTTTCCTTGTGATTTACAAGTATTTCTGCACCGGCAGTTATACATCTCCCTGTCTTATAGAGAGTTCGATTGTGACCCCTGAGGCAGGTGGGTTTACCCACCAAAACATAACCAATGTCGGATCTTTCTATTGGTGCTCTGAATAAAGTGTGATCAAGCAATATCTCCTGCGGTGGTTCGTCTTTTGGCCAGCCTCTACTTCCTCCTGTCTGTGCTGCCTTCTCGTACAGGTTCCTTCCGGTCTGCTGTGCCTGTGAATATAACAACAGAGAAGGGACAGTTCTAGTGACTGAGAAGTAGTACCATGTGGTTAATCTACCTGAACGTATGCAATCTCTGGGTTCCTGAGGAAGGGCTGTAATACCACTGTGAAATCTTCCCGGCTGTCATACCGTCCGGAGTCAATCAACCTCCAAATGTTGTGCTGCAGGAGACAAAGGTACATTAGCCTCCTGTCAACTTCTCTGTCCCACAATAATACCCAAATGTTTCCCTCTCCTCTCCAGTACTCCATGTGTTGTTGCCACCATACTACCTCAGGCAAACCGAACTGGATGATACTTCCTGGTTTTGTACCATTACATATATGAGACTGTCATTTTAATTTTGTTAGGCAAATCACAGCACAGTTCTGTGTTTACACACAAAAGTGGTGGACTTACATGCAGAGGCGTAGCCACGGATGGGCCTGGATGGGCCCAGGCCCACCCACTTTTGCTACAGGCCCGCCCCGCCTGCGACAGCCCCCTGCACTGACCTGAAGCGCGTTCTCCCTCCAATCCAGCACTGGCGATCATAGCCAGCCTTCTACCACGTCCAGCAGGAAGTTGCAGAGTAGGCGGGACGCGCCTGAGAAGAAGCTCCGACGACGTGCGCTGGACGTGGTAGAAGGCTGGCTATGATCGCCGGCATAGGCGTAGTTTGACTGTTTCATTTGGGGGGGGCAAAAAATGGGCGGAGCATATTAGCATATCATTTGCATATATACATATGCAAATGAATATGCTAATATGGAGGAAGGAAATGAAATTTACAGGCAAAATATCACAGATGCACATTTCAAAAAGCTGACATTTCAATTAATAAATTATGAATAAAATAAACTTTTATTTACCTTTGTTGTCTGATCATGTAGTTTTTCTATTCGCTTTGATCCCAGTGTCTTCTGTTTTATGCAGTGTCTTCTTTCCAGTAGGCTTCCCTCTGCTCCCCACCCCTCCCAGTCCCAACCATCTCTTGCTCCTTCCCGCTGCTCCCCACCCCTCCCAGTCCCATCCATCTCCTGCTCCTTCCCTCTGCTCACCTCCTTTCCCAGTCCAATCCAATTCCTGGTCCTTCCCTCTGCTCCCCACCCACCCCTCCCAGTCCCATCCATCTCTTGCTCCTTCCCACCCCTCCCAGTCCCATCCATCTCCTGCTCCTTCCCACTGCTTCCCACCCTCCCAGTCCCATCCATCTCCTGCTCCTTCCCACTGCTTCCCACCCTCCCAGTCCCATCCATCTCCTGCTCCTTCCCTCTGCTCCCCACCCCTCCCAGTACTATCCATCTTCCCTCTGCTCCCCACCCCTCCCCCCCCCCGCGCGAGGTCCAAGATGGTGACTCCGTTTACCCCCTCTCTTCCTCCCTCCCTCCGGCGCAGGCAGCAGTCTTTTCCAGCGTTCCTGGCAGCTGTAGCGATATACACGCTGCCTTCGGTCTGCCCCGGAAGCCTTCTCTTCAAGTTCCTGTTCCACCTATGCGGGAACAGGAACTTGAAGAGAAGGCTTCGGGGCAGAGCCAAAGGCAGCGTGTACAACGCTACCGCTGCCAGGAACGCTGGAAAAGACTGCTGCCTGCGCCGGAGGGAGGGAGGGAGGAAGAGAGAGGAGTAGACGGAGACGCTCCTCTCCGTCCGCTTGGCTTCCCTGCCCTCTCTGTCTGCGTCCCGCCCGAAAGGAAATGACGTCAGAGGAAGGCGGGACGCAGATAGAGAGGGCAGGGAAGCCAATCGGACGGAGAGGAGCGCGTGCCTGCATGTGTTTTTTTTTTTTTTTAAACTTTTTTTTTTTTTTTTAACTAATGGCGCGGCAGCGCCTCGCGTCGTTTGGGGGGGCACTGCCCCCCCTCGCCCCCCCCAGTCTACGCCTATGATCGCCGGTGCTGGATTGGAGGGAGAACGCGCTTCAGGTCAGCGCAGGGGGCTGTCGCGGGCGAGGCGGTCGCGGGTGGACACAAAATGTGGTGGCGGCGGGCGGGCGGACGGTCGAGAGGAAAGAGGTCTGTGCCCACCCAGTCCACCTCCAGGCCCACCCAAAAATTAATCGCTGGCTACACTACTGCTTACATGTGTAAATTGGTATGCCCATATGAGCTCTGATTTTAGAAAAGGCCCTGCTCGTAGGGTATATACAGAGATTTCAACTTGGGCTTTGATTGATGCATAACTGTTAGCTAACGTCTTCTTTGGATCTGGGCTTTGGGGGAGAGACAGAGAGAGAGGGCTGTGCTTACTTCTCTGGCACTCAAAATGGCAAAGCTTAAAGTTTTGAAACTTGGCTCCTTAATCAGTTCTTTGCAGCTGTTCGGCTTTACAAAATGCTCTGCTTATACGTGTAAATAGTACTACTTGCTTAAGCAAAATCTCTAGTGATGCTGTTCTTTCTTAAAACCTTTTCTTTCATAAAATGGTTTCTTTTGATGTTCAGTCCGGCAGATACACGTGTTTCTTTGATGGCATTCACTGTCCCTTTTCTAAAACACTGGGGGCTCAATATTCAAAGGATTTATGCTCCTACCTTTGAGAGTTCTGATCTTAAATTGGCCACTGAAAATTTTCTAGGGCTGAGCCCAGTGGCATATTTATACAAGGTGGGTGTGTCGCAAACGCACTCCCTGTCAGACCCGTGCCCTACTCTTAAAATCATCTCTGCTGCAGTCTTTGCCCAGGCAGCAGTAGCAGCAGCCAACTGCTCTTATCACATTCTCTGGCAACAAATTCCAGAGTTTAATTACTTGTTGAGTGAACAAATATTCTCTCCAATTTGTTTTAAATTTACTACTTAGTAGCTTCATTGTGTGCCCCCGAGTCCTTCTATTTTTGGAAAAAGTAAACAAGCGATTTATGTCTACCTGTTCCACTCCACTCAGCATTTTATAGACCTCTATCGTATCTCCCTCTCAGTCATCTCTTCTCCAAGCTGAAGAACCCTAGCTTCTTTAGCCTTTTTCATAGGAAGTTGTTCCATCCCCTTTATCATTTTCATTGCCCTTCTCGTACCTTTTCTAATTCCGCTATATCTTTTTTTAGATGCCGTGACCAAAATTGCACACAATATTCAAGGTGTGGTTGCATCATAGAGCGACACAAGGGCAATATAATATTCTCAATTTTGGTCTTCACTCCTTTAATATCAATTCCTAATTTTCATTTTAATAGTTCGTTACTATGATCAACTCCCACCACCACCCCATGCAAAGCTGATTTCCCAAAGTTTTATATGAGTTTTAGTGGATATACCTGGTAGGCTTTGTTGATATCTAGTATTCTCTTCAGCTCTGGGGAGCCATCTCTAAGTTTCAGTAGACAAGGACAGAAGCTTCTGGAAAGAGAGGAAAAGAAGAGTGAAATAAGCAAAAGAACTAGTCAGTCTTTTCCATTGCAGTAGCTCTCAACAGCAGATTCTAATGGTCTTAGGGGTGACGGCTAGGATGAGAAAAATACTGGGTCAAATATTTCAAGGATTTATTGCTCCTGACTTCGGGGCCTTTTTTCTAAAGCTTAGCATGTGATAAATGCTAAAAACCCAATAAGTATAAAATGGGCTTTTTAGCATTTAGTGCATGCTAAACTTTAGTAAAAGGATCCCTTTGAGCTATGCTCCTAAAGGGCCTCTTTGAAAATTTACTAGGGTTGAGTGCCTAACTTTATATTCAAAGGGCCAGATTCTATATATGGTGCCAAAAAAAATCAGCATCAGACAAAAACCACGCTTTAGCGCTTTTCTATAAACCTTTGCCTAAAGTTAGACGTGGTTTATAGAATACGCATAGTGGTCGTCCCATGACTAAAATTTAGGTGCAGTCATTTATGCCAACTAAATCTGGTGTAAATGCTCATGTCTTATTTAGGCGCAGATCAGGCATATTGCACGTAAATTTTAGGAATGCCCACAACCCTTCTGTGCGCCCCTTCTATGATCCACACGTTAGAATTTACACGCACCACTTTAAAGAATACGCTTGAAAATTACACATGTAAATTCTAATTAGTGCCAATTAGTGCCAATAATTGCTTGTCCAATTATCAGCGCTGATTAGCTTGTTAAACAAGCTGCATGTGCAAATTGGCTACGTGTGTTGATTTACGCATGCAACTTTAGTCACTATATATAGAGGCTGGTCCCAAATCTCACTGATCTCCTAAATTTAGTAGCATAAAAAAGTGGGTGGCAACAGTGAGGGGAACAGAAATAGGAGCTTAGCACCAGTCTCATAAATTAGCATCCTAAGTTTAGGAAAATGAATAGTAGGCCTAAATTTATAAGCATTGAATTTTAAGGCCCTAAATTAAGATTAATTTTCAATGGGAAACTTAGGCTTGGTTTGGCTAAAACAGGGCACACATTTAGGAGCCTAAATTTTGGAGCTCTGTTATTTTTTGACTATCAGGCCCACTGTGTAAGGTACCCATCGAGAATGTTACTAGCAGTGTGTGTTTGGAGAAGGGAGGTACGAAGCAAACTGGTTTAGCTCCCTGGGAGCTTGCTGTCTTGGTATTTTCCTAATTTTATAACAGCTACAGCCCCTGGTGTGTTTATGTTGTTGGATTTGATTGACAGAGATTCATTTCCCCCGTCTCTCCTAGTGCATGTTTTGATTAGTTTCTGAGTAGGCAGGATGATTAACCTGTTCCCTCTGGACATTTTTTAAAATTTTAAATCTTTTGATTTTTAGCTTTTGATGAGTGAAAGAAGGAAAGTCCTAGTATCTAATTTGAATCTAATTTCCTAAAAACTTAAGGAGGAGTAAGAGTCAATTTATGGGTCTAAAGAAGCTCCTGGGACATCTTATTTAGAGATGCCTGTATGCTGTAAAGGTAGGCGTTAGGAGAGATATTTGAATGCCTAAGTGGTACTTGAGAGAAAGGAGAAAATGCAGCTTCCCTACAAGGAGCTTAATGAATCAGAGACTACATGGGTTTAGTAGAGAGAATTGAGTCATCAATTTGTTAGATTTTTTTAAAGGTGTTAATAAACATGTGGATAAGAGGAGGGGGGGGGGGGGGGCTGGCTGATACAGTGTAACAGTGTATCCAGATTATCAGAAGGTTGAAAAAATTAAAAAGTCATGGGATAGGAGGCAAAATCTTTTTGTGAATTGGTCATTGGTTAAAAATTGAAAACGGGGAATAGGACTAGACGATCAGACTTCTCAGGGGAGAAAGGTGAATAGTGAAGTGCCCCAGGGATCTGTGCTAAGATTTGTGCTTTTTACCATTGATGCATAATTGGCTAGATTTAGTAAATGGTATTGAGCGGTATTCTAGAAAGGTCACTCCGAGATGAGTGCCCTTCATAGAATATCATGTAGCGCCGGAATCAGCGCCCAACTGCGGGCGTGAGCATTTATACCAAGTGAAACCAGGTATAAATCCTGGGGTACAAATATTGGGTGCAGATCCCCTGAATTCTATAACACTGCATGCATTTGAAGGGAATGCCCTGACCCACCCATGTGCCTCCCATCATTACGACCCCTTTTCAGATCTGCATGGAAAAACTTAGACGCTATTAGGCCCATAATTGTAATTCCGTGCAGATCTGCCATTTTTGGCCATTTTGGCACCTTGCTTCCATTATAACACTTTTCTGCACCAAAAAAAAAATCGGCACAGAAATGGCACATGACACTAGGCACCATATATGGACTTCCCTAGAATATGGAAAAGGGAACAGGTGAAGTCATCAAGTTTGTAGATGACACAAAAGTTTTCAACATTAATAGATCATGAGGATTGTGAGGAGTTATAGGAGGACCTTATGAGACCTTGGCATCTAAATAGTAGACAAAATTTAACATGGACAACTGCAAAGAAACAAGCCAAATTATAGGTACATGATGCTGGGTCTCATATTTGGAGTCAACACCCAAGAAAAGCATCTTGGCATCATTGTGGACGAAACATTGAAATCCTCATCTTAACGTGCTGTGGTGGTCAAAAAAGTAAATAGGAAAGATTAGGAAAAGAATGAAACATAAACAGAAAATATAATGCCTCTGTATCAATCCAAGGTGTGAATGATGTACTTTGAATATTGTGTGCAGTTCTGGCACCTCATCTGCAAAAAGGGATAGAACTAGAAGAAGTTCAGAGAAAGATAAGACGACAGAAATAATAAAGGGGATGGAAAGATTAAACAGATTAGGGCTCTTCTGCTTTGAGAAGAGGTAGCTGAAAGAAGATGATAGATTGTATAAAATCCTGGGTGGAGTGGAATATTTGCGATTCTTGATATATTGCCTTTCTGTGGTGCAACCAAAGCAGTTTACATATTAGATATTGGTACATTTTATATCCTTAGTTGGCTCGCAATCTACGTTTTTGTACTTCGAGCAATGGAGGTTTAAATGACTTGCGAAGGGTCACAAGGAGCTACGAATCAGTAAATGTGTATCAGTTGTTTACTCTTTTAAACAGGACAAAGACTAGGGGACGCAACTTGAATCTAGTAAATTAAACTCTTAAAACTAATCATAGGAAGTATTTTTTTTACTTAATGCACAATTAAGCTATGGAATTTGTTAATGGGAGATAAGATGAAAGCAGTTAAAATAGCTAGGTTTTAACAAGTTCGTGGATAAAAGACTGTAAGTAACAAGGATTGAATTTACTCTTTGGGCTCCTGTTGGGTTCTTGTGAGCTGGACTGGCCATTGGAAACAGGATGCCAGACTTGATGAAATTTTAGTTGGACCCTTTAAGGCATTTCTTCTGAGTGGTTCAAGGGAATCATTGATGTACTCTGGGAACACTATGTTATATCCTATTGATGTTATGGAAAACAAATGTACTAGATGTCAAGTAAAATTTGTTCAGGAAATTTTTCCATAATCCTTTAGTAAACTTGGTTTGAAAATTTCCTTAGGGGATTACTAGATTCCTGTAGAACTCTCCAGATTCACTGGTGAGAGGGAGAACATGTGGGTGGGAGTGGAGCCCAGAGGGAGGGGCTGGAGCTGAGAAGTTATAAAAGTGATAGGATTAATGAGCACATGGTCTTTGGTTGCCGTCACTCCCGCTGGGACCCCTGGGGAGAGGGGGTGTCTTGGAAAGGCCCAATAACCTAAGGATGAATATAGAGGAGGTTTTTGCCAACCAAGCATTAACTGGAGTATGAGGAGTGCTCTGGGTGGGTGGAAAGGGTGAACCCAGCCTGGGAGCAGAACAGGAAAGAGCCTGTTCGGTGCCAGAGGCAGCAGCTCGAAGAAGTGCACCTCTGGAGGAAGGACAGACAGGAAAATGTGGTCCTGAGTGGATTCAGCAGCTGGATAAAGTCCAGCAGGACTGCTTACTACAGCAAGTGTGGCAAGCACAGCGTTGGATTGTTCTGCCAGCAAGAATGGGTATTGGAGGACTGGTGAGACTGTAAATATGTAAATATCCTAGGATTATTAAAGAGACTATTAATTAAGTAGTTAGGATTTATACCAAAAGTCTTGGACTGGCACAAAAACCTCTTTCAGCAAGTTTATTTATTTGTTGCATTTGTATCCCACATTTCCCCACCTATTTGCAGGCTCAATGTGGCTTACAATTTTCCGTCATGGCTTTCGCCATTCCAGAATAAAAGATACAATTAGTATTACATAGAGAAAATGGGAACATAATAAAAAATGAACTATCAGGTAAAAAGAGAAAACATTCAATTGGTATTACATATAGGATATGGGTGACGTGGAGGGGCATAATCGAACGCGAACACCCATCTCCATGGGTGTCTATCTCCGAGAAAACAAAGGAGAGGTGGGGAAAATAGGCTCTATCCAAACAATGGGGGAGACGTATATTTTAATAACACAATGATATTTATTGCAAATGGTTGACTCAACACAGCCGTGTTTCGGCACCATAGTGCCTTCTTCAGGAGTCTTCCAAAGGTATATTCAGTGTTTGGTGGTTCCAAAGGTATATTCAGTGTTTGGACGGGTACGTGAAGAGGCGGGCCAGACCGTATTTTTGAAAAAGATGGGCGCCCATCTTTTTTTTCGATAATACGGTTTGTGCCGGGCAAATGCATCGGATTTGGGCGGATTTGAGCTGGGCATTATCGTTTTTCAGCGATAATGAAAACCGAAGGCGCCCAGCTCAAAAACGAACAAATCCAAGGCATTTGGTCGTGGGAGGGGCCAGGATTCATAGTGCACTGGTCCCCCTCATATGCCAGGACACCAACTGGACACCCTAGGGGGCACTTGTAACAATTACAAAAAAAATTTAAAATACCTCCCAAGTCCATAGCTCCCTTCCCTTGGGTGCTGAGCCCCCCAAATCCCCCCCAAATCCCACTCCCCACAACTCTACACCATAGCACTTATGGTTGAAGGGGGACACCTAGATGTGGGTACAGTGGGTTTTGTGGGCGGTTTGGAGGGCTCCCATTTACCAGCACAAGTGTAACAGGTGGGGGGGGGGGGGGGGATGGGCCTGGGTCCACCTGTCTGAAGTCTACTGCACCCACTAACAACTGCTCCAGGGACCTGCATACTGCTGTGATGGAGCTGGGTATGACATTTGAGGCTGGCATACAGGCTGGAAAAAAAGTTTTTAAAGGTCTTTTTTTGGGTGGGAGGGGGTTAGTGACCACTGGGGGAGTCAGGGGAGGTCATCCCCGATTCCCTCCAGTAGTCATCTGGGCAGTTGGGGCACTTTTTGGGGACTTGTTCTTGAGAAAAAAGGGTCTAGAAAAAGTGACCCAAATTCTTGCTTCTGGCGCCCTTCTTTTTTTGATTATCGGCCGAGGGTGCCCATCTCTCCTCAGCCGACAAACACGCCCCAGTCCCGCCTTCACCACGCCTCCAACATGCCCCGTCAACTTTGTCCGTTCCCGCGACAGATTGCAGTTGGAGGCGCCCAAAATCGGCTTTCGATTATACCGATTTGGGCACCCACGGGAGAAAGACGCCCATCTCCCGATTTGGGTCGAAATATGGGTGTCTTTCTCTTTCGGAAATAAGCTGGATAGTAAAATTAGACGATCAGGTAAAAAGAGAATACCTTCAGAATATCAAGTAAGTGGTAATGCGTTACAGTTCTTATTATGGATCATTGTGGTATGCCTTGTTAAAGAGATGAGTCTTCAGTGCTTTACGAAAATTAATTAGGTTGTAAACTGTTTTCAGGTCAAATGGCAATGCATTCCACAGCTGTGAACTCAAGTATGAGAAGCTGGATGCATGTATTAATCTATATTTTAGTCCTTTACAGCTGGGGAAGTGAAGATTCAGAAATGTGCATGCTGATCTTTTGGCATTCCTGGGTGGTAAGTCAATAAGGTCTAGCATGTAGGCCGGGGCATCTCCATGAATGATTTTATGAACAACAGTGCATACTTTAAACGTAATGCGTTCTTTAAGAGGAAGCCAGTGTAAATTTTCTCTTAGGGGTTTGGCACTTTCAAATTTTGTTTTTCCAACTATAAGTCTGGCTGCAGTATTTTGGGCTGTTTGAAGTTTCTTGATTATTTGTTCTTTACAGCCAGCAAAAAGTGCATTGCAGTAGTCTAAATGATTTAGCACCATTGATTGTACCAGGTTGCCAAAGATTCCCCTTAGGAAGAAAGGTTTTATTCTTTTGAGTTTCCACATTGAATGGAACATCTTCCTTGTTGTATTCTTCACATGGCTATCAAGTGTGAGATTTCAATCAATGGTAATTCCAAGAATTTTCAGAGTGTCTGAAACGGGAAGGGTAAAGTTTGGTGTGGACATAGTGGTGAATTTATTTGCATTATATTGTGATGTAAGTATAAGGCATTGCGTTTTTTCTGCATTGAGTTTTAATTGAAATGCATCCGCCCATGAATGCATGATTTGAAAGCTGTGGTTGATGTCATTGGTGATGTCTTTTAGATCCTGTTTAAATGGGATGTAGATCGTGACATCATCTGCGTATATATATATGGATTAAGGCCCTGAATGGCTAGCGATTTGGCTAGGGGTGCCATCATTAGGTTGAAGAGGGTCGGCGAAAGTGGAGATCCTTGCGGGACACCGCATTCAGGAATCCATGAAGCTGACATATTCGAATTAGATTTCACTAGATATGTCCTTGTGGTTAGGAAGCCTCTAAACCAATTTAGAACATTACCTCCAATTCCAAAGTATTCTAGGATATATAATAATATTTTATGGCTTACCATGTCGAATGCACTGGACATGTCAAATTGTAAGAGAAGTATATTATTGCCAGTAGCAATGACTTGTTTAAACTTAGTTAAAAGAGTGATTAGAACTGTTTCGGTGCTGTGGTTAGACCGAAATCCTGATTGAGAGTCATGAAGAACTGAGAATTTATTTAAGTATTCGGTAAGCTGCTTGGTAACCATATATTCCATTAGTTTGGTTACCAGACGGATAGATGTTACTGGGCGATAGTTGGTTAAGTCGCTTAAATTTTTCTTTGAGTTCTTAGGTATGGGGGTAAGTAGGATATTTCCTTTATCCTTTGGGAAGTTGGACTGTTGGACACAGATTGAACTGTTCTGTTTATTAAAGAGAAGTATTAAGTTTGGATGTCTGCCTGTTGCAGCATCCTAGTAAAATTGTTTGCATACAATACAGATTCTGGAGTGGAGACTTTCTTTGGAGTGAGAGTGAAGTTAATTTGCTCCCAGACTGAGAAAGAAATAAAGCAAAAGTGTGGCTTAAAACCCTTTGGCCTACCGGCCCAGGTCTGAGCCTAGCTCAGTAAGAATAAAGATTTTGTGGTGACCCTGGTTCAGCTGCCGACCCGAAGAACTAGCTGGTGTCTGGAACTTTGTGGTGAGACCAGGGATATATTTCAGTAAAGTTTAAATTGTGTGGAAGCCTGTATTTCTGTGTGAGGTCTCATTATTGGAAACAATCCAAATAATTTAGGGGTCTTTTTACTAAGCTGCGGCAAAAGGTGGCCTGCAGTAGTGTGGGCACTTGTTTTTGGCGGCGCTGGGCCAGATTTTACTGCTTCTGGGAAAAAGGGCTTTTTTTTAATGGGCCAGGAAAAGGGCTGGCGGTAAAACTAAAACCAGCACATGCCTATTTACAACCTGAGCCCTTAACGCCACCCATTCATCTAGCAGTAAGGGCTCAAGCACTACATGTGCAGTGACCATTTGGTGCACGCCAACTGCTGAGTAATACCGGAAATGACACATACGGTAGGAAATAAAAAAATAATTTGTCCCGGAGGTATGGGTATGCGCCAAATCCAAAATTATCACCAGGGGGGTGTGCTAGCCTGGCAGTAGTTTTGTTTTGGCGCAAGCTGTATGCGCATAGAGTCTACCACACCTTTGTAAAAGGGTCCCTTAATAATGCCTAGTTCCCCAAAAGAGTAATCCTTCCCTTTGATTGTAGAATCCAGATTGTGGGGGGGGGGGGGGGGGGGGGGGGGGGGGTCATGGAAGGAAGTCAGAAGTCAGCCATAGTGTCAAATGAAGTGCAGAAGTGGCTTAGTGGTTAGAGAACTGAGCTGTAAACCAAGGAAACCATGGTTCAATCCCACCACCCGCTGACACTCTTTGTGATCGTGGGCAAGTTACTTCACTCTCCATTGTTTCAGATGCAACTTAGATTGTAAGTCAGTTTGGGTTGGGAAATAACTCATATACTCAAATATGTATTTTTCTTTGAGCTCACATTTGGTAAATGTGTAATAATTCTAAAATTCAAATCCGATCAAGTGTGTGCCCTTGTGGCAGAGGCTGGGCCAAGGAGCTGGTTACGTTATGATGTTCAATACTTACTCTGCTATCAATGGTAGGCACTGTAGTCTCCTATCCAAGGCCACCTCTCTTAGAAATCTGATGTTCATCACTTCTACCAGGTTCACAAAGGCTCTTGGAACCTGTGGAAAGCAAGATTTGACAGTGAATACGTATGAATAGCCTCAGTGCAAGCTTTAGAGTAGGTAAGCAGGGTGGTCTCCCAGGGAACCATGTTAATGAAGGGTGTCACCAGCTGGAGGCCACCTCCATCAAGTTACTCATAGGTGACAGGAAATCTGCAGTCTCACCTAGCTCCCCTGTGGGTATCAAATTCACTGCTGCTGCTGCTGTTGCCAAATGAGGCAGGTGCTAGCCCATGTCAAAAGACAGAACTGGACACTTAGAGAAATGAAGCCAGAGGAAGCCACTTCCCACTTCCTCCACACTAGAAGCTCACATGCTAGAAACCTTCCTAGCAGACAGAACTTTGCCTTCCATCTGGAGAGAAAACAAAGAGCACAGGAAGAGTACCACCATGCAGCTGAGTTTCATGGCCAAGAGAACAGGCCTGGCAATGGCAGCAGGGACACTCAAGAGTTTGGAGGTATGGTGATATTCTATTTCCATCATCCCCTCACCGGGATGGTGATAGGTGAGGAGCCAAGGAGGACAGAAGGGAAGAAAGAAGGGGCCATGGCTGCAAGACTCAGGGCAGAATCTGTAGTGTGTGAGTGGAGCCATATGTAGACCAAGATCTCTAGAGGCTCTGTGGGGCATGAACCTTCCTCTACCAGCTGCAAGTGGAGTGCCAGTACAAGCAGCACAAGGAATTCTGTGAGTCAAGCTGAGCCAGGGAGAGAAAGACATTTCATTTAGTAGATGCTACTACCAGTAGTAGCCCCTAGTAACTTACTACAGCTGATCAATCCAAATAAAAAAAATAATTAGATAAAACATCATAACATCATAAAATTGTCAATCCCCCATGCCAGCCATGCATCCCATCCCCTATTAATCCAACCCAAGGACAATTCCCTTCTAAGACAACGTCAGCCCTGTGTAGTCTCAATTTTCCATCTCTTGTCACTGCCTCTAAAATGACTCCACTTAGTTTTTGCAATATGTGGTGGATGCAGATGCAGGGCCAAAGACTATGTAACTTGAGCACCCAGGTAATGTCTAGGTGGCACACAGGGCCACACGGACTTCTAAAACTTAGTGGTGCTTAGATGGCAACTCCAGTAATTGGCCAGACTTCTAGGGTCTGTGTCCTAATCAAGGCTGGACAGATTTGGATGGGCTGGAGTGGGGCTTCAATGACAGTTTTAGTAGTTGGGGAACAAAGCCAGTGTTGGACAGACTTCTACAGTCTGTGCCCTGAAAATGGCAAGGACAAATCAAGATCGAGAATGCATATGTAGTATTGTTTCGTACCTTATGCTATGAGTTTATCTTGTTGGGCAGACTGGATGGACCATACAGGTCTTTATCTGCCATCATCTACTATGTTCTAGGAGACATTATAGAATTAAGTGAGAAAATTCCAGCAATGGAATGTTCTATGAGAGTGTAATATCTTGTGAGTGATAATCATAGCCCATCCCATTCAGAATTCTTCTACCTAAGTCTATTTAGGTGATACCACAAGTCACTAGGGGGGAGGGAGATTGACATAATCTAAGGGAGCTAGAGAGGGGCAGCAGGAGGCTGTGGTTCTCTAAGCTCTGGGAGGCAGAGAGAAGGAAAGAACAGATTGCCTTCCTGCTCAGCTGAAGGAGAAGGTTCTCTACCTTGTGAGTGAATTAATGGTTCCAGCATCCACCCTCAGGAGATCATTTATCTCAAAGTCTAAAGGATGGAGGGACCTTATCCAGAGCACTAGGTCTTTGATTAATTTATTTGTGGATGAGGATGAGTTAAAGGTTCCTGGTAGGACTCTAGAAGAGAAAGAGATCCAGGAGAAGACAAGGGAAGACCCAGTTTTTCTACATTTTTACACAAGTGGCATGAGATACTGCATTGTGTGATTTTCTTTCTTTGTTAAACCACAAAATGTGAAATCACCAAAGAAATCAAGATCAGCTTGAACATCATGCACTCTTGGGCAAATGCATTTCAACTAAAACTAAACAAAGAAAAAACACACTGTCTCATTCTCTCATCCCTACACAGCGCGGATAACTACACAATTATCAACACTCCAGATTACGCCCTCCCTATCTCAGACAGCTTGAAATCCTTGGCATTACAATGGACCGCAACTTAACACTAGAGAGCCAAGTGACATCCACAAAAAAGAAAATGTTCCACTCAATGTGGAAACTCAAACATGTGAAACAATTCTTCCCGAGGGGAACATTTCGCAACCTGATACAATCAATGGTACTAAGCCATGTAGACTACTGCAATGGAATTTATGCAGGATGCAAAGAACAAACCTTAAAGGAACTTCCCATTCAAAACACCGCAGCTAGGCTTATCTTCAGAAAAACGTGATTTGAAAGTGCAAAACCCCTTTGCGAAAAACTACACTGGCTCCCAATCAAAGAACGCATTGCTTTCAAAATCTGCACTCTGGTTCACAAAATTATCTACGCTGAAGCTCCGGGATACATGACAGACTTGATCGACCTATCAACTAGAAACACATCCGAATCAACATGAACGTACCTAAATCTGCACTACCCAAGCTGTAAAGGACTCAAATACAAATCAACTTACGCGTCCAGTTTTTCCTACATAAGCACACAACTGTGGAACGCATTACTAAAAGCCTTGAAAACTACGAACGACCACCTAAACTTCCGGAAAACACTAAAAACTAACCTGTTTAAAAAGGCATACCCTACCGATCCAACATAAATGCCTGATCTCTGCAACACAACAAAACTAAAGAACGTAATGGACATAACACAACTCTTCCGTTGTATGATTCCCTAGTGTGGCTGTGCCACATGAACTTTATCTTACCACAACATCACTTTGTATTTGTTTACACCAGAGTCTGTAACGCCTCTCTAGTACTGTGTAAGCCACATTGAGCCTACAAGTAGGTGGGGAAATGTGGGATATAAATGTAACAAATAAATAAAGTAAAATGCATATATGTAAAAATGTATAGTAAAACAATATACATGTATAATAATGACATCAATGATGTCACCAATCATAAGGACTCATAAAATAAAATATTACGGTGAAAAATGTGTGGAAAGTTTGACCGTATTAACAAATTCATGTGGGTTTTGTGTTTTCAGTTTTTGTGGTTTCTCGTGGGACGTTCGAGTTCTCCGTCTTGGTGGATTCTCTTGGACACATATCCATTGAAAAAAAGATCTTTTTCCCAGATGTGATAAAAACTGGCCCAGCATGTGCCAAAACCACGCAACCACACTACCGCAGGCCACTTTTTGCTGCAGCTTAGTAAAAGGACCCCTTAGTCATTGGTCCATATTTGATTATCTGACTAGGCCTTCTGGGTCTTTCCTCCTTTTCTACATGGTTTATGTGTTATTAGAAAGTTTGATATACTTTTAAAGTGTCTGTTTAAATTTATTTGATACTATTGCTTTTTGGTGGATTTTCTTGTATTATTGTTTAACATTTATTCCACTTATACCATTTTGGTGATTATAATCCACTGTGTTTATCCCATGCCTTTTTGAATTCTGTCACTGTTTTTGACCCCACTACCTCCACTAAGAGGGCACTCCAGTCCAGGCATCCACCACGCTTCCTATAAAAAATCATTTCCTGATTCACTTTTTAACCTATTTTCTGCTTCACTTGATGCTCATCTGTGAAAAATAGTAACACAGGAACAGACGGCAGATTGCGTTCTGCAATAACTCAATAAACTTTAATTGTAGAACAGTCCCGCTCTATTATGACTGTTTATGAAAGAGGAGTTAAGCCTAGAGCCCTGGACTGTTCATCTCTTTCTCATCTGGAAAGGACCTGTGAGCCTCGGGGGTTGAAATACACCCAGAGGGCCTCTGTTATGTTCACCCTCAGATCTCTCTCATATTCGATGCTCAATACTTTTACTGCAGTCCTCTGCTCCTTCAGCCAGTATTGTTCTCAGTCCACACTTCCTTCCTGCCACAGTTGTTAGTATTTCTCAGGCTTCCTTAAATCTCTCTTCATATTTTCATTCCTTCAGGCCAGTGGCGTAGATACATGGGGCTACGGGGGCCTGGGCCCCCCAAATTTCCTCCAGGCCCCTGGCTTTGTTGGTGGGGTCCCCAACCCCCGTCACCTGAAGCCTTGTCCAGCACCAGTCTCCGGCACCACTGAGTTGCCTGCCCTGCTCTCTCTTCCCCCGCACGTCCTGCACACTCCTTTTAGAGAAATTGAGCAGTTTCACTTAAAGGAGCATGCAGGACGTGAGGAGGAAGGCAGAGCAGGGCAGGCAACGCGGCGGTGCCGGAGACCGGCGCTGGACAACACTTCAGCTGGTAGGGGTTGGGACCCCCGCTAGCCAAGGTATTTGCTGCGGCAGTGGGTGGGGAGAGACAGGGCGGCAGCGAAGCAGTGGGGTGGGGGGGGGGGTAGAACAAAATGTGTCCCCCTACTTGGGGCTCTGGCCCTGTCCCACCGCGAAGTCTGGCTACGCCCCTGCTTCAGGCTCCAGTGAGTTTATGTGCCTTCTAATCTCCCTTCCACTTACTCATCAGCTCAGTTATATCTGAGGTACTTACATTCCACAGACACCCACCTCTTTATGAAGGATGTCAAGTGCTTCTTGAATGCGACTGGAAAACTTTAGTGCTGAATGGTAGTTCTGGCAGTAAAGATACAAACAGACATTATGTCACATTTCTTACTTGTTTTGAGAAAAACATGCATGGACCCGCTTTAAATTTGCAGTCTTTGCATTCACTGTAGTAAAGATCGGACTCCACAATCTGACCCCCTTAAATTGAAGGTGCTGTCCATTGAAGAGTACATCCCCTGAACCATCCTCCTGCACAGAATAATCCACAACAGTTTCCTGACTCTTCAGTGGGCCACTCCCTTACAGTTATTTATAATGCAACCAGTGATGCTTGTGAATTAATATCTGTAACACTGATGTCAAAGACAATGGATAATAAGTTACCGAGTTGAAAATGTTTGCATATGTTGTATCTATCAATAAAAATTATTTGAACATAATGCAACCTGTGCATTTTAACGTTTCTTCTACTTTTCCTTTAGAAGTGAGTGTCCCTCAAGGGTCAGTGCTTTCTGCACTTCAGTTCATTCTAGATTCAGTACCAACTTGTTAAGTATTTATTTAGGAATTTAAGTGTGCAATACTGCCTTTTTGCAGATGACATCCAGTTCTTTTTTCATTTGATTGTTCTATATCTAATGCACTGACAAGATTGGGGACATGTTTTTCTACTATCTCCACATGGATAGGTGAGAACCAACTTGTGTTAAATTTGAACAAGTCTGAAATTTTATGTGTGAGTTGTTCCACTAGCATAGACATACCACCAGTCTGTTTCAAGACTGTCATATTAAAGTTTCTTCACAGTTTGCCAGTCTTGGGGTAATTCCCCACTCCACTCTTTCATTAAGTGGGGCAATTATTGAGATGCCTTGAAAAGCTGGCAGTATTTTTCATCCTGCGAGCACTGGACCACAAAGCTGCTGCCCAATGGTCCCAGGCCCCTTCTTTAAGGGGTCAGTCATGTGGTATTGTTTGCCCACTCCTCTATCCCCCAACTCAGACCCCTGATGGCACCCTCAATTCAGACAACCCCAATGCCCCTTCAACTCAGACCTATGTGGTAATTTGACCCCTAGCAGTAGTACCATGTGACTAGCACTAAGGGTTGCTAGTGCCATTTGGAAACTGGCACTGGAATAGGCAGGAACAAGTGGGGATTATTTCTGCCCCAATCCCTTTAAACCCCCCTAGGATTAGCCAGGTAGGCTTGGTGTAGGGCAACAGAGGGTGGGGAGAGCCATTGGTGAACAGAGTTGGGAAACATTTAAGGGGCTCTGATTTAGGGGGACATTGGGGGGGGGGGTCTGAGTTGGCAGAGTATCAAGGGACATATATTAGCATACCACCAACCCCTTTAAGAGGTGGTCTAGGAGAACATAAGAACATAAGTGTTGCCATACTGGGACAGACCAAAAGATCCATTATGCCCAGTATCCTGTTTCTAGCAGTGGCCAATCCAGTCACAAGTATCTGGAATGATCCCAGTACAGTAAAACAGATTTTATGCTGCTTATCCTAGAAATAAGCAATGGATTTTCCCAAGCCCATCTTAATAATGGCTTATGGATTTTTCTTTTAGGAAATAATACAAGCCTTTTTTTTAAACCTGCTAAGCTAACTGCTTTTACCACATTCTCTGTCAATGAATTCCAGAGTTTAATTACACACTATTTTCTCTGGTTTGTTTTAAATTGACTACTTAGTAGCTTCATTGTGTGTCCCCTAGTTCTTGTATTTTTGGAAAGAGTAAACAAGTGATTCATATCTACCCGTTTCACTCAACTCAGTATTTCATAGACCTCTATCAGCTGTCTCTTCTCCAAGCTGAAGAGCCCTAGCCGCTTTAACCTTTCCTCATACAGAAGTCGTCCTATCCCCTTTATCATTTTTGTCGCCTTTCTCTATACCTTTTCTAATTCCGTTGTTTGCACTAAGCATAGGGTTACCATATGTCCGGATTTACCCGGACATGTCCTCTTTTTGAGGGCATGTCCGGGCAACCGGGCGGGTTTTCCCAGCCTGCCCGTTTGTTCAGAAATCCGGACAAATGGGCAGATTGCTAGTCTCCCCTCCCATTACTTACTAGTGCCCTGGCGGTCTAGTGACCTCTTCCACCTTCGGGACAGGAAAGAGCCCCCTCTTTCCTGCCCGGAGTGCTGCCCTGCATGTATCCTTCCTGTTGCTGATCCTCGAAGCCGATTCAAAATGGCCGCCGAGAGTTGACGTGACCTCGCGAGACTTCAACTCTCGGTGGCCATTTTGACTCAGCGCTGAGGATCAGCAACAAGAAGGATGCAGGGCAGCGCTCTGGGTAGGAAAGAGGGGGATCTTTCCTGCTCCGAAGAGGTCACTAGACCACCAGGGCAGTAGTAAGGTAAGAGGAGGGGGGTGTCGGGGAGGGGGGCAACGGGGTGACAGGGGGAAGGGGAAAATGTGACAGGGGGTGGAGCGAGGGTGTGGCAGGGGGGCGGGGCGGGTGTGAAAGGGGACGGGGCATGTGTCCTCCTTTTTGGGGGACAAAACATGGTAACCCTAACTAAGCAGCTACATCAAAAATGAGGACCTGGCAACTTACGGAATCCTTGCAGTAATTACAGAGATCATTGCCTCCAATGAACAAAGTGATGACTTTCCAATCATTTTGATAGTTGATTCTCTGATGAAAAAAAAAAAAAGGTTTAGTATTCAGAAAATTGTGTGCTTTTCCTTTCCTTTGCTTACTCCCCCAAAACTCTGTTGTAAATGAAACAAATTGAGGTATTGGCTTGAGTTCTACATCATGACTGTGAGACCTATGTTGTTGGCAGCATGCTTCAATAATTCCTTGATATTGGCCCAGCCTTAATAGAAATTTAATAGCTTGTCATCTGGTAGCCCTGAGTAAGAATTGATGCAATTAAAGGGCAATTCTATAAATCACACATCCCTTGCAGGAGTAAATGTATAGAATACTAGCACTTATGTACCCACGAAAGTGCCAGCAGGGCGCCTATGCGCTATTCTCTAATGGTGTGCCTAAGTGTCATAGCGTGTAAATGCAAGAGTGTTCAGTGGCATAGCCACAGGTGGGCCTGAGTGGGCCAGGGCCCACCCAACAGTAGCACACATTTAGCGGTAGCTGGTAGAGATCCCAAGCTCTGCCAGCTGAAGACTTTCCCCTGATGGTAACAAAAACGCTACTCTTCACAACACTGGCACCTGCGCATGCTCAGTTTTCAGTGCATGACTGCTGCAGACTGCTAAGGTGGAAAGAAACATTTTCATGCCAGCTGAGATATCTTTTTGGTGGTGGTTTTGGGGTGGGGGGGTGGGGAGAACATTTGGTGCCCACCCACTTCTTGCCTAGGCCCATCCAAAATCTGTTGTCTGGCTACACCCCTGGAGTGTGCATATGGGTGGAGCATGGACAGGACGGGCAGACACCTGTAACTTCTACTATAAGTAATGCACATCCCTGCCATATCTACATGCCTGCAGTTACTCTGTCTATGGTTGGTGAAACTGCGGGCATGTAGATTTTAAGGCACACCGATAATTATTCCACAGGCTCTCACTGCACATCCTCAGGGTGCCTATACGGAGATGCCCAGTTGTAGATCTGCCCCCTTCATGCTTTCCAAAGAACTGTTACTGCAGCTTCATGGGTGAACAAGGACAAAGCTGTTTCTGTAGCCTTGTTGTTCTAGAGACTATAAGAGCAAGAAAGGAATCATTTATTTTAGTACAACTGGGACAGAGTGCTTTACCTTAGAAGAAAATATCACAAATGCACATGAGCTGAGGAATCAACATTATTTGATTTTAGCGATAGATAATGCTTATGCCCCCAAAATTTTGAGAGGCGGGGGCAACACTTTCTTTTTGCACCTTTTTGAGTTACCATGCTATAAGCCTTCAGTTGTAACTTCCAGTAACATTTTCCACTCTTTTAGGCTCCTTCAATTCATGGGGGTGGGGGGGGGGGGGAGTTATCAGTGTGGGCAGTGGGCTACTGTTGAGATGGGTTATTTTACTGTTAACAGTAACTAGGTCTCATTGTATAAAATGGGCCCTGTGCTAAAATAGCATGAGTTGTAAAATATCCTGTCTTAATGGTAGCCCACGTTGAGAACTTTGCCCCTTAGCCCAGTCACCGCAGTAACAGTTCTCAGCTGGGGGCCAAATACCGGGGATCTTTCTTTGAACCCTGGCTCCCTATCCGTTTCCGTATAAAATTCAAGCTCCTCTTATTGACTTATAAGTGCATTCACTCTGCAGCCCCTCACTACATCTCCACCCTCATCTCTCCCTACACTCCTTCCCAGGAACTCCGTTCACTAGGCAAATCTCTCCTAATTGCACCCTTCTCCTCCATCACTAACTCCAGACTCCGTTCCTTTTGTCTTGCCGCACCTTATGCCTGGAATGGGCTTCCTGAGCTGTTATGACTAGCTCCATCCCTGGCCACCTTCAAATCCGGGCTAAAGGCCTACCTGTTTGATGCTGCTTTTGACTCCTAACTTGTCACTTGCTCGTAACCTTTATCTTGTCTTTCTCTCTTCAATAGTCCCTTTCTTTATGCGCCCTTCTGTCTGTCCTACACTTATCCTTGTTGGTCCTGTCTGTCTGTCCTGATTTAGATTGTAAGCTCTTTTGAGCAGGGACTTTTCTTCATGTTCAATTGTAAAGCGCTGCGTACGACTGGTAGCGCTATAGAAATGATTTATAGTAGTAGTAGTAGAATTGTAGGCCCTATATCCAGCCACTAGATGTCACTATTGTATGAGGGTCATGGCTTCCTCACTCTCAGGGGCTGTGATGGCTGCCTTCATGGCATTCCCAGCCCTAGCTGAACCATGGAGTGACGGACAAGCCCAAGAATGGAATGCAGGTCACTTTGCATGGCACTGAGCCACTAGCTGGCTCAAAGAATCTTATTTTATTATACACAGGCTCTGGTACCACATTTGGAAAGTAAAATAAATTACTACCCTGCACACAGAAAAGAGCATGTCTATGATTCTAGAAGTTCCATTTTAGTAAAACAGCTAAGAAGTCCAAGAAGATGTGAAGCACTGGATAGATGGTTACAGCATACAGCATGGCATTTCTTATGATTTTATCTAAGTGTATCTCTTAATTACCTAAAGACATTACATGCCAAAGTCTTAAGGGCCTGAAATCCTCAGCCATTCTGAATGAATGATTCCAGGTTTATTCATGCAGAAAGTGTTAACCCAGACTGAGTTTTCTGTCTGAGTCAGGTGCATCCAAGCACTGGCAAACTCTGCTTCTTAGGCCTATGGAGCTGCATCTGATGTCATAATGCACATGCAGATCAGACAATTGACAGCACAGCTGAGCTCACAAGGCAGCACAGATCAAGGATGTTGCTTATACAAACTAGAGAGATAAGGGGGCTCCATTTTCTTACCGAGTCACTTTTCATCAGCGTTATCAGCTTCCTCGCTTGGTCTGGCATATCACTGCAAGGAAGGGAGATCTCTGTTATCCAAAGTGTTGGGAGAAGGAAACTGGCAGGTCTGTAGTAGTGGGTAGTGGGATGTAGCGAGAATGCATTTGGATGCCTCTTTAAAGACAAACCCCCAATATTCAAAACTATTTAACGGCCAGGAACGGCTCCTGGCCGGTTAAATAGTGTTACAGCACCTAAACGCGGACATTCAGCAAGAATATCCCGGTTATCAGCTAGCAGATATTCAGCACCAAACTGGTTATGTTGAACAGTCACAAAATAGGCTGCTTAAATAGCAGACCTATCATTAACTGCTAAAAAGTTAACTGGTTAGCACTGAATATCAGCTTAGCCGGTTAACTTTTTAGCGACCACAATAAACCCAGATTATTCAATGCTGGTCACCGGATGTGATCTGGCTCTAAATATCTGGGTTTAATGCCAGTGGCAGGCGGACAGCAAATGCACTGCCTGCTGCCGGCTGAATATCAAGCCCAAAGCCACCTAAGTTCAGAGATGTGATCATTTCATGTTGTCAGTAGGTGGCAGCACCACAAAAATGATAAAAAGAGATCATTACTTAGTATTAAGGGAGTGATTTTTCTCTCTTCTCTCCTGGAGGACTAATGGGAAAGGTTGCCACAATAAGGGCAATTCTATAACTAGGTGTGTGCATTTACACGTGTCTTTAATGGGTAAGTGGCACCTTAATTGGTACGTGCACATGCAAGTGTATTACGCTTTATTGTACAAGGTAATGTGTAACTGTAAGGGGCAAACATGTGGGCAGAGCATGAGAAATGTCACCAAGTGACGCACGTAACTTAAAGAATACTATAGGTTACATTAATATTGATCTGTCGTGAGTGCACTTCTGCGGCTTTAAGCAAGCATTCTATAACGGCTTAGGTATGTCTAAGTGCTGTCATAAAACTGGTGCTCAGCATGCCCCATTGCGCTGCCTAATTTGAGATGCTGACTTATAAAATTGTCCCCAATGTCAGAGGCGTTCCTAGGGGTGCGGACACCCAGGGCGGTGCCCCGCCCCCCCCCGGGTGCAGCACCCCCCCGATGCAGCGTGGACTCCCCAGGTGCAGCACCCCCCCGATGCAGCGCGGACCCCCCCCTGGGTGCACGCCGCTGGGGGGGGTGCTGCAGCACGCGCCTGCTCAGAGTTCCCTGACTTCGCACGTTCGCTGCAGCTCCCTCTGACCCGGAACAGGAAGTAACCTGTTCCAGGGCAGAGGGAGCTCCAGCGAACGCGCGAAGTCAGCGAACTCAGAGCAGGTGCGTGCCGCGGCACCCCCCAGTGGCGTGCACCCGGGGCGGACCGCACCCACCGCCCCCCCCCCTTGGTACGCCACTGCCCAATGTGTATATCCTCATTGCTCCTAGGAAGGAGTTGAAATTTGCAGTGGAAAATCTCTAAGGGGTCCTTTTACTAAGCTGCGGGAGAAAGTGCGCCAGGGCTCTTTTTACCACAGTGGGTAAAAAGACCCTAAAAAAATGGCCATGCAATGGCAGGAAGGGCTTTGATTACCGCCGGGTTAGCCCCATGCTATAAAATAAAACTTTTTTTCTGGCATGCCAGAAATGGTACCACATTCAAAGCGGAATTACTGCTGGCGGCCACATTGGGCCAGCCGAAGTTCCAGGTTAGCATGTGGTAAGCACGCGTTGGGCTTACCGATGCATTGTAAAAGGGCCCCTAATGGAAGAATAGCGACCAGAGTCATCATAAAGAGTGTTATCATGATGACTCTTTCACAACTGCCATGCCATGTTATTTCTCCACGACTCCTCCACTATCCCCTTGCAGTTCTCCCTCAGCTGCTTACTTCAGCCCTCCATATCTTTCCTCCATTATGTTTTTATTCCATCCCATGCTCCAGGACAGCAGTAATTAGCAGGCCAGCTGCCCCATCTGCTTCCAACAGGCTTCACCGACTTTATATCCAGGCTTACTAAGACTGCTGTCATGCAAGACCTCTTTTGTCCACTGGTGGACAGAAAACATTCTGCATGAGATTCCAAAGGGGTATTACTTC
Source organism: Microcaecilia unicolor (assembly GCF_901765095.1). Lineage (NCBI taxonomy): Eukaryota > Metazoa > Chordata > Amphibia > Gymnophiona > Siphonopidae > Microcaecilia > Microcaecilia unicolor. Next base: position 48,452,103 of record NC_044033.1, on the reverse strand, counting down.
TGTTCTGCCCTTTGTCAGTGGTATGCTCATCTGGTTCTAGACTAGGTGGCAGCGAAGACCTCCAAAAATATATCAGTGCATTATGTTGCAAAGAAGTGGAGGTTATCTTACAACACTCAGTGCTGCCTCTTCTCTCTCTCTCTCTCTCATTGTTTCTGGTGGGGCAGTGCCGTGACAGAATACAAACACAAGCCCAAAGAGGCAGGACTAGCCTTTTGGCTAGATCAGTAGGTTGAGAGCTAGGGAATCCAGGGTTCAAATCTCACTCCTTGTGGGTTTGAGCAAGTCAGTAATACCTTCATTGTCTCAGGAACAAAAATTAGGGGCACGTTTACTAAATATTAGTATGCGCTAACAGGTTTAGCATATGTTATTTGTCACTACGCCCATAGCAACAACATGGGCAGGATGGCTGATGGCACATGCTAATGCCCATTAATACAAACATTTACCAAACATGACCCTGGACTAAGTCTTACTTACTACTACTACTACTACTTAACATTTCTAGAGCGCTACTAGGGTTACGCAGCGCTGTACAATTTAACAAAGAGAGACAGTCCCTGCTCAAAGAGCTTACAATCTAATAGACAAGTGAACGGTCGGTCCGATAGGGGCAGTCAAATTGGGGCAGTCTGGATTCACTGAACGGTAAGGGTTAGGTGCCGAACGCAGCATTGAAGAGGTGGGCTTTAAGCAAAGACTTGAAGACGGGCAGGGAGGGGGCTTGGCGTAAGGGTTCAGGAAGGTTGTTCCAAGCATAGGGTGAGGCGAGGCAGAATGAGTGGAGCCTGGAGTTGGCGGTGGTGGAGAAGGGTACTGAGAGGAGGGAGTTATCCTGTGAACGGAGGTTACGGGCGGGAACATAAGGGGGAGATGAGGGTAGAAAGATAGTGAGGGGCAGCAGACTGAGTGCATTTGTAGGTAAGAAGGAGAAGCTTGAATTGAATGCGGTATCTGATCGGAAGCCAGTGAAGTGACCTGAGGAGAGGGGTGATATGAGTATATCGGTTCTGGCGGAATATGAGACGTGCAGCAGAGTTCTGAACAGTCTGAAGGGGGGATAGATGGCTAAGTGGGAAGCCGGTGAGGAGTAAGTTGCAGTAGTCCAGGTGAGAGGTAATGAGAGCGTGGACGAGAGTTCGGGTGGTGTGTTCAGAGAGGAAAGGGCGAATTTTGCTGATGTTAAAGAGGAAGAAGCGACAGGTCTTGGCTATCTGCTGGATATGCGCAGAGAAGGAGAGAGAGGAGTCAAAGATGACTCCGAGGTTGCGGGCAGATGAGACGGGGAGGATGAGGGTGTTATCAACTGAGATAGAAAGTGGAGGAAGAGGAGAAGTGGGTTTTGGTGGAAAGACGATAAGCTCGGTCTTGGACATGTTCAGTTTCAGGTGGCGGTTGGACATCCAGGCAGCAATGCCGGATAAGCAGGCCGATACCTTTGCCTGGGTATCCGCGGTGATGTCTGGTGTGTGGAGAGATACAGTTGGGTGTCATCAGCATAGAGATGATACTGGAAACCATGAGATGAGATCAGGGAGCCCAGGGAAGAGGTGTAGATTAAGAAGAGAAGGGGTCCAAGGACTGATCCCTGGGGAACACCAACAGATAAGGGGATGGGGGTGGAGGAAGATCCATGAGAGTGAACTTTGAAGGTGCGGTGGGAGAGATAGGAGGAGAACCAGGAGAGGACAGAGCCCTGGAACCCAAATGAGGACAGTGTGGCAAGAAGTAAGTCATGATTGACAGTGTCAAAAGCGGCGGATAGATCCAGGAGGACGAGGATGGAGTAGTGGCCTCTGGATTTGGCAAGGAACAGGTCATTACAGACTTTAGAGAGTACTGTTTCTGTCGAGTGAAGAGGGCGAAAATCGGATTGAAGCAGATCGAGGATGGCATGAGAGGAGAGAAAATCAAGGCAGCGGCTGTGGACTGCGCGCTCAAGTGTCTTGGAGAGGAAGGGTAGGAGGGAGATGGGGCGGTAGTTGGAGGGACAGGTAGGGTCTAGTGATGGTTTTCTGAGGAGTGGCGTGACTACAGCATGCTTGAAGGTGTCGGGGACAGTTGCAGTGGAGAGAGAGAGGTTGAGGATATGGCAGATGGAGGGGGTGATAGTAGGAGAGATGGTGTTAAGTAAGTTGGTGGGGATGGGATCAGAGGAACAAGTGGTGCATTTTGAGGAGGAAAGAAGGTGGGCGGTTTCCTCCTCGGAGATATCAGGAAAGGAGGAGAAGGAGGTCTGGGTTGGTTGGTTGAGGGAGAGGGTTGAAGGGTGAAGAGGAGGAGGTGGCTTGGTAGTGAACTCAAGGTTGATCTTTTGCACCTTGTCGCGGAAGTAGTCAGCCAGTGATTGAGGAGAGAGTGAGGGGGGGGGGGTGGGAGCGGAGGGCACTTTGAGGAGGGAGTTAAGGGTGGCGAAGAGACGACGAGGGTTAGAGCTGAGAGAATTAGTCAATTGGGTGTAATAGTCCTGTTTGGCAAGGAATAGTGAGGACTGGAAGGAGGATAGCATGAATTTGTAGTGAAGGAAATCTGAAAGGGTGCGAGATTTCCTCCAGAGGCGTTCAGCAGATCGGGCGCAGGAGCGAAGGTAACGGATGCAAAGGGTCAGCCAGGGCTGGGGATTAGAGAGATGGATGGTGCAAGGGTGTCCAGAGCAGAGGAGAGAGTGGCATTGTAAGCGGAGACATATACATATACATATACATATACATATACATATACATATACAAAGCATATACAAAACTTATCTTAATCTTTAGCATTTTTGATACAGTTTTCTACAACAGCAATATAGTTCTTTGAAGATCTAGAACTTTACGGGTGCAAGAAAAAACTATTACAAAAAAAGTGATGTGGACACAATGCTATATAAAGACATGCACATTTAAAATTTAGTATTAGTAAATTCACGATAAGCAAATACTGTGCACTACTGGAGGTTGGGGGCAGTCAATGATTATACTGTGTCACAGGTGCAGTGGCTTAATATAAGCTAGACACCTATAGTGCCTGCGTGACTGTATGAGACGTCCCCTTATTAACAATATATTACTGTTGTGGCAACTTGCTCTTCCTATATAGATTTGTGTATCTCTAGGATAAGCAGCATAAAGTCTGTTTTACTGTTCTGGTATTTTGCCAGGTAATTGTGACCTTGATTGGCCACTGTTGGAAACAGGATACTGGGCTTGATGGACCTTCGGTTTGACCCAGTATAGCAACGCATATGTTCTTATGTAAATTCTAATTGATGCCAATTAATTGCAAAAATTGTTTGTTAGCACCCAATTATTACTAGTTAAGGGTTCTCTGAACAATTAAGTTGCACGTGCAACTTGGGCATGTGCTCAAATTTTGGCACAGAACTTTGAGCGCCATATATAGAATCTAGAGAATAGGGGGCAATTCTATAACAGAGAACTAGAACTAGGTGTGCAGAGGGGTGTGTTAAACAGAGTCTATTCTATAATAATATAAACTAATGGATATAATAATAAAACTAATGGAAAGTATGGTAACCAAACAATGCACCGAATACCTGGACAAGTTCACAATACTACATGAACCACAGTCAGGATTTTGATCCAACCATAGCACTGAAACAGTGCTAACCACTCTCATAACCAAATTTAAGCAACTAATTGCAACTGGGAACAATGTCCTACTTCTACAATTCGATATGTCCAGCGCGTTTGACATGGTCAGCCATCAAATACTCTCGAACATCCTAGACTACTTCGGGATTGGAGGAAACGTACTAAGATGGTTTACAGGCTTCTTAACAACAAGAGCTTATCAAGTGACTTCCAAATCAAAAACATCAACACCATGGAAACCTGAATGCAGAGTACCACAAGGATCACCGCTTTCACCAACTCTTTTCAACCTAATGATGACACCATTAGCCAAATCACTATCCGACCAAGGACTTAACCCGTACATATATGCAGACGATGTCACGATATACATCCCGTTCAAACAAGACATAACCGAAATCACAAATAAAATCACACACAGCCTCCAAACAATGAACTCATGGGCGGACGCATTCCAACTAAAGCCGAAGGCAGAAAAAACACAATGTCTCATCCTGTCCTCACAATACAACACAATCAAACCCAACACCATAAACACCCCAGACTACAGGCTTCCGGTCTCAGACAGCCTGAAAAGTTTGGGAGTCACAATTCACCGAAATCTCACACTCGAAGACCATGTGAAAAATACAGCAAAGAAAATGTTTTATTCAATGTGGAAACTTAAAAGAATCAAACCTTTCTTCCCAAGGGAAGTATTCTGCAGCCTAGTACAATCAATGGTGCTAAGTCATCTAGACTACTGTAATGCCATCTATGCCGGATGCAAAGAGCAAATCATTAGGAAGCTTCAAACCGCTCAAAACACAGCAGCCAGACTCATATTTGGGAAAACGAAATACGAAAGCACCAAACCCCTAAGAGAAAAACTGCACTGGCTCCCATTAAAAGAATGAATTGCGTTCAAGGTTTGCACCATGGTCCACAAAATCATTTACGGAGAAGCCCCGAACTATATGTCAGACCTCATAGACTTGCCTAGGAGGAACGCAAAGAGATCATCACGCACATACCTCAATCTCCACTATCCTAACTGTAAAGGGCTAAAATATAAATCCACATACGTGACCAGCTTCTCATACATCTGCACGCAGCTATGGAACGCATTACCGAAGGCCATAAAAACAACGCAAGACCTAACCATCTTCCGAAGGCTAATGAAAACAGATCTCTTCAAGAAGGCATACCATAAACATCCATCTTAAATACTAAATAATAACACTACACACGAGCTACACAAAACTGAAATCTTATCACATGACAGACACCACCACCCTAAACCTTATGTAAAACAGGGTCTCTCTACAATTGATGGCCTAATGTAGATAATAATGCAATTTAGCACTCAGAAACCTTCATGCAATACCATAATTATTCATCTCTACCATGTATGTACGCACATGGTATATATATATATATATATATATATATATATATATATATATATATATATATACATACCATGATCTATTCCACATATGTTATGTTCCATGTATGTTATCATGAATGTATGCACCGTAACGCATTAACATATGCAAATCTGTTACCCAGAAATGGCAACCGCCATTACGGCAAATGTAAGCCACATTGAGCCTGCAAATTGGTGGGAAAATGTGTGATACAAATGCTACAAATAAAAATAAAATAAATAAAGAAATGTCGGTGCCTATGTTCCTTTATAGAATACTAATGTAACTGGGTATCAACACACCTAACATTTAAATACCATCACTAACAGCAGCTGTAGAGCTGGGGTAAGAGCAGTATTCTATAAAGTATCTCCCCAATTCTAGAACCTTAGCACCTAACAATGAGGGCCATTTGCAGGCTAAGATTACAGAACACTAGCACTTGAATGTAAGATTCACACATGTAAGTGCCGGTCGGGCACTAAGTAATAATAATAATCATAATAAAATGTATTTATAATTTGCATTAGCATAAAATTCTAAGCGAGGAACAAAATCACATCTATAATAGAATAAAAATATTACAAACAATATATTTATTTATTGGGATTTAATAACCGCCTTTATGAAGAAATTCACCCAAGGCGGTGTACAGCAGCTACAGTTTAAAATAAAACTTACAATTTTGATTAACAGCATAACAATAGTAAAATGACCAAGTATAAATGTAAAATACAATAAGATATATATATAATAAACATCTAATCAGGACTAACAATCAACAATGTAAACAGCAGTATGCAGAACACATTACAATTATTTTTTCATTCTTCCATTGGTCCATATACTTGGAGGAAACAACAGGTTCTACAAGCTTAGCACACCATCCGCCTGGCTCACAACTGCAAGGGAGGCATTCACATGGGCAGAGCATGGATGGGTCCTAAACTTTCATGGGTAACTTATAGAATACTATAACAGCATTTACACATCTTATATATTGCAAATGCCAACTTATGCTGTATTCTATAATGCAATCTGGGTGCCCAGATGCTGTTACAGAATTCACTCTCAGCACCCTGTATTTTAGCGTCCAGGTCTGGGCAACTTTTATAACTTTGTCCCCTAAGGGCCAGATTCTATATAAGGCACCTAAAGAATCAGCGCGGAAAACATTTCCACCTAAGCATATTCTATAAGCGGTGCCTAGTTTTAGGCGTGGTACATAGAATACGCTTAGTTGATATTCCAGCGCCTAAAACTATGCACCTCCTTTTACACCAACGAAAATGTGGCATAAATCCCTGCATGTAGATTTACGCACACTGGGCCATAGTCTATAACTACATGAGTAAATTTTAGAATGCCCATGAAATGCCATTTCCCTGCCTATAGCTATTTTTTCATACTGGAATTGGCGAACGCCTTTACGGTACTATGTAAGCCACATTAAGCCTGCAAATAGGTGGGAAAATGTGGGATACAAATGTAACAAATAACAAATAGCTACGCCCGTTTTGAACTGCGTGCATTAGAATTTGGGCACAGTTCATTACAGAATACGCTTAGCGAGTTGTTTGCATAAACTCTAATTATTACCAATTAGTACTTATTACTGCTTAAGTGCTGTTATCAATGCTGATTAGCTTGTTAAGCTAATTAAGTTATGCGCATGTTATAGAATACGCCTGGATAATGGCACAGATCTCTAGGCACGCCATATAGAATCTGGGGGTAAGTGTGTGAGCCCTGCCTATGTCCCAACCCATTCTCCGCCCCTTCGTATAGCTCCTTGCAAATATGTGCTTTGTAAGTTAAGTGGGTAGTTGTAGAATAGCATTTAGTCAGCATGCTAGTATTTACATGCATAAGTGCATATAAGTGCTAGTATTCTAAACAGGTAACAAGAGAGTGGAGGAGTGGCCTAGTGGTTAGGGTGGTGGACTTTGGTCCTGAGGAACTGAGTTTGATTCCCACTTCAGGCACGGCAGCTCCTTGTGACTCTGGGCAAGTCACTTAACCCTCCATTGCCCCATGTAAGCTGCATTGAGCCTGCCATGAGTGGGAAAGCGCGGGGTAAAAAAAAAAAAATATGCCTATGTAAATGTTAGTGCCTGCTTTATAGACTTGCCTTGATCTTGAGCAACTGTAAATGAAAGCAAGTGCATTTTAGCTTTCTTCTGTACTTGTGAAGCTAGTTTATAAAGACATGTGGACAGGCATAATCAAATGGGGCCAGCCATCTATAAGGGCAGCCATCTCTAATGACGGCCCGTTAAAGCGGCATACCCGACCGTATTATCGAAACAAGATGGCTGGCCATCTTTCGTTTCGATAATACGGTCGGGGCCGGCCAAATCTCAACATTTGGCCTGCCCTTAGAGATCGCCAGCATTAGAGATCACCGCCATTGGTTTTCGCCAATAATGGAAACTAATGGCGGCCATCTCAAACCTGGCCAAATCCAAGCCATTTGGTCATGGGAGGAGCCAATATTTGTAGTGCACTGGTCCCCCTCACATGCCAGGACACCAACCGGGCACCCTAGGGAGCACTGCAGTGGACTTCACAAATTGATCCCAGGTGCATAGCTCCCTTACCTTGGGTGCTGAGCCCCCCAAACCCCCCCAACACCCACTCCCCACAACTGTACACCACTACCATAGCCCTTAGGGATGAAGGGGGGCATCTAGATGTGGGTACAGTGGGTTTTGGGTGGGTTTTGGAGGGCTCCCATTTACCACCACAAGTGTAACAGGTAGGGGGGGATGGGCCTGGGTCCGCCTGCCTGAAGTGCACTGCAGTACCCACTAAAACTGCTCCAGGGACCTGCATAGTGCTGTGATGGAGCTGGGTATGACATTTGAGGCTGGCATAGAGGCTGGCAAAAAAAAATGTTTTAACATTGTTTTTAGGGTGGGAGGGGGTTGGTGACCACTGGGGGAGTAAGGGGAGGTGATCCCAGATTCCATCCGGTGGTCATCTGGTCAGTTCGGGCACCTTTTCAAGGCTTGGTCATGAACAAAAAAGGATCAAGTAAATTTGGCCAAATGCTCGTCAGAGCCGGCCTTCTTTTTTCCATTATCGGCCGAGGCCGGCCATCTCTTAACTATGCCCTAGTCCCGCCTTCAGTACATTGCCGACACGCCCCCTTGAACTTTGGCCGGTCCTGCGACAGAAAGCAGTTGAAGCCGGCAAAAATCGGCTTTTGATTATACCGATTTCGCCGGCTTCAGTAGATAGCTGGCCATCTCCCGATTTGTGTCGGAAGATGGCCGGCCTTCTCGTTCGAAAATAAGCAGGATAGGCACCTATGTTATCTTTATAAAGTACCGTATTTTTCGGACTATAAGACGCACTTTTTTCCCCCAAATTTGGGAGGAAAATGGGGGGTGCGTCTTATAGTCCGAAGGTAGCGTTTTTGGACCTCCGTTCTGTACTTACAGGATTCCATGTTCCCTGGTGGTCTAGTGACGTCGGGGCAGGAAAGAGCCCCCTCTTTCCTGCCCATCGCGCTGCTCTCCGTGCTTCTCAATGCTTTCTGATGGTCTCGGCGGAGGTCCAAAACCCGGACAAGACGCACCGGAGCACCTAGGTTTTAGAGGAGGGAAAGAGGAAAATTTTTTTTTTTCCTATTTCCCTCCTCTAAAACCTAGGTGCGTCTTATGGTCCGGTGCGTCTTATGGTCCGAAAAATACGGTAGTCCCAAAATAGGTGCATATGTCACCTTTTAATCTAGGTGACATGTTATAAAATTACCCTTGGGTAGCATTGAGAATAGTGAGGATTGCATTATTTAATGTGCATTAACACATTAGTAAATGAAGCACTTAGATTAGAAGCTTCCTTGGGCAGGGTAATACCTACTGTATCTAACTGCAGCTTGCCTGGACCTAAGATTTTGAAAAAGGCAATATAATCAGATCTACAGTAGCTGAGAGGTTCCTGTTCTGAGAGAGAACTGGAATGTCCGTGAACTTCCAGGAACTCAAGCTTCCAGTTTATGACTTTATCTTCTGTTTTATGAGCCTAGGGCAAGTCTTATCAGGGAAGATATGAATTGTTTTATACTGTATTTACATTATCAGTTGGAGGTTCCCCAAGAAGAGGTTTCAAGGTTTTGTTTATTTGATTACCTGCTTAGGGTCAGACCATCAAAGTGAATTACATACAATAAAATATATTGGAAAGAAATCACATTATATAGAATAAAAGTAAACAGTAGAGCATCCATACATTTCTATTTCTGCTATGTTCCAGTAGACCGAAAGGTCAAAGCAGACCACACCATACATAGGCTCAAACGAAATAAGTGTGTTTTCAACATTACTTTAAACATAGAAAAAGTACCCTCAATGAGAGAGGCAGAATCCAACAAACAGAAAGTCAAGGAAAAGAGCAGGTAGATATCAACACTACTGAGTCGTTATCAGTTTCAGTGCTAGATGAAGTGATTACCCACAGAGACAACCTAAGGAATGTGCTTTTTATCCAATTGGATCTTACAGCTATATTTGATGTGATAGACTATTCTTTACTCTTACAAGACTGGAAGATACAGATTATAACAGGTCACTCTTTAAACTGGTTTTGTTCTTATTTTTTTTGGACATTCATACCAAGTTTCAATTGACAACTGTCTATCACCTGTGTATCTGCTATCTTATGTAGCCCCTCAAGGCTCCATTTTGGTCCCTATTTTATTTAATATTGTAATTTCATCTTTGGCCTTACAAATTCAGAAATTAGGCCTTCATGCATATACTTACACAGACGGCATACAGTTAGTAGTGGTCCACGATTTTTGGGGCTCTGTGTTTTTATTGAGTTTGAATATGAAACTATAACAAATATAAACAATTCTTAAATCCAAAAAAATGTGAACTATTGTGGATTTCTTCTGCTGATCCCCATCCAGGCCCCTACCAAAATACAAAACCAGACTATACAAATGAAGAACCAGATCACATCCTTAGATGTTATCTGGGATGACAGGGTCTTTTATCTCAAAAACTGTTAAAGTTCACTTTATTTCTTGAAGAAAATTCGTTCCTTAAAGAGATTTCTAGATTTAAAAGTGACCAAGCTTCTTCTACATTCTTTAGAGACAAATAGGCTGCCCTAACTAGCAAATAATTCTTTTGCGGCTAATTCAGAATGCTGTAATTCAATTGCTCTACATTACAATGCAAAGACTTATGATCACATTTCTGAAGGAGCAACACTGGCTACCAATTTATTTTAGATTAAAATTTAAAATGTTAATGTTGGCTCATAGAGCATTTTATACAGGTATACCAGCTTATTTATATGCCCTCCTTCACTAGAAGCTTGAGGGCATCATCACAGCATAACCTCTTGTTGGTTCCCCACCATAGTAACCTAAGGCTTGATTCTTCTCGCTAGATGGCTTTTGGCCGCCATGTCCCTATGTTATGGAACTTCCATTAGAACTCCAGCTAGAACCATCCTATAAGAATTTTAAAATAGGAGTTAAAATATGGTGTTTTAAGTAAGCCTTCCAACTGAGTTGAAGGATGTTAGGATTTTAGTTTTCATTCTAAAAATTTGCTAATACTCCTTTCCTTATGTGTCCCATGATTATACTCAATAGGTTAATTATTGTTGTGTAATTTCTGTCCCGTCTTATTGTTTCACACTGTTTATATGTATTAATGTCATATTAGTATCAATTCTTTTTTGTTGAAAATCAGTAAACCGCTTTGATGTAATTATTGAAAGGTGATATACCAAATACTATGAAATAAATAAACAAATAAGTTGACTTTTTACCATACTGCCAGTATCTCTGCTTTGGTCGCTATCCAACTGCTTTTACCCGGACCCCCACAAAGAGATGCAACTATGTCTTTTGTGCTAAGAATTCATGTATCTGGGTCACATTAGGGAAGTTACTATAGTCATCACCTGCGGTAGAAATAGAGGACATGAATTGAGGTTGAAGGAAGCAGAAGTAATGTCAGGAAGTATTTTTTCATGGAAAGGGTGATAGATATACGTGGAATGCCCTCCTGTGGGAGGTGGCGGAGATGAAAATGGTAATGGAATTCAAACATGCATGGGATAAGAACAAAGGAATCCTGTTTAGAAGGAATGGATCTTAGGAATCTTAGTGGAGATTGGGTGGCAACGCCGGTAATTGGAAAGCAAAACCAATGCTGGGCAGACTTCTATGGTCTATGCCCTGATCGTAACTGAATAGATATAGATGGGCTGAAGTGTACATTTTAAGGGGCTTCGATGTTAGCTTCAGAATGTTTAGTACAAGAACAGTGCTGGGCAGACTTTTACGGTCTGTGTCCTGAGAATGGCAAGGACAATTCAAACTCGGGAATACATTTAAAGTATCACATACCATATAAAATGAATTTATCTTGTTGGGCAGACTGGATAGACCGTTCAGGTCTTTATCTGCCATCATTTACTATCCTGCTTATTTTCGAAGGAGAAGGGTGCCCATCTTCCAACACAAATTGGGAGATGGGCGTCCTTCTCCTAAGGTTGCCCAAATCGGTATAATCGAAAGCCGATTTTGGGCGTCCTCAACTGCTTTCCATCGCATGGATGACCAAAGTTCAAGGGGGTGTGTTGGCAGTGTACCAAAGGTGGGACGGGGGTGTGGTTAACAGATGGGTGTCCTTGGCCGATAATGGAAAAAAGAAGGGTGTCCCTCATGAGCATTTGGCCAACTTTACTTGGTCCATTTTTTTTTCATGACCAAGCATCAAAAAGGTGCCCGAACTGACCAGATGACCACTGGAGGGAATCGGGATGACCTCCCCTGACTTCCCCAGTGCTCTAACCACTAGGCCACTCCTCCAATCTAATACACTCCCTTGAAATTTGACCATCTCTGTGGGGGGGGGGGGCAGTATGCAGGTCCCTGGGGGGGGGGGAGGTATGTGTGTGTCAGCGGAGGCATAACGAACGCGTGGACGTCCTTCTTTCAAACATTTTGGACGTCCTCAACTGCCCCCACTCCCCACACAGGGATGGCCAAATTTCAAGGGAGAGGAGTAGCGTGGAGGAGTGGCAGAGTGGCCTATTGGTTAGAGCACTGGTCTTGCAATCTCGAGGTGGCTGGTTCAAATCCCACAGCTGCTACTTGTGGTTCAAGATCTAAATAAATAAAGAGGGTGTAAGAGGCATAGCAAAGGCATGGACGTCCTTCTCACAGAAACATCCACATTTTGGACATCCTGAATTGCCGTTGCAGGGAATGACTTCCTCAACTGCTGCTTCCCCTCCTCAGGAAGGAAATTAAGTGCAAATGAGCTAACAGCAAGCAGCTCATTTGCATGCAATTTCTTTCATGCATGCCCGTTCCGGTAAAGGAAGGGCTTTATCCATTCAATTAGTGGGATCAGTGCACTACAAATGCTGGCTCCTCCCACAACCAAATGGCTTGGATTTGGTCATTTCTGAGATGCGCATCCTCGCTTTCCATTATCGCCGAAAACCGGGGACGACCATCTCTAAGGTTGACCTAAATTTCATGATTTGGGCGTCCCCAACCGTATTATCGAAACGAAAGTTAGACGTCCATTTTGTTTCGATAATATGGTTTGCCCCACCCTTTTACGGGGCCATTCTTAGAGATGGGCGCCCCCGTTCGATTATCCCCCTCTCTGTTACTATGTGTTTCTGGGACATAGACCATAGAAGACCACCTGGCTCTGTCATTATGTTCCAACTACTGGAGTTGCTGTCAAAGCCTACTACAGCCTATCCAAACCCGACTTGTCATTGCGAGACAAAGACCATAAAAGTCTGCCCGACACCGTCCTCACGTTCCAAACTACTGGAATTTCTGTCAAAGCTCTCTCCAGCCTACCCTAAACCAGATCGCCATATGCAGAACTCAGACCATAGAACCCAGCCCAGCTCCAGCCTTAGTTGTTGCAGCCAGAGTCGCCATCTAAGCACCACTTCACATGCAAACACATACGCAACCCTTTACTTTTTATATCATTTAATTTCTAATTAGAGATCCTCTGTGTTTATGCCATGCCTTTTTGAATTCCACCACAGTTTCTTTTTCCACCACCTCCCTCGGGAGGTCATTCCAGGCATCCACCACCCTCTCTGTGAAAAAGAATTTTCTGACATTACTCCTAAGTCTACCACCCACAACCTCAATACATGTCCTCTAGTCATTTTCCCTTCTTTGGAAAATATTTGTTTCTATATTAATACCTTTCAAGTATTTAAACATCTGTATCATATCTCCCCTGCCCCTCCTTTACTCTAGGGTACGCATATTCAGGTCTTCCAGTCTCTTCTCATATATCTTTTGACACAAACCCCATATCATTCTTGTCATCTTCCTCTGCACCACTTCAAGTCTTCTTACATCTTTAGCAAGGTACAGCCTCCAAAACTGAACACAATACTCCAGGTGGGGCCTCACCAATGACTTCTACAGGGGCATTAACACCTGCTGGTTACACCTTTCTCTATACAGCCTAGCATCCTTCTGGCTATGGCCACCGCCTTGTCACACTGTTTCGTCACCTTCAGATCCTCAGATACTATCACTCCAAGATCCCTCTCCCTGTCTTTGCATATCAGCCTCTCACTGCTTAGCACATATGTCTCCCTTGGATTTCTACTCCCTAAGTGCATCACTTTGCACTTCTTTGTATTGAATTTTAATTGCCAAACATTAGACAATTCTTCTGCAGATCCTTTTTCATGTTTTCCATTTCCTTCAGAGTGTCCACTCTGTTACAAATCTTCTAAACCTAAAAAGAAGGACATCCTAAGTTAGACCTGCTTCAGTCACATCCAGGGTACAAAAAAGTGCTCTGAGCAGCTGACCACTGGAGGGATTAAGGCTTAATCCCCCAGTGGTTGCTGTCTCCTTCCCTCATTCCTGAAAGTGAAACTGAGAGGGGATACCAGGCTCTATGACATCTGCAGGTATTGGGCTAGATTCTATATATGACGCCTGAAAAATCCAGGTGGAAAAAAATATGCCTAAGTGTATTCTCTAAAGTACGCCTAAATTTTATAGAATAGGCTTAAATTTCCACGCGGTATACAGAATACGCCGAGGGCCTCTCCGCATAACCAAATTTGGTCGTGTCCATATAGGCCATATTTTAGTTGGCGTAAATCCTGACGCTTATATTAGGCACAGAGCAGGTGTATTCTATAATCATGCGCATAGATTTTAGAAGTATCCATTCCATGCCCATAACCAGGCCCCCTTTTTCAACTATGTGACTTGAAATTTACATGCACCACATTACAGAAAACATTTAATGAGTTGTGCGCGTAAATTGTAGTTAATGCCAATTAGTGCTGATAATTGCTTGTTAACATCCAATTAACAGCACTGATTACCTAGTTAACTAATTAAGTGCATTGTTATAGCATATGCTTTGATTTCTGCGTGGAAATTAAGGCGCGGATTATAGGCATTCTGAGCAAAGCAGACAGGAAGTCTGAAGAATAGTCTTGTGGTTAGCATAGTGGACTTTAAAATCAAGGGACTCAGGTTCAAATCCCACTTTAACTCTTTTTTATTATTATTGTGAGCCCTCTAGAAACAGAAAAATATCTAGGGTACCTAAATATTTAAGCCACTTGCATGCCTGAAGGCTATTGAAGTGGTGTACATTCAGGTACAGTATGTATTTTTTGTTTCTGGAGGGCTCACTATTACAAAAATAAAAGAGTTAAAGTAGGATTTGAACCCTGCATTAACCACTAGGCTACTTCTTTGCTCTGCAGAGATGTCTTTGTGGCCATTCTTCTAAGAATGCTGCCAGACAGACATCCTTGTCCCTGCTTTTTTGCCGTTCATATGTTGTATGTGGAGAAAAGACTGTGCTTTTATCAGCAGGGCTACACCCACAACATATCACCAGACAGAAGCTATAGGAAACAAAAGGAACACAAGCTCCATGACCTTGCATTATTTATTTTTATTTGGATTTTGCTCAACCTTTTTTTAAATAGCAGCTCAAGGTGAGTTACATTCAGGTACACTGGGTATTTCTCTGTCCTTGGAGGGCTCACAATCTAATTTTTTACCTGAGACAATGGAGGGTTAAGTGACTTGCCCAAGATCACAAGGAGCAGCAGTGGGATTTGAACTGGCCACCTCTGGATGACAAGACTGGTGCTCTAACCAGTAGACCACTCCTCCACTCCACATTAGAGAAATTTGCATGCAGGCAGGAAAGCAGCACATGTATTTTGAAAAGCACGTGTCTTATTTTACTATCCCCCCTCCCCTTCTGGCTGGGAGACCCCTCAGGACAGGTTTGAGAACCACTGGTCTAGGAGGTTACTGATGGATTCCAGGATCTAAGTACAACTGTGGAACTGCAGTGCTCATGTCTAGCAGCACTAGGGTAAATCACTCCAGAAGAGCATTTTGGGATTCTTCCTTTGAAATTTCTGGTTTTGTGCTCTGGCCGTATTCCTGCTTTCCTGCTTTGTTCTCACTAAGCAACATAGGCAGCTGCCCAGTGGCACTGGACTGAAATGGGCACCTCGTCCTCTATACTGGTGGCACATTTATAGAAGCCGCACTTAGCCTGAGTGGAAGCGCTCAATCAGACCAGGGCTGATGCAAGGGTATAGGTGTCCTAGATGAATTTTCAGCTTTGTTGTGCTCCTTTCAGTTAACCTTCAGGTCCCCAGCTGCCTCCTCCTCCTTGGGATTTTGATACCCCAACTCAACAATCATCATCATCCCATTCCTCTTAGAACAATCCAGAAAAACATATATTTGGATATTATACATTTAAATAATAAATTCTGGAGCCTGTTTACTGACATGTGCTAACCAGCTAGTACACAAATTAGTATGTGCTATTAATGAACGAGCATGGTAACTGCTGGCGTTACCAGTAGGCAATTACTATAGCCTTGATCCCCCTGAAGAAACAGCTGACCCTCTATTCCTCCAAGGAACAACACACCCCAAAGAGCATCCCTCCAATCAGCATCATTCCCCCCACCCCCCCAAATAGCATCACACACTTACAACTGCCCCCAAAGAGCCATCTGACCCTTCCCCCAGAACTTACTGGAGGTTTCCCTGGTGCAGTAGCAGCAAGGAGAGAGTGATCCCCAAATGTTTTTGTCTTGTTGTTGGCCTTGGTTTAGAGCTGTCATTTTGAACCAAGGCCACCAACAGGATAGGAGCATCCAGGGATCGCTCCTGCCATGCCATTAATTTACTAAGGAATGCTCTAGTAGGTGCTTGGTAGGTGCCTGGTGAGGATATCAGGTGCCTGTTTGAGGAGGGGGGTTGTGGATGTTCTCTTCTGGGGGTTGATGCTCCTCTTTGGATGGGGTGGCCGTATAATGATCTTGGAGTGGGTGTGATGCTCTTTGGAAGGGGTGGGGGTGATGCTGATGGAGCGTGGGGAGTGGGAAGTGATCCTCATAGATTGAGTGGTTTTTTTTTACACTTGTGCCCACACTAACTGCATCTGTCCTGAGTGATAACTGCAAGGTAGATGCTGGTGACTCCTCCAAAAGTTACTGCACAGGTCTTGCAGGTACCATGCAACTGACACACAGTCATAGGAGCCAACCTAGCCCTTCATTACCCCAATTGCAAAGGCTTAAAATACAAATCTTCACATGCCGCCAGCCTCTCGTTTGTAGGCACACAACTTTGGAACTCACTACCCAAAGACCTGAAACTCACAGAAAACTACCTACAATTCAGAAAAAACCTGAAAACGCTTCTTTTCAAGAAGTCTTTCCCCCCCTGGATGTGGCTAATCCCACACCACCATACATCACAGAAAGTTCAGAAATGGAAAACAATAATATTAACTTCTCTCACAATATGCTAATATATCAACCTAAGTGTTCATTGTACTTCTGTATTATGTACTAGACTTCTACAAATCTAAATTTTGTAACCGCCTTTTTAGTAATACGTAAGTCGCACTGAACCTGCCATTTGGTGGGAAAATGTGGGATACAAATGCAACAAATAAATAAATGTTTCAAAATCATTGGGGGTGCTAAGCCCAATGGAAATAACCCCTTCCTAGACACATACAATGAATTTTCTCAATATTGGGGGTGCTGCACCCACAGCACCTAAAGAGTCGGATCCTATGCACTCAGCAACTGGAAAACTTTACTGTAATTTAGTAAACAGGCCCTAATAAGGACAGTTACCAAAAGCCATTTACCCAAGTAAATGGACTATTTGAAAACTGCCTACCCATGCTGTGTATACAGTACACATTGATAGTTTTTTTGAGTTTGTGTGGTTGTCAGGACCTATTATTTTGTTTTGCAGCTGCTCTTTGCCAACTCCCAGAAGCCTGCTGCCCTAGGTGACTGCCTAATGGTTGCTGGTCCTCCCCCAGACCTACCCTGATAAAGGCACATGGGCTTACAGGACGAAGGCACTGACAGTGGCCCACTCCTGCACGGTCGAGTTTATGGGTCACTGTTATTCTGACTGAGAGGGACACTGCAGAAAGCCAGCTGTCTGCCAATATTCAGCATCACTTAACCAGGTAGGGCTGCTAATATCAGCTCTGACCACCCTGGCACAACTCAGGAAGTAGAAGACAAGCCCGCCCGAAAAAACGAACAAAGCAGGCTTGTTGGCGTCCGACTAACTTCCATTACATATGAGCGGCTTACCAATCATCAGTTGTACTATTCTGCACCAATTTTGTTTTGATTCTCTATCATAAGTGTCAGACCCCTGAGGCAGACGGTTGTACCGTCGAAACATGGCCCCGTGTCGGGTCACACACTAGCGTAATGCTGAATAAAAGTTGTTTTTACTGACATCCGACTGTAAAGACTTCTTGGCCCACCCCTACTGCTTTGTCTGCTGTTTGGATTATACCTAGGGTTCTTTACCTTTATCTTCGGGTTTTGTGTGGTGTACAACTCAGGAAGTGCCAGAGCGGTCCAAAGACAGAGAGGGTAGATGTGTAGTACTGGCGATATTCAATGTCAGTGTCTGCATAGCTAACTGGGCAGATAGTACAGCATAAAAAGCATCCCTAGCTTTGCCCAGTTAGCTCTGCAGGTACTGGCACAAATATCAGCCTATATATGCATAACTTCCAGATGACCCAGATAGTCAACGCTTGTGCCTGGACATGGACTGTCGTTGAATATCCAGGTCTAATTTAGCTGGTGGCAGTCGTGTTTAAAGAAATGCTACCACTGGCTAAATACTGACTCGTGCACTTAGAGGTACTTAAAAAGTGAATCTGGCCCTGCTTGTTCCTAGTAGTTCTCTGGATGAACCTGCCCCCTCATGCTTGAAATTGTTCACAGTACTATCTTCCATCAGTTCTGCTGGTAGTCTGTTCCAGGCATCTGCCACTCTTTCAAGAAAAAAGTATTTTCTCACGATTCCTCTGACTCTCCCTCCTCCCTCCCGCCCCCCCTAATTCAGACGAAAAGATGAACAGTTAACTTACTTTGCTTTGGCTCCAGGGACAGCTTGATTGAGAAAGGCACTGGGCTGATTCTGCTTTCCACTTCCTGTGGCATACCCAGTCAAGTTGGGGTTAAATACCCGGAGGATATCTAGGCACACAACGTAAGAATATTGTGTTATCCTCTTGCTACCTGCCTATTGAGTCATCGCTTCAGCAGGAAAAATAAAATCCTCCCACCCACCCAAGATGGATCCCTAACTGCCAAAGGTTGGAATATCACCCAGTCATATGGACAAACTTCTGAGTGGTTTAGCTTAAATCTATATGCAAAATCCCATGAAACAATCATTTCTAGGGTGAGTTCAAGGAATGAAATATAAAACCAAAACAGGGTTAAAAAAAAAATCTCATAGAGGGAGGCAGGACCACTGTTAGACATGCTGGGGTCCATGGCAGCAGTTTGGGAGGGGGCTCTAAAGTGCTGTCATCCTGCACTTTCCTCAGGGGCAGGGTTGCCAGGTGGAAAATTTTTTTCCAGCCCGATGGAGCCCAAAAAACAGCCCAAAACCCGCCCAAACACAAACCCCGCCCCTGACACCCCCACCCCCGCGTCATCAACCCCGCCCCCGCCGTCATCAACCCCGCCCCCGCCGTCACCGGCCCCGCCTCCCACGTCACCGGCCCCGCCTCCCCGTCATCGCCCCCGCCTCCCACGTCATCGGCCCCGCCTCCATGTCATCGGCCCCGCCTCCCCGTCATCGGCCCCGCCTCCCACGTCATCGGCCCCGCCTCCCACGTCACTAACCCCGCCCAAAACGTCATTAACCCCACCCAAAAACGTCACTAACCCCGCCCCCCCGCGGCCGAAAAAACCGCCCTGAAGGCCAAAAACAGCCCAAAAAACCGCAACCCGCCGCGGGCAAAAATTTCCCGCGGCGGGTCGCGGAAAACCGCCCAATTGGGCGGTAAAACCGCCCACCTGGCAACACTGCTCAGGGGGTGCCAGATTGAAAACATTTTCCCCGCCCAAAACCAGCCCAAAACTGCACAAAGGCAAACCCCGCCCCCGATGTCATTAATCCCGCCCCAATGTAATTAACCCCGCCACGTCATCAACCCCGCCTCCAACATCATTACCCTGCCTCCGCCTCCGCCTCTGATGTCATTAACCCCGCCTACGATGTCATTAACCCCGCCTCCGTGGGGTTCTATTAGACCAAATTGGACCAATAGAAGCCCCGCCAGAAAAGCGCCCAAACCCGCAACATGGCCGAGAAAAAGCCGCCCAATTTCCCGCAGCCCGTAGTCATCAAACATTTCCCGCAAGCGGTTGCGGAAACCCGCCCAATTGGGTGAGAAAACCTCCCACCTGGCAACCTACATCCCCTTTAGGCCAGCCCTGGAAGAGGGGAGGAGGAGGTACAGTTCATTGTAAGAAAGATTACAAATAGGGGGTTAATATTAAGCCCGTAGCAGTAAACAGCTTGTAAGCTGCTCAAAGCCTTGGGTTTAACTAGCCCCAGACATTCAATGCCGAGGCATGCATAAAATCCCACATTGAATATCTGAGTCTGTGTGCTGACCCGGAAGTTAACTGGCTACCAGCCGATATTCAGACTGGTGCCAGGTTAACTTGACACATAGTTAGCACAGCCTGTTTGCTGTTATTAATATTATATTACATTACATCCGGGCTTATATCCTGCTAACAACTTTACAGTTCTAAGCGGGTTACAGATAGCAAGAAAACCAGAACATACTTCTGAGAAGATAAACTAGTCAAGCAGAAAAGGTAATCATATTATACATTTTTTAAATACATTTTTAAAAATAGTTTTCTTAAGAGAGAGATATGATTGAAAAAAAGGAACATTCCAGCAATATCTTCCCATAGGCGCACTGCTTGATCCAGCCAAAGATTTATCAATAAGTGCTAATCTTTTCTTACCCTTAATTGATGGAAATGTAAAAAATTATCAGTATCAAATCTCCTAACTCTGTGAGAAAATGTAAAGCAGAAATGATCAAGCAAATAACCAGGAATCTGCCCATGCAATGTTTTAAAAAGAAAACAACCTAACGAAAGAGACTCTGGCGTTAACAGGCAACCAATAAAGTTTGACATAAAAGGAAGCAACACTATCAAACTTGGATAAGCCAAAGATTAGTCTGATTGCCGTATTCTGTATTGTTTGGAGCTTCCTCAATGACCCCTTGGTACAACCCAAATAGATCAAATTGCAATAATCAAGAGGTGACAACCAAGGCCGCCGAGAGACTGGGCCGGGCCCGGGGCAAGGCTGCCCCCGGGGCCCCACCTCCCCGCTACTCCCCCCCCCCTGAAACCGCTACGCCACTGCCCCCCCTCCGTCCGCCACCGGGCCGGGCCCCCTGCATTGAAATCAAAGCAGCAGATCGCCACCTGACCTTCGTGCCTCTTTCCCTCCCTGTGTCCCGCCCTCGCAGAAGTTAAGTCAGATGAGGGTGGAACACAGGGAGGGAAGGAGGCCCGAAGGGAGGCGATCTGCTGCTGCCTGCAGCGCTTTCACATGGAGGTGAGAGGCGCTATGATTTCAATGCAGGTGGCCTGGCCCGGTGCAGATGGTTGACGACGGAGCCAAGGGCGGGTGGGTGGGACTCCCTTGGAGGCCCGGGCCTGGGGAATTCTGACCCCCTGCCCCCCCTCTCGGCGGCCCTGATGACAACAATAATGAATGTACTAATCGCTCATAATAATTGAGTTCAAAAAAATTTCCTAACTGTACACTGTCCTACCTTTATGTGCTTACTTAGGGGGCTCTTTAACTAAGCCACATAGGCGCCTACATGCGCCCAACGCTTGCCAATTCAGAACTACCGCCCAGCTACCATGTGGCCCGGGTGGTAACTTCATTTTTTACGTATGCCTACTACGTTCACTGGAAAATTTCTGGTGCGTGGCGCTAACCGGGCAGTAATCGGCATTGTATGTGTACTGACGATTACCACCCGGTTAATATGCGAGACCTTACTGCTAAATGAATGGGTGATGGTAAAGTCTCAGGCCCAAATTGTACGCGCACCAATTTTCATTTTGCCGCACATCCATTTTTGGCCAAAAAAAGGCCTTTTTGCAGGTGTGCTAAAAAATGGATCTGCGCGTGCCCAACACACGCGCCTACACCAGCGCAGGCCACTTTTCGGTGCACCTTAGTAAAAGGACCCCTTAACCAGTTGGTGGATCAAAAATCACTGCTGACCGGCTAAGTTGTGGACCGACCCAAATGCCACCCTCAGACCGTCCCTCACCTAGCCAGTTAAGGAATGGTCAGTTAGCAAAGATATCCAGCGGCACTATCCAGTTAAATGCTGCTGGACATTGACTGCTGGCCAGCTCAGCGGAGTTTAACTGGACAGGAGAAGCGTCTGCCTGGTTAGGGGCGTATCTGCGTGGGGCCTCAGGGGCCTGGGCCCCCGCAGATTTCGCCCTGGACCCCCCTACCACTGCCAACCCTCCCCCTCCGTTGCTCGCCTACCTTCGCTGGCGGGGGACCCCAACCCCCACCAGCCGAGGTCCGCGTCCTCCTGCCGCTGCCGGCTGCCTTTAAAGAATTCCGTCAGCTGGCGGGGGACCCCCAACCCCCGCCAGCCAAGCCGAGGTCCTTTCATTTTTCCACTGAAGCTGGCGCCGACGAAAGTTTCTTTTGAGTCTGACGTCGCTGCACATTGTACGTGCAGGACGTCAGACTCAGAAACAGCTTCATTCTGTTTCTGAGTCTGACGTACAACGTGCAGCGACGTCAGACTCAAAAGAAACTTTCGTCGGCGCCAGCTTCAGTGGAAAAATGAAAGGACCTCGGCTTGGCTGGCGGGGGTTGGGGGTCCCCCGCCAGCTGACGGAATTCTTTAAAGGCAGCCGGCAGCGGCAGGAGGACGCGGACCTCGGCTGGCGGGGGTTGGGGTCCCCCGCCAGCGAAGGTAGGCGAGCAACGGAGGGGGAGGGTTGGCAATGGCAGCGGCTGGGGGGAGGGGGATCGGCAATGGCGGCAATGGCGGCGGCGGCGGCGGGGGGGGGGGGCTATAATGTGCCCCCTCACTCTGGCCCTGGCCCCCCCTACCGCCGCAGTTCAGATATGCCCCTGTTAAACCCCTTTGAATATTGACTCCAAGGAGTGTACAAGTAATAATTTTGCTAAAATATTGTTTTCCTTCACAACTGAGCTATGCAGGCTGCCTAGAGGAGCAAGGTAGGATTCCCAGGCCCAGATTTTGCTCCCTGAGCTTGCTGGCGGTTGTTGTGTTGGCAGCATTCACAACTCTCAGGGACTCCCGGGCACTGTTCACTGATGACACCTGTTTGCTGGACTTAGGGTGCTCTTGACCAAGGATTCTTACTGCAGTGACTTAAGTAAAATAGAAGAAATACCCTGGGTATTGGTGAATGTAGATTCACAGTGCCATAACCCAGGAGAGGCGGGTTCTAGCTGAACTAAAAACTAAAAAAAGATCAAGAGGAAACTGATAGGCCAAAACAAAAAAAGGGCAATCATGGGCCGATGATCACAAGCAAACGTAGGCGCTAGAGGCTGTTAGCGCCATACTAGCTCCTGCGTTTGCTACCGCTCCATGTTCAGAGCCCCCAGAGTGCGTGAAACAATGTGCCCGCGGGCTCTGAATGCAACTAGCATGCAAAACAGGGCTCTTAGCACAAGTAGCATGCAAATGCATGCTAAACCTATTCCTCCCCAATGATCAGCGACCAGCGTGCATGGCAATTAATAGAAAAAATGGAAATGCGGCCATTATAGAGCTGTGCTAAAAGTGGCCTCAGCGCGCAGGAAACCCACATGCTATTCAGAGCGCATTAGCCCTTTTAGCGCAGCTTAGTAAAAGGGCCCCAAAATTAACAAAACTGAAGAGAAAACAAAACCAAATTTAGGAAAATGTCAGGTGTAGTTCCACCCCCTTCTCTTGTAATGGAAACAAAAACAACCCTCCCAGACCCCCCTCCCCCGCCCTCTGGTCTCTTCCCTGATCCCCCCTGCGGTTTCTACCCAGGGTAGCAGTGTACAAAATGGTGAAAGCTGACATGGGTCTGGTATCATTTTGAATTTCTTTGTACAGAAAAATAAAGCCAGACAACCAAGAGGCTGGCACCATTTTGTTATACGGAAATTCAAAATAGTTACCAATCTGAAGTTAGCCATTGCCATTTGTATTACTGAACTAGTGGGACAGGAGGGACTGAGGTTTGCTGTTGCCCTGTAAAGAAATAATAGATGGGTTAAGAAGCTGCAGAGGGGACTCAAAGGAACTATTTTAGTTTGTTCCATGCAGGGCCACTGAAAGACTGAGCCGGGCCCGGGGCAGGGCCGCTGCTGCCGGGCCCGAGGCACAATTGTCATTGCCGCCGCTGCCCTCCCCCCAAAGTTGTCATCACCGCCGACGCCCCAAGTACCTTGGCTGGCCCCGCCAGCTGCAGGCATCGTGGCTCCTTTCTCTGCCCAGCATTGACTGCCCCTGCGGCTGCTTTCATCAGGTCGCACATGCTCAGTCTCAAAACTGAGCATGTGCGGCCTGAGGGCCCAGCAGCTGCTGGGCAGGCAGTGCAAGGGTGGTCCGGCGACAGACTTTTCCTCTCCTGCTCCAGTTGGGATGCGATCACCTGGGTCCCGTCAGGAGCAGGAGAGAGAGAGACCCCTGCACCGGGCTCCCCCTGGAGGCCTGGGCCCAGGGAATTTTGCCCCCCCTTTCGGTGGCTATGGTTCCATGGTAGGGGTGATGTCTGAAATTATTAAAATGAACAAGATTGTATTCTCTTTTTCCTTATTTTAAAAGACAAAATGAAATAGGAAATTTCCTATTTCCAATGAAAGTCCAGCTGCAGAAATTAGAGCGTATTGAAGGGTTTTTCCTAAAAGCTTTTCATGAATGAGGCCTCTATGAACGAGGTAAGAACACAGTCTGTTTATCCACTCACTTGT
The DNA here is from genome assembly GCF_901765095.1 of Microcaecilia unicolor. Taxonomy (NCBI): domain Eukaryota; kingdom Metazoa; phylum Chordata; class Amphibia; order Gymnophiona; family Siphonopidae; genus Microcaecilia; species Microcaecilia unicolor. Next base: position 48,427,717 of record NC_044033.1, on the reverse strand, counting down.
TAGGGTTGTGACGGTCTGTAATGAGGCATCCCCTCCAATGCTGAAACAGAAGGGGAGAATGAAAAGACTTTTACCTCTTGTCATTCAGTGCAGGTATTCTCTAGATTTACTGTGCCAGAAATGTACAAAAATAGATTTTATGGCATCTTGCATCGGTTTCTCCGTGCAGCAAAGGCAAAGCAGTCACTATGAGGTTCATATTCAAAGAGATTTAACCAGCCAGAAACGGCTCCTGGTTGGTTAAATTGCCTATTTGGGGCTAACCAGTCATTTTCAGCAGCACTTTATCGGTTAGTGCTGCTAAAAATGACCAGTTAGTACTTAACAGTGGCGTAGCTAAAAGGAGGGCCATGGGGGCCTGGCCCCCAAATTGGCTATGGGGCCCCCGGTTTGGCTGGCAGGGGTCCTCAACCCCCACTAGCTGCAGCGTTTGTCCTGCGCTGGTCTCGCTGCATTGCCTACACTGCTGTTCAGTCGTGCCGGTCACACTCATTTTAGTGAAATCGAGCATACGCGACACTTTGAGCATGCTCAGTTTCATTAAAACAAGCGTGCGTGGCACGACTGAGAACAGGACAAGCAATGGAAGACCAATGCGGGACAAACGTTTCAGCTGGTGGGGGTTGGGAACCCCTGCTAGCCAAGGTACCTTCGTGCAGCGGCGGGGGGGTGGCGGCATTGGGGAGGCGGGCCAAAATGTACCCCCCACTTTGGGCTCTGGCTCCCCCTGCCATCGAGGTCTGGCTACACCCCTGATACTTAAACCACAAACAACTATTTTGCGAGCATTCCGGGGGGGGGGGGGGGGGGGGGGTTGGAGTTGGAACTTGACTGGTAACCAAGTAAACAGGACCGCATAAAAGTCAATCCTATCTTTATGCAGTGCCCCATAGCCGACTGAGTGCTGAATATTGCACTTAACTGGCTATGATGTAGCCAGCTCCAGAAACCCAGAAATCCAATGCTAAAGCCTGGACATGGCCCAGCATTGAATTTCCAGGCAAAATGCTGAGCATCGCCAGCTGAATATCAATCCCTATATTTTTCTCTCCAGCCTTATTACTACTAATCATTTCTATAGTGCTACTAGATACAGTGAAACCTCGGTTTTTGTTGATGTCGGTTTTCGTCGGTTTTTGTCGGTTTTGGATTTCGTTGATTTTTTCGACTGGAAATTTGTCTCGGTTTTCGTCGAAAAAGAAGGACGTCCATCTCCCAATTTATATCGGAAGATGGACGTCCTTCTCCCGATTTTGGGCGTCCTCATTAATTTCGTTGGTTTCGGATTTTACCGATTGTTTTCGGACGGATTATTGACGAAAACCGAGGTTTCACTGTATACAGGTACTTTCTCTGTCCCTAGAGGGCTCACAATCTAAGGGGCCGTTTTAAACAGATACTATGTTATATGTGACCGAGCTTGAGGTATTCTGCTGGCTATCTGCGAACATTCAGCAGGAAATAGCTGGTTTTCTCCCGCTGAATATCCCCGGTCAGCGCTTAGCAGCTAACCAGCTGTATCGTGCAACATATCCAGCTATCCACAAATATTCAGCGCATCACCAGCTAAGTTTGGCAGCCAAATCAGGCCGCCCAAATAGCAGGCTTAACTTTGGCAACTATAAACTTAACCGGCCAGCGCTGAATATTGACTTGGCAGGTTAAGTTTAAAATGGCTAAAAATAAAACGCATATTTAATGCCAGTTACTGAAAACGGCCCAGCATTGAATATCCAGCCTCCCCGCCAACCACGGGAGTTAGATGGACATCTCCTGTGATCTGAATGTTGTCCTCAAGGTGTGGAAACTACCTCTAAATTAACTATAAAGTGGAAGCCCCTCCCATTCCATACCCCCTCCTGGGTTTGAGCACAGTAATTCCCATGTTAAGGCACTGTGTGAGTGGAGGAGTAGCCTAATGGTTAGAGCACTGGTCTTGCAATCCAGAGATGGCCGGTTCAAATCCCACTATTGCTCCTTGTGATCTTGGAAGTCATTTAACCCTCCATTGCCTCAGGTACAGACTTAGATTGTGAGCCCTCCTGGGACAGAGAAATATCCAGAGTACCTGAATGTAACTCACCTTGAGCTACTACTGAAAAAGGTGTGAGCAAAATCTAAATAAATATTAGCGTGGGCCCATCCTGTCAGTGCACCAGTATCCTTGTGTTACACACCTAACATAGGGGCCCTTTTACTAAGGCACGTGTCAACTTAGAACTACTGCCCGGCCCAGCCAGTAATTCTAATTTTGATGTGCGTCCAAAATGCTCAGCAGAAAATAGTTTCTATTTTCTACCGCGTGGTGCTAACCAGGCGGTAATCGCCAGTGTATGCGTGCTGACGATTTGACCACCCAGTTGACACGTGAGACCTTACCGCTTAGTCAATGGGTGGAGGTAAGGTCTCAGGCCCAAAATGGACACATGCTGATTTTAATTTTGGCACATCCATTTTCAGCAAAAAGGCCTTTTTTTGCAGGTGTGCTGAAAAATGGACCTGCACGCGTCCAATACACATGCCTACACCAGCACAGGCCCCTAAGTTTAGTAAATAAGCCCCTAACTTAGGTGCCTTGTACTAATATTCAGTGCTAACCCCCGGTTTCTATATAGCGCAACTTAAGTTGTGCGTACAAATCCAGTCACATTCTGGATTTGCGCATGCAACTTAATTAGTTAACAAGTCAATCAGCACCAATAATTGCCTCTTAAATATTGACACTAATTGGCATTAATTAGAATTTATGCGTAGAACTGTCTAAGGGCCACTTTTACCAAGTTGCAGCAAAAGGGGGCCTGCACTGGCGCATGTCTTTCACGTGCACTGAGGCCCACTTGTACCACAGCGGGTAAAAGGGAAGTCTCTCTTTCCTGCAGGAAATGGCTGTGCGGCAAGTAAAGCACTTGCCGAATGACCATTTCGGGGGGAGAGCCCTTACCGCCACCCATTAAGGTGGTGGTAAGGGCTCCCACGCTAACCCGATGGTAACTGGCCGCTGGGTACACTCTGGCGGTACAAAAATAAATATATTTGTAGTGCCGGATATGACGGCATGCTGGGGGTGGGAAGTACTGCCGGGCTGCTGTTGTAGCCTGGCGGTACTTCCTGTCTAGCGAGTGGTAAGCCAACATTGGGCTTCCCGCCTGCTGCTTAGTAAAAGGGGCCTTAAATGTATTCTATAACATGATACGTGTAAATGCTAAGTCGCAAAGTTGAAAAGGAGGAGTGGTCATGGGCTTGAAATGGGCAGGTTGTGTGTGTTTGTAAAATCTATGTTCGAGGTTACAGTATACACCCGGTCCGCATGTAGTTTAGGTGTCGGTATTTACACCAAGGTTTACTTGGCAAAACTGCCCACAACTAAATTTAGTTGCATGGACGGGCACTCGGCGTATTCTATAAACTGTGCGTAAATTTAGGCTTATTTAGATGTATTTTGTTTCTGCACTAATTTTTCAGGTGCCATATATAAACTCTAGCCCTAAACGCCTAATCTTTTCCCCCACCCTAACTGTGTCCCCATGGCCACTCACATTTTACGAACCTAAATTTCTGTATTCAGCCCTAGTAAAGCACTTGAAAATTCTGAAGAAAACTTCTGATTGTACGTGGGATTTTAGTTCATAGTTACTAGGACATTGTTGTATGTACTTCTGTTTGGTATTTTACTCCAGAAACAAGATTGTTGTAAATATCTTGGTTACCTAAAAGAAAACTGTACATGAACTTTACCATCATGCCCAGATTGCTGAAGGTTGTTCCTTAACATTGAGAATGTTTAATTTCAGAACGCCTGTGATCTCCCTTGAGAAAGTCGGAGGGCAAAACAGGTCCCAAATCGAGATTTATGTGACCGGGAGTTAAGCAGCTGGATCAGACAAGAAGCTAAGTTGCTATATAATTTTTTGGCATTCATACATTGACCTAAGCATCAAAAAAAGATTAAAATACATTTTTAGGAGGTTTTTGGCCAACGATGATAGAATAGCCCGGCGAAGTGCTATGAAGATGCCAGTGACAAGTTTGCTGTAGCACTCGGGGTGTTTGAGGTCTTTTTCTCTTTTTGTTGGTGTATATTCCTTCCTATGCTAGGCCTGTTACAAAAGCCTTTACATTGCTCTGTTTGGTTCTCACAAGTTAGCCTAATGTTAGCGTCTTTGTAACATACAGTGCTTTCTCAGGAACTGAGAAATGACACTTCAAGGATGCAAGTTTGGCTGGAGCTGAGTATGCCTTTCCTATAGGGTGGTGAGAGAGATTGGGAGGTGGTGAGAGAGATTGAGGATACAGTGAGCCTAAGATGTCCAGAATGTTTCAGTCTTGGAGAGAGGACACAAGGGGATTGTTTTAGTTTGCACGCAATACTGATAACTAATTAGCCAATGGCCACTGAGTGTGAAAGTGCACACACATATCAGGAGAGACTGATATGATACGGGAACAATCCATATATGGCACAGGCTACCTAATGATTCTAGTTTAGGAGAAATCACATGATTTGGGAGAAAACGAAACTTACAACAGTATATATGTGATGGCTGGGAAAGTGTGAGCTGAGCAGTCTTTGTTATTCAGTGTTTGCATCTGGCTTTGCTGTATGACAACTTGCTCCAGAGAGAACGATTACTTTGTATTGGCTTAGTGATATACCAATAAAGATTTTTACTGGTTGCGCCTATATCTAAGACTAATTGTCTCTCTTATTTTCAGTCCATTGGGCTGAAGTGTTTCCCCTCCCAAGGGACAAGGGACAGGGAAGTACACATTGGTTTTATGAAGATCCTTCAGCAACAGAAAATATACTCTACAGTGTTTTGTTGGAAGTGACTGAGATTCTGTAGAAGAGTTTGTACATTTGGAAGTGATCTTTGTACCTAAAAACCAAACCTATTTGTATCCATTGAGGGTCAAAATTGCCCAGCCAGTCTCCAGTGGAGCCTGTCTTGAGTGTTAAAAGTTTCCAGTGGTCCAGTTACCTCAAGTTAATAGCCCTCCAGCCTCTGGCTTTCTCATAAGTACATAAGTATTGCCATGCTGGGACACACCAAAGGTCCATCAAGCCCAGCATCCCGTTTCCAACAGTGGCCAAACCACGTTACAAGTGCCTGGCAAGATCTCAAAACAAAATGATCCTGGCCTCTCATTCTGTACAGGGTTATTATTGGCGGGGCCACATCACTGTATGAATCTCGTACTGGGACAAAAAAAATCATTTTACCTCCACGACAAGCCTCGGTACTCTGTCAAAAGATCCAGTAGGTTACCTGATCTGGAACCAACTCCATTCCCAGCCTAAAAGAAAATTAAAATGTTTTATAGTGGGTCCCAGTTACCCAGGATTATGTGTTTGTAGACACTTTCCAAGCTGAAATAACAAAAGCAATGAATTGCATACAACAATCTCCTACTTTCTATGAAAGAAAATTCCATACAATCAGACGTTTCTTTCTTTGAGGGGGGTCATTTTCTCACTAATCTACGCCAGACACATAAGAAATATCTCTTGTCTTAAAGGAAGTGGTGAAAGCTTGAACATCACAAAAATTCCTAAAACACTTAAGCCATATAATAACTTCAAAACAACATGTGCTAATTAAATACTGACAATAATGATAATTTTTATAAATATTTATTCAACCTTTTTTTTGGTGCGGTATGACCTTTTATATAATGGTCCCACCACATCAAAAAAAGGTTGAATACATACTTAAAAGAATTATCAAGATTATGAGTTTTTGATTTGACAGATAATGTTGGAATTATTATATGGTTGGAGTGTTTTAAGGATTTTTCTGAGACGCATAAGAAAGGCAGGCACAATACAGACACAGGGGAAAAGGGTAATTCTAGTATTTCCATCTCACTGCAATCTGATGGGATGTATAAATTGTTTTTACATCTAGAAAGGGCCCTTTTACCAAACAGCGGTAAAAAAGTGGCCTTAGTGCATCCCCAGGCGCTAAGGCCATTTTTACCGTGGGGTAAAGGCTCACACACTAACCATGTGCTAATCAGTTAGCATGTGGCAATGTAGCTGCACTAACGGATTCATGCAGAACACACTCACTCTCTGCCAGGGGCGTAGCTATGGGTGGGCCTGGGTGGGCCCAGGCCCACCCAATCACAGCTCAGGCCCGCCCAATTTGTCCTGCTCCTCCAATCCGGTGCTGTCTTCTAGGTGCCGGTTAGGCTGCAGTGAGAGTGCTGCACAGCCTTTCAGTTCTGCCCTGTCAGTGGTGTAGGCGGCGTAGCTAGGGGGGATGGAAAAAACAGCGCCTATGCGCATTCATCGCCAGTTTAGTTCCTGCAGCGCACGCGGTGCCAGTTGGCTGGATCGGATTCATGCCTTGCTTTGCTGCGGATGGTTGGCGGCGTCGGCAGCGCCAGCTTGCCGCTTTCAGCCCACTCAGCCGCCTGCCCCCTGTGCTGCCGGTGCCTGCACTGCTTGAAGCCAAGAGAAGGAGCAGAACGTCGTCCAGAGAGCTCAGCCGCAGCCATTGTAGTAGTAAAGTAGCTTACCACTCAAGGCCGCTGCGGCTGGGATGAGCTCTCTCGACGACGTTCTGCTCCTTCTCTTGGCTTCAAGCAGTGCAGGCACCGGCAGCACGGGGGGGGGGGGGGGGGGGGAGGTCTGGTGTGTGTATGAGTAAGGGGGTAGGACAGGGCTGACACTAGGCTACAGGGAGGGGTGGGAGTAGGGTGGGGCTGATGCCAGGTTATAGGGATAGATGGGGGGTAGTGTAGAGAAAGGAAGGGCTGATGCCAGGCTACAGGGATGGATGGATGGGGGGGGGGGGGGGGGGGTAGGAAAGGAAGGGTAGGGCTAATGCCAGGTTATAAGAAAGGATGAGGTGAGTAGGGAAGGGAAGGGTAGGACTGATGTCGGGCTACAGGGAGGAATGGAGGGGTAGGAAAGGACAGAGCTGATGCTGGGCAATTGATGAGGGTTGGTCTGTGTTCTGCATGTGACCAAAGTGATTCTTCTGGCATGTGGTTGGGATCTATATCAGTCTGAGTAGTCTGACTTTTCCAGTGAGAGGCGTAATGCTGTTGTGTATATTCACTGCTGCCTTTTTAAAGGTACTGTTATTAGTATTTGTGTGTTCAGAATTGGTGGTGTTAAAGTTTGCTACATAGGCTTTGAGTATGTATGTGGTTTATATTGATGCTGGACAGCTGTTGGGCAGACTGTTTATTAGAAATCCTTCATCAAGTGCACTTTAAGGCATTATTTAGGAGTATCTCAAGAAATGCTACTCTCACTTATATATATATAGTGGCCACCCATATTAGCTCTGGGCCCACCCAAAATGTCAGGTCTGGCTACGCCACTGCTCTCTGCCCCCAGACCCGTAGGTAAAATGCATGGAAAACTTAGCACAAGACGCCTGTGTGCACTCCATGGTAAGGCCTTTTTAGCTGCTGCAAGGAAAAAGACCCCAAAATCTGTATATCAAGGAAAACAATTTAAAAAGTGACGTATTTATTACAATACAATTATTATTATTTTAAGTAAAGTGTTCTTACTGTGATAGAATCACCCATGGCAGCTATTACTTTCACATCTGCTGGTCTCAGGGCATGAACTGAAATGCAAAAAGACACAATTAATTCTAGCTCATGAATACTAATCAGTTGCATGGGTTCTGCTCATTGGCCAACAGAATATTCAAGAGACAGTATATTCATATAGTAGGTATCCAGACAGGTATTGCATTAAGGAGTCCTTTTACCAAGCTGTGCTAAAAAGTGGCCGGCGCTGGTATCAGTGCTGCGGCCACTTTTAGCGCGGAGGTAAAATGGCCATGTCGCTATGTTTTTTTTAGAAATAGCCATATGCAAATTTTCCCATTAGCGCATGGCCGTTACCACGGGAACCCTTACCATCACATATTTAGGAGGTGGTAAGAGCTCCTGAGCTAATCGGGTAGTGTGCAGGAATGTGCCCACACTACCTGATTAGCACGGGCACACTCATGGGCACGCCTCCTGCACTAGGAAAGTAAAAATGTTTTCCAGCATGGGATTAGTGCATGCTGAACAGGAAACGACGAGGTAGTCCTATGTTAGGCCACTTCTAGGTCAGCCCCCACCTGGACAGTTCCTACCCACCAATTCCCATCTAGGACAATTCCCATCTAGGACAATTCCCACTGAACCAATTCCCATCACACCAGGGAGGGCATAACCCAAACCCATAACCCAAACAATGCAAAATACACTAGGACAAGTAATCTCCCTCCCTTTCCACTTCCAGATCATTTGGGGGTGGGGGCAATGCCCCACAACATTATCTTTTATACATCTCTGACATGGAGTTTGTGGGGGGGAGGGGCAATACCTTCCCAAACTAGGATTCAACATAATTCATAATCTGGGATCTAAATGTCATAAATAAGTAAATACATTGAAAAATACAAACAGCAGTTCATGTGGAGGGGCAATGCCCCCCCCCACACACCTCCCAAACTAGGTTTAAACCTAATTCAGCCCCTCAAAATGACACACTGATGATGATTTATACAATAGAAGAAAGAAGCTAAGGTCAGTAAAAAACAAAACAAAACGCTAAGGAGGGTGGGAAATGACTGGGGGGGGGGGGGGGGAGTCCTTGGTGTGAATTGGCTCCCTTAAGTGGGAATTGTCCCGGGGGGGGGGGGGGGGGGGGGGGGGGGAATTGTCCTAAGTGGGAATTGTCTCAGGGGGGAAATGGTGGGTGTGACCTGTCTGGGTGGGAACTCGCTTGATAACATTAGGCTTACAATTCCTTAGTAAAAGTATCCCTAGCAGGGGCGTATCTGCGTGGGGCCACAGGGGCCTGGGCCCCCGCAGATTTCACCCTGGACCCCCCTACTGCCGCCGTGGGTACCTTTGCTGATGGGGGACCCCAACCCCCACCAGCCGAGGTCCGCTTCCTCCTGCCGCTGCGAGGTTTTTTAAGTTCATCGGGATTCGTCCTCCGTCACTCTGTGCTGCTGTTCAAAGAAGCTGCTAGCTGAATGCAGTTTCGGACTGAGTCTGACGTCGCTGCTGCACGTTGTACATGAGTCTGACGTCCTGCACGTACAACGTGCAGCAGCGACGTCAGACTCAGTCCGAAACTGCATTCAGCTAGCAGCTTCTTTGAACAGCAGCACAGAGTGACGGAGGACGAATCCCGATGAACTTAAAAAATCTCGCAGCGGCAGGAGGAAGCGGACCTCGGCTGGTGGGGGTTGGGGTCCCCCACCAGCAAAGGTACCCACGGCGGCAGGGGGGGGGTCGGAAATGGCGGGGGGGGGGCTATAATGTGCCCCCTCACTCTGGCTTCGGCCCCCGCTACCGCCGACTTCCAGATACGCCCCTGAATTCCCTACATAGACCTGAATAGGACCAGCACGTCTGAGACAGCAAAAACAGTGATGGAAAGGACAGCAGATGTGAATGAAGTGTAGGGGACTTAAGATAGGTTGGCTTCTCTGGTGACACTGTAGGTAGCGGCAGTTAGGTATATCTGGCTGAGCGTTATAATGCAGTCTGTGCCCAGAAAGCAAGCAGTTATGGAAGTCAGTCATACCTGGATGTGTGTCAGAGTAAGCTGGTGCATAGACAGGTCTGGTCCCACCATTAGGCAAGACTGGGTGGTTGTCTAGGGCAGAAACTTCTGGAGGGGGGGGGGGGGGGGCAGCAAAGAGCAGCTACAGTCATAGGAAAGCGGTAGATCCTGACAGCTACACAAACTCAAAGCACCATCAGTGCATACTCTTACCTGCAGTAGGGGTGGGCAATTTTCAAATAACCCATTTACCTGGATAAATGACTTTTGGACATGTCTTCATTATTGGAGTAGGCGTAGCATGCTAGCATTTACGCACATACACACCGCTCTCCCCTGTTCTGTTTAATGTGCTTATGTCTTTGCTGGGTTTTGAACTAGAAAAAGCAGGTTTTCGCTGATGACATCACAGTGCTAATTCCTACTTTTACTGATGTTCTTGAGATCAACTCAAGAATAGAGAGATGTATCTCCTTAATTGTTTCCTGGATGGCTAATAGTTGGCTACAATTAAACAGTGATAAAACAAAATTTCTTCTGGTTGGGCTGAAACAGGCTGTTGCCCAGGCCTATTCTACACCAGCTGATGAAGGAGTGTCAATGTCTGTGGCTGGAGAAGAGGCTGCTGAACTATTTACTGCTGAGGCAGCACTAAGGCAGTTTGGGCAGTGGATCTCATCAGCTGGTGCAGATTGAGCATCCCTGGCAGCCAGGGCCGCCGAGAGACTGGGCCGGGCCCGGGGCAAGGCCGCCCCCGGGGCCACGCCCCTGCCGCCCTGCCCCCCCGAGGTCGCCGCCGCCGCTCCTCCCTCCACCTCCCCTGAGGTCACCACCGCTCCCCCCCAAGATCGCCACAGCCACTGCTCCCCCCGAGGTCACCGCTGCCGCTCCCCCTCCACCCCTCCCAAGGTTGCCGCCGCTCCCCCCCTCCGTCCGCCACCGGGCCGGGCTCCCTGCATTGAAATCGCAGTCTCACCTCCGTGAAAGCAGCGCTGCAGGCAGCAGAACGCCTCCCTTCGGCCCTCCTTCCCTCCTTGTGTCCCGCCCTCGCGGAAGTTACGTCAGACGAGGGTGGGACACAGGGAGGGAAGGAGGGCCGAAGGGAGGCGTTCTGCTGCCTGCAGCGCTGCTTTCATGGAGGTGAGACTGCGATTTCAATGCAGGGGGCAGACGGTCGACGACGGAAGGCAGGTGGGACTGCGGCGCCGGGCCCGGGGAATTTTGTCCCCCCCTGCCCCCCCCCTCTCGGCGGCTATGCCGGCAGCCATTCAATAGGTGCTCTAATTGTGCTGGGGACCTGAGCCAAAAGTATTGGCTTGTAATGGAAGCAGTGAACGCAAATAGATCTCATGCATATTCATTGTGGAAATCTTGAAAACCAGGCCGGGTTGTGGACATCGAGGACTGGATTTGAAGACCCCTTGCCTTGGTTATAGAATTCCCCCCTCCCCCATGTGCTCCAGTCCAATTCAGAGTGACTAGACTTCTACAAACAGACAGAGAAAAGCAAACTGGAATCCAGGATGGAAGAACGAGAACAGCAAGAATATTTGGAGGTGACTGGGTATGTGAGAACAGTGCTGTGGTCTGAACAGTGAAGGAGCACCTAATGGCAGTGGCATAGCTAGGTGGGTCACCAGGGCAGTGACCGCTGCCCCAAATGGACTTCCGACAGCGCCTATTTTTCACGCAATCTGTCGTGTTTAAAGTATATGCCAGCAGGGGAGTAGCCAGACTTCGGCGGGAGGGGGGTCCAGAGCCCGAGGTGAGGGGGCACATTTTAGCCCCCCCCCCCGGCGCCGACGCCCCCCCACCATTGCTGAACCTCTCCCCACCATTGCCAACCCCCCCACCACCAACTTTGACCCCCCCCTGCTGACGACCCTCTCGACCCCCCCCCCCTGCTGTCGCCTACCTTTGCTGGTGGGGAACCCCAACCCCCGCCAGCAGAGCTGAGGTCCTCGTTCCCATTCCCGCGCAAGGCTTCGTTCTAGTCTGATGTCCTGCACATACAACGTGCAGAATGTCAGACTAGAATGAAGCCTTGCGCGGGATTGGGAAGAAGAGGACCTCGGCTTGGCTGGTGGGGGTTGGGGTCCCCCACCAGCAAAGGTAGGCGACGGCGGGTTGGCGGCGGGAGGGGGGTCGAGAGGGTTGTCGGCAAGGGAGTCCAGGGGCAAATCTACGGGGGCCCAGGCCCCCGTGGCCTCATACTGGCTACGCCACTGCATGCCGGTGCCGTTAGCATTCCATTCTCTGCTCCCCCTGCACCTTTAACCTGGCTATGCTTCTGCCTAATGGAGAGCAGTAGGAAGCACTGAGGGAGAAGAGGAGAAAAAAATACCAGAGTCTTGAGGAGTGCTGGATGGAGGCAGGTCTGTGCAAAGCAACTGACTTCCAAAAACCTATAAAATAAACAAACAAACAAAAAAACAAGTGAAATAATACACTACAAAGTCTGCATACGCTCAAGCAGAACTGGGTTTCCATATTCCAAGTGGCACTTACTAAACAATACAGTTACCCCAGAAATGAATGGGGAATAATCGTGCTGGAAATTGAAGGCATCTCCCTGTCTGGTGGGTCACATTCTGTCCTCTGTTGGAGATACTGTTTAGAGTTGAGCAGACTGTGAAAGGATCACCCTACTGCTGGCCTTCTTTTTAGTGATGTAGTAACACATGTCAGCATTTACTGCTTCGGTGCTGACATCACTGACTACTATGCTGCTGGCACAAGATGGATGCCCACTGGCGCGGCAGCAGCTGTACTCTTCTCACTCAGTTGGTTTACAACTTAGCATGTAGCAAGTGGGCAGCTTGATGCGAATGAACAATAAGTTGCCTTCAGTTCCGAGAGGGGAAAGCTCCCCTTCAGCTACAAAGTTTTGTGATTTGGACGTTTTGTTTTTTGGTCCATTTTCGAACCCCCCCCCCCCCCCCAAAACGTCCAGGTGCAAAATGCACAAAATCAAGCAAACGTAGTCACTCAGATCAGTACTATGGAGTACTATGAAATTCTGCAAGATTCATGCCTCATTCCCCAAAGTCTTTCTGGACTAGTACAGAACACAGAGAGGCATATATTCAAAGCACTTAGCCTCCCAAAGTTCCATAGAAACCTATGGAACTTAGCCTCCCAAAGTGCTTTGAAAATAAGCCTCAGAGTCTCCCAATATCACATACTCCTAGGCAGTCTGCATTAAACTTTAAATACAGTTAGAGCCAACACCAAAATACTTAGTGCAGGGCAGGGGCAGAGGCGTAGCTATACATCAATTTGGGTAGGGGGGCACATTTTGCCCCACCTCTCTGCCGCTCTTGGCCCCCCGCTGTAACCCTGGGCTGGCGGGGGTCCCCAAACCCCGCCAACAGAAGCTTTCCTGTGGCAATATTCACCACCACGCTGCCTGACCCTGCTTTCCCGCCCGGGCGTGGCATGCTCATTTTTAGTGAAATTGAGTATGCGCGAAGCTCACGCATGTTCTGTTTCACTAAAAAAAGAACATGTGCATGGGGGAGGGGAAAGCAGGGCAAGCAGCGTGGTGGCAATTACCATCAGAAAGCTTCTGCTGGCGGGGCTTGGTGACCCCTGCCAACCAAACCAGCAGACCTTGGAGGCCCTGAACCCAAATTGGGGGGCCCAGGCCCCCAAGGCCCCTCCTGTGGGGGTTGTGTACAGCAAGAATAGGCCAAACAGAAAACAGACAATTACAGCAGTAAGCATTCAAATAACAATACCCATTATGACATAGAATGCTACTTACAATGTCAAGACATATAAGAGTAATGTAGCTCCTCTATCTGAAATCATTTTCCTGCTCCTTTTCTGACTTCATGTGCAATTTTTCCTTAATTTAGTGACTCTAATTTCTGTCACTAAATTAAGGAAAGCTGCTCATGAAGTCAGAAAAGAGCAGGAAAATGATTTCAGATCGAGGAGTAATAGATTAGTGAGTCCTACTACAGTATGTGCAGCTGGTGTTAGACATTATGGGGATGATATTCAGCCTGCAGGAGGCAGGCCGGATATTCAATGCTAGACTGTTTCCGGTGACAGGCGTTGAATATCCAAGATTTTTTTTTGGCTGCTATAAACTTAACTGGCTAAGTTAATATTCAGCGCTGGCTGGTTAAATTTATAGCAGCCAAAGAGAGGCCTACTATTTTGGCAGCCTAATTTGGCCGCTTAACTTGGCTGGCAAAGCACCGAATACTCATGAATAACCAGTTATATCGTATGATATAACCGGTTAGCCACTATGCACCGACCACAAATATTCAGTGAGAGATTACCGGCTATCGCCCACTGAATATTCACAGACAGTCGGTTAAGAGCTATGTAACCGGTCAGGATCCGTTCCTGGCCAGTTAAATAGCGCTGAATATCAACCAGTATGTGTGTAACCAGTTAGGTAGTTGCACAATGAATATTGATAAGGCAGATCTGCGAACAATGGCAATAGCACATATTCATTTGTGGATATCCTGAAAACCTGATTGGCTGTGAGTGTCTTAAAGACTGGCCTGAGAACCCCTCTGAAAAATGAAGTAAACTCTGCCGGTAAAAATAACTACAGTTATTATAGATATGTGCCGTGTTTGAAAGTTGTCCCCACATAAACTTTTTTTTTTTTTTTGGGGGGGGGGGGGGGGAGGGAAGGAAGACTAATAGTGGGAAGAGACTTGATGTCTGTGTCACCAATTGTATAGAGCTGTCAAGCTACCCAGGCCAGGTCCAGGTGGGAGACTTTTTGCTCAGTTCCGGTTTGATATTACATCCCCAGTGCAGTTTGGGATTTGTAGTCCCTGATTCTAGTCATCAAAACCAGTGCTGCAGGTCCTATAGCACATGAGGGTGTGGTGGTCAGAAATAATGGAGTGAACCCTAGTCTCCCTCCTGGAACTGGGTAGCTTGGCAGCTCTGACTGCCTTGCTTTTTATTATCATTTCTCTTCCAGTTGTTCCTACCTCATCTGGTTTCTGTGTAGTGCTGCTGGTGATGGCTGGGGTCTGAGCAGAAGGAGTTTCTGTTGTGGACGGTAACGCATAAGTGTAATTGCTGTTTTTGAATGTTCGCAGGAAAGGCTGGTCCTACAAAACAAAAAGGAAGACAGTGAATTAGGCTTTTTTTTTTGTTACATTTGTACCCCACGCTTTCCCACTCACGGCAGGCTCAATTTGGCAATGGAGGGTTAAGTGACTTGCCCAAAGTCACAAGGAGCTGCCTGTGCCTGAAGTGGGAATCAAACTCACTTCCCCAGGACCAAAGACAACCACCCTAACCACTAGGCCACTCCTCCACTTTGATCCTATTGAAAAATACTTTATTCTTCTCAGATGAAAGTTATTTTCAACAAGGATGTGCCAAGACAATGTTCCACCTGTCCCCTACCTTTGGGCTCCGTCTATGAATTTTCGTTGGAGTTCTCATGTTCCCTGAGAGACAGATGGATTGAATAACTGCAGAAACTCTTTAAGCCGTGGATCAAAAATGCAGATAAACAAAGGTACCAATCAGAAGCATAGCCAGGTTGAAGGTGTGGGGGGAGCAGAGAGTGGACCGCTGATGGCACCAGTGCGTGTTTTAAATGTGACGGATCGCGTAATAAATAGTCCATTTGGGGGAGCAGCCGCTCCCCTGGAGTCCCCCCTAGCTATGCCTCTGGTACCAATGGTACTGCTGCCATGCCTGAAAACGGAGATTTACTTTTCAGATACTTTCCTGCCAATATTCAAAACAGGAGCGTAGCCAGACTTCGGCGGGAGGGGGGTCCAGAGCTCGAGGTGAGGGGGCACATTTTAGCCTCCCCCCCCAGCGCCGCCGACCCCCCCGCCATTGCCAACCCCCCCCCCACCGCCACCACCACCACCACCAACAACAACAACAACAACTTTGACTCCCCCCACCGCCGCTGACCCTCTCGACCCCCCTCCCACCGCCAACCCTCCCCCACCGTCGCCTACCTTTGGAAAGCTCTCTCTCTCCAGGTGCAGCAGCAAATATATATAAACGTCCAGCTTCACTAATATCCTGAGGGCAATTGTTGAAAGGGATTTCCACAGGTGAAAAGCATTTAACCTGCATAAACTGCCTCTATGAAACTCTGTATGTGGATAAAACAAGGCTATGGGGGGGGGGGGTGATTCTATAAGGTGGGCATCAGCATTTAAGTGCCATGAACATGTGAAAATGACCAGAATTCTGGTATATAACTGCAGGGCTGCCGAGAGAAAGAGCTGGGCCCGGGGCAGGGTCGCAGCCCCCTCCACTGGGGCTGCTGCCGCCGCCCCTGCCCCTGCCTCTGCCTACTTACCTTCCTGCATCTGCTCCTTCCTCGGTCTGTCACTCTTCTGCTCCTGTGTACTGGGACCCGGGTTATCATGCTAATGCAATCACCCGGGTCCCAACACACAGGAGCAGGAGAGATTCAGACCGAGGGAGCAGAACCTTTTGCCTGCCTCTGGAAGCCTGGTCGGCACCAGGCCCCCCCTTGGAGGTCGGGCCCGGGGAATCTTGTCCCCCCTCTTGGCAGCCCTGTATAGCTGTGTATGTGTGCCAATATTCTAGTGACGTGCTTTTCTATAAAACGGTACCTAAATGTGTTGGCATGTAGTTTGAAGGTGGTTGTACACATGGGGGAGTACAGGCAGGGCATATAGATATTCATTCATTTAAGTATTTATATACTGCTTACACCTAAGTGGTTTACAGTTTTCATTTTACAGATAGTGGGTCTGTCCCTAGTGGGCTCACAGTCTTACATTGTACTACTGTTGTACCTGGGGCAACGGAGAGTTAAGTGACTTGCCCAGGGTGACACAGAGCTTGCAGAGGGAATTGAACCTGGTTCCCCAGGCAGGGCTGCTGAGAGACTGGGCAGGACCTGGGGCAAGGCCACCCCGGGCCCCCCCACCGCCCCCTAGGTCGCCGCCGCACCCCCCTCCACCCACCCCCCTCTGTCTGCCACCGGGCCGGGCCCCCTGCATTGAAATCACAGTGCCTCTCACCTCCATGTGAAAGCGCTGCAGGCAGCAACAGCAGATCGCCTCCCTTCGGGCCTCCTTCCCTCCCTGTGTCTTGCCGGCGCGAAAGTTACGTCAGACGAGGGCGAGACACAGGGAGGGAAGGAGGCTCGAAGGGAGGTGATCTGCGGCTGCCTGCAGGCTTTCACACGGAGGTGAGAGGCACTGTGATTTCAATGCAGGGGGCCCAGCCCGGTGGCAGATGGTCGACGACAGAGGGCGGGTGGGATTGCGGCGCCGGACCCCCCTTGGAGGCCCGGGCCCAGGGAATTTTGTCCCCCCTGCCCCCTCCTCTCAGCGGCCCTGTCCCCAGGATCTCAACCCATTGCTGACCATCAGGCAGCAGCAGGAATCTAACCATTTCCCACATCCATAACCCACTACACTAGCTATTAGGCCACTCCTAGATATCTGCCTAAATTTTAGAATGGAAGCAGCAAAGGAGCAGAAATGGCCAGTGAATAGACGCACAGACAGGTCAAAATGTAAACCACTTTTATTAGCAAATGGACCTGACACACCTGTGTTTTGGCAGTAATGAAAGCATCATGGGTCACAAGTGCAATTGCTGCATTTCGATGATCATGTGTCTATGATCATATGCAGAGTAGTGATCCAAGGTATATCCAATCCCCCCAATATTCAGCCAGCGGCAGCATTTTTTTAAATACTGATCTTCACCGGCTAAATTATGCCTCAATATTCAGTGCCGGGCCATGTCCGAGCACCAGCACTGAATATTGGGGCATAATTTTGGGCAGGCAGGCTGCTGGAGCTTATGCAGGCCCTGGCGATATTCAGCCAAGCTCTCATAAGAAAGTTATGCAGGACCTGACTGAATATCGGGCAGGGACCCGCATTAAAAAAATGTGTATTTTCTCCCTCCCCTGGCAGCATGGCCCTTGACAACATCACCCCTCCCCGGGTAGCTCTGCTCCACCCTGCTATCCCAACAAAAGTCCCATCCCACCCCCACCTTCCGGTCAGGATAGGACTCTCCCCTGGGGCCTACCTGACTTCTCTGGTGGTCTAGCAGGGCGTCGGGAGCAGGAGAAAACCACTCTCTCTCCTGCCCCTAGTGGTAGCTTCCTGAAAATGGCTGCCACGACCTCTCAAATAGTGCAAAGTACCGCAACGCTGCCGAACTTCCTGAAAATGGCTGCTGTGACCTCTAGCGACAGCCTTGTTTACTGCAGTGGAACTGCCTTGGTAGCAATGAAGCTGCCCAGGGGGAGGGGGGTGATATTGTCGGGGGCTGCACCGCCGCAGGAGGGAGAAAATACACTTTTTAAAAAATGCGGGTCCCAGCCCAATATTCAGTCAAGGCCCGCATAAAGAATTTAGCTGAATATTGCCGGTGTCCGCATAAGTCCTTGCTCCTCCCCTGCGCCGCCCCTTGGCCCTTCTCTGATCAACCCTCTTTTCTATGGGCCTGTCAGAGGCGATGTTCAGCGGCACTCCCCACTTTAGTGCCCTGAATATCCGCAGTTGGGCAGTGACAGGTGATTTAAGCGGGCAGGAGCAAATCACTTTGAATATCAGCTCCAATAACTTTAAAAATCCTTCTGCTGTTCTCAGGTCAACGTAGCTTCTACAATCTCAGCAGAAATGCAACAATTGCAGTTATGACACATTATTAATCATAAGGACCCTTGATGCAGACAATACTGCTGAAACACAGCCATGTCGGGTCAATTTGCCAGTAAAGGTGGCTTACATTTTGACCTGTGTCTGTGCCTCCATTACTTGGCAGTCTTCACCCCTTTGCTTCTTCCTGGTGTGTTCTGTGGAGATCTGCTCTTTTTGTTTTTCTCCTAAACTTCAGAATACCATTATTTTGCACGTGTTAGCATTCTAGGCATGTACATGTACACCTGATCTATGGCTGGTGTAGGTGGTCATACCTGAAATATGTGTGTATATGACTTGCTATGCTAGTATTCTATAAAGAAAATAGGCACCCGCTTTCCTATATACACTAGACTCCAAACAGATTCCCCTTTATAGAATTACCCTTTAGGTTCCACAACACACCCACTTTTACCCGTTTGTAGCAGTGGCATCCCCAGGATGTGGACAGGCTAAGAAAAACTTAAGTACATAGTTTTGAATTTTCAGGCCTATCTGCAGAAAAACCAGGCACAAAATGCCCGTGGGTGCTTTTAACTTGTGCACGTTTCTTCAAGTGCAAATATGTGCCTACTTTCACTTTGAATTGGAGCAAAAACTACAGATAAGAAATAGCTGGAACTTTACTGCAACGTGGGTAGTATAAAAATTTGCCTCAGAAGCTAGGAGTTCAGGCCTCAAGTGCCGCACACAGGCCAGGTTTTCAGGACATCCCTACTAAATATACATTAGATAGATCTGCATAGATACTATCTCCATTGTATGCAAATCTATCTCATGCATATGCATTAAGGATATCCTGAAAACCTGGCCTGTGTTTGGTACTCGAGGCCTGAACTCCTGCATTCCTTCAAGCAACATATGTAAAAAAATGAAACATGCAGGGTACCATTTGCACAAACGTAGGATATTCACATCTTTTTTCCCACTGTACAATAGAAGCCAGTGTCCTTCCAATCTAGATTTAGAAGGATGCCTAAAACTGAGGTAGAAATATTTTATATATTTTTTTACCTGTTGAGGGCATTTGAGAGAGATTGATGCATCAAGGCTTTGGTTGTCTGTCTTCTCACCCAGAGGTTCCAGCTGCCAGAAGTACCAAAGAGAAAAAAAGAATTAGAAGGGACATGGTGGATGAGAAGCATTCAGAATAGAGATATGGTACAAACCGATCTTCTAGTGCCCCCTGAACTTCAAAGAGCATAGAGAGGCCAGAGATTTTGGGCAATGGTGTGGCTACTTTTGGTAGCTGTGCCAATTATTAGAAACTTTAGTAATACATTAACTTCTCCTGGGTGTATCTTACTACTACTACTACTATTTAGCATTTCTATAGCGCTACAAGGCATACGCAGCGCTGCACAAACATAGAAGAAAGACAGTCCCTGCTCAATGAGCTTACAATCTAATAGACAAAAAATAAATAAAGTAAGCAAATCAAATCAATTAATGTGAACGGGAAGGAAGAGAGGAGGGTAGGTGGAGGCGAGTGGTTACAAGTGGTTACGAGTCAAAAGCAATGTTAAAGAGGTGGGCTTTCAGTCTAGATTTAAAGGTGGCCAAGGATGGGGCAAGACGTAGGGGCTCAGGAAGTTTATTCCAGGCGTAGGGTGCAGCGAGACAGAAGGCGCGAAGTCTGGAGTTGGCAGTAGTGGAGAAGGGAACAGATAAGAAGGATTTATCCATGGAGTGGAGTGCACGGGAAGGGGTGTAGGGAAGGACGAGTGTGGAGAGATACTGGGGAGCAGCAGAGTGAATACATTTATAGGTTAGTAGAAGAAGTTTGAACAGGATGTGAAAACGGATAGGGAGCCAGTGAAGGGTCTTGAGGAGAGGGGTAGTATGAGTAAAGCGACCCTGGCGGAAGATGAGACGGGCAGCAGAGTTTTGAACCGACTGGAGAGGGGAGAGGTGACTAAGTGGGAGGCCAGCAAGAAGCAGATTGCAGTAGTCTAAACGAGAGGTGACAAGGGTGTGGATGAGGGTTTTGGTAGAGTGCTCGGAAAGAAAGGGGCGGATTTTACGGATGTTGTAAAGAAAGAAACGACAGGTCTTGGCGGTCTGCTGGATATGAGCAGAGAAGGAGAGAGAAGAGTCAAAGATGACCCCAAGGTTTCGAGCTGAGGAGACAAGGAGAATGAAAGAGTCATCAACAGAAATAGAAAACGGGGGGAGCTGAGTCCCAAAGGCTTCTCCAAACCCTGGCGTGGATTTTCTGACAGGGGGGAAGGATATGACTACATAGTACCAAGCATTGGAGCTGACTCTGTGGGTGCTTGAGCACCCCCAATATTGAGAAAATTCCTTGTATGTGTCCAAGGAGGGGTTATTTTCATTGGGCTTAGCACCCCCAATAATTTTGAAAAGTTGGTTCCTATGCTACCAAGAGAAACAATTAAGGTGTTCCAAGACAAACTTTTACAGGGATTAATTTCTTCAGAGCAAAACAGGTTAGCACTAACAGTTTTAATTGCTTTAGATTACTGCAGTGAAGATGACCTACAGAGCAAATTGTTATGTTCATTTAACGCCCCCCCCCCTTGTCAATTGAACAACTTTGGTTACCAATCTATCAGAATGTAGTTTAAAACCTTCTTCTTACCCATAAGGCCTATTATGGTGGTATGCCTCTCTCTTTATCTACAATATTTATCCCCTATTACCCTTCTAGACTGAGAATCTCAATCAGGATTTAGATCAAATCATAGTACTGAAACTGTACTAGTGTCTGCAATGAATTCATTCAAAAAAACAATAGCAACTGGCAAGAACATACTCGTAGTACAATTCGACATGTCTAGTGCTTTCGACATGGTAGATCATGGAATATTACTACACCTGCTAGAATACTTTGGAATCGGAGGCCCAGTTCTCAAATGGTTCAAAGGATTCCTCACTCCCAGATCCTACCAAGTAACAACGAATAATGGCAGATCACCACCTTGGACACCGGAATGTGGAGTTCCTCAGGGATCCCCCCTTTCACCAACTATTTTCAACCTTATGATGATACCACTGGCCAAACTACTAGCCAACCAGAACTTCAACCCCTACATATACGCGGATGATGTCACGATCCACACCCCGTTCAAAAGTAACTTAAATGAAATAACCAACGAGATCAACCAGAGCCTCCAAATCATGCACTCTTGGGCGGACTCATTCCAGTTAAAACTGAACGCAGCAAAAACTCAATGTCTAGTTCTCACTTCCCAATACAACACAATCAACTACCCCACCATAACCACACCTTATTGCACACTCCCTATTTCAAACAATCTGAAAATTCTTGGAGTAACTATTGATTGATACCTCACACTTTGATACCCACGTGAAGAATACAACGAAAAAAATGTTCTGCTCGATGTGGAAACTCAAGAGAATAAAGCCTTTTTTCCCAAGAAACATCTTCCGTATCCTAGTACAGTCATTAGTAATAAGTCATCTGGACTACTGTAACACTTTGTACGCAGGCTGTAAAGAACAGACCATTAAAAAACTCCAAACAGCCCAGAACACTGCAGCCAGACTCATCTTTGGAAAAACTAAATACGAAAGGGCGAAACCTCTAAGAGAGAAACTACATTGGCTACCACTCAAGGAACAAATCGAGTTCAAGATCTGCACAACCGTCCACAAAATCATCCACGCAGACGCCCCACTTTACATGTTAAACCTAGTGGACCTACCACCTAGAAACGCCAAAAGATCGGCCCGCAAATTCCTCAATCTAAACTTCCTCAGCTGCAAAGGAATTAAATACAAACAGTCATACGCTACTACTTTTGTGTATAAAAGCACACAGATCTGGAGCGCACTACCCATGACCCTGAAAAATATGGACAATCTAACCAGCTTTCGCAAATCTTTGAAGACACACCTCTTCAACAAAGCCTACGAAAGACATCCTTAATAATTTATTCCTCAAATCACTCAGATGCATCAAAAACGCCTCGCACAACACCTTTCTAGCACCTTGTATCTAATTCATCTACTTCCAGCTTATGTATTTAAAATCATATAATGACCTTGCATCTAAATTATTTACTTTCAGCTTATGTATTTAAGATCATGTAATGACTGCATCATAACAACACTCTGTAAGCCACATTGAGCCTGCAAAAAGGTGAGATAATGTGGGGTACAAACGCAATAAATAATAATAATAAATAATAATAAAATGTCCTCTGCTAGAGGCAGTATAGCCTTTAGAAAAAGTACCAAAGGCCCGTATTTTATTATGCAATTAAAAATTACAATTTCATCTAGGGAGATTCTATTAAGTAGAATAAAAAGGCATACATAGGTCATGGGAACCTGAGTGTGGGAATTAGTCTTGGCTTTGTAAGAATTGTAGAGGAAGATGATAAGGCCTGAAATTGCCTATCAATGTAGACTGGGAAGGCCTGTACTTTAACAGATTCTGTTCACCGTTGGGACTGACTTGGAAGGGTTAAAAATTCAATCAAAAGATAAGGGTAATGAACTTGATATACTGCCTTTCTGTGGTACAACCAAAGCATATTCTATGTAGGTACTTTGTCTCTACTCGCACTCACATGTGTGCGCCTGCACATCCTTCTCTGTATTTTAAGTAGGATCCAGATTTTGCAGAGCCTTTTATAAAATACATGGGAAAGTGCGAATGTCTCAACTCAGATGTCCAATTTCCCAACTAGACGTGCAATGCAAAAATCAGGCTTCACATCAACTCTCCCTACCTTTACTGTTGGAATTTTTCTTTTCCCTAACAACCAATGTGTTCCCTTCATCGAACATTTTAAATCAGGCAAACAGATTTTGTGCTATCTGTGTATTGCTTGTTGTACACTTTAAAGCATTTGGAAAAATACCTATTTAATGATACAATAACAGAGTGATGTACTCTTAGGGCAAATCAAGACAGTTGCATCTATCCCCCAGATTTCTCATTCAGGTGTTTTGATTTCTGATCCATCTGGGTGAGATTTGCACCAGCTACAATCTGATTTAGTTTAGTTTATTAAAAAATGTTTGACCACCTCTTGAGCATACACGAGGCAAATTTACAGAGCTGTGCCATGATTATGAACTGAGGACAGAAACAGGCTTGTATTGCTCTTAGTACAAATATGAGCATTACCTTCCCTCTGTACCTGGTGGTCATGTTTGTCCAAGCACCTTCCCCCCCCCCCCCCCCCAACAATCCCTCTTTTCTGATGCAGAATTCTGGGGTCTTAAACATATGGTTCTATGCATTCATGCTTTGCAGACCAAAGAAGTGAGTAAAAGAGAAGAGCAGCTCCCAGCTCACCATGTTGTTCCACAGGCTACGGGCACCTTGGGCATGAGCCTTCTCGCTGAAATGGAAACAGTCTGGAGCAAAGAAGGAGCTGTCAGGCATCCCATCCTACCAAGGACAAAAATAGATAACATTACTACAGTATATCACTGGGGAACCCAGGTTCAGAGCTCAAGACAGCTCCAACTTGAATTTTTGATGTCAACAGACCATAAACTGATTTCTAGCCAATTAAATAGCACTGAATATTGGGCCCTGTATAAATACTGTGCGAATAATTGCCTCTGCCATATTTGCTGCCTCTGCTACTATTATTGTCCCAGTTAATTGCTTGAAAAAAATACTATAAAGTAAATTTGTTAGTTCAGAACGCCACTGGTTTAGCTGGTTGACTGACAGTCATCAGAGGATGGAGGTAAATGGAATTCACCCAGAGGAAAGAAAGGTGAGTAATGGAGTGCCTCAAGGATCAGTGATGGGGCCGATTCTATTCAATATGTACTTTGTGAGTGACATTATTGAAGGGTTAGAAAGTAAACTTTGCCTGTTTGTGGATGATACCAAGATTTACAATAGAACGGAGTGAACCTGAAAAGCGATCTATAAAAGTTAGAAAAATGATCTAATGTTTGGCAGTTAAACTTTAATGCAAAGAAGTGCAAAATGATGCACTTGGGGTCAGATGGTCAAACTCTGGCACTGTACTGAACAGCGCCGGGGAAATATTGCTGGATCAGCGCAGAATTACTAACGCTCAATGCTAATGAGATGCAAATATAGGCATACTCATAGTGTTGAGCATTAGGGAGCTGGGGAGTTAAGTGGAGGATGGTGCCTGGCACACGCGCTCTAGAGTTGTGTGTCAAGCACAGCTCTTGAGCGCATGCCCAGAGCATCAGAGGGGGGAGGAGGGAAGGAGGAGGAGGAAGAGCTGCTGGTTGCCTCTCCTTTCACAACCAACTTTTACTTCTATGGTTCAGGGTGGAGGGGACTACTCTCAGTCGTGCTGCCTGCTTGTACTTGCCCCTGCCTTTCTGGAGGGAGTTTCATTTTCAACCAGAGGGTGCAGCACCTAGAAGGAATAGTGCAAATTCCAAATCTCACGCCTGATAGGTGAAAAACCCCAAAACGTGACTCATCTGGCCATAGAGCCTGCAGGAGGCAGTCCCCAGAGTGACAAGGCACAGAATATGTGGGCTAAGTAAAAGTAATAATGCTGCCTGCAAGCGAATGAACCAGTGGGTGATGAGCTCGCGTGTTCTTTGTTCATCAAGGATCTGCAGGGGGGAGGGGTCATCTTTCTCTTCTGTAGAACAAAATCTGCTGGTACTGAACCTTCTCCTGCTTGTTCATCACCCTCATGTCAGCTCTGAGCCCGAATAGGATTTGCCACACTACTGGCACCCTAATGTTGTCCATGGTTGTATGAACATTGGAGGACATACCTAATGACCCCTATTTGTATGCAGTGCGCATGTTTTTTTCCCACTGTAGGGGTCTTGCAGCATACTGCACCAGTAAAATTGGTGCTAGTCCAGTGCTAATGGTCTCTAGCGCCCACGTTTACTTTTGAGCATCGGGGCCTTGGGGAATAGAATCCTAGGGAGCTGTATGTGCTAGGAGGTGAGAGGCTGATATGCATAGACAGGGAGAAGGACCTTGATAGTGTCTTAGGATCTGAAGGCAACGGAACAGTGTGACAAGGCGGTGGCGGCAGCCAGAAGGATGCTAGGCTGCATAGGGAGAGGCATAATCAGCAGAAGAAAGGAGGTGTTGAAATTCATTGATGAAACTCCACTTGGAGTACTGAATTCAGTTTTGGAGGCCACATGCAGCAATGTAGCTGGGCTAACCAATTAGTGCAGAATTTGCCTTATCTCTGCCCCAGAAATGTGAAAAGACTTGAAGTAGTTCAGAGGAAGGTGATGAAAATGGTATGAGGTTTGCACCAAAAGACGTAAGAGAAGTCTGGAAGACCTGAATATGCATACCCTAGAGCAGGGGTTCTTAACCCAGTCCTTGGGACACAACCAGCCAGTCAGGTTTTCAGGATATCCACAATGACTATGCATAAGATACATTTGCAAATTCATTGTTGATATCCTGAACACCTGACTGGCTGGTTGTGTCCCAAGGACTGGGTTGAGAACCCCTGCCCCAGAGGAAAGGAACGAAAGTGGAGATATGATACACATGTTTAAATACCAGAAAGATATTAATAAACAAACAAATCTTTTCCAGAGACAGTGAAACAGTAAAACTAGAAGGCATGAATTGAGGTTGCGGGGTAGTAGGAGTAATGTCAGGAAATACGTTTTCATGGACAGTGTGGTCGATGCCTAGAATGCCCTTCTGAGGGAGGTAGTGAAGACAAAATGGTGATGAAATTCAAAAAGACATGGGATGAACATAGAGGATCCCTACTTAGAAGAGGATGTTATAAAAACAAAAATTAAATGACTACATGCATGTTGATGTGTTGAGTGGTGCTTAGACGATGATTCCAGATGTGAGGAACTAAGACCAGTGCCAGGCAGACTTCTATAGATTAGGATGTGCTAGAGAGGGCTTTGATGGCAACTCTGTAAGGACAATGTTGGGCGGACCTCTATGGTTTATGTCCCGTATAAGGCAAGACGACTCAGGATAGGTGGAGTGGACATTGACAGCAACTTCAGTAGTTGGGATGTAAGGACAGAGCCAGGCAGCCTTACATGGTCTGTGCCCCAAAAATGGCAAAAAGAGATCAGGAATAAGTATATATATATTTTATACCACCCTCATTATTTGTTTAATCATGAAGTCAATGAAAGCGACTGTTGGGCAGACTGGATATGTTCCAAACCTGAAGTGCTCTACCTTATTGACTGAACAGAGCGTGAAGCATGTGGTGAAACTGCCCACGGCCTCCTGGCTTTTGTTGGTCCTTGGCTTGGTCCCAAATCATTATATTCTTTATGTGAGCAGTCCCCCCTTACAATATATGGGAATACACTGGGACCCACCATTGAAGACTGGGAGTGAGACCGAGGGTCTAGATTAATCAGTGCTGACCACTGGTCCCACTTTTGTCATGTTTTAATTTGGAGATGACTCTTATCTTTGTTTTGGAAGATCTGATCACGTAAAATTCATAAGGAAGAATCAGTAGCACTAGAGCTGGTGAATCCTGTTCTCTAAGGCCACCAATTGTTCAGGTCGTTTAAGTAACTAATCAAATATCATTATCAAATTTGCAGTCATTGTTTGCAAGCGTGTATTACGAATACTATAAAGGGTGCTAAAACCAAACTGCATTATAACCTGAATTCTATTTTAGATTTATATGCCGCTTTTCTCCCCTAAAAGGGGATCCAAGGCAATTTACATAAAAATATACCAACCTAGCATATAATACATTTAAAAACAACATAATACATAAAAATAATATAGCAATAACAAATGAAAATAATACTAATTATAATTCCTCAGTACAACAAAGCATATTTTCTACTTTTACTAGGGGATGTAGCTGAAATGGAACACATTAGAAAGTATTAGGAGCTTGCCATTTCTGGGCTACAATGCTTATACTCTGCCTACAGCCAACAGTTATAGAAGGCAATAACTTTTTACTTTACATGCGTGTGTCCTGACTAAACTTTTGAAAATACACCTCTTTATCTCTGTGCTTATCTGGGGCTCAGCTGAAAATCATGCATGATCTTATTTTGGCTTTTCAGTCAATTCCAAATTTTAGAAAATATTCTTTTATAAAGTATCGGGAATCTATGTAATGGTAGAAACAGAGTGCATGCTCTCAATCTAGAGTGTGGGCAATTATACAAGTTACATGTCCTAAAGCCAACATAAAAATACCGGTCACTTGCGACACAATATAACCATAGACCGTAACAGACATTACCTGACTCTTCTTCCCCCTTTCTTTCTCTAAGTTCCCCCAAATGTTTCCTATCATACATATACCTCATTATAACACAATATCACTTTGTATTCATTCATACTATGTATGTGTTCAAACTGTAACCGGCTAACGCTGTTAACGGTTATATGTAAGCCACATTGAGCCTGGAAAAGGTGGGAAAATGTGGGATACAAATATAACAAAGAAACAAGTAAATAAATAAATAAATAAATAAATAAAGCAGACTACTTTATCCTCATAATGGTATCTCTGGTAGGAAATAGTTTGACTGACTCCTAGGCAGAGGTATCAGAGTTCTAACTGTTGTCAGGCAGAATTTGAAACAGATTATTTTTCAGATATCTGTACTACCAAAAAACCACAGGGCCCTTTTACCAAGCTGTAGTAAGAACAAATACATGCTTATAGCAGCAAAAAATACCTAACTGTGGGGTGTGTTCAGGCATCCCACGGAAACTTTGGGATCAGCATGTACTACCCATGCGCTAAAAAATAAAATATATTTTTTAGCGCGGAGGGTGGATCTGGGGTGGAGATAATGCAAATTCTGAACTAATTGGTTAGCACAGCTACATTGCTGCATGTGAGCCCTTACCACCCACATAATGGGTGGCGATAGGGGCTTGCTTTGTAATGGTCAAGCACTAATGGAAAAATTAGTGCGTGGCCATTAATAAGGGAAATAGGAAAATCGACCATTTTACCTCTTTGGTAAAAATGGCTTAGCACATGGAATGACCCATATGAGGGCACACTAAGGCCGCTTTTTACTGTAGTTTGGTAAAAGGGTCCCCAGTGAAAACTGTCATCACGTCTCCAGAGCCTTTTATGGGAATTTGAATTATGGCTTGGAGAAACATATTTCAAAAAATGCTTCTGAAATAATGTCTAAAGCTTACTTCTTTTCTTGGCATGCTCACTTTCTCCAGAAATGGCTGGACCACCACAGTAAAATCATCTCTTGTGTCATAGCGTCCGCTCTCAACTAACTGATGAGTTTTCTCCTGAAGGGAAGAAAGAAACAAGTCAGCTCTTTGTTCTGTGCTCATGTCAACCTGTTCCAGCGCAGTTTCGTAGGGTGATAAATGGTGAGGGGCACTACTCAAAGCCTGAGGAGACAGCTGTATCATAGCTGAGATTAGAGAAGGCAGGTGTGGAGAGTACATGTAGCCCAGTAGTTAGGATTCTCAAACGAGTCGTTGGGGCTCATCCAGCCAATCAGGTTTTCAGGATATCCACAATGAATATGCATGAGACAAATTTGCATGCACTCTACTGTATGTAGATCTATCTCATATATATTCATAGTGGCCAACCTGATAACTTGACTGGTTGGATGTGTCTTGAGAACTTGTTTGAGAACCCCTGGGTTAGAGCAATGGTTAGAGTATCCTGGAATCCTGCTCCTTGTGACCTTGGGCAAGTCATCTCACTCTCCATTGCCTGAGGTACAAACATAGATTGTAAACTCTGTAGGATAGAGAAATACCTGCTATACATGAAACATACATTGCCTTGAGCCTGGCTTTAGAAAGGTGAGTAACCAAATCCAGTAGTGCAAGAGTGTCACTCACAAGCTCTGCTGCTGTGCTTCTAATATAGAGTTGGGGTTGGTAATAGGACATTCATGACCACAGTTCTTAATAAAGTGCAAGGGACTCCATGAGTCTTCCCGCATTGGTCATTAGCACTGCCAAAGGCAGGCTGCCCAAAAGCCCAGCCTGAGCTAAAACCTCCCTCCAGAAAGTAGGGCATGTAGTAGTTTGGTGGTGTTTATCGAGGACGCTGTCTTTGTGCACACTCAGTGTGCCCTATGTAAGTTTACCACCAAGCTCCACATTATAAAAAGTGGGTTGAGCCAGTCCTGGGTTTCCCCCATTGCATCTTTGGAGTTTTAGTTTTCATTTCTCTAGGGAAGGCAGGAGTCCAAGTTCACGAAAGCAACAGGGATAAAACTAGGCCTGACTTAACCATTCTTTTATGACTTGGAGACAGGTCTTAATTTAAACAATCTTCTGCCTTTTCACTCCAAGAAGTGTACAAGGTGGATTACAATACAAGTACCAAAGCATAAATGCAGCAAAACAAAATGGATAATCAGTTTAAGTTTTAATCCCAAACCAGGAACTCCAGTCATTAGGTGTCACCATAGTGCAATGACCGAGAGCCCTTCCCACAGGGGCTGTGAACCAGGGGCGTATCTGAA
This sequence comes from Microcaecilia unicolor, assembly GCF_901765095.1. Lineage (NCBI taxonomy): Eukaryota > Metazoa > Chordata > Amphibia > Gymnophiona > Siphonopidae > Microcaecilia > Microcaecilia unicolor. Next base: position 48,398,113 of record NC_044033.1, on the reverse strand, counting down.
AGTCGGCGGTAGCGGGGGCCGAAGCCAGAGTGAGGGGGCACATTATAGCCCCTCCTCCAGCCGCCGCCGCCGCCATTTCCAACCCCTCCCCCCGCCACCGTGGGTATCTTTGCTGGTGGGGGACCCCAACCCCCACCAGCCGAGGTCCGCTTCCTCCTGCCGCTGCGAGGTTTTTTAAGTTCATCGGGATTCGTCCTCCGTCACTCTGTGATGCTGTTCAAAGAAGCTGCTAGCTGAATGCAGTTTCGGACTGAGTCTGACGTCGCTGCTGCACGTTGTACGTGCAGGACGTCAGACTCATGTACAACGTGCAGCAGCAACGTCAGACTCAGTCCGAATTAAACTGCATTCAGCTTGCAGCTTCTTTGAACAGCAGCACAGAGTGACGGAGGACGAATCCCGATGAACTTAAAAAACCTCGCAGCGGCAGGAGGAAGCGGACCTCGGCTGGTGGGGGTTGGGGTCCCCCATCAGCAAAGGTACCCACGGCGGCAGTAGGGGGGTCCAGGGTGAAATCTGCGGGGGCCCAGGCCCCTGTGGCCCCACGCAGATACGCCCCTGCTGTGAACACTCCCTCCACAGCAGCTCCAACCCAGGAAACGGAAGTTCTGATCTGATAGTTAAACTTAGGACCCCACATGGACCCACCAGGTCAACTCAAAGTGGTTCTTCAGAGGATATTTTTAAAAGGGGGCACTTAGTGTAAGATCATTTTCAGGCACCTGTTTTTAACCCATTTAAAAAAGACAAATAGGTGCTTACTGCTTTTTTTTATTGGTAATAGTTTAAAGGGGTTGCATGACAGGGGTGGAGAGTGAGTGTGGAAGTGGTAACCAAGTTAGTGCAGGCTAACTGGTTACTGCAAGAGCCCTTGCCGATTCCTATATAGGAACTTTTTAAGTCTAAGTGCTTTGAAAATGAGTCCCATGGTCATAAACTGGATCTGATAGCAAATCGAACCATATTGTAAATCCCAAGGGACTGTCTCAGTATCTCTTTAATCCTTTATTTATTTAGATTTTTGCTCACACCTTTTTCAGTAGTAGCTCAAGGTGAGTTGCATTCAGGTACACTGGATATTTCTCTGACACAGGAGGGCTCACAATCTAAGTTTGTACCTGAGGCAATGGAGAGTTAAGTGCAGGGCCGGTCTTAGGGCGAGGCGACCGAGGCGGCCGCATAGGGCCCCGCGCTCAAGGGGGCCCCGCGCGGCACGCCTGGGGTCGCCGCTCCCCCCTCCCCCCGACGATTGATCGCTGTCCTGTAAAAAAATTGAGAAGCGGCCGAGTAGCAGGCAGCGCCTCGCGTCTGCCCTGCTAGTAAAAATCTCCTGCACGTCGTCGGGCCGGCCTTCCCGCATTAAGTCCCGCCCTCCTCTGAGGTAATAGGCTCTTCCCGCATTAAGTCCCGCCCTCCTCTGAGGTAATAGCCTATTACCTCAGCGGAGGGTGGGACTTAATGCGGGAAGGCCGGCCCGACGACGTGCAGGAGATTTTTACTAGCAGGGCAGACGCGAGGCGCTGCCTGCTACTCAGCGCTTCTCAATTTTTTTTAAAAGTTAGTAGGTGCAGCAGGAGGAGAACAGAGTTGGTAGGTGGGTCGGGTCGGGTTGGGGGGGGACTCAGATGGGAGAAGGGTGTGGGATGGGGGTTCTCAGTTGGGGGGAGGGGTAAGGGGGACTCAGATGGGAGAAGGGTGTGGGATGGGGGTTCTCAGTTGGGGGAAGGGGGTAAGGGGGACTCAGATAGGAGAAGGGTGTGGGATGGGGTTCTCAGTTGAGGGAAGGAGGTAAGGGGGACTCAGATGGGAGAAGGGTGTGGGATGGGGGTTCTCAGTTGGGGGAAGGGGTAAGGGGGACTCAGATAGGAGAAGGGTGTGGGATGGGGGTTCTCAGTTGGGGGAAGGGGTAAGGGGGACTCAGATAGGAGAAGGGTGTGGGATGGGGGTTCTCAGTTGGAGGGAGGGGGTAAGGGGGACTCAGATGGGAGAAGGGTGTGGGATGGGGGTTCTCAGATGGGAGAAGGGGGCTGGAACTGGGGTTTGAGAAGGGGCCATATGGGAAATGGGGGCCATGCATGGGGCTGGTGGGAAAATGGGGCATGCGTGGATCAGGTGGGAGAATGGTTCTGAGGCTGAAAAGCGGGGCTCTAATACAAGGCTTGTGGATGAAGGGGGCTGAAAAGGAGGGTAGGTGGGATAAGGGGGCTAGTACTGGGACTGGAGGCTGAAAAGGGGCAGGGGCTGAAACTGTGGGTACTGGGGGCTGAAAAGGAGATAGGGAGAAGTGGCTGGGGCTGAAGCTTGGGACTGGTGGGAGAAAAGGGCTGGGGCTGAAACGGGGGACTGGTGGGATAGTGGGGCTGAAAAAAAGGGGCAGAGAGAGGGGCAGATCCTGGATGGAAGGGGGAGCGAGAGGGAGGGCAGACCCGGATGGATAGGAGAGGGAGGGCAAATGGTGGATTGAAGGGGCAGAGAGAAAGGGCAGACAGTGGATGGAAGGTATAGAAAGGGCAGACAGTGAATGGAAGGGGCAGAGATAGAGGGCAGATGTGCACGGAAGGGGCAGGGAGAGAGGGCAGACATTGGATGGAGGGGACAGCAGAGAGGGCAGACACTGGATGGCAGAGAGAGAGCGAAGACAGATGCTGGATGGAAGGAAGACAGTGAAAAGAAGATGAGGAAAGCAGAAACCAGAGACGACAAACTGTAAATAAAATATATATTTTTATTTTTTTGCTTTAGGATATAGTATTGTAGCTGTGTTAATAAATGTTTATAATAGAACATATAAATAAGGTAATCTTTTTATTGGACTAATTTTAATACATTTTGACAAACTTTCGGAGAACAAAGCCCCCTTCCTCAGGTCAGGATAGGATACTGTAACAGCTCTATACTGTATTGACCTGAGGACGGAGGTTTTGGCCTCTGAAAGCTAAATGTATTAGTCCAATAAAATGGTATTATTTTATTTTCTATATTTGTTTTATTTCTATTTGTTAATTTGTAAAGTGGTGATTGGTATTTGTTAGGTTTTTTTTCAAATTTACATCTGTTGTCTTTATATTTTGCACAGTACTAGGGGACATTTTCTGTTTCTGTGGTGTTGTATGCAGAGTCTGGCATCTTGGGGGTTCAGTTTAATTTTTGTCTAAATAGAAAGTTTAAATATTACTACTTATTCTATAGTGGATTAGGGTGTATCTGTGTTTGTGAAAAAGACATGGTTTTCAGTTGGCATTGACTGTGCAGGATCGACAAGCCCTGGAGCTCAGAGGGAGGGGTGGCCGGCTCTGGAGCTAGGGTGGGGCCCGTCAAATTGGTCTGCATAGGGCCCCGCACTTGCTGAGACCGGTGCTGGTTAAGTGACTTGCCCAAGATCACAAGGAGCAGCAGTGGGATTTGAACCAGCCACCTCTGGATTACAAGACCAGTGTTCTAACCACTAGGCCACTCCTCCACACTTTTGTAAACTGCTTAGAACTTTATCAGTACAAGCAATCTAGAAATCCAAATAAAGTAAAATAAATGAGAGAAATACAATAAAGGCTTTTTCACAACTGCCTTAGGGAAGGGCTTAACATGCAGGAAAGATCTGCATAAGGGTGTGCTAAGCCCATTTACTAGCACAGTTTAGTAAAACAGCTCCAAGAATTACCCCTTAATTTACTTTTTGGAAGTTCCTGACTTTTCCTTAAAATTCCCCCATCTTTACCTGATATTGTCTGTTAAAAGATGCAAGCATCTCCAGGTCCGAGGAATTGTCAGCAGGATTTACAACACAGGAACACAAAGCCCTGCATGAAACAAAAGCCACAGGAGAGGAGCATCAGAAAATATCTGAACAGTAAAATGAAAATTTTAGCAAAGTCAAATCAAAACTACTCATCAACTAGTACTCACAGTGTTAATGATTTTAGTGAAATGAAAAATGAAGACTGTTTCCTGCATAGTAATTTTACAGTGCTCACAGGTGAAGCACATGACTCCACATAAGAACATGTCCATCAAGCCCAGTATCCTATTTCCAACAGTAGCCAACCCAGTTCACAAGTACCTGGCAAGATCCCAAAAGAGTAAAACAGATTTTATGCTGCTTATCCTAGAAATAAGCAGTAGATTTTCCCAAGTCCATCTTATTAATGGCTTACGGACTTTTTTTTTAAAGAAATTATCCAAACCTTTTTAAAACCCTGCTAAGCTAACTGCATTTACCACATTCTCTGGCATTGAATTTAATTACAGGTTGAATGAAGAAATATTTTCTCCAGTTTGTTTTAAATTTACTACTTAGTAGCTTCATTGCGTGTCCCCCACGGGCGTAGCCAGAAAACAGATTTTGGGCGGGCCTAGGCAAGAACTAGGTGGGCACCAAGTGTTCTCCCCCACCCCCACCGCCCCCCCCCAAAAATTTCAGCTTGCGGGAAAATGCTTCTTTCCACCTTGGCAGTCTGCAGCAGGCATGCGCTGAAAACTGAGCATGCGCAGGTGCCGGTATCATGGAGAGTAGCATTTTCATTACCATCAGGGGGAAGCCTTCAGCTGGCAGAGCTTGGGATCCCCACCAGCTACCACTAAACATGTGCTACTGTTGTGTGGGCCTGACCCCCAAGTCGGTGGGCCCTGGCCCACCCAGGCCCACCTGTGGCTACGCCACTGGTGTCCCCTAGTCCTAGTATTTTTGGAAAGAGAGCATCAGAAAAGTGTTAATTGTCCAAGGTTTAAAGTCAGATTCCCTAGAGATAAGCCCCCAAATTCTATGTAGGCTGTCCAAGATCTGTGTGCAAACTAATCAATGAGCTGTTAACAATCAACAATTAATGAACACTTATTTGGAGTTATGTGCCGATCTGCCCTGTATCCTATTCTAAACATGTGTGCCTAAAATTAGTGTGTGCGCTCAAAAGGGGCAGGGCCATGGGAGGGACATGGGTGTGTCAGAACTGTGCCCGGAATTTACGTGCGATATAGAATAGTGTCGTTATTGCACACCGGCATTTATATTATGTTTCAGCAAGTACAACAGCTTGCACGGAAAGTTGGGTGCGAGATCCGCCCTAAGCTAGTATTCTGCAAAAGGCACTCTGTGCAGAGCACCCTTTGCAGTAGCAGCGTACCTACCTTATATGGTACCCAGGGCTGAGCACACCCCTCTCCTCCAAACAAGGGGGTGCGCCAAACAGGCGTGGCTGTCAGTCCCCTGCCCCCTCTGATGTCAACTACCTGTTCCGGGGCAGGGGATCGACAGAGCCAACAGCTGTACACCTGCTCCACGCACACTTTTGCTGCTGGCACCCAGGGCAGACAGCCTCTACCGCCCCACCTTAGGTAAGCTACAGCTATGCAGAATACTAGTTTAGCATGGATCTTCCCAGTGCATAACCTTGAACGTCTTTTACCGAATTCCCTCCAAGGTGTGCTTGAAGCAGCTATGTGGGGCTTCAAGTGACAGTCTACGGGAGGTTTCTACTGAGGTGGTCCTGGCTCCAAGGCAGGGCCTCCCAATTTTCTCTTGGAGGCACTTAGTGTAAGATCATATATATATACTAGTAAAAAAAGGCCCGTTTCTTAACGCAATGAAACGGGTGCTAGCAATGTAATGAGTTCCTGCCATTAATGTTTCCACTGTTGTATTCTGAATATAATTGTTGTTTACATGTGTAAGATTTCTTTATATACAATATTTTTTTGTGTAAACTGGGTTACAATGTGGTAAAAGTTTTCCTTGTTCAGGCCCTTCAATCAGTTTAACAATCACATCAGAAGAGCTCCTTACTCGTGACAATGCAACATACAGTTGCCCATGTGAGAGACTGAGAGTGACAGTGTGTTTTACAGACAGTGTACGAGAGAGATACACAGAGTGATTGAGTGTGTGTGTGTGATGTCTGTGTGTGTGTGTGTGTGTGTGTGTGTGTTTGTGTGATGTGTGTGAGTGACAAAGTGATTAAATGTTTGTCTTCCCTTCCGTTCACTTGCCTCCACTGATGTTCGTACCTCCCTGTATATGATTGTTTGTTAGAGATTCAATCCACTCCACTTCTCTCCTCCAAGTTCCGTTCTGTCTGATTGGTTCTTCGTTCCTGTGATGTCGCGTTTGTTTGCTTGGCAACTATGCAGCATTCCGTTTCCTCGACGTGAGGGCGGGGACAGTGAGAGCCAATGAATCGCTGAACTACAGACTTACGAACCCTACACTGCCACAGTGCCACAGAGTCAGCTTCAGAATGTTGGAGGTGCTTTTTATTATATAGGATACATATAAACTATTTAAGTGACTGCTTTTCCTCTCACGTCGTTCACAATCAGTTTTCAGCATGAGCGATGTGAGGGAAAAAGCAGTTACAGGGCAGGCAATGCAGAGGAGAACAGTGCTGGAGGAAGGCTTTTGCTGGCGGGGCTTGGAGACCTCTGCCAGCCAAGGTATGTGTAGTTGCAGCAGGGGGCAGGGAGGTGGGGCAAAAATGTGCCCCCCCCCCAATTTTTGGTGGTCCAAGGGTGGGTGGGGGTGGCAGTAGCGGTTCTGAGAAGGGGGGACCGACAGCGGCGGCCCTTCCCTGGGTCAAGTTTAGTCTCTCGGCGGCCCTGTCTCCTGAATTTGCCCTCTTCCCAAGTCTAGAAACAAACAGACAGGCTGCTGCAACTTACTTTTCAGACTGAGGTTTGTATGGTATAAACATGCAGCCCAATATTCAAAATGATTTAATTGGGCAGGAGCAAATTGGGAGGAGATATTCAGTGGCACGTTAAGTGGACAGTGCCAACTTAGAACAGGCCCTCCTGGGACTAGTTTAGCCTTGGTGGTCCAGTGAGATGATGAGGGCAGGTGTGAACTCTACTTTCTCTTGCCTCTAGTGTTTCCATAGTAGACATGGTCACCACAACTTCTGGTGGAAGTCTGGTGAAACTACCACTAGCACCACGACACTCCTGCAGTAGCCATTTTTACTATGGAGCTGTTAGAGGTAGGATCAAGTGGGGTTCGCACCTTCCCCCATGCCCCAGCTGAACCACCATGGCCTAAGGTAGGCCTGAGGGGGCAGGTTCTAACTGGGGGCAAGTGGGGTGCATGATTACATTGCAGGAGGGTGGCAGGATGGTCAATGATTGGATCAAGGGGGACATGCTTATGTGGGTTATGACGATATTCAGCTGGGACCCACATAAGTATCTTATGTGGGTCCTAGCTGAGTATCAGCTGGGACCTGCATAAAAGCCAGTAGCCTGATTTGTTTAGATGCAATTTTCAATGCCAGTGCCATAGTCAGGCATTAAATATCAGAGCTTAATTCTACCTGCAGCGGTCAGCATTTAAAAAACAGCTGACCACCACCAGTTGAATATTGACTGGATAACTCTCAAAGTTAGGAGCATAAATCATTTGAATATTGGGCCTGATATTAATTCCTCACAGTTCAGACAGCTTTTCTCTTGGTAGCAGCAGCATTGTAGCCCAAGATAATACTTATAATAGCCCCAGCAAAGGCGGAAGACATGGCATATTTTGATGTAATGCATCCTTAGGATAAGAAACCCTGATGTGTACCTCACTTAACACAAGTTTGTTCCATATTAAGCCTGAGATAACTTGTTCCCTGAGACCCGCTGTGTCTGCCATTTGCAGCCCTGCCAAGGTCAAGAATCCCTGTGAAGGTGTTGGACAGCACTTCACCACCTCTCCTCTAACACCCAAGCGGACCAGTACACAAATGAAGTTCAGACCTTAGGAGAAATCGCGGGCAGTTAACCCTGTTATCCTGGTATAAGTCTCGTAGTGGAATTATGTGAAGTATGGACACCAAATTCACAAACATCCGAGGGACCTGGCAAAAGAAACAGACAGAAAAAAAATGTAACCCTGTTTCTTAGTGAAGGAAACATCAACTATGATGGCAGGTATAGACCACAAGGCCTCCTCTCTAAATCTGCCGATTTCCTCTTCTTGTAACACTACAAACTTTATTTATCTCAGAGCCTACTCTTGCTACCCTAAAGCTAATACTTCTTTGTGCTTATCCCAGACTTTCTTGAATTATTTTCCCTCAACCTCTCCTTGTCATTGTCAACTTTCTGTGAAGAAATATTTCCTGATGTTATATCTGAACCTTTCCTTTCCTAGGCTCATCTTATTTGGTTTGGGCAACTCTTATCTGATTTAATTTCCAACTTACCACCGATAGCATTGAAGGGAGGAGGGCTATCGGTGGAATGCCATGAGGGGGTGGGGCTTTAACTGTCGATACGTCATAGAACAGCTGATATTTAATTGATTTGAAAAGACGCTGGCGCCATCTTGGCTTTGGACTAACTTTTGCTGAGCTGACGCTAATAAGATCATAGAGTAAGTTTTGGGGTTCTGTTTAAATAACGACACTCTCTAGACATAGGCTAACTGTTTGGGTGTGGAGTGCGGTTAAAAATGAAGTTTCTTGTGTTGTAGGGGATGTCCTTGAGTAGGGTTACCATATGGCTCCAGAAAAAGGAGGACGGATTGAGCCAGCCGGGTTTTACTTCCATTGCTTTCAATGGAAAGCAATTGCTTTCAATGGAAGTAATTGAGCCAGCTGGGTTTTACTTCCATTGCTTGAAAGCAATGGAAGTAAAACCCGGCTGGCTCAATCCATCCTCCTTTTTCTGGAGCCATATGGTAACCCTATCCTTGAGTCAGCTCATTTCGGAGCGAAACGTGCATGTCGGGCAGCTGAACCCCTGGGTCTGATAAGAAAGAAGATAAGTTCAAATTTAAATTATGGGCTTGAATAAATAGAATGAACAAGTTAAGAATATTTAAAATGAACCAATGAAGAGGTTGATGTTTGTTAATATCGCCAGATTGAAAAATCGCTGGTGATTGAACATCACTGAGGTTCATGGGAAATATATGTTAATATATGTTATTATATTGAAGATCTGAAGAGTGTTGTTGGGTATTGAATATTGCATACAAATTGTGGAGGAGTGGCCTAGTGGTTAGGGTGGTGGACTTTGGCCCTGAGGAACTGAGTTCAATTCCTAGCCCAGGCAGCTCCTTGTGACTCTGGGCAAGTCACTTAATCCTCCATTGCCTACTGCATTGAGCCTGCCATGCGTGGGAAAGCACGGGGTACAAATGTAATAAAAATTCTGGACTGGATAGTAATCTCCAGCTACATTTAGATAAATTTAATTCTTTTTGTATCTGCTTTCCTCTTGGATTTCTTCCCACTCATCACAGGCAATTTTAATTTACATGTAAACACTACAAATGATTCTTTGGTTCTATATTTTATACCAGCTAAAGTTTCATTGGGATGATATATACCAAACTCAGGACTCCCAAATACTGAAGAACATATGTTGGATTAAATTTTAGACCCTCTCACAGGGAACAATCAACCCTATTGATTTAGTCTGATAATTTTCTTTTGACTTTAACTATTAAACTTCAGAATCTAAAAAAAAAAATTTCAGATTACCCTGAAAGAATATCATTCAGGGGTAGGATTGATGTCCTGGATTTTGCCAAAGGAGGATGAGGAATTTAATACTCTAGAGAAGTGGGGTAATAAATCATGAATAGAAAATACAGGCGGACAGCAGTAGAAACAAGTTGTTGCTATGAATCTACGCCAAATTATGCAGTGCAAATCGGGTACCTGGTTTTCACAAGACTCATTAGATCTTAAAAAAAAGAATGCAGACATTTGGAATGTATGTGAAATACACCCAAGAATGCAGAATCTTTAACTATTTTGGAAACACCACTTTAAGGCAAAGAAACATACAGGGGTTGATATTCAAAGCGATTTAACTGGCCAGAAACAGCTCCTGTTTGGGGCTATCTGCTGGCACTTAGTTAGTGCCGCTGAATTTCATCACAGACTGCTAAACTCAAAGCTGGCTATTTTGTGGGCGGTCTGAGGGCAGAGTTCACATTTATGTGGTTAAGTGCTGATAGTCAGCACTTAACCACCTAAGTTTAGTTGGATATCTGCCTGCTGCAGCATTCCAGTAAAGTTCTGTTTTGCATAAAATACAAATCCTGGAGTGGAGGGTTTCTGTGGAGTGAGAGTGAAGTTATTTTGCTCCCAGACTGAGAGAGAAATAAAGTACAAGTGAGGCTTAAAACCCTATGGCCTAACGGATTTATTTGTGGTGACCCTGGTTCCTGTGCTGACCGGAAGAGTTAACTGGTGCCTGGAACTTTGTGGTGAGACCAGGGTTACACGTATAAGAGATAGCTGGCCACATAAACCCAGATATTCAATGTCAGAGCCCGGGAATAATGCCATCGGCAGCTAAAAAAACACCCACTTACTGCAGCTAGCTGAATATCTACCCCACAGTTTCAAAAGCCAAAGAATCATCTTATGCTGTGTTAATAGAAACATAGAAACATGACGGCAGATAAAGGCCATATGACCCAGCCAGTCTGCCCATCCTCTGTAACCCCTAATTCTTCCTGTTCCTAAACAATCCCACACGCTTATCCTTTTTAAATTCTGGAACAGTCCTAGACTCTACCACCTCCTCCGGGAGGCCATTCCACGCCTCCACCACCCTTTCTATGAAATAGTACTTCCTTAGGTTACTCCTAAGCCTATTCCCTCTTAACTTTGTTATATGCCCCCTCATTCCAGAGCTCTCCATTTACATAAATGCCCTTGAGATAATTAAACGTTTCTATCATGTCACCTCTCTCCCTCCTCTCTTCCAGCATATACATGTTGAGGTTCATAAGCCTGTCCCTATCATTTTTGCATTCAAGACCGCTTACTAATTTAGTAGCCGCCCTCTGGACCGACTCCATCCTGTTTATATCTTTCCGTAGGTGCGGTCTCTAGAACTGCATGCAGTACTCCAAACGGGGCCTCACTAGAGACTTATACAATGGCACTATCACCTCCTTTTTCCTGCTGGTCATGTTTCTCTTTATGCACCCAAGCATCCTTCTGGCTTTGACCGTCGCTTTTTCTACCTGTTTGGAAGCTTTAAGGTCATCAGACACAATCACCCCCAAATCCCACTCATCCTTCGTACACTGAAGCACTTCACCCCCTATACTGTACTGTTCCCTCAGATTTTTGCGACCCAAGTGCATGACCCTGCATTTTTTGGGATTAAACCTTAGTTACCAAATATCGATCCATTCCTCTAGCTTCGCTAGGTCCTTCCTCATGTCATTCACACCCTCCAGGGTGTCCATCCTGTTGCAGAGTTTAGTATCATCCGCAAAGAGACAAACCTTACCAGACAGCCCTCCGCAATATCGCTCACAAGACATTAAAAAGAGCCAGCCCTAGGACTGATCCCTACGGTATTCCACTGACGACATCCTTTTCTTCAGAGCAAGCTCCATTTACCACTACCCTCTGTCTCCTACCATTCAACCAATTTTTAACCCAATCAGTTACTCTAGGTCCCATACCGAGGGCACTCAATTTATTTATCAGTCTCCTGTGTGGAACCGTGTGAAAGGCTTTGCTGAAATCCAAGTATACCACATCAAGTGCCCCTCCCACATCCAGCTGTTTGGTCACCCAGTCGAAGAAGTCAGATTCATCTGACACGACCTGCCACTAGTGAAGCCATGCTGCCTTGGGTCCCGCATTCCATTTAGTTCAAGAAATCTCACAATCCTCCTCTTTAGACGTGTTTCCATTAGCTTACTCACCACCGAGGTCAGACTGACAGGTCTGTAATTCCCAACCTCCTCCTTACTTCCACTCTTGTTGTGCAAAAGGAACCACATCTGCCCTTCTCCAGTCCACAGGTTCCACTCCAGTTTCTAAGGAAACATTGAAGAGGTCCATCGGCAGAGCCAACAGAACTTCTCCGAGTTCCTTAAGCACCCTCGGGTGTATCCAATCAGGCCCCATCGCTCTGTCTACTTTTAGTTTGGCAAGCTCCTCACAAAAATAGTCCTCCGTAAACGGGTCTTGGTCTACCATACATCCATCCCCTTTTAGCCTTTGTTTTCTGCAGCCCTACCCCCCGGTCTTTCATTCATGAGCACAGAGCTAAAATAATTGTTAAGTAGCTCAGCTTTAACCTTATCATCTTCCACATATTTCTCTCCCTCAGCTTTGAGCCTCACAATGCTATTATGGCACTTCCTCTTGTCACTTACATATCTGAAAAAGGTCTTGTCCCCCAATTTTACCGTATGAGCTATCTTTTCCTCCATTTGCCACTTCGCTTTCCTGATAGCTTTTCCAGCTTCGCTTCGTTTATTTAGGTATTCTCTCCTGTCTTCATCTTTCTGAGTCGTCTTATAACGTGCAAAGGCTAGCCTCCTTACCCTTATCTTTTCAGCTACTACATTCGAGTACCAGAGAGGCCCTCTTTTCCTCTTACTTTTATGTAATTTTCTAACATAAAGATTAGTTGCCTTTAATATAGCTCCTCTTTCAGTCTTGTCCATTGCTGTTCTACATCCTTCAGCTATTCCCATCCCGCTAACTATTCCTTGAGAAATTCCCCCATCTTGGCAACGTTAGTTCCTTTGAAATCCAGGACCTTCAATCTCGAATGAGCCCTCTCTTCTGTTTTAATATTGAACCATACCATACGATGATCACTAGATGCCAAATGGTCTGCCACCTTGACGTCAGAAACGTACTCTCCATTCATAAGCACCAGGTCCAGAATAGCTCCATCTCGCGTCAGTTCCGTTACCCACTGCTGGAACAATTCTTCCTGTAGGAAATCTAAGATCTCTTTGCTTCTAGATGACCCCGCAGCCGGGACACCCCAATCAACATCCGGCATATTGAAGTCACCTATCAGTAATACTTTCCCTTTCCTAGCTATCTTGTGGATGTCTTCAATTAAGTCCCTGTCTATTTCCTCTGACTGTGAGGGTGGTCTGTATATCACTCCGATATAGATACGTTTTCCTTTCCCTCTTTCCAGTTTAACCCACAGCGCTTCTTCCATACCCCACATGTCCTGCAGTTCTGTCACTAGGATATCATTCTTAGCATATAATGCCACACCTCCACCCTTTTTTCCTACTCTAGCCTTCCTGAATAGATTATAGCCAGGTATAACAACATCCCAGTCATGGTTCTCCGTGAACCACGTCTCTGTGACCGCCACTAAATCCAAGTCCGCTTCCATCATTGTAACCTCAAGATCTAGAAGTTTGTTTCCCATACTACGGGCATTGGTATACAAGGCTCTCCAGATTTTGCTCTTTTTATTCTCTTCTATAGAGGCATTACATATCCTACCTTCCTTGGGGTTAATTATGGCTTCATGGCCTTTTATACCCATCTCCATCAATTTTAGCTTAAAGCCCTCTTTAGTACTTTAGCAACCTGTTGCTGAAGACACTCCTTCCCTTCCTTGACAGATGGACACCATCACCGCTCAGTACCTCTTGGAAAATCATCCCATGGTCTACGAAACCAAAGAACTCTCGTCAGCACCAACTACGCAGCCACGCATTTATCTCCAAGATATGAGCTTCTCTCATTCGACCTTTACCTTCGACAGGGAGGATAGATGAGAACACCGCCTGTGCACCTAGATGCTTCACCCTCTGACCCAAAGCCACAAAGTCTCGTATGATATGTTCAGTAGGATATTTAGTTGTATCATTTGTGCCAACATGGATGAGTATCATAGGAGCGTGGTCCGTAGGCTTGATGAGTCTAGGCAATCTTTCCACAATATCGTGAATCTTGGCACCAGGCAGATAGCACACCTCTCTGGAGAACATATCTGGCCGGCAGATGGGTGCTTCGGTACCCCTGAGAAGTGAATCTCCAACCACCACTACCTTTCACTTTTTCTGGGCCAATTGTCCGGCTGTGATGGTATTTTTGGTCATTGTTTCCTCCTGTTTTTTAGATGTTTCTAGCTCTTCTACCTCCAGGGCTGTGAACTGATTCTTTAGTTGAATAGAAGGTGGAGTTGGAGGATTGATCTTGTGGGTCTTGGTGACCTGCTACACAGTAGTCGTAAAAAGCTTCAGAAAGTGGTAAACCACCAGTTACTTAAATTGGAGGACATGCAAATTTCTCCTACACAGACTGTGTAGGAATTTTCCCTGGTTTTCTTTCCAAAGAAATAGTTGTATTCTTGTATTAATATTAATTATCTTGTAATGCTTCTTCTTAATTTGTTATGTAAGCCGCATTGAACCTGAATTTCTTGGGAAGATGCGAAGTAGAAATGTCGTAATAAATAAAAAATAAAGGTTGAAGGCGTATGGGCTCCTTTATCATTTACTGCTCTGGGCTGAACTTTACAAACCGTATCACAATTGGTTTCCCATGATCCTGGCTTGTGTCTGATCAACGATGTTTTCATTAAAACAGAGATTAGGTTTCTTTGAGCTCTATGTACTGAATATTTGAGGAGGTGTCTCCAAAGGAGCTTCAACCACTAGTCCTTAAATTTAGTAACAGGACATTGTTCAGTTGATGATCTGTGCTCAGAATTTTTATTTCGGGGTTTAAGGGGGCTTTAGATTGAGTGGATGGTAGCTTTGGTTCTCTAAAACAAAGCATTCGTTCAAACCTTTTACAAACAGCAATTTCAGTCTCTACATTAAAAAAAAGAAGAGGTTTGATCCTGCCCAGTGTTGAAGTTACCAACAGACATGAAATTTGGCCTTCTTGGAAAAACTGGTGGAGGCAGAGAGGTGGCAGGTCAATTGCAGGATATTTTGGAGTTTAACAGTCTGCTGGCTACTTCTTAGTCAGGCTTCAGGCATGGCTACAGTACTACATTTATTTTGCTTGCAGTTGTTGATGACATTAGATTATGTTTAAATTGGATTAGTCATTGATGTTTGATTTGGTGGCCCACTCCTTATTGGGTCTGAGACTTCAGCAGCTAAGGATTACAGGGGTGGTCTTTGGTTTGTTTTCTTTTTAGCTGATTGTCAAAAAATGGAAAGAATGGGAGCTCAGAGATTGCAACCTCACCCACTATCTTATAGTATTCCACAGGGATCACCATTATCCCCCATACTCATGTTCTCCATAAACCTCATACAGCTATTATACGGGACTTGGGCAGTGTTCCCTCTAAGGTGAGCGCGTGAGTGATCACTTATACAAATCTGGAGCATCGCTCACTTAAGATCAATTTTCGCTCACTTCAGAGAGATGCGGGAACAAAACCCAGGGGAACGGTAAAAAGTTTTGCTCCTGCAGTTAAAAAATCCTTTCCTCCCTTTCCATCTTCCTCTCCGCAGGTCTCACTTATAGGATCCTGCAGCCAGCAGCGATTCACAGTTAAGAGATTGTCTCCTTGGCCTTCCTTCTGTTGCATCCTGCCCTCTACTGCAACTTCCTGTTTAGCGCCAAACAGGAAGTTGCAGTACAGAGGGCGGGATGTGGCAGAAGCAAAACCATGGAGATGGCCTCTGACTGTGAATCGCTGCTGGATGCAGGAACCCAAGGAGGTTGGATAAAGACAGGAGATGGGCTGCTGCATCCATGTTGCCTTTCTTTATTGCTGGTAGCATTTTTGTTTAATCTCACTTATATTTTTAAACATGCCGGCTTGTGCATATACGGATGTACACAGAGGAAGTATAATAATGGAATAACTTTTCATAGGTAGAGTAGTAATTTGTTATAAATCGTAATCAGTGTGCCATTTGGAGGGGCTGGTTATAGGGACATGAATTAGGGTGAAACCTGGAAGCATTCAAAAACTTTTTTTTCCTGTGCCTAGATCAAAATAGAAAGATGGTTTGTGGGAACTTGCTCCTTTTGTTTTGTGGAATGCAGTGATATATTATAAAAATGCACATAATATTGTTTATTACTACTATTTACTACTAGTTGATATAAAGCAGAAGTTAACCATGCTTTCTAATATAATTTAATAGCATTTCTCAGTTATTACCCAAATGTGAACACAATTACAATGTTAATTAATTAGTTTTAGATGTTACTGAATTCTATTATTCTGTATCACTTTATTTTCAGTTTTTGGCACAGTATACGTCATCACAAGGACAAAATATAAGAAAACCAGTGGCCTGCATTAGGTGCTTAAAGCCCATTTAGTTATGTTTAAACAAATGAGAGATCTGCATGTAAGAAAATATTTATTTTTGTTATTTTGACTTATGAAAACCACTTACTACTACTACTTGACATTTCTAGAGCGCTACTAGGGTTACGCAGCGCTGTACAGTCCCTGAAACATGCTCAAAACAGAATAATCCATCTGTACAAAAGAGATGAGCTGAAGATGTGATTCCATGTGCCCCAATGAGAGTTTAATTTTACTTCTAATGTTTTCCAATAACACCAGGCTTCCCAAGGTAGATTACAACAACAGTTAAGATGAACCCATCACTGAAATTTGGCCATAGAACAGCATAGAAAAATGTGCACAAAATACAACCTTTATTTCCACCAGCTACAATATATTTTTAAATTGTTTCAGTGACACTCAGCTTTTATTTCATGATATTTATATATGGGATATTTATATATGGGATATTTATATATGGGAAGCTGTCAAATAAATTAAAAAGCTGTTGAATAAGTTAAAAAAAAAACCTTTTGTCCTCCACCTTTTAAGGTACTGCCTATCCAACTGGGACAACTTTTGACTTTTTACAGATGGAACACGTAGATAGCTTTACCTCGGGGGGGGGGGGGGGGGGGGGCTATTTTCAGTGCTCACTCAAAAAAAATTTTTTTGCATGCAGCAGGTCGCTCCTTAGAGCTTGGACTTGGGTTATGTAGATGACATTCAGGGGGTAGTTACTAGCATATGTTAAGGGAACAATTCATGATATTTGCTTCTTAGCAGGAGTTAAGTAGCAGTACTGTGCATTATATTGCCATAACACAAGTTAAAGTTACAATGGAATACAAAACAATGAGGTTCAAAGTACGCAAATGCATGCAAAACATCTCATAACTGCTATTCAATCAACAATTTTTAAGGCACTGACCACTGTGGGCTGATTTTGACCCAGATATTCAATGCTCCCTCAGATATTTATTCCTCTGTTTGTAATTGGATGAGGTGTAATCATCTTAAGTTCAATCAAGACAAAATAGAATTGCTCTGGGTGGGAAGTTCTCAGCTCCTCGAATCCGAGATTCCAGTTAAGGCAAGGAAAGGCAGTCTTAAATTATCTACTGAGGTCTGAATTCTGCAAATGATTTTAGATTCCACCTTGACTATCAAGGAAGAAGTGGATCAGACAGTGAGATAAACGTTTTGTTCTCTGCATCTAGTAGGGCACATAATTTCTTACCAGTGCCGGCCTACCTACTAAATTGACTAGGCATCAGACTTTTGGAGTGGCAGTACAGTGTTGGCAGAGCTAGAAAGGCAACAGCAGAGCAGCGTGGAGATAGGCCACATTGAGCACCCACGCACACTGAAGGCCCGTTGCTACTGCCTTTCTGATAGGTCGTTTGTGTTGGAGAGGATAGGATATGGCTGGCCAAGTGGCCATGAGCAGGCATAGTGCTGAAAGACCAACTGCTGTATTGTTTATTTTTTATGTTGTCTGTGGCTGTGGCAGATGGAGATAGCCTGGCAGTCAGAGCAGTGGTGCCAGAGGGAAGAGAAGGCAGCTGAAGGACACCTGGGAAGGTACGGAAGAGAAGGGGAGATGCTGGAGAACTGGGGAGGAAGCCATCCAAACCTTTTTAAAACCCTGCTAAGCTAACTGTTTTTACTACATTCTCTGGCAATGAATTCCAGAGCTTAATTATACGTTGAGTGAAGAAATATTTTCTCTGATTCGTTTTAAATGTACTACTTTGTAGCTTCATTGTGTGCCCCCTAGTCTTAGTATTTTTGGAAAGAGTAAACAAGTGAGTCATATCTACCCATTCCACTCCACTCATTATTTTACAGACCTCTATCATATCTCCCCTCAGCCGTCTTTTCTCCAAGCTGAAGAGACCTAGCTGCTTTAGCCTTTCCTCATAGGGAAGTTGTCCCATTCCATTTATTATTTTCGTTGCCCTTCTCTGTACCTTTTCTAATTCCACTATATCTTTTTTGAGATGCGGTGACCAGAATTGAATACAATATTCAAGGTGCGGTTGCACCATGGAGCGATACAAAGGCATTATAACATCCTTATCTTTGTTTTCCATTCCTTTCCTAATAATACCTAACATTCTACTTGCTTTCTTAGCAGCCACCACACACTGAGCAGAGGGATTCAACGTATCATCAACTATGACGCCTAGATCCCTTTCCTGGTCGGTGACTCCTAATGTGGAACCTTGCATTACATAGCTATAATTCGGGTTCCTCTTTCCCACATGCATCACTTTGCACTTGCTCACATTAAACGTCATCTGCCATTTAGATGCCCAGTCTCCCAGTCTCGTAATGTCCTCTTGTAATTTTTTACAATCCTCTTGTGATTTAACAACTTCGACTAACTTTGTGTCATCAGCAAGTTTAATGACCTCACTAGTTACTCCCATCTATGTTAACAAGCAGCGGTCCCAGCACAGACCCCTGGGGAACCCCACTATCTATCCTTCTCCATTGAGAATACTGACCATTTAACCCTACTCTCTGTTTACTAGCTTTTAACCAGTTTTTAATCCACAATAGGACACTACCTCCTATCTCATAACTTTCCAATTTCCTCAGGAGTCTTTCATGAGGGTACTTTGTCAAATGCCCTTTGAGAATCCAGGTTAACAATATCGGCCGGCTCACCTTTAGCCACATATTTGTTCACCCCTTCAAAGAAATTTAATAGATTGGTGAAGCAAGATTTCCCTTCACTAAATCTATGTTGGCTTTGTCTCATTAATTCATGCTTTTGAATATGCTCTGTAATTTTGTTCTTTATAATAGTCTCTACCATTTTGCCTAGCACCAACATTAGATTCACTAGTCTATAATTTCCCAGTTCTCCTCTGGAACATTTATAAAAAATTGGCATTACATTGGCCACCCTCCAATCTTCTGGTACCACGCTTGATTTTAAAGATAAATTACATATTACTAACAATAGTTCCGCAAGTTCATTTTTTAATTCTATCAGTACTCGGGGATGAATACCATCTGGTCCAGGAGATTTGCTACTCTTCAATTGTTCCCAAATACATGCTTAGATCTGTTATTAATAGTGATTTGCCCTACAACAAAAGACATTTTTTGTTCATTATCTGTTGTAGCTGTTCCTACTTCATAAAACAATTGCCCAATGGAAGTAAGACCAGAAAATAGCCTTCTTATGTTTAGAAAAAAGCACAAAAAAATGGCTAATTCTTGATTTGTAGTGGTAACTATTTAATTTTTATTCTTATCTGTCTATGTTAGTATTTACTTGATTTATGAGCACATTCATGTGATATTTATTTTCATATTTTTATCATTATATTTTAATACGTTTATTGTAATTGTGTTATTGAATGTTTATGGCTCTGTTGTACATGTTATATCTCTGTACACATTCTTGTATTTGAATGTATAGGGTATGTTGTATAGATCTGTGAAACAAACTCCAACGTTAATGCATTTTAAACTGTATTTTTTTTGATAGCAGAATGTGAAAAATGTATAAGGGTGTGAAGAGTTTTGCAAGGCAATGCATTTCCTCGGGAAAAAGTAAGCATTTTTTGGAGGAAATATACCTGTCAATTATCACAAACCATCAGTTATCGTGAACTCTTGAAATAACGGACAATGCGTGCACATGTATGTCCTGTTGCAACATTTCCTGTGGCAGGAGTGATCATTACCTCTGTGTGAAGGAAGTCCAGTGCTTCTTGTAAATTGTTTGCGTAGGTATCGGGGGAATATTGAAGCTGTTGAAAAAGGAGATTGCAGCTTAGTTTCACAAGTAATAGTTTTCATTATATGTATAATCACATTCATGTGTACATGGTGCTGTAAGAAATAATTCCAAGTAGTAATCACTTTTAATTTTATCCCTCCTTACCCTTTCTCCCAAATTACACTATCCTATCCTGTCTACCCTCTTTTATCCTAGTCATATATTATCTAGCTCAACTTATCATACACTACTAAGCCCAACTTTACATTGCTTTACTACTGTTTTATTAAAATTCTATTAACTTTGTATTTCAAATTACTATGTAAGCCGCATTGAGCCTGCATTATGTGGGAAAGCGCGGGGTACAAATGTAATAATAATAATAATAATATTAACTGCAATCCTTAATCAATTGTTTTTGTATTGAATGAAGGAAAAGACCTCAACAGTCTATGCTTGGCAGCAGATCAACGTTTCTAAGTGCCAGCTTATTTAGACTGCGGTATTATCACTGGTGAAAAAACCTCCATATTAAACTTACGTTAATTTTTAATGTTCTGTTAATTTTTTAAATATTTTTTAAACTAATTTTTCTGTGCATCAATGGCAATTATAACAGCCCAAGGCACAGTACAGAACTATTTAAAGCACTTAACTTAGCACTCCACCATTCAATACAAAAAACAATTGATTAAGGATTACTGTTAATATCAACACTGGGAAAGTGATTACTACTTGGAATTACTTGGAATTTCAGCTTGGTAACTGGGTAGTTACAAGAAATTTCGCTGAAAGATCTGTCTTGTTTGTGCTGTAAGAAATAAGCCAGATGGTTACAGTGCCCTTTCCCTACAGAGCTTACACCATAAATCTGAGCACAGAGAATTTAGTACCTAGCAGGATGCACAACTACTGTATTAGCCACAACAGTGTTAGCTCCATGCACATTTTGCATAAATAAGAGGGGAGAGAAACGCAATAAGAAGTGTCTGGGGTTGGATTACATTCATTATCAGCAGTTGGAAATCTAGACTTCAAAATGGCAAAGGTAAGCTCCCCCCTCCCCTCCACCCATGGCTATCAGGTCAAGATGGGCCATAATGCATTCTTTGTGGTTCCCTTGAGCTTGGGGGAAGTGTCTCCAGATGCATACAATATAAAACATGTGGTAATATAGTGACAGAAAATATAGCAAGAACCAAAAAAAACAGTTCTTGTTACTTAAACTTTTAAGTCATGCGGAGTCCCCAGAGGAGAAACACTGATGATATAATAAAGATGGAGAAAAAAGCCTCAGACTAAAGTAACAACCACTCAGCAAAAGTTATAAAACTATCATTAATCAAATCATTGACCAAAAAGCTCCATCTTTTCAGATTCAACAATACAATTCAAATTACGATTCAAAATATAATTGAACCATCCAGCTTCCCTTACATAAGCACACAACTGTGGAACGCACTACCAAAAGCTGTGAAAATAACGTACGACCATATAAACTTCCGGAAATCACTAAAAAAACAACCTGTTCAAAAAGGCATACCCTATCGACCCAACCTAAGTGCCTAAACCTTGCAACACAACAAAACCAAAGCTTGTAAAAGACACTGCATAACTCTTCCTCTCTATGATTCCCCAATGTGTCCATAACACATGAACCTTATCCGACCATAACATCTCTTTGTATTTGTTTTCTGTACCGGAAATGGCGAACGCCTTATGGTACTATGTAAGCCACATTGAGCCTGCAAATAGGTGGGAAAATGTGGGATACAAATGTAACAAATAAAATAAAATAAAATAAAAATAAACTCACTCTAAAGGTAACATCGAGGACTTATGCACTGGGAAAAAAATACAAAATGCTATCTGTTGCGGTCTTTTCACTTCAAACAAATCAACTTCAGTGGTAATCCAGCATTCTATGGATGAAAAACAAATCCAACTGTAGCAAACAATTCATTACTGTCCCAAAGAGGGGCATAATCGAACGGGGTGCCCAAGTTTTCCTGAGGGCGTCCTCGCAGGACATCCCCGCGAAGGGGCGGGGAAACCTATATTATCGAAACAAGATGGGTGTCCATCTTTCGTTTCAATAATACGGTCGGGGACGCCCAAATCTCAACATTTAGGTTGACCTTAGAGATGGTTGTCCTTAGAGATGGTCGTCCTCAGTTTTCGGCGATAATGGAAACCGAGGACGCCCATCTCAAAAACGACCAAATCCAACTCATTTGGTCATGGGAGGAGCCAGCATTCGTAGTGCACTGGTCCCCCTGACATGCCAGGACAGCAACCGGGCACCCTAGGGGGCACTGCAGTGGACTAACTGATGTGCTAACTGAACGGAAAAAGCCCTTCCCTTACCGACCCCTTAGCGATTCGGAAAGGAACGGGCATGCATGAAGGAAATTGCATGCAAATGAGCTGCTCGCTGTTAGCTAATTTGCCCACGATTTCCTTCCTAAGGAAGGGAAGCCAGTGCAGAGCAGTCAAGCGTTATGTGTGGCTGCTCTGCTCATGCCAAAGATGGCTTCATACACGCAGACAAGCTGCGTGTATAATACCCATCTACAACCTTAAAAAAACACAAGTCCGGGTGAAAATGTCCAAGTGCTCATCAGGGACGTCTTTTTTTTTTAGTATGGGAGAAGGACGTCCAGGTGTTAGGCACCTTCGCTATGCCTCCGTCCCTGTGATGGGCAGTTGAAGGCATCCAAAATATGGATTTTTCTGTGGAAAGGATGTCCATGCCTTTCCTATGTCTCTGACACCCCCTTTATTTATTTAGATTTTGGATCACAAGTAGCAGCAGTGGGATTTGAACCAGCCACCTCAGGATTGTAAGACCCATGCACTAACCACTAGGCCACTCTTCCATGCCATGCCCTTGAAATTTGGCCATCCCTGTGTGTGTGTGTGTTGGGGGGGGCAGTTCAGGACATCCAAAATGTTTGAAAGAAGGATGTCCATGCCTTCGCTGACACACACACACCTCCCCCTCCAGGGTGCCTGCATACTGCTGTGATGGACCTGAGTATGATATTTGAGGCTGGCAAAAAAAGTTTTTAAAGTTGTTTTTTTCAGGGTGGCAGGGGGTTAATCACCACTGGGGGAGTCAGGGGAGGTCTTCCCCAATTCCCTCCGGTGGTCATCTGGTCAGTTCGGGCACCTTTTTGAGGCTTGGTTGTAACAAAAAATGGACCAAGGAAAGTTTTCCAAGTGCTCGTCAGGGACGCCCTTCTTTTTTCCATTATCGCTCAAGGACACCCATCTGTTAGGCACGCCCCAGTCCCGCCTTCGCTACCCCTCCGACATGCCCCCGGCAACTTTGTCTGTCCCGTGATGGGAAGCAGTTGGGGACGCCCAAAATTGGCTTTCGATTATGACGATTTGGGTGACCCTGAGAGGACGCCCATGTCCTGATATGTGTCGAAAGATGGGAGCCCTTCTCTTTCGAAAATAAGCCTGATAGTGTCACAATGTCCAGACAAAAGATCTTTCTTTCTCTGGCAAGAGCTGAATGTTTCAGGAGAAAACTAATCTTTATCCAGTGCTGAACACATTGGGACACTTTGGGATACTGGGCTAGAAGGACCATTGGTCTTACCTAACATGGCTCTTCTTATGTTCTTATGAAGATATGGCAACTCCATTATGGTATATCACTTATCATATGATGTGAAGTTGCGGTACAACTCAACAGGGAGGGAAAGACAAATAGCAAGTTAAATACTGTTCTAGGGTTACCATATGGCTCCAGAAAAAGGAGACACGTTGATCTAGTCCAGGTTTTGCTTCCATTGAAAGCAATGGAAGTAAATCCCAGACTGGCTCAATCTGTCCTCCTTTCTCTGGAGCCATATGGTAACCCTACTGTTAACAATAATTTGGCTATAACATATTGTGACACCTAAGGGGTCACAGGGGTGGCCACTTGGTGAAGGAAGAGTGGGGTCAGGCCGTCTATAGCCTGGGTACATGGATTCCTGTCTGGGACAGCAGCAAAGAAATCACGTAATAGGAGAAAGCTGCATGTCTATGATCAATGGAGGAGGGGCGAGTAGGCTTCCTGAACTCCACAGTAGGTAGAGCTCAGGGAACGAGGCTAGGTCTTCTGGGAATTGTACTCCAGTCCTATGCCCCTTAGAAAGTAAAGGGCTGATGATGTCATCTCCCTGAGACAGGAGAAGGGTGGGGTTCTAGAAGCACCAGGTAGTCCTCAGTCCTAGAAAAGGGTTTTGCTGCAAACAGGGAAAGAGGAAGGATTAAGGGAGGAGGGAATTTCCTAAGAACTGGCCAGCGAGCGAGTAAGCCGGCTACCTAACCTAGGGCAGTGAGGACCCCAAACTGAGAGCAGGAGTTTTGCTCAAGGTTAATTTTGGACTGTATGTTTGAAAAACAAGGGCAAACGGAATCCTGTGTTTCTTTGCTGCCTAAGGAAGTGAGGAGGGTTCCCGGAGAGTAAAGGGAATTAGGCAGGAGCCTTTCACTCTGCTTCTGCAAAGAACCCGCATAAGCAGAAGTTGGCACGAGGCATGGCAGTCTTTGAGAGAAGGGAAACTTGAACAGAAAAAGATGTTTCAGATGCTGGTGAATGTAATGTCCATAAAGAGAAGGGGACTACCTACTGTGGTAATGAATTTACCACCTTGGATACTGCTGGGCTAACTCCACTGCTTGTGTTAAGTCTGTGTTCCATTTTGAAAAAAAAATTATAAAATTGACGTTTTTTGATGCTGAAAGCAAGTTCAGTGAACTTGTGTTACCCCCTACAATGTATTGTCCCAAGACTCCATCATATTTAACTGCCTATAGATGGTTTGCATGATGGCAAATTGACAACCAGTGTCTAAGCGTGAATGACTATAACCTGCACAGACTGCAGGGTGTGGCTCTAGCCGCCATGTTGGGCAGACTGGATGGACCGTGCAGATCTTTATCTACCATCATTTACTGTGTCTGTGTTACTTCCTCTACCAGAGGCAGCCAAACCAATCCAAGGAGCCAATCTAACCAGAGGCTGACGCTCTTGGAGCACCCTGTAGTGCCAATATGCTCCTGCGGCTAAATTTGTTGCTGAAATCATCTTCCTCTTCCAAAAATGAGGTCTGCCAAACTCCTTGCCCACTGCTTTAGGTCACAGATCTGTAACCACAGTTTCTCAATGGAAACTATCTCCTGAACATAGAGATTTACGCCTTCCGAAGAAGGAAACATCATCCAGATGATTTGTTCCAGGGTCAAAAAATTAAAATAACTAGCCATTTGTATCACCGCCTACAAACCACTGCAGGTAGGAGGAGGATGTTCTCTCTCTCTCTCCCTCCGAGCTCCAAAGCAAATCTCCTGCCTTTTCTCAGACCACTGAACTGATACCTCTGGCTAAACATTTTAAGGAGCTTCAGTGGGAGAGTGCCATAGCAAGTGATCTGGCCCACTACACTATCCTACCAAGTCCAACATGTCCTCTGATGGGAAAGACAGTATAACTGTGGAGGAGTGGCCTAGTGGTTAGAGCACCGGTCTTGCAATCCAGAGGGGCTGGTTCAAATCCCACTGCTGCTCCTTGTGATCTTGGGCAAGTCACTTAACCCTCCATTGCCTCAGGTACAAACTTAAGATTGTGAGCCCTGAATGTAACTCACCTTGAGCTACTACTGAAAAAGGTGTGAGCAAAATCAAACTTGGGGCAGAGTGGTTGCAAGGTTTGTGGCTGCTTTGGGCAGCCTCAAAATGTATCAGTATCATCACAATGCCCCAGTTTATCCCTACTGCTGCCACCTACCTCACCCTAGTAAGTCCCCATCACCTCTAATGACACCCCCCTTTCACATGCTCAGTTCCCATGTACACTGCATTGCTATATGCATAGGAGCCAAATTTTTTAAATTATTGGGGGTGCTAAGCCTAATGGAAATAATCCCTCCCTGGACACATGCAAGGAATTTGCTCAATATTGGGGGTGCTCAAGCACCCACAGCACCCACAGAGTCGGCTCCTATGGACTATGCCAAGACTATGCAGGTGTGCAAGGATTCTATTCTGGACAGAGTTAGCATCTTATCCCAAGTCAGTCCAGTCCTGGTTTACCTCATTGCATCAGGGCTGGTCTTAGGCAGGGGCAACGGGGCGGTCGCACAGGGCCTCGTGCTTCTAGGGGCCCTGCATCTCTGGCCCATCTGTCCTTCTGTCTCAGAACACCTCCCTGCTCCGTACCTTAATGTACATCCACATTTCAGTAGAGAGCATCAGGCAGTGGCAGTGATTTTCATATCCTGTCAGCTGCCGAGCCCAGAGCCTCCTCACTGCTGCGACCTGCCCCTTTATGATGTCACTTCCTGCTTCTGCAAGGGCGGGATGCAGCAGCGAGGAGGCTCTGGGCTCGGCAGCTGACTGGATATGAAAATTGCTGCCACTGTCTGCCGCTCTCTACTGAAATGTGGGGGATGCATACCAAGGTATGGGGTGAAGTGGGGTTCCAAGAGCTCTAAACCTCATTTTAAACTGATACATTATGACTTATTGAGGTGGGTGCAGGCATAGGCACAGGTGGGGGGCAGGTGGGCATGGGGGGCCCACTGAGCTGGTCTGCACAGGGCCCCACAGTTGCTAAGACCGGCCCTGCATTGCATGCAACGGTTTGTAGCTGAGATACATACATGAGAAGCCCAGAACCTAGCCTAGTGGTTAAAGCAACGAGCTGAGTATCAGGGAAGTTGGGCTCAAATCCTAGTTCTCCCACTGCTGTACCTTTTCACCTTGGACAAGTTACTTCACTCACCCCTGCCTCAGGTCCAAACAGATTATAAGTCCTCTAGGTCAGGAAATAACTTCCGTTCTTGAAAGGTAACTCACCTTGAGCTTAGATTTGATTACTCACCTGTCCAAAACTAAGTCCAAACTACAACTCCATGCATGCACTGGGGAAAACCAGGACCGAGTTAGCCTGATCCAGTAGTGCGGTGGCCTTCTTTTACCTTTGAAAATGTGCCCAGATGGAGGAGAGGCCGAGGTGGTGGTTCACAATCACCACAATTGCATACCTACATCACTTGAGCCTGCAGATGGAGGGGTGCCACAACTGGGGGTAATTAAAATTCAATACTAAGAAGTGCAAAGCGAAGCACTTACGGAGTAGAAATCCAAGGGAGATATATGTGCTAGGCGGTGAGAGGCTGATATGCACAGACAGGGAGAGGGATCTTGGGGTGATAGTACCTGAGGATTTGAAGGTGACAGAGCAGTGTGACAAGGTGGTGGCCGTAGCCAGAAGGATGCTAGGCTACAGCATAGAGAGAGGTGTAACCAGCAGAAGAAAGGAGGTGTAAATGCCCCTGTACAAGTCATTGGTGAGGCCCCACCTGGAGTATTGTGTTCAGTTTTGGAGGCTGTATCTTGCTAAAGACATAGGAAGACTTCAGTCAAGAGGAAGGTGATAAGAATGATATGGGGCTTGTGCCAAAGGACATACGAGAAGAGACTGGAAGACCTGAATATGTATACCCTAGAGGAGAAGAAGGACAGGGGAGATATGATATAGACACTTAAATACTTGAAAGGTGTTAATATAGAAACAAATATTTTCCAGAGAAGGGAAGGTGGTAAAACTAGAGGGCATGAATTTAGGTTTGCTGGGTGGTAGACTTAGGAGTAACGTCAGAAAATTCTTTTTCATGGAGAGGGTGGTTGATGCCTGGAATGTCCTCCCGAGGGAAGTGTTGGGAAAACAAACTGTGGCAGAATTCAAAAAGGCATGGGGTGAACACAGACAATCTCTAATAAGAAAATGAATGACATAAAAAATAAAACTTACAGGGTTGCATATGTGTTTGCATGTCAAGTGGTGCTTAGATGGCGACTCTGGCTGCATCAACTGAGTCCAGTGCTGGGCTGGCTTGTATGGTCTGAGTCCCACGTATAGCAATCTGGTTTAGGATGGGCTGGAGAGAGCTTCAACAGAAACTCCAGTAGTTAGGAATGTGAGGACCGTGTCGGGCAGACTTTTACGGTCTTTGTCACGCAAATTGCAAGATGGATTTGGATAGGTGGAGCGGGCTTTGATGGCAACTCCAGTAGTTGAAACATAAGGACAAAGCTGGGAGGACTTCTACAGTCTATATCCCAGAAACACCAAAGAAAGATCATGATGAAGTATATAATATCACATTCATTGTTGATTTAATGAATGTGACTGTTGGGCAGACTGGTTGGACCTCACCATTCAGGTCTTTATCTGCAGTCACTTACTATGTAGCTGGGAGTCTCCCATGAGTAAGCAGCAGTACCAACAAAGGCAACAGAGCTGAAGCAGAGACCCCTCTGGGGAAGGATACTTTTACTGTACTACATGGCTAACTATGCTTCCCTACAATGGCCCTGTATCTGAGCCTTTATCATGCACCTAGCCATAAAGAAGCAATCAGGTAGCAGAGATCATTAACAGTCTGGAATGACTCAACATTTATCTCAGTTGGCGGGTGAATGACCTCCAGTGCAGGCTGAGACCTCTCATCAGTGTGTACAGTCCCAGTGAAGGAGTCTTATTACCACACAAGAAAATGTGCTCTCTGGGGAGCGTACACCCAACCCTGAACAGTTGTGATCACTTCTTTTAGGTAACATTAACAATGTAACTTCTATTACTTACAGGGTTTCCACAGTAGTCACAAAGGTCATTTCCACCAATGAAAATCGAGAGTAGCTTCCAGTCTTCGGTGAAATTTACTCTCTGGAAACAAAAGTACAATAGATTAATTTGTCAATAACCCACCCACCCAACCTCAAAGAGCAGCAGCTCAGCCACTAATTCTGCAGGCCTTGCCTGAGGCAGCAACCTCAGTTGCCTAAAAAGCTAGCACCTTTCACCATTCATTAGCCCCCTCTAATTTCAATCAGATCTTTATTATATGAAAAAAAAAAGTAAAAATTGAAAACTAAAAGTCATGAACTAATGAAACAATAGAGTTGTCACTTCACCCAGGTCACATCAACCAGGCTGATCTACTCCTACATTTCTTCATATCTATGGATGTGGCAAACGTGAATTTGAAATCATTCAGCCTAAGACACTATAAGAGTCAGTGGTATACTACAGCAATAGCACTGCAGTAACTCTAGGGTTCTCAATAGAACTGTAGCACTGACATCCAGTACTGGGTTATGCAGTTAGATGTCCCAGTGCATTTCATGGAAGCACTGCCTAACTCTGCTGTATGAAGAAAGTTTGTCAGACGCACATTGTCAGTCTTCATCAGATTCACCAGCGTCTTGACCTGCGCGGGAATGTCCCTATAATAGAGAACAGATAGATTAGCACTTCATGGATAGAAATAACCCCCTTCTCCCCCAAGAACTGAATGTGCAGGAAATCTATCCAAACATTGCGATAAAACTCAGTGGATCACATTTTCAGTGGTGCAACAACCAGAAAACTTTATTATCTATCTAAAATAATGTGGTTTTCAGCGATCCTAAATATAGAAATCAGATTGCTGAAAATACACATATAACTTTAGAGGGATAGCTTATCTATTTAAAGTTTTCCTGTTATTTTTGTGGTTCATTTACCCACATAAAGTTATAGAGAACAACTGAATTTTGCTGCTCTCTGCATAACATTTTGGCTGCCCCAAATCCCATTACAAATAAATCTGCATAACTGGCTATATAGCGACAGTTCTGTAAAGGGGCCTAGAAGGTGCTTATTTGGAGCCTATTTTACAAAGGAAATAGGTGTATACTTTCCTTCATAGAACAGTGGTGTAACCAGCTATATACACATGCTAGCCAGAGAACCGGTATAATTGTTTGCACCTAGCTTGGGGAGATCTGTGCAATGAATTATAATATTCTTTATATTAACCCCTAAATTCTATAAAGGGTGCTCAAATTTGTATGCCCAAATTTGGGCACGAACCTGAGATGTGTGTGCAACTAAATTGGGTAGCAAACCAATTAACATCAATAATTGGGTGCTAACAAACAATTATTGATGTTAATTGGTACCAATTTGGATTTGCACGTGCATCTTGCTATCCGCTATTCTATAAAAACAGATCAGATAGTTTCAGTAGATAGCCTAGATGTCTTTCGATTTTTACAGTGATTTCACAGTAAGAATCCTGAAAGGTAACTTTAAAACAACACAGGAACATAAGACCTTTGAAGTCAGAATGATTAAATATTTTGACACCCAACAGACAGGACTTAACAAGGATCTGGGTTTTCTAGCCCATTATAAACCATAAAGTTGTATTTCTCTGTTTATCACTCTCCTCTCAACTACCCACACCCATCCTGTTAGACTATCAATAAAATGAAATGCTTTGATGTACCCAACCCCCACCTTGCTAGACTGTCATTGAAATGCTTTGAAGCTTCACTTATATATACTATCAACTAACACATTTGCTTATTTCAGATCTGACGAAGAAGAGCAACCTTCGAAAGATAATCAAGAAATGTATTAAGTTATGTCCAATAAAAAAGGTATCATCTTATTTTCTTTTCCATGTTATATTTTGTTTGATTTCTATTGATAACCTTTAAGAGTGGACTAACACGGCTACCACACCTCTCTACAAAAAACCAGAAAGGAGCCTCTATGTCAACATGGACAATCCAATCAAAGTAGAGGATGACACCTATGATGACCAGCTGTGGACATCAATATAAAAAGGTATCCTTTATTGAAAGCACCAGCAAAGAACACCCAACATGGGCCGTGTTTCGATGGACGCCGCAGCCACCTGCATCAGGGATCAAGAGTCAGGATCTATGAAAAGCTGATGAGTGCATCTGGTGCACAAAGAGGGCCATAATCGAAAGGGGCGCCCAAGTTTTCCTGAGGACGTCCTTGCAGGACATCCCGGCGAAGGGGTGGGGAAACCCGTATTGTCGAAACAAGATGGGCGTCCATCTTTTGTTTCAATAATACGGTTGGGGACGCCCAAATCACGAAATTTAGGTTGACCTTAGAGATGGTCATCCTTGATTTTCGGCGATAATGGAAACTGAGGACGCCCATCTCAAAAACGACCAAATCCAACTCATTTGGTCATGGGAGGAGCCAGCATTCGTAGTGCACTGGTCCCCCTGACATGCCAGGACACGAACCGGGCACCCTAGGGGGCACTGCAGTGGACTTCATAAATTGCTCCCAGGTGCATAGCTCCCTTACCTTGTGTGCTGAGCCCCCCCAACCCCACTACCCACAACTGTGCAACACTACCATAGCCCTAAGGGGTGAAGGGGGGAACCTACATGTGGGTACAGTGAGTTTCTGGTGCGTTTTGAAGGGCTCACATTTACCACCACAAGTGTAACAGGTAGGGGGGATGGGCCTGGGTCCACCTGCCTGAAGTACACTGTACCCACTAAAACTGCTCCAGGGACCTGCATACTGCTGTCAGGGAGCTGGGTATTACATTTGAGGCTGGGATAGAGGCTGGCAAAAAATATTTTAAAAGTTTTTTTTAGGGTGGGAGGGGGTTAGTGACCACTGGGGGAATAAGGGGAGGTGATCCCCGATTCCCTCCGGTGGTCATCTGGTCAGTTCGGGCACCTTTTTGAGGCTTGATCATAAGAAAAAATGGAGAAAGTAAAGTCGCCCAAGTGCTCGTCGGGGACACCCTTCTTTTTTCCATTATCGGTCGAGGACGCCCATGTGTTAGGCATGCCCCAGTCCCGCCTTCGCTAGGCTTCCGACACGCCCCCGTGAACTTTGGTCATCCCCGTGACGGAAAGCAGTTGAGGACGCCCAAAATCGACTTTCGATTATGCCGATTTGGGCAACCCTGGGAAGAGGACGCCCATCTCCCGATTTGTGTCGAAAGATGGGTGCCCTTCTCTTTCGAAAATAAGCCTGAAAGTCAACAACAAATAATAAACTTGTCTACACTCTGATCTCATTATGCAGTGTAGATAAAGCATAGACAAGAAATCGCCATCCAAAGTCAATGCGCAAACAACTTT
This sequence comes from Microcaecilia unicolor, assembly GCF_901765095.1. NCBI lineage: Eukaryota > Metazoa > Chordata > Amphibia > Gymnophiona > Siphonopidae > Microcaecilia > Microcaecilia unicolor. The sequence continues at coordinate 48,366,411 of NC_044033.1, read as the reverse complement.
GGATGGCGGTTTCTTGTCCATGCTAGCCACATAAGGGTTTTTGAGTAAAAGAGCTGAGTGAGACCCTTGAAGTTCAGTTTCCTCTTGAGAACCTGCTGAGCTTGATGCAGCTGTCTGGTGCTCTCTTAGGAAGTACTGAAACTGCATTAGACTTGAGGACCTCAGTAATGTGTCTTGCCATTATGTGCAAGGCAGTACTAGCCAACAACCAGATATTACCCAGCAATAAGGTATCCAGATAAGGGAATGTGTCTTGTGACAGGGAAGCCCTGTCATGGAGTGAGAAGAGGGAGAAAGGAGAGGGGAGAAGGCAGGAAAAGTTCAGCAGTTTTCTCTATCCCCCAGGAAAATAGAAAGAAACAGGGGAAATTTGTCCTTACCTAGGAATTCCTGCTATTAGAGTTCTAGCAAATACATGGAGCTGGAACACGCAGAAGCCCTGGAGGGAAGGACAGGCAGGAAGCAAAACCCAGGAAGCTGATCGGGCACATAGCTTGGGGAAGGCAAATGAGAATCCTGGGAATTGTAGTAGTAGGTGGACCAATTAGTTCTCACCTTGAAGTAGAGAGAGAGGGGCCTAGCTGACACTATGCAAAAAGCCAGCAGTACATTAGAGAACTAGAGGAACAGAAAAGAGAAAGGAGCCTCAGGAGAAGTAAAGCAAATGTACACCTCTAATGTGAAGTCAACAACCTGGATACTTCACCTCCAGTCTGACTCACTGCACTCACTGTGTGACATTGAACTTAGGGGGCAATTCAACAAAGGTTGCTAAAAGTTTAGGGGGCCACTATTCAGACTGCAGGAGTTAGCTGGGCTGCCTCCCGCGGTCAGCACTGAGCCAGGATATTCAACTTAACTGGCCAAGTCAATATTGTTGAAACCGGCCAAAGATAGGTCTGCTATTTGGGTGGCCCAATTTGCTTAACAGATGCTTTATTCAGTATTTGTACAGTAGGACCAGACACGGTCCATGTTTCGGCGTGATGAAACGTCTACCTCAGGGGTCACAAAAGTTTTCGAACAGAAGTCAATGTGTAGAACTATCGAAAGACCTCCGTTCTCAAAGTGTATAAACAAACAGCACAGCCTGAAAGCGTCGGCACGATATCAGAAAGGACGACGCTTTCAGGCTGCGCTGTTTATCCATTCCTAGCTGAGATAATATTTAACCATCTCTCTGACCTCATGTGCAACTTTCTTTAAATCAGTCACCTTACTTTCTAACTCTTCTTACTCTCTTACCTGTCTATATGTTCCATCTTTGCTTTAGGAGTCACAAAAGAGAGGGTAAAACAGCATACAAAATAGTACAGAAACAAAAAAAAAAGCAACACTGGGCCTTCAGGATTGAGATAGTCGATATCCTTTTAATTATGAAAATGACCCGACACGGGCCGTGTTTTGGCGTACAAACGCCTGCCTCGGGGGTCAGAAAGTCCTAATTGTGATTTTCTCCTAGAAATACAGGTTTGACCAAAACAGTCAGGATACAGTGCCTCTAACGTAGGTAGAGTCTACTTGCTCAGGAAAATGCTGTCAGTATAGAAACCGCCAATGTTTGATCTATTCTTACTGTACACCACCTTGAGTGAATTCCTTCAAAAAGGCGGTAAATAAATCCTAATGAATAAATAATTGTACGAAAGATAGAGTACAGCTCCTTAGTTGGGTTACTAGATTTTAAAACTCAAACCGTACCTCCTACACCTGCTTTCCTGAACTGATCCAGGTGTAAATCATGTTGGACCAAGTAATCTAACAAAACCAGAACAATTGCCTTTCCTTTTGTGGCTATTTATATAAGCCTCCTCCAATAGAGACAGCAGTGTTTTTGTACTATGATGTAAATGAAACCACAACTGTAGCTGATTCAATAAATAAAAATCATCAATAAAAGTAACCAAACTCCTAGGCACCACTTTTCCCACCAATTTGTGCATAAAGGCAAATTGGAGACCAGTCTGTAAATGACTATCAACTATCACTGAAGTTATTTTCCTCTATCACTTGCTTCAGCCTACCCAGAAAAATGGAGGTTCTTGCTACACATTCTTTCTAGAACACTAGATAAGGATTTCTTCATTGTATGGGACATACAACATTTTGCTTAGGAGCAAGGAGAAAGACACACTTACCTAGATATGGCTCCTGGTATAGCCTGGTTAAGGAAGGAGTTTGGGTTGTCCTTACTTCCAGTGCCAGTTGAGAACCCTTGTAAAAGAGGGTTAAACTCACGGAGGATATCTGAAAATAGATAGAGCCAGTGGGTATAAAAAATCAGTTCATCAAAGGAAACTTAGGCCAGCACAGTGACTTAGTTGTTCAATGGTAGTGTTCCTTCGTCCCATGCAGAGGACCTGGGTTTGATTCTGGGCCAGCCAGGGCTAGGGAAGCTGTAGAATCCCAAACATCTTGTAAGAGTGGTAGCTAGTAGCTAGTCCCATGATTGCAGGATTACATAAGCCCCAGTGGATGATCCTGGGTTCAGGACTGATGTCACAATGATTGGCAAAGAGAGTTGGGGAAAGAGAATTTTCGGTGGCACTATCCATTTAATGCTGCAGAGGACTTATCTAGGGCATTTAACTAGATAGTAGCTATCACTATCCAGATAAGCATTTTTCAATATCAGGCCAGATCTTTATAAATTTACCTTAGGCTATATGTATATATTTTTAAATATAAATTGAGCCCAAAACCAACACAAAATATTGTTAGAAAATGAGAGGTATCATGCAACTAAACCACAAACTGAGCTGCAACTTCTTCAACAATAGTGATTGGAAAACTATCTAGTTAACTTATGACAGAAAAAAGAGGCTGTTGTAAGTTAACTGGGGTCGCTATGTGGCTGCCTTGGAGATATTCAGAGCCAATACCTAGATAGGGGCTGACACTGAATATCCAGATCTAATTTATGTTCAGTTTACTGAACATTGGACAACCACCCCCCCCCCCCCCACAAAGGCATGATATAATGCACAGTGATGTTCAGTTTTACAATAAGAAACCCAACCCACGATCAATCCCAAACTCTCATCCACCAAAATAATGCAAGAAAAACCTCCCCCACTTTCCAATTTCTATGCCCAAGTATCTATCTCAAGGAACATGGACAGTGGAGGAAGTCTGGTTTCTTATTACCGCCCACCACTTACAAATTTAGTGGGGGGGGGGTCTTTTAGTAAGTGGCAGTAAGCCCAATTCTGGCGTGCAGCTTGCTAACCCTGAACTACCACTGCCACAGCAGCCTGGTGGTAGTTTCCACCCCCAGTGACACCAGCGCACACCAAAGAAAAATGTTTATTTTTGTAGTGCCAGTGTTTACTCGGTGGTAATTGGGCAGTGTTGCGCGCTGCCTGGATATTGTCGGGTTAGTGCAGGCAGGGCCGCTGAGAGGGGGCAGGGGGTACAAAATTCCCCGGCCTTCAAGGGGGGCCCGGCGCCGCAGTCCCCGATCTCACCCGCCCTCGGCTCCGTCAACCGTCCGCCACCGGGCCAGGACCCCGCATTGAAATCATCACAGCGCCTCACCTGTCACCTCTGTGACTGAAAGCGCAGCAGCGGCAGATCAAATTCGCCTCCCTTCGGGCCTTCCCTCCCTGTGTCCCACCCTCGTCTGATGTAACTTCCGCGAGGGCGGGACACAGGGAGGGAAGGCCCAAAGGGAGGCGAATCTGATCTGCTGCTGCTGCGCTTTCAGTCACAGAGTGAGGTGACAGGTGAGGCGCTGTGATGATTTCAATGCAGGGGGCCCGGCCCGGTGGCGGACCTTGGGGGTGGGGCCCCGGGCCCGGCTCAGTCTCTCTGCAGCCCTGAGCGCAGGAGCCCTTACCAACACTTCAATGTTAAGTTTTCCCCCCCAAAATGACCATGTACCAAGTGGGTCACTTACCACACGACCATTTCTTAAAAAAAAAAAAAAGACAGCCTTTTACCCGTTGCGGTAAAAAGGGGCCTCAGCGCATGTCAAAAACACGTGCTGATGCCAGCGCAGGCTCCCTTTTACCGCAGCTTAGTAAAAGAAAAGAAAACTAACCCTCCTATCCCTAAATCTAAGCCAGAAAGAAAGATCAGCAGACCACACCCAGTCCGTGGAAAGGGAAAAGACATGGACAACAGGAGGTCTCCATGCTCATGGAGTAAGGGTTTACAATTTATTAAGTACCAAGCTCCGTGCCCGGGGAGATAGAGATTGTAAATAGGCCTCCCAAAAAATTAAAAATGTCTTTTTCCACAAATCCCTCCCACAGCATTAATTGATGTAAAAGGGCCCTCCATGTCCAATATGAAGGGGGAGTAGTGGATATCTAAGAAATTAAAATGCCCTTTTATCCCAACTAAATATACTTTCCTGATAAACACTTTAATTCCACTACGCCAATGCACAGAAGAATCCCAGAAGTCCAGCAAGCAGACCTGAGGTGAAAGTGGAACTTGTGTATGTAGAATCCAAGTTAAAAACCCTTGTACTTGTTGGCAAAAAATTTTTTATAGTGGGACAAAACCAAAAAGCATGAATATAATTATTATAACTCTCTAGACATTTGGAACAAGAAGATGTTTCCAATGCTCCCATCTGAAATAGTCTAGACTGAGTAAAATAGGCATCCGGATTGCTGAATATTACTCATTAATTTCAAATTCATTCTACTGGATGCCTCATGATAACAGAACCCAGGCAGCTATTTGCAAAATTGCATCCCATTTTCCCAGGTCAGGCTCAGAGAAAGTGTAACTTACTTGGTAATGTAGTGACTGTGTTTATGGTTTCATCGCCGCCAATGCTAAAAGAAGAAAGAGAAAACTGATGGTGCTAGGAAGGAACAACAGTCAAAGGCCCACAGATCAGCTACATACAGTTGAAGGGGTCAAATTTAGGCCATGAAAAAAGGTCTCGCGGTTTGATGCCTGCATTGCCCACCACCCAAAATATAATTTATCAGGGTGATGCCAACATATTTAACTGGTCAGTGTTTAACTGGGACTGGGTACACATTGAACTGGAACTTTCTATTTAATACCTCAGTTGTTTTTCTGTATTCCACGCTCCAGATGTCATAAAGCAAGACTGAAACACAAATATTTAGGGGGGTCGATAGATCTGAATATCTCCCCCACCCCTCGAAAGCAGCTGTTTTGTCTGGCCAACTCACTTGAAATATAAAATTGTTAGTCAGAGGCAGAATTGGAGGTGTTCCAGGGCCATGATTTACAGTTTACCCAGACAGCACTACTATTCAGCACTATGGGCCACATCCTACAAATGACATCTAAAACCCAGATGTATCCGAAAAAAAAGCACCTAGCGTTATTCTATATAACACGCATAAAGTTATGCGTGGTATATATAATATCGCATAGGACCGGGGAATGCACTGAAAATCTGGTGTAAATACCCACACCTAAATGTAGGCGCATTCCCCTGAATTCTACAACAACGGGCATAAATTTGAGTAACGCCCCTGACACACCCACACTCCTCTCATGGCTGTGCCCCCTTTTCAGCTACACGCATTAGAATTTAACACGCTCCTCTTTTTAGAATACGCCTAAAAAGAAGTGCACGTAAATTCCAGTTGTTTTGCCAATTAGTGATGATAATTGGTTGTTATCGGCCAATCATCATCATTGATTGACTCGTTACTCAATTGAGTAGTGCACGTAAATTGGGCAACTCACCGTGCCTTATATAGAATCCGGGGGTATGGGGGCAATTCTAGAAATGAGAGCCTCCATTTAAGTGCCCCAATGAAATGCGGTGAGACTCTATTCTATAATGACATCTGGAGACCCAGATCCCATTTTAGAATATTACTGTAACCCAGTATTGGCCATTCTGCGCGGAAGGGCCTTTACAGAATTTGTGCTTAGCACAGATCATCCCAGCACCTAACTTTGGGCAATGTATACAGAATTCCCCAGCAAGCTACTTTTCAGAACAAAGTGCTCATGCAGTTCATACCCACTGCTTTTGAATATTGAATCCCCCCCTCTTAAAAAGTCTTTTATTCTGAAGTATAGTTCAATAATAGCAAAGCCTCTTTATAATGCTATTGTTGGATTTCATCAATCTCATTTAAAAATTATCTGCCTTTCCAGGGTTATAAATCCACAGAACAAAGAGAGCAGTATGAAATTGTACAGATAGATACAGACAATGAAGAAAATAAGTAATAAAATCAATTAAACTTGGGAATCTGGTACAGTCAAATAAAACTCTGCAAAACACATCAACCTAATTACCAATCCAGGACTTCAACCGGAGGCATTGTAACACAAGTACCTGAACATACACAGGGATGTCTCTAGTAGAAACAGGAAGCTTACGAAAAATGAAATTAATAACATAACTGAACGTCCTATGAGATTATATGGACTGCTGAGCAGTAGGTGTCACCAAGATGCACCCCTACTGTAATCACAGGGGCATCTTTTCAACATCTTTACAGGCACAATTCCTAAAGGCCTGCTCTGTGATAACATCCTATCTATACAAACATACATATGAACTACAAAACGTAATAACTGCGGACTTCTACTCACGTCCAAGAAAGACCTCTGTACTGAGTCAGGACATCTAAGACATTATTGGGTGCAGCTCCTGCTCCATTACCTGCCTGATATCAAGAAGACAAAAAAGCAGTATGTAATCTGATCTGTAATTGGCCGATAACAATCAGCTGACTGTAATTATAGGCTTTAAGGCCTTTAGGTTATGTGCAATTCCTTTCAATTCGATTATGGCCTGGAGTTTGTTGATTTGGATTGCTACTAAAAAACATTTTGTAATCAATTCAGTGTGGCAGGAGGCTGATCATCAAAGTAATTGCACACTTCAGTACTGTTGTTTGGTGTGGAACCACCAGCAAGGGCCATAGAATCAGGGCTCTTTCTGCTCTGGGACAGATACGCAAAATTATGATTAACCCATCAATAATGTATTCTAATTTTATTTATCCATCTATTCAGGCATAATTTTGTACTTCATTACAAGTAAGTGTAACAAAACTTTTACTTAAGTACAGTAACTAGTTATATTTACTTAGTTACTATGCAACACTGGCTGCTTGTCATAAACAGGGGCCACCTTTCTATAATATAGTATTCACAAGAGATATGGAGAGATTTTAAGACAATGCCAGCTATGGAATGGTGTGGGGATGACAGCTAATCAATCATATGACATCCGCACCACTGTTGATGATATGCAAGCTATAAGAAAAGTTGAGTGAGCATGGGGAAAAAGTCTCTTTGATACTGGCAAAGCGTTTCTTTCCTTGGTTACATAGTTATCTCAACCACGTGCAAAGTGGTTGAGATAACTATGCAAAGTGTACATTACGTTTAAGATTCAGGAATTACTAAATTGTTCTAGAGGATTGTATAGTTTAATGTGAAAATAGACAAAAGCCATCCAGACTGATGGGTACCCAAAAGCAGATGTATTAATTGCTTTCAGAATAAAGTTAAATAGTTCTGTTGAAGGGATATGACCATGTAAAAAAAATCTCTTTGGATATTTTAAATCTTGCCAGTTTCATCCTGTTTCTACCTGTTTCTACCTTCATTTTACTTCTAAAGTTGATGAAAAAATGTGTCTTGTGTCAAGTCAATGAACTTTCTGGATGAACATTCCCTTTTGGTTCCCCACCTTCAGCATGGACTCCATAGCTGTAATTAATCATTTTCATCGGCTTTTGGATCAGTGTACCTTAGCCCTGCTTGTAATGTTGGACATTTGGCAGCCTTTGACACTTTGGATCACGCTATCCTGATTGCTGGCTTGCAGGAGTTTGTGTTGTGTTTTGGTGTTAGGGTGGTTCCAGTCTTGTCTGATTTTTGTAAGATAGCGGAGATTAATAATAATGAGTCATCATGGATTGCTTTAGATTCAGGTATGCCCAGTGCGTTTTTTCTAGCAAAAAAGGTGCCAGTACTCAAATGCTAGGCCACCCTTCAGGGGTGAGGTGATCACTGAGGGACCCACCCCACAATAGCCAGGCTCCCCTTCAACCAGTCACAGAATCTATGGCAAGGCAGAATTCACTTGTAGAGCCTAAGCTCTTTCATTAAAACTTGAGGTTCATGGGTCAATTTTAGCAGACAATGGAAAAGGTGCCGGTACTTAGTACCCCCTCAAAAAAAGCCCTGGGTATGCCCCAGCTTATTCAACATCTATTTGCAACAACTTGCTGCAATGTTGATTGAAAGGGGCTTTTTGTTTAGAATACATGCGGATGCTATTCAGATTTTGGTTTTGTTTGATCACAGTACAGGAACTGCACCATTGTTCAAGAGCAGTGTTTGTTGGTGTGTGAGTGGCTCATTACAAACAGACTGGTCCTTAATAAAGACAAGACCAAGGTGTTGTGGGTTAGCTCTGGCCCTCAATATGCATTGCCTCCACCTCTTCTATCCGTAAGCTCAGAGTTTAGGGATTCAGACTCAAAATTAGAGCTTAAAAACCAAGGAGATTCAGTCAGCAGGTCTGATTTATATAAGCTGAAGTAGAGAATGACACGGGGACAGGGAACCGCAGTAACTTGCAGGGATGGGGACGGGGATGGGGACAGAGCGGGGATGGGGACAGAGCCCACAGGGACGGGGACAGGGGACAAACTTTGTCCCCGTGTCATTTTACTTTGAAGCCTGTTAATGAACTGGACTGTTATTTATGTTTAAGTGATGCCTACAAAGATATTTTGATTTTTTGGAAAAACAAGCAAACATACTGGCCACAACTAGCAAACTTTGCATGGGGGATCCTGTACATCCTGCTACCAGCACATCTTCTAAGAAGTCAACTTCTATTCCAGGAAGGACTGTGGAAGACAGGAGAGCTAGATTGAATCCTGAGATTGTTGAAGACTTCTTCTTTATCCACAGATTAAAAAAACATAACAGTGCTTTTTAGGGCATATTTTTCCCCTCTAGGGCATATAGAATGGGTTCTATTTTATACCCCCTGACATTTTAACAGTGTGAATTAGGATTCCTTGGTGTAGTAGAAATCACCTATTGTTGGGGTTGGAAGGGTAGAGGGTCGTGGTGGGAAGGAGGGTTATTATAGCTGCTCATTGCTATTATTGTTCTCTATTTGTAATTTATACACAACAGTTGCACAGCATATTGTTCCTTTTTATATTTTAATAAAAAGATTTAAATATAAAATCATAAGTGTTCAAGGCTTCTGCAGATGAGGACAGAGCCCACGGGGACGGGGCGGGGACGGGGACAGAACCGGCGGCGATGGAGACAGGGTCTGCGGGGATGGGGCGGGGACGGAGACAGTACATGCGGGGATGGGGTGGGGACGGAGACAAACTTTGGCCCTGTGTCATTCTCTAAGCTGAAGCTCATTCAAAAATATAGGCACCTTTTTGTTGCCCTGTGATTTCCATATGGTGGTGCAAACATTTATGGTAAGCAGCGTGTATTAATGCAGTGCTGTTTGGCTGGGCTTGCCATTTGGTATGCTGTGATCTCGTCAACTGGTGCAGAACTCTACAGTCTGCACCAGCCAATCGATGGCTGGTCCATCGATTAGGTAGGAATAGGCAGTTGCCTAAGGCAACAGCTTCTTGGGGGTACAAAAGAGCATCTACAGTTAAAGAAAAACAGTAGATCCTGATAACCACACAAAGTAAAAGAAACAACAGTGGGTCCCTTTTGCCAGCAAGAAGGAGTGATGTTGGGTGTTAGCTGGTGGGGTGCAAATCTGAAGGTCTACATACGGCATCTAATACCCTTCTACTGGCCCTTGGTGCATTTGGTACCTAGTGGTGGTTAACCATGGTAAAGTGTTAATGATCGAATAAAGTAGTCTATGTAGGTAACCAGTGTTTAGTGAAAAAACACTGTGCAATTTTAGGGTCAATCTATTAATGGATAACCCACATGGGTGGCCAGTAATGGTCTCTAAAATAATAAATTAACCTTGTTTTAATTACATATATGCTATTCTGCTTACAGTACTCATCCTGATTATGGAGAGTGGGAGGGTCAGGGCAAGAGTAGAATGCCTAATGCACCAACAGTCTAACATTACTGAGGGTCTTACCACTTATCAGTTCAGTTTTAAGAAAAGAAATTCACTGTGTCTTTCCCATTTTTCTGCTCATTGGTTGCTGCCATTTTTACTTTCTCAGACAGTAAGTGTGTACATTCCATGGACCTTCACTGACCTGAGGATAGAGGGATACCTCTTTGACACACATCCTTAGGCCATTTTTGCTTAAATTTTAATTTTCAACCTGGATTTCTATAACCATTTTGGAACACCAACCAAAATCAAGTAAGTACCACTCACTGGCCTGTGGTTGCCACTACACTAGCAACCATTTTCCCGTCATCTCTAGACATGAGAGCACTTCATCTACAATGTAGCCAGGCCCAAATGACTTTGGATGGGGGAATACATGCTTGGATTACCCTACTGCAACACTCAGTGCTAGGTCCTAAGCCACTGGGGCTGCTCTGATCTTGACTATTAGACTTTTGGATATGATTAATATATCTCTTCCATCACAGCAAATTTGGGTGGACTCTTCATAATTTGACTACTTACTCATTAATCTGCACTTACTGTGAGAGAATCTCCTAAGGCAGCAACAACCTTAATGTCTGCAGGCCTCAAATTATGAACTGAAAAAAAAGCACATTTTCAAATTATGCATATGTAGTACATTAAGGTGCTCATTTTCAAAGCTTTACAAAGTTATGTGGTAATCTATGTAAATTTGTAAGCCTATGTACTTTGAAAATGAGTCTCTCAACACATTATCAATTAAATAAACAGGTCCTTATTAATAGAATATTCTACTTCCTCTCTTGAAAAGGTTTCTTTTGCTTCATCTTAACTGTGAGGGGAGAAAAAACAATAAATGTTACAAACTATAGCATCACCTTAATAGTTTAGTAGGTGCTAACAGTTATTCCAGGTCCATGGCTGGTGTAAATCTTTAGCACCTAAGGAGCTCATTTTCAAAAGAGAAAAACATCCCAAAAGCGGGACAAAGCAGCAGATGGACAGTTTTCACAGGAAAACAAACACGTCACAATTTTTTAAATTCAGATTTGAGATGTTTTTCTCCGCAGGAGGCGTGTTGAGGTGTGTTCAGGGCAGGATTTGGACAAGCCCAAAATGTGGATGTTTTTCAGCGATAATGGAACAAAATAAAACATCTAGGGCCTAAATTGGGACATTTTTTATCTAGTCCTGTTTTAATCAAGACCAAGTTACAAAAAGGTGTCCTAACTCATCAGCTCACCACTGTAGGGATTGAGGCATGACACCCCCTTAATCCCCCAGTGGTAAGTGACCTCCCTCCCACCCCCAAAGATGTGATAGTGATATTACAGAACAGACAGTTTCAGATATTATGGCCATTCCTATTAGAGCAGCAAGCTGGTCCCAGGAGTAGGCTAGTGGACTGTAGGCTAGTGGACCTGTAGAGAAAGGGACTCAGGTCCATATCCCATTCTAAAACAGTGGCGTAGCCACAGGTGGGCCTGGGTGTCAGGCCCACCCAAAATTGTGACACTGTTGCTATGGCTGGTGGGGATCCTCAAACCTTGCCAGCTGAAAGTTTTCCCTCCTTGGGCAGCCAGCACTCTTCCAAATGTCAGCCAGCAGCACTTGCATTGAGCTGGCGCTGAGACCGGCCCTTTTGCACATGCTCAGTATTCACACATGCAAAAGCACTGAGCATGCACAGCCTGGATAGCAGCATCAGTGTGAGGCAAGTGCTGCTGGCTGCCATTTGGAAGTGTGCTGGCTGCTCGAGGAGGAGGAGGAAATCTTCAGCTGGCAGGGTTTTGGGATCCCCGCCAGCTCAAGTATTTAATATTTGGGGTTTGTGGGCAGGGAGGGGTGGAGAGAGGAGCAAGAGCAAACGGGGGGGGGGGGGGGGGGCAAGGCAAATTACATGCCCACCCACCTTGGGCTCAGGCCCACCCAAAATTAGCCATCTGGCTATGCCCCTGAACTAGTACACTTGTGGTGGAAATTGTGAGCCTTCCAAACCCACAAAATATGAACTGTACCTATAGATAGGAGACATCTGCAGACCTGAGGGTTTTTGTAGTGGTGTACAGTTAGGTACAGTAGGTTTTTAGGTGTTCCTTGAGGGCTCACAATACAAAACAGTGGCGTACCAAGGTGGGGGCGGTCCGCCCTGGGTGCATGCCGCTGGTGGGGGGGGGGGGGAGTGCTGTGCGCTGGTCAGCTTAGTTCGTTTCCATACTCCCTCTGTCCCGGAACAGGAAGTAACCTGTTCCAGGGCAGAGGGAGCATGGAAACGAACGAAGCTGACCGGCGTGCGGCACCCCCCCAGCGGCGTGCACCCGGGTGGGGGGTTCTTTTGCCAGGGTGGGGGGGGGTGTCCTTTCGCTGGGGTGGGGGTCGCGCTACACCGGGGGGGGGCACTGCACCCGGGGGGGCGGGGTGCATCCGCGATCCGCCCCAGGTGTCAGCCCCCCTAGGAACGCCACTGATACAAAATAAGAGTGTTAAGGTGGGATTTGCACCTGGGTCCCTTTACATTGCAGTCCCACAGCATTGACAACTAGGCTGCCCCTGTGCTCTGCTGGGATGCCTGTGTGGCCAGTTTACCAGGAATGATGCCACATAGCCATCCCTATCACTTGTTTTTTTTTTTTAATGGTACCTAAAAACTGAGCACAAAATGTCTGGAAAATAGCAATTTTTGAAACAAAAAAAATTGACATTTTTTCCGGTTCATAAATTGCTATGTTCGGAGTGAGGTTTGTAGATGTTTTCAGCAAAACATCTACAACTGGGCATTGAAAATGCCCCTCCACATGTGATATCTGAGTGCATAAATACTGAATAACAGTTAGGTGCACTACTGGCGTTTAGATGCATGGACGGCAGTATTCTATAAATTAAAGCAGGCATATGGCGCTTACATTTAAATTACTTATTATAGAATGAGGGGGGGTTAATATCCATAACTGAGAGCAGACTCTTTAGTTGGATAATCCCTTTTTCTTTAAGAAGAAATTATAGTAGAATAGCATCAGACAAGATTGTGAGGGCTACTTGCAGCCCTCCCCTTTAGCATTCAGAACCACAGATACTTGGTACTTGCAGACCTGCAAATGGCTTTTGAAAAGAAAACTCACTCTGGAGTTTCCCTTCCAAAATCTGACTCTAGCCAGCAGGGGTGTGCTGGTAAATTTTTAACAACGGGCTCTCTCTCCGGGCATAGCCGGCCCTGAAATTTAGGGGGAGGGGGGAATACATGCCTCTCTCTCCCCTCCCTTGTGCGGGCACGCTAGGCATACCTTTGTCGAGCCCCACCAGCCAATAAATGGACTGCCACCATTCTCTGCTGCTTGTTTCTGGCTCTGAGCAGCATGATGGAACATTCTTGCGCTTGCATGAAAAGTCCCAGCCTGATGCTCAGAGTCAGAAACAAGGAGCAGGGAGCAGCAGCAGCAGTCTATTTACTTGGCTGGTGGGGCCAGCGTCACTGCCAGCAAAATAAAAGAGAATTCAGGAGGGGGCCCAAGCCCACATTTTGGGAGTCAGTTGTTAAAGTAGCCATGGGGAGGCCTACTTTAACAACCGGCTCCCAAAATTCTTAAAAACTTAACAAATGGCTCTCGCGAGCCTGTGAGAGCCCGCTCCAGCACACCACTGCTAGCCAGTACCATGGGGACCACTTACACTGCAGACTTAGCAGAATAAAAATGTGCCAGGATTTGGAAGTGAAACCCTTCTGTGTACTTCAAGAATCTTGGCCTGCCCTAGGCCAGACCTATTTCCACCTCCTTTCCCCAAAGAAGGGAGAGAACAATTTGAAAAGGATGAAGTTCCACAGAAATTCAATATAAAATTGCCCTCAGTATGACTCTGGCTCCAACAACAGTCTCCATTCTTTTTTGCTTGATGCTTTAGAAGTACTAAGCCTTAGAACATAAGAACATAAGAGTAGCCATACTGGGTCAGACCAGTGGTCCATCTAGCCCAACATCCTGTTTTCCAAACAGTGGCCAAGCCAGGTCACAAGCACCTTCTTACCTGAAACGGGAATTTGGTCAGAAGGAGCTCTGTCTGAGCAAGAAAAGTTGGTCCCATATTTCCGTTCCTGAAAATACAAACATATTTATTGACATGGGAGGATGCTTGGGTATTGTAAGAACCAATGAGGATGGTAACAAGGCCTGGAATAGTTTACTGGATTTAAACATGATTGAGACAGTTTTGGAGGATGGTTGTAAAAGAACAGGATTGAGAAATTGAGTATAAGGGATGGGGAAGTGACAGGTGTCAGTTTATTCAGAATTAAGAAGTATTAGAAAATACCTACAACAGGGTCAATTTAGGTTGGTGGTTCAGTCATTGATATTGAGCAAGTTGGATTACTGCAACACTGTTTATTTAGGGCTTTCAAAAGCTCTGTTGAAGAAGGTTCAAGCAATTCAAAATGTTGCAGTACGTCTAATATATTCTTTGAAAAATCGGATAGGATAATTCCTTTTTTTGTGGTCTTGCACTGAGTTGAAGCCTGAATATTGTTTAAGTTGGGCTGTTCGCTTTAAAAGATTTTAAATGGCCTAACTTATTAATATATGGTTCATCTTTTATGTAGATACAAACTAAATATTACGTGAGGAAGAGAATCAAAATCTTCAAAACGAAATCACACATCCACAAGATTCTCTGTTTAGTGCTTCGTGGCTGGTGAATGGTGAGTTAAGTGTATTTTATTCAAAAATTCCAGAGGAAAAAGCCTCAAGAAGCTCCCGGCTAGATGCCTCGGCAGCAGGGCTGCTTTATCGTCAGCAAAAAAACCTCCGTTTAATACAAAATCTCAATAATATTCAAAGTTAAATGTTAAATTTTAAACACTGCTTTTAGAGAGTATTAAAGCATGTAACAGCTTATGGTACTTAGCTGAACATTTTCTGTCCTCCACATGGTCGGCGTGTGGAGGACAGAAAGTATTCAACTAAGTACCATAAGCTGTTACATGCTTTAATACTCTCTAAAAGCAGTGTTTAAAATTTAACATTTAACTTTGAATATTATTGAGATTTTGTATTTCTATTAAACGGAGGTTTTTTGCCGATGATGAAGCAGCCCTGCTCCTGAGATATCTATCCGGGAGCTTCTTGAGGCTTTTTTTCCTCTGGAATTTTTAAATAAAATACACTTTACTCATCATTCACCAGCCATGAAACACTAAACAGAGAATCTTGTGGATTTGTGATTTCATCTAATACGTAGGCCACTAATTTGTCAATTCTATGATGTTAGGAATAGAATGGCGCTATTGTTTCTGAGTCCTAAAGGAGTTATATCAAAGAAAACGTTTACATCTTTATTTTCACATCAAGTTGCCAGCTTGTAGTCTATTCTTCCAAACAGCTTAAAATCGGTGTCCATTATTAATATTTTTTTAAAAACGGTTAAAAACAAATTAGTTTCATAAATATATTTTGGTTGGGTGAATTGTTTATAATGCAAGTTACGTATTTAATTTTTTGATATATCCTAGATCATTGATCTAGTTTCTTTGATTTGCTATCCGTTGAGAACTGCTTGCCAGCTTCAGTGGGCTATAAAATAAATTTATAAGTTCATGTTCTCAAAGTGCTGGAGAGCCAGTGTGAAAGATTACTGGCAGAGAGGATGGAACAAACTGTCCTTATGAGGGTAATTTTATAAGGGAGCAACTAATCAAAGTGCCTTTTAAGACACCAATGTGAAGGCACTTTTCTAAAGGCAAGTAAGCACCTACTTGTCATTTTAAAAGAGTAGTGTAAGTGGGAGGCACGAACATTTATAGAGCTGGTGCAACTGTCTGCACCAAAATTTGTCAAGGACATGCATAAATTACAGTGTTTTATAATCTACGCACGTACATGTGCTCCTCCCATGCTTTGCCCAAAGCCCACCCCTGTGCACACCCACCAGCAAAGTGTGCCCCACCATTTCAAAATGCGCAGTTTTGCACCCATCAGTATTTTACAAGAGGTCATTAATGGGTGTGAACGTGGTCCCATCCACCTCTAAATGGTAAAATACCCCACAGTGGACGGCCCAAGGCAAAGATGCCGCCTGAGGCAGGGCTGAGATGCTGCCCACAGGACATGGTCTGGCATCTCCCCCCTTCCAACCCCTTCCATGAGTTTACCTTCTTTTCCCATTTTCCAAAAGGCAGTGGCGGCAGCAATTCCCTTACACTGCTCTGCCGGCACCAGCCTCTTCTCTATTGTGGCCCACCTCTGAGGAAGCAGGAAGTTACATCAGAGAGGTGGGCCACAGTAAAGAGAAGAGGGTGGTGCCGGCGGCAGGGCAGCGTATGGGAATCGCTGCCGCCACTGTCGCCACCTTTTGGAAAACAGACAAAGAAGGTAAACTCAGGGAAGGGGGAGATGCCTCTCCAGGAAGAGTGGTGCCTGAGGCCCCCTCCTCAGGTGGCCTAATGGCAGGGCCGCCACTGGCGAGGTCTTAAGCCTGCTGACACCTGGTATAAATGCTGGCGTGCAACTAATGGCAGTTGGGTGCATAAATGACTATTCTATAACATTGTGCCTATATTCTAGCAATACCCCTGATGTACCCATGCCCCTCCCATGACCACCCCACTTTTGATTTGCGTGCCATAAAATTGGCATGCATATTACAGAATAGGGCACAGAGCAGATCTGCATAAAATACCAAATGAGTGTCAATTATTGATTAACAGCTCATTAATTAATTTATGTACAGATCTGAGATCTGCATCCAAATTTGCATGTCCAATATTGGGTGATCTATCTAAAATCTGCAGTGTGTGTGGTTATTGTATCAGGTACACTCACACTAGAAGACTCAGAATAAAAGGCTGAGACAGAGTTTTGTAATTTCATGTAGTTTCATGCTATTTGATCAGTATTACCTCTTACTACTTATCATTTCCATTGTACCAGTAGAGATACACAGCACTGCACAGATACAAATAAGAGATACTCCCTGTTCTATGGAGCTTGTGAATGAGTCACGGCGAATAAAAAGCAAGAGGAAATGTATTGATTACAGTGACCATATTTAAAATGAAAAGGCCCTGATTGGGGAAACCCAGAGATTAAGTCTTAAAAGCAATCTCAGGAAGATGGGGTTTTAGGCAGGATTTGAGTATGGCCAGAAAGGGGAATGATGCAGCAGCTCAGGAAGGCTCTCCCAGGTGCACAGTGGCAATCGTGATGGCCTGAAGTTTCCATGGCTCCATAGCCAAACAAGGAGAGGAAACCAGTAGGACACATATGTACATAAGCATTGCCTAACTGGGACAGGTTGAAGGTCCATCAAGCCCGGTTTCCAGCAGTGGTCAATCCAGGTCACAAGTTCCTGACAGAAATCTAAAACAGTAAAACGTGTGGAATAAGCAGTGGACCATGTGGAAGCAGCCTTGGGAGCAATAATACCTCTCACTGTGGAGGAAAAAGAAGGGCTTTGGTACAGTTTGACAGGAAAAAAGCTGTAAAGTAGAAACCAAGAAAAAGAAAGAAAGCATTTCATAACTGCCAAAACAATGTGCATTTTTTTGTACCTGAGACACATCTTCTGTGTTCCGACGTACAGCAGAGCCCAGGGTATAATTACTATTTTGGTATGTTATCAGATATGGATGGCCCTGGAGAAATAAAGACATCTGTATGAATGATAAGCAGAGGTAGAGAACTCCAGAAGAGCAAATGTGAGGATATTACGGACCACCACCCAGCTATTTTGCCATTTTTAAATTTTTAAAATAGGAATGAAAAGTAGAGATGCCAAATTACCCAGTTCCAGGCTAGAGATTTTGGGACAGTCCTGGATTTCTGACCACCTATCCTGTTGCATTATGGCAACACTGATTTCATTGGGAAGGATCGGACACTGCTTTGAGATGTAAGTTCAAAACCAGGAGTGTCCAATAATCTCCAGCCCGGAACTGGGTAAGTTGGCATGTCTGATAAAAAGGCTAATTTCTCCTTTGTTATTGGGAATGGTTGCCAGCAAGATAGTCAATGGCTACCAGTGCCAGAATTAGGCATAAGCAACAGAGGCACATGTCAAGGGTACCAAAGTTTGAAGGTGTCTAAATATTTTCAAAGCACTTAGCCTTCCAAAGTTCCATAGGTTTCTATGGAACTTTGGAAGGCTAAGTGCTTTGAAAATGAGCCGTATCCCTTTTCCCCCCCAGTGTTCCCATCTCTGGGGATAACCCTATACACCAGTTTATAACGTATGGGCACTGAAATCTTAAATCTAGCCCTTAAGATTGCTGATTCAACGTTAGTGGTGCCTAATTATTGCAAATGCTTACTCCTCTTAAAGCAGAATCCATGGCATTACAACACCTTTTTCATCCTAGAGCACCAGTTCAAATCTAAGCTCAGGTGCCTAGTGTCTTTAGGGGATCCAGCAGAAACAATGACATCACAGCTCCTGTCAGATTTCGATGAATCTGTGACTATTACAAAGGCACAGTGAGAGAGTGATGCCTCTAAACAACCAAAGGCACCTGCACATCAGTGCTGTTTTCCTCCGGAAAACAAAATAATTTTAGATGTGCTTTTTATTGCACATATTCTCAATGCCTGAAGTCATTATCATAGCTCTGCAGTCAGTAACTTAAGGCAAGCTGCATCGTTCTTTATGGGCAGTACCACTCAGTCAAATTAACAGTCAAATGTACAGACAGCGTTTAGCACTTTTCTGATCAGAATCTCTGTGGATACCAAGTGGGTGACAAAATAACCATAATCAAGTTCCAAGTTTTATTCAATTTTGATATACCTTTCAGGGTGGTTTACAAAAAAAAATAATTAGAGGGTACAGAAAATAACTACAATAGTAGATAGGAAGGAGAAGAGGGAAGAGCAACATAAGCAGATAGAGCGATGGGGAGAGGAGAAAAAACTATCTGAATCAAAATTCTAATTCCGCTGGAAGGTTACTGTCACATTGTCACATTGTTCAGCTGGAACATTCAGACTTTCTCTTGCAGTTCCATTTATTATTTGCTCTAAAGTGTTTATTTTAGAAGTCTTATTTGTGATTTACATGTGCAAATCCCGGCATATACACGTTTATGTTGACTAAACGTAGAAAAGTCAGCTTTAGAAAGTCATTTGTATGTGGCAAGGGGCAGGGACTGGGCATGTTTTAGACAGGACTAGGGCAGGGCCAAAAGTTACACATGTAGGGGGGAATTCTATATATGGTGACTAAAGTTGTACATGCAATTTTGGCCCAAATTGCGCATGCAACTAAATTGTTTAACAAACCAATCAGCGCTGATAATTGGCCAGTAACAAGCAATTATCGGCACGAACTGGCACTAAGTAGAATTTACTCACACAATTTGCTAAGCATATTCTATAAAGTGTTGCATGTAAATTCTACCGTGCAGATCTCATAAAGGGGTGTGGCCATGGGAGGGGCATAGGCGGATCATAGGTGTTCCTAAAAGTTACATGAACTGTTATAGAATATGCCCGATCCGCGCCTAAGTTAGACGAGGGCATTTACACCAGGTTTCAGTTGGCATAAATGGCCATGCCTAAATTTTAGTCGCGGGGACAGTGCTATGCGTATTCTATAAACCAAATCTAACTTTAAGCGATGGTTACAGAATGGCGCTAAGCAACGTTTTTTTGGCACCATATATAGAATTTACCCCGTAGTGTCTATTTCAGAAGGGAAATACATACCTATGACCCCTGAGATCAATGCTAGGATTTAAACCTGCTCCCAGAGGATGTCTAAGTTTTATAAAGGTGCTTGTTTTAGGCAGTACTCTACAGGGAGGATTAAGGGAGGCTGCCATCTTAATCCTCTAGTGTTTTTCCTCCCGTCTCTGTATCTAACTGGGAAAACACAGATGTGTAAGTTTCTAAAATGGGAGACGTAGAGGGGCATAATCGAACGGGGCCAGCCATCTATAAGGGCAGCCATCTCGAATGACGGCGTACCCAACCGTATTATCGAAACAAGATGGCCGGCCATCTTTCGTTTCGATAATACGGTCAGGGCAGGCCAAATCTCAACATTTGGCCTGCCCTTAGAGATCGCCGGTGTTAGATATGGCCGCCATTGGTTTTTGTTGATAATGGAAACTAATGGCGGCCATCCAAACCCGGCCAAATCCAAGCCATTTGATCATGGGAGGAGCCAGCATTTGTAGTGCACTGGTCCCCCTCACATGCCAGGCCACCAACCGGGCACCCTAGGGGGCACTGCAGTGGACTTCACAAATTGATCCCAGGTGCATAGCTCCCTTACCTTGTGTGCTGAGCCCCCAAAAAACCCCTACCCACAACTGTACAGCACTACCATAGCCCTTAAAGGGTAAAGGGGGGCACCTACATGTGGGTACAGTGGGTTTGTGGTGGGTTTTGGAGGGCTCCCATTTACCACCATAAGTGTAACAGGTAGGGGGGGATGGGCCTGGGTCTGCCTGCCTGAAGTGCACTGCAGTACCCACTAAAAACTGCTCCAGGGACCTGCATAGTGCTGTGATGGAGCTGGGTATGACATTTGAGGCTGGCATAGAGGCTGGCAAAAAAATGTTGTTAATTTTTTTTTGGGTGGGAGGGGGTTGGTGACCACTGCGGGAGTAAGGGGAGGTGATCCCCGATTCCCTCCGATGGTCATCTGGTCAGTTCAGACACCTTTTCAAGGCTTGGTCGTGAACAAAAAAGGACCAAGTAAAGTCGGCCAAATGCTCGTCAGAGTTGGCCTTCTTTTTTCCATTATCGGCTGAGGCCGGCCATCTCTTAACCATGCCCCCGCCCCACCTTTGGTACACTGCCGACACGCCCCCTTGAACTTTGGCTGGCCCTGCGACGGAAAGCAGTTGAAGCAGGACAAAATCGGCTTTCGGTTATACCGATTTTGCCGGCCTTAGGAGAAGGCAGGCCATCTCCTGATTTGTGTCAGAAGATGGTCGCCTTTCTCCTTCAAAAATAAGCAGGATACTCACATAGATATCAGCATTTACACATGTATGTTCTGAAACACCAACAGGAGCACAAGAAGACTGCAGTGATCTGCAAACAGTCAGTCAGCATACTACTACTTTTAGGTTTGTAGAAATTAATACTACTAGGGGAAGGTGTGTTTTAAATCCCCTGTAGGTACAGTATGTGTCCTTTTTAATCAACTTTTAAGCCTCTCATATGCAGAGAAATCTCACGTATATGCATGTTTGTTCCTATTCTTGGAGAAAAGAAGGGAGTGTGAAATGGACCATGCTGACCAGGAACAAACGAGGAAGATTCTGGTAAAACGTTTATTGGTGAAGACTCGACACAGTGCTGCGTTTCGGCAGTGAGCCTGCTTCAGGAGTCTTAATACCACATATGTAAAACCATCAAATGATAAACGTTGTTAGAAGCAGATGTTGAGAAACACCTTTGTTTAAAAATTAAAAATTCGGGATGAAAAGAGCTGTCTCTGCTCTGAGTACCAACGTTTATCTATCATTTGATGGTTTTACATATGTTGTATTAAGACTCCTGAAGCAGGCTCACTGCCGAAGTATGGTGCTGTGTCGAGTCTTTACCAATAAACATTTTACCAGCATCTGAAGTTTCCTTGCTTGTTCCTGGTCAGCCTGGTCCATTTCCTGCTCCCTTCTTTTCTCTGTTACTTCACTGTGGGATCTCGATGTTCCTCCGTCTTGGCAGACCTTCACTGTTCCTATTCTTGTGCATGTTCCACTATACCTTATAATACGAGTGAAAAATAGCCTATCAATATCTACATAAACCACACCACACAATAGCTGCACTTGCATACAGTTTTTTGCTTTCAGTTTTATTGCATATATTATTTTACTGCATATATTTTATTTTCCAGAAGCTCAAAACGTGGATACAATAATATATAGGTAAGAGGTTGATTGCACATTGAATCCAATCTGATATATGTTATGACATCAATAGTCCTATGTGATGGAGGGCTCTCAGAGTCTTCACACACCCTTAAACGAGATCTTACTCATGTATTCATTAGTCTCGTGGGGTGGTTGAGCATCTCAATCATGAAGCCTCTCTGTGTTTTTTTTTTTTTTTTTATGTATGCGCTTCCTTCTCAAAAACCACAACAGTGCTCTTATAAACAAAATTAAATATCAAATGTGCACGTCAAACTCATACCCCTAGTTCCACTCACCCTCATTAAAAACTGTCTCTGTAATGATCTTGTACTCAGAAAATACTAGGCATTACACATTACTTATCTTTTAATTTGGAACTGTGCGCTGGTTTTTTTCTTTTTCCAAATTTTGCTTCCTACAACAACCACTACGCTCTTTGTGAAATCTTCACACAAAGGCTAAGTAGCGCCTCTATCCACAAGTACATAAGTACATAAGTACATAAGTAATGCCATACTGGGAAAAGACCAAGGGTCCATCGAGCCCAGCATCCTTTCCACGACAGCGGCCAATCCAGGCCAAGGGCACCTGGCAAGCTTCCCAAACGTACAAACATTCTATACATGTTATTCCTGGAATTTTGGATTTTTCCAAGTCCGTTTAGTAGCGGTTTATGGACTTGTCCTTTAGGAATCCGTCCAACCCCTTTTTAAACTCTGCTAAGCTAACCGCCTTCACCACTTTCTCCGGCAACGAATTCCAGAGTTTAATTACACGTTGGGTGAAGAAAAATTTTCTCTGATTTGTTTTAAATTTACTACACTGTAGTTTCATCGCATGCCCCCTAGTCCTAGTATTTTTGGAAAGCGTGAACAGACGCTTCACATCCACCTGTTCCACTTCACTCATTATTTTATATACCTCTATCATGTCTCCCCTCAGCCGTCTCTTCTCCAAGCTGTATAGCCCTAGCCTTCTTAGTCTTTCTTCATAGGGAAGTCGTCCCATCCCCGCTATCATTTTAGTCGCCCTTCGCTGCACCTTTTCCAATTCTACTATATCTTTCTTGAGATGCGGCGACCAGAATTGAACACAATACTCAAGGTGCGGTCGCACCATGGAGTCATCAAGAGTCCAACTCTGCAGGGTTTCGTCAATAAACTTCCTCAGGAACTCAAAATGATCTCCAAGTGAGAAGATAGAGGTGCTGATTTTTGCTCCAAGGTTTGACATTCGGAGATCATTTTGAGTTCCTGAAGAAGTTTATTGACGAAACCCAGCACAGGCCAATTTTGGCACACTTTAGTAAAAGGGCCCCTTAACTCTCAAGTACAAAAAAAAATAAAACTTAAGACTGCGAGCCCTCTAGAGGCAGAGAAAGTACCTGTATATAATAAATGTAAACCACTTTGGTTGTACCACAGAAATACAGTATATCAAATCCATGACCCCGTTACCCTTTACTTGTATGAGATCCCACATCTGTGTCAGGTGCTATTAAATCTTCGTCTTCTGATACGGCTCTTTTGAATCTATTACTCCTTAATGAACGTAGGTGAGTTAAAGCTCACGTCAAGCTCTGGCCCAGACTCTGCCCACCGGTACACCCCATGCAAATACTTGCCATGGAACATCAATGTGTATTTACAGAAGACTGTACATGCATGTAACATCCACATAAATGTTAGCATCTATGTTATAGAACTGACCCCAAAATACCCAGTGAGGGTGAACAGCCTTTTACCTGCATTGAGCACTGTACTTGGGGTATTCCTGTGTTATCAGACTCTTCCTCTCTCCAATTTGTTGGCTCTGTCTAGAAAAATAAATGCATTCATTTTACTGTTCAAGTATAGTTTATTTTATCAAAGTTTGGCACACTGCATACAAAGCCATATCAAGGTGTTTTGTAAGCTAACAATCAGATTAGGAATACTTTAATACAGGAAATGTCACCAATAGACCCAGCCACATAGGAAGACTCCTGAGGCAGGCCAGAGGGCCGAAACATGGCCGTACCAACTCATCACTGATGAGTAACTTTTGCTGACCAATAAACTGTTCTGACCATACAGCATCATCGTTTTATTGTCTCCTGAGCAGAGCGCACTAAAAACACTGGTGCAGTTTAGTAAACAGACCCCTTAGATTGTGAGCCCTCCAGGGACAGGGAATATCCAGTGTACATGAATGTAATTCAACTTGAGCTACTACTGAAAAGGGTATGAGCACAATCCAATATATAAGACATTGACGTGGGCCCTGATAGAATATCAGCCAGGACCTGAATATGATGAAGCAGGTTCCTTCTCCCCCTTTCTTCCAGACCCCCTCCCCCCCCCCCCCCCCCCCACTCCCATGTTGACAGACAGTTCTGGACTGGATTATGTGTTTGAGTACACAGCTATTGAAAAGGTCTAAATGTACACACAGGCAGGGGAATTGTTCAGCATTCCTGTTCAAAGCAAGCCTGTTCATGTTTTCAGGTTAAGGTAAACAAGGAGAGATGGGGGACTCTCTCTTCTAAAGAACAGGGTATATGCTGCCTTGAAAATATATGCACAATAGCATGTATATAAATACATATTTCAAATTAGTTCAACAGAAGAAGATATCACCACCTATAAACAAAATATTATTCTCCAGTCCAAGATCAAGAAAGCTCCTAGAACTCTGCCTTATAGAATGGAAGATGATCACATCTGGAGATACTGCAGACTTGGAAATAGTCACCCCCCCCCCCCCCAAAGAAAAATGGTGAGGTGATTTCTGTTTGACACTATCGGCCCCTTTTACTAACTTTTGCACTTCACATGTTTTAATACAGGAAATTAATGCGTGCCATGTAGGTCCATTTTTCAGCGTGCCTGCAAAAATGGCCCTTTTTGTGTGTGTGGGGGGGGGGGGGGGGGGAGGTAACCCAGACAGAGGCTTGCCCATCAGTTAGGGTTTGTACCATACACGCCAGATTGATCTTTGCACCCCATTGATGCCTATTGTCTTGTCATTCCTTCTCCCAAATTGGCTCATTATGAATCCACCATACCAAGACATCCACCCGTAACTCCACATTTCTTTTCTTAGCCTCAGAACTGTGGAATGCTCTTCCACAGTATATTCATACAGAATCACTATTTTCTAAGTTTAAAACGTCTCTCAAGACTTATTATTTTGAATAGGCCTTTAACCTGGCAGACTTGTTGATTGGCATAGGATTGCCTAGCTATCTAGGGACAGAGAAAGCTTGTTTGTTCTTTTAATCTAGTGCGAATGTGTGCCTTTCTATTTTATATTATGGCATTCTTTTCCTTTTTTGTGAAACGCTGTGACCTGTGTTCCGGAAATACCGCTATACCAAGTGCAAATCATAAACAATAAACAAACATAAACCATGTGTAATGTTGCCATCATGGCTTGGCTTCCTAACGCTGGTATTGTTTTGGACTCTAAACTTTCATATGAAAAATAAATTAATGCGCTTTCTAAAAAATGTTTCTTTTGGCTTAGACAATTAAGAGCAGTTATATCATTGTATCAGAGTAATTTTAGAATTATTGTTCAGACAGTGTTGCTTCCACAATTAGACTATTGCAATTCTCTTTATAATAATGTTTCAATTGGACTGCAGAGGTGTTTTACAGTTTTTGCAGAATACGGCAGCAAGATTGACCTTTGGTTTAAATAGATTTGATAGAATTACACCTGTCCTGCATGATTTATATTGGTTGACTGTTCAAAAACGTATACAGTTTAAAATCATTACTTTGATCTGTACGTCTTAATATGGATTAAATTCTGAGGGAGTTGGAGAATTATTGAAGTTTCCACCTTGGAGAATTATTGAAGTTTCCACCTTATGGTCGTAAACTCTGCTCCTCTGAGACTTTTTGTCTAGATTTTCCAACATTTAAAGATGTATATTATAAGACTATCCATGATAGTTTATTTTCAGTCCAGGGAAGTTAGACTCTGGAATTTATTGTCTAAAGATTTAAAACAAATGACTTCACTTTTTCTGTTTTGGAAACTTTAAAAAACTTATATAGATACAGATAAGCTAAGGATGTTTGGTTTGAGAACCTAGAAAGAAGTATTTTACAAAAGTCTGTTTATTTTTTTACTTTTTATGTTGCAATTTCCTCTTCAAGACAAGAGTTTTAATTGCTAGATTGTACACTGCCGAGAAGTCCATTATGAATAACTGAGCGGTATATAAGACAAACAAAGCATAGCATTCTGTCTAGCCTTGCTGTGCTTCTTCAAAGTTTTGCAGGGATGTACTCTACCCCTCCATGACACTTGATCTTCAGTCTTTGAGGACAGTCTTCTTGCTCTATCCACCTCATCTTTCCAATCAGATTAAAGTTTAATGACCTTTCTAAATGCTGTTAATGAGCGTGTCTGGCATTGAATGGAATGCTGATTTTTTGATTACAAGTATCTAGATGGTAGATTTTTTTGATTACAAGTTTCTAGATAACTGTAACTATTAATATCATATAACAGGAGTTGACGTTTATTATGCAATGACAGATTCGGCTGTAGACTCAAAGATGGTGGCCCGATAATTATGCAGTATCTTTACATCACATCTGATCTTGCTCAAGGTACACAAAAATTGCATAGCAAACACTTCACCCTGACCATGAGAACAGGCTCCCTAGCAAACTCTACATTTATAACATTTAATACTTAGATTGTAGCAATAGTCCTAGTATAGAAACATAAAAACAGAGAACGTGAGGAACCAAAGGACTATTAATCTGCTCCATTTCACTTCTGATTCAGAACCTTAGAATACAATGGACTTTTGACTTTCCCCTTGATTGCTTCACAACCCGAAATTCTTTGCGTTTGTCCCAGGCTTTCTTGAATTGTGTTAACAGTTTTGAGCTTAATGTTGTCAGTCGAAAACGAATATTTAAGTCTGTGCATTCGGAACTAAGATAGTGTTCAGCAAGCTTTTTCTAAAACACTGAGCCTTGTTGTCCAGTGCTGTGAAAAATATGCTTGAAGCCATTAAGAAAACACACATTAAAGAAAGAATGCGACCATTTGGGGGAGTGCACATGTAAGGAGACATCTTTACACATGTAAGCAGCGATTTTACTACTTGAATATGTGAGCGACACCACTTATGAGAGCAAATGTGGGTTTTCCAAACAGCAAAAAAGTCAATTAAGGAGCCGAGCTCTGAAACTCAATTTTTAAAAACTTTTTTTTTGCATTTTTAAGGTAAGTAAACACAATTTCTCCAAACCCCAGGCCTAAATGAACACTTAGCTAAGGATTACGCATGATTTAGTACAGATGTAAATGCAGGTGTGGAAAATTTTTGCAGTAATCATGTAGGGGTCAATTATTCAATGTGATTTAACTGGCCAGAAATGACTCCTGGCTAGTTAAGTCGCTTAGAGAAGAGACGGCTGAGGGGAGACATGATAGAGGTATATAAAATAATGAGTGGAAGGGATTCCAAGATGGCCGCCGAATAGGACGGACGCGTTTTCTCTCGTCTCTCTCTTACCTGAAAATTTTTGAAATGCCGAAGAGAAGGGGAAGGGCTGCGGCGACTGCCTCCCAGCAGACGAGGAATCTACCCCCTCCAGGCTCGATTGAGCCTTTTTTGCAGAGGGCCGCAGGCATGGCAACACCGTCGATGGGCAGCCCGCCTGTCCATTCACTAGATGGAGATAGTGCTTTGAACACTGGGCTGGAAGTTTCATTGAGCCCCGACGGTAGAGACCCGCCTCCACAACCAATCGGAAGCAGTTCACCGACGATGTCGTACCCGACCGCGAAGACCGGAGAGTCATGTAGCGGAGGGGAACGGGAGGCAATTCAATCCTCGTCGGTAGGTTTGGGAAGTTTGTTTTCCCCTACCTTAACTGCCTCCGTAGAAAGAAGAACTGATGAGGAGACGGCAGGAACAAAGGGAAATGTAAGTCAAATACACACTGGAATAGAAGAGTTTTTTCCTTTTAAAAAACCTACTGAAGTAACCTTAGACAATCTTTGGCAACTAATTGTGGACCTTGGTAAGGCTTTAAGCCCACAGATGAAAAAGATCTCAGAAGAAGTCGCCTTAATAGATGGGAAACTTAAGGAAGTAGAAATTAAATTCAACTCTGTGGCTTCACAAACTGAAAAACTTGAAAAAGAAATATATCAAATACAAACAGTGCAAACAACTACTGTTAAAGATTTGACAAACCTAAGGAGAAAATCTGAGTTTCTTGAAAATAGTCTCAAAAATAACAATCTACGCTTTATTAATTTTCCTGTGCAACCTCTAATTTCTCCGAGGGAAATGTTAAGGAATTATTTTAAAGAAGTTCTTGAAATTAATGAAGAACATTTTCCTCCTATTTCCCAGGTTTTCTACATTCCGACTAAAAAAGTGGAACAACATTTAAATACTCAGGCAATAGATGTCTCTGCATTGTTAGAAAGTTCAGATAGTGAAACTCCAACTGCCTCTACTTTGCTTGCCACGGTTGCGTTGACCTCAGACAAGTCATGGATATTAAAAAAATTCTTTCAAAAGAAAGAGAAAACCTTTAGAGGATTACAAACACGGATATTCCCTGACTTGTCGAGAGACACGCAAAAGCGCAGGCAGAAGTTCTTGCAGTTAAAACAGGAGACGCTCCAATTAGAAGCAACGTTTTATTTAAAATATCCATGTAAATGTTTGGTTAATTATTTGAATGTTAAATATGTGTATTTTGACCCTTCCCAATTATGTTCCTTTTTAACATCTAAGAGAGCTCTTTAAGTGTAATATATACCAAGCCTGAAATGCTGAAATCTTATTTTTTCATTAATAATATATTTGAAATGTTTAATTTCTTTCCTTATATCTCCAGATTATCTGTATCTTGGAATCCTTAGTTGAGGACTTTTAAGCATCCAAAAGGAGATTATTTTTCCTATTTATTTGTGAAGCAAATTTCTGTAAATTTGAATTTTTTTTGGCTGCTTTTTTTTTTTTGTCAAGTTAAATTTACTTGTGAATTATTGAAATAATAATAAATATATAAAAAAAAAAAAAAAAAATAATGAGTGGAGTGGAACAGGTGGATGTGAAGCATCTGTTCACGCTTTCCAAAAATACTAGGACTAGGGGGCATGCGATGAAACTACAGTGTAGTAAATTTAAAACAAATCGTAGAAAATGTTTCTTCACCCAACGCATAATTAAACTCTGGAATTCGTTGCCGGAGAACGTGGTGAAGGCGGTTAGCTTGGCAGAGTTTAAAAAGGGGTTAGACGGTTTCCTAAAGGACAAGTCCATAAACCACTACTAAATGGACTTGGGAAAAATCCACAATTCCAGGAATAACATGTATAGAATGTTTGTACGTTTGGGAAGCTCGCCAGGTGCCCTTGGCCTGGATTGGCCGCTGTCGTGGACAGGATGCTGGGCTCGATGGACCCTTGGTCTTTTCCCAGTGAGGCATTACTTATGTACTTATGTTCTGGGTTAACCAATCATTTTCAGTGGCACTTAACTGGTTAGTGCTGCTGAAAATAACTGGTTAGAGTTGAACTGAAAACTGTCAATTTTGGGAGTGTTCCATGGGTGGAGTCAGCACTTGGCCGGTTAAGAGCCAATATTCAGCACTTAACTGGCCAGGGTAACCACATAAATAGGATCGCATAAAAGCCAGTCCTATCTATATGGGGTGCCCCATAGCCAGTTAAATGCTGAATATCACATTTAACTTGCTATACTTTAGCCCAATGATTCCCAAACTTTGTCCTGGATGCCCCAAGCCAGTTAGGTTCTCAGGATATACCACTTTTGGCAGGGACATATGATAGCATATACAACATGAGTAGTCTTACATGTTGTATTAGATCTTATATGATAAGTTTTACCATTCCAAGAAGGATGATGCCATTGATTACATTCCCTTGTTTGAGAACAGAACTGACAGTTGTCCACATGCTGTCCACTTGAGGATATTATCCATTTTTGTACCTCTGTGTCATTATCTACTATGTAACTATGTAACTATCAGGCTTATTTTCGAAAGAGAAGGATGCCCATCTTTCGACACAAATCGGAAGATGGGCTTCCTTCTCACAGGGTCGTCCAAATCGGCATAATCGAAAGCCGATTTTGGGTGTCCCCAACTGCTTTCCATCATGGGGATGACCAAAGTTCATGGGGGTGTGTCAGAGGCGTAGCGAAGGCGGGACTTGGGCGTGCCTAACACATGGGTGTCCTCGACCCATAATGAAAAAAAAAGGGCATCCCTGATGAGCATTTGGACGACTTTACATGGTCCTGTTTTTCTTACGACCAAGGCACAAAAAGTTGCCCGAACTGACCAGATGACCACCGGAGAGAATCGGGGATCACCTCTCCTTACTACCCCAGTGGCTTTGGGGGGCTCAGCACACAAGGTAAGGGAGCTATGTACCTGGGAGTAATTTCTGAAGTCCACTGCAGTGCCCCCTAGGGTGCCCGGTTGGTGTCCTGGCATGTCAGGGGGACCAGTGCACTACAAATGCTGGCTCCTCCCATGACCAAAGGGCTTGCATTTGGTCGTTTCTGAGATGGGTGTCCATAGTTTCCATTATCGTCGAATATCAGAAACGACCAAGTCTAAGGACGACCATCTCTAGGGATGACCTAAATGTCAAGATTTGGGCGTTCCCGACCGTATTATCGAAACAAAAGATGGACGCCCATCTTGTTACGATAATACGGGTTTCTCCGCCCCTTCGCTGGGACGTTTTGCGAGGATGTCCTCAGCAAAACTTGGTTTTGATTATGCCCCTCCACGACACCAAGCTAAAATTGTGACCTCACTACTTTGTTGGCAGAACTTACACATGTAAATTTTTGTAAATCGGGACAGCTACAGTTGTAAATGGTGCCACTCACAAATAGAAGTAGCAAAATCGTCACTTCCATGTGGAAATGCTGACACTTCCACTCAGAAGCTGCTGGGCTCATGTCACTCATTTTATCTATGTGTATATTTCTAAAATGGCTGCTCTCACTGTCCATGCAGGTAAACACGGACTCCTGAAGGTATCTTAGCAAAGGCTACTACTGTTGGAATCAAGCATGTTCTAAATTGGATAACTCAATTCTGATCCCATGTTCTATGTAAAATGAGCCCTCATGTGTAACAAAAAATGGTTTTGTATTTGAGCTATGACCTTACAGTGCATCTACATTTTTATGATGATTCCAGGTTATGTCAAGCCTCTTGTTTCAGTATTCAGTCTGGAACAGACTTGGAGAAGCTAACTGTGAGAAAGTGTGCCTGAATAAATCCAGTTCTGAACTCTCAGTTCTTCATGAAGATTCATGGATGCATGGCTTGTTCTATAGACCATCCTCATAGCTTCTCTGTTGAGGTGAAAGCAACTTCTCCCTCATTCAGGGGCAATTCTATAACAGTGCACCTAATTTTGGGCCTAGAGGGTGCAAGGAAAGCAGGTGCCTACTTTATTTCATAGAAAACTATTGTAACAAGGTATATTATTATTATTCCAAAGGTTCATATACCACCAATTGCATAATATATGTGCTGCTAAGCAGCTTAAAAACACTTCAAAAGAGGGGGCAGTTGAGACAGGAAATAACTGAAAGGAGGAACAGGAGATGGGGAGGAAACGTGAGGAAAGACAGACATGGGGGAAGCCACTGCTTGCCCTCGGATCAGTAGCATGGAATGTTGCTACTATTTGGGATTCTGCCAGGTACTTGTGACCTGGATTGGCCACTGTTGGAAACAGGACACTGGGCTAGATAGACCATTGGTCTGACCCAGCATGGCTGTTCTTATGTTCTTGTGTTAATGATTGTCAGGATTGACTTTGAATTTTGTATTTCCCGTTGCAATTTATTTTGGGGATTTTGGATAATCTTTATCATATGGGCATCAAATAGGTGCTTTTTTGGAATTTTGCCTAAGGCAGGTTTGGGATCCACTGGCTTAAGGCATCCTTTTATGAAAATATTTCCTCCCCTCCCCCAACAGAAAGTAGTTTTCAAAGTTATTTCCAGGAGTAACTTCATAATAAAACTGTGCTTTCCTGGTGGATATGGGCTTTTATACCAGCACCCTAAGCATGCAAGTTGACTCATTGTTTGAGAAGTGTTCCCAAGGGCAGAGTTGAATGATGTTTGCAGTTACATGCAGAGTGCAGACTTATTGAAAATTTAAAATATATACACTGTATATTTTAACACAAAAAATAGAGGCACACCAAATACCGGTACCGGTGTAAAGTGTGAGCAAATTTTCCTGGGATCATTTTCTAAATCAAAGTATCTGCACACTTTTGCTTTGAAAATCCAGCAAAGTCAACATAGGGAAAAGTACGGAGGCAGTAATAAGATTACTTCCACAAAAGATATGTAAGTCTTTGAAAATGTACCCAAAATAGAAATGTCATGAACCGGCAACAATAAATAAGAATAGCAGGGAGGAGTAGCTTAATGATTAGTGCAGCAACCTGAGAAATAGGTTTGATTCCCACTGCAGTTCCTTGTGACTCTGAGCAAGTCATTTTTAACCCTCTGTTGTCCCAGGTACAAAATAAGCACCTGTATATAATTACATTACATGACATTGGCCATTTCTATCCCACATTAGCAATGAGGTTCAATGTGGTTTACAAATTGATTAGAAAATTAAAAGGCAAGAAATGTAATTACATAGCTAGAGATATAGCAATATACATGCATCACATTCAGAAACAGTGCAGTCTCATTGCTTGAGAGTCAGGAATTTTTGAAATAGAAAACAATTCAAAACCTTTCTAAATAAACCATATATAGCTAAAGACCTAACTGCTGCTGGTAAAATATTCCACCAATGAGGAAACCAGATAAGAAAAATTGACTGAGTGAAAAGTTTTAAAAACAATATTCTTGCAACTACGAAGAGATAGTTGGATTACTATAATGTTATATACTTGAGTTGTAAGGAGCAGGTCCTAAAAAGACTCCAAACTGTACAAAACACAGTTGCTCAATTTATTTTTAAAGTATCCTGTTTTGTGCAATCCACTCACTTATTAATTAAATTACGTGGAGGGGCATAATCGAACGCGAACGCCCATCTCCATGGGCATCTATCTCTGAGAACGGGTACGTGAAGGGGCGGGACAAACCGTATTTTCGAAAAAAATGGGCGTCCATCTTTTTTCCGATAATACGGTTTGTGCCAGCCAAATGCATCGGATTTGTGCGGATTTGAGCTGGACGGTATCGTTTTTCAGCGATAATGGAAACTGAAGGCGTCCAGCTCAAAAATGAACAAATCCAAGGCATTGGGTCGTGGGAGGAGCCAGGATTCGTAGTGCACTGGTCCCCCTCATATGCCAGGACACCAACCGGGCCACCCTAGGGGGCACTTGTAACAATTAAAAAAAAAAAAGTTAACTACCTCTGAAGTCCATAGCTCCCTTCCTTTGGGTGCTGAGCACCCCCAAATCCCCCCCCCCCCCAAAACCCACTGCCCACAACTCTACACCATTACCATAGCACTTATGGCTGAAGGGGGGCACCTAGATGTGGGTACAGTGGGTTTTGGGGGCGGTTTGGAGGGCTCCCATTTATCACCACAAGTGTAACAGGTGGGGGTGGGGTGGGCCTGGGTCTGCCTGCCTGAAGTGCATGCACCCACTAAAACTGCTCCAGGGACCTGCATACTGCTGTAATGGAGCTGGGTATGACATTTGAGGCTGGCATACAGGCTGGAAAGAAAAGTTTTTAAAGTTCTTTTTTTTGGGTGGGAGGGGGTTAGTGACCACTGGGGGAGTCAGGGGTGGTCATCCCCGATTCCCTCCGGTGGTCATCTGGTCATTTAGGGCACTTTTTTGGGACTTGTTTGTGAAAAAAAGGGTAAAAAAAAAGTGACCCAAATTCACGCTAAAAACGCCTTTCTTTTTACGATTATCGGCCGAGGATGCCCATCTTTCCTTGGCTGATAAACACGCCCCAGTCCCGCCTTCACCACGCTTCCAACACGCCCCTGTCAACTTTGGCCATTTCCGCGACAGATTGCAGTTGAAGACGCCCAAAATGGGTGTTCGATTATACCGATTTGGGCGCCCACGGGAGAAAGACGCCCATCTCCCGATTTGGGTCGAAATATGGGCGTCTTTCTCTTTTGAAAATAAGGCGGATTGGCTCCCAATTAAAGCCAGAATCTCGTTCAAGTTATATACTTTTATATTCCAGATACAGTGGTGGAAATAAGTATTTGATCCCTTGCTGATTTTGTAAGTTTGCCCACTGACAAAGACATGAGCAGCCCATAATTGAAGGGTAGGTTATTGGTAACAGTGAGAGATAGCACATCACAAATTAAATCCGGAAAATCACATTGTGGAAAGTATATGAATTTATTTGCATTCTGCAGAGGGAAATAAGTATTTAATCCCTCTGGCAAACAAGACCTAATACTTGGTGGCAAAACCCTTGTTGGCAAGCACAGCGGTCAGACGTCTTCTGTAGTTGATGATGAGGTTTGCACACATGTCAGGAGGAATTTTGGTCCACTCCTCTTTGCAGATCGTCTCTAAATCATTAAGAGTTCTGGGCTGTCGCTTGGCAACTCGCAGCTTCAGCTCCCTCCATAAGATTTCAATGGGATTAAGGTCTGGTGACTGGCTAGGCCACTCCATGACCCTAATGTGCTTCTTCCTGAGCCACTCCTTTGTTGGCTTGGCTGTATGTTTTGGGTCATTGTCGTGCTGGAAGACCCAGCCACGACCCATTTTTAAGGCCCTGGCGGAGGGAAGGAGGTTGTCACTCAGAATTGTACGGTACATGGCCCCATCCATTCTCCCATTGATGCGGTGAAGTAGTCCTGTGCCCTTAGCAGAGAAACACCCCCAAAACATAACATTTCCACCTCCATGCTTGACAGTGGGGACGGTGTTCTTTGGGTCATAGGCAGCATTTCTCTTCCTCCAAACACGGCGAGTTGAGTTCATGCCAAAGAGCTCAATTTTTGTCTCATCTGACCACAGCACCTTCTCCCAATCACTCTCGGCATCATCCAGGTGTTCACTGGCAAACTTCAGACGGGCCGTCACATGTGCCTTCCGGAGCAGGGGGACCTTGCGGGCACTGCAGGATTGCAATCCGTTATGTCGTAATGTGTTACCAATGGTTTTCGTGGTGACAGTGGTCCCAGCTGCCTTGAGATCATTGACAAGTTCCCCCCTTGTAGTTGTAGGCTGATTTCTAACCTTCCTCATGATCAAGGATACCCCACGAGGTGAGATTTTGCGTGGAGCTCCAGATCTTTGTCGATTGACAGTCATTTTGTACTTCTTCCATTTTCTTACTATGGCACCAACAGTTGTCTCCTTCTCGCCCAGCGTCTTACTGATGGTTTTGTAGCCCATTCCAGCCTTGTGCAGGTATATGATCTTGTCCCTGACATCCTTAGACAGCTCCTTGCTCTTGGCCATTTTGTAGAGGTTAGAGTCTGACTGATTCACTGAGTCTGTGGACAGGTGTCTTTCATACAGGTGACCATTGCCGACAGCTGTCTGTCATGCAGGTAACGAGTTGATTTGGAGCATCTACCTGGTCTGTAGGAGCCAGATCTCTTACTGGTTGGTGGGGGATCAAATACTTATTTCCCTCTGCAGAATGCAAATAAATTCATATACTTTCCACAATGTGATTTTCCGGATTTAATTTGTGATGTGCTATCTCTCACTGTTACCAATAACCTACCCTTCAATTATGGGCTGCTCATGTCTTTGTCAGTGGGCAAACTTACAAAATCAGCAAGGGATCAAATACTTATTTCCACCACTGTATATGAACTATTTAATAGAGATATCTTCACATAAAGCCTTCCTTGGAGCCAGGGACCCTTTCATAATTCATCCACCATATTTTAAAAACATGGTATATAAGTCAGTACTTTCTGCTGATTTCACCTATATTGGAACTAAATGTTGAACTCTCCCAAAACCTATTAGATTTCATCTTAACTACTTACAATTTTGAAAATTGCTAAAAATTAATTTCTTCACCAATTCATTCCAGAATTCATTACATTAGTTAATATAACAATAACCAGTTGACAATCTTGTCTCTTTTCTGTATTGCGAATCTATCAATATGTCCACTATCTAGTTTATTTGCTAATTTGTTATTCTCAGCCACTTCAACATACTACTTCACTATTGTTGAAATTCAAACTCTGTATTTTCAGTCTAAACTGTAAGCCACATTGAACTCGGTAGCCGGGCAGCACACGGCAATGCCTGATTACCGCCGGTTTACCGCCACGCTAGCCATTTCCAGGGGTTTTCTTTTTCCCCCGGAAACGGCACACTCAGGATAAGCCTACTGCTGGCAGCTGCATTGGGAAAGAGCAAGCGGTAAGCCCACTGTGTAAAAGGGCTCCTAAATAAATAAACAGGATAAAAAAATTCCTAGAACAAAAATCAACATTCCTATAATATGTAAACCACTTTGACTGTAACCACAGACAGGCAATATATCAAATCCTGGAGTGGAAGAGTAGCCTAATGGTTAGTGAGGAACTGGAGCAAGTCAGCTAGCCCTCTATTGCCCCAAGTACAAAAAACACCTTAGATTGAGAGCCCATTAGGGACATAGAAAGTACCTGTATATAATGTGTATAGCTTCATATGTCTAGTAGCACTATAGAAAAGATAAGTAGTAATAATATGGATTATATCTTACTAAAGACTTCAATACAATTAAGGATGAAATGAAGCTATACAGCAAGTACAAGTACAGCACAATATCTTATCACCACATCTGCCATGCAATTAAGGGGGAGATTCAGACATGAACTTTGATATCATTCTCAGCAGATGTTTATGGATATAACAATGGAAACTAAAGATAATCAAATTTCAAGGAAATGGCCTTGACAATGGAGTATTCTTGAATTTTGTGCTTATGCATGGTTAGCAATTGATGGAGTTCAGGCAGTGTTGTGAAAGCCGATGTTTTCAGTCCTGGGTAAACACCATTTTAGTCCTCATTTTTTAAGGCCTTCATTAGGGCAACCTAGATTTGGAAGTCCTTGATTTTGGTTAAGAAAGAAAGTTACAGCACGATGTCTGCAACTTCAGTTCCACTTACTCGATATGAGAAGATCCAGACAGCTGCAACAATAATGACGCCAGCCATGGAAGCCTAAGAGAATATACTTTGACTTTGTTGCAGGACAAAGTCAGTATCATTGCTAAACTGAAACGAGACATCAAGGATAACAATAATAAGAGTGAAAGACTTCTGGTGACATTAGCAACTGGCATGGCAGCAAGGGGCTGAAGCTCCGTAGTTGCAGCGCACATTTACCCCTGATTTAATGCCATAGTGGTCCCATAAAGTTGGTAACAGGTGAGTGTGAAAGGTGCCTCGTGTGCGCCAGTAATGCCAGTGAAAAGCAGATAGACAAAGTCAAGCTAGAGAACGGCATGCTGAAAATGGCACACATGGTGGAGATATGGCAGCACATAGAGACTTGGTTGACTGTGTCAGATGTGGAGAGCGTGCGCAGGAGCTTGCACTGACGTGGGAGACTGGGTACGGGAGAGGCACTCACAAAGAGAGATCTTGAAGAGTGGGTGGCTGAGATGAAATTGGAGTTCCAGTCACTTCATGGTAAACTTAAAGATGCAGTGAAGGACATCAGGACAGATCTAGCAAAATTTGGAGGTTAAGTAGAGGAGGTCAAGTGCCAAGTGGGTGAACAAGAGGAGCTGGTGGCACAGCTACAAAACGAACAGTTGGATCTCCACAAGACAACACAGGATCTCCTTACCCAAGTACAGGATATCGAATATCTGGATTCGGTGGGTGCCAGAAACTGAAAACTATTCAGATGTGGGACAATTGGTGCAGAGATTGTATAGGGAGCTTATGGGCAATGGCAATACCTGCAAAGGTGCAGACTTTTCTGGTCACAAGATAGATTGCACCCATGGGGTGTTAGGGACATTATAGTGTGTGTCCATAATTTTCAGGAGAAAGAAATGCTGTTGCACAAGGCGAAAGCCCATGGGGACATTGTTTGGGATAATCACAAAGTGGAACTTTTCAGCAACCTATCACATATCACCTTGCAGAGGCGCAGAGAGTTCAAAGAGGTGTTAAGTGTGCTCTGCAAAGAGAGTATTAAATTTCATTGACTGATCCCATTTGGATTATTGGTCACCATCACAGGCTAAGAATAAGAGGATATCAACTGTACCAGAAGGGCTGGTGCAGTGCCCAGCGGAGTCTGTACAAACAACTGCTCTACAAAAACTGGCCAGGTTTAAATGGCAGAAAGTGGGCCATACTGGCAAGGTGCGAGAACAGAGATATACGCAGCATGTGGAGTCAGAAAGAGAGAATGGGGCAGTAAAAGGGTGCAAGATTGAATCCATTACCTGGTCGAACCATGCTCCAGTGTGGGCTATGATAAGTTGGGGTCAAGAGAAGGTGGGCACAAAACACTGGAAACTTAATGATGATTTCCTCAGAGACCCTGAAGTGCTAGGGAAGATAGACCAAATAATTCAAGAATATCTATGCAATAACAACTCTCGGGAGTTTAGTTTACAGACCATTTGGGAATGTCTTAAAGTGGTTTTACAGGGAGAATTTATTGGGCTTGCAGAGGAGAAAAAGAAGGTGAGGTTGGAGAGACAGGCTAGGCTCTAAGGGAGACAAAATAATAGGGCAAAAGTTACAACAAGTGAGATCTGAATTTGGGGAGCTACAGGATGTAGAGATTAAATATAAACAGGACAGAGTGAAACAATGACACTTTGAAACTGGAAATAAGGCTAGCAAGTTATTAACCCATACAATGAAAGTTCAACAGACCCAGAATAATATTTTAAGTATTAAGGGGGATAATGGAGTGGTATATACAAAAGAGGAAAAGATTCAACAGAAGTTTATACAGTTCTACAAACATTTACCTCAAGCCACTAGCGGAGCTACTAGTGGACACTCAGTTCTACATCTATGCGGATGATGTGCAGCTACTCACACCTGACTTACCCACAGCCCTGAATCAACTGACTACCTGTATAACATCATTTCAAAAATGGGCTAAAAACAACAAACTTTGCCTGAACCCAAGTAAAACCGAACTTCTGTGGGTCCCTAATGCAAGTGGGCTCATAACTGACATCAAAATCCCATTTGGGAAGTATGAACTCCCTCTCAAATCACAAGTAAGGAATCTTGGAATATAGCTAGATTCAACACTTACTCTGATCCACCAAATTCAAGCAGCCTTCAAGAGCTTCTTCTGCCATTTGCGACAACTACGCTGCCTCTCTCCTTACATTAAGAAGGTAAGTCTTATCTCAGTTGTGCATATCATGCTAACATCAAGAGTGGATTACTGTAATGCACTCTACACGGGTCTGACTATAAAGGGTCTGCACAAGCTCCAATTGATTCAGAATACTGCAGCAAGACTAATAGAAGATTTAAGTGACATGAACACATCACACTATTTTTGAAAAAGCTTCACTGGCTACTAGTACAATAAAGGGCTAAATTAAAAACTCTATGTCTGATTTTCAAGGCCCTTAAAGGAAAAGTACTTTTGTTTAGTGTAGTGCACTCCATTCACCCATTAACTTTAACTGACCTTCAACGCCTAGATCCATTACTCACTGTAACAGAGACAGCACAGAATGCAATCTTTCCCCATGAGTGCACTACCCAATTGTCTGTTCCTGAATCCCTCCATCTGCATTCAGAAATCTTGCAGAGTGGCGAGGTTTGGTTTACAGATGGTTCTCAGCAAAACGGGGTTGCTGGTTTTGCCGCCCTACGCTACACGCCCGAGGAACATATACTCGACCCTGTACAATTTAGACTGCCAGAGGCATTCACCGCCCAAACTGCAGAACTTGCTGCTGTTTTATACGTTCTGCTATTCAAAGCACTACACTCAGATTTGAGCATTGTCACTGACTCGGACTATGTTTTTGCTTCTTTGCATTCCCATGTTCGCAAGTGGAACCAGAGGGGTATGATTTCCTCAACTGGACAACCCCTAAGTCACTTACCGTTGTGGACTGCTCTTTTTGACGCGCTGGAACAGCGTCATCAAAAAGGCCTCCGCACCAGTATCTCCTGGATAAAGGCACATCAGGAGACAATATTTTCTTTCGCCATCAACGGCAACCATGCTGCTGATGAACTAGCCCGTGAGGTCACTTCCTTTTTCAGTCCTCCTTCCGGTACCGCTGCCGATGCGGCACTTCCGGTCATTGTGTCCGAAGCACCACTTCTTGACACGCCACCTTCAACTCCTTCCGATTCCACACAATCTGATTCCTCCTCTCCAAGTACCCCTCCCCTTTTTCCTACTCCTCCCATCATTACCCCTCCCTTATCTCCAGCATCACAGTTTCCTCAGAACGAGCCTACTCCTCCAGTCACCTCTGAATCCCTAACTTCCGACTTCTCTTCTACCCTTACGTCCTCACTTACACAAGCCGAAATTACCTTGTGGAAGCAAGCAGGCTGTTTTCTTAACCCTAATGGTATTTGGACCCATCCCAACGGTCAATTATGTGTTTCACAGCATGTTCTCTCTCTCCTCCTGCATGCCCTCCATTATCCATTGCATTTGAACGCTAATATATTGTATGATCAACTATCTTCCAAATTATGGGCTCCCCAAATGATGCCCATGTGTCACACTGTAGTTCATAATTGTTACAAATGCTTTTTGTACACACCCAAACGAGGACCTGTCATTCCTTCAGGTCATTTACCTGTTGTCCAGGGACCTGGCCAACATTGGTATATAGATTTCACAGATATGCAGACACCTGTTCGTGGTAAGCGGTATCTGCTTGTCTGCGTGGACGGTTTTTCCAAGTGGGTGGAAGCTTTCCCTTGCTCTAGAGAAACCGCACAAACGATGGCACAGTCACTGTGTAATGAGATTATTCCCCGATTTGGCATTCCTGCCAAAATTACCACAGATAATGGTACGCATTTTGTGAATGAACTCTTGCAGAACCTCCTTCCGGCACTTGGCATTACTCACAGAACTGTCTGTGTTTACAAACCCACCAGTAATGGTTTGGTTGAAAGATACAATGGATTGCTTAAAACAAAATTGCGTCAGCTTATGGCAAATGGGATAAAGAATTGGCTTGATGCCCTCCCTTTGGCACTATTATCTCTCCGTGCCACTCCATCCTCTTCCCTTAAACTGACGCCTTTCCAATTGTGTACAGGTCGCCCAATGCGACTTCTACCTGGCAATCCAGACACTCAAGTGCCCGATCAATACTCAGTATATTGGGATATCTTGCAGACTATTGTAAGTTCTCTGTCCTCAATTCCACAGGCCATTTCGGACAGAAGAGGGGATTGTGATGCCAATAGATCTCCCCCTTACAAAGTGGGCGATCTAGTGCACCGGCGTTATTACACGCACAAAACCTGGCGAGACCCCATCTACGTTGGGCCCTTCAAGATAGAAGCTCTGTCAGCAACAGCTGCTAAGCTGGAGGACCACACATCCTGGGTCCATCTGAAAGATATACGAGCCTACCCGAATACCGAATCAGGCCTCCTGGATGTTTCCATTGATGTTTCCAGCTCAGCAGCTCCTGGAGAGACCAGTCCCACCACGAACCCCATCTCCACCGCCACTGAGCCCAAGACCACCGACCCCACACCCAACACTTACTCACCTTGATCAACTCGATCAAAGACTCAACCACTTAATCAACCAAGATCATCCATCTCCTGAATCGCACCTCCTTGATCTTGCTGATATCATCATCCAAACAATCCCTGAATCTCCAGAGTCCCCACCTGAACAGCCACCAGTACTTGAACCTGCTTTTGAGTGGCCATCCTCACCTCCACCTTCCAGTGTTCCAGAATTTCCACTTCCCTACGTAGATCTTCGTATCCGCCTCATCAGAATCCGCAACTTCGCAGCAGATTTGGAAGAAATTGCTCCGGGCGAACCTGGTTCTATTCACTTTTCCACAGTACAGAATTTGAAGAGCAATATCGGTAAGCTGCTTGACATTCTACATTTGTATTTCCCCAATCAAGCCAGATAAATGCCACAAGTAGTTCCGCCGCTGTTCACTCCAGAGGAACTCATTCCCTTACAGACTATTTCTCTTCATAAAGTTCCTATTCCAATACCACCTTTCCCAACCACTCCTGTGAAAGTTTTGATACCACCATCCTCCCCTGCTACCAAAAGTCTCCGCAGGGAACCAACTGCTGAGAACCTTGCTGCCCTTGACAACATCAAGGAACCCGATCCACCGGACCCACAGAACACTGGACTTTACCCTGTTGATAAGTGTGATTCTGAGCAGTTATCTGAAACCAATTCCCATTGGTCCAACGACTTTGACGGCACTTATTTGGAAGGCGACACCATTCCTGACGACACGGACGGAACCAGCACTCGTCCAAGTGTTGTCTCTGCAGCAGTAACGGTGTTACATCAGTACACCCTCTTCTTCTGCTTTCCATCTGCTCGACTGTTTGCTGTTGGACTTGTGTGCATGATCATACTTTGTATAGGTTTGGTTTTGTTTTTCACAACCCTGTTTACCTATACTGCTGATAGTAACCTCTTAGATCTTTGGATCTCACTCACTGCCTTTCCCACTGGCAACGTTACTTTGTCCGTTGGGAACTCCATGGTACTTGCAACTACTTCAGTACTTGCAACTACCCCTGCAGTACTTGCAACTACTTCTGTACCTGCAACTGCTACTGCTCCCCCATCTACTACAGCAGCCTACACAAAGCCCCAACAGAACACCACATTCACACGCCTGTTTGGACACACATCCTTCCAAACGATCACAAAGATCAGTCCCATTGCCACCAGTAATCCTATCCCCTGGGCAGACACATCTGCCTCAACAGATTTTTCAACTGGCAATCCTACAGTGCCTATTGAAGACTCTGCAACTACTCCTGTCCTCACTAATTCTCCTATTTTGCATGCTACAAGTGTTCCCAATAATATCAGTAGCTCGGTCCATATTGTCCCC
This sequence comes from Microcaecilia unicolor, assembly GCF_901765095.1. Classification (NCBI taxonomy): domain Eukaryota; kingdom Metazoa; phylum Chordata; class Amphibia; order Gymnophiona; family Siphonopidae; genus Microcaecilia; species Microcaecilia unicolor. The sequence continues at coordinate 48,323,479 of NC_044033.1, read as the reverse complement.
AATCGTACAATTACTTTTGCGGATAATATTACTGTGCTTGAATTGCGACCCACCCCTCCTCCTTATCCTCTGGTGCCTACTAGTGACGTTCCTCCTCCCACGAATACTACCTTAGCCACTCAAAGTACCAGAGTCCCAGCTACCCGTCCACCCAGATAGTTTCACACCCCAAGTAACTACCAATATATGTCCCGTGGAAGAGAATCTCCACCATTGTCGCCTTTCAATTTAGGTGAACAGCTAATCCCTATACCCCCAGAATACCTTCTGGATCCTCGTGAATTATTATTTCCCCATTGGGACCCCGCTCCAGAAGACAACCCCAATTGGGATCCCCTTACTCGATATCAGACCCTGTGTGAACCTTTACTTGAGAATTGGACACTTGGCCCCAGTCGAACTGTTACTCACACTCTGGTATTATTTGGAGGAAGTTTGGGTCTACAAGTTGAACAGACCGACGATCTCCTAATAAGACCAGAAACTGGTGACGTGGTAGATTTTTGGTTATTCACATACGCCGTAATTGACACTGATTGGATACCTTTTCTGTTTCTCAGAGAGGTTGGATTGGGACCTTTGGAAATATATAGTCTCTTCGAAGTACCCGATCCCATTGAAAGAGGGGCTATTAGAGTTTACCCTCCATACCCAAGTCACACTTAATGATATATCAAGCCTTGATTTATTTTGGAATACTGATTGTTGTGATAGCAGCTCTTGCTAAGACCCTAGGGATAATTTTGTTGCTTACCTTAATCATTAGCCGTCACTTACCCTTCGTACAATCTTGATATAGTGCTTGATTATGAAAACCACCAACATGAAGTGCTTAACCCTCCTGTTGTGTGTGCTCACCATACCCATGATACAAGGAGCACAGCATCTAGAAAATTTTCTGCAACAATTTATGACCACTTATGAAATAACATTACCCACTACTAAGGACACAACCACAATAACCCTCGATGTATGTTCTTATACAATGTGTGGGGAACATCCGGTACAGCAATATTTGTCAGCTTTTGAGGTATACCTGTGTCCCTTCTCCAACTGCGGAGGTTGGGCGCAAGTATGGTGGTATACAGGTTCATGGGTTCCCTACTCAGGTAGTGAGATTCCAGATCTCAAAAAGAGCATTTCCATCATGAAATTGCGAGTGACTGGCCTTTGTCCAATGACCAAATGTAATCAAGTGGCTATCACTTTCAGAGGAGTAACGGCTGTTACATACAGAACTTATTCTTTAGGAATTGATGCCACAGGTAGAGACCCTGTTGGAAAATTCAAGATTGTTCCACCCCCAGCCCAACCAGAAAAGAATCCCTTGATGCCAACAAAGATCCCAGAAGTAAAGATTCCTTACCAGATTGTGCCAATTAACAATTCCAAAGATTTGATGGCATTAGAGACAGGATTTGGAGAAACAAACCTATGGCTCGAATGGGCACATTATACTACGAAGAGTTTGAATGTCTCTAATTGTTATTTTTGTGCCCATGCAAGAGCAGAACCAACCGTAGTTCCTTTCCCTTTAGATCTCCACAATGATCCAGATGGTTTTTGGTGTATGCTAGAGTTACTTCAGGTAACAACTGAAGTGAATAAGTCTTGTCAACATCTTGACGAGCACCACCCCTACTTACCCCCTCGGCTGAGGGTCCCACCCGCATTCAGGATTCCAGATCCAGCTACCAGATATCATACATGTCTGGAACGATATGGGGTGAAAAATACACGGTTTCTGGGAAATTTGACCAATTGTAACACAACCCTAGAAAAAGGAACTCTGCGAAATCTAAATCTCATAGACTTTTCACAGGCTAGAGCAGACATATGGTGGTATTGTGGAACTCGCACTATCCACCACACACTTCACAGAAGTTGGACAGGCAGATGTGCCTTAGTCAAATTGGTAATTCCAATTATAATAGCCTCTTTGCTCCCTCCTCATAGCAGCTCTTCCTCACGAGTGAAGAGAAATGCAATGCCTGGATCTTTTGATGATCGGGTCTATATAGATGCAATTGGAGTTCCAAGAGGGGTTCCTGATGAGTTCAAAGCCAGAAACCAAATAGCTGCGGGATTCGAATCTGCCTTCTTTTGGTGGGCTACTATCAATAAGAATGTAGACTGGATCAACTATATATATTACAACCAGCAGAGATTTGTTAATTATACCAGGGATGCAGTTCAAGGAATTGCAGCGCAATTAGACGCCACCAGCAGAATGACGTTAGAAAATAGATTAGTTCTTGACCAGATTTTAGCATCGGAAGGCGGAGTGTGCCGGAAAATAGGTACACAGTGTTGCACTTTTATCCCCAACAATACTGCTCCAGATGGGTCAATCACCAGAGCTTTGGAAGGCTTAACCTCACTGTCACAAGAATTGGCAGAGAACTCTGGTGTCGACACATCCTGGACTGGTTGGATGGATAAAGCTTTTGGTAAATGGAAGACATTTATCATTTCAGCAGCCACTACTATAATTATAGTGGTAGCAATTTTTGTATTAGTAGGATGTTGCATAATCCCTTGTGCTAGAGGCTTAGTAGAACGCTTAATTGAAACTGCAATAATGAAAAAGACAACCGCAGGACAATATGTCCTGTACGAAAATCTCCTCCCCAACACCACAGGAGATAACACTTTGGACTATCTCCCTCTGAGAAGGACCAATCGCTATGCAAGTACTAGAGACACTAGAGAGATGTCTGCAACTGTATAATCAGGTAATAGCACATAGGGATACTATATAACCATACAAAGCTTTATAAGATGATGTGATACATGAGAAAAATGTTTACATAACCTATGCAAATCAATGCAAATGTATACTCAAGATATAATCAGTATATAACCAAAGATTTTATGATTGATAACAATATATACTCACTTAGGTAAGAATAAGTTAGAACCTGCATAGTAATGGGTTGAGAAAAAGTATTGATATAAAAGAAATGACTGAAGTAGTGCCTATGTTATGATCTGAATCTCAGTAATTTGACCATATCAGGTTTTAGAATAGACTCTGCAAAACAACAGTTTTATAAGGATACCTTCTGGAATGGATGGTACCATGGTACGTTAACCCTGGTGTCACCCTATGGGATAGGGTGAAGAGGGGAATGTTAATATGGATTAGAGCTAGAGTGTCCACTGGAATGGTGGTAAGCCAGGTTACAGGACTTTGGTCAGCAGAAAAGCCTTGACTAAGCCTGATAACACACTAATGGCATAACAATTGAGAACCTGCAAACGCCTCTTAATAAAACCTGAAACAAATTACAAATTGAATATAGCATACAGGATGATAGAATAATAGATAAAAATGGTTTGTAAAATCTAGCTTGTATCTGTATAACATGGCACGCAGGTCATAAGATTATATAAAAATAGGTTATGAAACTGCATGTTTCTATAAAAAAATAAAAACAAGATGTTCAGGGTGACAGGAAAGATGTGAAGTTTTGAAATAGCACAAGCAAGAGATGTGTACCGGAAAAGACAGTTGGGTACAAATAGATGGACACCTGGGCGGAAAGGAGATATTTCAAAATAACTAGAACAGGAAAGACGTTGGTACAAGATGTTGCAAAAAGTACAAATGACCATCTGCCGGAAAAGGGAGGAAAAAAATTGGTACAGAGATATTGGCCAATAAGATGAAAAAAAATAGGTACTGCCATTGGGATCTGTGCCTATAAAAGAGGTAACATTCAGACAGAAAAGTTAGAAGCTTCTTCAACTCTTGACCGACCGCAGAGCTCTGTACATTTGAACCCAGATGTATGTATTGAATTGAAGACATTCTCTTGGTAAGAATAAATAAGATATTATTCATGAAAACTATCTTTGTCTTTATTATATGCACTCTTTCCTTATCATCTGCTATACACAAATAAGCCACACACACTGAACCACAGACTAGATTAAAACCTATATGTATATATATGTGGGAACATAAATGGCCCAGAGTACACCTAGATCCAGAAAGACAGAAAGCAGTGGTCATGGGGATCAGGTTTGAACTGCGGCAGCTGATGCCTCCCCAGAACAGACCCCCATGGGACGGGGTAACCCTGAAGGTTAGGGAAACAATTCAAACCCTTTTGGATGAGTTAACGCTCTTTACCCCTCCGTGTAGAGGGGTCAATAGGGGGTATAAAAGAGGTCGGATTAAAACAACACGAAGAACAGGATCACCCTCTACCCACCTTCAAGGTCACTAAGGTCCTCCCAAGGAGTATCCCTAACCATGCCCTCTCCAAAGCACATTGCAGTGATTATACAATGTGATACCTGCCAGCGAGTCTTCTCCGGAGTAGCCCCCACACTCTGGAATGCACTCCCTGAAAGGCTGCTCATACTATAGCTGGACATGTTTATCCTAGCTAAGATAATATTTAAGCAACTTTCTGACCTCATATGTAACGTTCTTACATTAATCCCCTTATCTTCTTACTCCTGTTATTCTATCTTACCTATCTATATCTTCTATCTTTGCTTATGCCCTAGGCTGTCTATTAAAATGTTTTATTGCATATTGTGTTCCCATTGTAAGTAGTATACTATACCATACTCTGTATTGTTATTTGAATATTTTTTATTAATTGTATATTGCTTATGTTTGAATTATTCTTGCTGTACAATGCCTTGAGTGAATTCCTTCAAAAAGGCGGTAAATAAATCCTGATAAATAAATAAAATGTATATACCCCAGAAATTAGGGCAGAAGATGTTGACATCCACAGATACCTTGGTTGCATCTCACTCCCTTCTTTGACTGAGGGACCACTCAAGAGCCCTGGAGGGTTCGGTAATGGAGGAAGAGGTGTATATGGCTATTAAGACTCTTAAAAAGGGCAAATCTCCAGGCCTAGACAGGTTTATGGGACTTTTTTAAATAAAAAAGTGTAGTCATATTTTAGTACCCTTACTAGTCAGGTTATTAATTCTTTTGAACATGGGGAGAAGTTGCTCTATTATATGAGATTGGCTGGGATCACTATCCTTCCTAAGCTGGGGAAAGATGCCTCCCAATGTGGCAGCTATTGGTCTATCTCACTCTTGGGTCTCGATACTAAACTATTGGTTCGAGTGCTAGCTTATTGGCTGGTGAAAGTCATGCCTGTTTTGATACATCCGGAACAAGTAGGCTTCATAGCAAGGCGACAGGCTGGAGAGAAGATCAGAAGGGTCTTTAGTATTATTTGGAAGACCCAGAAAGAGAAAGTACACCTGACGGCGGTGGCAGTAGATGCCAAGAAGGCCTTTGATCATGTGCATTCATGCTCCAAATTTTAGAGAAAGTGGGAGTTAGTCCCTGGTTTCTTGCTTGGATAAAAACACTGTACAATACCTCTCTATCCTGTGTTAAGGTGAATGGCAGGTATTCCCTTGTGTTTGAGTTAGGTAAAGGTGCAAGGCAGGTCTGCTTCTTATCACTTTTATTGTTTGCGCTAGTGGTAGAACCCCTTAGCTCAGATTATTAGGGAATGACCCCAGATCATTGGGTTGGAGAGTAAGGGTTATCAGCATAAGAGCTCCTTGTTGGCTGATGACATCATGGTCACAGCGCATGCTATGAGGGAAGCTCTAGAGGCACTGCAACATTTCGTGGAGGACTAAGGGAAAATGTCAGGATGTAAGGCAAATCTCTCCAAAACAGAAATCCTCAACATATCAGTCTCATGGGGGAGATCTACACTTTTAAACAGGAGTTCCCCTTTTGATGGGTGGATTCATCTATTAAGTATTTGATAGTAAACTTGGAGTCGATTGTATGATGCTATATAAATGGAACTGGTACCTCAGATTAATAAAGATAGGTGGGATAAATAAACTATTCTTAGATAGGACGATTGGAGGTGGTCAAAATGATGGCTCTGTCTAAGTTTATTTTTTTCTTTCAGGCTTTACTTAGACATTGTGCTGGGAGTCTTTGGTCTTTGGCATTGTAAATTATTTAAATTTATTTGGTGTGAGAAAAAGTCGAGGGTGGGCAAGAAGGTGTGGGTTTTTTTGCCTAAAAGACAGGGATGGATGGAGGTACCAATTCCGGAGAAGTATTACTGGGCAGCCCAATTGAAGGTGTTCGTTGAGGCTCAAATGGTCCCGGAAAAGCAGGGGTGCAACTGGAATGAGGGGGGAGACACAGAGGGTGTGCAGGGGATACCCCTTGAACATTTGCCGTAGGCAGGCTTCAGGGGAAGAGAGTTACAGAATTTGGATAACCCGATCACTAGGATTGCCATGTCCACCTGGAGTAGGTTAAAACCTGGACTACTGGGGGGTGGTTGGAGGGGGGACTGAATACTTTTTTCTTCCTTTGAGATACGCTAAAGGCTTCTTGCCTGGAGGGGATGCGAGGATCTTTCACAGTTGGGAAGTCTACAAGATAATGGGCGGATTAGAGCGGACAGATGTGAAGCGTTTGTTACACTTTCAAACAACAACAAAACCAGGGGACACGAAATGAAGCTAGAATATGGTAGATTTAAAACAAATAGGAGAAAAATTTTCTTTACTCAGCGTGTAGTTAGACTCTGGAACTCGTTGCCGGAGAATGTAGTGACAGCAGCTGGCCTTACAGAATTTAAAGGGGGTTTGGACAGATTCCTGAGGGAAAAGTCCATTGAACATTATTAATTTTTTTTTTTTTTTTTGGGGGGTGGGGGGGTTGCCAGGTTCTTGAAGCCTGGATTGGCCGCTGTCGGAGACAGGATGCTGGGCTTGATGGACCCTTGGTCTTTTCCCAGTATGGCGGTGCTTATGAGCAGCGTGGCCTAGGTTACTTTGGGCAGTTGGTACATCAGGGACAGGTCTTAGCTTTTTCAGTTTTACAGGAGTGCTATTCTCTGTCTTCTAGGGATCTGTTTCCATACATGCAGGCAAAGAATTTTCTCCAAACGGGAGGTTTAGTGTGACATATTGGAGGGGACATGAATGGGTGGTGGGTAGGAGTAATCTCTCTTATTTATAAGCTATTTGTTCTTTATGATTGTCAAAGACCTAAATAAGCATGGGAGAAGGATCTTAATAGGACTATTAGAGATAAGGAAAAAGAGGAAATCTGGCAACATATGATCTCGTATGCCACTCAAGTAGTGGAAAATGCTTTTAAAATAATGTTTTGATGGTACTGTACACCAGATCAGTTGGGAGCTTTAAAGGGGAGAACGTGTTGGAGGGGGTGCCCAGTTAGAGGGACATATATGCATATGTGGTGGGCTTGTCCTCAGATATCCCAGTTTTGGGCATCGGTTTTGACTATGCTCAGACAATGTTACTGCAGAAATTATGAAAGGGTTGGTGTAAACTGACATGTAACACTAAAACAATGTTGAATAGGTTAACTGTCTTCTACATTATGGTGGTAATATCCTCTTAAATGAGCTATTATTCTCAAATTCTGTTTAAAAAGTATTGTGAATTATATAAAAATATATGAACACAAAAATCCTTTTTCCCCCTATTGCTATGATTTTTTTAAAAAAATGCTTCCACAACAATCCATTTCAGTGGAGCTGTACGACATATTTCTTGCTCCTAAACCCCTCGAAAAATCTAATAGGAGAAAAGCTAAAAACAGTGCAAAACCAGAGGCTGAGGTCCTACTTAGATAAGCAAAACGGTAAAGGTATGACTACAACTTCAGCTACAGGTAATGGTAGAACTGCAGTAGTCACAGACCTGGAAAATCTTTATTCATCCCTATAATAAATGAAGTGGAAAAAAAGAAAAAAAACATTGAAGAGCTTATCTGTGAGAAAATGTTCCATGCAGTTGTATTTAGACTAAGAAATGTCATTGAAGTGAATTTGGGCACATGATTTGCATCCAAACACAAGTCTAGCTAAAAAGCAGCAACCCAGTATTCAGCTCCTCTAGTCACTGTTTTCCCCATATTGTAACATGTATTAAAAATGGACATTTGCACTCTCGCAGTTGCAGAGTTGTACTGCAATTTCCATCATTTTTGTCTTTGTATTATCTGTTTTTGCCAGAGATTCCAAGCAAACCCCTATGCCATCAGCAAGACACCTAAAATATATAAAATAATGAGTGGAGTGGAACAGGTGGATGTGAAGCGTCTGTTCACGCTTTCCAAAAATACTAGGACTAGGGGGCATGCGATGCAACTACAGTGTAGTAAATTTAAAACTAACACGGCTACCACACCTCTCTACGTAAATTTAAAACAAATCGGAGAAAATATTTCTTCACCCAACGCATAATTAAACTCTGGAATTCGTTGCCGGAGAACGTGGTGAAGGCGGTTAGCTTGGTAGAGTTTAAAAAGGGGTTAGACGGTTTCCTAAAGGACAAGTCCATAAACCGCTACTAAATGGACTTGGAAAAAATCCACAATTCCAGGAATAACATGTATAGAATGTTTGTACATTTGGGAAGCTTGCCAGGTGCCCTTGGCCTGGATTGGCCGCTCTCGTGGATAGGATGCTGGGCTCGATGGAGCCTTGGTCTTTTCCCAGTGTGGCATTACTTATGTACTTAAACACACTTCAGCGCACTGAAGAATACCTTAGCAGGAAATGAGTACTCCTCACAGGAATCTGCCTGTGAAAAGTGGGAAAAACAGTAAATATGACATTTCTTTTATAAGAAGCAACCTTACCTTCCTCAGGAAGGGCTGCAGCACGACAGTAAAGTCCCTCTGTTTCTCATAACGACCTGATTTCAGTAGCTTTTCCAAGGTATCCTGAAAAGGAAAATAACAAAATTATTTCTAGAAATATGTCTCATGTACAGTCCACACAAAATTTTCGTTGTGTGTGTGTGGGTGGATGTGGGTGTGGGTGTGAGTGCAGCAGTAGAGACAATAAATATTCTTCTATTCATCACCCACTGGACTGTAGTCATATCATGCAGTACCTGCACGTTTAACCACACAGGTATGGCTAGGCCGCCTGTTCAGCCTCCTATGTCAGGGGTTCTCAACCTAGTTCTCAGGACACACCCAGCCATTCAGGTTTTCAGGATGCCCACAATAAATATGCATGAGAGAGATTTGCATACAATCTAATGCTGTTTCATCATCTAGTCTTACATTTCCCTATCTGTAAGAATGTGATATGTAAAACAGTCCACTCTGCTAAGTTCTCCTATCAAGGCACCAAAATGTGGAATTCTCTTCCTAAAATCAATCAAGTTTACAGGTGATTACCTAACTTTTAGAAGTCTTCTAAAAACACATTTCTTCATTCTGGCATTTCTGAATACAAAGAACGCTATTTGAATTTTACCCACACCCTTTCCTTTAATCTCGTTTCCTATATAGTGCTGCATAATTATACTCTCATGTATCCACCCTTAATTATTTGTTTGTCCTTGAGATAGTCTAAATCTCTGGTTACTTACTGCACATGTATTAATTTGCTTCTTGAAGTTGTTGTAATTTACATAGTAACATAGTAGATGACGGCAGAAAAAGACCTGCATGGTCCATCCAGCCTGCCCAACAAGATAAACTCATATGTGTATACCTTACCTTGATTTGTACCTGCCTTTTTCAGGGCGTAGACCGTACAAGTCTGCCCAGCAGTATTTCCGGCCTCCCAACCACCAGTCCCGCCTCCCATCACCGGCTCTGGCACAGACCGTATAAGTCTGCCCTCCACTATCCTCGCCTCCCAACCACCAACCTCTCTTCCCCCACCTGCTCCGCCACCCAATTTTGGCTAAGCTTCTGAGGATCCATTCCTACTGCACAGGATTCCTTTATGCATATCCCACGCATGTTTGAATTCCGTTACCGTTTTCATCTCCACCACCTCCCGCGGGAGGGCATTCCAAGCATCCACCACCCTCTCCGTGAAAAAATACTTCCTGACATCTTTTTTGAGTCTGCTCCCCTTCAATCTCATTTCATGTCCTCTTGTTCTACCGCCTTCCCATCTCCGGAAAAGATTTTTTTGCGGATTAATACCTTTCAAGTATTTGAACGTCTGTATCATATCACCCCTGTTCCTCCTTTCCTCCAGGGTATACATGTTCAGGTCAGCAAGTCTTTGCTCATACGTCTTGGAACGCAAATCCCATACCATTCTCGTAGCTTTTCTTTGCACCGCTTCTATTTTTTTAACATCCTTCGCAAGGTACGGCCTCCAAAACTGAACACAATACTCCAGGTGGGGCCTCACCAATGACTTGTACAGGGGCATCAACACTTCCTTTCTTCTGCTGATCACACCTCTCTCTATACAGCCTAGCAACCTTCTCGCTACGGCCACCGCCTTGTCACACTGTTTCGTTGCCTTCAGATCCTCGGATACTATCACCCCAAGATCCCTCTCTCCCTCAGTGTTATATTCTGTACATTATTATGTTTTATTCGCTTTATTGTTTGTTTGTAAGCCACATTGAACTTGAGTCTATTTAGGGCTAATGTGGGGTATAAATGTTATGAATAAATAATTAAATAAATAAATAGAGGCAATGTGTGTACATTTATCTAATGCATATTCATTGTGGATACTTTGAAAACCAAACTGGCTTGGTGGGTCCCGAGGACTGAGTTGACAACTCCTGACCTATGTGAATGGAAGGCTATTCAGAAATCATTGTATGTAACTCCTGTTTTGAGACCAAAATCACAGTTTCCTTATTTTGCATTCATTCCCAATTCAGCTCCAGTTCAGTTTGAAACTTTAATGTTTAAGTTGTCTGTCATCTCTCTGACTTTCTGTCCCTGATACCTCACTGCTACCTGTCCTAGATCCTAACCCTCATTAGGGGGTATGTTTATTGAAGCATGATAAGCAGCTAGCGTGGGCCCAGTCATACAGCTATGCACCATCTGTACACATAAATGTACAGAAAACCCACATAAGTGATAGCAAAACACCTTAGCGTTATTCTGTAAGTGGGCGCATGTAAGTGCAAGAGAGTGTTCACATTGGTAGCGTATGGGAAGAATAGCAATAACAGAGGAGTGGGAAATAGACCAGGCTAACTAGAGACAAACGAGGAGATTCAGTCG